>NC_073244.2:76108750-77506666 GCF_029281585.2 Gorilla gorilla gorilla
CATTTTTATGCAGATAGCGGTGTAGATATTTCCATGTTCCTACAGATAGCGGTGCTGATATTTCCATGTTTATACAGATAGCGGTGTAGATATTTCCATGTTTATACAGATAGCAGTGTAGATATTTCCAGGTTAATACAGATAGCGGTGTAGATATCTCCATCTTAATACAGATGGCGGCGTAGATATTTATATGTTCATACAGATGGCGGTGTAGATATTTCCATGTTCATCCAGATGGCTCTGTAGATATATCCATGTTCGTACAGATGGCGGTGAAGATATTTCCATGTTCATACAGATAGCGGTGTAGATATTTCCATGTTCATACAGATAGCGGTGCAGCTATTTCCATGTTCATACAGATAGCGGTGTAGCTATTTCCATGTTCATACAGATACCGGTGCGAACATTTCCATGTTCATCCAGATGGCTGTGTAGATATATCCATGTTCATACAGATGGCCGTGTAGATATCTCCATGTTCATACAGATAGAGGGGCTGATATTTCCATGTTCCTACAGATAGCGGTGCTGATATTTCCATGTTTATACAGATAGCGGTGTAGATATTTCCATGTTTATTCAGATAGCGGTGTAGATAACTCCATCTTAATACAGATGGCGGTGTAGATATTTATAAGTTCATATAGATGGCGGTGCGGATATTTCCATGTTCATACAGATGGCGGTGCAGATATTTCCAAGTTCATACAGATGGCGGTGTAGATATTTCCATGTTCATACAGATAGCGTTGTAGTTATTTCCATGTGTAAAGAGATAGCTGTGTAGATATTTCCATGTATATGCAGATAGCAGTGTAGATATTTCCATTTTCATGCAGATAGCGGTGTAGATATTTCCATGTTCAAACATATAGCGGTGTAGATATTTCCATGTTCATACAGATAGCGGTGCAGATATTTCCATGTTCATTCAGATAGCGGTGTAGATATTTCCATGTTTATACAGATAGCGGTGAAGATGTATGCATGTTTACACAGATAGCGGTGTAGATATTTCCATGTTCATCCAGATGGCTGTGTAGATATCTACATGTTCATACAGATAGCGGTGTAGATATTTCCATGTTCATACAGATAGCGGTGTAGCTATTTCCATGTTCATACAGATAGCGGTGTCGATATTTCCATGTTTATACAGATAGCGGTGAAGATGTATGCATGTTTACACCGGTAGCGGTGTAGATATTTCCATGTTCATACAGATAGCGGTGTAGTTATTTCCATGTTCATACAGATAGTGGTGTAGCTATTTCCATGTTCATACAGATAGCGGTGTAGCTATTTCCATGTTCATACAGATAGCGGTGTAGATATTTCCATGTTCGTACAGATAGCGGTGAAGATATTTCCATGTTCCTACAGATAGCGGTGCTGATATTTCCATGTTTCTACAGGTAGCGGTGTAGAAATTTCCATGTTTATCCAGATAGCGGTGTAGATATTTCCATGTTTATACAGATAGCGGTGTAGATATTTCCAGGTTTATACAGATAGCGGTGTAGAAATTTCCATCTTAATACAGATGGCGGTGTAGATATTTATATGTTCATGCAGATGGCGGTGTAGATATTTCCATGTTCATGCAGATGGCACTGTAGATATATCCATGTTCGTACAGATGGCGGTGAAGATATTTCCTTGTTCATACAGATAGCGGTGTAGATATTTCCATGTTCATACAGATAGCGGTGTAGATATATCCATGTTCATACAGATAGCGGTGTAGCTATTTCCATGTTCATACAGATAGCGGTGTAGATATGTCCATGTTCCTCCAGATGGCTGTGTAGATATATCCATGTTCATACAGATGGCGGTGTAGATATCTCCATGTTCATACAGATAGAGGGGCTGATATTTCCATGTTCATACAGATAGCGGTGCTGATATTCCCATGTTTATACAGATAGCAGTGTAGATATTTCCATGTTTATTCAAATAGCGGTGTAGATATCTCCATCTTAATACAGATGGCAGTGTAGATATTTATATGTTCATACAGAGGGCGGTGCAGATATTTCCATGTTCATACAGATGGCGGTGTAGATATTTCCATGTTAATACAGATAGCGGTGTAGTTATTTCCATGTGTAAAGAGATAGCTGTGAAGATATTTCCATGTATATGCAGATAGCTGTGTAGATATTTCCATTTTCATGCAGATAGCGGTGTAGATATTTCCATGTTCAACCAGATAGCGGTGTAGATATTTCCATGTTCATACAGATAGCGGTGCAGATATTTCCATGTTCATACAGATAGCGGTGTAGATATTTCCATGTTTATACAGATAGCGGTGAAGATTTATGCATGTTTACACAGATAGCGGTGTGGATATTTCCATGTTCATCCAGAGGGCTGTGTAGATATATCCATGTTCATCCAGATGGCTGTGTAGATATATCCATGTTCATACAGATGGCGGTGAAGGTATTTCCATGTTCATACAGATAGCGGTGTAGATATTTCCATGTTCATACAGATAGCGGTGTAGATATCTCCATGTTCATACAGATAGAGGGGATGATATTTCCATGTTCATACAGATAGCGGTGCTGATATTTCCATGTTTATACAGGTTGCGGTGTAGATATTTCCATGTTTATAGAGATAGCGGTGTAGATATTTCCATGTTTATACAGATAGCGGTGTAGATATTTCCATGTTTATACAGATATTGGTGTAGATATCTCCATCTCAATACAGATGGCCGTGTAGATATGTATATGTTCATACAGATGTCGGTGCAGCTATTTCCATGTTCATACAGATGGCGGTGTAGATATTTCCATGTTCATACAGATAGCCTTGTAGACATTTCCATGTTTATACAGATAGCGGTGAAGATGTATGCATGTTTACACAGATAGCGGTGTAGATATTTCCATGTTCATACAGATAGCGGTGTAGATATTTCAATGTTCATACAGATAGCAGTTTAGATATTTCCTTCTTAATACAGATGACGGTGTAGATATTTATATGTTCATACAGATGGCGGTGCAGATATTTCCATGTTCATACAGACGGCGGTGTAGATATTTCCATGTTTATAGAGATAGCGGTGTAGTTATTTCCATGTGTTAAGAGATAGCTCTGTAGATATTTCCATGTATATGCAGATAGTTGTGTAGATATTTCCATTTTCATGCAGACAGCGGTGTAGATATTTCCATGTATATGCAGATAGTTGTGTAGATATTTCCATTTTCATGCAGACAGCGGTGTAGATATTTCCATGTTTATACAGATTGCGGTGAAGATGTATGCATATTTACACAGATAGCCGTGTAGATATTTCCATGTTTATACAGATAGCGGTGTAGATATTTCCATGTTTATACAGATAGCTGTGTAGATATATCCATCTTTATACAGATGGCGGTGTAGATACTTATATGTTCATACAGATGGCGGTGCGGATATTTCCATGTTCATACAGATGGCGGTGTAGATATTTCCATTTTCATACAGATAGCGGTGTAGTTATTTCCATGTGTAAAGAGATAGCTGTGTAGATATTTCCATGTATATGCAGATAGCAGTGTAGATATTTCCATTTTCATGCAGATAGCGGTGTAGATATTTCCATGTTCAAACATATAGCGGTGTAGATATTTCCATGTTCATACAGATAGCGGTGCAGATATTTCCATGTTCATTCAGATAGCGGTGTAGATATTTCCATGTTTATACAGATAGCGGTGAAGATGTATGCATGTTTACACAGATAGCGGTGTAGATATTTCGATGTTCATCCAGATGGCTGTGTAGATATATCCATGTTCATACAGATAGCGGTGTAGATATTTCCATGTTCATACAGATAGCGGTGTAGCTATTTCCATGTTCATACAGATAGCGGTGTAGATATTTCCATGTTTATACAGATAGCGGTGAAGAAGTATGCATGTTTACACAGATAGCGGTGTAGATATTTCCATGTTCATACAGATAGCGGTGTAGATATATCCATGTTCATACAGATAGCGGTGTAGCTATTTCCATGTTCATACAGATAGCGGTGTAGATATGTCCATGTTCCTCCAGATGGCTGTGTAGATATATCCATGTTCATACAGATGGCGGTGTAGATATCTCCATGTTCATACAGATAGAGGGGCTGATATTTCCATGTTCATACAGATAGCGGTGCTGATATTCCCATGTTTATACAGATAGCAGTGTAGATATTTCCATGTTTATTCAAATAGCGGTGTAGATATCTCCATCTTAATACAGATGGCAGTGTAGATATTTATATGTTCATACAGAGGGCGGTGCAGATATTTCCATGTTCATACAGATGGCGGTGTAGATATTTCCATGTTAATACAGATAGCGGTGTAGTTATTTCCATGTGTAAAGAGATAGCTGTGAAGATATTTCCATGTATATGCAGATAGCTGTGTAGATATTTCCATTTTCATGCAGATAGCGGTGTAGATATTTCCATGTTCAACCAGATAGCGGTGTAGATATTTCCATGTTCATACAGATAGCGGTGCAGATATTTCCATGTTCATACAGATAGCGGTGTAGATATTTCCATGTTTATACAGATAGCGGTGAAGATTTATGCATGTTTACACAGATAGCGGTGTGGATATTTCCATGTTCATCCAGAGGGCTGTGTAGATATATCCATGTTCATCCAGATGGCTGTGTAGATATATCCATGTTCATACAGATGGCGGTGAAGGTATTTCCATGTTCATACAGATAGCGGTGTAGATATTTCCATGTTCATACAGATAGCGGTGTAGATATCTCCATGTTCATACAGATAGAGGGGATGATATTTCCATGTTCATACAGATAGCGGTGCTGATATTTCCATGTTTATACAGGTTGCGGTGTAGATATTTCCATGTTTATAGAGATAGCGGTGTAGATATTTCCATGTTTATACAGATAGCGGTGTAGATATTTCCATGTTTATACAGATATTGGTGTAGATATCTCCATCTCAATACAGATGGCCGTGTAGATATGTATATGTTCATACAGATGTCGGTGCAGCTATTTCCATGTTCATACAGATGGCGGTGTAGATATTTCCATGTTCATACAGATAGCCTTGTAGACATTTCCATGTTTATACAGATAGCGGTGAAGATGTATGCATGTTTACACAGATAGCGGTGTAGATATTTCCATGTTCATACAGATAGCGGTGTAGATATTTCAATGTTCATACAGATAGCAGTTTAGATATTTCCTTCTTAATACAGATGACGGTGTAGATATTTATATGTTCATACAGATGGCGGTGCAGATATTTCCATGTTCATACAGACGGCGGTGTAGATATTTCCATGTTTATAGAGATAGCGGTGTAGTTATTTCCATGTGTTAAGAGATAGCTCTGTAGATATTTCCATGTATATGCAGATAGTTGTGTAGATATTTCCATTTTCATGCAGACAGCGGTGTAGATATTTCCATGTATATGCAGATAGTTGTGTAGATATTTCCATTTTCATGCAGACAGCGGTGTAGATATTTCCATGTTCAAACAGATAGCGGTGTAGATATTTCCATGTTCATACAGATAACGGTGTAGATATTTCCATGTTTATACAGATTGCGGTGAAGATGTATGCATATTTACACAGATAGCCGTGTAGATATTTCCATGTTTATACAGATAGCGGTGTAGATATTTCCATGTTTATACAGATAGCTGTGTAGATATATCCATCTTTATACAGATGGCGGTGTAGATACTTATATGTTCATACAGATGGCGGTGCGGATATTTCCATGTTCATACAGATGGCGGTGTAGATATTTCCATTTTCATACAGATAGCGGTGTAGTTATTTCCATGTGTAAAGAGATAGCTGTGTAGATATTTCCATGTATATGCAGATAGCAGTGTAGATATTTCCATTTTCATGCAGATAGCGGTGTAGATATTTCCATGTTCAAACATATAGCGGTGTAGATATTTCCATGTTCATACAGATAGCGGTGCAGATATTTCCATGTTCATTCAGATAGCGGTGTAGATATTTCCATGTTTATACAGATAGCGGTGAAGATGTATGCATGTTTACACAGATAGCGGTGTAGATATTTCGATGTTCATCCAGATGGCTGTGTAGATATATCCATGTTCATACAGATAGCGGTGTAGATATTTCCATGTTCATACAGATAGCGGTGTAGCTATTTCCATGTTCATACAGATAGCGGTGTAGATATTTCCATGTTTATACAGATAGCGGTGAAGAAGTATGCATGTTTACACAGATAGCGGTGTAGATATTTCCATGTTCATACAGATAGCGGTGTAGATATATCCATGTTCATACAGATGGCGGTGTAGCTATTTCCATGTTCATACAGATAGCGGTGTAGATATGTCCATGTTCCTCCAGATGGCTGTGTAGATATATCCATGTTCATACAGATGGCGGTGTAGATATCTCCATGTTCATACAGATAGAGGGGCTGATATTTCCATGTTCATACAGATAGCGGTGCTGATATTCCCATGTTTATACAGATAGCAGTGTAGATATTTCCATGTTTATTCAAATAGCGGTGTAGATATCTCCATCTTAATACAGATGGCAGTGTAGATATTTATATGTTCATACAGAGGGCGGTGCAGATATTTCCATGTTCATACAGATGGCGGTGTAGATATTTCCATGTTAATACAGATAGCGGTGTAGTTATTTCCATGTGTAAAGAGATAGCTGTGAAGATATTTCCATGTATATGCAGATAGCTGTGTAGATATTTCCATTTTCATGCAGATAGCGGTGTAGATATTTCCATGTTCAACCAGATAGCGGTGTAGATATTTCCATGTTCATACAGATAGCGGTGCAGATATTTCCATGTTCATACAGATAGCGGTGTAGATATTTCCATGTTTATACAGATAGCGGTGAAGATTTATGCATGTTTACACAGATAGCGGTGTGGATATTTCCATGTTCATCCAGAGGGCTGTGTAGATATATCCATGTTCATCCAGATGGCTGTGTAGATATATCCATGTTCATACAGATGGCGGTGAAGGTATTTCCATGTTCATACAGATAGCGGTGTAGATATTTCCATGTTCATACAGATAGCGGTGTAGATATCTCCATGTTCATACAGATAGAGGGGATGATATTTCCATGTTCATACAGATAGCGGTGCTGATATTTCCATGTTTATACAGGTTGCGGTGTAGATATTTCCATGTTTATAGAGATAGCGGTGTAGATATTTCCATGTTTATACAGATAGCGGTGTAGATATTTCCATGTTTATACAGATATTGGTGTAGATATCTCCATCTCAATACAGATGGCCGTGTAGATATGTATATGTTCATACAGATGTCGGTGCAGCTATTTCCATGTTCATACAGATGGCGGTGTAGATATTTCCATGTTCATACAGATAGCCTTGTAGACATTTCCATGTTTATACAGATAGCGGTGAAGATGTATGCATGTTTACACAGATAGCGGTGTAGATATTTCCATGTTCATACAGATAGCGGTGTAGATATTTCAATGTTCATACAGATAGCAGTTTAGATATTTCCTTCTTAATACAGATGACGGTGTAGATATTTATATGTTCATACAGATGGCGGTGCAGATATTTCCATGTTCATACAGACGGCGGTGTAGATATTTCCATGTTTATAGAGATAGCGGTGTAGTTATTTCCATGTGTTAAGAGATAGCTCTGTAGATATTTCCATGTATATGCAGATAGTTGTGTAGATATTTCCATTTTCATGCAGACAGCGGTGTAGATATTTCCATGTATATGCAGATAGTTGTGTAGATATTTCCATTTTCATGCAGACAGCGGTGTAGATATTTCCATGTTTATACAGATTGCGGTGAAGATGTATGCATATTTACACAGATAGCCGTGTAGATATTTCCATGTTTATACAGATAGCGGTGTAGATATTTCCATGTTTATACAGATAGCTGTGTAGATATATCCATCTTTATACAGATGGCGGTGTAGATACTTATATGTTCATACAGATGGCGGTGCGGATATTTCCATGTTCATACAGATGGCGGTGTAGATATTTCCATTTTCATACAGATAGCGGTGTAGTTATTTCCATGTGTAAAGAGATAGCTGTGTAGATATTTCCATGTATATGCAGATAGCAGTGTAGATATTTCCATTTTCATGCAGATAGCGGTGTAGATATTTCCATGTTCAAACATATAGCGGTGTAGATATTTCCATGTTCATACAGATAGCGGTGCAGATATTTCCATGTTCATTCAGATAGCGGTGTAGATATTTCCATGTTTATACAGATAGCGGTGAAGATGTATGCATGTTTACACAGATAGCGGTGTAGATATTTCGATGTTCATCCAGATGGCTGTGTAGATATATCCATGTTCATACAGATAGCGGTGTAGATATTTCCATGTTCATACAGATAGCGGTGTAGCTATTTCCATGTTCATACAGATAGCGGTGTAGATATTTCCATGTTTATACAGATAGCGGTGAAGAAGTATGCATGTTTACACAGATAGCGGTGTAGATATTTCCATGTTCATACAGATAGCGGTGTAGATATATCCATGTTCATACAGATAGCGGTGTAGCTATTTCCATGTTCATACAGATAGCGGTGTAGATATGTCCATGTTCCTCCAGATGGCTGTGTAGATATATCCATGTTCATACAGATGGCGGTGTAGATATCTCCATGTTCATACAGATAGAGGGGCTGATATTTCCATGTTCATACAGATAGCGGTGCTGATATTCCCATGTTTATACAGATAGCAGTGTAGATATTTCCATGTTTATTCAAATAGCGGTGTAGATATCTCCATCTTAATACAGATGGCAGTGTAGATATTTATATGTTCATACAGAGGGCGGTGCAGATATTTCCATGTTCATACAGATGGCGGTGTAGATATTTCCATGTTAATACAGATAGCGGTGTAGTTATTTCCATGTGTAAAGAGATAGCTGTGAAGATATTTCCATGTATATGCAGATAGCTGTGTAGATATTTCCATTTTCATGCAGATAGCGGTGTAGATATTTCCATGTTCAACCAGATAGCGGTGTAGATATTTCCATGTTCATACAGATAGCGGTGCAGATATTTCCATGTTCATACAGATAGCGGTGTAGATATTTCCATGTTTATACAGATAGCGGTGAAGATTTATGCATGTTTACACAGATAGCGGTGTGGATATTTCCATGTTCATCCAGAGGGCTGTGTAGATATATCCATGTTCATCCAGATGGCTGTGTAGATATATCCATGTTCATACAGATGGCGGTGAAGGTATTTCCATGTTCATACAGATAGCGGTGTAGATATTTCCATGTTCATACAGATAGCGGTGTAGATATCTCCATGTTCATACAGATAGAGGGGATGATATTTCCATGTTCATACAGATAGCGGTGCTGATATTTCCATGTTTATACAGGTTGCGGTGTAGATATTTCCATGTTTATAGAGATAGCGGTGTAGATATTTCCATGTTTATACAGATAGCGGTGTAGATATTTCCATGTTTATACAGATATTGGTGTAGATATCTCCATCTCAATACAGATGGCCGTGTAGATATGTATATGTTCATACAGATGTCGGTGCAGCTATTTCCATGTTCATACAGATGGCGGTGTAGATATTTCCATGTTCATACAGATAGCCTTGTAGACATTTCCATGTTTATACAGATAGCGGTGAAGATGTATGCATGTTTACACAGATAGCGGTGTAGATATTTCCATGTTCATACAGATAGCGGTGTAGATATTTCAATGTTCATACAGATAGCAGTTTAGATATTTCCTTCTTAATACAGATGACGGTGTAGATATTTATATGTTCATACAGATGGCGGTGCAGATATTTCCATGTTCATACAGACGGCGGTGTAGATATTTCCATGTTTATAGAGATAGCGGTGTAGTTATTTCCATGTGTTAAGAGATAGCTCTGTAGATATTTCCATGTATATGCAGATAGTTGTGTAGATATTTCCATTTTCATGCAGACAGCGGTGTAGATATTTCCATGTATATGCAGATAGTTGTGTAGATATTTCCATTTTCATGCAGACAGCGGTGTAGATATTTCCATGTTCAAACAGATAGCGGTGTAGATATTTCCATGTTCATACAGATAACGGTGTAGATATTTCCATGTTTATACAGATTGCGGTGAAGATGTATGCATATTTACACAGATAGCCGTGTAGATATTTCCATGTTTATACAGATAGCGGTGTAGATATTTCCATGTTTATACAGATAGCTGTGTAGATATATCCATCTTTATACAGATGGCGGTGTAGATACTTATATGTTCATACAGATGGCGGTGCGGATATTTCCATGTTCATACAGATGGCGGTGTAGATATTTCCATTTTCATACAGATAGCGGTGTAGTTATTTCCATGTGTAAAGAGATAGCTGTGTAGATATTTCCATGTATATGCAGATAGCAGTGTAGATATTTCCATTTTCATGCAGATAGCGGTGTAGATATTTCCATGTTCAAACATATAGCGGTGTAGATATTTCCATGTTCATACAGATAGCGGTGCAGATATTTCCATGTTCATTCAGATAGCGGTGTAGATATTTCCATGTTTATACAGATAGCGGTGAAGATGTATGCATGTTTACACAGATAGCGGTGTAGATATTTCGATGTTCATCCAGATGGCTGTGTAGATATATCCATGTTCATACAGATAGCGGTGTAGATATTTCCATGTTCATACAGATAGCGGTGTAGCTATTTCCATGTTCATACAGATAGCGGTGTAGATATTTCCATGTTTATACAGATAGCGGTGAAGAAGTATGCATGTTTACACAGATAGCGGTGTAGATATTTCCATGTTCATACAGATAGCGGTGTAGATATATCCATGTTCATACAGATGGCGGTGTAGCTATTTCCATGTTCATACAGATAGCGGTGTAGATATGTCCATGTTCCTCCAGATGGCTGTGTAGATATATCCATGTTCATACAGATGGCGGTGTAGATATCTCCATGTTCATACAGATAGAGGGGCTGATATTTCCATGTTCATACAGATAGCGGTGCTGATATTCCCATGTTTATACAGATAGCAGTGTAGATATTTCCATGTTTATTCAAATAGCGGTGTAGATATCTCCATCTTAATACAGATGGCAGTGTAGATATTTATATGTTCATACAGAGGGCGGTGCAGATATTTCCATGTTCATACAGATGGCGGTGTAGATATTTCCATGTTAATACAGATAGCGGTGTAGTTATTTCCATGTGTAAAGAGATAGCTGTGAAGATATTTCCATGTATATGCAGATAGCTGTGTAGATATTTCCATTTTCATGCAGATAGCGGTGTAGATATTTCCATGTTCAACCAGATAGCGGTGTAGATATTTCCATGTTCATACAGATAGCGGTGCAGATATTTCCATGTTCATACAGATAGCGGTGTAGATATTTCCATGTTTATACAGATAGCGGTGAAGATTTATGCATGTTTACACAGATAGCGGTGTGGATATTTCCATGTTCATCCAGAGGGCTGTGTAGATATATCCATGTTCATCCAGATGGCTGTGTAGATATATCCATGTTCATACAGATGGCGGTGAAGGTATTTCCATGTTCATACAGATAGCGGTGTAGATATTTCCATGTTCATACAGATAGCGGTGTAGATATCTCCATGTTCATACAGATAGAGGGGATGATATTTCCATGTTCATACAGATAGCGGTGCTGATATTTCCATGTTTATACAGGTTGCGGTGTAGATATTTCCATGTTTATAGAGATAGCGGTGTAGATATTTCCATGTTTATACAGATAGCGGTGTAGATATTTCCATGTTTATACAGATATTGGTGTAGATATCTCCATCTCAATACAGATGGCCGTGTAGATATGTATATGTTCATACAGATGTCGGTGCAGCTATCTCCATGTTCATACAGATGGCGGTGTAGATATTTCCATGTTCATACAGATAGCCTTGTAGACATTTCCATGTTTATACAGATAGCGGTGAAGATGTATGCATGTTTACACAGATAGCGGTGTAGATATTTCCATGTTCATACAGATAGCGGTGTAGATATTTCAATGTTCATACAGATAGCAGTTTAGATATTTCCTTCTTAATACAGATGACGGTGTAGATATTTATATGTTCATACAGATGGCGGTGCAGATATTTCCATGTTCATACAGATGGCGGTGTAGATATTTCCATGTTTATAGAGATAGCGGTGTAGTTATTTCCATGTGTTAAGAGATAGCTCTGTAGATATTTCCATGTATATGCAGATAGTTGTGTAGATATTTCCATTTTCATGCAGACAGCGGTGTAGATATTTCCATGTATATGCAGATAGTTGTGTAGATATTTCCATTTTCATGCAGACAGCGGTGTAGATATTTCCATGTTCAAACAGATAGCGGTGTAGATATTTCCATGTTCATACAGATAACGGTGTAGATATTTCCATGTTTATACAGATTGCGGTGAAGATGTATGCATATTTACACAGATAGCCGTGTAGATATTTCCATGTTTATACAGATAGCGGTGTAGATATTTCCATGTTTATACAGATAGCTGTGTAGATATATCCATCTTTATACAGATGGCGGTGTAGATACTTATATGTTCATACAGATGGCGGTGCGGATATTTCCATGTTCATACAGATGGCGGTGTAGATATTTCCATGTTCAAACATATAGCGGTGAAGATATTTCCTTGTTCCTACAGATAGCGGTGCAGATATTTCCATGTTCATTCAGATAGCGGTGTAGATATTTCCATGTTTATACAGATAGCGGTGAAGATGTATGCATGTTTACACAGATAGCGGTGTAGATATTTCGATGTTCATCCAGATGGCTGTGTAGATATATCCATGTTCATACAGATAGCGGTGTAGATATTTCCATGTTCATACAGATAGCGGTGTAGCTATTTCCATGTTCATACAGATAGCGGTGTAGATATTTCCATGTTTATACAGATAGCGGTGAAGATGTATGCATGTTTACACAGATAGCGGTGTAGATATTTCCATGTTCATACAGATAGCGGTGTAGATATTTCAATGTTCATACAGATAGCAGTTTAGATATTTCCTTCTTAATACAGATGACGGTGTAGATATTTATATGTTCATACAGATGGCGGTGCAGATATTTCCATGTTCATACAGATGGCGGTGTAGATATTTCCATGTTTATAGAGATAGCGGTGTAGTTATTTCCATGTGTTAAGAGATAGCTCTGTAGATATTTCCATGTATATGCAGATAGTTGTGTAGATATTTCCATTTTCATGCAGACAGCGGTGTAGATATTTCCATGTATATGCAGATAGTTGTGTAGATATTTCCATTTTCATGCAGACAGCGGTGTAGATATTTCCATGTTCAAACAGATAGCGGTGTAGATATTTCCATGTTCATACAGATAACGGTGTAGATATTTCCATGTTTATACAGATTGCGGTGAAGATGTATGCATATTTACACAGATAGCCGTGTAGATATTTCCATGTTTATACAGATAGCGGTGTAGATATTTCCATGTTTATACAGATAGCTGTGTAGATATATCCATCTTTATACAGATGGCGGTGTAGATACTTATATGTTCATACAGATGGCGGTGCGGATATTTCCATGTTCATACAGATGGCGGTGTAGATATTTCCATTTTCATACAGATAGCGGTGTAGTTATTTCCATGTGTAAAGAGATAGCTGTGTAGATATTTCCATGTATATGCAGATAGCAGTGTAGATATTTCCATTTTCATGCAGATAGCGGTGTAGATATTTCCATGTTCAAACATATAGCGGTGTAGATATTTCCATGTTCATACAGATAGCGGTGCAGATATTTCCATGTTCATTCAGATAGCGGTGTAGATATTTCCATGTTTATACAGATAGCGGTGAAGATGTATGCATGTTTACACAGATAGCGGTGTAGATATTTCGATGTTCATCCAGATGGCTGTGTAGATATATCCATGTTCATACAGATAGCGGTGTAGATATTTCCATGTTCATACAGATAGCGGTGTAGCTATTTCCATGTTCATACAGATAGCGGTGTAGATATTTCCATGTTTATACAGATAGCGGTGAAGAAGTATGCATGTTTACACAGATAGCGGTGTAGATATTTCCATGTTCATACAGATAGCGGTGTAGATATATACATGTTCATCCAGATGGCTGTGTAGATATATCCATGTTCATACAGATAGCGGTGTAGTTATTTGCGTGTTCATACAGATAGTGGTGTAGCTATTTCCATGTTCATACAGATAGCGGTGTAGCTATTTCCATGTTCATACAGATAGCGGTTTAGATATTTCCATGTTCGTACAGATAGCGGTGTAGATATTTCCATGTTCCTACAGATAGCGGTGCTGATATTTCCATGTTTATACAGGTAGCGGTGTAGAAATTTCCATGTTTATCCAGATAGCGGTGTAGATATTTCCATGTTTATACAGATAGCGGTGTAGATATTTCCAGGTTTATACAGATAGCGGTGTAGAAATCTCCCTCTTAATACAGATGGCGGTGTAGATATTTATATGTTCATACAGATGGCGGTGTAGATATTTCCATGTTCATCCAGATGGCACTGTAGATATATCCATGTTCGTACAGATGGCGGTGAAGATATTTCCTTGTTCATACAGATAGCGGTGTAGATATATCCATGTTCATACAGATAGCGGTGTAGCTATTTCCATGTTAGTACAGATAGCGGTGTAGAAATTTCCATGTTCATAGAGATAGCAGTGTAGATATTTCCAAGTTTATACAGATAGCGGTGTAGTTATCTCCATCTTAATATAGATGGCGGTGTAGATATTTATATGTTCATACAGATGGCGGTGCAGATATTTCCATGTTCATACAGATGGCGGTGTAGCTATTTCCATGTTTATAGAGATAGCGCTGTACTTATTTCCACATGTAAAGTGGTAGCTTTTTAGATATTTCCATGTATATGCAGATCGCTGTGTAGATATTTCCATTTTCATGCAGATAGCGGTGTAGATATTTCCATGTTCAAACAGATAGCGGTGTAGATATTTCCATGTTCATAAAGATAGCAGTGTAGATATTTCCATGTTTATACAGATAGCGGTGAAGATGTATGCATGTTTTCACAGATAGCGGTGTAGATATTTCCATGTTCATACAGATAGCGGTGTAGATATTTCCATGTTCATCCAGATGGCTGTGTAGATATATCCATGTTCCTACAGATGGCGGTAAAGATATTTCCATGTTCATACAGATAGCGGTGCAGTTATTTCCATGTGTAAAGAGATAGCTGTGTAGATATTTCCATGTATATGCAGATAGCTGTGTATATATTTCCATTTTCATGCAGATAGCGGTTTAGATATTTCCATGTTCAAAAGGATAGCGGTGTAGATATTTCCATGTTCATAGACATAGCGGTGTAGATACTTCCATGTTCATACAGATAGAGGGGCTGATATTTCCATGTTCATACAGACAGCGATGCTGATATTTCCATTTTTATTCAGAGAGCGGTGTAGATATTTCCATGTTTATACAGATAGCGGTTTAGATAGTTCCATGTTTATACAGATAGCAGTGTAGATATCTCCATCTTAATACAGATGGCGGTGTAGATATTTATATGTTCATACAGATGGCGGTGCAGATATTTATATGTTCATACAGATGGCGGTGCAGACATTTCCATGTTCATACAGACAGCGGTGTAGTTATTTCCATGTGTAAAGAGATAGCTGTGTAGATATTTCCATGTATATGCAGATAGCTGTGAAGATATTTCCATTTTCATGCTGGTAGCGGTTTAGATATTTCCATGTTCAAACAGATAGCGGTGTAGATATTTCCGAGTTCATACAGAAAGCGGTGTTGATATTTCCATACTTATACAGATTGCGGTGTAGATGTATGCATGTTTACACTGATAGCGGTGTAGATATTTCCATGCTCATGCAGATAGCGGTGTAGATATTTCCTTGTTCATCCAGATGGCAGTGTAGATATATCCATGTTCATACAGATAGCGGTGTAGATATTTCCATGTTCCTACAGATAGCGGTGTAGGTATTTCCATGTTTATACAGATAGCGGTGTAGATATCTCCATCTTAATACAGATGGCGGTGTAGATATTTATATGTTTATACAGATGGCGGAGCAGATATTTCCATGTTCATACAGATGGCGGTGTAGATATTTCCGTGCTTATAGAGATAGCGGTGTAGTTATTTCCATGTGTAAAGAGATAGCTTTGTAGATGTTTCCATGTATATGCAGATAGCAGTGTAGATATTTCTATTTTCATGCTGATAGCGGTTTAGATATTTCCATGTTCGTGCAGATAGCGGTGTAGATATTTCCATGTTCATACAGATATCATGGTACATATTTCCATGTTTATACAGATAGCGGTGAAGATGTATGCATGTTAACACAGATAGCGGTGTGGATATTTCCATGTTCATACAGATAGCGGTGTAGATACTTCAATGTTCATACAGATAGCGGTTTAGATATTTCCTTCTTAATACAGATGGCGGTGTAGATATTTATATGTTCATAGAGATGGTGGTGCAGATATTTCCATGTTAATACAGATGGCTTTGTAGATATTTCCATGTTTATAGATATAGCGGTGTAGTTATTTCCATGTGTAAAGAGATAGCTGTGTAGATATTTCCATGTATATGCAGATAGCTTTGTAGATATTTCCATTTTCTTGCAGATAGCGGTGTAGATATTTCCATGTTCAAACAGATAGCGGTGTAGATATTTCCATGTTCATACAGATAGCAGTGTAGATATTTCCATGTTTATACAGATAGCGGTGAAGATGTATGCATGTTAACACAGATAGCGGTGTAGATATATCCATGTTCATAAAGATAGCGGTGTAGATATTTCCATGTTCATCCAGATGAATGTGTAGATATATCCATGTTCATACAGATGGCGGTGAAGATATTTCCATGTTCATACAGATAGCGGTGTAGTTATTTCCATGTGTAAAGAGATAGCTGTGTAGATATTTCCATGTATATGCAGATAGCTGTGTATATATTTCCATTTTCATGCAGATAGCCGTGTAGATATTTCCATGTTCAAACAGATAGCGGTGTAGATATTTCCATGTTCATAGAGATAGCGGTGTAGATACTTCCATGTTCATACAGATAGAGGGGCTGATATTTCCATGTTCATACAGAGAGCGGTTCTGATATTTCCATGTTTATACAGATAGCGGTGTAGATATTTCCATGTTAATACAGATAGCGGTGTAGATATTTCCATGTTTATACAGATAGCGGTGTAGATATCTCCATCTTAATACAGATGGTGGTGTAGATATTTATATGTTCATACAGATGGCGGTGCAGATATTTCCATGTTCATACAGATAGCGGTGTAGTTATTTCCATGTGTAAAGAGATAGCTGTGTAGATATTTCCATGTATATTCAGATAGCTGTGTAGATATTTCCATTTTCATGCTGATAGCGGTATAGATATTTCCATGTTCAAACAGATAGCGGTGTAGATATTTCCACGTTCATACAGATAGCTGTGTTGATATTTCCATGCTTATACAGATTGCGGTGAAGATGTATGCATGTTTACACTGATAGCGGTGTAGATATTTCCATGTTCATGCAGATAGCGGTGTAGATATTTAAATGTACATCCAGATGGCTGTGTAGATATATCCATGTTCATACAGATAGCGGTGTAGATATTTCCATGTTCATACTGATAGTGGTGTAGATATTTCCATGTTCATACAGATAGCGGAGTAGCTATTTCCATGTTCATACAGATAGCAGTGTAGCTATTTCCATGTTCATACATATAGCGGTGTAGACATTTCCATGTTCATACAGATAGCGGTGCTGATATTTCCATGTTTATACAGGTAGCGGTGTAGATATTTCCATGTTTATACAGATAGCGGTGTAGGTATTTCCATGTTTATACAGATAGCGGTGTAGATATTCCCAAGTTTATACAGATAGCGGTGTAGATATCTCCAATTTAATACAGATGGCGGTGTAGATATTTATATGTTTATACAGATGGCGGTGCAGATATTTCCATGTTCATACAGATGGCGGTGTAGATATTTCCATGTTTATAGATATAGCGGTGTAGTTATTTCCATGTGTAAAGAGATAGCTTTGTAGATATTTCCATGTATATGCAGATAGCTTTGTAGATATTTCCATTTTCATGCAGATAGCGGTGTAGATATTTCCATGTTCAAACAGATAGCGGTGTAGATATTTCCATGTTCATACAGATAGCAGTGTAGATATTTCCATGTTTATACAGATAGCGGTGAAGATGTATGCATGTTTACACAGATAGCGGTGTAGATATTTCCATGTTCATAAAGATAGAGGTGTAGATATTTCCATGTTCATCCAGATGAATGTGTAGATATATCCATGTTCATACAGATGGCGGTGAAGATATTTCCATGTTCATACAGATAGCGGTGTAGTTATTTCCATGTGTAAAGAGATAGCTGTGTAGATATTTCCATGTATATGCAGATAGCTGTGCATATATTTCCATTTTCATGCAGATAGCGGTTTAGATATTTCCATGTTCAAACAGATAGCGGTGTAGATATTTCCATGTTCATAGAGATAGCGGTGTAGATACTTCCATGTTCATACAGATAGAGGGGCTGATATTTCCATGTTCATACAGAGAGCGGTGCTGATATTTCCATGTTTATACAGATAGCGGTGTAGATATTTCCATGTTAATACAGATAGCGGTGTAGATATTTCCATGTTTATGCAGATAGCGGTGTAGATATCTCCATCTTAATACAGATGGTGGTGTAGATATTTATATGTTCATACAGATGGCGGTGCAGATATTTCCATGTTCATACAGATAGCGGTGTAGTTATTTCCATGTGTAAAGAGATAGCTGTGTAGATATTTCCATGTATATGCAGATAGCTGTGTAGATATTTCCATTTTCATGCTGATAGCGGTATAGATATTTCCATGTTCAAACAGATAGTGGTGTAGATATTTCCACGTTCATACAGATAGCGGTGTTGATATTTCCATGCTTATACAGATTGCGGTGAAGATGTATGCATGTTTACACTGATAGCGGTGTAGATATTTCCATGTTCATGCAGATAGCGGTGTAGATATTTCCATGTTCATCCAGATGAATGTGTAGATATATCCATGTTCATACAGATGGCGGTGAAGATATTTCCATGTTCATACAGATAGCGGTGTAGTTATTTCCATGTGTAAAGAGATATCTGTGTAGATATTTCCATGTATATGCAGATAGCTGTGTATATATTTCCATTTTCATGCAGATAGCCGTGTAGATATTTCCATGTTCAAACAGATAGCGGTGTAGATATTTCCATGTTCATAGAGATAGCGGTGTAGATACTTCCATGTTCATACAGATAGAGGGGCTGATATTTCCATGTTCATACAGAGAGCGGTTCTGATATTTCCATGTTTATACAGATAGCGGTGTAGATATTTCCATGTTAATACAGATAGCGGTGTAGATATTTCCATGTTTATACAGATAGCGGTGTAGATATCTCCATCTTAATACAGATGGTGGTGTAGATATTTATATGTTCATACAGATGGCGGTGCAGATATTTCCATGTTCATACAGATAGCGGTGTAGTTATTTCCATGTGTAAAGAGATAGCTGTGTAGATATTTCCATGTATATTCAGATAGCTGTGTAGATATTTCCATTTTCATGCTGATAGCTGTAAAGATATTTCCATGTTCAAACAGATAGCGGTGTAGATATTTCCACGTTCATACAGATAGCGGTGTTGATATTTCCATGCTTATACAGATTGCGGTGAAGATGTATGCATGTTTACACTGATAGCGGTGTAGATATTTCTATGTTCATGCAGATAGCGGTGTAGATATTTAAATGTACATCCAGATGGCTGTGTAGATATATCCATGTTCATACAGATAGCGGTGTAGATATTTCCATGTTCATACTGATAGTGGTGTAGATATTTCCATGTTCATACAGATAGCGGAGTAGCTATTTCCATGTTCATACAGATAGCAGTGTAGCTATTTCCATGTTCATAGATATAGCGGTGTAGACATTTCCATGTTCATACAGATAGCGGTGCTGATATTTCCATGTTTATACAGGTAGCGGTGTAGATATTTCCATGTTTATACAGATAGCGGTGTAGGTATTTCCATGTTTATACAGATAGCGGTGTAGATATTCCCAAGTTTATACAGATAGCGGTGTAGATATCTCCAATTTAATACAGATGGCGGTGTAGATATTTATATGTTTATACAGATGGCGCTGCAGATATTTCCATGTTCATACAGATGGCGGTTTAGATATTTCCATGTTTATAGATATAGCGGTGTAGTTATTTCCATGTGTAAAGAGATAGCTTTGTAGATATTTCCATGTATATGCAGATAGCTTTGTAGATATTTCCATTTTCATGCAGATAGCGGTGTAGATATTTCCATGTTCAAACAGATAGCGGTGTAGATATTTCCATGTTCATACAGATAGCAGTGTAGATATTTCCATGTTTATACAGATAGCGGTGAAGATGTATGCATGTTTACACAGGTAGCGGTGTAGATATTTCCATGTTCATAAAGATAGAGGTGTAGATATTAACATGTTCATCCAGATGAATGTGTAGATATATCCATGTTCATACAGATGGCGGTGAAGATATTTCCATGTTCATATAGATAGCGGTGTAGTTATTTCAATGTGTAAAGAGATAGCTGTGTAGATATTTCCATGTATATGCAGATAGCTGTGCATATATTTCCATTTTCATGCAGATAGCGGTTTAGATATTTCCATGTTCAAACAGATAGCGGTGTAGATATTTCCATGTTCATAGAGATAGCGGTGTAGATACTTCCATGTTCATACAGATAGAGGGGCTGATATTTCCATGTTCATACAGAGAGCGGTGCTGATATTTCCATGTTTATACATATAGCGGTGTAGATATTTCCATGTTAATACAGATAGCGGTGTAGATATTTCCATGTTTATACAGATAGCGGTGTAGATATCTCCATCTTAATACAGATGGTGGTGTAGATATTTATATGTTCATACAGATGGCGGTGCAGATATTTCCATGTTCATACAGATAGCGGTGTAGTTATTTCCAAGTGTAAAGAGATAGCTGTGTAGATATTTCCATGTATATGCAGATAGCTGTGTAGATATTTCCATTTTCATGCTGATAGCGGTATAGATATTTCCATGTTCAAACAGATAGCGGTGTAGATATTTCCACGTTCATACAGATAGCGGTGTTGATATTTCCATGCTTATACAGATTGCGGTGAAGATGTATGCATGTTTACACTGATACCGGTGTAGATATTTCCATGTTCATGCAGATAGCGGTGTAGATATTTCCATGTACATCCAGATGGCTGTGTAGATATTTCCATGTTTATACAGATAGCGGTGTAGATATTTCCATGTTTATACAGATAGCGGTGTAGATATTTCCATGTTTATACAGATAGCAGTGTAGATATCTCCTTCTTAATACAGATGGCGGTGTAGATATTTATATGTTCATACAGATGGCGGTGCGGATATTTCCATGTTCATACAGATGGCGGTGTAGATATTTCCATGTTTATAGAGATAGCGGTGTAGTTATTTCCATGTGTAAAGAGATAGCTGTGTAGATATTTCCATGTATATGCAGTTAGCTGTGTAGATATTTTCATTTTCATGCAGACAGCGGTGTGGATATTTCCATGTTCAAACATATAGCGGTGTAGATATTTCCATGTTCATACAGATAGCGGTGTAGAAATTTCCATGTTCATACAGATAGCGGTGTAGATATTTCCATGTTCATACAGATAGCGGTGTAGATATTTCCATGTTCATACAGATTGCGGTGCTGATATTTCCATGTTTATACAGGTAGTGGTGTAGATATTTCCATGTTTATACAGATAGCGGTGTAGATATTTCCATGTTTATACAGATAGCGGTGTAGATATTTCAATGTTTATACAGATAGCAGTATAGATATCTCCATCTTAATAAAGATGGCGGTGTAGATATTTATATGTTCATACAGATGGCGGAGCAGATATTTCCTTGTCCATACAGATGGCGGTGTAGATATTTCCATGTTCATACAGATAGCGGTGTAGTTATTTCCATGTGTAAAGAGATAGCTGTGTAGATATTTCCATGTATATGCAGATAGCAGTGTAGATATTCCATTTTCATGCAGATAGCGGTGTAGATATTTCCATGTTCAAACAGATAGCGGTGTAGATATTTCCATGTTCATACAGATAGCGGTGTAGATATTTCCATGTTCATACAGATAGCGGTGTGGATATTTCCATGTTCATACAGATAGTGGTGTAGATATTTCCATGTTTATACAGATAGCGGTGAAGATGTATGCATGTTTACACAGATAGCCGTGTAGATATTTCCATGTTCATCCAGATGGCTGTGTAGATATATCCATGTTCATTCAGATAGCGGTGTAGATATTTCCATGTTCATACAGATAGAGGTGTAGCTATTTCCATGTTCATACAGATAGCGGTGTAGGTATTTCCATGTTTATACAGATAGCGGTGTAGATATTTCCATGTTCCTACAGATAGCGGTGCTGATATTTCCATGTTTATACAGGTAGCGGTGTAGAAATTTCCATGTTAATCCAGATAGCGGTGTAGATATTTCCATGTTTAAACAGATAGCGGTGTAGATATTTCCAGCTTTATACAGATAGCGGTGTAGATATCTCCATCTTAATACAGATGGCGGTGTAGATATTTATATGTTCATACAGATGGCGGTGTAGATATTTCCATGTTCATCCAGATGGCTCTGTAGATATATCCATGTTCAAACGGATAGCGGTGAAGATATTTCCTTGTTCCTACAGATAGCGGTGTAGATATTTCCATGTTCATACAGATAGCGATGCTGATATTTCCATGTTTATACAGGTAGCAGTGTAGATATTTCCATGTTTATACAGATAGCGGTGTAGATATTTCAATGTTTATTCAGATAGCGGTGTAGATATCTCCATTTTAATACAGATGGCGGTGTAGATATTTATATGTTCATACAGATGAAGGTGCAGATATTTCCATGTTCATACAGATGGCGGTGTAGATATTTCCATGTTCATACAGATAGCGGTGTAGTTATTTCCATGTGTAAAGAGATAGCTGTGTAGATATTTCCATGTATATGCAGATAGCTGTGTAGATATTTCCATTTTCATGCATATAGCCGTGTATATATTTCCATCTTCAAACAGATAGCGGTGTAGATATTTCCATGTTCATACAGATAGCAATGTAGATATTTCCATGTTTATACAGATAGCGGTGAAGATGTATGCATGTTCACACAGATAGCAGTGTGGATATTTCCATGTTCATCCAGAGGGCTGTGTAGATATATCCATGTTCATACAGATAGCGGTGCAGATATTTCCATGTTCATACTGATAGCGGTGTAGACATTTCCATGTTCATACAGATAGCGGTGTAGGTATTTCCATGTTCATACAGATAGCTGTGTAGATATTTCCAAGTTCATACAGATAGCGGTGCTGATATTTCCATGCTTATACAGGTAGCGGTGTAGATATTTCCATGTTTATACAGATAGCGGTGTAGATATTTCCATGTTTATACAGATAGCGGTGTAGATATTTCCATGTTTATTGAGATAGTGGTGTAGATATCTCCGTCTTAATACAGATGGCGGTGTAGATATTTATATGTTCATAAATATGGCGATGCAGATATATCCATGTTCATACAGATGGCGGTGTAGATATTTCCATGTTCATACAGATAGCGGTGTAGATATCTCCATTTTCATACCGAGAGCGGTGCTGATATTTCCTAGTTTATACTGGCAGCGGTGTAGATATTTCCATGTTTATACAGATTGTGGTTTAGATATTTCCTTCTTAATACAGATGGCGGTGTAGATATTTATATGTTCATACAGATGGCGGTGCAGATATTTCCATGTTCATACAGAAGGCTGTGTAGATATTTCCATGTTTATAGATATAGCTGTGTAGATATTCCCATGTATATGCAGAAAGCTTTGTAGATATTTCCATTTTCATGCAGATAGCGGTGTAGATATTTCCATGTTTATACAGATAGCGGTGAAGATGTATGTATGTTTACACAGATAGCGGTGTGGATATTTCCATGTTCATCCAGAGGGCTGTGTAGATATATCCATGTTCATACAGATAGCGGTATAGTTATTTCCATGTGTAAAGAGATAGCTGTTTTGATATTTCCATGTATATGCAGATAACAGTGTAGATATTTCCATTTTTATGCAGATAGCGGTGTAGATATTTCCATGTTCCTACAGATAGCGGTGCTGATATTTCCATGTTTATACAGATAGCGGTGTAGATATTTCCATGTTTATACAGATAGCAGTGTAGATATTTCCAGGTTAATACAGATAGCGGTGTAGATATCTCCATCTTAATACAGATGGCGGCGTAGATATTTATATGTTCATACAGATGGCGGTGTAGATATTTCCATGTTCATCCAGATGGCTCTGTAGATATATCCATGTTCGTACAGATGGCGGTGAAGATATTTCCATGTTCATACAGATAGCGGTGTAGATATTTCCATGTTCATACAGATAGCGGTGCAGATATTTCCATGTTCATACAGATAGCGGTGTAGCTATTTCCATGTTCATACAGATACCGGTGCGAACATTTCCATGTTCATCCAGATGGCTGTGTAGATATATCCATGTTCATACAGATGGCCGTGTAGATATCTCCATGTTCATACAGATAGAGGGGCTGATATTTCCATGTTCCTACAGATAGCGGTGCTGATATTTCCATGTTTATACAGATAGCGGTGTAGATATTTCCATGTTTATTCAGATAGCGGTGTAGATATCTCCATCTTAATACAGATGGCGGTGTAGATATTTATAAGTTCATATAGATGGCGGTGCGGATATTTCCATGTTCATACAGATGGCGGTGCAGATATTTCCAAGTTCATACAGATGGCGGTGTAGATATTTCCATGTTCATACAGATAGCGTTGTAGTTATTTCCATGTGTAAAGAGATAGCTGTGTAGATATTTCCATGTATATGCAGATAGCAGTGTAGATATTTCCATTTTCATGCAGATAGCGGTGTAGATATTTCCATGTTCAAACATATAGCGGTGTAGATATTTCCATGTTCATACAGATAGCGGTGCAGATATTTCCATGTTCATTCAGATAGCGGTGTAGATATTTCCATGTTTATACAGATAGCGGTGAAGATGTATGCATGTTTACACAGATAGCGGTGTAGATATTTCCATGTTCATCCAGATGGCTGTGTAGATATCTACATGTTCATACAGATAGCGGTGTAGCTATTTCCATGTTCATACAGATAGCGGTGTCGATATTTCCATGTTTATACAGATAGCGGTGAAGATGTATGCATGTTTACACCGATAGCGGTGTAGATATTTCCATGTTCATACAGATAGCGGTGTAGTTATTTCCATGTTCATACATATAGTGGTGTAGCTATTTCCATGTTCATACAGATAGCGGTGTAGCTATTTCCATGTTCATACAGATAGCGGTGTAGATATTTCCGTGTTCGTACAGATAGCCGTGTAGATATTTCCATGTTCCTACAGATAGCGGTGCTGATATTTCCATGTTTCTACAGGTAGCGGTGTAGAAATTTCCATGTTTATCCAGATAGCGGTGTAGATATTTCCATGTTTATACAGATAGCGGTGTAGATATTTCCAGGTTTATACAGATAGCGGTGTAGAAATCTCCATCTTAATACAGATGGCGGTGTAGATATTTATATGTTCATGCAGATGGCGGTGTAGATATTTCCATGTTCATGCAGATGGCACTGTAGATATATCCATGTTCGTACAGATGGCGGTGAAGATATTTCCTTGTTCATACAGATAGCGGTGTAAATATTTCCATGTTCATACAGATAGCGGTGTAGATATATCCATGTTCATACAGATAGCGGTGTAGCTATTTCCATGTTCATACAGATAGCGGTGTAGATATGTCCATGTTCCTCCAGATGGCTGTGTAGATATATCCATGTTCATACAGATGGCGGTGTAGATATCTCCATGTTCATACAGATAGAGGTGCTGATATTTCCATGTTCATACAGATAGCGGTGCTGATATTCCCATGTTTATACAGATAGCAGTGTAGATATTTCCATGTTTATTCAAATAGCGGTGTAGATATCTCCATCTTAATACAGATGGCAGTGTAGATATTTATATGTTCATACAGAGGGCGGTGCAGATATTTCCATGTTCATACAGATGGCGGTGTAGATATTTCCATGTTAATACAGATAGCGGTGTAGTTATTTCCATGTGTAAAGAGATAGCTGTGAAGATATTTCCATGTATATGCAGATAGCTGTGTAGATATTTCCATTTTCATGCAGATAGCGGTGTAGATATTTCCATGTTCAACCAGATAGCGGTGTAGATATTTCCATGTTCATACAGATAGCGGTGCAGATATTTCCATGTTCATACAGATAGCGGTGTAGATATTTCCATGTTTATACAGATGGCGGTGAAGATTTATGCATTTTTACACAGATAGCGGTGTGGATATTTCCATGTTCATCCAGAGGGCTGTGTAGATATATCCATGTTCATCCAGATGGCTGTGTAGATATATCCATGTTCATACAGATGGCGGTGAAAGTATTTCCATGTTCATACAGATAGCGGTGTAGATATTTCCATGTTCATACAGTTAGCGGTGTAGATATCTCCATGTTCATACAGATAGAGGGGATGATATTTCCATGTTCATACAGATAGCGGTGCTGATATTTCCATGTTTATACAGGTTGCGGTGTAGATATTTCCATGTTTATAGAGATAGCGGTGTAGATATTTCCATGTTTATACAGATAGCGGTGTAGATATTTCCATGTTTATACAGATATTGGTGTAGATATCTCCATCTCAATACAGATGGCCGTGTAGATATGTATATGTTCATACAGATGTCGGTGCAGCTATTTCCATGTTCATACAGATGGCGGTGTAGATATTTCCATGTTTATAGAGATAGCGGTGTAGTTATTTCCATGTGTTAAGAGATAGCTCTGTAGATATTTCCATGTATATGCAGATAGTTGTGTAGATATTTCCATTTTCATGCAGACAGCGGTGTAGATATTTCCATGTATATGCAGATAGTTGTGTAGATATTTCCATTTTCATGCAGACAGCGGTGTAGATATTTCCATGTTCAAACAGATAGCGGTGTAGATATTTCCATGTTCATACAGATAGCGGTGTAGATATTTCCATGTTTATACAGATTGCGGTGAAGATGTATGCATATTTACACAGATAGCCGTGTAGATATTTCCATGTTTATACAGATAGCGGTGTAGATATTTCCATGTTTATACAGATAGCTGTGTAGATATATCCATCTTTATACAGATGGCGGTGTAGGTATTTATATGTTCATACAGATGGCGGTGCGGATATTTCCATGTTCATACAGATGGCGGTGTAGATATTTCCATTTTCGTACAGATAGCGGTGTAGTTATTTCCATGTGTAAAGAGATAGCTGTGTAGATATTTCCATGTATATGCAGATAGCAGTGTAGATATTTCCATTTTCATGCAGATAGCGGTGTAGATATTTCCATGTTCAAACATGTAGCGGTGTAGATATTTCCATGTTCATACAGATAGCGGTGCAGATATTTCCATGTTCATTCAGATAGCGGTGTAGATATTTCCATGTTTATACAGATAGCGGTGAAGATGTATGCATGTTTACACAGATAGCGGTGTAGATATTTCGATGTTCATCCAGATGGCTGTGTAGATATATCCATGTTCATACAGATAGCGGTGTAGATATTTCCATGTTCATACAGATAGCGGTGTAGCTATTTCCATGTTCATACAGATAGCGGTGTAGATATTTGCATGTTTATACAGATAGCGGTGAAGATGTATGCATGTTTACACAGATAGCGGTGTAGATATTTCCATGTTCATACAGATAGCGGTGTAGATATATACATGTTCATCCAGATGGCTGTGTAGATATATCCATGTTCATACAGATAGCGGTGTAGTTATTTGCATGTTCATACAGATAGTTGTTTAGCTATTTCCATGTTCATACAGATAGCGGTGTAGCTATTTCCATGTTCATACAGATAGCGGTTTAGATATTTCCATGTTCGTACAGATAGCGGTGTAGATATTTCCATGTTCCTACAGATAGTGGTGCTGATATTTCCATGTTTATACAGGTAGCGGTGTAGAAATTTCCATGT
The DNA here is from genome assembly GCF_029281585.2 of Gorilla gorilla gorilla. Classification (NCBI taxonomy): domain Eukaryota; kingdom Metazoa; phylum Chordata; class Mammalia; order Primates; family Hominidae; genus Gorilla; species Gorilla gorilla. Next base: position 76,137,299 of record NC_073244.2, read on the forward strand.
TTATCCAGATAGCGGTGTAGATATTTCCATGTTTATACAGATAGCGGTGTAGATATTTCCAGGTTTATACAGATAGCGGTGTAGAAATCTCCCTCTTAATACAGATGGCGGTGTAGGTATTTATATGTTCATCCAGATGGCACTGTAGATATATCCATGTTCGTACAGATGGCGGTGAAGATATTTCCTTGTTCATACAGATAGCGGTGTAGATATATCCATGTTCATACAGATAGCGGTGTAGCTATTTCCATGTTAATACAGATAGCGGTGTAGAAATTTCCATGTTCATAGAGATAGCAGTGTAGATATTTCCAAGTTTATACAGATAGCGGTGTAGTTATCTCCATCTTAATATAGATGGCGGTGTAGATATTTATATGTTCATACAGATGGCGGTGCAGATATTTCCATGTTCATACAGATGGCGGTGTAGCTATTTCCATGTTTATAGAGATAGCGCTGTACTTATTTCCACATGTAAAGTGGTAGCTTTTTAGATATTTCCATGTATATGCAGATCGCTGTGTAGATATTTCCATTTTCATGCAGATAGCGGTGTAGATATTTCCATGTTCAAACAGATAGCGGTGTAGATATTTCCATGTTCATAAAGATAGCAGTGTAGATATTTCCATGTTTATACACATAGCGGTGAAGATGTATGCATGTTTTCACAGATAGCGGTGTAGATATTTCCATGTTCATACAGATAGCGGTGTAGATATTTCCATGTTCATCCAGATGGCTGTGTAGATATATCCATGTTCATACAGATGGCGGTGAAGATATTTCCATGTTCATACAGATAGCGGTGCAGTTATTTCCATGTGTAAAGAGATAGCTGTGTAGATATTTCCATGTATATGCAGATAACTGTGTATATATTTCCATTTTCATGCAGATAGCGGTTTAGATATTTCCATGTTCAAAAGGATAGCGCTGTAGATATTTCCATGTTCATAGACATAGCGGTGTAGATACTTCCATGTTCATACAGATAGAGGGGCTGATATTTCCATGTTCATACAGACAGCGATGCTGATATTTCCATTTTTATTCAGAGAGCGGTGTAGATATTTCCATGTTTATACAGATAGCGGTTTAGATATTTCCATGTTTATACAGATAGCAGTGTAGATATCTCCATCTTAATACAGATGGCGGTGTAGATATTTATATGTTCATACAGATGGCGGTGCAGATACTTATATGTTCATACAGATGGCGGTGCAGACATTTCCATGTTCATACAGACAGCGGTGTAGTTATTTCCATGTGTAAAGAGATAGCTGTGTAGATATTTCCATGTAGATGCAGATAGCTGTGTAGATATTTCCATTTTCATGCTGATAGCGGTTTAGATATTTCCATGTTCAAACAGATAGCGGTGTAGATATTTCCGAGTTCATACAGAAAGCGGTGTTGATATTTCCATACTTATACAGATTGCGGTGTAGATGTATGCATGTTTACACTGATAGCGGTGTAGATATTTCCATGTTCATGCAGATAGCGGTGTAGATATTTCCATGTTCATCCAGATGGCAGTGTAGATATATCCATGTTCATACAGATAGCGGTGTAGATATTTCCATGTTCCTACAGATAGCGGTGTAGGTATTTCCATGTTTATACAGATAGCGGTGTAGATATCTCCATCTTAATACAGATGGCGGTGTAGATATTTATATGTTTATACAGATGGCGGTGCAGATATTTCCATGTTCACACAGATGGCGGTGTAGATATTTCCGTGCTTATAGAGATAGCGGTGTAGTTATTTCCATGTGTAAAGAGATAGCTTTGTAGATGTTTCCATGTATATGCAGATAGCAGTGTAGATATTTCTATTTTCATGCTGATAGCGGTTTAGATATTTCCATGTTCGTGCAGATAGCGGTGTAGATATTTCCATGTTCATACAGATATCATGGTACATATTTCCATGTTTATACAGATAGCGGTGAAGATGTATGCATGTTAACACAGATAGCGGTGTGGATATTTCCATGTTCATACAGATAGCGGTGTAGATACTTCAATGTTCATACAGATAGCGGTTTAGATATTTCCTTCTTAATACAGATGGCGGTGTAGATATTTATATGTTCATAGAGATGGTGGTGCAGATATTTCCATGTTCATACAGATGGCGGTGTAGATATTTCCATGTTTATAGATATAGCGGTGTAGTTATTTCCATGTGTAAAGAGATAGCTGTGTAGATATTTCCATGTATATGCAGATAGCTTTGTAGATATTTCCATTTTCATGCAGATAGCGGTGTAGATACTTCCATGTTCAAACAGATAGCGGTGTAGATATTTCCATGTTCATACAGATAGCAGTGTAGATATTTCCATGTTTATACAGATAGCGGTGAAGATGTATGCATGTTTACACAGATAGCGGTGTAGATATTTCCATGTTCATAAAGATAGCGGTGTAGATATTTCCATGTTCATCCAGATGAATGTGTAGATATATCCATGTTCATACAGATGGCGGTGAAGATATTTCCATGTTCATACAGATAGCGGTGTAGTTATTTCCATGTGTAAAGAGATAGCTGTGTAGATATTTCCATGTATATGCAGATAGCTGTGTATATATTTCCATTTTCATGCAGATAGCCGTGTAGATATTTCCATGTTCAAACAGATAGCGGTGTAGATATTTCCATGTTCATAGAGATAGCGGTGTAGATACTTCCATGTTCATACAGATAGAGGGGCTGATATTTCCATGTTCATACAGAGAGCGGTTCTGATATTTCCATGTTTATACAGATAGCGGTGTAGATATTTCCATGTTAATACAGATAGCGGTGTAGATATTTCCATGTTTATACAGATAGCGGTGTAGATATCTCCATCTTAATACAGATGGTGGTGTAGATATTTATATGTTCATACAGATGGCGGTGCAGATATTTCCATGTTCATACAGATAGCGGTGTAGTTATTTCCATGTGTAAAGAGATAGCTGTGTAGATATTTCCATGTATATTCAGATAGCTGTGTAGATATTTCCATTTTCATGCTGATAGGTGTATAGATATTTCCATGTTCAAACAGATAGCGGTGTAGATATTTCCACGTTCATACAGATAGCGGTGTTGATATTTCCATGCTTATACAGATTGCGGTGAAGATGTATGCATGTTTACACTGATAGCGGTGTAGATATTTCCATGTTCATGCAGATAGCGGTGTAGATATTTAAATGTACATCCAGATGGCTGTGTAGATATATCCATGTTCATACAGATAGCGGTGTAGATATTTCCATGTTCATACTGATAGTGGTGTAGATATTTCCATGTTCATACAGATAGCGGAGTAGCTATTTCCATGTTCATACAGATAGCAGTGTAGCTATTTCCATGTTTATAGATATAGCGGTGTAGACATTTCCATGTTCATACAGATAGCGGTGCTGATATTTCCATGTTTATACATGTAGCGGTGTAGATATTTCCATGTTTATACAGATAGCGGTGTAGGTATTTCCATGTTTATACAGATAGCGGTGTAGATATTCCCAAGTTTATACAGATAGCAGTGTAGATATCTCCAATTTAATACAGATGGCGGTGTAGATATTTATATGTTTATACAGATGGCGGTGCAGATATTTCCATGTTCATACAGATGGCGGTGTAGATATTTCCATGTTTATAGATATAGCGGTGTAGTTATTTCCATGTGTAAAGAGATAGCTTTGTAGATATTTCCATGTATATGCAGATAGCTTTGTAGATATTTCCATTTTCATGCAGATAGCGGTGTAGATATTTCCATGTTCAGATAGCGGTGTAGATATTTCCATGTTCATACAGATAGCAGTGTAGATATTTCCATGTTTATACAGATAGCGGTGAAGATGTATGCATGTTTACACAGATAGCGGTGTAGATATTTCCATGTTCATAAAGATAGAGGTGTAGATATTTCCATGTTCATCCAGATGAATGTGTAGATATATCCATGTTCATACAGATGGCGGTGAAGATATTTCCATGTTCATACAGATAGCGGTGTAGTTATTTCCATGTGTAAAGAGATAGCTGTGTAGATATTTCCATGTATATGCAGATAGCTGTGCATATATTTCCATTTTCATGCAGATAGCGGTTTAGATATTTCCATGTTCAAACAGATAGCGGTGTAGATATTTCCATGTTCATAGAGATAGCGGTGTAGATACTTCCATGCTCATACAGATAGAGGGGCTGATATTTCCATGTTCAAACAGAGAGCGGTGCTGATATTTCCATGTTTATACAGATAGCGGTGTAGATATTTCCATGTTAATACAGATAGCTGTGTAGATATTTCCATGTTTATACAGATAGCGGTGTAGATATCTCCATCTTAATACAGATGGTGGTGTAGATATTTATATGTTCATACAGATGGCGGTGCAGATATTTCCATGTTCATACAGATAGCGGTGTAGTTATTTCCATGTGTAAAGAGATAGCTGTGTAGATATTTCCATGTATATGCAGATTGCTGTGTAGATATTTCCATTTTCATGCTGATAGCGGTATAGATATTTCCATGTTCAAACAGATAGTGGTGTAGATATTTCCACGTTCATACAGATAGCGGTGTTGATATTTCCATGCTTATACAGATTGCGGTGAAGATGTATGCATGTTTACACTGATAGCGGTGTAGATATTTCCATGTTCATGCAGATAGCGGTGTAGATATTTCCATGTACCTCCAGATGGCTGTGTAGATATTTCCATGTTTATACAGATAGCGGTGTAGATATTTCCATGTTTATACAGATAGCGGTGTAGATATTTCCATGTTTATACAGATAGCGGTGTAGATATCTCCTTCTTAATACAGATGGCGGTGTAGATATTTATATGTTCATACAGATGGCGGTGCAGATATTTCCATGTTCATACAGATGGCGGTGTAGATATTTCCATGTTTATAGAGATAGCGGTGTAGTTATTTCCATGTGTAAAGAGATAGCTGTGTAGATATTTCCATGTATATGCAGTTAGCTGTGTAGATATTTTCATTTTCATGCAGACAGCGGTGTGGATATTTCCATGTTCAAACAGATAGCGGTGTAGATATTTCCATGTTCATACAGATAGCGGTGTAGATATTTCCATGTTCATACAGATAGCGGTGTAGATATTTCCATGTTTATACAGATAGCGGTGAAGATGTATGCATGTTTACACAGATAGCGGTGTAGATATTTCCATGCTCATACAGATAGCGGTGAAGATGTATGCATGTTTACACATATAGCGGTGTAGATAATTCCATGTTCATACAGATAGCGGTGTAGATATTTCGATGTTCATACAGATAGCGGTTTAGATATTTCCTTCTTAATACAGATGGCAGTGTAGATATTTATATGTTCATACAGATGGTGGTGCAGATATTTCCATGTTCATACAGATGGCGGTGTAGATATTTCCATGTTTATAGATATAGCGGTGTAGTTATTTCCATGTGTAAAGAGATAGCTGTGTAGATATTTCCATGTATATGCAGATAGCTTTGTAGATATTTCCATTTTCATGCAGATAGCGGTGTAGATATTTCCATGTTCAAACAGATAGCGGTGTAGGTATTTCCATGTTCATACAGATAGCACTTTAGATATTTCCATGTTTATACAGATAGCGGTGAGGATGTATGCATGTTTCCACAGATAGCGGTGTAGATATTTCCATGTTCATACAGATAGCGGTGTAGATATTTCCATGTTCATCCAGATGGCTGTGTAGATATATCCATGTTCCTACAGATGGCGGTGAAGATATTTCCATGTTCATACAGATAGCGGTATAGTTATTTCCATGTGTAAAGAGATAGGTGTGTAGATATTTCCATGTATAAGCAGATAGCTGTGTATATATTTCCATTTTCATGCAGATAGCGGTTTAGATATTTCCATGTTCAAACAGAGAGCGGTGTAGATATTTCCATGTTCATCCAGATGGCTGTGTTGATATATCCATGTTCATACAGATAGCGGTGTAGATATTTCCATGTTCATACAGATAGTGGTGAAGATATTTCCATGTTCATACAGATAGCGGTGTAGCTATTTCCATGTTCATACAGATAGCAGTGTAGATATTTCCATGTTCATAGAGATAGCGGTGTAGATATTTCCATGTTGATACTGATAGCGGTGCTGATATTTCCATGTTTATACAGGTAGCAGTGTAGATATTTCCATGTTTATACAGATAGCGGTGTAGGTATTTCCATGTTTATACATAATGCGGTGTAGATATTTCCAAGTTTATACAGAGAGCGGTGTAGATATCTCCATCTTAATACAGATGGCGGTGTAGATATTTATATGTTCATACAGATGGCGGTGCGGATATTTCCATGTTCATACAGATGGCGGTGTAGATATTTCCATGTTTACAGAGATAGCGTTGTATTTATTTCCATGTGTAAAGAGATAGCTGTGTAGATATTTCCATGTATATGCAGATAGCTGTGTAGTTATTTCCATTTTCATGCAGAGAGCGGTGTAGATATTTCCATGTTCAAACAGATAGCGGTGTAGATATTTCCATGTTCATACAGATAGCGGTGTAGATATTTCCATGTTCATACAGATAGCGGTGTAGATATTTCCATGTGCATACAGATAGCGGTGTAGATATTTCCACGTTTATACAGATAGCAGTGCTGATATTTCCATGTTTATACAGGCAGCGGTGTAGATATTTCCACGTTTACAGATAGCGGTTTAGATGTTTCCTTCTTAATACAGATGGCGGTGTAGATATTTTATGTTCATACAGATGGCGGTGTAGATATTTCCATGTTGATACAGATAGCGGTGTAGATATTTCCATGTTCATACAGATAGCGGTGCTGATATTTCCATGTTTATACAGGCAGCGGTGTAGATATTTCCTTGTTTATACAGATAGCGGTTTAGATATTTCCTTCTTAATACAGATGGCGGTGTAGATATTTATTTGTTCATACAGATGGCGGTGCAGATATTTCCTTGTTCATACAGATGGCGGTGTAGATATTTCCATGGTTATAGATATAGCGGTGTAGTTATTTCCATGTGTAAAGAGATAGCTGTGTAGATATTTCCATGTATATGCAGATAGCTTTGTAGATATTTCCATTTTCATGCAGATAGCGGTGTAGATATTTACATGTTCAAACAGATAGCGGTGTAGATATTTCCATGTTCATTCAGATAGCTTTGTAGATATTTCCATGTTCATACAGATAGCGGTGTAGATATTTCCATGTTCATACAGATAGCGGTGTAGATATTTCCATGTTCATACAGATAGCGTTGCTGATATTTCCATGTTTATACAGGTAGCAGTGTAGATATTTCCATGGTTATACAGATAGCGGTGTAGATATTTCCCTGTTTATACAGATAGCGGTGTAGATATTTCCATGTTTATTCAGATAGCGGTGTAGATATATCCATCTTAATACAGATGGCGGTGTAGATATTTATATGTTCATACAGATGGCGGTGCAGATATTTCCATGTTCATACAGATGGCGGTGTAGATATTTCCAGGTTTATACAGATAGCGGTGTACTTATTTCCATGTGTAAAGAGATAGCTGTGTAGATATTTCCATGTATATGCAGATAGCAGTGTAGATATTTCCATTTTCATGCAGATAGCGGTGTAGATATTTCCATGTTCAAACAGATAGCGGTGTAGATATTTCCATGTTCATACAGATATCGGTGTAGATATTTCCATGTTCATACAGATAGCGGTGTAGATATTTCCATGTTTATACAGATAGCGGTGAAGATCAATGTATGTTTACACAGATAGCGGAGTAGATATTTCCATGTTCATCCAGATGGCTGTGTTGATATTTCCATGTTCATACAGATAGCGGTGTAGCTATTTCCATGTTCACACAGATAGCGGTGTAGCTATTTCCATGTTCATACAGATAGCGGTGTAGATATTTCCATGTTCATACAGATAGCGGTGCTGATATTTCCATGTTTATACAGGCAGCGGTGTAGATATTTCAATGTTCATATAGATTGCGGTGTACATATTTCAATGTTCATACAGATAGCGGTTTAGATATTTCCTTCTTAATACAGATGGCGGTGTAGATATTTATATGTTCATACAGATGGCGGTGCAGATATTTCCATGTTCATACAGATGGCGGTGTAGATATTTCCATGTTTATAGAGATAGCGGAGTACTTATTTCCATGTGTTAAGAGATAGCTGTGTAGATATTTCCATGTGTGTGCAGATAGATGTGTAGATATTTCCATATTCATGCACACAGTGGTGTAGATATTTCCATGTTCAAACAGATAGCAGTGTAGATATTTACATGTTCATACAGATAGCGGTGTAGATATTTCCATGTTCATACAGATAGGGGTGTAGATATTTCCATGTTCATACAGATAGCGGTGTAGATAATTCCATGTTCATACAGATAGCGGTGCTGATATTTCCATGTTTATACAGGTAGTGGTGTAGATATTTCCATGTTTATACAGATAGCGGTGTAGATATTTCCATGTTTATACAGATAGCGGTGTAGATATTTCCATGTTTATACAGAGAGCAGTGTAGATATCTCCATCTTAATACAGATGGCTGTGTAGGTATTTATATGTTCATACAGATGGCGGTGCACAAATTTCCATGTTCATACAGATGGCGGTGTAGATATTTCCATGTTCTTACAGATAGCGGTGTAGTTATTTCCATTTGTAAAGAGATAGCTGTGTAGATATTTCCATGTATATGCAGATTGCAGTGTAGATATTTCCATTTTCATGCAGATAGCGGTGTAGATATTTCCATGTTCATACAGATAGCGGTGTAGATATTTCCTTGTTCATACAGATAGCGGTGCAGATATTTCCATGTTTATACAGATAGCGGTGAAGATCTATGCATGTTTACACAGATAGCGGAGTAGATATTTCCATGTTCATCCAAATGGCTGTGTAGATATTTCCATGTTCATACAGATAGCGGTGTAGCTATTTCCATGTTCATACAGATAGCGGTGTAGATATTTCCATGTTCATACAGATAGCGGTGTAGATATTTCCATGCTCATACAGATAGCGGTGCTGATATTTCCATGTTTATACAGGCAGCGGTTTAGATATTTCAATGTTCATACAGATAGCGGTGTAGATATTTCAATGTTCATACAGATAGCGGTTTAGGTATTTCTTTCTTAATACAGATGGCGGTGTAGATATTTATATGTTCATACAGATGGCGGTGCAGATATTTCCATGTTCATACAGATGGCGGTGTAGATATTTCCATGTTTATAGAGATAGTGGAGTACTTATTTCCATGCGTTAAGAGATAGCTGTGTAGATATTTCCATGTGTATGCAGATAGCTGTGTAGATATTTCCATTTTCAAGCAGATAGCGTTGTAGATATTTCCATGCTCAAACAGATAGCGGTGTAGATATTTCCATGTTCATACAGATAGCGGTGTAGATATTTCCATGTTCATACAGATAGCGGTGTAGATATTTCCATGTTCATACAGATAGCGGTGTAGATATTTCCATGTTCATACAGATAGCAGTGATGATATTTCCATGTTTATACAGGTAGTGGTGTAGATATTTCCATGTTTATACAGATAGCGGTGTAGATATTTCCATGTTTATACAGATAGCGGTGTAGAGATTTCCATGTTTATAGATATAGCGGTGTAGTTATTTCCATGTGTAAAGAGATAGCTGTGTAGCTATTTCCATGTATATGCAGATAGCTTTGTAGATATTTCCATTTTCATGCAGATAGCGGTGTAGATATTTACATGTTCAAACAGATAGCTTTGTAGATATTTCCATGTTCATACAGATAGCGGTGTAGATATTTCCATGTTCATACAGATAGCGGTGTAGATATTTCCATGTTCATACAGATAGCGGTGCTGATATTTCCATGTTTATACAGGTAGCCGTGTAGATATTTCCATGTTTATACTGATAGCGGTGTAGATATTTCCATGTTTATACAGATAGCGGTGCAGATATTTCCATGTTTATTCAGAGAGCGGTGTAGATATCTCCATCTTAATACAGATGGCGGTGTAGATATTTATATGTTCATGCAGATGGCGGTGCAGATATTTCCATGTTCATACAGATGGCGGTGTAGATATTTCCATGTTCATACAGATAGCGGTGTAGTTATTTCCATGTGTAAAGAGATAGCTGTGTAGATATTTCCATGTATATGCAGATAGCTGTGTAGATATTTCCATTTTCATGCAGATAGTGGTGTATATATTTCCATCTTCAAACAGATAGCGGTGTAGATATTTCCATATTCATACAGATAGCAATGTAGATATTTCCATGTTTATACAGATAGCGGTGAAGATGTATGCATGTTTACCCAGATCGCGGTGTGGATATTTCCACCTTCATCCAGAGGGCTGTGTAGATATATCCATGTTCATACAGATAGCGGTGTAGATATTTCCATGTTCATACTGATAGCGGTGTAGACATTTCCATGTTCATACAGATAGCGGTGTAGATATTTCCATGTTCATACAGATAGCGGTGTAGATATTTCCATGTTCATACAGATATCGGTGCTGATATTTCCATGCTTATATAGGTAGCGGTGTAGATATTTCCATGTTTATACTGATAGCGGTGTATACATTTCCATGTTTATACAGATAGCGGTGTAGATATTTCCATGTTTATGCAGATAGCGGTGTAGATATCTCCATCTTAATACAGATGGCGGTGCAGATATTTATATGTTCATACAGATGGCGGTGCAGATATTTCCATGTTCATACAGATGGCGGTGTGGATATTTCCATGTTCATACAGATAGCGGTGTAGTTATTTCCATGTGTAAAGAGATAGCTGTGTAGATATTTCCATGTATATGCAGATAGCAGTGTAGATATTTCCATTTTCATGCAGATAGCGGTGTAGATATTTCCATATTCAAACAGATAGTGGTGTAGATATTTCCATGTTCATACAGATAGCGGTGTAGATATTTCCATGTTCATACAGATAGCGTTGTAGATATTTCCATGTTCATCCAGATGGCTGTGTAGATATATCCATGTTCATACAGATAGCGGTGTAGATATTTCCGTGTTCATACAGATAGTGGTGTAGCTATTTCCATGTTCATACAGATAACGGTGTAGCTATTTCCATGTTCATACAGATAGCAGTGTAGATATTTCCATGTTGATACAGATAGCGGTGTAGATACTTCCATGTTCATACAGATAGCGGTGCTGATATTTCCATGTTTATACAGGCAGCGGTGTAGATATTTCCATGTTTATACAGATAGCGGTTTAGATATTTCCTTCTTAATACAGATGGCGGTGTAGATATTTATATGTTCATACTGATGGTGGTGCAGATAATTCCATGTTCAAACAGATGGCGGTGTAGATATTTCCAAGTTTATAGATATAGCGGTGTAGTTATTTCCATGTGTAAAGAGATAGCTGTGTAGATATTTCCATGTATATGCAGATAGCTTTGTAGATATTTCCATTTTCATGCAGAAAGCGGTGTAGATATTTACATGTTCAAACAGATAGCGGTGTAGGTATTTCCATGTTCATTCAGATAGCTTTGTAGATAATTCCATGTTCATACAGATAGCGGTGTAGATAATTCCATGTTCATACTGATAGCGGTGCTGATATTTCCATGTTTATACAAGTAGTGGTGTAGATATTTCCATGATTATACAGATAGCGGTGTAGATATTTCCATGTTTATACAGATAGCGGTGTAAAGATTTCCATGTTTATAGATATAGCGGTGTAGTTATTTCCATGTTTAAAGAGATAGCTGTGTAGATATTTCCATGTATATGCTGATAGCAGTGTAGATATTTCCATTTTCATGCAGATAGCGGTGTAGATATTTCCATGTTCAAACAGATAGCGGTGTAGATATTTCCATGTTCATACAAATAGCGGTGTAGATATTTCCATGTTCATACAGATAGCGGTGTAGGTATTTCCATGTTTATACAGATAGCGTTGAAGATCTATGCATGTTTACACAGATAGCGGTGTAGATATTTCCATGTTCATCCAGATGGCAGTGTAGATATATCCATGTTCATACAGATAGCGGTGTAGATATTTCCATGTTCATACAGATAGCGGTGTAGATATTTCCATGTTCATCCAGATGGCTGTGAAGATATATCCATGTTCATACAGATAGCGGTGTAGATATTTCCATGTTCATATAGATAGTGGTGTAGCTATTTCCATGTTCATACAGATAACGGTGTAGCTATTTCCATGTTCATACAGATAGCAGTGTAGATATTTCCATGTTGATACAGATAGCGGTGTAGATACTTCCATGTTCATACAGATATCGGTGCTGATATTTCCTTCTTAATACAGATGGCGGTGTAGATATTTATATGTTCATACAGATGGCTGTGAAGATATATCCATGTTCATACAGATAGCGGTGTAGATATTTACATGTTCAAACAGATAGCGGTGTAGATATTTCCATGTTCATTCAGATAGCTTTGTAGATATTTCCATGTTCATACATATAGCGGTGTAGATATTTCCATGTTCATACAGATAGCGGTGTAGATATTTCCATGTTCATGCAGATAGCGGTGCTGATATTTCCATGTTTATACAGGCAGCGGTGTAGATATTTCCATGTTTATACAGATAGCGGTTTAGATATTTCCTTCTTAATACAGATGGCGGTGTAGATATATATATGTTCATACAGATGGCGGTGCAGATATTTCCATGTTCATACAGATGGCGGTGTAGATATTTCCATGTTTATAGATATAGCGGTGTAGTTATTTCCATGTGTTAAGAGATAGCTGTGTAGATATTTCCATGTATATGCAGATACCTTTGTAGATATTTCCATTTTCATGCTGATAGCGGTGTAGATATTTACATGTTCGAACAGATAGCGGTGTAGGTATTTCCATGTTCATTCAGATAGCTTTGTAGATATTTCCGTGTTCATACAGATAGCGGTGTAGATATTTCCATGTTCATACAGATAGCGGTGTAGATATCTCCATGTTCATGTAGATAGCGGTGTAGATATTTCCATGTTCATACAGATAGCGGTGTAGATATTTCCATGTTCATACAGATAGCGGTGCTGATATTTCCATGTTTATACAGGTAGCGGTGTAGATATTTCCATGTATAAACAGATAGCGGTGTAGATATTTCCATGTTTATACAGATAGCGGTGTAGCTATTTCCATGTTCATTCAGAGAGCGGTGTAGATATTTCCATGTTTATACAGATAGCGGTGAAGATCTATGCATGTTTACACAGATAGCGGAGTAGATATTTCCATGTTCATCCAGATGGCTTTGTAGATATTTCCATGTTCATACAGATAGCGGTGTAGATATTTCCATGTTCATACTGATAGTGGTGTAGATATTTCCATGTTCATACAGATAGCGGAGTAGCTATTTCCATGTTCATACAGATAGCAGTGTAGCTATTTCCATTTTCATAGATATAGCGGTGTAGACATTTCCATGTTCATACAGATAGCGGTGCTGATATTTCCATGTTTGTACAGGTAGCGGTGTAGATATTTCCATGTTTATACAGATAGCGGTGTAGGTATTTCCATGTTTATACAGATAGCGGTGTAGATATTCCCAAGTTTATACAGATAGCGGTGTAGATATCTCCAACTTAATAGAGATGGCGGTGTAGGTATTTATATGTTTATACAGATGGCGGTGCAGATATTTCCATGTTCATACAGATGGCGGTGTAGATATTTCCATGTTTATAGATATAGCGGTGTAGTTATTTCCATGTGTAAAGAGATAGCTTTGTAGATATTTCCATGTATATGCAGATAGCTTTGTAGATATTTCCATTTTCATGCAGATAGCGGTGTAGATATTTCCATGTTCAAACAGAAAGCGGTGTAGATATTTCCATGTTCATACAGATAGCAGTGTAGATATTTCCATGTTTATACAGATAGCGGTGAAGATGTATGCATGTTTACACAGATAGCGGTGTAGATATTTCCATGTTCATAAAGATAGAGGTGTAGATATTTCCATGTTCATCCAGATGAATGTGTAGATATATCCATGTTCATACAGATGGCGGTGAAGATATTTCCATGTTCATACAGATAGCGGTGTAGTTATTTCCATGTGTAAAGAGATAGCTGTGTAGATATTTCCATGTTTATGCAGACAGCTGTGTATATATTTCCATTTTCATGCAGATAGCGGTTTAGATATTTCCATGTTCAAACAGATAGCGGTGTAGATATTTCCATGTTCATAGAGATAGCGGTGTAGATACTTCCATGTTCATACAGATAGAGGGGCTGATATTTCCATGTTCATACAGAGAGCGGTGCTGATATTTCCATGTTTATACAGATAGCGGTGTAGATATTTCCATGTTAATACAGATAGCTGTGTAGATATTTCCAGGTTTATACAGATAGCTGTGTAGATATCTCCATCTTAATACAGATGGTGGTGTAGATATTTATATGTTCATACAGATGGCGGTGCAGATATTTCCATGTTCATACAGATAGCGGTGTAGTTATTTCCATGTGTAAAGAGATAGCTGTGTAGATATTTCCATGTATATGCAGATAGCTGTGTAGATATTTCCATTTTCATGCTGATAGCGGTATAGATATTTCCATGTTCAAACAGATAGCGGTGTAGATATTTCCACGTTCATACAGATAGCGGTGTTGATATTTCCATGCTTATACAGATTGCGGTGAACATGTATGCATGTTTACACTGATAGCGGTGTAGATATTTCCATGTTCATGCAGATAGCGGTGTAGATATTTCCATGTACATCCAGATGGCTGTGTAGATATATCCATGTTCATACAGATAGCGGTGTAGATATTTCCACCTTCATACAGATAGTGATGTAGATATTTCCATGTTCATACAGATAGCGGAGTAGCTATTTCCATGTTCATACAGATAGCAGTGTAGCTATTTCCATGTTCATAGAGATAGCGGTGTAGATATTTCCATGTTCATACAGATAGCGGTGTAGATATTTCCATGTTCATATAGATAGCGGTGCTGATATTTCCATGTTTATACAGGCAGCGGTGTAGATATTTCAATGTTCATACAGATTGCGGTGTACATATTTCAATGTTCATACAGATAGCGGTTTAGATATTTCCTTCTTAATACAGATGGCGGTGTAGATATTTATATGTTCATACAGATGGCAGTGCAGATATTTCCATGTTCATACAGATGGCGGTGTAGATATTTCCATGTTTATATAGATAGCGGAGTACTTATTTCCATGTGTTAAGAGATAGCTGTGTAGATATTTCCATGTGTATGCAGATAGCTGTGTAGATATTTCCATATTCATGCAGACAGCGGTGTAGATATTTCCATGTTCAGATAGCGGTGTAGATATTTCCATATTCATACAGATAGCGGTGTAGATAATTCCATGTTCATACAGATAGCGGTGCTGATATTTCCATGTTTATACAGGTAGTGGTGTAGATATTTCCATGTTTATACAGATAGCGGTGTAGATATTTCCATGTTTATACAGATAGCGGTGTAGATATTTCCATGTTTATACAGATAGCAGTGTAGATATCTCCATCTTAATACAGATGGCGGTGTAGATATTTATATGTTCATACAGATGGTGGTGCACTAATTTACATGTTCATACAGATGGCGGTGTGGATATTTCCATGTTCATACAGATAGCGGAGTACTTATTTCCATGTGTTAAGAGACAGCTGTGTAGATATTTCCATGTGTATGCAGATAGCTGTGTAGATATTTCCATTTTCAAGCAGACAGCGTTGTAGATATTTCCATGTTCAAACAGATAGCGGTGTAGATATTTCCATGTTCATACAGATAGCGGTGTAGATATTTCCATGTTCATACAGATAGCGGTGTAGATATTTCCATGTTCATACAGATAGCGGTGTAGATAATTCCATGTTCATACAGATAGCGGTGATGATATTTCCATGTTTATACAGGTAGTGGTGTAGATATTTCCATGTTTATACAGATAGCGGTGTAGATATTTCCATGTTTATACAGATAGCGGTGTAGATATTTCCATGTTCATACAGATAGCGGTGTAGATATTTCCATGTTCATACAGATATCGGTGCTGATATTTCCATGCTTATACAGGTAGCGGTGTAGATATTTCCATGTTTATACTGATAGCGGTGTATACATTTCCATGTTTATACAGATAGCGGTGTAGATATTTCCATGTTTATGCAGATAGCGGTGTAGATATCTCCATCTTAATACAGATGGCGGTGCAGATATTTATATGTTCATACAGATGGCGGTGCAGATATTTCCATGTTCATACAGATGGCGGTGTGGATATTTCCATGTTCATACAGATAGCGGTGTAGTTATTTCCATGTGTAAAGAGATAGCTGTGTAGATATTTCCATGTATATGCAGATAGCAGTGTAGATATTTCCATTTTCATGCAGATAGCGGTGTAGATATTTCCATGTTCAAACAGATAGCGGTGTAGATATTTCCATGTTCATCCAGATGGCAGTGTAGATATATCCATGTTCATACAGATAGCGGTGTAGATATTTCCATGTTCATACAGATAGCGGTGTAGATATTTCCATGTTCATCCAGATGGCTGTGAAGATATATCCATGTTCATACAGATAGCGGTGTAGATATTTCCATGTTCATATAGATAGTGGTGTAGCTATTTCCATGTTCATACAGATAACGGTGTAGCTATTTCCATGTTCATACAGATAGCAGTGTAGATATTTCCATGTTGATACAGATAGCGGTGTAGTTACTTCCATGTTCATACAGATATCGGTGCTGATATTTCCTTCTTAATACAGATGGCGGTGTAGATATTTATATGTTCATACAGATGGCTGTGAAGATATATCCATGTTCATACAGATAGCGGTGTAGATATTTACATGTTCAAACAGATAGCGGTGTAGATATTTCCATGTTCATTCAGATAGCTTTGTAGATATTTCCATGTTCATACATATAGCGGTGTAGATATTTCCATGTTCATACAGATAGCGGTGTAGATATTTCCATGTTCATACAGATAGCGGTGCTGATATTTCCATGTTTATACAGGCAGCGGTGTAGATATTTCCATGTTTATACAGATAGCGGTTTAGATATTTCCTTCTTAATACAGATGGCGGTGTAGATATATATATGTTCATACAGATGGCGGTGCAGATATTTCCATGTTCATACAGATGGCGGTGTAGATATTTCCATGTTTATAGATATAGCGGTGTAGTTATTTCCATGTGTTAAGAGATAGCTGTGTAGATATTTCCATGTATATGCAGATACCTTTGTAGATATTTCCATTTTCATGCTGATAGCGGTGTAGATATTTACATGTTCGAACAGATAGCGGTGTAGGTATTTCCATGTTCATTCAGATAGCTTTGTAGATATTTCCGTGTTCATACAGATAGCGGTGTAGATATTTCCATGTTCATACAGATAGCGGTGTAGATATCTCCATGTTCATGTAGATAGCGGTGTAGATATTTCCATGTTCATACAGATAGCGGTGTAGATATTTCCATGTTCATACAGATAGCGGTGCTGATATTTCCATGTTTATACAGGTAGCGGTGTAGATATTTCCATGTATAAACAGATAGCGGTGTAGATATTTCCATGTTTATACAGATAGCGGTGTAGATATTTCCATGTTCATTCAGAGAGCGGTGTAGATATTTCCATGTTTATACAGATAGCGGTGAAGATCTATGCATGTTTACACAGATAGCGGAGTAGATATTTCCATGTTCATCCAGATGGCTTTGTAGATATTTCCATGTTCATACAGATAGCGGTGTAGATATTTCCATGTTCATACTGATAGTGGTGTAGATATTTCCATGTTCATACAGATAGCGGAGTAGCTATTTCCATGTTCATACAGATAGCAGTGTAGCTATTTCCATGTTCATAGATATAGCGGTGTAGACATTTCCATGTTCATACAGATAGCGGTGCTGATATTTCCATGTTTGTACAGGTAGCGGTGTAGATATTTCCATGTTTATACAGATAGCGGTGTAGGTATTTCCATGTTTATACAGATAGCGGTGTAGATATTCCCAAGTTTATACAGATAGCGGTGTAGATATCTCCAACTTAATACAGATGGCGGTGTAGGTATTTATATGTTTATACAGATGGCGGTGCAGATATTTCCATGTTCATACAGATGGCGGTGTAGATATTTCCATGTTTATAGATATAGCGGTGTAGTTATTTCCATGTGTAAAGAGATAGCTTTGTAGATATTTCCATGTATATGCAGATAGCTTTGTAGATATTTCCATTTTCATGCAGATAGCGGTGTAGATATTTCCATGTTCAAACAGATAGCGGTGTAGATATTTCCATGTTCATACAGATAGCAGTGTAGATATTTCCATGTTTATACAGATAGCGGTGAAGATGTATGCATGTTTACACAGATAGCGGTGTAGATATTTCCATGTTCATAAAGATAGAGGTGTAGATATTTCCATGTTCATCCAGATGAATGTGTAGATATATCCATGTTCATACAGATGGCGGTGAAGATATTTCCATGTTCATACAGATAGCGGTGTAGTTATTTCCATGTGTAAAGAGATAGCTGTGTAGATATTTCCATGTTTATGCAGACAGCTGTGTATATATTTCCATTTTCATGCAGATAGCGGTTTAGATATTTCCATGTTCAAACAGATAGCGGTGTAGATATTTCCATGTTCATAGAGATAGCGGTGTAGATACTTCCATGTTCATACAGATAGAGGGGCTGATATTTCCATGTTCATACAGAGAGCGGTGCTGGTATTTCCATGTTTATACAGATAGCGGTGTAGATATTTCCATGTTAATACAGATAGCTGTGTAGATATTTCCAGGTTTATACAGATATCTGTGTAGATATCTCCATCTTAATACAGATGGTGGTGTAGATATTTATATGTTAATACAGATGGCGGTGCAGATATTTCCATGTTCATACAGATAGCGGTGTAGTTATTTCCATGTGTAAAGAGATAGCTGTGTAGATATTTCCATGTATATGCAGATAGCTGTGTAGATATTTCCATTTTCATGCTGATAGCGGTATAGATATTTCCATGTTCAAACAGATAGCGGTGTAGATATTTCCACGTTCATACAGATAGCGGTGTTGATATTTCCATGCTTATACAGATTGCGGTGAACATGTATGCATGTTTACACTGATAGCGGTGTAGATATTTCCATGTTCATGCAGATAGCGGTGTAGATATTTCCATGTACATCCAGATGGCTGTGTAGATATATCCATGTTCATATAGATAGCGGTGTAGATATTTCCACCTTCATACAGATAGTGATGTAGATATTTCCATGTTCATACAGATAGCGGAGTAGCTATTTCCATGTTCATACAGATAGCAGTGTAGCTATTTCCATGTTCATAGAGATAGCGGTGTAGATATTTCCATGTTCATACAGATAGCGGTGTAGATATTTCCATGTTCATATAGATAGCGGTGCTGATATTTCCATGTTTATACAGGCAGCGGTGTAGATATTTCAATGTTCATACAGATTGCGGTGTACATATTTCAATGTTCATACAGATAGCGGTTTAGATATTTCCTTCTTAATACAGATGGCGGTGTAGATATTTATATGTTCATACAGATGGCAGTGCAGATATTTCCATGTTCATACAGATGGCGGTGTAGATATTTCCATGTTTATATAGATAGCGGAGTACTTATTTCCATGTGTTAAGAGATAGCTGTGTAGATATTTCCATGTGTATGCAGATAGCTGTGTAGATATTTCCATATTCATGCAGACAGCGGTGTAGATATTTCCATGTTCAGATAGCGGTGTAGATATTTCCATATTCATACAGATAGCGGTGTAGATAATTCCATGTTCATACAGATAGCGGTGCTGATATTTCCATGTTTATACAGGTAGTGGTGTAGATATTTCCATGTTTATACAGATAGCGGTGTAGATATTTCCATGTTTATACAGATAGCGGTGTAGATATTTCCATGTTTATACAGATAGCAGTGTAGATATCTCCATCTTAATACAGATGGCGGTGTAGATATTTATATGTTCATACAGATGGTGGTGCACTAATTTACATGTTCATACAGATGGCGGTGTGGATATTTCCATGTTCATACAGATAGCGGAGTACTTATTTCCATGTGTTAAGAGACAGCTGTGTAGATATTTCCATGTGTATGCAGATAGCTGTGTAGATATTTCCATTTTCAAGCAGACAGCGTTGTAGATATTTCCATGTTCAAACAGATAGCGGTGTAGATATTTCCATGTTCATACAGATAGCGGTGTAGATATTTCCATGTTCATACAGATAGCGGTGTAGATATTTCCATGTTCATACAGATAGCGGTGTAGATAATTCCATGTTCATACAGATAGCGGTGATGATATTTCCATGTTTATACAGGTAGTGGTGTAGATATTTCCATGTTTATACAGATAGCGGTGTAGATATTTCCATGTTTATACAGATAGTGGTGTAGATATTTCCATGTTCATACAGATAGCGTTGTAGATATTTCCATGTTCATACAGATATCGGTGCTGTTATTTCCATGCTTATACAGGTAGCGGTGTAGATATTTCCATGTTTATACTGATAGCGGTGTATACATTTCCATGTTTATACAGATAGCGGTGTAGATATTTCCATGTTTATGCAGATAGCGGTGTAGATATCTCCATCTTAATACAGATGGCGGTGCAGATATTTATATGTTCATACAGATGGCGGTGCAGATATTTCCATGTTCATACAGATGGCGGTGTGGATATTTCCATGTTCATACAGATAGCGGTGTAGTTATTTCCATGTGTAAAGAGATAGCTGTGTAGATATTTCCATGTATATGCAGATAGCAGTGTAGATATTTCCATTTTCATGCAGATAGCGGTGTAGATATTTCCATGTTCAAACAGATAGTGGTGTAGATATTTCCATGTTCATACAGATAGCGGTGTAGATATTTCCATGTTCATACAGATAGCGTTGTAGATATTTCCATGTTCATCCAGATGGCTGTGTTGATATATCCATGTTCATACAGATAGCGGTGTAGATATTTCCGTGTTCATAGAGATAGTGGTGTAGCTATTTCCATGTTCATACAGATAACGGTGTAGCTATTTCCATGTTCATACAGATAGCAGTGTAGATATTTCCATGTTGATACAGATAGCGGTGTAGATACTTCCATGTTCATACAGATAGCGGTGCTGATATTTCCATGTTTATACAGGCAGCGGTGTAGATATTTCCATGTTTATACAGATAGCGGTTTAGATATTTCCTTCTTAATACAGATGGCAGTGTAGATATTTATATGTTCATACTGATGGCGGTGCAGATAATTCCATGTTCAAACAGATGGCGGTGTAGATATTTCCAAGTTTATAGATATAGCGGTGTAGTTATTTCCATGTGTAAAGAGATAGCTGTGTAGATATTTCCATGTATATGCAGATAGCTTTGTAGATATTTCCATTTTCATGCAGAAAGCGGTGTAGATATTTACATGTTCAAACAGATAGCGGTGTAGGTATTTCCATGTTCATTCAGATAGCTTTGTAGATAATTCCATGTTCATACAGATAGCGGTGTAGATAATTCCATGTTCATACTGATAGCGGTGCTGATATTTCCATGTTTATACAAGTAGTGGTGTAGATATTTCCATGATTATACAGATAGCGGTGTAGATATTTCCATGTTTATACAGATAGCGGTGTAGAGATTTCCATGTTTATAGATATAGCGGTGTAGTTATTTCCATGTTTAAAGAGATAGCTGTGTAGATATTTCCATGTATATGCTGATAGCAGTGTAGATATTTCCATTTTCATGCAGATAGCGGTGTAGATATTTCCATGTTCAAACAGATAGCGGTGTAGATATTTCCATGTTCATACAGATAGCGGTGTAGATATTTCCATGTTCATACAGATAGCGGTGTAGGTATTTCCATGTTTATACAGATAGCGTTGAAGATCTATGCATGTTTACACAGATAGCGGTGTAGATATTTCCATGTTCATCCAGATGGCAGTGTAGATATATCCATGTTCATACAGATAGCGGTGTAGATATTTCTATGTTCATACAGATAGCGGTGTAGATATTTCCATGTTCATCCAGATGGCTGTGAAGATATATCCATGTTCATACAGATAGCGGTGTAGATATTTCCATGTTCATATAGATAGTGGTGTAGCTATTTCCATGTTCATACAGATAACGGTGTAGCTATTTCCATGTTCATACAGATAGCAGTGTAGATATTTCCATGTTGATACAGATAGCGGTGTAGATACTTCCATGTTCATACAGATATCGGTGCTGATATTTCCTTCTTAATACAGATGGCGGTGTAGATATTTATATGTTCATACAGATGGCTGTGAAGATATATCCATGTTCATACAGATAGCGGTGTAGATATTTACATGTTCAAACAGATAGCGGTGTAGATATTTCCATGTTCATTCAGATAGCTTTGTAGATATTTCCATGTTCATACATATAGCGGTGTAGATATTTCCATGTTCATACAGATAGCGGTGTAGATATTTCCATGTTCATACAGATAGCGGTGCTGATATTTCCATGTTTATACAGGCAGCGGTGTAGATATTTCCATGTTTATACAGATAGCGGTTTAGATATTTCCTTCTTAATACAGATGGCGGTGTAGATATATATATGTTCATACAGATGGCGGTGCAGATATTTCCATGTTCATACAGATGGCGGTGTAGATATTTCCATGTTTATAGATATAGCGGTGTAGTTATTTCCATGTGTTAAGAGATAGCTGTGTAGATATTTCCATGTATATGCAGATACCTTTGTAGATATTTCCATTTTCATGCTGATAGCGGTGTAGGTATTTCCATGTTCATTCAGATAGCTTTGTAGATATTTCCGTGTTCATACAGATAGCGGTGTAGATATTTCCATGTTCATACAGATAGCGGTGTAGATATCTCCATGTTCATGTAGATAGCGGTGTAGATATTTCCATGTTCATACAGATAGCGGTGTAGATATTTCCATGTTCATACAGATAGCGGTGCTGATATTTCCATGTTTATACAGGTAGCGGTGTAGATATTTCCATGTATAAACAGATAGCGGTGTAGATATTTCCATGTTTATACAGATAGCGGTGTAGATATTTCCATGTTCATTCAGAGAGCGGTGTAGATATTTCCATGTTTATACAGATAGCGGTGAAGATCTATGCATGTTTACACAGATAGCGGAGTAGATATTTCCATGTTCATCCAGATGGCTTTGTAGATATTTCCATGTTCATACAGATAGCGGTGTAGATATTTCCATGTTCATACTGATAGTGTTGTAGATATTTCCATGTTCATACAGATAGCGGAGTAGCTATTTCCATGTTCATACAGATAGCAGTGTAGCTATTTCCATGTTCATAGATATAGCGGTGTAGACATTTCCATGTTCATACAGATAGCGGTGCTGATATTTCCATGTTTGTACAGGTAGCGGTGTAGATATTTCCATGTTTATACAGATAGCGGTGTAGGTATTTCCATGTTTATACAGATAGCGGTGTAGATATTCCCAAGTTTATACAGATAGCGGTGTAGATATCTCCAACTTAATACAGATGGCGGTGTAGGTATTTATATGTTTATACAGATGGCGGTGCAGATATTTCCATGTTCATACAGATGGCGGTGTAGATATTTCCATGTTCATACAGATAGCAGTGTAGATATTTCCATGTTTATACAGATAGCGGTGAAGATGTATGCATGTTTACACAGATAGCGGTGTAGATATTTCCATGTTCATAAAGATAGAGGTGTAGATATTTCCATGTTCATCCAGATGAATGTGTAGATATATCCATGTTCATACAGATGGCGGTGAAGATATTTCCATGTTCATACAGATAGCGGTGTAGTTATTTCCATGTGTAAAGAGATAGCTGTGTAGATATTTCCATGTTTATGCAGACAGCTGTGTATATATTTCCATTTTCATGCAGATAGCGGTTTAGATATTTCCATGTTCAAACAGATAGCGGTGTAGATATTTCCATGTTCATAGAGATAGCGGTGTAGATACTTCCATGTTCATACAGATAGAGGGGCTGATATTTCCATGTTCATACAGAGAGCGGTGCTGATATTTCCATGTTTATACAGATAGCGGTGTAGATATTTCCATGTTAATACAGATAGCTGTGTAGATATTTCCATGTTTATACAGATAGCTGTGTAGATATCTCCATCTTAATACAGATGGTGGTGTAGATATTTATATGTTCATACAGATGGCGGTGCAGATATTTCCATGTTCATACAGATAGCGGTGTAGTTATTTCCATGTGTAAAGAGATAGCTGTGTAGATATTTCCATGTATATGCAGATAGCTGTGTAGATATTTCCATTTTCATGCTGATAGCGGTATAGATATTTCCATGTTCAAACAGATAGCGGTGTAGATATTTCCACGTTCATACAGATAGCGGTGTTGATATTTCCATGCTTATACAGATTGCGGTGAACATGTATGCATGTTTACACTGATAGCGGTGTAGATATTTCCATGTTCATGCAGATAGCGGTGTAGATATTTCCATGTACATCCAGATGGCTGTGTAGATATATCCATGTTCATACAGATAGCGGTGTAGATATTTCCACCTTCATACAGATAGTGATGTAGATATTTCCATGTTCATACAGATAGCGGAGTAGCTATTTCCATGTTCATACAGATAGCAGTGTAGCTATTTCCATGTTCATAGAGATAGCGGTGTAGATATTTCCATGTTCATACAGATAGCGGTGTAGATATTTCCATGTTCATATAGATAGCGGTGCTGATATTTCCATGTTTATACAGGCAGCGGTGTAGATATTTCAATGTTCATACAGATTGCGGTGTACATATTTCAATGTTCATACAGATAGCGGTTTAGATATTTCCTTCTTAATACAGATGGCGGTGTAGATATTTATATGTTCATACAGATGGCAGTGCAGATATTTCCATGTTCATACAGATGGCGGTGTAGATATTTCCATGTTTATATAGATAGCGGAGTACTTATTTCCATGTGTTAAGAGATAGCTGTGTAGATATTTCCATGTGTATGCAGATAGCTGTGTAGATATTTCCATATTCATGCAGACAGCGGTGTAGATATTTCCATGTTCAGATAGCGGTGTAGATATTTCCATATTCATACAGATAGCGGTGTAGATAATTCCATGTTCATACAGATAGCGGTGCTGATATTTCCATGTTTATACAGGTAGTGGTGTAGATATTTCCATGTTTATACAGATAGCGGTGTAGATATTTCCATGTTTATACAGATAGCGGTGTAGATATTTCCATGTTTATACAGATAGCAGTGTAGATATCTCCATCTTAATACAGATGGCGGTGTAGATATTTATATGTTCATACAGATGGTGGTGCACTAATTTACATGTTCATACAGATGGCGGTGTGGATATTTCCATGTTCATACAGATAGCGGAGTACTTATTTCCATGTGTTAAGAGACAGCTGTGTAGATATTTCCATGTGTATGCAGATAGCTGTGTAGATATTTCCATTTTCAAGCAGACAGCGTTGTAGATATTTCCATGTTCAAACAGATAGCGGTGTAGATATTTCCATGTTCATACAGATAGCGGTGTAGATATTTCCATGTTCATACAGATAGCGGTGTAGATATTTCCATGTTCATACAGATAGCGGTGTAGATAATTCCATGTTCATACAGATAGCGGTGATGATATTTCCATGTTTATACAGGTAGTGGTGTAGATATTTCCATGTTTATACAGATAGCGGTGTAGATATTTCCATGTTTATACAGATAGCGGTGTAGATATTTCCATGTTCATACAGATAGCGGTGTAGATATTTCCATGTTCATACAGATATCGGTGCTGATATTTCCATGCTTATACAGGTAGCGGTGTAGATATTTCCATGTTTATACTGATAGCGGTGTATACATTTCCATGTTTATACAGATAGCGGTGTAGATATTTCCATGTTTATGCAGATAGCGGTGTAGATATCTCCATCTTAATACAGATGGCGGTGCAGATATTTATATGTTCATACAGATGGCGGTGCAGATATTTCCATGTTCATACAGATGGCGGTGTGGATATTTCCATGTTCATACAGATAGCGGTGTAGTTATTTCCATGTGTAAAGAGATAGCTGTGTAGATATTTCCATGTATATGCAGATAGCAGTGTAGATATTTCCATTTTCATGCAGATAGCGGTGTAGATATTTCCATGTTCAAACAGATAGCGGTGTAGATATTTCCATGTTCATCCAGATGGCAGTGTAGATATATCCATGTTCATACAGATAGCGGTGTAGATATTTCCATGTTCATACAGATAGCGGTGTAGATATTTCCATGTTCATCCAGATGGCTGTGAAGATATATCCATGTTCATACAGATAGCGGTGTAGATATTTCCATGTTCATATAGATAGTGGTGTAGCTATTTCCATGTTCATACAGATAACGGTGTAGCTATTTCCATGTTCATACAGATAGCAGTGTAGATATTTCCATGTTGATACAGATAGCGGTGTAGTTACTTCCATGTTCATACAGATATCGGTGCTGATATTTCCTTCTTAATACAGATGGCGGTGTAGATATTTATATGTTCATACAGATGGCTGTGAAGATATATCCATGTTCATACAGATAGCGGTGTAGATATTTACATGTTCAAACAGATAGCGGTGTAGATATTTCCATGTTCATTCAGATAGCTTTGTAGATATTTCCATGTTCATACATATAGCGGTGTAGATATTTCCATGTTCATACAGATAGCGGTGTAGATATTTCCATGTTCATACAGATAGCGGTGCTGATATTTCCATGTTTATACAGGCAGCGGTGTAGATATTTCCATGTTTATACAGATAGCGGTTTAGATATTTCCTTCTTAATACAGATGGCGGTGTAGATATATATATGTTCATACAGATGGCGGTGCAGATATTTCCATGTTCATACAGATGGCGGTGTAGATATTTCCATGTTTATAGATATAGCGGTGTAGTTATTTCCATGTGTTAAGAGATAGCTGTGTAGATATTTCCATGTATATGCAGATACCTTTGTAGATATTTCCATTTTCATGCTGATAGCGGTGTAGATATTTACATGTTCGAACAGATAGCGGTGTAGGTATTTCCATGTTCATTCAGATAGCTTTGTAGATATTTCCGTGTTCATACAGATAGCGGTGTAGATATTTCCATGTTCATACAGATAGCGGTGTAGATATCTCCATGTTCATGTAGATAGCGGTGTAGATATTTCCATGTTCATACAGATAGCGGTGTAGATATTTCCATGTTCATACAGATAGCGGTGCTGATATTTCCATGTTTATACAGGTAGCGGTGTAGATATTTCCATGTATAAACAGATAGCGGTGTAGATATTTCCATGTTTATACAGATAGCGGTGTAGATATTTCCATGTTCATTCAGAGAGCGGTGTAGATATTTCCATGTTTATACAGATAGCGGTGAAGATCTATGCATGTTTACACAGATAGCGGAGTAGATATTTCCATGTTCATCCAGATGGCTTTGTAGATATTTCCATGTTCATACAGATAGCGGTGTAGATATTTCCATGTTCATACTGATAGTGGTGTAGATATTTCCATGTTCATACAGATAGCGGAGTAGCTATTTCCATGTTCATACAGATAGCAGTGTAGCTATTTCCATGTTCATAGATATAGCGGTGTAGACATTTCCATGTTCATACAGATAGCGGTGCTGATATTTCCATGTTTGTACAGGTAGCGGTGTAGATATTTCCATGTTTATACAGATAGCGGTGTAGGTATTTCCATGTTTATACAGATAGCGGTGTAGATATTCCCAAGTTTATACAGATAGCGGTGTAGATATCTCCAACTTAATACAGATGGCGGTGTAGGTATTTATATGTTTATACAGATGGCGGTGCAGATATTTCCATGTTCATACAGATGGCGGTGTAGATATTTCCATGTTTATAGATATAGCGGTGTAGTTATTTCCATGTGTAAAGAGATAGCTTTGTAGATATTTCCATGTATATGCAGATAGCTTTGTAGATATTTCCATTTTCATGCAGATAGCGGTGTAGATATTTCCATGTTCAAACAGATAGCGGTGTAGATATTTCCATGTTCATACAGATAGCAGTGTAGATATTTCCATGTTTATACAGATAGCGGTGAAGATGTATGCATGTTTACACAGATAGCGGTGTAGATATTTCCATGTTCATAAAGATAGAGGTGTAGATATTTCCATGTTCATCCAGATGAATGTGTAGATATATCCATGTTCATACAGATGGCGGTGAAGATATTTCCATGTTCATACAGATAGCGGTGTAGTTATTTCCATGTGTAAAGAGATAGCTGTGTAGATATTTCCATGTTTATGCAGACAGCTGTGTATATATTTCCATTTTCATGCAGATAGCGGTTTAGATATTTCCATGTTCAAACAGATAGCGGTGTAGATATTTCCATGTTCATAGAGATAGCGGTGTAGATACTTCCATGTTCATACAGATAGAGGGGCTGATATTTCCATGTTCATACAGAGAGCGGTGCTGGTATTTCCATGTTTATACAGATAGCGGTGTAGATATTTCCATGTTAATACAGATAGCTGTGTAGATATTTCCAGGTTTATACAGATATCTGTGTAGATATCTCCATCTTAATACAGATGGTGGTGTAGATATTTATATGTTAATACAGATGGCGGTGCAGATATTTCCATGTTCATACAGATAGCGGTGTAGTTATTTCCATGTGTAAAGAGATAGCTGTGTAGATATTTCCATGTATATGCAGATAGCTGTGTAGATATTTCCATTTTCATGCTGATAGCGGTATAGATATTTCCATGTTCAAACAGATAGCGGTGTAGATATTTCCACGTTCATACAGATAGCGGTGTTGATATTTCCATGCTTATACAGATTGCGGTGAACATGTATGCATGTTTACACTGATAGCGGTGTAGATATTTCCATGTTCATGCAGATAGCGGTGTAGATATTTCCATGTACATCCAGATGGCTGTGTAGATATATCCATGTTCATATAGATAGCGGTGTAGATATTTCCACCTTCATACAGATAGTGATGTAGATATTTCCATGTTCATACAGATAGCGGAGTAGCTATTTCCATGTTCATACAGATAGCAGTGTAGCTATTTCCATGTTCATAGAGATAGCGGTGTAGATATTTCCATGTTCATACAGATAGCGGTGTAGATATTTCCATGTTCATATAGATAGCGGTGCTGATATTTCCATGTTTATACAGGCAGCGGTGTAGATATTTCAATGTTCATACAGATTGCGGTGTACATATTTCAATGTTCATACAGATAGCGGTTTAGATATTTCCTTCTTAATACAGATGGCGGTGTAGATATTTATATGTTCATACAGATGGCAGTGCAGATATTTCCATGTTCATACAGATGGCGGTGTAGATATTTCCATGTTTATATAGATAGCGGAGTACTTATTTCCATGTGTTAAGAGATAGCTGTGTAGATATTTCCATGTGTATGCAGATAGCTGTGTAGATATTTCCATATTCATGCAGACAGCGGTGTAGATATTTCCATGTTCAGATAGCGGTGTAGATATTTCCATATTCATACAGATAGCGGTGTAGATAATTCCATGTTCATACAGATAGCGGTGCTGATATTTCCATGTTTATACAGGTAGTGGTGTAGATATTTCCATGTTTATACAGATAGCGGTGTAGATATTTCCATGTTTATACAGATAGCGGTGTAGATATTTCCATGTTTATACAGATAGCAGTGTAGATATCTCCATCTTAATACAGATGGCGGTGTAGATATTTATATGTTCATACAGATGGTGGTGCACTAATTTACATGTTCATACAGATGGCGGTGTGGATATTTCCATGTTCATACAGATAGCGGAGTACTTATTTCCATGTGTTAAGAGACAGCTGTGTAGATATTTCCATGTGTATGCAGATAGCTGTGTAGATATTTCCATTTTCAAGCAGACAGCGTTGTAGATATTTCCATGTTCAAACAGATAGCGGTGTAGATATTTCCATGTTCATACAGATAGCGGTGTAGATATTTCCATGTTCATACAGATAGCGGTGTAGATATTTCCATGTTCATACAGATAGCGGTGTAGATAATTCCATGTTCATACAGATAGCGGTGATGATATTTCCATGTTTATACAGGTAGTGGTGTAGATATTTCCATGTTTATACAGATAGCGGTGTAGATATTTCCATGTTTATACAGATAGTGGTGTAGATATTTCCATGTTCATACAGATAGCGTTGTAGATATTTCCATGTTCATACAGATATCGGTGCTGTTATTTCCATGCTTATACAGGTAGCGGTGTAGATATTTCCATGTTTATACTGATAGCGGTGTATACATTTCCATGTTTATACAGATAGCGGTGTAGATATTTCCATGTTTATGCAGATAGCGGTGTAGATATCTCCATCTTAATACAGATGGCGGTGCAGATATTTATATGTTCATACAGATGGCGGTGCAGATATTTCCATGTTCATACAGATGGCGGTGTGGATATTTCCATGTTCATACAGATAGCGGTGTAGTTATTTCCATGTGTAAAGAGATAGCTGTGTAGATATTTCCATGTATATGCAGATAGCAGTGTAGATATTTCCATTTTCATGCAGATAGCGGTGTAGATATTTCCATGTTCAAACAGATAGTGGTGTAGATATTTCCATGTTCATACAGATAGCGGTGTAGATATTTCCATGTTCATACAGATAGCGTTGTAGATATTTCCATGTTCATCCAGATGGCTGTGTTGATATATCCATGTTCATACAGATAGCGGTGTAGATATTTCCGTGTTCATAGAGATAGTGGTGTAGCTATTTCCATGTTCATACAGATAACGGTGTAGCTATTTCCATGTTCATACAGATAGCAGTGTAGATATTTCCATGTTGATACAGATAGCGGTGTAGATACTTCCATGTTCATACAGATAGCGGTGCTGATATTTCCATGTTTATACAGGCAGCGGTGTAGATATTTCCATGTTTATACAGATAGCGGTTTAGATATTTCCTTCTTAATACAGATGGCAGTGTAGATATTTATATGTTCATACTGATGGCGGTGCAGATAATTCCATGTTCAAACAGATGGCGGTGTAGATATTTCCAAGTTTATAGATATAGCGGTGTAGTTATTTCCATGTGTAAAGAGATAGCTGTGTAGATATTTCCATGTATATGCAGATAGCTTTGTAGATATTTCCATTTTCATGCAGAAAGCGGTGTAGATATTTACATGTTCAAACAGATAGCGGTGTAGGTATTTCCATGTTCATTCAGATAGCTTTGTAGATAATTCCATGTTCATACAGATAGCGGTGTAGATAATTCCATGTTCATACTGATAGCGGTGCTGATATTTCCATGTTTATACAAGTAGTGGTGTAGATATTTCCATGATTATACAGATAGCGGTGTAGATATTTCCATGTTTATACAGATAGCGGTGTAGAGATTTCCATGTTTATAGATATAGCGGTGTAGTTATTTCCATGTTTAAAGAGATAGCTGTGTAGATATTTCCATGTATATGCTGATAGCAGTGTAGATATTTCCATTTTCATGCAGATAGCGGTGTAGATATTTCCATGTTCAAACAGATAGCGGTGTAGATATTTCCATGTTCATACAGATAGCGGTGTAGATATTTCCATGTTCATACAGATAGCGGTGTAGGTATTTCCATGTTTATACAGATAGCGTTGAAGATCTATGCATGTTTACACAGATAGCGGTGTAGATATTTCCATGTTCATCCAGATGGCAGTGTAGATATATCCATGTTCATACAGATAGCGGTGTAGATATTTCTATGTTCATACAGATAGCGGTGTAGATATTTCCATGTTCATCCAGATGGCTGTGAAGATATATCCATGTTCATACAGATAGCGGTGTAGATATTTCCATGTTCATATAGATAGTGGTGTAGCTATTTCCATGTTCATACAGATAACGGTGTAGCTATTTCCATGTTCATACAGATAGCAGTGTAGATATTTCCATGTTGATACAGATAGCGGTGTAGATACTTCCATGTTCATACAGATATCGGTGCTGATATTTCCTTCTTAATACAGATGGCGGTGTAGATATTTATATGTTCATACAGATGGCTGTGAAGATATATCCATGTTCATACAGATAGCGGTGTAGATATTTACATGTTCAAACAGATAGCGGTGTAGATATTTCCATGTTCATTCAGATAGCTTTGTAGATATTTCCATGTTCATACATATAGCGGTGTAGATATTTCCATGTTCATACAGATAGCGGTGTAGATATTTCCATGTTCATACAGATAGCGGTGCTGATATTTCCATGTTTATACAGGCAGCGGTGTAGATATTTCCATGTTTATACAGATAGCGGTTTAGATATTTCCTTCTTAATACAGATGGCGGTGTAGATATATATATGTTCATACAGATGGCGGTGCAGATATTTCCATGTTCATACAGATGGCGGTGTAGATATTTCCATGTTTATAGATATAGCGGTGTAGTTATTTCCATGTGTTAAGAGATAGCTGTGTAGATATTTCCATGTATATGCAGATACCTTTGTAGATATTTCCATTTTCATGCTGATAGCGGTGTAGGTATTTCCATGTTCATTCAGATAGCTTTGTAGATATTTCCGTGTTCATACAGATAGCGGTGTAGATATTTCCATGTTCATACAGATAGCGGTGTAGATATCTCCATGTTCATGTAGATAGCGGTGTAGATATTTCCATGTTCATACAGATAGCGGTGTAGATATTTCCATGTTCATACAGATAGCGGTGCTGATATTTCCATGTTTATACAGGTAGCGGTGTAGATATTTCCATGTATAAACAGATAGCGGTGTAGATATTTCCATGTTTATACAGATAGCGGTGTAGATATTTCCATGTTCATTCAGAGAGCGGTGTAGATATTTCCATGTTTATACAGATAGCGGTGAAGATCTATGCATGTTTACACAGATAGCGGAGTAGATATTTCCATGTTCATCCAGATGGCTTTGTAGATATTTCCATGTTCATACAGATAGCGGTGTAGATATTTCCATGTTCATACTGATAGTGTTGTAGATATTTCCATGTTCATACAGATAGCGGAGTAGCTATTTCCATGTTCATACAGATAGCAGTGTAGCTATTTCCATGTTCATAGATATAGCGGTGTAGACATTTCCATGTTCATACAGATAGCGGTGCTGATATTTCCATGTTTGTACAGGTAGCGGTGTAGATATTTCCATGTTTATACAGATAGCGGTGTAGGTATTTCCATGTTTATACAGATAGCGGTGTAGATATTCCCAAGTTTATACAGATAGCGGTGTAGATATCTCCAACTTAATACAGATGGCGGTGTAGGTATTTATATGTTTATACAGATGGCGGTGCAGATATTTCCATGTTCATACAGATGGCGGTGTAGATATTTCCATGTTCATACAGATAGCAGTGTAGATATTTCCATGTTTATACAGATAGCGGTGAAGATGTATGCATGTTTACACAGATAGCGGTGTAGATATTTCCATGTTCATAAAGATAGAGGTGTAGATATTTCCATGTTCATCCAGATGAATGTGTAGATATATCCATGTTCATACAGATGGCGGTGAAGATATTTCCATGTTCATACAGATAGCGGTGTAGTTATTTCCATGTGTAAAGAGATAGCTGTGTAGATATTTCCATGTTTATGCAGACAGCTGTGTATATATTTCCATTTTCATGCAGATAGCGGTTTAGATATTTCCATGTTCAAACAGATAGCGGTGTAGATATTTCCATGTTCATAGAGATAGCGGTGTAGATACTTCCATGTTCATACAGATAGAGGGGCTGATATTTCCATGTTCATACAGAGAGCGGTGCTGATATTTCCATGTTTATACAGATAGCGGTGTAGATATTTCCATGTTAATACAGATAGCTGTGTAGATATTTCCATGTTTATACAGATAGCTGTGTAGATATCTCCATCTTAATACAGATGGTGGTGTAGATATTTATCTGTTCATACAGATGGCGGTGCAGATATTTCCATGTTCATACAGATAGCGGTGTAGTTATTTCCATGTGTAAAGAGATAGCTGTGTAGATATTTCCATGTATATGCAGATAGCTGTGTAGATATTTCCATTTTCATGCTGATAGCGGTATAGATATTTCCATGTTCAAACAGATAGCGGTGTAGATATTTCCACGTTCATACAGATAGCGGTGTTGATATTTCCATGCTTATACAGATTGCGGTGAACATGTATGCATGTTTACACTGATAGCGGTGTAGATATTTCCATGTTCATGCAGATAGCGGTGTAGATATTTCCATGTACATCCAGATGGCTGTGTAGATATATCCATGTTCATACAGATAGCGGTGTAGATATTTCCACCTTCATACAGATAGTGATGTAGATATTTCCATGTTCATACAGATAGCGGAGTAGCTATTTCCATGTTCATACAGATAGCAGTGTAGCTATTTCCATGTTCATAGAGATAGCGGTGTAGATATTTCCATGTTCATACAGATAGCGGTGTAGATATTTCCATGTTCATATAGATAGCGGTGCTGATATTTCCATGTTTATACAGGCAGCGGTGTAGATATTTCAATGTTCATACAGATTGCAGTGTACATATTTCAATGTTCATACAGATAGCGGTTTAGATATTTCCTTCTTAATACAGATGGCGGTGTAGATATTTATATGTTCATACAGATGGCAGTGCAGATATTTCCATGTTCATACAGATGGCGGTGTAGATATTTCCATGTTTATATAGATAGCGGAGTACTTATTTCCATGTGTTAAGAGATAGCTGTGTAGATATTTCCATGTGTATGCAGATAGCTGTGTAGATATTTCCATATTCATGCAGACAGCGGTGTAGATATTTCCATGTTCAAACAGATAGCGGTGTAGATATTTCCATATTCATACAGATAGCGGTGTAGATAATTCCATGTTCATACAGATAGCGGTGCTGATATTTCCATGTTTATACAGGTAGTGGTGTAGATATTTCCATGTTTATACAGATAGCGGTGTAGATATTTCCATGTTTATACAGATAGCGGTGTAGATATTTCCATGTTTATACAGATAGCATTGTAGATATCTCCATCTTAATACAGATGGCGGTGTAGATATTTATATGTTCATACAGATGGTGGTGCACTAATTTCCATGTTCATACAGATGGCGGTGTGGATATTTCCATGTTCATACAGATAGCGGAGTACTTATTTCCATGTGTTAAGAGACAGCTGTGTAGATATTTCCATGTGTATGCAGATAGCTGTGTAGATATTTCCATTTTCAAGCAGACAGCGTTGTAGATATTTCCATGTTCAAACAGATAGCGGTGTAGATATTTCCATGTTCATACAGATAGCGGTGTAGATATTTCCATGTTCATACAGATAGCGGTGTAGATATTTCCATGTTCATACAGATAGCGGTGTAGATAATTCCATGTTCATGCAGATAGCGGTGATGATATTTCCATGTTTATACAGATAGCGGTGTAGATATTTCCATGTTTATACAGATAGCGGTGTAGAGATTTCCATGTTTATAGATATAGCGGTGTAGTTATTTATATGTGTAAAGAGATAGCTGTGTAGATATTTCCATGTATATGCAGATAGCTTTGTAGATATTTCCATTTTCATGCAGATAGCGGTGTAGATATTTACATGTTCAAACAGATAGCGGTGTAGATATTTCCATGTTCATTCAGATAGCTTTGTAGATATTTCCATGTTCATACAGATAGCGGTGTAGATATTTCCATGTTCATACAGATAGCGGTGTAGATATTTCCATGTTCATACAGATAGCGGTGCTGATATTTCCATGTTTACAGGTAGCCGTGTAGATATTTCCATGTTTATACTGATAGCGGTGTAGATATTTCCATGTTTATACAGATAGCGATGTAGATATTTCCATGTTTATTCAGATAGCGGTGTAGATATCTCCATCTTAATACAGATGGCGGTGTAGATATTTATATGTTCATACAGATGGCGGTGCAGATATTTCCATGTTCATACAGATGGCGGTGTAGATATTTCCATGTTCATACAGATAGCGGTGTAGTTATTTCCATGTGTAAAGAGATAGCTGTGTAGATATTTCCATGTATATGCAGATAGCTGTGTAGATATTTCCATTTTCATGCAGATAGCGGTGTATATATTTCCATCTTCAAACAGATAGCGGTGTAGATATTTCGATGTTCATACAGATAGCAATGTAGATATTCCATGTTTATACAGATAGCGGTGAAGATGTATGCATGTTTACACAGATAGCGGTGTGGATATTTCCATGTTCATCCAGTTGGCTGTGTAGATATATCCATGTTCATACAGATAGCAGTGTAGATATTTCCATGTTCATACTGATAGCGGTGTAGACATTTCCATGTTCATACAGATAGCGGTGTAGATATTTCCATGTTCATACAGATAGCGGTGTAGATATTTCCATGTTTATACAGATAGCGGTGTATACATTTCCATGTTTATACAGATAGCGGTGTAGATATTTCCATGTTTATGCAGATAGCGGTGTAGATATCTCCATCTTAATACAGATGGCGGTGCAGATATTTATATGTTCATACAGATGGCGGTGCAGATATTTCCATGTTCATACAGATGGCGGTGTGGATATTTCCATGTTCATACAGATAGCGGTGTAGTTATTTCCATGTGTAAAGAGATAGCTGTGTAGATATTTCCATGTATATGCAGATAGCTGTGTAGATATTTCCATTTTCATGCAGATAGCGGTGTATATATTTCCATCTTCAAACAGATAGCGGTGTAGATATTTCGATGTTCATACAGATAGCAATGTAGATATTCCATGTTTATACAGATAGCGGTGAAGATGTATGCATGTTTACACAGATAGCGGTGTGGATATTTCCATGTTCATCCAGTTGGCTGTGTAGATATATCAATGTTCATACAGATAGCAGTGTAGATATTTCCATGTTCATACTGATAGCGGTGTAGACATTTCCATGTTCATACAGATAGCGGTGTAGATATTTCCATGTTCATACAGATAGCGGTGTAGATATTTCCATGTTTATACAGATAGCGGTGTATACATTTCCATGTTTATACAGATAGCGGTGTAGATATTTCCATGTTTATGCAGATAGCGGTGTAGATATCTCCATCTTAATACAGATGGCGGTGCAGATATTTATATGTTCATACAGATGGCGGTGCAGATATTTCCATGTTCATACAGATGGCGGTGTGGATATTTCCATGTTCATACAGATAGCGGTGTAGTTATTTCCATGTGTAAAGAGATAGCTGTGTAGATATTTCCATGTATATGCAGATAGCAGTGTAGTTATTTCCATTTTCATGCAGATAGCGGTGTAGATATTTCCATGTTCAAACAGATAGTGGTGTAGATATTTCCATGTTCATACAGATAGCGGTGTAGATATTTCCATGTTCATACAGATAGCGGTGTAGATATTTCCATGTTTATACAGATAGCGGTGAAGATGTATGCATGTTTACACAGATAGCGGTGTAGATATTTCCATGTTCATCCAGATGGCTGTGTAGATATATCCATGTTCATACAGATAGCGGTGTAGATATTTCCATGTTCATACAGATATCGGTGTAGATATTTCCATGTTCATCCAGATGGCTGTGTAGATATATCCATGTTCATACAGATAGCGGTGTAGATATTTCCATGTTCATACCGATAGTGGTGTAGCTATTTCCATGTTCATACAGATAACGGTGTAGCTATTTCCATGTTCATACAGATAGCAGTGTAGATATTTCCATGTTGATACAGATAGCGGTGTAGATACTTCCATGTTCATACAGATAGCGGTGCTGATATTTCCATGTTTATACAGGCAGCGGAGTAGATATTTCCATGTTTATACAGATAGCGGTTTAGATATTTCCTTCTTAATACAGATGGCGGTGTAGATATTTATATGTTCATACAGATGGCGGTGCAGATATTTCCATGTTCATACAGATGGCGGTGTAGATATTTCCATGTTTATAGATATAGCGGTGTAGTTATTTCCATGTGTAAAGAGATAGCTGTGTAGATATTTCCATGTATATGCAGATATCTTTGTAGATATTTCCATTTTCATGCAGAGAGCGGTGTAGATATTTACATGTTCAAACAGATAGCGGTGTAGATATTTCCATGTTCATTCAGATAGCTTTGTTGATATTTCCATGTTCATACAGATAGCGGTGTAGATAATTCCATGTTCATACAGATAGCGGTGCTGATATTTCTATGTTTATACAGGTAGTGGTGTAGATATTTCCATGTTTATACAGATAGCGGTGAAGACATTTCCATGTTTATACAGACAGCGGTGTAGATATTTCCATGTTTATAGATATAGCGGTGTAATTATTTCCATGTGTAAAGAGATAGCTGTGTAGATATTTCCATGTATATGCAGATAGCTTTGTAGATATTTCCATTTTCATGCAGATTGCGGTGTAGATATTTACATGTTCAAACAGATAGCGGTGTAGATATTTCCATTTTCATTCAGATAGCTTTGTATATATTTCCATGTTCGTACAGATAGCGGTGTAGATATTTCCATGCTCATACAGATAGCGGTGTAGATATTTCCATGTTCATACAGATAGCGGTGTTGATATTTCCATGTTTATACAGGTAGCAGTGTAGATATTTCCATGTTTACAGATAGCCGTGTAGATATTTCCATGTTTATACAGATAGCGGTGTAGATATTTCCATGTTTATTCAGATAGCGGTGTAGATATCTCCATCTTAATACAGATGGCGGTGTAGATATTTATATGTTCATACAGATGGCGGTGCAGATATTTCCATGTTCATACAGATGGCGGTGTAGATATTTCCATGTTCATACCGATCGCGGTGTAGTTATTTCCATGTGTAAAGAGATAGCTGTGTAGATATTTCCATGTATTTGCAGATAGCTGTGTAGATATTTCCATTTTCATGCAGATAGCGGTGTATATATTTCCATCTTCAAACAGATAGCGGTGTAGATATTTCCATGTTCATACAGATAGCAATGTAGATATTTCCATGTTTATACAGATAGCGGTGAAGATGTATGCATGTTTACACAGATAGCGGTGTGGATATTTCCATGTTCATCCGGAGGGCTGTGTAGATATATCCATGTTCATACAGATAGCGGTGTAGATATTTCCATGTTTATGCAGATAGCGCTGCAGATATCTCCATCTTAATACAGATGGCGGTGCAGATATTTATATGTTCATACAGATGGCGGTGCAGATATTTCCATGTTCATACAGATGGCGGTGTGGATATTTCCATGTTCATACAGATAGCGGTGTAGTTATTTCCATGTGTAAAGAGATAGCTGTGTAGGTATTTCCATGTATATGCAGATAGCAGTGTAGATATTTCCATTTTCATGCAGATAGTGGTGTAGATATTTCCATGTTCGTACAGATAGCGGAGTAGATATTTCCATGTTCATACAGATAGCGGTGTAGATATTTCCATGTTCAAACAGATAGCGGTGTAGATATTTCCATGTTCATACAGATAGCGGTGTAGATATTTCCATGTTTATACAGATAGCGGTGAAGATGTATGCATGTTTACACAGATAGCGGTGTATAAATTTCCATGTTCATACAGATAGCTGTGTAGATATTTCCATGTTCATCAAGATGGCTCTGTAGATATATCCATGTTCATACAGATGGCGGTGAAGATATTTCCATGTTCATACAGATAGCGGTGTAGATATTTCCATGTTCATACAGATAGCGGTGTAGATATTTCCATGTTCATACAGATAGCAGTGTAGATATTTCCATGTTCATACAGATAGCGGTGTAGATATTTCCATGTTCATCCAGATGGCTGTGTAGATATATCCTTGTTCATACTGATAGCGGTGAAGATATTTCCATGTTCATACAGATAGCGGTGTAGATATTTCCATGTTCATACAGATAGGTGTGTAGATATTTCCATGTTCATACAGATAGCGGTGTAGCTATTTCCATGTTCATACAGATAGCAGTGTAGATATTTCCATGTTCATCCAGATGGCTGTGTAGATATATCCATGTTCATACAGATGGCGGTGAAGGTATTTCCATGTTCATACAGATAGCGGTGTAGATATTTCCATGTTCATACTGATAGCAGTGTAGATACTTCCATGTTCATACAGATAGAGGGGCTGATATTTCATAAAGGTAGTGGTGCTGATATTTCCATGTTTATACAGATAGTGGTGTAGATATTTCCATGTTTATACAGATAACAGTGTTGATATCTCCATCTTATTACAGATAGCGGTGTAGATATTTATATGTTCATACAGATGGCGGTGCAGATATTTCCATGTTCATACAGATGGCGGTGTGGATATTTCCATGTTCATACAGATAGCGGTGTAGTTATTTCCATGTGTAAAGAGATAGCTGTGTAGATATTTCCTTGTATATGCAGATAGCAGTGTAGATATTTCCATTTTCATGCAGATAGCGGTGTAGGTATTTCCATGTTCAAACAGATAGCGGTGTAGGTATTTCCATGTTCATACAGATAGCGGTGTAGATATTTCAATGTTCATACAGATAGCGGTGTAGATATTTCCATGTTTCTACAGATAGCGGTGAAGATGTATCAATGTTTACACAGATAGCGGTGTAGATATTTCTATGTTCATCCAGATGGCTGTGTAGATATATCCATGTTCATACAGATAGCGGTGTAGATATTTCCATGTTCATACAGGTAGCGGTGTAGCTATTTCCATGTTCATACAGATAGCGGTGTAGATATTTCCATGTTTATACTGATAGCGGTGAAGATTTATGCATGTTTACACAGATAGCGGTGTAGATATTTCCATGTTCATACAGATAGTGGTGTAGATATTTCCATGTTCATCCAGATGGCTGTGTAGATATATCCATGTTCATAAAGATAGTGGTGTAGATATTTCCATGTTCATACAGATAGTGGTGTAGATATTTGCATGTTCATACAGATAGCGGTGTAGCTATTTCCATGTTCATACAGATAGCGGTGCTGATATTTCCATGTTTATACAGGTAGCGGTGTAGATATTTGCATGTTCATACAGATAGTGGTGTAGATATTTCCATGTTTATACAGATAGCTGTGAAGATGTATGCATGTTTACACAGATAGCGGTGCAGATATTTCCATGTTCATCCAGATGGCTGTGTAGATATATCCCTGTTCATACAGATAGCGGTGTAGATATTTCCATGTTCATACAGATAGCGGTGTAGCTATTTCCATGTTCATACAGATAGCGGTGTAGATATTTCCATGTTTATACAGATAGCGGTGAAGATATATGCATGTTTTCACAGATAGCGGTGTAGATATTTCCTTGTTCATACAGATAGCGGTGTAGCTATTTCC
The DNA here is from genome assembly GCF_029281585.2 of Gorilla gorilla gorilla. Taxonomy (NCBI): domain Eukaryota; kingdom Metazoa; phylum Chordata; class Mammalia; order Primates; family Hominidae; genus Gorilla; species Gorilla gorilla. The sequence continues at coordinate 76,179,179 of NC_073244.2, forward strand.
ATGTTCATACAGATAGCGGTGTAGATATTTCCATGTTCGTACAGATAGCGGTGTAGATATTTCCATGTTCATCCAGATGGCTGTGTAGATATATCCATGTTCATACTCATAGCGGTGAAGGTATTTCCATGTTCATACAGATAGCGGTGTAGATATTTCCATGTTTTTAAAGATAGCGGTGAACATGTATGCATGTATACACAGGTAGCGGTGTAGATATTTCCATGTTCATCCAGATGGCTGTGTAGATATATCCATGTTCACACAGATAGCGGTGTAGATATTTCCATGTTCATACAGATAGCGGTGTAGATATTTCCATGTTCATCCAGATGGCTGTGTAGATATATCCATGTTAATACAGATAGCGGTGTAGATACTTCCATGTTCATACAGATAGCGGTGTAGCTATTTCCATGTTGATACAGATAACGGTGTAGATATTTCCATGTTCATACACATAGCGGTGTAGATATTTCCATGTTCATACAGATAGCGGTGTAGCTATTTCCATGTTCATACAGATAACGGTGTAGCTATTTCCATGTTCATACAGATAGCAGTGTAGATATTTCCATGTTCATACAGATAGCGGTGTAGATATTTCCATTCTCTTACAGAGAGCGGTGCTGATATTTCCATGTTTATACAGGCAGCGGTGTAGATATTTCCATGTTTAAACAGCGGTTTAGATATTTCCTTCTTAATACAGATTGCGGTGTAGATATTTATATGTTCATACAGATGGCGGTGCAGATATTTCCATATTCATACAGATGGCGGTGTACATATTTCCATGTTTATAGATATAGCGGTGTAGTTATTTCGATGTGTAAAGAGATAGCTGTGTAGATATTTCCATGAATATGCAGATAGCTTGTAGATATTTCCATTTTCATGCAGATAGCGGTGTAGATATTTACATGTTCAAACAGATAGCGGTGTAGATATTTCCATGTTCATTCAGATAGCTTTGTAGATATTGCCATTTTCATACAGATAGCGGTGTAGATATTTCCATGTTCATATGGAGAATGGTGTAGATATATCCATGTTCATACAGATAGCAGTGTAGATATTTCCATGTTAATACAGATAGCGTTGTAGATATTTCCATGTTCATACAGATAGCGGTGCTGATATTTCCATGGTTATACAGGCAGCGGTGTAGATATTTCCATGTTTATACAGATAGCAGTTTAGATATTTCCATGTTCATACAGATAGCGGTGTAGATATCTCCATCTTAATACAGATGGCGGTGTAGATATTTATATGTTCATACAGATGGAGGTGCAGATATTTCCATGTTCATACAGATGGCGGTGTGGATATTTCCATGTTCATACAGATAGCGGTGTAGGTATTTCCATGTGTAAAGAGATAGCTGTGTAGATATTTCCATGTATATGCAGATAGCAGTGTAGATATTTCCATTTTCATGTAGATAGCGTTGTAGATATTTCCATGTTCAAACAGATAGCGGTGTAGGTATTTCCATGTTCATACAGATAGCGGTGTAGATATTTCAATGTTCATACAGATAGCGGTGTAGATATTTCCAAGTTAATACAGATAGCGGTGAAGATGTATGCATGTTTACACAGATAGCGGTGTAGATATTTCCATGTTCATCCAGATGGCTTTGTAGATATATCCATGTTCATACAGATAGCGGTGTAGATATTTCCATGTTCATACAGATAGCGGTGTAGCTATTTCCATGTTCATACAGATAGCGGTGTAGATATTTCCATGTTTATACTGATAGCGGTGAAGATGTATGCATGTTTACACAGATAGCGGTGTAGATATTTCCATGTTCATACAGATTGTGGTGTAGATATTTCATGTTCATCCAGATGGCTGTGTAGATATATCCATGTTCATGCAGATAGTGGTGTAGATATTTCCATGTTCATACAGATAGTGGTGTAGATATTTGCATGTTCATACAGATAGCGGTGTAGCTATTTCCATGTTGATACAGATAGCGGTGCTGATATTTCCATGTTTATACAGGTAGCCGTGTAGATATTTCCATGTTTATACAGATAGCGGTGTAGATATTTCCATGTTCATACAGATAGCGGTGTAGATATTTCCATGTTCATAAAGATAGCGGTGTAGATATTTCCATGTTCATACAGATAGCGGTGCTGATATTTCCATGTTTATACAGGTAGCGGTGTAGATATTTCCATGTTCATTCAGATAGCGGTGTAGCTATTTCCACGTTCATACAGATAGCGGTGTAGATATTTCCATGTTTATACTGATAGCGGTGAATATGTTTGCATATTTACACAGAAAGCAGTGTAGATATTTCCACGTTCATACAGATAATGGTGTAGATATTTCCATGTTCATCCAGATGGCTGTGTAGATATATCCATGTTCATACAGATAGTTGTGTAGATATTTCCATTTTCATACAGATAGCGGTGCTGATATTTCCATGTTTATACAGGCAGCGGTGTAGCTATTTCTATGTTCCTACAGATAGCGGTGTAGATATTTCCATGTTCAAACAGATAGCGGTGCTGATATTTCCATGTTTATACAGGCAGCGGTGTAGATATTCCCATGTTTATACAGATAGCGGTTTAGATATTTCCTTCTTAATACAGATGGCGGTGTAGATATTTATGTCTTCATACAGATGGCGGTGTTGATATTTCCATGTTTATACAGATAGCAGTGTAGATATCTCCATCTTAATACAGATGGCGGTGTAGATATTTATAGGTTCATACAGATGGCGGTGCAGATATTTCCATGTTCATACAGATGGCGGTGTAGATATTTCCATGTTCATACAGATAGTGGTGTAGTTATTTCCATGTGTAAAGAGATAGCTGTGTAGATATTTCCATGTATATGCAGATAGCAGTGTAGATATTTCCATTTTCATGCAGATAGCGGTGTAGATATTTCCATGTTCAAACAGATAGCGGTGTAGGTATTTCCATGTTCATACAGATAGCGGTGTAGATATTTCAATGTTCATACAGATAGTGGTGTAGATATTTCCATGTTTATACAGATAGCAGTGAAGATGTATGCATGTTTACACAGATAGCGGTGTAGATATTTCCATGTTCATCCAGATGGCTGTGTAGATATATCCATGTTCATACAGATAACGGTGTAGATATTTCCATGTTCATACAGATAGCGGTGTAGCTACTTCCATGTTCATACAGATAGCGGTGTAGATATTTCCATGTTTATACTGATAGCGGTGAAGATGTATGCATGTTTACACAGATAGCGGTGTTGATATTTCCATGTTCATACAGATAGTGGTGTAGATATTTCCATGTTCATCCAGAAGGCTGTGTAGATATATCCATGTTCATACAGATAGTGGTGTAGATATTTCCATGTTCATACAGATAGTGGTGTAGATATTTGCATGTTCATACAGATAGCGGTGTAGCTATTTCCATGTTCATACAGATATTGGTGCTGATATTTCCATGTTTATACAGATAGCGGTGAATATGTATGCATATTTACACAGAAAGCAGTGTAGATATTTCCACTTTCATACAGATAATGGTGTAGATATTTCCATGTTCATCCAGATGGCTGTGTAGATATATCCATGTTCATACAGATAGTTGTGTAGATATTTCCATTTTCATACAGATAGCGGTGCTGATATTTCCATGTTTATACAGGCAGCGGTGTAGCTATTTCTATGTTCCTACAGATAGCGGTGTAGATATTTCCATGTTCAAACAGATAGCGTTGCTGATATTTCCATGTTTATACAGGCAGCGGTGTAGATATTTCCATGTTTATACAGATAGCGGTTAAGATATTTCCTTCTTAATACAGATGGCGGTGTAGATATTTATGTGTTCATACAGATGGCGGTGTTGATATTTCCATGTTTATACAGATAGCAGTGTAGATATCTCCATCTTAATACAGATGGCGGTGTAGATATTTATAGGTTCATACAGATGGCGGTGCAGATATTTCCAAGTTCATACAGATGGCGGTGTAGATATTTCCATGTTCATACAGATAGTGGTGTAGTTATTTCCATGTGTAAAGAGATAGCTGTGTAGATATTTAAATGTATATGCAGATAGCAGTGTAGATATTTCCATTTTCATGCAAATAGCGGTGTAGATATTTACATGTTCAAACAGATAGCGGTGAAGATATTTCCATGTTCATTCAGATAGCTTTGTAGATATTTCCATGTTCATACAGATAGCGGTGTAGATATTTCCATGTTCATACAGATAGCAGTGTAGATATTTCCATGTTGATACAGATAGCGGTGTAGATACTTCCATGTTCATACAGATAGCGGTGCTGATATTTCCATGTTTATACAGGCAGCGGTGTAGATATTTCCATGTTTATACAGATAGCGGTTTAGATATTTCCTTCTTAATACAGATGGCGGTGTAGATATTTATATGTTCATACAGATGGCGGTGCAGATATTTCCATGTTCATACAGATGGCGGTGTAGATATTTCCATGTTTATAGATATAGCGGTGTAGTTATTTCCATGTGTAAAGAGATAGCTGTGTAGATATTTCCATGTATATGCAGATAGCTTTGTAGATATTTCCATTTTCATGCAGAGAGCGGTGTAGATATTTACATGTTCAAACAGATAGCGGTGTAGATATTTCCATGTTCATTCAGATAGCTTTGTTGATATTTCCATGTTCATACAGATAGCGGTGTAGATAATTCCATGTTCATACAGATAGCGGTGCTGATATTTCTATGTTTATACAGGTAGTGGTGTAGATATTTCCATGTTTATACAGATAGCGGTGAAGACATTTCCATGTTTATACAGACAGCGGTGTAGATATTTCCATGTTTATAGATATAGCGGTGTAGTTATTTCCATGTGTAAAGAGATAGCTGTGTAGATATTTCCATGTATATGCAGATAGCTTTGTAGATATTTCCATTTTCATGCAGATTGCGGTGTAGATATTTACATGTTCAAACAGATAGCGGTGTAGATATTTCCATTTTCATTCAGATAGCTTTGTAGATATTTCCATGTTCGTACAGATAGCGGTGTAGATATTTCCATGCTCATACAGATAGCGGTGTAGATATTTCCATGTTCATACAGATAGCGGTGTTGATATTTCCATGTTTATACAGGTAGCAGTGTAGATATTTCCATGTTTACAGATAGCCGTGTAGATATTTCCATGTTTATACAGATAGCGGTGTAGATATTTCCATGTTTATTCAGATAGCGGTGTAGATATCTCCATCTTAATACAGATGGCGGTGTAGATATTTATATGTTCATACAGATGGCGGTGCAGATATTTCCATGTTCATACAGATGGCGGTGTAGATATTTCCATGTTCATACCGATCGCGGTGTAGTTATTTCCATGTGTAAAGAGATAGCTGTGTAGATATTTCCATGTATTTGCAGATAGCTGTGTAGATATTTCCATTTTCATGCAGATAGCGGTGTATATATTTCCATCTTCAAACAGATAGCGGTGTAGATATTTCCATGTTCATACAGATAGCAATGTAGATATTTCCATGTTTATACAGATAGCGGTGAAGATGTATGCATGTTTACACAGATAGCGGTGTGGATATTTCCATGTTCATCCGGAGGGCTGTGTAGATATATCCATGTTCATACAGATAGCGGTGTAGATATTTCCATGTTTATGCAGATAGCGCTGCAGATATCTCCATCTTAATACAGATGGCGGTGCAGATATTTATATGTTCATACAGATGGCGGTGCAGATATTTCCATGTTCATACAGATGGCGGTGTGGATATTTCCATGTTCATACAGATAGCGGTGTAGTTATTTCCATGTGTAAAGAGATAGCTGTGTAGGTATTTCCATGTATATGCAGATAGCAGTGTAGATATTTCCATTTTCATGCAGATAGTGGTGTAGATATTTCCATGTTCGTACAGATAGCGGTGTAGATATTTCCATGTTCATACAGATAGCGGTGTAGATATTTCCATGTTCAAACAGATAGCGGTGTAGATATTTCCATGTTCATACAGATAGCGGTGTAGATATTTCCATGTTTATACAGATAGCGGTGAAGATGTATGCATGTTTACACAGATAGCGGTGTATAAATTTCCATGTTCATACAGATAGCTGTGTAGATATTTCCATGTTCATCAAGATGGCTCTGTAGATATATCCATGTTCATACAGATGGCGGTGAAGATATTTCCATGTTCATACAGATAGCGGTGTAGATATTTCCATGTTCATACAGATAGCGGTGTAGATATTTCCATGTTCATACAGATAGCAGTGTAGATATTTCCATGTTCATACAGATAGCGGTGTAGATATTTCCATGTTCATCCAGATGGCTGTGTAGATATATCCTTGTTCATACTGATAGCGGTGAAGATATTTCCATGTTCATACAGATAGCGGTGTAGATATTTCCATGTTCATACAGATAGTGGTGTAGATATTTCCATGTTCATACAGATAGCGGTGTAGCTATTTCCATGTTCATACAGATAGCAGTGTAGATATTTCCATGTTCATCCAGATGGCTGTGTAGATATATCCATGTTCATACAGATGGCGGTGAAGGTATTTCCATGTTCATACAGATAGCGGTGTAGATATTTCCATGTTCATACTGATAGCAGTGTAGATACTTCCATGTTCATACAGATAGAGGGGCTGATATTTCATAAAGGTAGTGGTGCTGATATTTCCATGTTTATACAGATAGTGGTGTAGATATTTCCATGTTTATACAGATAGCAGTGTTGATATCTCCATCTTATTACAGATAGCGGTGTAGATATTTATATGTTCATACAGATGGCGGTGCAGATATTTCCATGTTCATACAGATGGCGGTGTGGATATTTCCATGTTCATACAGATAGCGGTGTAGTTATTTCCATGTGTAAAGAGATAGCTGTGTAGATATTTCCTTGTATATGCAGATAGCAGTGTAGATATTTCCATTTTCATGCAGATAGCGGTGTAGGTATTTCCATGTTCAAACAGATAGCGGTGTAGGTATTTCCATGTTCATACAGATAGCGGTGTAGATATTTCCATGTTCATACAGATAGCGGTGTAGATATTTCCATGTTTCTACAGATAGCGGTGAAGATGTATCAATGTTTACACAGATAGCGGTGTAGATATTTCTATGTTCATCCAGATGGCTGTGTAGATATATCCATGTTCATACAGATAGCGGTGTAGATATTTCCATGTTCATACAGGTAGCGGTGTAGCTATTTCCATGTTCATACAGATAGCGGTGTAGATATTTCCATGTTTATACTGATAGCGGTGAAGATTTATGCATGTTTACACAGATAGCGGTGTAGATATTTCCATGTTCATACAGATAGTGGTGTAGATATTTCCATGTTCATCCAGATGGCTGTGTAGATATATCCATGTTCATAAAGATAGTGGTGTAGATATTTCCATGTTCATACAGATAGTGGTGTAGATATTTGCATGTTCATACAGATAGCGGTGTAGCTATTTCCATGTTCATACAGATAGCGGTGCTGATATTTCCATGTTTATACAGGTAGCGGTGTAGATATTTGCATGTTCATACAGATAGTGGTGTAGATATTTCCATGTTTATACAGATAGCTGTGAAGATGTATGCATGTTTACACAGATAGCGGTGCAGATATTTCCATGTTCATCCAGATGGCTGTGTAGATATATCCCTGTTCATACAGATAGCGGTGTAGATATTTCCATGTTCATACAGATAGCGGTGTAGCTATTTCCATGTTCATACAGATAGCGGTGTAGATATTTCCATGTTTATACAGATAGCGGTGAAGATATATGCATGTTTTCACAGATAGCGGTGTAGATATTTCCTTGTTCATACAGATAGCGGTGTAGCTATTTCCATGTTCATACAGATAGCGGTGTAGATATTTCCATGTTCGTACAGATAGCGGTGTAGATATTTCCATGTTCATCCAGATGGCTGTGTAGATATATCCATGTTCATACTCATAGCGGTGAAGGTATTTCCATGTTCATACAGATAGCGGTGTAGATATTTCCATGTTTTTAAAGATAGCGGTGAACATGTATGCATGTATACACAGGTAGCGGTGTAGATATTTCCATGTTCATCCAGATGGCTGTGTAGATATATCCATGTTCACACAGATAGCGGTGTAGATATTTCCATGTTCATACAGATAGCGGTGTAGATATTTCCATGTTCATCCAGATGGCTGTGTAGATATATCCATGTTAATACAGATAGCGGTGTAGATACTTCCATGTTCATACAGATAGCGGTGTAGCTATTTCCATGTTGATACAGATAACGGTGTAGATATTTCCATGTTCATACACATAGCGGTGTAGATATTTCCATGTTCATACAGATAGCGGTGTAGCTATTTCCATGTTCATACAGATAACGGTGTAGCTATTTCCATGTTCATACAGATAGCAGTGTAGATATTTCCATGTTCATACAGATAGCGGTGTAGATATTTCCATTCTCTTACAGAGAGCGGTGCTGATATTTCCATGTTTATACAGGCAGCGGTGTAGATATTTCCATGTTTAAACAGCGGTTTAGATATTTCCTTCTTAATACAGATTGCGGTGTAGATATTTATATGTTCGTACAGATGGCGGTGCAGATATTTCCATATTCATACAGATGGCGGTGTACATATTTCCATGTTTATAGATATAGCGGTGTAGTTATTTCGATGTGTAAAGAGATAGCTGTGTAGATATTTCCATGAATATGCAGATAGCTTGTAGATATTTCCATTTTCATGCAGATAGCGGTGTAGATATTTACATGTTCAAACAGATAGCGGTGTAGATATTTCCATGTTCATTCAGATAGCTTTGTAGATATTGCCATTTTCATACAGATAGCGGTGTAGATATTTCCATGTTCATATGGAGAATGGTGTAGATATATCCATGTTCATACAGATAGCAGTGTAGATATTTCCATGTTAATACAGATAGCGTTGTAGATATTTCCATGTTCATACAGATAGCGGTGCTGATATTTCCATGGTTATACAGGCAGCGGTGTAGATATTTCCATGTTTATACAGATAGCAGTTTAGATATTTCCATGTTCATACAGATAGCGGTGTAGATATCTCCATCTTAATACAGATGGCGGTGTAGATATTTATATGTTCATACAGATGGAGGTGCAGATATTTCCATGTTCATACAGATGGCGGTGTGGATATTTCCATGTTCATACAGATAGCGGTGTAGGTATTTCCATGTGTAAAGAGATAGCTGTGTAGATATTTCCATGTATATGCAGATAGCAGTGTAGATATTTCCATTTTCATGTAGATAGCGTTGTAAATATTTCCATGTTCAAACAGATAGCGGTGTAGGTATTTCCATGTTCATACAGATAGCGGTGTAGATATTTCAATGTTCATACAGATAGCGGTGTAGATATTTCCAAGTTAATACAGATAGCGGTGAAGATGTATGCATGTTTACACAGATAGCGGTGTAGATATTTCCATGTTCATCCAGATGGCTTTGTAGATATATCCATGTTCATACAGATAGCGGTGTAGATATTTCCATGTTCATACAGATAGCGGTGTAGCTATTTCCATGTTCATACAGATAGCGGTGTAGATATTTCCATGTTTATACTGATAGCGGTGAAGATGTATGCATGTTTACACAGATAGCGGTGTAGATATTTCCATGTTCATACAGATTGTGGTGTAGATATTTCATGTTCATCCAGATGGCTGTGTAGATATATCCATGTTCATGCAGATAGTGGTGTAGATATTTCCATGTTCATACAGATAGTGGTGTAGATATTTGCATGTTCATACAGATAGCGGTGTAGCTATTTCCATGTTCATACAGATAGCGGTGCTGATATTTCCATGTTTATACAGGTAGCCGTGTAGATATTTCCATGTTTATACAGATAGCGGTGTAGATATTTCCATGTTCATACAGATAGCGGTGTAGATATTTCCATGTTCATAAAGATAGCGGTGTAGATATTTCCATGTTCATACAGATAGCGGTGCTGATATTTCCATGTTTATACAGGTAGCGGTGTAGATATTTCCATGTTCATAAAGATAGCGGTGTAGATATTTCCATGTTCATACAGATAGCGGTGCTGATATTTCCATGTTCATACAGATAGCGGTGTAGATATTTCCATGTTCATAAAGATAGCGGTGTAGCTATTTCCACGTTCATACAGATAGCGGTGTAGATATTTCCATGTTTATACTGATAGCGGTGAATATGTTTGCATATTTACACAGAAAGCAGTGTAGATATTTCCACGTTCATACAGATAATGGTGTAGATATTTCCATGTTCATCCAGATGGCTGTGTAGATATATCCATGTTCATACAGATAGTTGTGTAGATATTTCCATTTTCATACAGATAGCGGTGCTGATATTTCCATGTTTATACAGGCAGCGGTGTAGCTATTTCTATGTTCCTACAGATAGCGGTGTAGATATTTCCATGTTCAAACAGATAGCGGTGCTGATATTTCCATGTTTATACAGGCAGCGGTGTAGATATTTCCATGTTTATACAGATAGCGGTTTAGATATTTCCTTCTTAATACAGATGGCGGTGTAGATATTTATGTCTTCATACAGATGGCGGTGTTGATATTTCCATGTTTATACAGATAGCAGTGTAGATATCTCCATCTTAATACAGATGGCGGTGTAGATATTTATAGGTTCATACAGATGGCGGTGCAGATATTTCCATGTTCATACAGATGGCGGTGTAGATATTTCCATGTTCATACAGATAGTGGTGTAGTTATTTCCATGTGTAAAGAGATAGCTGTGTAGATATTTCCATGTATATGCAGATAGCAGTGTAGATATTTCCATTTTCATGCAGATAGCGGTGTAGATATTTCCATGTTCAAACAGATAGCGGTGTAGGTATTTCCATGTTCATACAGATAGCGGTGTAGATATTTCAATGTTCATACAGATAGCGGTGTAGATATTTCCATGTTTATACAGATAGCAGTGAAGATGTATGCATGTTTACACAGATAGCGGTGTAGATATTTCCATGTTCATCCAGATGGCTGTGTAGATATATCCATGTTCATACAGATAACGGTGTAGATATTTCCATGTTCATACAGATAGCGGTGTAGCTACTTCCATGTTCATACAGATAGCGGTGTAGATATTTCCATGTTTATACTGATAGCGGTGAAGATGTATGCATGTTTACACAGATAGCGGTGTTGATATTTCCATGTTCATACAGATAGTGGTGTAGATATTTCCATGTTCATCCAGAAGGCTGTGTAGATATATCCATGTTCATACAGATAGTGGTGTAGATATTTCCATGTTCATACAGATAGTGGTGTAGATATTTGCATGTTCATACAGATAGCGGTGTAGCTATTTCCATGTTCATACTGATATTGGTGCTGATATTTCCATGTTTATACAGATAGCGGTGAATATGTATGCATATTTACACAGAAAGCAGTGTAGATATTTCCACTTTCATACAGATAATGGTGTAGATATTTCCATGTTCATCCAGATGGCTGTGTAGATATATCCATGTTCATACAGATAGTTGTGTAGATATTTCCATTTTCATACAGATAGCGGTGCTGATATTTCCATGTTTATACAGGCAGCGGTGTAGCTATTTCTATGTTCCTACAGATAGCGGTGTAGATATTTCCATGTTCAAACAGATAGCGTTGCTGATATTTCCATGTTTATACAGGCAGCGGTGTAGATATTTCCATGTTTATACAGATAGCGGTTAAGATATTTCCTTCTTAATACAGATGGCGGTGTAGATATTTATGTGTTCATACAGATGGCGGTGTTGATATTTCCATGTTTATACAGATAGCAGTGTAGATATCTCCATCTTAATACAGATGGCGGTGTAGATATTTATAGGTTCATACAGATGGCGGTGCAGATATTTCCAAGTTCATACAGATGGCGGTGTAGATATTTCCATGTTCATACAGATAGTGGTGTAGTTATTTCCATGTGTAAAGAGATAGCTGTGTAGATATTTAAATGTATATGCAGATAGCAGTGTAGATATTTCCATTTTCATGCAAATAGCGGTGTAGATATTTACATGTTCAAACAGATAGCGGTGAAGATATTTCCATGTTCATTCAGATAGCTTTGTAGATATTTCCATGTTCATACAGATAGCGGTGTAGATATTTCCATGTTCATACAGATAGCAGTGTAGATATTTCCATGTTGATACAGATAGCGGTGTAGATACTTCCATGTTCATACAGATAGCGGTGCTGATATTTCCATGTTTATACAGGCAGCGGTGTAGATATTTCCATGTTTATACAGATAGCGGTTTAGATATTTCCTTCTTAATACAGATGGCGGTGTAGATATTTATATGTTCATACAGATGGCGGTGCAGATATTTCCATGTTCATACAGATGGCGGTGTAGATATTTCCATGTTTATAGATATAGCGGTGTAGTTATTTCCATGTGTAAAGAGATAGCTGTGTAGATATTTCCATGTATATGCAGATAGCTTTGTAGATATTTCCATTTTCATGCAGAGAGCGGTGTAGATATTTACATGTTCAAACAGATAGCGGTGTAGACATTTCCATGTTCATTCAGATAGCTTTGTTGATATTTCCATGTTCATACAGATAGCGGTGTAGATAATTCCATGTTCATACAGATAGCGGTGCTGATATTTCTATGTTTATACAGGTAGTGGTGTAGATATTTCCATGTTTATACAGATAGCGGTGAAGACATTTCCATGTTTATACAGACAGCGGTGTAGATATTTCCATGTTTATAGATATAGCGGTGTAGTTATTTCCATGTGTAAAGAGATAGCTGTGTAGATATTTCCATGTATATGCAGATAGCTTTGTAGATATTTCCATTTTCATGCAGATTGCGGTGTAGATATTTACATGTTCAAACAGATAGCGGTGTAGATATTTCCATTTTCATTCAGATAGCTTTGTAGATATTTCCATGTTCGTACAGATAGCGGTGTAGATATTTCCATGCTCATACAGATAGCGGTGTAGATATTTCCATGTTCATACAGATAGCGGTGTTGATATTTCCATGTTTATACAGGTAGCAGTGTAGATATTTCCATGTTTACAGATAGCCGTGTAGATATTTCCATGTTTATACAGATAGCGGTGTAGATATTTCCATGTTTATTCAGATAGCGGTGTAGATATCTCCATCTTAATACAGATGGCGGTGTAGATATTTATATGTTCATACAGATGGCGGTGCAGATATTTCCATGTTCATACAGATGGCGGTGTAGATATTTCCATGTTCATACCGATCGCGGTGTAGTTATTTCCATGTGTAAAGAGATAGCTGTGTAGATATTTCCATGTATTTGCAGATAGCTGTGTAGATATTTCCATTTTCATGCAGATAGCGGTGTATATATTTCCATCTTCAAACAGATAGCGGTGTAGATATTTCCATGTTCATACAGATAGCAATGTAGATATTTCCATGTTTATACAGATAGCGGTGAAGATGTATGCATGTTTACACAGATAGCGGTGTGGATATTTCCATGTTCATCCGGAGGGCTGTGTAGATATATCCATGTTCATACAGATAGCGGTGTAGATATTTCCATGTTTATGCAGATAGCGCTGCAGATATCTCCATCTTAATACAGATGGCGGTGCAGATATTTATATGTTCATACAGATGGCGGTGCAGATATTTCCATGTTCATACAGATGGCGGTGTGGATATTTCCATGTTCATACAGATAGCGGTGTAGTTATTTCCATGTGTAAAGAGATAGCTGTGTAGGTATTTCCATGTATATGCAGATAGCAGTGTAGATATTTCCATTTTCATGCAGATAGTGGTGTAGATATTTCCATGTTCGTACAGATAGCGGTGTAGATATTTCCATGTTCATACAGATAGCGGTGTAGATATTTCCATGTTCAAACAGATAGCGGTGTAGATATTTCCATGTTCATACAGATAGCGGTGTAGATATTTCCATGTTTATACAGATAGCGGTGAAGATGTATGCATGTTTACACAGATAGCGGTGTATAAATTTCCATGTTCATACAGATAGCTGTGTAGATATTTCCATGTTCATCAAGATGGCTCTGTAGATATATCCATGTTCATACAGATGGCGGTGAAGATATTTCCATGTTCATACAGATAGCGGTGTAGATATTTCCATGTTCATACAGATAGCGGTGTAGATATTTCCATGTTCATACAGATAGCAGTGTAGATATTTCCATGTTCATACAGATAGCGGTGTAGATATTTCCATGTTCATCCAGATGGCTGTGTAGATATATCCTTGTTCATACTGATAGCGGTGAAGATATTTCCATGTTCATACAGATAGCGGTGTAGATATTTCCATGTTCATACAGATAGCGGTGTAGATATTTCCATGTTCATCCAGATGGCTGTGTAGATATATCCTTGTTCATACTGATAGCGGTGAAGATATTTCCATGTTCATACAGATAGCGGTGTAGATATTTCCATGTTCATACAGATAGTGGTGTAGATATTTCCATGTTCATACAGATAGCGGTGTAGCTATTTCCATGTTCATACAGATAGCAGTGTAGATATTTCCATGTTCATCCAGATGGCTGTGTAGATATATCCATGTTCATACAGATGGCGGTGAAGGTATTTCCATGTTCATACAGATAGCGGTGTAGATATTTCCATGTTCATACTGATAGCAGTGTAGATACTTCCATGTTCATACAGATAGAGGGGCTGATATTTCATAAAGGTAGTGGTGCTGATATTTCCATGTTTATACAGATAGTGGTGTAGATATTTCCATGTTTATACAGATAGCAGTGTTGATATCTCCATCTTATTACAGATAGCGGTGTAGATATTTATATGTTCATACAGATGGCGGTGCAGATATTTCCATGTTCATACAGATGGCGGTGTGGATATTTCCATGTTCATACAGATAGCGGTGTAGTTATTTCCATGTGTAAAGAGATAGCTGTGTAGATATTTCCTTGTATATGCAGATAGCAGTGTAGATATTTCCATTTTCATGCAGATAGCGGTGTAGGTATTTCCATGTTCAAACAGATAGCGGTGTAGGTATTTCCATGTTCATACAGATAGCGGTGTAGATATTTCCATGTTCATACAGATAGCGGTGTAGATATTTCCATGTTTCTACAGATAGCGGTGAAGATGTATCAATGTTTACACAGATAGCGGTGTAGATATTTCTATGTTCATCCAGATGGCTGTGTAGATATATCCATGTTCATACAGATAGCGGTGTAGATATTTCCATGTTCATACAGGTAGCGGTGTAGCTATTTCCATGTTCATACAGATAGCGGTGTAGATATTTCCATGTTTATACTGATAGCGGTGAAGATTTATGCATGTTTACACAGATAGCGGTGTAGATATTTCCATGTTCATACAGATAGTGGTGTAGATATTTCCATGTTCATCCAGATGGCTGTGTAGATATATCCATGTTCATAAAGATAGTGGTGTAGATATTTCCATGTTCATACAGATAGTGGTGTAGATATTTGCATGTTCATACAGATAGCGGTGTAGCTATTTCCATGTTCATACAGATAGCGGTGCTGATATTTCCATGTTTATACAGGTAGCGGTGTAGATATTTGCATGTTCATACAGATAGTGGTGTAGATATTTCCATGTTTATACAGATAGCTGTGAAGATGTATGCATGTTTACACAGATAGCGGTGCAGATATTTCCATGTTCATCCAGATGGCTGTGTAGATATATCCCTGTTCATACAGATAGCGGTGTAGATATTTCCATGTTCATACAGATAGCGGTGTAGCTATTTCCATGTTCATACAGATAGCGGTGTAGATATTTCCATGTTTATACAGATAGCGGTGAAGATATATGCATGTTTTCACAGATAGCGGTGTAGATATTTCCTTGTTCATACAGATAGCGGTGTAGCTATTTCCATGTTCATACAGATAGCGGTGTAGATATTTCCATGTTCGTACAGATAGCGGTGTAGATATTTCCATGTTCATCCAGATGGCTGTGTAGATATATCCATGTTCATACTCATAGCGGTGAAGGTATTTCCATGTTCATACAGATAGCGGTGTAGATATTTCCATGTTTTTAAAGATAGCGGTGAACATGTATGCATGTATACACAGGTAGCGGTGTAGATATTTCCATGTTCATCCAGATGGCTGTGTAGATATATCCATGTTCACACAGATAGCGGTGTAGATATTTCCATGTTCATACAGATAGCGGTGTAGATATTTCCATGTTCATCCAGATGGCTGTGTAGATATATCCATGTTAATACAGATAGCGGTGTAGATACTTCCATGTTCATACAGATAGCGGTGTAGCTATTTCCATGTTGATACAGATAACGGTGTAGATATTTCCATGTTCATACACATAGCGGTGTAGATATTTCCATGTTCATACAGATAGCGGTGTAGCTATTTCCATGTTCATACAGATAACGGTGTAGCTATTTCCATGTTCATACAGATAGCAGTGTAGATATTTCCATGTTCATACAGATAGCGGTGTAGATATTTCCATTCTCTTACAGAGAGCGGTGCTGATATTTCCATGTTTATACAGGCAGCGGTGTAGATATTTCCATGTTTAAACAGCGGTTTAGATATTTCCTTCTTAATACAGATTGCGGTGTAGATATTTATATGTTCATACAGATGGCGGTGCAGATATTTCCATATTCATACAGATGGCGGTGTACATATTTCCATGTTTATAGATATAGCGGTGTAGTTATTTCGATGTGTAAAGAGATAGCTGTGTAGATATTTCCATGAATATGCAGATAGCTTGTAGATATTTCCATTTTCATGCAGATAGCGGTGTAGATATTTACATGTTCAAACAGATAGCGGTGTAGATATTTCCATGTTCATTCAGATAGCTTTGTAGATATTGCCATTTTCATACAGATAGCGGTGTAGATATTTCCATGTTCATATGGAGAATGGTGTAGATATATCCATGTTCATACAGATAGCAGTGTAGATATTTCCATGTTAATACAGATAGCGTTGTAGATATTTCCATGTTCATACAGATAGCGGTGCTGATATTTCCATGGTTATACAGGCAGCGGTGTAGATATTTCCATGTTTATACAGATAGCAGTTTAGATATTTCCATGTTCATACAGATAGCGGTGTAGATATCTCCATCTTAATACAGATGGCGGTGTAGATATTTATATGTTCATACAGATGGAGGTGCAGATATTTCCATGTTCATACAGATGGCGGTGTGGATATTTCCATGTTCATACAGATAGCGGTGTAGGTATTTCCATGTGTAAAGAGATAGCTGTGTAGATATTTCCATGTATATGCAGATAGCAGTGTAGATATTTCCATTTTCATGTAGATAGCGTTGTAAATATTTCCATGTTCAAACAGATAGCGGTGTAGGTATTTCCATGTTCATACAGATAGCGGTGTAGATATTTCAATGTTCATACAGATAGCGGTGTAGATATTTCCAAGTTAATACAGATAGCGGTGAAGATGTATGCATGTTTACACAGATAGCGGTGTAGATATTTCCATGTTCATCCAGATGGCTTTGTAGATATATCCATGTTCATACAGATAGCGGTGTAGATATTTCCATGTTCATACAGATAGCGGTGTAGCTATTTCCATGTTCATACAGATAGCGGTGTAGATATTTCCATGTTTATACTGATAGCGGTGAAGATGTATGCATGTTTACACAGATAGCGGTGTAGATATTTCCATGTTCATACAGATTGTGGTGTAGATATTTCATGTTCATCCAGATGGCTGTGTAGATATATCCATGTTCATGCAGATAGTGGTGTAGATATTTCCATGTTCATACAGATAGTGGTGTAGATATTTGCATGTTCATACAGATAGCGGTGTAGCTATTTCCATGTTCATACAGATAGCGGTGCTGATATTTCCATGTTTATACAGGTAGCGGTGTAGATATTTCCATGTTTATACAGATAGCGGTGTAGATATTTCCATGTTCATACAGATAGCGGTGTAGATATTTCCATGTTCATAAAGATAGCGGTGTAGATATTTCCATGTTCATACAGATAGCGGTGCTGATATTTCCATGTTTATACAGGTAGCGGTGTAGATATTTCCATGTTCATTCAGATAGCGGTGTAGCTATTTCCACGTTCATACAGATAGCGGTGTAGATATTTCCATGTTTATACTGATAGCGGTGAATATGTTTGCATATTTACACAGAAAGCAGTGTAGATATTTCCACGTTCATACAGATAATGGTGTAGATATTTCCATGTTCATCCAGATGGCTGTGTAGATATATCCATGTTCATACAGATAGTTGTGTAGATATTTCCATTTTCATACAGATAGCGGTGCTGATATTTCCATGTTTATACAGGCAGCGGTGTAGCTATTTCTATGTTCCTACAGATAGCGGTGTAGATATTTCCATGTTCAAACAGATAGCGGTGCTGATATTTCCATGTTTATACAGGCAGCGGTGTAGATATTTCCATGTTTATACAGATAGCGGTTTAGATATTTCCTTCTTAATACAGATGGCGGTGTAGATATTTATGTCTTCATACAGATGGCGGTGTTGATATTTCCATGTTTATACAGATAGCAGTGTAGATATCTCCATCTTAATACAGATGGCGGTGTAGATATTTATAGGTTCATACAGATGGCGGTGCAGATATTTCCATGTTCATACAGATGGCGGTGTAGATATTTCCATGTTCATACAGATAGTGGTGTAGTTATTTCCATGTGTAAAGAGATAGCTGTGTAGATATTTCCATGTATATGCAGATAGCAGTGTAGATATTTCCATTTTCATGCAGATAGCGGTGTAGATATTTCCATGTTCAAACAGATAGCGGTGTAGGTATTTCCATGTTCATACAGATAGAGGTGTAGATATTTCAATGTTCATACAGATAGCGGTGTAGATATTTCCATGTTTATACAGATAGCAGTGAAGATGTATGCATGTTTACACAGATAGCGGTGTAGATATTTCCATGTTCATCCAGATGGCTGTGTAGATATATCCATGTTCATACAGATAACGGTGTAGATATTTCCATGTTCATACAGATAGCGGTGTAGCTACTTCCATGTTCATACAGATAGCGGTGTAGATATTTCCATGTTTATACTGATAGCGGTGAAGATGTATGCATGTTTACACAGATAGCGGTGTTGATATTTCCATGTTCATACAGATAGTGGTGTAGATATTTCCATGTTCATCCAGAAGGCTGTGTAGATATATCCATGTTCATACAGATAGTGGTGTAGATATTTCCATGTTCATACAGATAGTGGTGTAGATATTTGCATGTTCATACAGATAGCGGTGTACCTATTTCCATGTTCATACAGATATTGGTGCTGATATTTCCATGTTTATACAGATAGCGGTGAATATGTATGCATATTTACACAGAAAGCAGTGTAGATATTTCCACTTTCATACAGATAATGGTGTAGATATTTCCATGTTCATCCAGATGGCTGTGTAGATATATCCATGTTCATACAGATAGTTGTGTAGATATTTCCATTTTCATACAGATAGCGGTGCTGATATTTCCATGTTTATACAGGCAGCGGTGTAGCTATTTCTATGTTCCTACAGATAGCGGTGTAGATATTTCCATGTTCAAACAGATAGCGTTGCTGATATTTCCATGTTTATACAGGCAGCGGTGTAGATATTTCCATGTTTATACAGATAGCGGTTAAGATATTTCCTTCTTAATACAGATGGCGGTGTAGATATTTATGTGTTCATACAGATGGCGGTGTTGATATTTCCATGTTTATACAGATAGCAGTGTAGGTATCTCCATCTTAATACAGATGGCGGTGTAGATATTTATAGGTTCATACAGATGGCGGTGCAGATATTTCCAAGTTCATACAGATGGCGGTGTAGATATTTCCATGTTCATACAGATAGTGGTGTAGTTATTTCCATGTGTAAAGAGATAGCTGTGTAGATATTTAAATGTATATGCAGATAGCAGTGTAGATATTTCCATTTTCATGCAAATAGCGGTGTAGATATTTACATGTTCAAACAGATAGCGGTGAAGATATTTCCATGTTCATTCAGATAGCTTTGTAGATATTTCCATGTTCATACAGATAGCGGTGTAGATATTTCCATGTTCATACAGATAGCGTTGTAGATATTTCCATGTTCATACAGATAGCGGTGTAGATATTTCCATGTTCATACAGATAGCGGTGCTGATATTTCCATGTTTATACAGGTAGCGGTGTAGATATTTCCATGTTTATACAGATAGCGGTGTAGATATTTCCATGTTCATACAGATAGCGGTGTAGATATTTCCATGTTCATAAAGATAGCGGTGTACATATTTCCATGTTCATACAGATAGCGGTGCTGATATTTCCATGTTTATACAGGTAGCGGTGTAGATATTTCCATGTTTAATCAGATAGCGGTGTAGATATTTCCATGTTTATACAGATAGCGGTGTAGATATTTCCATGTTTATACAGATAGCGGTGTAGATATCTCCATCTTAATACAGATGGCGGTGTAGATATTTATATGTTCATACAGATGGCGGTGCAGATATTTCCATGTTCATACAGATGGTGGTGTGGATATTTCCATGTTCATACAGATAGCGGTGTAGTTATTTCCATGTGTAAAGTGATAGCTGTGTAGATATTTCCATGTATATGCAGATAGCAGTGTAGATATTTCCATTTTCATGCAGATAGCGGTGTAGATATTTCCATGTTCAAACAGATAGCGGTGTAGGTATTTCCATGTTCATACAGATAGCGGTGTAGATATTTCAATGTTCATACAGATAGCGGTGTAGATATTTCCATGTTTATACAGATAGCGGTGAAGATGTATGCATGTTTACACAGATAGCGGTGTAGATATTTCCATGTTCATCCAGATGGCTGTGTAGATATATCCATGTTCATGCAGATAACGGTGTAGATATTTCCATGTTCATACAGATAGCGGTGTAGCTATTTCCATGTTCATACAGATAGCGGTGTAGATATTTCCATGTTTATACTGATAGCGGTGAAGATGTATGCATGTTTACACAGATAGCGGTGTAGATATTTCCATGTTCATACAGATAGTGGTGTAGATATTTCCATGTTCATCCAGATGGCTGTGTAGATATATCCATGTTCATACAGATAGTGGTGTAGTTATTTCCATGTTCATACAGATAGTGGTGTAGATATTTGCATGTTCATACAGATAGCGGTGTAGCTATTTCCATGTTCATACAGATAGCGGTGCTGATATTTCCATGTTTATACAGGTAGTGGTGTAGCTATTTCCATGTTCATACAGATAGCGGTGTAGATATTTCCATGTTTATACAGACAGCGGTGAAGATATATGTATGTTTTCACAGATAGCGGTGTAGATATTTCCATGTTCATACAGATAGTGGTGTAGATATTTCCTTGTTCATACAGATAGCGGTGTAGATATTTCCATGTTCATACAGATAGTGGTGTAGATATTTCCTTGTTCATACAGATAGCGGTGTAGCTATTTCCATGTTCATACAGATAGCAGGGTAGATATTTCCATGTTCGTACAGATAGCGGTGTAGATATTTCCGAGTTCATACAGAGAGCAGTGCTGATATTTCCATGTTTATACAGGTAGCAGTGTAGATATTTCCAGGTTTATGCAGATAGCGGTGTAGATATCTCCATCTTAATACAGATGGCGGTGTAGGTATTTATATGTTCATACAGATGGCAATGCAGAAATTTCCATGTTCATACAGATGGCGGTGTAGATATTTCCATGTTTATAGGGATAGCGGTGTAGTTATTTCCATGTGTAAAGAGATAGCTTTGAAGATATTTCCATGTATATGCAGATAGCTGTGTAGATATTTCCATTTTTATGCAGAAAGCGGTGTAGATATTTCCATGTTCAAACAGATAGCGGTGTAGATATTTCCATGTTCAGACAGATAGCGGTGTAGATATTTCCATGTTTATACAGATAGCGGTGAAGATGTATGCATGTTTACAGAGATAGCGGTGTATAAACTTCCATGTTCATACAGATAGCTGTGTAGATATTTCCATGTTCATCAAGATGGCTCTGTAGATATATCCATGTTCATACAGATGGCGGTGAAGATATTTCCATTTTCATACAGATAGCGGTGTAGATATTTCCATGTTCATACAGATAGCGATGTAGATATTTCCAAGTTCATACAGCTAGCGGTGTAGCTATTTCCATGTTCATACAGATAGCGGTGTAGATATTTCCATGTTCATCCAGATGGCTGTGAAGATATATCCATGTTCATACTGATAGCGGTGAAGATATTTCCATGTTCATACAGACAGCGGTGTAGATATTTCCATGTTCATACAGATAGTGGTGTAGATATTTCCATGTTCATACAGATAGCGGTGTAGCTATTTCCATGTTCATACAGATAGCGGTGTAGATATTTCCATGTTCATCCAGGTGGCTGTGTAGATATATCCATGTTCATACAGATGGCGGTGAAGGTATTTCCATGTTCATACAGATAGCGGTGTAGATATTTCCATGTTCATATTGATAGCGGTGTAGATACTTCCATGTTCTTACAGATAGAGGGGCTGATATTTCCATGTTCATAAAGATAGCGGTGCTGATATTTCCATGTATATACAGATAGTGGTGTAGATATTTCCCTGTTTATACAGATAGCGGTGTAGATATTTCCATGTTTATACAGATAGCGGTGTAGATATCTCCATCTTAATACAGATGGCGGTGTAGATATTTCCATGTTCATACAGATAGCGGTGTAGTTATTTCCATGTGTAAAGAGATAGCTGTGTAGATATTTCCATGTATATGCAGATAGCTGTGTAGATATTTCCATTTTCATGCAGATAGCGGTGTAGATATTTCCATGTTCAAACAGATAGCGGTGTAGATATTTCCATGTTCATAAAGATAGCGGTGTAGATATTTCCATGTTCATACAGATAGCGGTGTAGATATTTCCGTGTTTTTACAGATAGCGGTGAAGATGTACGCATGTTTACACAGATAGCGGTGTAGATATTTCCATGTTCATCCCGATGGCTGTGTAGATATATCCATGTTCACACAGATAGCGGTGTAGATATTTCCATGTTCATACAGATAGCGGTGTAGATATTTCCATGTTCATCCAGATGGCTGTGTAGATATATCCATGTTAATACAGTTAGCGGTGTAGATACTTCCATGTTCATACAGATAGCGGTGTAGCTATTTCCATGTTGATACAGATAACGGTGTAGCAATTTCCATGTTCATACAGATAGCGGTGTAGATATTTCCATGTTCATACAGATAGCGGTGTAGCTATTTCCATGTTCATACGGAGAACGGTGTAGATATTTCTATGTTCATACAGATAGCAGTGTAGATATTTCCATGTTAATACAGATAGCGGTTTAGATATTTCCATGTTCATACAGATAGCGGTGCTGATACTTCCATGGTTATACATGCAGCGGTGTAGATATTTCCATGTTTATACAGATAGCGGTTTAGATATTTCCTTCTTAATACAGATGGCGGTGTAGATATTTATATGTTCATACAGATGACGGTGCTGATATTCCCATGTTCATGCAGATGGCCGTGTAGATATTTCCAAGTTTATAGATATAGCTGTGTAGTTATTTCCATGTGTAAAGAGATAGCTGTGTAGATATTTCCATGTATATGCAGATAGCTTTGTAGATATTTCCATTTTCATGCAGATAGCGGTGTAGATATTTACATGTTCAAACAGATAGCGGTGTAGATTTTTCCATATTCATTCAGATAGCTTTGTAGATATTTCCATGTTCATCCAGATAGCGGTGTAGATACTTCCATGTTCATACAGATAGCGGTGTAGATATTTCCATGTTCATACAGATAGCGGTGCTGATATTTCCATGTTTATACAGGTAGCGGTGTAGATATTTCCATGGTTATACAGATAGCAGTGTAGATATTTCCATGTTTATACAGATAGCGGTGTAGATATTTCCATGTTTATTCAGATAGCGGTGTAGATATCTCCATCTTAATACAGATGGCGGTGAAGATATTTATATGTTCATACAGATGGCGGTGCAGATATTTCCAAGTTCATACAGATGGCGGTGTAGATATTTCCATCTTCATAAAGATAGCGGTGTAGTTATTTCCATGTGTAAAGAGATAGCTGTGTAGATATTTCCATGTATATGCTGATAGCTGTGTAGATATTTCCATTTTCATGCAGATAGCGGTGTATATATTTCCATCTTCAAACAGATAGCGATGTAGATATTTCCATGTTCATACAGATAGCGCTGTAGATATTTCCATGTTTATAGAGATAGCGGTGAAGATGTATGCATGTTTACACAGATAGCGGTGTGGATATTTCCATGTTCATCCAGAGGGTTGTGTGGATATATCCATGTTCATACAGATAGCGGTGTAGATATTTCCTTCTTCATACTGATAGCGGTGTAGATATTTCCATGTTCATACAGATAGCGGTGTAGATATCTCCATCTTAATACAGATGGCGGTGTAGATATTTATATGTTCATACAGGTGGCGGTGCAGATATTTCCATGTTCATACAGATGGCGGTGTGGATATTTCCATGTTCATACAGATAGCGGTGTAGTTATTTCCATGTGTAAAGAGATAGCTGTGTAGATATTTCCATGTATATGCAGATAGCAGTGTAGATATTTCCATTTTCATGCAGATTGCGGTGTAGATATTTCCATGTTCAAACAGATAGCGGTGTAGATATTTCCATGTTCATACAGATAGCGGTGTAGATATTTCCATGTTCATACAGATAGCGGTGTAGTTATTTCCATGTTTATACAGATAGCGGTGAAGATGTATGCATGTTTACACAGATAGCGGTGTAGATATTTCCATGTTCATAAAGATAGAGGTGTAGATATTTCCATGTTCATCCAGATGAATGTGTAGATATATCCATGTTCATACAGATGGCGGTGAAGATATTTCCATGTTCATACAGATAGCGGTGTAGTTATTTCCATGTGTAAAGAGATAGCTGTGTAGATATTTCCATGTTTATGCACACAGCTGTGTATATATTTCCATTTTCATGCAGATAGCGGTTTAGATATTTCCATGTTCAAACAGATAGCGGTGTAGATATTTCCATGTTCATAGAGATAGCGGTGTAGATACTTCCATGTTCATACAGATAGAGGGGCTGATATTTCCATGTTCATACAGAGAGCGGTGCTGATATTTCCATGTTTATATAGATAGCGGTGTAGATATTTCCATGTTAATACAGATAGCGGTGTAGATATTTCCATGTTTATACAGATAGCGGTGTAGATATCTCCATCTTAATACAGATGGAGGTGTAGATATTTATATGTTCATACAGATGGCGGTGCAGATATTTCCATGTTCATACAGATAGCGGTGTAGTTATTTCCATGTGTAAAGAGATAGCTGTGTAGATATTTCCATGTATATGCAGATAGCTGTGTAGATATTTCCATTTTCATGCTGATAGCGGTATAGATATTTCCATGTTCAAACAGATAGCGGTGTAGATATTTCCACGTTCATACAGATAGCGGTGTTGATATTTCCATGCTTATACAGATTGCGGTGAACATGTATGCATGTTTACACTGATAGCGGTGTAGATATTTCCATGTTCATGCAGATAGCGGTGTAGATATTTCCATGTACATCCAGATGTCTGTGTAGATATATCCATGTTCATACAGATAGCGGTGTAGATATTTCCACCTTCATACAGATAGTGATGTAGATATTTCCATGTTCATACAGATAGCGGAGTAGATATTTCCATGTTAATACAGATAGCAGTGTAGCTATTTCCATGTTCATAGAGATAGCGGTGTAGATATTTCCATGTTCATACAGATAGCGGTGTAGATATTTCCATGTTCATATAGATAGCGGTGCTGATATTTCCATGTTTATACAGGCAGCGGTGTAGATATTTCAATGTTCATACAGATTGCGGTGTACATATTTCAATGTTCATACATATAGCGGTTTAGATATTTCCTTCTTAATACAGATGGCGGTGTATATAATTCCATGTTCATACAGATAGCAGTGCTGATATTTCCATGTTTATACAGGTAGTGGTGTAGATATTTCCATGCTTATACAGATAGCGGTGTAGATATTTCCATGTTTATACAGATAGCGGTGTAGATATTTCCATGTTTATACAGATAGCAGTGTAGATATCTCCATCTTAATACAGATGGCGGTGTAGATATTTATATGTTCATACAGATGGTGGTGCACTAATTTCCATGTTCATACAGATGGCGGTGTAGATATTTCCATGTTCATACAGATAGCGGAGTACTTATTTCCATGTGTTAAGAGACAGCTGTGTAGATATTTCCAAGTGTATGCTGATAGCTGTGTAGATATTTCCATTTTCAAGCAGACAGCGTTGTAGATATTTCCATGTTCAAACAGATAGCGGTGTAGATATTTCCATGTTCATACAGATAGCGGTGTAGATATTTCCATGTTCAAACAGATAGCGCTGTAGATATTTCCATGTTCATACAGATAGCGGTGTAGATAATTCCATGTTCATACAGATAGCGGTGATGATATTTCCATGTTTATACAGGTAGTGGTGTAGATATTTCCATGTTTATACAGATAGCGGTGTAGATATTTCCATGTTTATACAGATAGCGGTGTAGAGATTTCCATGTTTATAGATATAGCGGTGTAGTTATTTATATGTGTAAAGAGATAGCTGTGTAGATATTTCCATGTATATGCAGATAGCTTTGTAGATATTTCCATTTTCATGCAGATAGCGGTGTAGATATTTACATGTTCAAACAGATAGCGGTGTAGATATTTCCATGTTCATTCAGATAGCTTTGTAGATATTTCCATGTTCATACAGATAGCGGTGTAGATATTTCCATGTTCATACAGATAGCGGTGTAGATATTTCCATGTTCATACAGATAGCAGTGCTGATATTTCCATGTTTACAGGTAGCCGTGTAGATATTTCCATGTTTATACTGATAGCGGTGTAGATATTTCCATGTTTATACAGATAGCGGTGTAGATATTTCCATGTTTATTCAGATAGCTGTGTAGATATCTCCATCTTAATACAGATGGCGGTGTAGATATTTATATGTTCATACAGATGGCGGTGCAGATATTTCCATGTTCATACAGATGGCGGTGTAGATATTTCCATGTTCATACTGATAGCGGTGTAGTTATTTCCATGTGTAAAGAGATAGCTGTGTAGATATTTCCATGTATATGCAGATAGCTGTGTAGATATTTCCATTTTCATGCAGATAGCGGTGTATATATTTCCATCTTCAAACAGATAGCGGTGTAGATATTTCGATGTTCATACAGATAGCAATGTAGATATTCCATGTTTATACAGATAGCGGTGAAGATGTATGCATGTTTACACAGATAGCGGTGTGGATATTTCCATGTTCATCCAGTTGGCTTTGTAGATATATCCATGTTCATACAGATAGCGGTGTAGATATTTCCATGTTCATACTGATAGCGGTGTAGACATTTCCATGTTCATACAGATAGCGGTGTAGATATTTCCATGTTCATACAGATAGCGGTGTAGATATTTCCATGTTCATACAGATAGCGGTGCTGATATTTCCATGTTTATACAGGCAGCGGTGTAGATATTTCCATGTTTATACAGATAGCGGTTTAGATATTTCCTTCTTAATACAGATGGCGGTGTAGATATATATATGTTCATACAGATGGCGGTGCAGATATTTCCATGTTCATACAGATGGCGGTGTAGATATTTCCATGTTTATAGATATAGCGGTGTAGTTATTTCCATGTGTTAAGAGATAGCTGTGTAGATATTTCCATGTATATGCAGATACCTTTGTAGATATTTCCATTTTCATGCTGATAGCGGTGTAGGTATTTCCATGTTCATTCAGATAGCTTTGTAGATATTTCCGTGTTCATACAGATAGCGGTGTAGATATTTCCATGTTCATACAGATAGCGGTGTAGATATCTCCATGTTCATGTAGATAGCGGTGTAGATATTTCCATGTTCATACAGATAGCGGTGTAGATATTTCCATGTTCATACAGATAGCGGTGCTGATATTTCCATGTTTATACAGGTAGCGGTGTAGATATTTCCATGTATAAACAGATAGCGGTGTAGATATTTCCATGTTTATACAGATAGCGGTGTAGATATTTCCATGTTCATTCAGAGAGCGGTGTAGATATTTCCATGTTTATACAGATAGCGGTGAAGATCTATGCATGTTTACACAGATAGCGGAGTAGATATTTCCATGTTCATCCAGATGGCTTTGTAGATATTTCCATGTTCATACAGATAGCGGTGTAGATATTTCCATGTTCATACTGATAGTGTTGTAGATATTTCCATGTTCATACAGATAGCGGAGTAGCTATTTCCATGTTCATACAGATAGCAGTGTAGCTATTTCCATGTTCATAGATATAGCGGTGTAGACATTTCCATGTTCATACAGATAGCGGTGCTGATATTTCCATGTTTGTACAGGTAGCGGTGTAGATATTTCCATGTTTATACAGATAGCGGTGTAGGTATTTCCATGTTTATACAGATAGCGGTGTAGATATTCCCAAGTTTATACAGATAGCGGTGTAGATATCTCCAACTTAATACAGATGGCGGTGTAGGTATTTATATGTTTATACAGATGGCGGTGCAGATATTTCCATGTTCATACAGATGGCGGTGTAGATATTTCCATGTTTATAGATATAGCGGTGTAGTTATTTCCATGTGTAAAGAGAGAGCTTTGTAGATATTTCCATGTATATGCAGATAGCTTTGTAGATATTTCCATTTTCATGCAGATAGCGGTGTAGATATTTCCATGTTCAAACAGATAGCGGTGTAGATATTTCCATGTTCATACAGATAGCAGTGTAGATATTTCCATGTTTATACAGATAGCGGTGAAGATGTATGCATGTTTACACAGATAGCGGTGTAGATATTTCAATGTTCATAAAGATAGAGGTGTAGATATTTCCATGTTCATCCAGATGAATGTGTAGATATATCCATGTTCATACAGATGGCGGTGAAGATATTTCCATGTTCATACAGATAGCGGTGTAGTTATTTCCATGTGTAAAGAGATAGCTGTGTAGATATTTCCATGTTTATGCAGACAGCTGTGTATATATTTCCATTTTCATGCAGATAGCGGTTTAGATATTTCCATGTTCAAACAGATAGCGGTGTAGATATTTCCATGTTCATAGAGATAGCGGTGTAGATACTTCCATGTTCATACAGATAGAGGGGCTGATATTTCCATGTTCATACAGAGAGCGGTGCTGATATTTCCATGTTTATACAGATAGCGGTGTAGATATTTCCATGTTAATACAGATAGCTGTGTAGATATTTCCATGTTTATACAGATAGCTGTGTAGATATCTCCATCTTAATACAGATGGTGGTGTAGATATTTATATGTTCATACAGATGGCGGTGCAGATATTTCCATGTTCATACAGATAGCGGTGTAGTTATTTCCATGTGTAAAGAGATAGCTGTGTAGATATTTCCATGTATATGCAGATAGCTGTGTAGATATTTCCATTTTCATGCTGATAGCGGTATAGATATTTCCATGTTCAAACAGATAGCGGTGTAGATATTTCCACGTTCATACAGATAGCGGTGTTGATATTTCCATGCTTATACAGATTGCG
This sequence comes from Gorilla gorilla gorilla, assembly GCF_029281585.2. Lineage (NCBI taxonomy): Eukaryota > Metazoa > Chordata > Mammalia > Primates > Hominidae > Gorilla > Gorilla gorilla. The sequence goes on from NC_073244.2 coordinate 76,209,174, forward strand.
GTGAACATGTATGCATGTTTACACTGATAGCGGTGTAGATATTTCCATGTTCATGCAGATAGCGGTGTAGATATTTCCATGTACATCCAGATGGCTGTGTAGATATATCCATGTTCATACAGATAGCGGTGTAGATATTTCCACCTTCATACAGATAGTGATGTAGATATTTCCATGTTCATACAGATAGCGGAGTAGCTATTTCCATCTTCATACAGATAGCAGTGTAGCTATTTCCATGTTCATAGAGATAGCGGTGTAGATATTTCCATGTTCATACAGATAGCGGTGTAGATATTTCCATGTTCATATAGATAGCGGTGCTGATATTTCCATGTTTATACAGGCAGCGGTGTAGATATTTCAATGTTCATACAGATTGCAGTGTACATATTTCAATGTTCATACAGATAGCGGTTTAGATATTTCCTTCTTAATACAGATGGCGGTGTAGATATTTATATGTTCATACAGATGGCAGTGCAGATATTTCCATGTTCATACAGATGGCGGTGTAGATATTTCCATGTTTATATAGATAGCGGAGTACTTATTTCCATGTGTTAAGAGATAGCTGTGTAGATATTTCCATGTGTATGCAGATAGCTGTGTAGATATTTCCATATTCATGCAGACAGCGGTGTAGATATTTCCATGTTCAAACAGATAGCGGTGTAGATATTTCCATATTCATACAGATAGCGGTGTAGATAATTCCATGTTCATACAGATAGCGGTGCTGATATTTCCATGTTTATACAGGTAGTGGTGTAGATATTTCCATGTTTATACAGATAGCGGTGTAGATATTTCCATGTTTATACAGATAGCGGTGTAGATATTTCCATGTTTATACAGATAGCAGTGTAGATATCTCCATCTTAATACAGATGGCGGTGTAGATATTTATATGTTCATACAGATGGTGGTGCACTAATTTCCATGTTCATACAGATGGCGGTGTGGATATTTCCATGTTCATACAGATAGTGGAGTACTTATTTCCATGTGTTAAGAGACAGCTGTGTAGATATTTCCATGTGTATGCAGATAGCTGTGTAGATATTTCCATTTTCAAGCAGACAGCGTTGTAGATATTTCCATGTTCAAACAGATAGCGGTGTAGATATTTCCATGTTCATACAGATAGCGGTGTAGATATTTCCATGTTCATACAGATAGCGGTGTAGATATTTCCATGTTCATACAGATAGCGGTGTAGATAATTCCATGTTCATACAGATAGCGGTGATGATATTTCCATGTTTATACAGGTAGTGGTGTAGATATTTCCATGTTTATACAGATAGCGGTGTAGATATTTCCATGTTTATACAGATAGCGGTGTAGAGATTTCCATGTTTATAGATATAGCGGTGTAGTTATTTATATGTGTAAAGAGATAGCTGTGTAGATATTTCCATGTATATGCAGATAGCTTTGTAGATATTTCCATTTTCATGCAGATAGCGGTGTAGATATTTACATGTTCAAACAGATAGCGGTGTAGATATTTCCATGTTCATTCAGATAGCTTTGTAGATATTTCCATGTTCATACAGATAGCGGTGTAGATATTTCCATGTTCATACAGATAGCGGTGTAGATATTTCCATGTTCATACAGATAGCGGTGCTGATATTTCCATGTTTACAGGTAGCCGTGTAGATATTTCCATGTTTATACTGATAGCGGTGTAGATATTTCCATGTTTATACAGATAGCGGTGTAGATATTTCCATGTTTATTCAGATAGCGGTGTAGATATCTCCATCTTAATACAGATGGCGGTGTAGATATTTATATGTTCATACAGATGGCGGTGCAGATATTTCCATGTTCATACAGATGGCGGTGTAGATATTTCCATGTTCATACAGATAGCGGTGTAGTTATTTCCATGTGTAAAGAGATAGCTGTGTAGATATTTCCATGTATATGCAGATAGCTGTGTAGATAGTTCCATTTTCATGCAGATAGTGGTGTATATATTTCCATCTTCAAACAGATAGCGGTGTAGATATTTCGATGTTCATACAGATAGCAATGTAGATATTCCATGTTTATACAGATAGCGGTGAAGATGTATGCATGTTTACACAGATAGCGGTGTGGATATTTCCATGTTCATCCAGTTGGCTGTTTAGATATATCCATGTTCATACAGATAGCAGTGTAGATATTTCCATGTTCATACTGATAGCGGTGTAGACATTTCCATGTTCATACAGATAGCGGTGTAGATATTTCCATGTTCATACAGATAGCGGTGTAGATATTTCCATGTTTATACAGATAGCGGTGTATACATTTCCATGTTTATACAGATAGCGGTGTAGATATTTCCATGTTTATGCAGATAGCGGTGTAGATATCTCCATCTTAATACAGATGGCGGTGCAGATATTTATATGTTCATACAGATGGCGGTGCAGATATTTCCATGTTCATACAGATGGCGGTGTGGATATTTCCATGTTCATACAGATAGCGGTGTAGTTATTTCCATGTGTAAAGAGATAGCTGTGTAGATATTTCCATGTATATGCAGATAGCAGTGTAGTTATTTCCATTTTCATGCAGATAGCGGTGTAGATATTTCCATGTTCAAACAGATAGTGGTGTAGATATTTCCATGTTCATACAGATAGCGGTGTAGATATTTCCATGTTCATACAGATAGCGGTGTAGATATTTCCATGTTTATACAGATAGCGGTGAAGATGTATGCATGTTTACACAGATAGCGGTGTAGATATTTCCATATTCATCCAGATGGCTGTGTAGATATATCCATGTTCATACAGATAGCGGTGTAGATATTTCCATGTTCATACAGATATCGGTGTAGATATTTCCATGTTCATCCAGATGGCTGTGTAGATATATCCATGTTCATACAGATAGCGGTGTAGATATTTCCATGTTCATACAGATAGTGGTGTAGCTATTTCCATGTTCATACAGATAACGGTGTAGCTATTTCCATGTTCATACAGATAGCAGTGTAGATATTTCCATGTTGATACAGATAGCGGTGTAGATACTTCCATGTTCATACAGATAGCGGTGCTGATATTTCCATGTTTATACAGGCAGCGGTGTAGATATTTCCATGTTTATACAGATAGCGGTTTAGATATTTCCTTCTTAATACAGATGGCGGTGTAGATATTTATATGTTCATACAGATGGCGGTGCAGATATTTCCATGTTCATACAGATGGCGGTGTAGATATTTCCATGTTTATAGATATAGCGGTGTAGTTATTTCCATGTGTAAAGAGATAGCTGTGTAGATATTTCCATGTATATGCAGATAGCTTTGTAGATATTTCCATTTTCATGCAGAGAGCGGTGTAGATATTTACATGTTCAAACAGATAGCGGTGTAGATATTTCCATGTTCATTCAGATAGCTTTGTTGATATTTCCATGTTCATACAGATAGCGGTGTAGATAATTCCATGTTCATACAGATAGCGGTGCTGATATTTCTATGTTTATACAGGTAGTGGTGTAGATATTTCCATGTTTATACAGATAGCGGTGAAGACATTTCCATGTTTATACAGACAGCGGTGTAGATATTTCCATGTTTATAGATATAGCGGTGTAGTTATTTCCATGTGTAAAGAGATAGCTGTGTAGATATTTCCACGTATATGCAGATAGCTTTGTAGATATTTCCATTTTCATGCAGATTGCGGTGTAGATATTTACATGTTCAAACAGATAGCGGTGTAGATATTTCCATTTTCATTCAGATAGCTTTGTAGATATTTCCATGTTCGTACAGATAGCGGTGTAGATATTTCCATGCTCATACAGATAGCGGTGTAGATATTTCCATGTTCATACAGATAGCGGTGTTGATATTTCCATGTTTATACAGGTAGCAGTGTAGATATTTCCATGTTTACAGATAGCGGTGTAGATATTTCCATGTTTATACAGATAGCGGTGTAGATATTTCCATGTTTATTCAGATAGCGGTGTAGATATCTCCATCTTAATACAGATGGCGGTGTAGATATTTATATGTTCATACAGATGGCGGTGCAGATATTTCCATGTTCATACAGATGGCGGTGTAGATATTTCCATGTTCATACCGATCGCGGTGTAGTTATTTCCATGTGTAAAGAGATAGCTGTGTAGATATTTCCATGTATTTGCAGATAGCTGTGTAGATATTTCCATTTTCATGCAGATAGCGGTGTATATATTTCCATCTTCAAACAGATAGCGGTGTAGATATTTCCATGTTCATACAGATAGCAATGTAGATATTTCCATGTTTATACAGATAGCGGTGAAGATGTATGCATGTTTACACAGATAGCGGTGTGGATATTTCCATGTTCATCCGGAGGGCTGTGTAGATATATCCATGTTCATACAGATAGCGGTGTAGATATTTCCATGTTTATGCAGATAGCGCTGCAGATATCTCCATCTTAATACAGATGGCGGTGTAGATATTTATATGTTCATACAGATGGCGGTGCAGATATTTCCATGTTCATACAGATGGCGGTGTGGATATTTCCATGTTCATACAGATAGCGGTGTAGTTATTTCCATGTGTAAAGAGATAGCTGTGTAGATATTTCCTTGTATATGCAGATAGCAGTGTAGATATTTCCATTTTCATGCAGATAGCGGTGTAGGTATTTCCATGTTCAAACAGATAGCGGTGTAGGTATTTCCATGTTCATACAGATAGCGGTGTAGATATTTCAATGTTCATACAGATAGCGGTGTAGATATTTCCATGTTTCTACAGATAGCGGTGAAGATGTATCAATGTTTACACAGATAGCGGTGTAGATATTTCTATGTTCATCCAGTTGGCTGTGTAGATATATCCATGTTCATACAGATAGCGGTGTAGATATTTCCATGTTCATACAGGTAGCGGTGTAGCTATTTCCATGTTCATACAGATAGCGGTGTAGATATTTCCATGTTTATACTGATAGCGGTGAAGATTTATGCATGTTTACACAGATAGCGGTGTAGATATTTCCATGTTCATACAGATAGTGGTGTAGATATTTCCATGTTCATCCAGATGGCTGTGTAGATATATCCATGTTCATAAAGATAGTGGTGTAGATATTTCCATGTTCATACAGATAGTGGTGTAGATATTTGCATGTTCATACAGATAGCGGTGTAGCTATTTCCATGTTCATACAGATAGCGGTGCTGATATTTCCATGTTTATACAGGTAGCGGTGTAGATATTTGCATGTTCATACAGATAGTGGTGTAGATATTTCCATGTTTATACAGATAGCTGTGAAGATGTATGCATGTTTACACAGATAGCGGTGCAGATATTTCCATGTTCATCCAGATGGCTGTGTAGATATATCCCTGTTCATACAGATAGCGGTGTAGATATTTCCATGTTCATACAGATAGCGGTGTAGCTATTTCCATGTTCATACAGATAGCGGTGTAGATATTTCCATGTTTATACAGATAGCGGTGAAGATATATGCATGTTTTCACAGATAGCGGTGAAGATATTTCCTTGTTCATACAGATAGCGGTGTAGCTATTTCCATGTTCATACAGATAGCGTTGTAGATATTTCCATGTTCGTACAGATAGCGGTGTAGATATTTCCATGTTCATCCAGATGGCTGTGTAGATATATCCATGTTCATACTCATAGCGGTGAAGATATTTCCATGTTCATACAGATAGCGGTGTAGATATTTCCATGTTTTTAAAGATAGCGGTGAACATGTATGCATGTATACACAGGTAGCGGTGTAGATATTTCCATGTTCATCCAGTTGGCTTTGTAGATATATCCATGTTCATACAGATAGCGGTGTAGATATTTCCATGTTCATACTGATAGCGGTGTAGACATTTCCATGTTCACACAGATAGCGGTGTAGGTATTTCCATGTTCATACAGATAGCGGTGTAGATATTTCCATGTTTATACAGATAGCGGTGTATACATTTCCATGTTTATACAGATAGCGGTGTAGATATTTCCATGTTTATGCAGATAGCGGTGTAGATATCTCCATCTTAATACAGATGGCGGTGCAGATATTTATATGTTCATACAGATGGCGGTGCAGATATTTCCATGTTCATACAGATGGCGGTGTGGATATTTCCATGTTCATACACATAGCGGTGTAGTTATTTCCATGTGTAAAGAGATAGCTGTGTAGATATTTCCAAGTATATGCAGATAGCAGTGTAGTTATTTCCATTTTCATGCAGATAGCGGTGTAGATATTTCCATGTTCAAACAGATAGTGGTGTAGATATTTCCATGTTCATACAGATAGCGGTGTAGATATTTCCATGTTCATACAGATAGCGGTGTAGATATTTCCATGTTTATACAGATAGCGGTGAAGATGTATGCATGTTTACACAGATAGCGGTGTAGATATTTCCATGTTCATCCAGATGGCTGTGTAGATATATCCATGTTCATACAGATAGCGGTGTAGATATTTCCATGTTCATACAGATATCGGTGTAGATATTTCCATGTTCATCCAGATGGCTGTGTAGATATATCCATGTTCATACAGATAGCGGTGTAGATATTTCCATGTTCATACAGATAGTGGTGTAGCTATTTCCATGTTCATACAGATAACGGTGTAGCTATTTCCATGTTCATACAGATAGCAGTGTAGATATTTCCATGTTGATACAGATAGCGGTGTAGATACTTCCATGTTCATACAGATAGCGGTGCTGATATTTCCATGTTTATACAGGCAGCGGTGTAGATATTTCCATGTTTATACAGATAGCGGTTTAGATATTTCCTTCTTAATACAGATGGTGGTGTAGATATTTATATGTTCATACAGATGGCGGTGCAGATATTTCCATGTTCATACAGATGGCGGTGTAGATATTTCCATGTTTATAGATATAGCGGTGTAGTTATTTCCATGTGTAAAGAGATAGCTGTGTAGATATTTCCATGTATATGCAGATAGCTTTGTAGATATTTCCATTTTCATTCAGATAGCGGTGTAGATATTTACATGTTCAAACAGATAGCGGTGTAGATATTTCCATGTTCATTCAGATAGCTTTGTTGATATTTCCATGTTCATACAGATAGCGGTGTAGGTAATTCCATGTTCATACAGATAGCGGTGCTGATATTTCTATGTTTATACAGGTAGTGGTGTAGATATTTCCATGTATATACAGATAGCGGTGTAGACATTTCCATGTTTATACAGATAGCGGTGTAGATATTTCCATGTTTATAGATATAGCGGTGTAGGTATTTCCATGTGTAAAGAGATAGCTGTGTAGATATTTCCATGTATATGCAGATAGCTTTGTAGATATTTCCATTTTCATGCAGATTGCGGTGTAGATATTTACATGTTCAAACAGATAGCGGTGTAGATATTTCCATGTTCATTCAGATAGCTTTGTAGATATTTCCATGTACGTACAGATAGCGGTGTAGATATTTCCATGCTCATACAGATAGTGGTGTAGATATTTCCATGTTCATACAGATAGCGGTGCTGATATTTCCATGTTTATACAGGTAGCAGTGTAGATATTTCCATGTTTACAGATAGCGGTGTAGATATTTCCATGTTTATACAGATAGCGGTGTAGATATTTCCATGTTTATTCAGATAGCGGTGTAGATATCTCCATCTTAATACAGATGGCGGTGTAGATATTTATATGTTCATACAGATGGCGGTGCAGATATTTCCATGTTCATACAGATGGCGGTGTAGATATTTCCATGTTCATACCGATCGCGGTGTAGTTATTTCCATGTGTAAAGAGATAGCTGTGTAGATATTTCCATGTATTTGCAGATAGCTGTGTAGATATTTCCATTTTCATGCAGATAGCGGTGTATATATTTCCATCTTCAAACAGATAGCGGTGTAGATATTTCCATGTTCATACAGATAGCAATGTAGATATTTCCATGTTTATACAGATAGCGGTGAAGATGTATGCATGTTAACACAGATAGCGGTGTGGATATTTCCATGTTCATCCGGAGGGCTGTGTAGATATATCCATGTTCATACAGATAGCGGTGTAGATATTTCCATGTTTATGCAGATAGCGCTGCAGATATCTCCATCTTAATACAGATGGCGGTGCAGATATTTATATGTTCATACAGATGGCGGTGCAGATATTTCCATGTTCATACAGATGGCGGTGTGGATATTTCCATGTTCATACAGATAGCGGTGTAGTTATTTCCATGTGTAAAGAGCTAGCTGTGTAGGTATTTCCATGTATATGCAGATAGCAGTGTAGATATTTCCATTTTCATGCAGATAGTGGTGTAGATATTTCCATGTTCGTACAGATAGCGGTGTAGATATTTCCATGTTCATACAGATAGCGGTGTAGATATTTCCATGTTCAAACAGATAGCGGTGTAGATATTTCCATGTTCATACAGATAGCGGTGTAGATATTTCCATGTTTATACAGATAACGGTGAAGATGTATGCATGTTTACACAGATAGCGGTGTATAAATTTCCATGTTCATACAGATAGCTGTGTAGATATTTCCATGTTCATCAAGATGGCTCTGTAGATATATCCATGTTCATACAGATGGCGGTGAAGATATTTCCATGTTCATACAGATAGCGGTGTAGATATTTCCATGTTCATACAGATAGCGGTGTAGATATTTCCATGTTCATACAGATAGCGGTGTAGCTATTTCCATGTTCATACAGATAGCGGTGTAGATATTTCCATGTTCATCCAGATGGCTGTGTAGATATATCCATGTTCATACTGATAGCGGTGAATATATTTCCATGTTCATACAGATAGCGGTGTAGATATTTCCATGTTCATACAGATAGTGGTGTAGATATTTCCATGTTCATACAGATAGCGGTGTAGCTATTTCCATGTTCATACAGATAGCAGTGTAGATATTTCCATGTTCATCCAGATGGCTGTGTAGATATATCCATGTTCATACAGATGGCGGTGAAGGTATTTCCATGTTCATACAGATAGCGGTGTAGATATTTCCATGTTCATACTGATAGCGGTGTAGATACTTCCATGTTCATACAGATAGAGGGGCTGATATTTCCATGTTCATAAAGGTAGCTGTGCTGATATTTCCATGTTTATACAGATAGTGGTGTAGATATTTCCATGTTTATACAGATAGCAGTGTTGATATCTCCATCTTATTACAGATAGCGGTGTAGATATTTATATGTTCATACAGATGGTGGTGCAGATATTTCCATGTTCATACAGATGGCGGTGTGGATATTTCCATGTTCATACAGATAGCGGTGTAGTTATTTCCATGTGTAAAGAGATAGCTGTGTAGATATTTCCATGTATATGCAGATAGCAGTGTAGATATTTCCATTTTCATGCAGATAGCGGTGTAGATATTTCCATGTTCAAACAGATAGCGGTGTAGGTATTTCCATGTTCATACAGATAGCGGTGTAGATATTTCAATGTTCATACAGATAGCGGTGTAGATATTTCCATGTTTCTACAGATAGCGGTGAAGATGTATCAATGTTTACACAGATAGCGGTGTAGATATTTCTATGTTCATCCAGATGGCTGTGTAGATATATCCATGTTCATACAGATAGCGGTGTAGATATTTCCATGTTCATACAGATAGCGGTGTAGCTATTTCCATGTTCATACAGATAGCGGTGTAGATATTTCCATGTTTATACTGATAGCGGTGAAGATTTATGCATGTTTACACAGATAGCGGTGTAGATATTTCCATGTTCATACAGATAGTGGTGTAGATATTTCCATGTTCATCCAGATGGCTGTGTAGATATATCCATGTTCATACAGATAGTGGTGTAGATATTTCCATGTTCATCCAGATGGCTGTGTAGATATATCCATGTTAATACAGATAGCAGTGTAGATACTTCCATGTTCATACAGATAGCGGTGTAGCTATTTCCATGTTGATACAGATAACGGTGTAGATATTTCCATGTTCATACACATAGCGGTGTAGATATTTCCATGTTCATACAGATAGCGGTGTAGCTATTTCCATGTTCGTACAGATAACGGTGTAGCTATTTCCATGTTCATACAGATAGCGGTGTAGATATTTCCATTCTCTTACAGACAGCGGTGCTGATATTTCCATGTTTATACAGGCAGCGGTGTAGATATTTCCATGTTTAAACAGCGGTTTAGATATTTCCTTCTTAATACAGATTGCGGTGTAGATATTTATATGTTCATACAGATGGCGGTGCAGATATTTCCATATTCATACAGATGGCGGTGTACATATTTCCATGTTTATAGATATAGCGGTGTAGTTATTTCCATGTGTAAAGAGATAGCTGTGTAGATATTTCCATGAATATGCAGATAGCTTGTAGATATTTCCATTTTCATGCAGATAGCGGTGTAGATATTTACATGTTCAAACAGATAGCGGTGTAGATATTTCCATGTTCATTCAGATAGCTTTGTAGATATTTCCATTTTCATACAGATAGCGGTGTAGATATTTCCATGTTCATACGGAGAACGGTGTAGATATATCCATGTTCATACAGATAGCAGTGTAGATATTTCCATGTTAATACAGATAGCGTTGTAGATATTTCCATGTTCATAGAGATAGCGGTGCTGATATTTCCATGGTTATACAGGCAGCGGTGTAGATATTTCCATGTTTATACAGATAGCAGTTTAGATATTTCCATGTTTATACAGATAGCGGTGTAGATATCTCCATCTTAATACAGATGGCGGTGTAGATATTTATATGTTCATACAGATGGCGGTGCAGATATTTCCACGTTCATACAGATGGCGGTGTGGATATTTCCATGTTCATACAGATGGCGGTGTAGGTATTTCCATGTGTAAAGAGATAGCTGTGTAGATATTTCCATGTATATGCAGATAGCAGTGTAGATATTTCCATTTTCATGCAGATAGCGTTGTAGATATTTCCATGTTCAAACAGATAGCGGTGTAGGTATTTCCATGTTCATACAGATAGCGGTGTAGATATTTCAATGTTCATACAGATAGCGGTGTAGATATTTCCAAGTTAATACAGATAGCGGTGAAGATGTATGCATGTTTACACAGATAGCGGTGTAGATATTTCCATGTTCATCCAGATGGCTTTGTAGATATATCCATGTTCATACAGATAGCGGTGTAGATATTTCCATGTTCATACAGATAGCGGTGTAGCTATTTCCATGTTCATACAGATAGCGGTGTAGATATTTCCATGTTTATACTGATAGCGGTGAAGATGTATGCATGTTTACACAGATAGCGGTGTAGATATTTCCATGTTCATACAGATTGTGGTGAAGATATTTCATGTTCATCCAGATGGCTGTGTAGATATATCCATGTTCATGCAGATATTGGTGTAGATATTTCCATGTTCATACAGATAGTGGTGTAGATATTTCCATGTTCATACAGATAGCAGTGTAGCTATTTCCATGTTCATACAGATAGCGGTGCTGATATTTCCATGTTTATACAGGTAGCGGTGTAGATATTTGCATGTTCAAACAGATAGTGGTGTAGATATTTCCATGTTTATATAGATAGCGGTGAAGATGTATGCATGTTTACACAGATAGCGGTGGAGATATTTCCATGTTCATCCGGATGGCTGTGTAGATATATCCATGTTCATACAGATAGCGGTGTAGATATTTCCATGTTCATACAGATAGCGGTGTAGCTATTTCCATGTTCATACAGATAGCGGTGTAGATATTTCCATGTTCGTACAGATAGCGGTGTAGATATTTCCGAGTTCATACAGAGAGCGGTGCTGATATTTCCATGTTTATACAGGTAGCGGTGTAGATATTTCCATGTTCATACAGATAGCGGTGTAGCTATTTCCATGTTCATACAGATAGCGGTGTAGTTATTTCCATGTGTAAAGAGATAGCTGTGTAGATATTTCCATGTATATGCAGATAGCAGTGTAGATATTTCCATTTTCAAGCAGATAGCGGTGTAGATATTTCCATGTTCAAACAGATAGCGGTGTAGATATTTCCATGTTCATACAGATAGCGGTGTAGATATTTCCATGTTCATACAGATAGCGGTGTAGATATTTCCATGTTTATACTGATAGCGGTGAAGATGTATGCATGTTTACACAGATAGCGGTGTAGATATTTCCATGTTTATACAGGCAGCGGTGTAGCTATTTCTATGTTCCTACAGATAGCGGTGTAGATATTTCCATGTTCAAACAGATAGCGGTGCTGATATTTCCATGTTTATACAGGCAGCAGTGTAGATATTTCCATGTTTATACAGACAGCGGTTTAGATATTTCCTTCTTAATACAGATGGCGGTGTAGATATTTATGTGTTCATACAGATGGCGGTGTTGATATTTCCATGTTTATAAAGATAGCAGTGTAGATATCTCCATCTTAATACAGATGGCGGTGTAGATATTTATAGGTTCATACAGATGGCGGTGCAGATATTTCCATGTTCATACAGATGGCGGTGTAGATATTTCCATGTTCATACAGATAGTGGTGTAGTTATTTCCATGTGTAAAGAGATAGCTGTGTAGATATTTAAATGTATATGCAGATAGCAGTGTAGATATTTCCATTTTCATGCAAATAGCGGTGTAGATATTTACATGTTCAAACAGATAGCGGTGTAGATATTTCCATGTTCATTCAGATAGCTTTGTAGATATTTCCATGTTCATACAGATAGCGGTGTAGATATTTCCATGTTCATACAGATAGCGGTGTAGATATTTCCATGTTCATACAGATAGCGGTGTAGATATTTCCATGTTCATACAGATAGCGGTGCTGATATTTCCATGTTTATACAGGTAGCGGTGTAGATATTTCCATGTTTATACAGATAGCGGTGTAGATATTTCCATGTTCATACAGATAGCGTTGTAGATATTTCCATGTTCATAAAGATAGCGGTGTAGATATTTCCATGTTCATACAGATAGCGGTGCTGATATTTCCATGTTTATACAGGTAGCGGTGTAGATATTTCCATGTTCATTCAGATAGCGGTGTAGCTATTTCCACGTTCATACAGATAGCGGTGTAGATATTTCCATGTTTATACTGATAGCGGTGAATATGTTTGCATATTTACACAGAAAGCAGTGTAGATATTTCCACGTTCATACAGATAATGGTGTAGATATTTCCATGTTCATCCAGATGGCTGTGTAGATATATCCATGTTCATACAGATAGTTGTGTAGATATTTCCATTTTCATACAGATAGCGGTGCTGATATTTCCATGTTTATACAGGCAGCGGTGTAGCTATTTCTATGTTCCTACAGATAGCGGTGTAGATATTTCCATGTTCAAACAGATAGCGGTGCTGATATTTCCATGTTTATACAGGCAGCGGTGTAGATATTTCCATGTTTATACAGATAGCGGTTTAGATATTTCCTTCTTAATACAGATGGCGGTGTAGATATTTATGTGTTCATACAGATGGCGGTGTTGATATTTCCATGTTTATACAGATAGCAGTGTAGATATCTCCATCTTAATACAGATGGCGGTGTAGATATTTATAGGTTCATACAGATGGCGGTGCAGATATTTCCATGTTCATACAGATGGCGGTGTAGATATTTCCATGTTCATACAGATAGTGGTGTAGTTATTTCCATGTGTAAAGAGATAGCTGTGTAGATATTTAAATGTATATGCAGATAGTAGTGAAGATATTTCCATTTTCATGCAAATAGCGGTGTAGATATTTACATGTTCAAACAGATAGCGGTGTAGATATTTCCATGTTCATTCAGATAGCTTTGTAGATATTTCCATGTTCATACAGATAGCGGTGTAGATATTTCCATGTTCATACAGATAGCGGTGTAGATATTTCCATGTTCATACAGATAGCGGTGTAGATATTTCCATATTCATACAGATAGCGGTGCTGATATTTCCATGTTTATACAGGTAGCGGTGTAGATATTTCCATGTTTATACAGATAGCGGTGTAGATATTTCCATGTTCATACAGATAGCGGTGTAGATATTTCCATGTTCATAAAGATAGCGGTGTAGATATTTCCATGTTCATACAGATAGCGGTGCTGATATTTCCATGTTTATACAGGTAGCGGTGTAGATATTTCCATGTTTATACAGGTAGCGGTGTAGATATTTCCATGTTTATACAGATAGCGGTGTAGATATTTCCATGTTTATACAGATAGCGGTGTAGATATCTCCATCTTAATACAGATGGCGGTGTAGATATTTATATGTTCATACAGATGGCGGTGCAGATATTTCCATGTTCATACAGATGGTGGTGTGGATATTTCCATGTTCATACAGATAGCGGTGTAGTTATTTCCATGTGTAAAGTGATAGCTGTGTAGATATTTCCATGTATATGCAGATAGCAGTGTAGATATTTCCATTTTCATGCAGATAGCGGTGTAGATATTTCCATGTTCAAACAGATAGCGGTGTAGGTATTTCCATGTTCTCACAGATAGCGGTGTAGATATTTCAATGTTCATACAGATAGCGGTGTAGATATTTCCATGTTTATACAGATAGCAGTGAAGATGTATGCATGTTTACACAGATAGCGGTGTAGATATTTCCATGTTCATCCAGATGGCTGTGTAGATATATCCATGTTCATACAGATAACGGTGTAGATATTTCCATGTTCATACAGATAGCGGTGTAGCTACTTCCATGTTCATACAGATAGCGGTGTAGATATTTCCATGTTTAAACTGATAGCGGTGAAGATGTATGCATGTTTACACAGATAGCGGTGTTGATATTTCCATGTTCATACAGATAGTGGTGTAGATATTTCCATGTTCATCCAGAAGGCTGTGTAGATATATCCATGTTCATACAGATAGTGGTGTAGATATTTCCATGTTCATACAGATAGTGGTGTAGATATTTGCATGTTCATACAGATAGCGGTGTAGCTATTTCCATGTTCATACAGATAGCGGGGCTGATATTTCCATGTTTATACAGATAGCGGTGAATATGTATGCATATTTACACAGAAAGCAGTGTAGATATTTCCACGTTCATACAGATAATGGTGTAGATATTTCCATGTTCATCCAGATGGCTGTGTAGATATATCCATGTTCATACAGATAGTTGTGTAGATATTTCCATTTTCATACAGATAGCGGTGCTGATATTTCCATGTTTATACAGGCAGCGGTGTAGCTATTTCTATGTTCCTACAGATAGCGGTGTAGATATTTCCATGTTCAAACAGATAGCGTTGCTGATATTTCCATGTTTATACAGGCAGCGGTGTAGATATTTCCATGTTTATACAGATAGCGGTTTAGATATTTCCTTCTTAATACAGATGGCGGTGTAGATATTTATGTGTTCATACAGATGGCGGTGTTGATATTTCCATGTTTATACAGATAGCAGTGTAGATATCTCCATCTTAATACAGATGGCGGTGTAGATATTTATAGGTTCATACAGATGGCGGTGCAGATATTTCCAAGATCATACAGATGGCGGTGTAGATATTTCCATGTTCATACAGATAGTGGTGTAGTTATTTCCATGTGTAAAGAGATAGCTGTGTAGATATTTAAATGTATATGCAGATAGCAGTGTAGATATTTCCATTTTCATGCAAATAGCGGTGTAGATATTTACATGTTCAAACAGATAGCGGTGAAGATATTTCCATGTTCATTCAGATAGCTTTGTAGATATTTCCATGTTCATACAGATAGCGGTGTAGATATTTCCATGTTCATACAGATAGCGGTGTAGATATTTCCATGTTCATACAGATAGCGGTGTAGATATTTCCATGTTCATACAGATAGCGGTGCTGATATTTCCATGTTTATACAGGTAGCGGTGTAGATATTTCCATGTTTATACAGATAGCGGTGTAGATATTTCCATGTTCATACAGATAGCGGTGAAGATATTTCCATGTTCATAAAGATAGCGGTGTAGATATTTCCATGTTCATACAGATAGCGGTGCTGATATTTCCATGTTTATACAGGTAGCGGTGTAGATATTTCCATGTTTATACAGAGAGCGGTGTGGATATTTCCATGTTTATACAGATAGCGGTGTAGATATTTCCATGTTTATACAGATAGCGGTGTAGATATCTCCATCTTAATACAGATGGCGGTGTAGATATTTATATGTTCATACAGATGGCGGTGCAGATATTTCCATGTTCATACAGATGGTGGTGTGGATATTTCCATGTTCATACAGATAGCGGTGTAGTTATTTCCATGTGTAAAGTGATAGCTGTGTAGATATTTCCATGTATATGCAGATAGCAGTGTAGATATTTCCATTTTCATGCAGATAGCGGTGTAGATATTTCCATGTTCAAACAGATAGCGGTGTAGGTATTTCCATGTTCATACAGATAGCGGTGTAGATATTTCAATGTTCATACAGATAGCGGTGTAGATATTTCCATGTTTATACAGATAGCGGTGAAGATGTATGCATGTTTACACAGATAGCGGTGTAGATATTTCCATGTTCATCCAGATGGCTGTGTAGATATATCCATGTTCATGCAGATAACGGTGTAGATATTTCCATGTTCATACAGATAGCGGTGTAGCTATTTCCATGTTCATACAGATAGCGGTGTAGATATTTCCATGTTTATACTGATAGCGGTGAAGATGTATGCATGTTTACACAGATAGCGGTGTAGATATTTCCATGTTCATACAGATAGTGGTGTAGATATTTCCATGTTCATCCAGACGGCTGTGTAGATATATCCATGTTCATACAGATAGTGGTGTAGTTATTTCCATGTTCATACAGATAGTGGTGTAGATATTTGCATGTTCATACAGATAGCGGTGCTGATATTTCCATGTTTATACAGGTAGTGGTGTAGCTATTTCCATGTTCATACAGATAGCGGTGTAGATATTTCCATGTTTATACAGACAGCGGTGAAGATATATGTATGTTTTCACAGATAGCGGTGTAGATATTTCCATGTTCATACAGATAGTGGTGTAGATATTTCCTTGTTCATACAGATAGCGGTGTAGATATTTCCATGTTCATACAGATAATGGTGTAGATATTTCCTTGTTCATACAGATAGCGGTGTAGCTATTTCCATGTTCATACAGATAGCAGTGTAGATATTTCCATGTTCGTACAGATAGCGGTGTAGATATTTCCGAGTTCATACAGAGAGCGGTGCTGATATTTCCATGTTTATACAGGTAGCAGTGTAGATATTTCCAGGTTTATGCAGATAGCGGTGTAGATATCTCCATCTTAATACAGATGGCGGTGTAGGTATTTATATGTTCATACAGATGGCAATGCAGAAATTTCCATGTTCATACAGATGGCGGTGTAGATATTTCCATGTTTATAGGGATAGCGGTGTAGTTATTTCCATGTGTAAAGAGATAGCTTTGAAGATATTTCCATGTATATGCAGATAGCTGTGTAGATATTTCCATTTTTATGCAGAAAGCGGTGTAGATATTTCCATGTTCAAACAGATAGCGGTGTAGATATTTCCATGTTCAGACAGATAGCGGTGTAGATATTTCCATGTTTATACAGATAGCGGTGAAGATGTATGCATGTTTACAGAGATAGCGGTGTATAAACTTCCATGTTCATACAGATAGCTGTGTAGATATTTCCATGTTCATCAAGATGGCTCTGTAGATATATCCATGTTCATACAGATGGCGGTGAAGATATTTCCATTTTCATACAGATAGCGGTGTAGATATTTCCATGTTCATACAGATAGCGATGTAGATATTTCCAAGTTCATACAGCTAGCGGTGTAGCTATTTCCATGTTCATACAGATAGCGGTGTAGATATTTCCATGTTCATCCAGATGGCTGTGTAGATATATCCATGTTCATACTGATAGCGGTAAAGATATTTCCATGTTCATACAGACAGCGGTGTAGATATTTCCATGTTCATACAGATAGTGGTGTACATATTTCCATGTTCATACAGATAGCGGTGTAGCTATTTCCATGTTCATACAGATAGCGGTGTAGATATTTCCATGTTCATCCAGGTGGCTGTGTAGATATATCCATGTTCATACAGATGGCGGTGAAGGTATTTCCATGTTCATACAGATAGCGGTGTAGATATTTCCATGTTCATATTGATAGCGGTGTAGATACTTCCATGTTCATAAAGATAGCGGTGCTGATATTTCCATGTATATACAGATAGTGGTGTAGATATTTCCCTGTTTATACAGATAGCGGTGTAGATATTTCCATGTTTATACAGATATCGGTGTAGATATCTCCATCTTAATACAGATGGCGGTGTAGATATTTCCATGTTCATACAGATAGCGGTGTAGTTATTTCCATGTGTAAAGAGATAGCTGTGTAGATATTTCCATGTATATGCAGATAGCTGTGTAGATATTTCCATTTTCATGCAGATAGCGGTGTAGATATTTCCATGTTCAAACAGATAGCGGTGTAGATATTTCCATGTTCATACAGATAGCGGTGTAGATATTTCCATGTTCATACAGATAGCGGTGTAGATATTTCCATGTTTTTACAGATAGCGGTGAAGATGTACGCATGTTTACACAGATAGCGGTGTAGATATTTCCATGTTCATCCCGATGGCTGTGTAGATATATCCATGTTCACACAGATAGCGGTGTAGATATTTCCATGTTCATACAGATAGCGGTGTAGATATTTCCATGTTCATCCAGATGGCTGTGTAGATATATCCATGTTAATACAGTTAGCGGTGTAGATACTTCCATGTTCATACAGATAGCGGTGTAGCTATTTCCATGTTGATACAGATAACGGTGTAGCTATTTCCATGTTCATACAGATAGCGGTGTAGATATTTCCATGTTCATACAGATAGCGGTGTAGCTATTTCCATGTTCATACGGAGAACGGTGTAGATATTTCTATGTTCATACAGATAGCAGTGTAGATATTTCCATGTTAATACAGATAGCGGTGTAGATATTTCCATGTTCATACAGATAGCGGTGCTGATACTTCCATGGTTATACATGCAGCGGTGTAGATATTTCCATGTTTATACAGATAGCGGTTTAGATATTTCCTTCTTAATACAGATGGCGGTGTAGATATTTATATGTTCATACAGATGACGGTGCTGATATTCCCATGTTCATGCAGATGGCCGTGTAGATATTTCCAAGTTTATAGATATAGCTGTGTAGTTATTTCCATGTGTAAAGAGATAGCTGTGTAGATATTTCCATGTATATGCAGATAGCTTTGTAGATATTTCCATTTTCATACAGATAGCGGTGCTGATATTTCCATGTTTATACAGGCAGCGGTGTAGCTATTTCTATGTTCCTACAGATAGCGGTGTAGATATTTCCATGTTCAAACAGATAGCGGTGCTGATATTTCCATGTTTATACAGGCAGCGGTGTAGATATTTCCATGTTTATACAGATAGCGGTTTAGATATTTCCTTCTTAATACAGATGGCGGTGTAGATATTTATGTGTTCATACAGATGGCGGTGTTGATATTTCCATGTTTATACAGATAGCAGTGTAGATATCTCCATCTTAATACAGATGGCGGTGTAGATATTTATAGGTTCATACAGATGGCGGTGCAGATATTTCCATGTTCATACAGATGGCGGTGTAGATATTTCCATGTTCATACAGATAGTGGTGTAGTTATTTCCATGTGTAAAGAGATAGCTGTGTAGATATTTAAATGTATATGCAGATAGTAGTGAAGATATTTCCATTTTCATGCAAATAGCGGTGTAGATATTTACATGTTCAAACAGATAGCGGTGTAGATATTTCCATGTTCATTCAGATAGCTTTGTAGATATTTCCATGTTCATACAGATAGCGGTGTAGATATTTCCATGTTCATACAGATAGCGGTGTAGATATTTCCATGTTCATACAGATAGCGGTGTAGATATTTCCATATTCATACAGATAGCGGTGCTGATATTTCCATGTTTATACAGGTAGCGGTGTAGATATTTCCATGTTTATACAGATAGCGGTGTAGATATTTCCATGTTCATACAGATAGCGGTGTAGATATTTCCATGTTCATAAAGATAGCGGTGTAGATATTTCCATGTTCATACAGATAGCGGTGCTGATATTTCCATGTTTATACAGGTAGCGGTGTAGATATTTCCATGTTTATACAGGTAGCGGTGTAGATATTTCCATGTTTATACAGATAGCGGTGTAGATATTTCCATGTTTATACAGATAGCGGTGTAGATATCTCCATCTTAATACAGATGGCGGTGTAGATATTTATATGTTCATACAGATGGCGGTGCAGATATTTCCATGTTCATACAGATGGTGGTGTGGATATTTCCATGTTCATACAGATAGCGGTGTAGTTATTTCCATGTGTAAAGTGATAGCTGTGTAGATATTTCCATGTATATGCAGATAGCAGTGTAGATATTTCCATTTTCATGCAGATAGCGGTGTAGATATTTCCATGTTCAAACAGATAGCGGTGTAGGTATTTCCATGTTCTCACAGATAGCGGTGTAGATATTTCAATGTTCATACAGATAGCGGTGTAGATATTTCCATGTTTATACAGATAGCAGTGAAGATGTATGCATGTTTACACAGATAGCGGTGTAGATATTTCCATGTTCATCCAGATGGCTGTGTAGATATATCCATGTTCATACAGATAACGGTGTAGATATTTCCATGTTCATACAGATAGCGGTGTAGCTACTTCCATGTTCATACAGATAGCGGTGTAGATATTTCCATGTTTAAACTGATAGCGGTGAAGATGTATGCATGTTTACACAGATAGCGGTGTTGATATTTCCATGTTCATACAGATAGTGGTGTAGATATTTCCATGTTCATCCAGAAGGCTGTGTAGATATATCCATGTTCATACAGATAGTGGTGTAGATATTTCCATGTTCATACAGATAGTGGTGTAGATATTTGCATGTTCATACAGATAGCGGTGTAGCTATTTCCATGTTCATACAGATAGCGGGGCTGATATTTCCATGTTTATACAGATAGCGGTGAATATGTATGCATATTTACACAGAAAGCAGTGTAGATATTTCCACGTTCATACAGATAATGGTGTAGATATTTCCATGTTCATCCAGATGGCTGTGTAGATATATCCATGTTCATACAGATAGTTGTGTAGATATTTCCATTTTCATACAGATAGCGGTGCTGATATTTCCATGTTTATACAGGCAGCGGTGTAGCTATTTCTATGTTCCTACAGATAGCGGTGTAGATATTTCCATGTTCAAACAGATAGCGTTGCTGATATTTCCATGTTTATACAGGCAGCGGTGTAGATATTTCCATGTTTATACAGATAGCGGTTTAGATATTTCCTTCTTAATACAGATGGCGGTGTAGATATTTATGTGTTCATACAGATGGCGGTGTTGATATTTCCATGTTTATACAGATAGCAGTGTAGATATCTCCATCTTAATACAGATGGCGGTGTAGATATTTATAGGTTCATACAGATGGCGGTGCAGATATTTCCAAGATCATACAGATGGCGGTGTAGATATTTCCATGTTCATACAGATAGTGGTGTAGTTATTTCCATGTGTAAAGAGATAGCTGTGTAGATATTTAAATGTATATGCAGATAGCAGTGTAGATATTTCCATTTTCATGCAAATAGCGGTGTAGATATTTACATGTTCAAACAGATAGCGGTGAAGATATTTCCATGTTCATTCAGATAGCTTTGTAGATATTTCCATGTTCATACAGATAGCGGTGTAGATATTTCCATGTTCATACAGATAGCGGTGTAGATATTTCCATGTTCATACAGATAGCGGTGTAGATATTTCCATGTTCATACAGATAGCGGTGCTGATATTTCCATGTTTATACAGGTAGCGGTGTAGATATTTCCATGTTTATACAGATAGCGGTGTAGATATTTCCATGTTCATACAGATAGCGGTGAAGATATTTCCATGTTCATAAAGATAGCGGTGTAGATATTTCCATGTTCATACAGATAGCGGTGCTGATATTTCCATGTTTATACAGGTAGCGGTGTAGATATTTCCATGTTTATACAGAGAGCGGTGTGGATATTTCCATGTTTATACAGATAGCGGTGTAGATATTTCCATGTTTATACAGATAGCGGTGTAGATATCTCCATCTTAATACAGATGGCGGTGTAGATATTTATATGTTCATACAGATGGCGGTGCAGATATTTCCATGTTCATACAGATGGTGGTGTGGATATTTCCATGTTCATACAGATAGCGGTGTAGTTATTTCCATGTGTAAAGTGATAGCTGTGTAGATATTTCCATGTATATGCAGATAGCAGTGTAGATATTTCCATTTTCATGCAGATAGCGGTGTAGATATTTCCATGTTCAAACAGATAGCGGTGTAGGTATTTCCATGTTCATACAGATAGCGGTGTAGATATTTCAATGTTCATACAGATAGCGGTGTAGATATTTCCATGTTTATACAGATAGCGGTGAAGATGTATGCATGTTTACACAGATAGCGGTGTAGATATTTCCATGTTCATCCAGATGGCTGTGTAGATATATCCATGTTCATGCAGATAACGGTGTAGATATTTCCATGTTCATACAGATAGCGGTGTAGCTATTTCCATGTTCATACAGATAGCGGTGTAGATATTTCCATGTTTATACTGATAGCGGTGAAGATGTATGCATGTTTACACAGATAGCGGTGTAGATATTTCCATGTTCATACAGATAGTGGTGTAGATATTTCCATGTTCATCCAGACGGCTGTGTAGATATATCCATGTTCATACAGATAGTGGTGTAGTTATTTCCATGTTCATACAGATAGTGGTGTAGATATTTGCATGTTCATACAGATAGCGGTGCTGATATTTCCATGTTTATACAGGTAGTGGTGTAGCTATTTCCATGTTCATACAGATAGCGGTGTAGATATTTCCATGTTTATACAGACAGCGGTGAAGATATATGTATGTTTTCACAGATAGCGGTGTAGATATTTCCATGTTCATACAGATAGTGGTGTAGATATTTCCTTGTTCATACAGATAGCGGTGTAGATATTTCCATGTTCATACAGATAATGGTGTAGATATTTCCTTGTTCATACAGATAGCGGTGTAGCTATTTCCATGTTCATACAGATAGCAGTGTAGATATTTCCATGTTCGTACAGATAGCGGTGTAGATATTTCCGAGTTCATACAGAGAGCGGTGCTGATATTTCCATGTTTATACAGGTAGCAGTGTAGATATTTCCAGGTTTATGCAGATAGCGGTGTAGATATCTCCATCTTAATACAGATGGCGGTGTAGGTATTTATATGTTCATACAGATGGCAATGCAGAAATTTCCATGTTCATACAGATGGCGGTGTAGATATTTCCATGTTTATAGGGATAGCGGTGTAGTTATTTCCATGTGTAAAGAGATAGCTTTGAAGATATTTCCATGTATATGCAGATAGCTGTGTAGATATTTCCTTTTTTATGCAGAAAGCGGTGTAGATATTTCCATGTTCAAACAGATAGCGGTGTAGATATTTCCATGTTCAGACAGATAGCGGTGTAGATATTTCCATGTTTATACAGATAGCGGTGAAGATGTATGCATGTTTACAGAGATAGCGGTGTATAAACTTCCATGTTCATACAGATAGCTGTGTAGATATTTCCATGTTCATCAAGATGGCTCTGTAGATATATCCATGTTCATACAGATGGCGGTGAAGATATTTCCATTTTCATACAGATAGCGGTGTAGATATTTCCATGTTCATACAGATAGCGATGTAGATATTTCCAAGTTCATACAGCTAGCGGTGTAGCTATTTCCATGTTCATACAGATAGCGGTGTAGATATTTCCATGTTCATCCAGATGGCTGTGTAGATATATCCATGTTCATACTGATAGCGGTAAAGATATTTCCATGTTCATACAGACAGCGGTGTAGATATTTCCATGTTCATACAGATAGTGGTGTACATATTTCCATGTTCATACAGATAGCGGTGTAGCTATTTCCATGTTCATACAGATAGCGGTGTAGATATTTCCATGTTCATCCAGGTGGCTGTGTAGATATATCCATGTTCATACAGATGGCGGTGAAGGTATTTCCATGTTCATACAGATAGCGGTGTAGATATTTCCATGTTCATATTGATAGCGGTGTAGATACTTCCATGTTCATAAAGATAGCGGTGCTGATATTTCCATGTATATACAGATAGTGGTGTAGATATTTCCCTGTTTATACAGATAGCGGTGTAGATATTTCCATGTTTATACAGATATCGGTGTAGATATCTCCATCTTAATACAGATGGCGGTGTAGATATTTCCATGTTCATACAGATAGCGGTGTAGTTATTTCCATGTGTAAAGAGATAGCTGTGTAGATATTTCCATGTATATGCAGATAGCTGTGTAGATATTTCCATTTTCATGCAGATAGCGGTGTAGATATTTCCATGTTCAAACAGATAGCGGTGTAGATATTTCCATGTTCATACAGATAGCGGTGTAGATATTTCCATGTTCATACAGATAGCGGTGTAGATATTTCCATGTTTTTACAGATAGCGGTGAAGATGTACGCATGTTTACACAGATAGCGGTGTAGATATTTCCATGTTCATCCCGATGGCTGTGTAGATATATCCATGTTCACACAGATAGCGGTGTAGATATTTCCATGTTCATACAGATAGCGGTGTAGATATTTCCATGTTCATCCAGATGGCTGTGTAGATATATCCATGTTAATACAGTTAGCGGTGTAGATACTTCCATGTTCATACAGATAGCGGTGTAGCTATTTCCATGTTGATACAGATAACGGTGTAGCTATTTCCATGTTCATACAGATAGCGGTGTAGATATTTCCATGTTCATACAGATAGCGGTGTAGCTATTTCCATGTTCATACGGAGAACGGTGTAGATATTTCTATGTTCATACAGATAGCAGTGTAGATATTTCCATGTTAATACAGATAGCGGTGTAGATATTTCCATGTTCATACAGATAGCGGTGCTGATACTTCCATGGTTATACATGCAGCGGTGTAGATATTTCCATGTTTATACAGATAGCGGTTTAGATATTTCCTTCTTAATACAGATGGCGGTGTAGATATTTATATGTTCATACAGATGACGGTGCTGATATTCCCATGTTCATGCAGATGGCCGTGTAGATATTTCCAAGTTTATAGATATAGCTGTGTAGTTATTTCCATGTGTAAAGAGATAGCTGTGTAGATATTTCCATGTATATGCAGATAGCTTTGTAGATATTTCCATTTTCATGCAGATAGCGGTGTAGATATTTACATGTTCAAACAGATAGCGGTGTAGATTTTTCCATATTCATTCAGATAGCTTTGTAGATATTTCCATGTTCATCCAGATAGCGGTGTAGATACTTCCATGTTCATAAAGATAGCGGTGTAGATATTTCCATGTTCATACAGATAGCGGTGCTGATATTTCCATGTTTATACAGGTAGCGGTGTAGATATTTCCACGGTTATACAGATAGCAGTGTAGATATTTCCATGTTTATACAGATAGCGGTGTAGATATTTCCATGTTTATTCAGATAGCGGTGTAGATATCTCCATCTTAATACAGATGGCGGTGAAGATATTTATATGTTCATACAGATGGCGGTGCAGATATTTCCATGTTCATACAGATGGCGGTGTAGATATTTCCATCTTCATAAAGATAGCGGTGTAGTTATTTCCATGTGTAAAGAGATAGCTGTGTAGATATTTCCATGTATATGCTGATAGCTGTGTAGATATTTCCATTTTCATGCAGATAGCGGTGTATATATTTCCATCTTCAAACAGATAGCGATGTAGATATTTCCATGTTCATACAGATAGCGCTGTAGATATTTCCATGTTTATACAGATAGCGGTGAAGATGTATGCATGTTTACACAGATAGCGGTGTGGATATTTCCATGTTCATCCAGAGGGTTGTGTGGATATATCCATGTTCATACAGATAGCGGTGTAGATATTTCCTTGTTCATACTGATAGCGGTGTAGATATTTCCATGTTCATACAGATAGCGGTGTAGATATCTCCATCTTAATACAGATGGCGGTGTAGATATTTATATGTTCATACAGGTGGCGGTGCAGATATTTCCATGTTCATACAGATGGCGGTGTGGATATTTCCATGTTCATACAGATAGCGGTGTAGTTATTTCCATGTGTAAAGAGATAGCTGTGTAGATATTTCCATGTATATGCAGATAGCAGTGTAGATATTTCCATTTTCATGCAGATTGCGGTGTAGATATTTCCATGTTCAAACAGATAGCGGTGTAGATATTTCCATGTTCATACAGATAGCGGTGTAGATATTTCCATGTTCATACAGATAGCGGTGTGGTTATTTCCATGTGTAAAGAGATAGCTGTGTAGATATTTCCATGTATATGCAGATAGCTGTGTAGATATTCCCATTTTCATGCAGATAGCGGTGTATATATTTCCATCTTCAAACAGATAGCGGTGTAGATATTTCCATGTTCATACAGATAGCAATGTAGATATTTCCATGTTTATACAGATAGCGGTGAAGATGTATGCATGTTTACACAGATAGCGGTGTGGATATTTCCATGTTCATCCAGAGGGCTGTGTAGATATATCCATGTTCATACAGATAGCGGAGTAGATATTTCCATGTTCATACTGATAGCGGTGTCGACATTTCCATGTTCATACAGATAGCGGTGTAGATATTTCCATGTTCATACAGATAGCGGTGCTGATATTTCCATGCTTATACAGGTAGCAGTGTAGATACTTCCATGTTTATACAGATAGCGGTGTATACATTTCCATGTTTATACAGATAGCGGTGTAGATATTTCCATGTTTATGCAGATAGCGGTGTAGATATCTCCATCTTAATAAAGATGGCGGTGCTGATATTTATATGTTCATACAGATGGCGGTGCAGATATTTCCATGTTCATACAGATGGCGGTGTGGATATTTCCATGTTCATACAGATAGCGGTGTACTTATTTCCATGTGTAAAGAGATAGCTGTGTAGATATTTCCATGTATATGCTGATAGAAGTGTAGATATTTCCATTTTCATGCAGATAGCGGTGTAGATATTTCCATGTTCAAACAGATAGCGGTGTAGATATTTCCATGTTCATACAGATAGCGGTGTAGATATTTCCATGTTCATACAGATAGCGGTGTAGATATTTCCATGTTTATACAGATAGCGGTGAAGGTCTATGCATGTGTACACAGATATCGGTGTAGATATTTCCATGTTCATCCAGATGGCTGTGTAGATATATACATGTTCATACAGATAGCGGTGTAGATATTTCCATGTTCATACACATAGCGGTGTAGATATTTCCATGTTCATCCAGATGACTGTGAAGATATATCCATGTTCATACAGATAGCGGTGTAGATATTTCCATGTTCATACAGATAGTGGTGTAGCTATTTCCATGTTCATACAGATAACGGTGTAGCTATTTCCATGTTCATACAGATAGCAGTGTAGATATTTCCATGTTGATACAGATAGCGGTGTAGACACTTCCATGTTCATACAGATATCGGTGCTGATATTTCCATGTTTATGCAGATAGCGGTGTAGATATTTCCATGTTTATACAGATAGCGGTTTAGATATTTCCTTCTTAATACAGATGGCGGTGTAGATATTTATATGTTCATACAGATGGCTGTGAAGATATATCCATGTTCATACAGATAGCAGTGTAGATATTTACATGTTCAAACAGATAGCGGTGTAGATATTTCCATGTTCATTCAGATAGCTTTGTAGATATTTCCATGTTCCTACAGATAGCGGTGTAGATATTTCCATGTTCATACAGATAGCGGTGTAGATATTTCCATGTTCATACAGATAGCGGTGCTGATACTTCCATGGTTATACATGCAGCGGTGTAGATATTTCCATGTTTATACAGATAGCGGTTTAGATATTTCCTTCTTAATACAGATGGCGGTGTAGATATTTATATGTTCATACAGATGACGGTGCTGATATTCCCATGTTCATGCAGATGGCCGTGTAGATATTTCCAAGTTTATAGATATAGCTGTGTAGTTATTTCCATGTGTAAAGAGATAGCTGTGTAGATATTTCCATGTATATGCAGATAGCTTTGTAGATATTTCCATTTTCATGCAGATAGCGGTGTAGATATTTACATGTTCAAACAGATAGCGGTGTAGATTTTTCCATATTCATTCAGATAGCTTTGTAGATATTTCCATGTTCATCCAGATAGCGGTGTAGATACTTCCATGTTCATAAAGATAGCGGTGTAGATATTTCCATGTTCATACAGATAGCGGTGCTGATATTTCCATGTTTATACAGGTAGCGGTGTAGATATTTCCATGGTTATACAGATAGCAGTGTAGATATTTCCATGTTTATACAGATAGTGGTGTAGATATTTCCATGTTTATTCAGATAGCGGTGTAGATATCTCCATCTTAATACAGATGGCGGTGAAGATATTTATATGTTCATACAGATGGCGGTGCAGATATTTCCATGTTCATACAGATGGCGGTGTAGATATTTCCATCTTCATAAAGATAGCGGTGTAGTTATTTCCATGTGTAAAGAGATAGCTGTGTAGATATTTCCATGTATATGCTGATAGCTGTGTAGATATTTCCATTTTCATGCAGATAGCGGTGTATATATTTCCATCTTCAAACAGATAGCGATGTAGATATTTCCATGTTCATACAGATAGCGCTGTAGATATTTCCATGTTTATACAGATAGCGGTGAAGATGTATGCATGTTTACACAGATAGCGGTGTGGATATTTCCATGTTCATCCAGAGGGTTGTGTGGATATATCCATGTTCATACAGATAGCGGTGTAGATATTTCCTTGTTCATACTGATAGCGGTGTAGATATTTCCATGTTCATACAGATAGCGGTGTAGATATCTCCATCTTAATACAGATGGCGGTGTAGATATTTATATGTTCATACAGGTGGCGGTGCAGATATTTCCATGTTCATACAGATGGCGGTGTGGATATTTCCATGTTCATACAGATAGCGGTGTAGTTATTTCCATGTGTAAAGAGATAGCTGTGTAGATATTTCCATGTATATGCAGATAGCAGTGTAGATATTTCCATTTTCATGCAGATTGCGGTGTAGATATTTACATGTTCGAACAGATAGCGGTGTAGATATTTCCATGTTCATTCAGATAGCTTTGTAGATATTTCCATGTTCATACAGATAGCGGTGTAGATATTTCCATGTTCATACAGATAGCGGTGTAGATATTTCCATGTTCATGTAGATAGCGGTGTAGATATTTCCATGTTCATACAGATAGCGGTGTAGATATTTCCATGTTCATACAGATAGCGGTGCTGATATTTCCATGTTTATACAGGTAGCGGTGTAGATATTTCCATGTTCATACAGATAGCGGTGTAGATATTTCCATGTTTATACAGATAGCCGTGAAGATCTATGCATGTTTACACAGATAGCGGAGTAGATATTTCCATGTTCATCCAGATGGCTGTGTAGATATTTCCATGTTCATACAGATAGTGGTGTAGCTATTTCCATGTTCATACAGATAGCGGTGTAGATATTTCCATGTTCATACAGATAGCGGTGTAGATATTTCCATTTTCATATAGATAGCGGTGCTGATATTTCCATGTTTATACAGGCAGCGGTGTACATATTTCAATGTTCATACAGATTGCGGTGTACATATTTCAATGTTCATACAGATAGCGGTTTAGATATTTCCTTCTTAATACAGATTGCGGTGTAGATATTTATATGTTCATTCAGATGGCGGTGCAGATATTTCCATGTTCATACAGATGGTGGTGTAGATATTTCCATGTTTATAGAGAGAGTGGAGTACTTATTTCCATGTGTTAAGAGATAGCTGTGTAGATATTTCCATGTGTATGCAGATAGCTTTGTAGATATTTCCATATTCATGCAGACAGCGGTGTAGATATTTCCATGTTCAAACAGATAGCGGTGTAGATATTTCCAAGTTCATACAGATAGCGGTGTAGATAATTCCATGTTCATACAGATAGCGGTGCTGATATTTCCATGTTTATACAGGTAGTGGTGTAGATATTTCCATGTTTATACAGATAGCGGTGTAGATATTTCCATGTTTATACAGATAGCGGTGTAGATATTTCCATGTTTATACAGATAGCAGTGTACATATCTCCATCTTAATACAGATGGCGATGTAGATATTGATATGTTCATACAGATGGCGGTGCACAAATTTCCATGTTCATACAGATAGCGGTGTAGATATTTCCATGTTCATACAGATAGCGGTGTAGTTATTTCCATGTGTAAAGAGATAGCTGTGTAGATATTTCCATGTATATGCAGATAGCAGTGTAGATATTTCCATTTTCATGCAGATAGCGGTGTAGATATTTCCATGTTCATACAGATAGCGGTGAAGATATTTCCATGTTTATACAGATAGCGGTGAAGATCTATGCATGTTTACACAGATAGCGGAGTAGATATTTCCAAGTTCATACAGATGGCGGTGTAGATATTTCCATGTTTATAGAGATAGCGGAGTACTTATTTCCATGTGTTAAGAGATAGCTGTGTAGATATTTCCATGTGTATGCAGATAGCTGTGTAGATATTTCCATTTTCAAGCAGACAGCGTTGTAGATATTTCCATGTTCAAACAGATAGCGGTGTAGATATTTCCATGTTCATACAGATAGCGGTGTAGATATTTCCATGTTCATACAGATAGCGGTGTAGATATTTCCATGTTCATACAGATAGCGGTGTAGATAATTCCATGTTCATACAGATAGCGGTGCTGATATTTCCATGTTTATACAGGTAGTTGTGTAGATATTTCCATGTTTATACAGATAGCGGTGTAGATATTTCCATGTTTATACAGATAGCGGTGTAGAGATTTCCATGTTTATAGATATAGCGGTGTAGTTATTTCCATGTGTAAAGAGATAGCTGTGTAGATATTTCCATGTATATGCAGATAGCTTTGTAGATATTTCCATTTTCATGCAGATAGCGGTGTAGATATTTACATGTTCAAACAGATAGCGGTGTAGATATTTCCATGTTCATTCAGATAGCTTTGTAGATATTTCCATGTTCATACAGATAGCGGTGTAGATATTTCCATGTTCATACAGATAGCGGTGTAGATATTTCCATGTTCATACAGATAGCGGTGCTGATATTTCCATGGTTATACATGCAGCGGTGTAGATATTTCCATGTTTATACAGATAGCGGTTTAGATATTTCCTTCTTAATACAGAAGGCGGTTTAGATATTTATATGTTCATACAGATGGCGGTGCTGATATTCCCATGTTCATGCAGATGGCGGTGTAGATATTTCCAAGTTTATAGATATAGCGGTGTAGTTATTTCCATGTGTAAAGAGATAGCTGTGTAGATATTTCCATGTATATGCAGATAGCTTTGTAGATATTTCCATTTTCATGCAGATAGCGGTGTAGATATTTACATGTTCAAACAGATAGCGGTGTAGATTTTTCCATGTTCATTCAGATAGCTTTGTAGATATTTCCATGTTCATCCAGATAGCGGTGTAGATACTTCCATGTTCATAAAGATAGCGGTGTAGATATTTCCATGTTCATACAGATAGCGGTGCTGATATTTCCATGTTTATACAGGTAGCGGTGTAGATATTTCCATGTTTATACAGATAGCAGTGTAGATATTTCCATGTTTATACAGATAGCGGTGTAGATATTTCCATGTTTATTCAGATAGCGGTGTAGATATCTCCATCTTAATACAGATGGCGGTGCAGATATTTCCATGTTCATACAGATGGCGGTGTAGATATTTCCATCTTCATACAGATAGCGGTGTAGTTATTTCCATGTGTAAAGAGATAGCTGTGTAGATATTTCCATGTATATGCTGATAGCTGTGTAGATATTTCCATTTTCATGCAGATAGCGGTGTATATATTTCCATCTTCAAACAGATAGCGGTGTAGATATTTCCATGTTCATACAGATAGCGCTGTAGATATTTCCATGTTTATACAGATAGCGGTGAAGATGTATGCATGTTTACACAGATAGCGGTGTGGATATTTCCATGTTCATCCAGAGGGTTGTGTGGATATATCCATGTTCATACAGATAGCGGTGTAGATATTTCCTTGTTCATACTGATAGCGGTGTAGATATTTCCATGTTCATACAGATAGCGGTGTAGATATCTCCATCTTAATACAGATGGCGGTGTAGATATTTATATGTTCATACAGATGGCGGTGCAGATATTTCCATGTTCATACAGATGGCGGTGTGGATATTTCCATGTTCATACAGATAGCGGTGTAGTTATTTCCATGTGTAAATAGATAGCTGTGTAGATATTTCCATGTATATGCAGATAGCAGTGTAGATATTTCCATTTTCATGCAGATTGCGGTGTAGATATTTCCATGTTCAAACAGATAGCGGTGTAGATATTTCCATGTTCATACAGATAGCGGTGTAGATATTTCCATGTTCATACAGATAGCGGTGTAGTTATTTCCATGTGTAAAGAGATAGCTGTGTAGATATTTCCATGTATATGCAGATAGCTGTGTAGATATTCCCATTTTCATGCAGAGAGCGGTGTATATATTTCCATCTTCATACAGATAGCGGTGTAGATATTTCCATGTTCATACAGATAGCAATGTAGATATTTCCATGTTTATACAGATAGCGGTGAAGATGTATGCATGTTTACACAGATAGCGGTGTGGATATTTCCATGTTCATCCAGAGGGCTGTGTAGATATATCCATGTTCATACAGATAGCGGAGTAGATATTTCCATGTTCATACTGATAGCGGTGTAGACATTTCCATGTTCATACAGATAGCGGTGTAGATATTTCCATGTTCATACAGATAGCGGTGCTGATATTTCCATGCTTATACAGGTAGCGGTGTAGATATTTCCATGTTTATACAGATAGCGGTGTATACATTTCCATGTTTATACAGATAGCGGTGTAGATATTTCCATGTTTATGCAGATTGCGGTGTAGATATCTCCATCTTAATAAAGATGGCGGTGCAGATATTTATATGTTCATACAGATGGCGGTGCAGATATTTCCATGTTCATACAGATGGCGGTGTGGATATTTCCATGTTCATACAGATAGCGGAGAAGTTATTTCCATGTGTAAAGAGATAGCTGTGTAGATATTTCCATATATACGCTGATAGAAGTGTAGATATTACCATTTTCATGCAGATAGCGGTGTAGATATTTCCATGTTCAAACAGATAGCGGTGTAGATATTTCCATGTTCATCCAGATGGCTGTGTAGATATATACATGTTCATACAGATAGCGGTGTAGATATTTCCATGTTCATACAGATAGCAGTGTAGATATTTCCATGTTCATCCAGATGGCTGTGAAGATATATCCATGTTCATACAGATAGCGGTTTAGATATTTCCATGTTCATACAGATAGTGGTGTAGCTATTTCCATGTTCATACTGATAACGGTGTAGCTATTTCCATGTTCATACAGATAGCAGTGTAGATATTTCCATGTTGATACAGATAGCGGTGTAGATACTTCCATGTTCATACAGATATCGGTGCTGATATTTCCATGTTTATACAGATAGCGGTGTAGATATTTCCATGTTTATACAGATAGCGGTTTAGATATTTCCTTCTTAATACAGATGGCCGTGTAGATATTTATATGTTCATACAGATGGCTGTGAAGATATATCCATGTTCATACAGATAGCGGTGTAGATATTTACATGTTCAAACAGATAGCGGTGTAGATATTTCCATGTTCATTGAGATAGCTTTGTAGATATTTCCATGTTCATACAGATAGCTGTGTAGATATTTCCATGTTCATACAGATAGCGGTGTAGATATTTCCATGTTCATACAGATAGCGGTGCTGATATTTCCATGTTTATACAGGCAGCGGTGTAGATATTTCCATGTTTATACAGATAGCGGTTTAGATATTTCCTTCTTAATACAGATGGCGGTGTAGATATATATATGTTCATACAGATGGCGGTGCAGATATTTCCATGTTCATACAGATGGCGGTGTAGATATTTCCATGTTTATAGATATAGCGGTGTAGTTATTTCCATGTGTGAAGAGATAGCTGTGTAGATATTTCCATGTATATGCAGATAGCTTTGCAGATATTTCCATTTTCATGCAGATAGCGGTGTAGATATTTACATGTTCGAACAGATAGCGGTGTACATATTTCCATGTTCATTCAGATAGCTTTGTAGATATTTCCATGTTCATACAGATAGCGGTGTAGATATTTCCATGTTCATACAGATAGCGGTGTAGATATTTCCATGTTCATGTAGATAGCGGTGTAGATATTTCCATGTTCATACAGATAGCGGTGTAGATATTTCCATGTTCATACAGATAGCGGTGCTGATATTTCCATGTTTATACAGGTAGCGGTGTAGATATTTCCATGTTTAAACAGATAGCGGTGTAGATATTTCCATGTTTATACAGATAGCGATGTAGATATTTCCATGTTCATTCAGAGAGCGGTGTAGATATTTCCATGTTTATACAGATAGCGGTGAAGATCTATGCATGTTTACACAGATAGCGGAGTAGATATTTCCATGTTCATCCAGATGGCTGTGTAGATATTTCCATGTTCATACAGATAGCGGTGTAGATATTTCCATGTTCATACTGATAGTGGTGTAGATATTTCCATGTTCATACAGATAGCGGAGTAGCTATTTCCATGTTCATACAGATAGCAGTGTAGCTATTTCCATGTTCATAGATATAGCGGTGTAGACATTTCCATGTTCATACAGATAGCGGTGCTGATATTTCCATGTTTATACAGGTAGCGGTGTAGATATTTCCATGTTTATACAGATAGCGGTGTAGGTATTTCCATGTTTATACAGATAGCGGTGTAGATATTCCCAAGTTTATACAGATAGCGGTGTAGATATCTCCAACTTAATACAGATGGAGGTGTAGATATTTATATGTTTATACAGATGGCGGTGCAGATATTTCCATGTTCATACTGATGGCGGTGTAGATATTTCCATGTTTATGGATATAGCGGTGTAGTTATTTCCATGTGTAAAGAGATAGCTTTGTAGATATTTCCATGTATATGCAGATAGCTTTGTAGATATTTCCATTTTCATGCAGATAGCGGTGTAGATATTTCCATGTTCAAACAGATAGCGGTGTAGATATTTCCATGTTCATACAGATAGCAGTGTAGATATTTCCATGTTTATACAGATAGCGGTG
The DNA here is from genome assembly GCF_029281585.2 of Gorilla gorilla gorilla. Lineage (NCBI taxonomy): Eukaryota > Metazoa > Chordata > Mammalia > Primates > Hominidae > Gorilla > Gorilla gorilla. The sequence continues at coordinate 76,244,780 of NC_073244.2, forward strand.
AAGATGTATGCATGTTTACACAGATAGTGGTGTAGATATTTCCATGTTCATAAAGATAGAGGTGTAGATATTTCCATGTTCATCCAGATGAATGTGTAGATATATCCATGTTCATACAGATGGCGGTGAAGATATTTCCATGTTCATACAGATAGCGGTGTAGTTATTTCCATGTGTAAAGAGATAGCTGTGTAGATATTTCCATGTATATGCAGATAGCTGTGTATATATTTCCATTTTCATGCAGATAGCGGTTTAGATATTTCCATGTTCAAACAGATAGCGGTGTAGATATTTCCATGTTCATAGAGATAGCGGTGTAGATACTTCCATGTTCATACAGATAGAGGGGCTGATATTTCCATGTTCATACAGAGAGCGGTGCTGATATTTCCATGCTTATACAGATAGCGGTGTAGATATTTCCATGTTAATACAGATAGCGGTGTAGATATTTCCATGTTTATACAGATAGCAGTGTAGATATCTCCATCTTAATACAGATGGTGGTGTAGATATTTATATGTTCATACAGATGGCGGTGCAGATATTTCCATGTTCATACAGATAGCGGTGTAGTTATTTCCATGTGTAAAGAGATAGCTGTGTAGATATTTCCATGTATATGCAGATAGCTGTGTAGATATTTCCATTTTCATGCTGATAGCGGTATAGATATTTCCATGTTCAAACAGATCGCGGTGTAGATATTTCCACGTTCATACAGATAGCGGTGTTGATATTTCCATGCTTATACAGATTGCGGTGAAGATGTATGCATGTTTACACTGATAGCGGTGTAGATATTTCCATGTTCATGCAGATAGCGGTGTAGATATTTCCATGTACATCCAGATGGCTGTGTATATATATCCATGTTCATACAGATAGCGGTGTAGATATTTCCATCTTCATACAGATAGTGATGTAGATATTTCCATGTTCATACAGATAGCGGAGTAGCTATTTCCATGTTCATACAGATAGCAGTGTAGCTATTTCCATGTTCATAGAGATAGCGGTGTAGATATTTCCATGTTCATACAGATAGCGGTGCTGATATTTCCATGTTTATACAGGTAGTGGTGTAGATATTTCCATGTTCATGCAGATAGCGGTGTAGATATTTCCATGTTCATCCAGATGGCTGTGTAGATATTTCCATGTTTATACAGATAGCGGTGTAGATATTTCCATGTTTATACAGATAGCGGTGTAGATATTTCCATCTTTATACAGATAGCGGTGTAGATATCTCCTTCTTAATACAGATGGCGGTGTAGATATTTATATGTTCATACAGATGGCGGTGCGGATATTTCCATGTTCATACAGATGGCGGTGTAGATATTTCCATGTTTATAGAGATAGCGGTGTAGTTATTTCCATGTGTAAAGAGATAGCTGTGTAGATATTTCCATGTATATGCAGTTAGCTGTGTTGATATTTTCATTTTCATGCAGACTGTGGTGTGGATATTTCCATGTTCAAACAGATAGCGGTGTAGATATTTCCATGTTCATACAGATAGCGGTGTAGATATTTCCATGTTCATAGAGATAGCGGTGTAGATATTTCAATGTTCATACAGATAGCGGTGTAGATATTTCCATGTTCATACAGATAGCGGTGTAGCTATTTCCATGTTCATACAGATAGCGGTGTAGATATTTCCATGTTCATACAGATAGCGGTGTAGATATTTCCATGCTCATACAGATAGCGGTGCTGATATTTCCATGTTTATACAGGCAGCGGTGTAGATATTTCCATGTTCATACAGATAGCGGTGCTGATATTTCCATGTTTATACAGGTAGTGGTGTAGATATTTCCATGTTCATACAGATAGCAGTGTAGATATTTCCATGTTCATCCAGATGGCTGTGTAGATATTTCCATGTTTATACAGATAGCGGTGTAGATATTTCCATGTTTATACAGATAGCGGTGTAGATATTTCCATCTTTATACAGATAGCGGTGTAGATATCTCCTTCTTAATACAGATGGCGGTGTAGATATTTATATGTTCATACAGATGGCGGTGCGGATATTTCCATGTTCATACAGATGGCGGTGTAGATATTTCCATGTTTATAGAGATAGCGGTGTAGTTATTTCCATGTGTAAAGAGATAGCTGTGTAGATATTTCCATGTATATGCAGTTAGCTGTGTAGATATTTTCATTTTCATGCAGACAGTGGTGTGGATATTTCCATGTTCAAACAGATAGCGGTGTAGATATTTCCATGTTCATACAGATAGCGGTGTAGATATTTCCATGTTCATACAGATAGCGGTGTAGATATTTCAATGTTCATACAGATAGCGGTGTAGATATTTCCATGTTCATACAGATAGCGGTGTAGCTATTTCCATGTTCATACAGATAGCGGTGTAGATATTTCCATGTTCATACAGATAGCGGTGTAGATATTTCCATGCTCATACAGATAGCGGTGCTGATATTTCCATGTTTATACAGGCAGCGGTGTAGATATTTCAATGTTCATACAGATAGCGGTGTAGATATTTCAATGTTCATACAGATAGCGGTTTAGATATTTCTTTCTTAATACAGATGGCGGTGTAGATATTTATATGTTCATACAGATGGCGGTGCAGATATTTCCATGTTCATACAGTTGGCGGTGTAGATATTTCCATGTTTATAGAGATAGCGGAGTACTTATTTCCATGCGTTAAGAGATAGTTGTGTAGATATTTCCATGTGTATGCAGATAGCTGTGTAGATATTTCCATTTTCAAGCAGACAGCGTTGTAGATATTTCCATGCTCAAACAGATAGCGGTGTAGATATTTCCATGTTCATACAGATAGCGGTGTAGATATTTCCATGTTCATGTAGATAGCGGTGTAGATATTTCCAAGTTCATACAGATAGCGGTGTAGATATTTCCATGTTCATACAGATAGCGGTGCTGATATTTCCATGTTTATACAGGTAGCGGTGTAGATATTTCCATGTTTAAACAGATAGCGGTGTAGATATTTCCATGTTTATACACATAGCGGTGTAGATATTTCCATGTTCATTCAGAGAGCGGTGTAGATATTTCCATGTTTATACAGATAGCGGTGAAGATCTATGCATGTTTACACACATAGCGGAGTAGATATTTCCATGTTCATCCAGATGGCTGTGTAGATATTTCCATGTTCATACACATAGCGGTGTAGATATTTCCATGCTCATACTGATAGTGGTGTAGATAATTCCATGTTCATACAGATAGCGGAGTAGATATTTCCATGTTCATACAGATAGCAGTGTAGCTATTTCCATGTTCATAGATGTAGCGGTGTAGACATTTCCATGTTCATACAGATAGCGGTGCTGATATTTCCATGTTTATACAGGTAGCGGTGTAGATATTTCCATGTTTATACAGATAGCGGTGTAGGTATTTCCATGTTTATACAGATAGCGGTGTAGATATTCCCAAGTTTATACAGATAGCGGTGTAGATATCTCCAACTTAATACAGATGGCGGTGTAGATATTTATATGTTTATACAGATGGCGGTGCAGATATTTCCATGTTCATACAGATGGCGGTGTAGATATTTCCATGTTTATAGATATAGCGGTGTAGTTATTTCCATGTGTAAAGAGATAGCTTTGTAGATATTTCCATGTATATGCAGATATCTTTGTAGATATTTCCATTTTCATGCAGATAGCGGTGTAGATATTTCCATGTTCAAACAGATAGCGGTGTAGATATTTCCATGTTCATACAGATAGCAGTGTAGATATTTCCATGTTTATACAGATAGCGGTGAAGATGTATGCATGTTTACACAGATAGCGGTGTAGATATTTCCATGTTCATAAAGATAGAGGTGTAGATATTTCCATGTTCATCCAGATGAATGTGTAGATATATCCATGTTCATACAGATGGCGGTGAAGATATTTCCATGTTCATACAGATAGCGGTGTAGTTATTTCCATGTGTAAAGAGATAGCTGTGTAGGTATTTCCATGTATATGCAGATAGCTGTGTATATATTTCCATTTTCATGCAGATAGCTGTTTAGATATTTCCATGTTCAAACAGATAGCGGTGTAGATATTTCCATGTTCATAGTGATAGCGGTGTAGATACTTCCATGTTCATACAGATAGAGGGGCTGATATTTCCATGTTTATACAGAGAGTGGTGCTTATATTTCCATGTTTATACAGATAGCGGTGTAGATATTTCCATGTTAATACAGATAGCGGTGTAGATATTTCCATGTTTATACAGATAGCGGTGTAGATATCTCTATCTTAATACAGATGGGGGTGTAGATATTTATATGTTCATACAGATGGCGGTGCAGATATTTCCATGTTCATACAGATAGCGGTGTAGTTATTTCCATGTGTAAAGAGATAGCTGTGTAGATATTTCCATGTATATGCAGATAGCTGTGTAGATATTTCCATTTTCATGCTGATAGCGGTATAGATATTTCCATGTTCAAACAGATAGCGGTGTAGATATTTCCACGTTCATACAGATAGCGGTGTTGATATTTCCATGCTTATACAGATTGCGGTGAAGATGTATGCATGTTTACACTGATAGCGGTGTAGATATTTCCATGTTCATGCAGATAGCGGTGTAGATATTTCCATGTACATCCAGATGGCTGTGTAGATATATCCATGTTCATACAGATAGCGGTGTAGATATTTCCATCTTCATACAGATAGTGATGTAGGTATTTCCATGTTCATACAGATAGCGGAGTAGCTATTTCCTTGTTCATACAGATAGCTGTGTAGCTATTTCCATGTTCATAGAGATAGCGGTGTAGATATTTCCATGTTCATACAGATAGCGGTGCTGATATTTCCATGTTTATACAGGTAGTGGTGTAGATATTTCCATGTTCATACAGATAGCGGTGTAGATATTTCCATGTTCATCCAGATGGCTGTGTAGATATTTTCATGTTTATACAGATAGCGGTGTAGATATTTCCATGTTTATACAGATAGCGGTGCAGATATTTCCATGTTCATACAGATGGCGGTGTAGATATTTCCATGTTTATAGAGATAGCGGAGTACTTATTTCCATGCGTTAAGAGATAGTTGTGTAGATATTTCCATGTGTATGCAGATAGCTGTGTAGATATTTCCATTTTCAAGCAGACAGCGTTGTAGATATTTCCATGCTCAAACAGATAGCGGTGTAGATATTTCCATGTTCATTCAGATAGCGGTGTAGATATTTCCATGTTCATACAGATAGCGGTGTAGATATTTCCATGTTCATACAGATAGCGGTGTAGAAAATTCCATGTTCATACAGATAGCGGTGATGATATTTCCATGTTTATACAGTTAGTGGTGTAGATATTTCCATGTTTATACAGATAGCGGTGTAGATATTTCCATGTTTATACAGATAGCGGTGTAGAGATTTCCATGTTTATAGATATAGCGGTGTAGTTATTTCCATGTGTAAAGAGATAGCTGTGTAGATATTTCCATGTATATGCAGATAGCTTTGTAGATATTTCCATTTTCATGCAGATAGCGGTGTAGATATTTACATGTTCATACAGATAGCGGTGCTGATATTTCCATGTTTATACAGGTAGCCGTGTAGATATTTCCATGTTTATACTGATAGCGGTGTAGATATTTCCATGTTTATACAGATAGTGGTGCAGATATTTCCATGTTTATTCAGATAGCGGTGTAGATATCTCCATCTTAATACAGATGGCGGTGTAGATATTTATATGTTCATACAGATGGCGGTGCAGATATTTCCATGTTCATACAGATGGCGGTGTGGATATTTCCATGTTCATACAGATAGCGGTGTAGTTATTTCCATGTGTAAAGAGATAGCTGTGTAGATATTTCCATGTATATGCAGATAGCAGTGTAGATATTTCCATGTTCATACAGATAGCAGTGTAGATATTTCCATGTTTATACAGATAGCGGTGAAGATGTATGCATGTTTACACAGATAGCGGTGTAGATATTTCCATGTTCATAAAGATAGAGGTGTAGATATTTCCATGTTCATCCAGATGAATGTGTAGATATATCCATGTTCATACAGATGGCGGTGAAGATATTTCCATGTTCATACAGATAGCGGTGTAGTTATTCCCATGTGTAAAGGGATAGCTGTGTAGATATTTCCATGTATATGCAGATAGCTGTGTATATATTTCCATTTTCATGCAGATCGCGGTTTAGATATTTCCATGTTCAAACAGATAGCGGTGTAGATATTTCCATGTTCATAGAGATAGCGGTGTAGATACTTCCATGTTCATACAGATAGAGGGGCTGATATTTCCATGTTCACAAAGAGAGCGGTGCTGATATTTCCATGTTTATACAGATAGCGGTGTAGATATTTCCATGTTAATACAGATAGCGGTGTAGATATTTCCATGTTTATACAGATAGCGGTGTAGATATATCTATCTTAATACAGATGGTGGTGTAGATATTTATATGTTCATACAGATGGCGGTGCAGATATTTCCATGTTCATACAGATAGCGGTGTAGTTATTTCCATGTGTAAAGAGATAGCTGTGTAGTTATTTCCCTGTATATGCAGATAGCTGTGTAGATATTTCCATTTTCATGCTGATAGCGGTATAGATATTTCCATGTTCAAACAGATAGCGGTGTAGATATTTCCACGTTCATACAGATAGCGGTGTTGATATTTCCATGCTTATACAGATTGCGGTGAAGATGTATGCATGTTTACACTGATAGCGGTGTAGATATTTCCATGTTCATGCAGATAGCGGTGTAGATATTTCCATGTACATCCAGATGGCTGTGTAGATATATCCATGTTCATACAGATATCGGTGTAGATATTTCCATCTTCATACAGATAGTGATGTAGATATTTCCATGTTCATACAGATAGCGGAGTAGCTATTTCCATGTTCATACAGATAGCAGTGTAGCTATTTCCATGTTCATAGAGATAGCGGTGTAGATATTTCCATGTTCATACAGATAGCGGTGCTGATATTTCCATGTTTATACAGGTAGTGGTGTAGATATTTCCATGTTCATACAGATAGCGGTGTAGATATTTCCATGTTCATCCAGATGGCTGTGTAAATATTTCCATGTTTATACAGATAGCGGTGTAGATATTTCCATGTTTATACAGATAGCGGTGTAGATATTTCCATCTTTATACAGATAGCGGTGTAGATATCTCCTTCTTAATACAGATGGCGGTGTAGATATTTATATGTTCATACAGATGGCGGTGCGGATATTTCCATGTTCATACAGATGGCGGTGTAGATATTTCCATGTTTATAGAGATAGCGGTGTAGTTATTTCCATGTGTAAAGAGATAGCTGTGTAGATATTTCCATGTATATGCAGTTAGCTTTGTAGATATTTTCATTTTCATGCAGACAGTGGTGTGGATATTTCCATGTTCAAACAGATAGCGGTGTAGATATTTCCATGTTCATACAGATAGCGGTGTAGATATTTCCATGTTCATACAGATAGCGGTGTAGATATTTCAATGTTCATACAGATAGCGGTGTAGATATTTCCATGTTCATACAGATAGCGGTGTAGCTATTTCCATGTTCATACAGATAGCGGTGTAGATATTTCCATGTTCATACAGATAGCGATGTAGATATTTCCATGCTCATACAGATAGCGGTGCTGATATTTCCATGTTCATACAGGCAGCGGTGTAGATATTTCAATGTTCATACAGATAGCGGTGTAGATATTTCAATGTTCATACAGATAGCGGTTTAGATATTTCTTTCTTAATACAGATGGCGGTGTAGATATTTATATGTTCATACAGATGGCGGTGCAGATATTTCCATGTTCATACAGATGGCGGTGTAGAGATTTCCATGTTTATAGATATAGCGGTGTAGTTATTTCCATGTGTAAAGAGATAGCTGTGTAGATATTTCCATGTATTTGCAGATAGCTTTGTAGATATTTCCATTTTCATGCAGATAGCGGTGTAGATATTTACATGTTCAAACAGATAGCGGTGTAGATATTTACATGTTCATTCAGATAGCTTTGTAGATATTTCCATGTTCATACAGATAGCGGTGTAGATATTTCCATGTTTATACAGATAGCGGTGTAGATATTTCCATGTTCATACAGATAGCGGTGCTGATATTTCCATGTTTATACAGGTAGCCGTGTAGATATTTCCATGTTTATACTGATAGCGGTGTAGATATTTCCATGTTTATACAGATAGCGGTGCAGATATTTCCATGTTTATTCAGATAGCGGTGTAGATATCTCCATCTTAATACAGATGGCGGTGTAGATATTTATATGTTCATACAGATGGCGGTGCAGATATTTCCATGTTCATACAGATGGCGGTGTAGATATTTCCATGTTCATACAGATAGCGATGTAGTTATTTCCATGTGTAAAGAGATAGCTGTGTAGATATTTCCATGTATATGCAGATAGCTGTGTAGATATTTCCATTTTCATGCAGATAGCGGTGTATATATTTCCATCTTCAAACAGATAGCGGTGTAGATATTTCCATGTTCATACAGATAGCAATGTAGATATTTCCATGTTTATACAGATAGCGGTGAAGATGTATGCATGTTTACACAGATAGCGGTGTGGATATTTCCACCTTCATCCAGAGGGCTGTGTAGATATATCCATGTTCATACAGATAGCGGTGTAGATATTTCCATGTTCATACTGATAGCGGTGTAGACATTTCCATGTTCATACAGATAGCGGTGTAGATATATCCATGTTCATACAGATAGCGGTGTAGATATTTCCGTGTTCATACAGATAGTGGTGTAGCTATTTCCATGTTCATACTGATAACGGTGAAGCTATTTCCATGTTCATACAGATAGCAGTGTAGATATTTCCATGTTGATACAGATAGCGGTGTAGATACTTCCATGTTCATACAGATAGTGGTGCTGATATTTCCATGTTTATACAGACAGCGGTGTAGATATTTCCATGTTTATACAGATAGCGGTTTAGATATTTCCTTCTTAATACAGATGGCGGTGTAGATATTTATATGTTCATACTGATGGCGGTGCAGATAATTCCATGTTCATACAGATGGCGGTGTAGATATTTCCATGTTTATAGATATAGCGGTGTAGTTATTTCCATGTGTAAAGAGATAGCTGTGTAGATATTGCCATGTATATGCAGATAGCTTTGTAGATATTTCCATTTTCATGCAGAAAGCGGTGTAGATATTTACATGTTCAAACAGATAGCGGTGTAGATATTTCCATGTTCATTCAGATAGCTTTGTAGATATTTCCATGTTCATACAGATAGCGGTGTAGATAATTCCATGTTCATACTGATAGCGGTGCTGATATTTCCATGTTTATACAGGTAGTGGTGTAGATATTTCCATGATTATACAGATAGCGGTGTAGATATTTCCATGTTTATACAGATAGCGGTGTAGAGATTTCCATGTTTATAGATATTGCGGTGTAGTTATTTCCATGTGTAAAGAGATAGCTGTGTAGATATTTCCATGTATATGCAGATAGCTTTGTAGATATTTCCATTTTCATGCAGATAGCGGTGTAGATATTTACATGTTCAAACAGATAGCGGTGTAGATATTTCCATGTTCATTCAGATAGCTTTGTAGATATTTCCATGTTCATACAGATAGCGGTGTAGATATTTCCATGTTCATACAGATAGCGGTGTAGATATTTCCATGTTCATACAGATAGCGGTGCTGATATTTCCATGTTTATACAGGTAGCAGTGTAGATATTTCCATGTTTATTCAGATAGCGGTGTAGATATCTCCATCTTAATACAGATGGCGGTGTAGATATTTATATGTTCATACAGATGGCAGTGCAGATATTTCCATGTTCATACAGATGGCGGTGTAGATATTTCCATGTTTATACAGATAGCGGTGTAGTTATTTCCATGTGTAAAGAGATAGCTGTGTAGATATTTCCATGTATATGCAGATAGCTGTGTAGATATTTCCATTTTCATGCAGATAGCGGTGTATATATTTCCATCTTCAAACAGATAGCGGTGTAGATATTTCCATGTTCGTACAGATAGCAATGTAGATATTTCCATGTTTATACAGATAGCGGTGAAGATGTATGCATGTTTACACAGATAGCGGTGTGGATATTTCCATGTTCATCCAGAGGGCTGTGTAGATATATCCATGTTCATACAGATAGCGGAGTAGATATTTCCATGTTCATACTGATAGCGGTGTAGACATTTCCATGTTCATACAGATAGCGGTGTAGATATTTCCATGTTCATACAGTTAGCGGTGCTGATATTTCCATGCTTATACAGGTAGCGGTGTAGATATTTCCATGTTTATACAGATAGCGGTGTATACATTTCCATGTTTATACAGATAGCGGTGTAGATATTTCCACGTTTATGCAGATAGCGGTGTAGATATCTCCATCTAAATAAAGATGGCGGTGCAGATATTTATATGTTCATACAGATGGCGGTGCAGATATTTCCATGTTCATACAGATGGCGGTGTGGATATTTCCATGTTCATACAGATAGCAGTGTAGTTATTTCCATGTGTAAAGAGATAGCTGTGTAGATATTTCCATGTATATGCTGATAGCAGTGTAGATATTTCCATTTTCATGCAGATAGCGGTGTAGATATTTCCATGTTCAAACAGATAGCGGTGTAGATATTTCCATGTTCATACAGATAGCGGTGTAGATATTTCCATGTTCATACAGATAGCGGTGTAGGTATTTCCATGTTTATACAGATAGCGGTGAAGATCTATGCATGTTTACAAAGATAGCGGTGTAGATATTTCCATGTTCATCCAGATGGCTGTGTAGATATATCCATGTTCATACAGATAGCGGTGTAGATATTTCCATGTTCATACAGATAGCGGTGTAGATATTTCCATGTTCATCCAGATGGCTGTGAAGATATATCCATGTTCATACAGATAGCGGTGTAGATATTTCCATGTTCATACAAATAGTGGTGTAGCAATTTCCATGTTCATACAGATAACGGTGTAGCTATTTCCATGTTCATACAGATAGCAGTGTAGATATTTCCATGTTGATACAGATAGCGGTGTAGATACTTCCATGTTCATACAGATATCGGTGCTGATATTTCCATGTTTATACAGATAGCGGTGTAGATATTTCCATGTTTATACAGATATCGGTTTAGATATTTCCTTCTTAATACAGATGGCGGTGTAGATATTTATATGTTCATACAGATGGCTGTGAAGATATATCCATGTTCATACAGATAGCAGTGTAGATATTTACATGTTCAAACAGAGAGCGGTGCAGATATTTCCATGTTCATTCAGATAGCTTTATAGATATTTCCATGTTCATACAGATAGCGGTGTAGATATTTCCATGTTCATACAGATAGCGGTGTAGATATTTCCATGTTCATACAGATAGCGGTGCTGATATTTCCATGTTTATACAGGCAGCGGTGTAGATATTTCCATGTTTATACAGATAGCGGTTTAGATATTTCCTTCTTAATACAGATGGCGGTGTAGATATATATATGTTCATACAGATGGCGGTGCAGATATTTCCATGTTCATACAGATGGCGGTGTAGATATTTCCATGTTTATAGATATAGCGGTGTAGTTATTTCCATGTGTTAAGAGATAGCTGTGTAGATATTTCCATGTATATGCAGATAGCTTTGTAGATATTTCCATTTTCATGCAGATAGCGGTGTAGATATTTACATGTTCGAACAGATAGCGGTGTAGATATTTCCATGTTCATTCAGATAGCTTTGTAGATATTTCCATGTTCATACAGATAGCGGTGTAGATATTTCCATGTTCATACAGATAGCGGTGTAGATATTTCCATGTTCATGTAGATAGCGGTGTAGATATTTCCATGTTCATACAGATAGCGGTGTAGATATTTCCATGTTCATACAGATAGCGGTGCTGATATTTCCATGTTTATACAGGTAGCGGTGTAGATATTTCCATGTTTAAACAGATAGCGGTGTAGATATTTCCATGTTTATACAGATAGCGGTGTAGATATTTCCATGTTCATTCAGAGAGCGGTGTAGATATTTCCATGTTTATACAGATAGCAGTGAAGATCTATGCATGTTTACACAGATAGCGGAGTAGATATTTCCATATTCATCCAGATGGCTGTGTAGATATTTCCATGTTCATACAGAAAGCGGTGTAGCTATTTCCATGTTCATACAGATAGCGGTGTAGATATTTCCATGTTCATACAGATAGCGGTGTAGATATTTCCATGTTCATATAGATAGCGGTGCTGATATTTCCATGTTTATACAGGCAGCGGTGTAGATATTTCAATGTTCATACAGATTGCGGTGTACATATTTCAATGTTCATACAGATAGCGGTTTAGATATTTCCTTCTTAATACAGATGGCGGTGTAGATATTTATATGTTCATACAGATGGCAGTGCAGATATTTCCATGTTCATACAGATGGCGGTGTAGATATTTCCATGTTTATATAGATAGCGGAGTACTTATTTCCATGTGTTAAGAGATAGCTGTGTAGATATTTCCATGTGTATGCAGATAGCTGTGTAGATATTTCCATATTCATGCAGACAGCGGTGTAGATATTTCCATGTTCATACAGATAGCGGTGTAGGTATTTCCATGTTTATACAGATAGCGGTGAAGATCTATGCATGTTTACAAAGATAGCGGTGTACATATTTCCATGTTCATCCAGATGGCTGTGTAGATATATCCATGTTCATACAGATAGCGGTGTAGATATTTCCATGTTCATACAGATAGCGGTGTAGATATTTCCATGTTCATCCAGATGGCTGTGAAGATATATCCATGTTCATACAGATAGCGGTGTAGATATTTCCATGTTCATACAAATAGTGGTGTTGCTATTTCCATGTTCATACATATAACGGTGTAGCTATTTCCATGTTCATACAGATAGCAGTGTAGATATTTCCATGTTGATACAGATAGCGGTGTAGATACTTCCATGTTCATACAGATATCGGTGCTGATATTTCCATGTTTATACAGATAGCGGTGTAGATATTTCCATGTTTATACAGATATCGGTTTAGATATTTCCTTCTTAATACAGATGGCGGTGTAGATATTTATATGTTCATACAGATGGCTGTGAAGATATATCCATGTTCATACAGATAGCAGTGTAGATATTTACATGTTCAAACAGAGAGCGGTGCAGATATTTCCATGTTCATTCAGATAGCTTTATAGATATTTCCATGTTCATACAGATAGCGGTGTAGATATTTCCATGTTCATACAGATAGCGGTGTAGATATTTCCATGTTCATACAGATAGCGGTGCTGATATTTCCATGTTTATACAGGCAGCGGTGTAGATATTTCCATGTTTATACAGATAGCGGTTTAGATATTTCCTTCTTAATACAGATGGCGGTGTAGATATATATATGTTCATACAGATGGCGGTGCAGATATTTCCATGTTCATACAGATGGCGGTGTAGATATTTCCATGTTTATAGATATAGCGGTGTAGTTATTTCCATGTGTTAAGAGATAGCTGTGTAGATATTTCCATGTATATGCAGATAGCTTTGTAGATATTTCCATTTTCATGCAGATAGCGGTGTAGATATTTACATGTTCGAACAGATAGCGGTGTAGATATTTCCATGTTCATTCAGATAGCTTTGTAGATATTTCCATGTTCATACAGATAGCGGTGTAGATATTTCCATGTTCATACAGATAGCGGTGTAGATATTTCCATGTTCATGTAGATAGCGGTGTAGATATTTCCATGTTCATACAGATAGCGGTGTAGATATTTCCATGTTCATACAGATTGCGGTGCTGATATTTCCATGTTTATACAGGTAGCGGTGTAGATATTTCCATGTTTAAACAGATAGCGGTGTAGATATTTCCATGTTTATACAGATAGCGGTGTAGATATTTCCATGTTCATTCAGAGAGCGGTGTAGATATTTCCATGTTTATACAGATAGCAGTGAAGATCTATGCATGTTTACACAGATAGCGGAGTAGATATTTCCATGTTCATCCAGATGGCTGTGTAGATATTTCCATGTTCATACAGAAAGCGGTGTAGCTATTTCCATGTTCATACAGATAGCGGTATAGATATTTCCATGTTCATACAGATAGCGGTGTAGATATTTCCATGTTCATATAGATAGCGGTGCTGATATTTCCATGTTTATACAGGCAGCGGTGTAGATATTTCAATGTTCATACAGATTGCGGTGTACATATTTCAATGTTCATACAGATAGCGGTTTAGATATTTCCTTCTTAATACAGATGGCGGTGTAGATATTTATATGTTCATACAGATGGCAGTGCAGATATTTCCATGTTCATACAGATGGCGGTGTAGATATTTCCATGTTTATATAGATAGCGGAGTACTTATTTCCATGTGTTAAGAGATAGCTGTGTAGATATTTCCATGTGTATGCAGATAGCTGTGTAGATATTTCCATATTCATGCAGACAGCGGTGTAGATATTTCCATGTTCAAACAGATAGCGGTGTAGATATTTCCATGTTCATACAGATAGCGGTGTAGATAATTCCATGTTCATACAGATAGCGGTGCTGATATTTCCATGTTTATACAGGTAGTGGTGTAGATATTTCCATGTTTATACAGATAGCGGTGTAGATATTCCCATGTTTATACAGATAGCAGTGTAGATATCTCCATCTTAATACAGATGGCGGTGTAGACATTTATATGTTCATACAGATGGTGGTGCACAAATTTCCATGTTCGTACAGATGGCGGTGTAGATATTTCCATGTTCATACAGATAGCGGAGTACTTATTTCCATGTGTTAAGAGACAGCTGTGTAGATATTTCCATGTGTATGCAGATAGCTGTGTAGATATTTCCATTTTCAAGCAGACAGCGTTGTAGATATTTCCATGTTCAAACAGATAGCGGTGTAGATATTTCCATGTTCATACAGATAGCGGTGTAGATATTTCCATGTTCATACAGATAGCGGTGTAGATATTTCCATGTTCATACAGATAGCGGTGTAGATAATTCCATGTTCATACAGATAGCGGTGCTGATATTTCCATGTTTATACAGGTAGTGGTGTAGATATTTCCATGTTTATACAGATAGCGGTGTAGATATTTCCATGTTTATACAGATAGCGGTGTAGAGATTTCCATGTTTATAGATATAGCGGTGTAGTTATTTATATGTGTAAAGAGATAGCTGTGTAGATATTTCCATGTATATGCAGATAGCTTTGTAGATATTTCCATTCTCATGCAGATAGCGGTGTAGATATTTACATGTTCAAACAGATAGCGGTGTAGATATTTCCATGTTCATTCAGATAGCTTTGTAGATATTTCCATGTTCATACAGATAGCGGTGTAGATATTTCCAGGTTCATACAGATAGCGGTGTAGATATTTCCATGTTCATACAGATAGCGGTGCTGATATTTCCATGTTTACAGGTAGCCGTGTAGATATTTCCATGTTTATACTGATAGCGGTGTAGATATTTCCATGTTTATACAGATAGCGGTGTAGATATTTCCATGTTTATTCAGATAGCGGTTTAGATATCTCCATCTTAATACAGATGGCGGTGTAGATATTTATATGTTCATACAGATGGCGGTGCAGATATTTCCATGTTCATAAAGATGGCGGTGTAGATATTTCCATGTTTATAGATATAGCGGTGTAGTTATTTCCATGTGTAAAGAGATAGCTGTGTAGATATTTCCATGTATATGCAGATAGCTTTGTAGATATTTCCATTTTCATGCAGATAGCGGTGTAGATATTTACATGTTCAAACAGATAGCGGTGTAGATATTTCCATGTTCATTCAGATAGCTTTGTTGATATTTCCATGTTCATACAGATAGCGGTGTAGATAATTCCATGTTCATACAGATAGCGGTGCTGATATTTCTATGTTTATACAGGTAGTGGTGTAGATATTTCCATGTTTATACAGATAGCGGTGTAGATATTTCCATGTTTATACAGATAGCGGTGTAGATATTTCCATGTTTATAGATATAGCGGTGTAGTTATTTCCATGTGTATAGGGATAGCTGTGTAGATATTTCCATGTATATGCAGATAGCTTTGTAGATATTTCCATTTTCATGCAGATTGCGGTGTAGATATTT
Source organism: Gorilla gorilla gorilla (assembly GCF_029281585.2). Classification (NCBI taxonomy): domain Eukaryota; kingdom Metazoa; phylum Chordata; class Mammalia; order Primates; family Hominidae; genus Gorilla; species Gorilla gorilla. The sequence goes on from NC_073244.2 coordinate 76,261,075, forward strand.
ACATGTTCAAACAGATAGCGGTGTAGATATTTCCATGTTCATTCAGATAGCTTTGTAGATATTTCCATGTTCGTACAGATAGCGGTGTAGATATTTCCATGCTCATACAGATAGCGGTGTAGATATTTCCATGTTCATACAGATACCGGTGCTGATATTTCCATGTTTATACAGGTAGCAGTGTAGATATTTCCATGTTTACAGAGAGCGGTGTAGATATTTCCATGTTTATACAGATAGCGGTGTAGATATTTCCATGTTTATTCAGATAGCGGTGTAGATATCTCCGTCTTAATACAGATGGCGGTTTAGATATTTATATGTTCATACAGATGGCGGTGCAGATATTTCCATGTTCATACACATGGCGGTGTAGATATTTCCATGTTCATACCGATCGCGGTGTAGTTATTTCCATGTGTAAAGAGATAGCTGTGTAGATATTTCCATGTATTTGCAGATAGCTGTGTAGATATTTCCATTTTCATGCAGATAGCGGTGTATATATTTCCATCTTCAAACCGATAGCGGTGTAGATATTTCCATGTTCATACAGATAGCAATGTAGATATTTCCATGTTTATACAGATAGCGGTGAAGATGTATGCATGTTTACACAGATAGCGGTGTGGATATTTCCATGTTCATCCGGAGGGCTGTGTAGATATATCCATGTTCATACAGATAGCGGTGTAGATATTTCCATGTTTATGCAGATAGCGCTGCAGATATCTCCATCTTAATACAGATGGCGGTGCAGATATTTATATGTTCATACAGATGGCGGTGCGGATATTTCCATGTTCATACAGATGGCGGTGTGGATATTTCCATGTTCATACAGATAGCGGTGTAGTTATTTCCATGTGTAAAGAGATAGCTGTGTAGGTATTTCCATGTATATGCAGATAGCAGTGTAGATATTTCCATTTTCATGCAGATAGTGGTGTAGATATTTCCATGTTCGTACAGATAGCGGTGTAGATATTTCCATGTTCATACAGATAGCGGTTTAGATATTTCCATGTTCAAACAGATAGCGGTGTAGATATTTCCATGTTCATACAGATAGCGGTGTAGATATTTCCATGTTTATACAGATAGCGGTGAAGATGTATGCATGTTTACACAGATAGCGGTGTATAAATTTCCATGTTCATACAGATAGCTGTGTAGATATTTCCATGTTCATCAAGATGGCTCTGTAGATATATCCATGTTCATACAGATGACGGTGAAGATATTTCCATGTTCATACAGATAGCGGTGTAGTTATTTCCATGTGTAAAGAGATAGCTGTGTAGATATTTCCATGTATATGCAGATAGCTGTGTAGATATTTCCATTTTCATGCAGATAGCGGTGTAGATATTTCCATGTTCAAACAGATAGCGATGTAGATATTTCCATGTTCATACAGATAGCGGTGTAGATATTTCCATGTTCATACAGATAGCGGTGTAGATATTTCCATGTTTTTACAGATAGCGGTGAAGATGTACGCATGTTTACACAGATAGCGGTGTAGATATTTCCATGTTCATACAGATAGCGGTGTAGATATTTCCATGTTCATCCAGATGGCTGTGTAGATATATCCATGTTAATACAGTTAGCGGTGTAGATACTTCCATGTTCATACAGATAGCGGTGTAGCTATTTCCATGTTGATACAGATAACGGTGTAGCTATTTCCATGTTCATACAGATAGCGGTGTAGATATTTCCTTGTTCATACAGATAGCGGTGTAGCTATTTCCATGTTCATACGGAGAACGGTGTAGATATTTCCATGTTCATACAGATAGCAGTGTAGATATTTCCATGTTAATACAGATAGCGGTGTAGATATTTCCATGTTCATACAGATAGCGGTGCTGATACTTCCATGTTTATACATGCAGCGGTGTAGATATTTCCATGTTTATACAGATAGCGGTTTAGATATTTCCTTCTTAATACAGATGGCGGTGTAGATATTTATATGTTCATACAGATGGCGGTGCTGATATTCCCATGTTCATGCAGATGGCGGTGTAGATATTTCCAAGTTTATAGATATAGCGGTGTAGTTATTTCCATGTGTAAAGAGATAGCTGTGTAGATATTTCCATGTATATGCAGATAGCTTTGTAGATATTTCCATTTTCATGCAGATAGCGGTGTAGATATTTACATGTTCAAACAGATAGCGGTGTAGATTTTTCCATATTCATTCAGATAGCTTTGTAGATATTTCCATGTTCATCCAGATAGCGGTGTAGATACTTCCATGTTCATAAAGATAGCGGTGTAGATATTTCCATGTTCATACAGATAGCGGTGCTGATATTTCCATGTTTATACAGGTAGCGGTGTAGATATTTCCATGGTTATACAGATAGCAGTGTAGATATTTCCATGTTTATACAGATAACGGTGTAGATATTTCCATGTTTATTCAGATAGCGGTGTAGATATCTCCATCTTAATACAGATGGCGGTGTAGATATTTATATGTTCATACAGATGGCCGTGCAGATATTTCCATGTTCATACAGATGGCGGTGTAGATATTTCCATCTTCATAAAGATAGCGGTGTAGTTATTTCCATGTGTAAAGAGATAGCTGTGTAGATATTTCCATGTATATGCTGATAGCTGTGTAGATATTTCCATTTTCATGCAGATAGCGGTGTATATATTTCCATCTTCAAACAGATAGCGGTGTAGATATTTCCATGTTCATACAGATAGCGCTGTAGATATTTCCATGTTTATACAGATAGCGGTGAAGATGTATGCATGTTTACACAGATAGCGGTGTGGATATTTCCATGTTCATACAGAGGGTTGTGTGGATATATCCATGTTCATACAGATAGCGGTGTAGATATTTCCTTGTTCATACTGATAGCGGTGTAGATATTTCCATGTTCATACAGATAGCGGTGTAGATATTTCCATGTTCATACAGATAGTGGTGTAGATATTTCCATGTTCATACAGATAGCGGTGTAGCTATTTCCATGTTCATACAGATAGCGGTGTAGATATTTCCATGTTCATCCAGGTGGCTGTGTAGATATATCCATGTTCATACAGATGGCGGTGAAGGTATTTCCATGTTCATACAGATAGCGGTGTAGGTATTTCCATGTTCATATTGATAGCGGTGTAGATACTTCCATGTTCTTACAGATAGAGGGGCTGATATTTCCATGTTCATAAAGATAGCGGTGCTGATATTTCCATGTATATACAGATAGTGGTGTAGATATTTCCCTGTTTATACAGATAGCGGTGTAGATATTTCCATGTTTACACAGATAGCGGTGTAGATATCTCCATCTTAATACAGATGGCGGTGTAGATATTTCCATGTTCATACAGATAGCGGTGTAGTTATTTCCATGTGTAAAGAGATAGCTGTGTAGATATTTCCATGTATATGCAGATAGCTGTGTAGATATTTCCATTTTCATGCAGATAGCGGTGTAGATATTTCCATGTTCAAACAGATAGCGATGTAGATATTTCCATGTTCATACAGATAGCGGTGTAGATATTTCCATGTTCATACAGATAGCGGTGTAGATATTTCCATGTTTTTACAGATAGCGGTGAAGATGTACGCATGTTTACACAGATAGCGGTGTAGATATTTCCATGTTCATACAGATAGCGGTGTAGATATTTCCATGTTCATCCAGATGGCTGTGTAGATATATCCATGTTAATACAGTTAGCGGTGTACGTACTTCCATGTTCATACAGATAGCGGTGTAGCTATTTCCATGTTGATACAGATAACGGTGTAGCTATTTCCATGTTCATACAGATAGCGGTGTAGATATTTCCTTGTTCATACAGATAGCGGTGTAGCTATTTCCATGTCCATACGGAGAACGGTGTAGATATTTCCATGTTCATACAGATAGCAGTGTAGATATTTCCATGTTAATACAGATAGCGGTGTAGATATTTCCATGTTCATACAGATAGCGGTGCTGATACTTCCATGTTTATACATGCAGCGGTGTAGATATTTCCATGTTTATACAGATAGCGGTTTAGATATTTCCTTCTTAATACAGATGGCGGTGTAGATATTTATATGTTCATACAGATGGCGGTGCTGATATTCCCATGTTCATGCAGATGGCGGTGTAGATATTTCCAAGTTTATAGATATAGCGGTGTAGTTATTTCCATGTGTAAAGAGATAGCTGTGTAGATATTTCCATGTATATGCAGATAGCTTTGTAGATATTTCCATTTTCATGCAGATAGCGGTGTAGATATTTACATGTTCAAACAGATAGCGGTGTAGATTTTTCCATATTCATTCAGATAGCTTTGTAGATATTTCCATGTTCATCCAGATAGCGGTGTAGATACTTCCATGTTCATAAAGATAGCGGTGTAGATATTTCCATGTTCATACAGATAGCGGTGCTGATATTTCCATGTTTATACAGGTAGCGGTGTAGATATTTCCATGGTTATACAGATAGCAGTGTAGATATTTCCATGTTTATACAGATAGCGGTGTAGATATTTCCATGTTTATTCAGATAGCGGTGTAGATATCTCCATCTTAATACAGATGGCGGTGTAGATATTTATATGTTCATACAGATGGCGGTGCAGATATTTCCATGTTCATACAGATGGCGGTGTAGATATTTCCATCTTCATAAAGATAGCGGTGTAGTTATTTCCATGTGTAAAGAGATAGCTGTGTAGATATTTCCATGTATATGCTGATAGCTGTGTAGATATTTCCATTTTCATGCAGATAGCGGTGTATATATTTCCATCTTCAAACAGATAGCGGTGTAGATATTTCCATGTTCATACAGATAGCGCTGTAGATATTTCCATGTTTATACAGATAGCGGTGAAGATGTATGCATGTTTACACAGATAGCGGTGTGGATATTTCCATGTTCATACAGAGGGTTGTGTGGATATATCCATGTTCATACAGATAGCGGTGTAGATATTTCCTTGTTCATACTGATAGCGGAGTAGATATTTCCATGTTCATACAGATAGCGGTGTAGATATCTCCATCTTAATACAGATGGTGGTGTAGATATTTCCATGTTCATACAGATAGCGGTGTAGCTATTTCCATGTTCATACGGAGAACGGTGTACATATTTCCATGTTCATACAGATAGCAGTGTAGATATTTCCATGTTAATACAGATAGCGGTGTAGATATTTCCATGTTCATACAGATAGCGGTGTAGATATTTCCATGTTCATACAGATAGCGGTGTAGTTATTTCCATGTGTAAAGAGATAGCTGTGTAGATATTTCCATGTATATGCAGATAGCTGTGTAGATATTCCCATTTTCATGCAGATAGCGGTGTATATATTTCCATCTTCAAAGAGATAGCGGTGTAGATATTTCCATGTTCATACAGATAGCAATGTAGATATTTCCATGTTTATACAGATAGCGGTGAAGATGTATGCATGTTTACACAGATAGCGGTGTGGATATTTCCATGTTCATCCAGAGGGCTGTGTAGATATATCCATGTTCATACAGATAGCGGAGTAGATATTTCCATGTTCATACTGACAGCGGTGTAGACATTTCCATGTTCATACAGATAGCGGTGTAGATATTTCCATGTTCATACAGATAGCGGTGCTGATATTTCCATGCTTATACAGGTAGCGGTGTAGATATTTCCATGTTTATTCAGATAGCGGTGTATACATTTCCATGTTTATACAGATAGCGGTGTAGGTATTTCCATGTTTATGCAGATAGCGGTGTAGATATCTCCATCTTAATAAAGATGGCGGTGCAGATATTTATATGTTCATACAGATGGCGGTGCAGATATTTCCATGTTCATACAGATGGCGGTGTGGATATTTCCATGTTCATACAGATAGCGGTGTAGTTATTTCCATGTGTAAAGAGATAGCTGTGTAGATATTTCCATGTATATGCTGATAGAAGTGTAGATATTTCCTTTTTCATGCAGATAGCGGTGTAGATATTTCCATGTTCAAACAGATAGCGGTGTAGATATTTCCATGTTCATACAGATAGCGGTGTAGATATTTCCATGTTCATACAGATAGCAGTGTAGATATTTCCATGTTTATACAGATAGCGGTGAAGATCTATGCATGTTTACACAGATAGCGGTGTAGATATTTCCATGTTCATCCAGATGGCTGTGTAGATATATCCATGTTCATACAGATAGCGGTGTAGATATTTCCATGTTCATACAGATAGCGGTGTAGATATTTCCATGTTCATCCAGATGGCTGTGAAGATATATCCATGTTCATACAGATAGCGGTGTAGATATTTCCATGTTCATACAGATAGTGGTGTAGCTATTTCCATGTTCATACAGATAACGGTGTAGCTATTTCCATGTTAATACAGATAGCAGTGTAGATATTTCCATGTTGATACAGATAGCGGTGTAGATACTTCCATGTTCATACAGATATCGGTGCTGATATTTCCATGTTTATACAGATAGCGGTGTAGATATTTCCATGTTTATACAGATAGCGGTTTAGATATTTCCTTCTTAATACAGATGGCGGTGTAGATATTTATATGTTCATACAGATGGTTGTGAAGATATATCCATGTTCATACAGATAGCGGTGTAGATATTTACATGTTCAAACAGATAGCGGTGTAGATATTTCCATGTTCATTCAGATAGCTTTGTAGATATTTCCATGTTCATACAGATAGCGGTGTAGATATCCCATGTTCATACAGATAGCGGTGTAGATATTTCCATGTTCATGTAGATAGCGGTGTAGATATTTCCATGTTCATACAGATAGCGGTGTAGATATTTCCATGTTAATACAGATAGCGGTGTAGATATTTCCATGTTTATACAGATAGCGGTGTAGATATTTCCATGTTCATACAGATAGCGGTGTAGATATTTCCATGTTTATACAGATAGCCATGAAGATCTATGCATGTTTACACAGATAGCGGAGTAGATATTTCCATGTTCATCCAGATGGCTGTGTAGATATTTCCATGTTCATACAGATAGTGGTGTAGCTATTTCCATGTTCATACAGATAGCGGTGTAGATATTTCCATGTTCATACAGATAGCGGTGTAGATATTTCCATTTTCATATAGATAGCGGTGCTGATATTTCCATGTTTATACAGGCAGCAGTGTAGATATTTCAATGTTCATACAGATTGCGGTGTACATATTTCCATGTTTATACAGATAGCGGTTTAGATATTTCCTTCTTAATACAGATGGCGGTGTAGATATATATATGTTCATACATATGGCGGTGCAGATATTTCCATGTTCATACAGATAGCGGTGTAGATATTTCCAAGTTTATAGATATAGCGGTGTAGTTATTTCCATGTGTTAAGAGATAGCTGTGTAGATATTTCCATGTATATGCAGATAGCTTTGTAGATATTTCCATTTTCATGCAGATAGCGGTGTAGATATTTACATGTTCGAACAGATAGCGGTGTACATATTTCCATGTTCATTCAGATAGCTTTGTAGATATTTCCATGTTCATACAGATAGCGGTGTAGATATTTCCATGTTCATACAGATAGCGGTGTAGATATTTCCATGTTCATGTAGATAGCGGTGTAGATATTTCCATGTTCATACAGATAGCGGTGTAGATATTTCCATGTTCATACAGATAGCGGTGCTGATATTTCCATGTTTATACAGGTAGCGGTGTAGATATTTCCATGTTTATACAGATAGCGGTGTAGATATTTCCATGTTTATACAGATAGCGGTGTAGATATTTCCATGTTCATACAGATAGCGGTGTAGATATTTCCATGTTTATACAGATAGCCGTGAAGATCTATGCATGTTTACACAGATAGCGGAGTAGATATTTCCATGTTCATCCAGATGGCTGTGTAGATATTTCCATGTTCATACAGATAGCGGTGTAGTTATTTCCATGTGTAAAGAGATAGCTGTGTAGATATTTCCATGTATATGCAGATAGCAGTGTAGATATTTCCATTTTCATGCAGATAGCGGTGTAGATATTTCCATTTTCATGCAGATAGCGGTGTAGATATTTCCATGTTCAAACAGATAGCGGTGTAGATATTTCCATGTTCATACAGATAGCGGTGTAGATATTTCCATGTTCATACAGATAGCGGTGAAGATATTTCCATGTTTATACAGATAGCGGTGAAGATCTATGCATGTTTACACAGATAGCGGAGTAGATATTTCCATGTTCATCCAGATGGCTGTGTAGATATTTCCATGTTCATACAGATAGCGGTGTAGCTATTTCCATGTTCATACAGATAGCGGTGTAGATATTTCCAGGTTCATACAGATAGCGGTGCTGATATTTCCATGTTTATACAGGCCGCGGTGTAGATATTTCAATGTTCATACAGATAGTGGTGTAGATATTTCAATGTTCATACAGATAGCGGTTTAGATATTTCTTTCTTAATACAGATGGCGGTGTAGATATTTATTTGTTCATACAGATGGCGGAGCAGATATTTCCATGTTCATACAGATGGCGGTGTAGATATTTCCATGTTTATAGAGATAGCGGATTACTTATTTCCATGTGTTAAGAGATAGCTGTGTAGATATTTCCATGTGTATGCAGATAGCTGTGTAGATATTTCCATTTTCAAGCAGATAGCGTTGTAGATATTTCCATGTTCATACAGATAGCTTTGTAGATATTTCCATGTTCATACAGATAGCGGTGTAGATATTTCCATGTTCATACAGATAGCGGTGTAGATAATTCCATGTTCATACAGATAGCGGTGCCGATATTTCCATGTTTATACAGGTAGTGGTGTAGATATTTCCATGTTTATACAGATAGCGGTGTAGATATTTCCATATTTATACAGATAGCGGTGTAGAGATTTCCATGTTTATAGATATAGCGGTGTAGTTATTTCCATGTGAAAGAGATAGCTGTGTAGATATTTCCATGTATATGCAGATAGCTTTGTAGATATTTCCATTTTCATGCAGATAGCGGTGTAGATATTTACATGTTCAAACAGATAGCGGTGTAGATATTTCCATGTTCATTCAGATAGCTTTGTAGATATTTCCATGTTCATACAGATAGCGGTGTAGATATTTCCATGTTCATACAGATAGCGGTGTAGATATTTCCATGTTCATACAGATAGCGGTGCTGATATTTCCATGTTTACAGGTAGCCGTGTAGATATTTCCATGTTTATACTGATAGCGGTGTAGATATTTCCATGTTTATACAGATAGCGGTTTAGATATTTCCATGTTTATTCAGATAGCGGTGTAGATATCTCCATCTTAATACAGATGGCCGTGTAGATATTTATATGTTCATACAGATGGCGGAGCAGATATTTCCATGTTCATACAGATGGCGGTGTAGATATTTCCTTGTTCATACAGATAGCGGTGTAGTTATTTCCATGTGTAAACAGATAGCTGTGTAGATATTTCCATGTATATGCAGATGGCTGTGTAGATATTTCCATTTTCATGCAGATAGCGGTGTATATATTTCCATCTTCAAACAGATAGCGGTGTAGATATTTCCATGTTCATACAGATAGCAATGTAGATATTTCCATGTTTATACAGATAGCGGTGAAGATGTATGCATGTTTACACAGATAGCGGTGTGGATATTTCCATGTTCATCCAGATGGCTGTGTAGATATATCCATGTTCATACAGATAGCGGTGTAGATATTTCCATGTTCATACTGATAGCGGTGTAGACATTTCCATGTTCATACAGATAGCGGTGTAGATATTTCCATGTTCATACAGATAGCGGTGTAGATATTTCCATGTTTATACAGATAGCGGTGTATACATTTCCATGTTTATACAGATAGCGGTGTAGATATTTCCATGTTTATGCAGATAGCGGTGTAGATATCTCCATCTTAATACAGATGGCGTTGCAGATATTTCTATGTTCACACAGATGGCGGTGCAGATATTTCCATGTTCATACAGATGGCGGTGTGGATATTTCCATGTTCATACAGATAGCGGTGTAGTTATTTCCATGTGTAAAGACATAGCTGTGTAGATATTTCCATGTATATGCTGATAGCAGTGTAGATATTTCCATTTTCATGCAGATAGCGGTGTAGATATTTCCATGTTCAAACAGATAGTGGTGTAGATATTTCCATGTTCATACAGATAGCGGTGTAGATATTTCCATGTTCATACAGATAGCGGTGCTGATATTTCCATGCTTATACAGGTAGCAGTGTAGATATTTCCATGTTTATACAGATAGCGGTGTATACATTTCCATGTTTATACAGATAGCGGTGTAGATATTTCCATGTTTATGCAGATAGCGGTGTAGATATCTCCATCTTAATAAAGATGGCGGTGCAGATATTTATATGTTCTTACAGATGGCGGTGCAGATATTTCCATGTTCATACAGATGGCGGTGTGGATATTTCCATGTTCATACAGATAGCGGTGTAGTTATTTCCATGTGTAAAGAGATAGCTGTGTAGATATTTCCATGTATATGCTGATAGCAGTGTAGATATTTCCATTTTCATGCAGACAGCGGTGTAGATATTTCCATGTTCAAACAGATAGCGGTGTAGATATTTCCATGTTCATACAGATAGCGGTGTAGATATTTCCATTTTCATACAGATAGCGGTGTAGATATTTCCATGTTTATTCAGATAGCGGTGAAGATCTATGCATGTTTACACAGATAGCGGTGTAGATATTTCCATGTTCATCCAGATGGCTGTGTAGATATATCCATGTTCATACAGATAGCGGTGTAGATATTTCCATGTTCATACAGATAGCGCTGTAGATATTTCCATGTTCATCCAGATGGCTGTGAAGATATATCCATGTTCATACAGATAGCGGTGTAGATATTTCCATGTTCATAGAGATAGTGGTGTAGCTATTTCCATGTTCATACAGATAACGGTGTAGCTATTTCCATGTTCATACAGATAGCAGTGTCATATTTCCATGTTGATACAGATAGCGGTGTAGATACTTCCATGTTCATACAGATATCGGTGCTGATATTTCCATGTTTATACAGATAGCGGTGTAGATATTTCCATGTTTATACAGATAGCGGTTTAGATATTTCCTTCTTAATACAGATGGCTGTGTAGATATTTATATGTTCATACAGATGGCTGTGAAGATATATCCATGTTCATACAGATAGCGGTGTAGATATTTACATGTTCAAACAGATAGGGGTGTAGATATTTCCATGTTCATTAAGATAGCTTTGTAGATATTTCCATGTTCATACAGATAGCGGTGTAGATATTTCCATGTTCATACAGATAGCGGTGTAGATATTTCCATGTTCATACAGATAGCGGTGCTGATATTTCCATGTTTATACAGGCAGCGGTGTAGATATTTCCATGTTTATACAGATAGCGGTTTAGATATTTCCTTCTTAATACAGATGGCGGTGTAGATATATATATGTTCATACAGATGGCGGTGCAGATATTTCCATGTTCATACAGATGGCGGTGTAGATATTTCCATGTTTATAGATATAGCGGTGTAGTTATTTCCATGTGTTAAGAGATAGCTGTGTAGATATTTCCATGTATATGCAGATAGCTTTGTAGATATTTCCATTTTCATGCAGATAGCGGTGTAGATATTTACATGTTCGAACAGATAGCGGTGTAGATATTTCCATGTTCATTCAGATAGCCTTGTAGATATTTCCATGTTCATGCAGATAGCGGTGTAGATATTTCCATGTTCATACAGATAGCGGTGTAGATATTTCCATGTTCATACAGATAGCGGTGCTGATATTTCCATGTTTATACAGGTAGCGGTGTAGATATTTCCATGTTTATACAGATAGCGGTGTAGATATTTCCATGTTTATACAGATAGCGGTGTAGATATTTCCATGTTCATACAGATAGCGGTGTAGATATTTCCATGTTTATACAGATAGCCGTGAAGATCTATGCATGTTTACACAGATAGCGGAGTAGATATTTCCATGTTCATCCAGATGGCTGTGTAGATATTTCCATGTTCATACAGATAGTGGTGTAGCTATTTCCATGTTCATACAGATAGCGGTGTAGATATTTCCATGTTCATACAGATAGCGGTGTAGATATTTCCATTTTCATATAGATAGCGGTGCTGATATTTCCATGTTTATACAGGCAGCGGTGTAGATATTTCAATGTTCATACAGATTGCGGTGTACATATTTCAATGTTCATACAGATAGCGGTTTAGATATTTCCTTCTTAATACAGATGGCGGTGTAGATATTTATATGTTCATTCAGATGGCGGTGCAGATATTTCCATGTTCATACAGATATCGGTGTAGATATTTACATGTTTATAGAGATAGCGGAGTACTTATTTCCATGTGTTAAGAGATAGCTGTGTAGATATTTCCATGTGTATGCAGATAGCTGTGTAGATATTTCCATATTCATGCAGACAGCGGTGTAGATATTTCCATGTTCAAACAGATAGCGGTGTAGATATTTCCATGTTCATACAGATAGCGGTGTAGATAATTCCATGTTCATACAGATAGCGGTGCTGATATTTCCATGTTTATACAGGTAGTGGTGTAGATATTTCCATGTTTATACAGATAGCGGTGTAGATATTTCCATGTTTATACAGATAGCGGTGTAGATATTTCCATGTTCATACAGATAGCGGTGAAGATATTTCCATGTTTATACAGATAGCGGTGAAGATCTATGCATGTTTACACAGATAGCGGAGTAGATATTTGCATGTTCATCCAGATGGCTGTGTAGATATTTCCATGTTCATACAGATAGCGGTGTAGCTATTTCCATGTTCATACAGATAGCGGTGTAGATATTTCCATGTTCATACAGATAGCGGTGTAGATATTTCCAGGTTCATACAGATAGCGGTGCTGATATTTCCATGTTTATACAGGCCGCGGTGTAGATATTTCAATGTTCATGCAGATAGCGGTGTAGATATTTCAATGTTCATACAGCTAGCGGTTTAGGTATTTCTTTCTTAATACAGATGGCGGTGTAGATATTTATTTGTTCATACAGATGGCGGTGCAGATATTTCCATGTTCATACAGATGGCGGTGTAGATATTTCCATGTTTATAGAGATAGCGGAGTACTTATTTCCAAGTGTTAAGAGATAGCTGTGTAGATATTTCCATGTATATGCAGATAGCTTTGTAGTTATTTCCATTTTCATGCAGATAGCGGTGTAGATATTTACATGTTCAAACAGATAGCGGTGTAGATATTTCCATGTTCATTCAGATAGCTTTGTAGATATTTCCATGTTCATACAGATAGCGGTGTAGATATTTCCGTGTTCATACAGATAGCGGTGTAGATATTTCCATGTTCATACAGATAGCGGTGGTGATATTTCCATGTTTACAGGTAGCCGTGTAGATATTTCCATGTTTATACTGATAGCGGTGTAGATATTTCCATGTTTATAGGGATGGCGGTGTAGATATTTCCATGTTTATTCAGATAGCGGTTTAGATATCTCCATCTTAATACAGATGGCGGTGTAGATATTTATATGTTCATACAGATGTCGGAGCAGATATTTCCATGTTCATACAGATGGCGGTGTAGATATTTCCATGTTCATACAGATAGCGCTGTAGTTATTTCCATGTGTAAAGAGATAGCTGTGTAGATATTTCCATGTATATGCAGATAGCTGTGTAGATATTTCCATTTTCATTCAGATAGCGGTGTATATATTTCCATCTTCAAACAGATAGCGGTGTAGATATTTCCATGTTCATACAGATAGTAATGTAGATATTTCCATGTTTATACAGATAGCGGTGAAGATGTATGCATGTTTACACAGATAGCGGTGTGGATATTTCCATGTTCATCCAGATGGCTGTGTAAATATATCCATGTTCATACAGATAGCGGTGTAGATATTTCCATGTTCATACTGATAGCGGTGTAGACATTTCCATGTTCATACAGATAGCGGTGTAGATATTTCCATGTTCATGCAGATAGCGGTGTAGATATTTCCATGTTTATACAGATAGCGGTGTATACATTTCCATGTTTATACAGATAGCGGTGTAGATATTTCCATGTTTATGCAGATAGCGGTGTAGATATCTCCATCTTAATACAGATGGCGGTGCAGATATTTATATGTTCATACAGATGGCGGTGCAGATATTTCCATGTTCATACAGATGGCGGTGTGGATATTTCCATGTTCATTCAGATAGCCGTGTAGTTATTTCCATGTGTAAAGAGATAGCTGTGTAGATATTTCCATGTATATGCAGATAGCAGTGTAGATATTTCCATTTTCATGCAGATAGCGGTGTAGATATTCATGTTCAAACAGATAGTGGTGTAGATATTTCCATGTTCATACAGATAGCGGTGTAGATATTTCCATGTTCATGTAGATAGCGGTGTAGATATTTCCATGTTCATACAGATAGCGGTGCTGATATTTCCATGTTTATACAGGTAGCGGTGTAGATATTTCCATGTTCATACAGATAGCGGTGTAGATATTTCCATGTTTATACAGATAGCGGTGTAGATATTTCCATGTTCATACAGATAGCGGTGTAGATATTTCCATGTTTATACAGATAGCCGTGAAGATCTATGCATGTTTACACAGATAGCGGAGTAGATATTTCCATGATCATCCAGATGGCTGTGTAGATATTTCCATGTTCATACAGATAGTGGTGTAGCTATTTCCATGTTCATACAGATAGCGGTGTAGATATTTCCATGTTCATACAGATAGCGGTGTAGATATTTCCATTTTCATATAGATAGCGGTGCTGATATTTCCATGTTTATACAGGCAGCAGTGTAGATATTTCAATGTTCATACAGATTGCGGTGTACATATTTCCATGTTTATACAGATAGCGGTTTAGATATTTCCTTCTTAATACAGATGGCGGTGTAGATATATATATGTTCATACAGATGGCGGTGCAGATATTTCCATGTTCATACAGATAGCGGTGTAGATATTTCCATGTTTATAGATATAGCGGTGTAGTTATTTCCATGTGTTAAGAGATAGCTGTGTAGATATTTCCATGTATATGCAGATAGCTTTGTAGATATTTCCATTTTCATGCAGATAGCGGTGTAGATATTTACATGTTCGAACAGATAGCGGTGTACATATTTCCATGTTCATTCAGATAGCTTTGTAGATATTTCCATGTTCATACAGATAGCGGTGTAGATATTTCCATGTTCATACAGATAGCGGTGTAGATATTTCCATGTTCATGTAGATAGCGGTGTAGATATTTCCATGTTCATACAGATAGCGGTGTAGATATTTCCATGTTCATACAGATAGCGGTGCTCATATTTCCATGTTTACACAGGTAGCGGTGTAGATATTTCCATGTTTATACAGATAGCGGTGTAGATATTTCCATGTTTATACAGATAGCGGTGTAGATATTTCCATGTTCATACAGATAGCGGTGTAGATATTTCCATGTTTATACAGATAGCCGTGAAGATCTATGCATGTTTACACAGATAGCGGAGTAGATATTTCCATGTTCATCCAGATGGCTGTGTAGATATTTCCATGTTCATACAGATAGCGGTGTAGTTATTTCCATGTGTAAAGAGATAGCTGTGTAGATATTTCCATGTATATGCAGATAGCAGTGTAGATATTTCCATTTTCATGTAGATAGCGGTGTAGATATTTCCATTTTCATGCAGATAGCGGTGTAGATATTTCCATGTTCAAACAGATAGCGGTGTAGATATTTCCATGTTCATACAGATAGCGTTGTAGATATTTCCATGTTCATACAGATAGCGGTGAAGATATTTCCATGTTTATACAGATAGCGGTGAAGATCTATGCATGTTTACACAGATAGCGGAGTAGATATTTCCATGTTCATCCAGATGGCTGTGTAGATATTTCCATGTTCATACAGATAGCGGTGTAGCTATTTCCATGTTCATACAGATAGCGGTGTAGATATTTCCAGGTTCATACAGATAGCGGTGCTGATATTTCCATGTTTATACAGGCCGCGGTGTAGATATTTCAATGTTCATACAGATAGCGGTGTAGATATTTCAATGTTCATACAGATAGCGGTTTAGATATTTCTTTCTTAATACAGATGTCGGTGTAGATATTTATTTGTTCATACAGATGGCGGTGCAGATATTTCCATGTTCATACAGATGGCGGTGTAGATATTTCCATGTTTATAGAGATAGCGGATTCCTTATTTCCATGTGTTAAGAGATAGCTGTGTAGATATTTCCATGTGTATGCAGATAGCTGTGTAGATATTTCCATTTTCAAGCAGACAGCGTTGTAGATATTTCCATGTTCAAACAGATAGCGGTGTAGATATTTCCATGTTCATACAGATAGCGGTGTAGATATTTCCATGTTCATACAGATAGCGGTGTAGATATTTCCTTGTTCATACAGATAGCGGTGTAGATAATTCCATGTTCATACAGATAGCGGTGCCGATATTTCCATGTTTATACAGGTAGTGGTGTAGATATTTCCATGTTTATACAGATAGCGGTGTAGATATTTCCATATTTATACAGATAGCGGTGTAGAGATTTCCATGTTTATAGATATAGCGGTGTAGTTATTTCCATGTGAAAGAGATAGCTGTGTAGATATTTCCATGTATATGCAGATAGCTTTGTAGATATTTCCATTTTCATGCAGATAGCGGTGTAGATATTTACATGTTCAAACAGATAGCGGTGTAGATATTTCCATGTTCATTCAGATAGCTTTGTAGATATTTCCATGTTCATACAGATAGCGGTGTAGATATTTCCATGTTCATACAGATAGCGGTGTAGATATTTCCATGTTCATACAGATAGCGGTGCTGACATTTCCATGTTTACAGGTAGCCGTGTAGATATTTCCATGTTTATACAGATAGCGGTGTAGATATTTCCATGTTCATACAGATAGCGGTGTAGATATTTCCATGTTTATACAGATAGCCGTGAAGATCTATGCATGTTTACACAGATAGCGGAGTAGATATTTCCATGTTCATCCAGATGGCTGTGTAGATATTTCCATGTTCATACAGATAGTGGTGTAGCTATTTCCATGTTCATACAGATAGCGGTGTAGATATTTCCATGTTCATACAGATAGCGGTGTAGATATTTCCATTTTCTTATAGATAGCGGTGCTGATATTTCCATGTTTATACAGGCAGCGGTGTAGATATTTCAATGTTCATACAGATTGCGGTGTACATATTTCAATGTTCATACAGATAGCGGTTTAGATATTTCCTTCTTAATACAGATGGCGGTGTAGATATTTATATGTTCATTCAGATGGCGGTGCAGATATTTCCATGTTCATACAGATATCGGTGTAGATATTTCCATGTTTATAGAGATAGCGGAGTACTTATTTCCATGTGTTAAGAGATAGCTGTGTAGATATTTCCATGTGTATGCAGATAGCTGTGTAGATATTTCCATATTCATGCAGACAGCGGTGTAGTTATTTCCATATTCAAACAGATAGCGGTGTAGATATTTCCATGTTCATACAGATAGCGGTGTAGATAATTCCATGTTCATACAGATAGCGGTGCTGATATTTCCGTGTTTATACAGGTAGTGGTGTAGATATTTCCATGTTTATACAGATAGCGGTGTAGATATTTCCATGTTTATACAGATAGCGGTGTAGATATTTCCATGTTCATACAGATAGCGGTGAAGATATTTCCATGTTTATACAGATAGCGGTGAAGATCTATGCATGTTTACACAGATAGCGGAGTAGATATTTGCATGTTCATCCAGATGGCTGTGTAGATATTTCCATGTTCATACAGATAGCGGTGTAGCTATTTCCATGTTCATACAGATAGCGGTGTAGATATTTCCATGTTCATACAGATAGCGGTGTAGATATTTCCAGGTTCATACAGATAGCGGTGCTGATATTTCCATGTTTATACAGGCCGCGGTGTAGATATTTCAATGTTCATACAGATAGCGGTGTAGATATTTCAATGTTCATACAGCTAGCGGTTTAGATATTTCTTTCTTAATACAGATGGCGGTGTAGATATTTATTTGTTCATACAGATGGCGGTGCAGATATTTCCATGTTCATACAGATGGCGGTGTAGATATTTCCATGTTTATAGAGATAGCGGAGTACTTATTTCCAAGTGTTAAGAGATAGCTGTGTAGATATTTCCATGTATATGCAGATAGCTTTGTAGATATTTCCATTTTCATGCAGATAGCGGTGTAGATATTTACATGTTCAAACAGATAGCGGTGTAGATATTTCCATGTTCATTCAGATAGCTTTGTAGATATTTCCATGTTCATACAGATAGCGGTGTAGATATTTCCGTGTTCATACAGATAGCGGTGTAGATATTTCCATGTTCATACAGATAGCGGTGGTGATATTTCCATGTTTACAGGTAGCCGTGTAGATATTTCCATGTTTATACTGATAGCGGTGTAGATATTTCCATGTTTATACAGATAGCGGTGTAGATATTTCCATGTTTATTCAGATAGCGGTTTAGATATCTCCATCTTAATACAGATGGCGGTGTAGATATTTATATGTTCATACAGATGGCGGAGCAGATATTTCCATGTTCATACAGATGGCGGTGTAGATATTTCCATGTTCATACAGATAGCGCTGTAGTTATTTCCATGTGTAAAGAGATAGCTGTGTAGATATTTCCATGTATATGCAGATAGCTGTGTAGATATTTCCATTTTCATGCAGATAGCGGTGTATATATTTCCATCTTCAAACAGATAGCGGTGTAGATATTTCCATGTTCATACAGATAGTAATGTAGATATTTCCATGTTTATACAGGTAGCGGTGAAGATGTATGCATGTTTACACAGATAGCGGTGTGGATATTTCCATGTTCATCCAGATGGCTGTGTAGATATATCCATGTTCATACAGATAGCGGTGTAGATATTTCCATGTTCATACTGATAGCGGTGTAGACATTTCCATGTTCATACAGATAGCGGTGTAGATATTTCCATGTTCATTCAGATAGCGGTGTAGATATTTCCATGTTTATACAGATAGCGGTGTATACATTTCCATGTTTATACAGATAGCGGTGTAGATATTTCCATGTTTATGCAGATAGCGGTGTAGATATCTCCATCTTAATACAGACGGCGGTGCAGATATTTATATGTTCATACAGATGGCGGTGCAGATATTTCCATGTTCATACAGATGGCGGTGTGGATATTTCCATGTTCATTCAGATAGCCGTGTAGTTATTTCCATGTGTAAAGAGATAGCTGTGTAGATATTTCCACGTATATGCAGATAGCAGTGTAGATATTTCCATTTTCATGCAGATAGCGGTGTAGATATTCATGTTCAAACAGATAGTGGTGTAGATATTTCCATGTTCATACAGATAGCGTTGTAGATATTTCCATGTTCATGTAGATAGCGGTGTAGATATTTCCATGTTCATACAGATAGCGGTGCTGATATTTCCATGTTTATACAGGTAGCGGTGTAGATATTTCCATGTTCATACAGATAGCGGTGTAGATATTTCCATGTTTATACAGATAGCAGTGTAGATATTTCCATGTTCATACAGATAGCGGTGTAGATATTTCCATGTTTATACAGATAGCCGTGAAGATCTATGCATGTTTACACAGATAGCGGAGTAGATATTTCCATGATCATCCAGATGGCTGTGTAGATATTTCCATGTTCATACAGATAGTGGTGTAGCTATTTCCATGTTCATACAGATAGCGGTGTAGATATTTCCATGTTCATACAGATAGCGGTGTAGATATTTCCATTTTCATATAGATAGCGGTGCTGATATTTCCAAGTTTATACAGGCAGCAGTGTAGATATTTCAATGTTCATACAGATTGCGGTGTACATATTTCCATGTTTATACAGATAGCGGTTTAGATATTTCCTTCTTAATACAGATGGCGGTGTAGATATATATATGTTCATACAGATGGCGGTGCAGATATTTCCATGTTCATACAGATAGCGGTGTAGATATTTCCATGTTTATAGATATAGCGGTGTAGTTATTTCCATGTGTTAAGAGATAGCTGTGTAGATATTTCCATGTATATGCAGATAGCTTTGTAGATATTTCCATTTTCATGCAGATAGCGGTGTAGATATTTACATGTTCGAACAGATAGCGGTGTACATATTTCCATGTTCATTCAGATAGCTTTGTAGATATTTCCATGTTCATACAGATAGCGGTGTAGATATTTCCATGTTCATACAGATAGCGGTGTAGATATTTCCATGTTCATGTAGATAGCGGTGTAGATATTTCCATGTTCATACAGATAGCGGTGTAGATATTTCCATGTTCATACAGATAGCGGTGCTGATATTTCCATGTTTATACAGGTAGCGGTGTAGATATTTCCATGTTTATACAGATAGCGGTGTAGATATTTCCATGTTTATACTGATAGCGGTGTAGATATTTCCATGTTCATACAGATAGCGGTGTAGATATTTCCATTTTTATACAGATAGCCGTGAAGATCTATGCATGTTTACACAGATAGCGGAGTAGATATTTCCATGTTCATCCAGATGGCTGTGTAGATATTTCCATGTTCATACAGATAGCGGTGTAGTTATTTCCATGTGTAAAGAGATAGCTGTGTAGATATTTCCATGTATATGCAGATAGCAGTGTAGATATTTCCATTTTCATGTAGATAGCGGTGTAGATATTTCCATTTTCATGCAGATAGCGGTGTAGATAATTCCATGTTCAAACAGATAGCGGTGTAGATATTTCCATGTTCATACAGATAGCGTTGTAGATATTTCCATGTTCATACAGATAGCGGTGAAGATATTTCCATGTTTATACAGATAGCGGTGAAGATCTATGCATGTTTACACAGATAGCGGTGTAGCTATTTCCATGTTCATACAGATAGCGGTGTAGATATTTCCAGGTTCATACAGATAGCGGTGCTGATATTTCCATGTTTATACAGGCCGCGGTGTAGATATTTCAATGTTCGTACAGATAGCGGTGTAGATATTTCAATGTTCATACAGATAGCGGTTTAGATATTTCTTTCTTAATACAGATGGCGGTGTAGATATTTATTTGTTCATACAGATGGCGGTGCAGATATTTCCATGTTCATACAGATGGCGGTGTAGATATTTCCATGTTTATAGAGATAGCGGATTCCTTATTTCCATGTGTTAAGAGATAGCTGTGTAGATATTTCCATGTGTATGCAGATAGCTGTGTAGATATTTCCATTTTCAAGCAGACAGCGTTGTAGATATTTCCATGTTCAAACAGATAGCGGTGTAGATATTTCCATGTTCATACAGATAGCGGTGTAGATATTTCCATGTTCATACAGATAGCGGTGTAGATATTTCCATGTTCATACAGATAGCGGTGTAGATAATTCCATGTTCATACAGATAGCGGTGCCGATATTTCCATGTTTATACAGGTAGTGGTGTAGATATTTCCATGTTTATACAGATAGCGGTGTAGATATTTCCATATTTATACAGATAGCGGTGTAGAGATTTCCATGTTTATAGATATAGCGGTGTAGTTATTTCCATGTGAAAGAGATAGCTGTGTAGATATTTCCATGTATATGCAGATAGCTTTGTAGATATTTCCATTTTCATGCAGATAGCGGTGTAGATATTTACATGTTCAAACAGATAGCGGTGTAGATATTTCCATGTTCATTCAGATAGCTTTGTAGATATTTCCATGTTCATACAGATAGCGGTGTAGATATTTCCATGTTCATACAGATAGCGGTGTAGATATTTCCATGTTCATACAGATAGCGGTGCTGATATTTCCATGTTTACAGGTAGCCGTGTAGATATTTCCATGTTTATACTGATAGCGGTGTAGATATTTCCATGTTTATACAGATAGCGGTTTAGATATTTCCATGTTTATTCAGATAGCGGTGTAGATATCTCCATCTTAATACAGATGGCGGTGTAGATATTTATATGTTCATACAGATGGCGGAGCAGATATTTCCATGTTCATACAGATGGCGGTGTAGATATTTCCATGTTCATACAGATAGCGGTGTAGTTATTTCCATGTGTAAAGAGATAGCTGTGTAGATATTTCCATGTATATGCAGATGGCTGTGTAGATATTTCCATTTTCATGCAGATAGCGGTGTATATATTTCCATCTTCAAACAGATAGCGGTGTAGATATTTCCATGTTCATACAGATAGCAATGTAGATATTTCCATGTTTATACAGATAGCGGTGAAGATGTATGCATGTTTACACAGATAGCGGTGTGGATATTTCCATGTTCATCCAGATCGCTGTGTAGATATATCCATGTTCATACAGATAGCGGTGTAGATATTTCCATGTTCATACTGATAGCGGTGTAGACATTTCCATGTTCATACAGATAGCGGTGTAGATATTTCCATGTTCATACAGATAGCGGTGTAGATATTTCCATGTTTGTACAGATAGCGGTGTATACATTTCCATGTTTATACAGATAACGGTGTAGATATTTCCATGTTTATGCAGATAGCGGTGTAGATATCTCCATCTTAATACAGATGGCGGTGCAGATATTTATATGTTCACACAGATGGCGGTGCAGATATTTCCATGTTCATACAGATGGCGGTGTGGATATTTCCATGTTCATACAGATAGCGGTGTAGTTATTTCCATGTGTAAAGAGATAGCTGTGTAGATATTTCCATGTATATGCTGATAGCAGTATAGATATTTCCATTCTCATGCAGATATCGGTGTAGATATTTCCATGTTCAAACAGATAGTGGTGTAGATATTTCCATGTTCATACAGATAGCGGTGTAGATATTTCCATGTTCATACAGATAGCGGTGCTGATATTTCCATGCTTATACAGGTAGCGGTGTAGATATTTCCATGTTTATACAGATAGCGGTGTATACATTTCCATGTTTATACAGATAGCGGTGTAGATATTTCCATGTTTATGCAGATAGCGGTGTAGATATCTCCATCTTAATAAAGATGGCGGTGCAGATATTTATATGTTCATACAGATGGCGGTGCAGATATTTCCATGTTCATACAGATGGCGGTGTGGATATTTCCATGTTCATACAGATAGCGGTGTAGTTATTTCCATGTGTAAAGAGATAGCTGTGTAGATATTTCCATGTATATGCTGATAGCAGTGTAGATATTTCCATTTTCATGCAGACAGCGGTGTAGATATTTCCATGTTCAAACAGATAGCGGTGTAGATATTTCCATGTTCATACAGATAGCGGTGTAGATATTTCCATTTTCATACAGATAGCGGTGTAGATATTTCCATGTTTATTCAGATAGCGGTGAAGATCTATGCATGTTTACACAGATAGCGGTGTAGATATTTCCATGTTCATCCAGATGGCTGTGTAGATATATCCAAGTTCATACAGATAGCGGTGTAGATATTTCCATGTTCATACAGATAGCGCTGTAGATATTTCCATGTTCATCCAGATGGCTGTGAAGATATATCCAAGTTCATACAGATAGCGGTGTAGATATTTCCATGTTCATACAGATAGTGGTGTAGCTATTTCCATGTTCATACAGATAACGGTGTAGCTATTTCCATGTTCATACAGATAGCAGTGTCATATTTCCATGTTGATACAGATAGCGGTGTAGATACTTCCATGTTCATACAGATATCGGTGCTGATATTTCCATGTTTATACAGATAGCGGTGTAGATATTTCCATGTTTATACAGATAGCGGTTTAGATATTTCCTTCTTAATACAGATGGCGGTGTAGATATTTATATGTTCATACAGATGGCTGTGAAGATATATCCATGTTCATACAGATAGCGGTGTAGATATTTACATGTTCAAACATATAGCGGTGTAGATATTTCCATGTTCATTAAGATAGCTTTGTAGATATTTCCATGTTCATACAGATAGCGGTGTAGATATTTCCATGTTCATACAGATAGCGGTGTAGATATTTCCATGTTCATACAGATAGCGGTGCTGATATTTCCATGTTTATACAGGCAGCGGTGTAGATATTTCCATGTTTATACAGATAGCGGTTTAGATATTTCCTTCTTAATACAGATGGCGGTGTAGATATATATATGTTCATACAGATGGCGGTGCAGATATTTCCATGTTCATACAGATGGCGGTGTAGATATTTCCATGTTTATAGATATAGCGGTGTAGTTATTTCCATGTGTTAAGAGATAGCTGTGTAGATATTTCCATGTATATGCAGATAGCTTTGTAGATATTTCCATTTTCATGCAGATAGCGGTGTAGATATTTACATGTTCGAACAGATAGCGGTGTAGATATTTCCATGTTCATTCAGATAGCCTTGTAGATATTTCCATGTTCATGCAGATAGCGGTGTAGATATTTCCATGTTCATACAGATAGCGGTGTAGATATTTCCATGTTCATGTAGATAGCGGTGTAGATATTTCCATGTTCATACAGATAGCGGTGTACATATTTCCATGTTCATACAGATAGCGGTGCTGATATTTCCATGTTTATACAGGTAGCGGTGTAGATATTTCCATGTTTATACAGATAGCGGTGTAGATATTTCCATGTTTATACAGATAGCGGTGTAGATATTTCCATGTTCATACAGATAGCGGTGTAGATATTTCCATGTTTATACAGATAGCCGTGAAGATCTATGCATGTTTACACAGATAGCGGAGTAGATATTTCCATGTTCATCCAGATGGCTGTGTAGATATTTCCATGTTCATACAGATAGTGGTGTAGCTATTTCCATGTTCATACAGACAGCGGTGTAGATATTTCCATGTTCATACAGATAGCGGTGTAGATATTTCCATTTTCATATAGATAGCGGTGCTGATATTTCCATGTTTATACAGGCAGCGGTGTAGATATTTCAATGTTCATACATATTGCGGTGTACATATTTCAATGTTCATACAGATAGCGGTTTAGATATTTCCTTCTTAATACAGATGGCGGTGTAGATATTTATATGTTCATTCAGATGGCGGTGCAGATATTTCCATGTTCATACAGATATCGGTGTAGATATTTCCATGTATATAGAGATAGCGGAGTACTTATTTCCATGTGTTAAGAGATAGCTGTGTAGATATTTCCATGTGTATGCAGATAGCTGTGTAGATATTTCCATATTTTTGCAGACAGCGGTGTAGATATTTCCATGTTCAAACAGATAGCGGTGTAGATATTTCCATGTTCATACAGATAGCGGTGTAGATAATTCCATGTTCATACAGATAGCGGTGCTGATATTTCCATGTTTATACAGGTAGTGGTGTAGATATTTCCATGTTTATACAGATAGCGGTGTAGATATTTCCATGTTTATACAGATAGCGGTGTAGATATTTCCATGTTCATACAGATAGCGGTGTAGATATTTCCATGTTCATACAGATAGCGGTGAAGATATTTCCATGTTTATACAGATAGCGGTGAAGATCTATGCATGTTTACACAGATAGCGGAGTAGATATTTGCATGTTCATCCCGATGGCTGTGTAGATATTTCCATGTTCATACAGATAGCGGTGTAGCTATTTCCATGTTCATACAGATAGCGGTGTAGATATTTCCATGTTCATACAGATAGCGGTGTAGATATTTCCAGGTTCATACAGATAGCGGTGCTGATATTTCCATGTTTATACAGGCCGCGGTGTAGATATTTCAATGTTCATACAGATAGCGGTGTAGATATTTCCATGTTCATACAGATAGCGGTTTAGATATTTCTTTCTTAATACAGATGGCGGTGTAGATATTTATTTGTTCATACAGATGGCGGTGCAGATATTTCCATGTTCATACAGATGGCGGTGTAGATATTTCCATGTTTATAGAGATAGCGGAGTACTTATTTCCATGTGTTAAGAGATAGCTGTGTAGATATTTCCATGTATATGCAGATAGCTTTGTAGATATTTCCATTTTCATGCAGATAGCGGTGTAGATATTTACATGTTCAAACAGATAGTGGTGTAGATATTTCCATGTTCATTCAGATAGCTTTGTAGATATTTCCATGTTCATACAGATAGCGGTGTAGATATTTCCGTGTTCATACAGATAGCGGTGTAGATATTTCCATGTTCATACAGATAGCGGTGGGGATATTTCCATGTTTACAGGTAGCCGTGTAGATATTTCCATGTTTATACTGATAGCGGTGTAGATATTTCCATGTTTATAGAGATAGCGGTGTAGATATTTCCATGTTTATTCAGATAGCGGTTTAGATATCTCCATCTTAATACAGATGGCGGTGTAGATATTTATATGTTCATACAGATGGCGGAGCAGATATTTCCATGTTCATACAGATGGCGGTGTAGATATTTCCATGTTCATACAGATAGCGCTGTAGTTATTTCCATGTGTAAAGAGATAGCTGTGTAGATATTTCCATGTATATGCAGATAGCTGTGTAGATATTTCCATTTTCATGCAGATAGCGGTGTATATATTTCCATCTTCAAACAGATAGCGGTGTAGATATTTCCATGTTCATACAGATAGTAATGTAGATATTTCCATGTTTATACAGATAGCGGTGAAGATATATGCATGTTTACACAGATAGCGGTGTGGATATTTCCATGTTCATCCAGATGGCTGTGTAGATATATCCATGTTCATACAGATAGCGGTGTAGATATTTCCATGTTCATACTGATAGCGGTGTAGACATTTCCATGTTCATACAGATAGCGGTGTAGATATTTCCATGTTCATACAGATAGCGGTGTAGATATTTCCATGTTTATACAGATAGCGGTGTATACATTTCCATGTTTATACAGATAGCGGTGTAGATATTTCCATGTTTATGCAGATAGCGGTGTAGATATCTCCATCTTAATACAGATGGCGGTGCAGATATTTATATGTTCATACAGATGGCGGTGCAGATATTTCCATGTTCATACAGTTGGCGGTGTGGATATTTCCATGTTCATTCAGATAGCCGTGTAGTTATTTCCATGTGTAAAGAGATAGCTGTGTAGATATTTCCATGTATATGCAGATAGCAGTGTAGATATTTCCATTTTCATGCAGATAGCGGTGTAGATATTTCCATGTTCAAACAGATAGTGGTGTAGATATTTCCATGTTCATACAGATAGCGGTGTAGATATTTCCATGTTCATACAGATAGCGGTGTAGGTATTTCCATGTTTATACAGATAGCGGTGAAGATGTATGCATGTTTACACAGATAGCGGTGTAGATATTTCCATGTTCATCCAGATGGCTGTGTAGATATATCCATGTTCATACAGATAGCGGTGTAGATATTTCCATGTTCATACAGATAGCGGTGTAGATATTTCCATGTTCATCCAGATGGCTGTGTAGATATATCCATGTTCATACAGATAGCGGTGTAGATATTTCCATGTTCATACAGATAGTGGTGTAGCTATTTCCATGTTCATACAGATAACGGTGTAGATATTTCCATGTTCATACAGATAGCAGTGTAGATATTTCCATGTTGATACAGATAGCGGTGTAGTTACTTCCATGCTCATACATATAGCGGTGCTGATATTTCCATGTTTATACAGGCAGCGGTGTAGATATTTCCATGTTTATACAGATAGCGGTTTAGATATTTCCTTCTTAATACAGATGGCGATGTAGATATTTATATGTTCATACAGATGGCGGTGCAGATATTTCCATGTTCATACTAATGGCGGTGTAGATATTTCCATGTTTATAGATATAGCGGTGTAGTTATTTCCATGTGTAAAGAGATAGCTGTGTAGATATTTCCATGTATATGCAGATAGCTTTGTAGATATATCCATTTTCATGCAGATAGCGGTGTAGATATTTACATGTTCAAACAGATAGCGGTGTAGATATTTCCATGTTCATTCAGATAGCTTTGTAGATATTTCCATGTTCATACAGATAGCGGTGTAGATAATTCCATGTTCATACAGATAGCGGTGCTGATATTTCCATGTTTATACAGGTAGTGGTGTAGATATTTCCATGTTTATACAGATAGCGGTGTAGATATTTCCATGTTTATACAGATAGCGGTGTAGATATTTCCATGTTTATAGATATAGCGGTGTAGTTATTTCCATGTGTAAAGAGATAGCAGTGTAGATATTTCCATGTATATGCAGATAGCTTTGTAGATATTTCCATTTTCATGCAGATTGCGGTGTAGATATTTACATGTTCAAACAGATAGCGGTGTAGATATTTCCATGTTCATTCAGATAGCTTTGTAGATATTTCCATGTTCGTACAGATAGCGGTGTAGATATTTCCATGCTCATACAGATAGCGGTGTAGATATTTCCATGTTTATACAGATAGCGGTGTAGATATTTCCATGTTTACAGATAGCGGTGTAGATATTTCCATGTTTATACAGATAGCGGTGTAGATATTTCCATGTTTATACAGATAGCGGTGTAGATATTTCCACGTTTATTCAGATAGCGGTGTAGATATCTCCATCTTAATACAGATGGCGGTGTAGATATTTAAATGTTCATACAGATGGCGGTGCAGATATTTCCATGTTCATACAGATGGCGGTGTAGATATTTCCATGTTCATACCGATAGCGGTGTAGTTATTTCCATGTGCAAAGGGATAGCTGTGTAGATATTTCCATGTATTTGCAGATAGCTGTTTAGATATTTCCATTTTCATGCAGATAGCGGTGTATATATTTCCATCTTCAAACAGATAGCGGTGTAGATATTTCCATGTTCATACAGATAGCAATGTAGATATTTCCATGTTTATACAGATAGCGGTGAAGATGTATGCATGTTTACACAGATAGCGGTGTGGATATTTCCATGTTCATCCGGAGGGCTGTGTAGATATATCCATGTTCATACAGATAGCGGTGTAGATATTTCCATGTTTATGCAGATAGCGGTGTAGATATCCCCATCTTAATACAGATGGCGGTGCAGATATTTATATGTTCATACAGATGGCGGTGCAGATATTTCCATGTTCATACAGATGGCGGTGTGGATATTTCCATGTTCATACAGATAGCGGTGTAGTTATTTCCATGTGTAAAGAGATAGCTGTGTAAGTATTTCCATGTATATGCAGATAGCAGTGTAGATATTTCCATTTTCATGCATATAGTGTTGTAGATATTTCCATGTTCAAACAGATGGTGGTGTAAATATTTCCATGTTCATACAGATAGCGGTGTAGATATTTCCATGTTCATACAGATAGCGGTGTAGATATTTCCATGTTTATACAGATAGCGGTGTAGATATTTCCATGTTTATACAGATAGCGGTGTAGATATTTCCATGTTCATACAGATAGCGGTGTAGATATTTCCATGTTCATACAGATAGCGGTGCTGATATTTCCATGTTTATACAGTTAGTGGTGTAGATATTTCCATGTTTATACAGATAGCGGTGTAGATATTGCCATGTTTATACAGATAGCGGTGTAGATATTTCCATGTTTATACAGATAGCGGTGTAGATATCTCCATCTTAATACAGATGGCGGTGTAGATATTTATATGTTCATACAGATGGCGGTGCAGATATTTCCATATTCATACTGATGGCGGTGTGGATATTTCCATGTTCATACAGATAGCGGTGTAGTTATTTCCATGTATAAAGAGATAGCTGTGTAGATATTTCCATGTATATGCAGATAGCAGTGTAGATATTTCCATTTTCATGCAGATAGCGGTGTAGGTATTTCCATGTTCAAACAGATAGCGGTGTAGGTATTTCCATGTTCATACAGATAGCGGTGTAGATATTTCAATGTTCATACAGATAGCAGTGTAGATATTTCCATTTTTATACAGATAGCGGTGAAGATATATCAATGTTTACACAGATAGCGGTGTAGATATTTCCATGTTCATCCAGATGGCTGTGTAGATATATCCATGTTCATACAGATAGCGGTGTAGCTATTTCCATGTTCATACAGATAGCGGTGTAGATATTTCCATGTTTATACTGATAGCGGTGAAGATGTATGCATGTTTACACAGATAGCGGTGTAGATATTTCCATGTTCATACAGATAGTGGTGTAGATATTTCCATGTTAATCCAGATGGCTGTGTAGATATATCCATGTTCATACAGATAGTGGTGTAGATATTTCCATGTTCATACAGATAGTGGTGTAGATATTTGCATGTTCATACAGATAGCGGTGTAGCTATTTCCATGTTCATACAGATAGCAGTGCTGATATTTCCATGTTTATACAGGTAGCGGTGTAGATATTTGCATGTTCATACAGATAGTGGTGTAGATATTTCCATGTTTATATAGATAGCGGTGAAGATGTATGCATGTTTACACAGATAGCGGTGCAGTTATTTCCATGTTCATCCAGATGGCTGTGTAGATATATCCCTGTTCATACAGATAGCGGTGTAGATATTTCCATGTTCATACAGATAGCGGTGTAGCTATTTCCATGTTCATACAGATAGCGGTGTAGATATTTCCATTCTCTTACAGAGAGCGGTGCTGATATTTCCATGTTTATACAGGCAGCGGTGTAGATATTTCCATGTTTAAACAGCGGTTTAGATATTTCCTTCTTAATACAGATTGCGGTGTAGATATTTATATGTTCATACAGATGGCGGTGCAGATATTTCCATATTCATACAGATGGCGGTGTACATATTTCCATGTTTATAGATATAGCGGTGTAGTTATTTCCATGTGTAAAGAGATAGCTGTGTAGATATTTCCATGAATATGCAGATAGCTTGTAGATATTTCCATTTTCATGCAGATAGCGGTGTAGATATTTACATGTTCAAACAGATAGCGGTGTAGATATTTCCATGTTCATTCAGATAGCTTTGTAGATATTTAAATTTTCATACAGATAGCGGTGTAGATATTTCCATGTTCATACGGAGAACGATGTAGATATTTCCATGTTCATACAGATAGCAGTGTAGATATTTCCATGTTCATACAGATAGCGGTGCTGATATTTCCATGTTTATACAGGTAGTGGTGTAGATATTTCCATGTTTATACAGATAGCGGTGTAGATATTGCCATGTTTATACAGATAGCGGTGTAGATATTTCCATGTTTATACAGATAGCGGTGTAGATATCTCCATCTTAATACAGATGGCGGTGTAGATATTTATATGTTCATACAGATGGCGGTGCAGATATTTCCATATTCATACTGATGGCGGTGTGGATATTTCCATGTTCATACAGATAGCGGTGTAGTTATTTCCATGTATAAAGAGATAGCTGTGTAGATATTTCCATGTATATGCAGATAGCAGTGTAGATATTTCCATTTTCATGCAGATAGCGGTGTAGGTATTTCCATGTTCAAACAGATAGCGGTGTAGGTATTTCCATGTTCATACAGATAGCGGTGTAGATATTTCAATGTTCATACAGATAGCAGTGTAGATATTTCCATTTTTATACAGATAGCGGTGAAGATATATCAATGTTTACACAGATAGCGGTGTAGATATTTCCATGTTCATCCAGATGGCTGTGTAGATATATCCATGTTCATACAGATAGCGGTGTAGCTATTTCCATGTTCATACAGATAGCGGTGTAGATATTTCCATGTTTATACTGATAGCGGTGAAGATGTATGCATGTTTACACAGATAGCGGTGTAGATATTTCCATGTTCATACAGATAGTGGTGTAGATATTTCCATGTTCATCCAGATGGCTGTGTAGATATATCCATGTTCATACAGATAGTGGTGTAGATATTTCCATGTTCATACAGATAGTGGTGTAGATATTTGCATGTTCATACAGATAGCGGTGTAGCTATTTCCATGTTCATACAGATAGCGGTGCTGATATTTCCATGTTTATACAGGTAGCGGTGTAGATATTTGCATGTTCATACAGATAGTGGTGTAGATATTTCCATGTTTATATAGATAGCGGTGAAGATGTATGCATGTTTACACAGATAGCGGTGCAGTTATTTCCATGTTCATCCAGATGGCTGTGTAGATATATCCCTGTTCATACAGATAGCGGTGTAGATATTTCCATGTTCATACAGATAGCGGTGTAGCTATTTCCATGTTCATACAGATAGCGGTGTAGATATTTCCATTCTCTTACAGAGTGCGGTGCTGATATTTCCATGTTTATACAGGCAGCGGTGTAGATATTTCCATGTTTAAACAGCGGTTTAGATATTTCCTTCTTAATACAGATTGCGGTGTAGATATTTATATGTTCATACAGATGGCGGTGCAGATATTTCCATATTCATACAGATGGCGGTGTACATATTTCCATGTTTATAGATATAGCGGTGTAGTTATTTCCATGTGTAAAGAGATAGCTGTGTAGATATTTCCATGAATATGCAGATAGCTTGTAGATATTTCCATTTTCATGCAGATAGCGGTGTAGATATTTACATGTTCAAACAGATAGCGGTGTAGATATTTCCATGTTCATTCAGATAGCTTTGTAGATATTTCCATTTTCATACAGATAGCGGTGTAGATATTTCCATGTTCATACGGAGAACGGTGTAGATATTTCCATGTTCATACAGATAGCAGTGTAGATATTTCCATGTTAATACAGATAGCGGTGTAGATATTTCCATGTTCATACAGATAGCGGTGCTGATATTTCCATGGTTATACAGGCAGCGGTGTAGATATTTCCATGTTTATACAGATAGCAGTTTAGATATTTCCATGTTTATACAGATAGCGGTGTAGATATCTCCATCTTAATACAGATGGCGGTGTAGATATTTATATGTTCATACAGATGGCGGTGCAGATATTTCCATGTTCATACAGAAGGCGGTGTGGATATTTCCAGGTTCATACAGATAGCGGTGTAGGTATTTCCATGTGTAAAGAGATAGCTGTGTAGATATTTCCAACTATATGCAGATAGCAGTGTAGATATTTCCATTTTCATGCAGATAGCGCTGTAGATATTTATTTCCATGTTCAAACAGATAGCGGTGTAGGTATTTCCATGTTCATACAGATAGCGGTGTAGATATTTCAATGTTCATACAGATAGCGGTGTAGATATTTCCAAGTTAATACAGATAGCGGTGTAGATGTATGCATGTTTACACAGATAGCGGTGTAGATATTTCCATGTTCATCCAGATGGCTGTGTAGATATATCCATGTTCATACAGATAGCGGTGTAGATATTTCCATGTTCATACAGATAGCGGTGAAGATGTATGCATGTTTATACAGATAGCGGTGTATAAATTTCCATGTTCATACAGATAGCTGTGTAGATATTTCCATGTTCATCAAGATGGCTCTGTAGATATATCCATGTTCATACAGATGGCGGTGAAGATATTTCCGTGTTCATACAGATAGCGGTGTAGATATTTCCATGTTCATACAGATAGCGGTGTAGATATTTCCATGTTCATACAGATAGCGGTGTAGCTATTTCCATGTTCATACAGATAGCGGTTTAGATATTTCCATGTTCATCCAGATGGCTGTGTAGATATATCCATGTTCATACTGATAGCGGTGAAGATATTTCCATGTTCATACAGATAGCAGTGTAGATATTTCCATGTTCATACAGATAGTGGTGTAGATATTTCCATGTTCATACAGATAGCGGTGTAGCTATTTCCATGTTCATACAGATAGCGGTGTAGATATTTCCATGTTCATCCAGATTGCTGTGTAGATATATCCATGTTCATACAGAGGGCGGTGAAGGTATTTCCATGTTCATACAGATAGCGGTGTAGATATTTCCATGTTCATACTGATAGCGGTGTAGATACTTCCATGTTCTTACAGATAGAGGGGCTGATATTTCCATGTTCATAAAGATAGCGGTGCTGATATTTCCATGTTTATACAGATAGTGGTGTAGATATTCCCCTGTTTATACAGATAGCGGTGTAGATATTTCCATGTTTATACAGATAGCGGTGTAGATATCTCCATCTTAATACAGATTGCGGTTTAGATATTTATATGTTCATACAGATGGCGGTGCAGATATTTCCATGTTCATACAGATGGCGGTGTCGATATTTCCATGTTCATACAGATAGCGGTGTAGTTATTTCCATGTGTAAAGAGATAGCTGTGTAGATATTTCCATGTATATGCAGATAGCAGTGTAGATATTTCCATTTTCATGCAGATAGCGGTTTAGATATTTCCATGTTCAAACAGATAGCGGTGTAGATATTTCCATGTTCATACAGATAGCGGTGTAGATATTTCCATGTTCATACAGATAGCGGTGTAGATATTTCCATGTTTTTACAGATAGCGGTGAAGATGTATGCATGTATACACAGATAGCGGTGTAGATATTTCCATGTTCATCCAGATGGCTGTGTAGATATATCCATGTTCACACACATAGCGGTGTAGATATTTCCATATTCATACAGATAGCGGTGTAGATATTTCCATGTTCATACAGATAGCGGTTTAGCTATTTCCATGTTCATACAGATAGCGGTGTAGATATTTCCATGTTTATACTGATAGCGGTGAAGATGTATGCAGGTTTACACAGATAGCGGTGTAGATATTTCCATGTTCATACAGATAGTGGTGTAGATATTTCCATGTTCATCCAGATGGCTGTGTAGATATATCCATGTTCATGCAGATAGTGGTGTAGATATTTCCATGTTCATACAGATAGTGGTGTAGATATTTGCATGTTCATACAGATAGCGGTGTAGCTATTTCCATGTTCATACAGATAGCGGTGCTGATATTTCCATGTTTATACAGGTAGCGGTGTAGATATTTGCATGTTCATAGAGATAGAGGTGTAGATATTTCCATGTTTATATAGATAGCGGTGAAGATGTATGCATGTTTACACAGATAGCGGTGGAGATATTTCCATGTTCATCCGGATGGCTGTGTAGATATATCCATGTTCATACAGATAGCGGTGTAGATATTTCCATGTTCATACAGATAGCGGTGTAGCTATTTCCATGTTGATACAGATAACGGTGTAGCTATTTCCATGTTCATACAGATAGCGGTGTAGATATTTCCATGTTCATACAGATAGCGGTGTAGCTATTTCCATGTTCATACAGATAACGGTGTAGCTATTTCCATGTTCATACAGATAGCAGTGTGGATATTTCCATGTTCATACAGATAGCAGTGTAGATATTTCCATTCTCTTACAGAGAGCGGTGCTGATATTTCCATGTTTATACAGGCTGCGGTGTAGATATTTCCATGTTTAAACAGCGGTTTAGATATTTCCTTCTTAATACATATTGCGGTGTAGATATTTATATGTTCATACAGATGGCGGTGCAGATATTTCCATATTCATACAGATGGCGGTGTACATATTTCCATGTTTATAGATATAGCGGTGTAGTTATTTCCATGTGTAAAGAGATAGCTGTGTAGATATTTCCATGAATATGCAGATAGCTTGTAGATATTTCCATTTTCATGCAGATAGCGGTGTAGATATTTACATGTTCAAACAGATAGCGGTGTAGATATTTCCATGTTCATTCAGATAGCTTTGTAGATATTTCCATTTTCATACAGATAGCGGTGTAGATATTTCCATGTTCATACGGAGAACGGTGTAGATATTTCCATGTTCATACAGATAGCAGTGTAGATATTTCCATGTTAATACAGATAGCGGTGTAGATATTTCCATGTTCATACAGATAGCGGTGCTGATATTTCCATGGTTATACAGGCAGCGGTGTAGATATTTCCATGTTTATACAGATAGCAGTTTAGATATTTCCATGTTTATACAGATAGCGGTGTAGATATCTCCATCTTAATACAGATAGCGGTGTAGATATTTATATGTTCATACAGATGGCGGTGCAGATATTTCCATGTTCATACAGATGGCGGTGTGGATATTTCCAGGTTCATACAGATAGCGGTGTAGGTATTTCCATGTGTAAAGAGATAGCTGTGTAGATATTTCCAAGTATATGCAGATAGCAGTGTAGATATTTCCATTTTCATGCAGATAGCGGTGTAGATATTTCCATGTTCAAACAGATAGCGGTGTAGGTATTTCCATGTTCATACAGATAGCGGTGTAGATATTTCAATGTTCATACAGATAGCGGTGTAGATATTTCCAAGTTAATACAGATAGCGGTGAAGATGTATGCATGTTTACACAGATAGCGGTGTAGATATTTCCATGTTCATCCAGATGGCTGTGTAGATATATCCATGTTCATACAGATAGCGGTGTAGATATTTCCATGTTCATACAGATAGCGGTGTAGCTATTTCCATGTTCATACAGATAGCGGTGTAGATATTTCCATGTTTATACTGATAGCGGTGAAGATGTATGCATGTTTACACAGATAGCGGTGTAGATATTTCCATGTTCATAAAGATAGTGGTGTAGGTATTTCCAGGTTTATGCAGATAGCGGTGTAGATATCTCCATCTTAATACAGATGGCGGTGTAGGAATTTATATGTTCATACAGATGTCAATGCAGATATTTCCATGTTCATACAGATGGCGGTGTAGATATTTCCATGTTTATAGAGATAGCGGTGTAGTTATTTCCATGTGTAAAGAGATAGCTTTGAAGATGTTTCCTTGTATATGCAGATAGCTGAGTAAATATTTCCATTTTTATGCAGAAAGCGGTGTAGATATTTCAATGTTCAAACAGATAGCGGTGTAGGTATTTCCATGTTCATACAGATAGCGGTGTAGATATTTCCATGTTTATACAGATAGCGATGAAGATGTATGCATGTTTACACAGATAGCGGTGTATAAATTTCCATGTTCATACTGATAGCTGTGTAGATATTTCCATGTTCATCAAGATGGCTCTGTAGATATATCCATGTTCATACAGATGGCGGTGAAGATATTTCCGTGTTCATACAGATAGCGGTGTAGATATTTCCATGTTCATACAGATAGCGGTGTAGATATTTCCATGTTCATACAGATAGCGGTGTAGCTATTTCCATGTTCATACAGATAGCGGTGTAGATATTTCCATGTTCATCCAGATGGCTCTGTAGATATATCCATGTTCATCCAGATGGCTGTGTAGATATATCCATGTTCATACTGATAGCGGTGAAGATATTTCCATGTTCATACAGATAGCGGTGTAGATATTTCCATGTTCATACTGATAGCGGTGAAGATATTTCCATGTTCATACTGATAGCGGTGTAGATACTTCCATGTTCTTACAGATAGAGGGGCTGATATTTCCATGTTCATAAAGATAGCGGTGCTGATATTTCCATGTTTATACAGATAGTGGTGTAGATATTCCCCTGTTTATACAGATAGCGGTGTAGATATTTCCATGTTTATACAGATAGCGGTGTAGATATCTCCATCTTAATACAGATTGCGGTTTAGATATTTATATGTTCATTCAGATGGCGGTGCAGATATTTCCATGTTCATACAGATGGCGGTGTCTATATTTCCATGTTCATACAGATAGCGGTGTAGTTATTTCCATGTGTAAAGAGATAGCTGTGTAGATATTTCCATGTATATGCAGATAGCAGTGTAGATATTTCCATTTTCATGCAGATAGCGGTTTAGATATTTCCATGTTCAAACAGATAGCGGTGTAGATATTTCCATGTTCATACAGATAGCGGTGTAGATATTTCCATGTTCATACAGATAGCGGTGTAGATATTTCCTTGTTTTTACAGATAGCGGTGAAG
This sequence comes from Gorilla gorilla gorilla, assembly GCF_029281585.2. Classification (NCBI taxonomy): domain Eukaryota; kingdom Metazoa; phylum Chordata; class Mammalia; order Primates; family Hominidae; genus Gorilla; species Gorilla gorilla. Next base: position 76,299,048 of record NC_073244.2, read on the forward strand.
ATGTATGCATGTATACACAGATAGCGGTGTAGGTATTTCCATGTTCATCCAGATGGCTGTGTAGATATATCCATGTTCACACACATAGCGGTGTAGATATTTCCATATTCATACAGATAGCGGTGTAGATATTTCCATGTTCATACAGATAGCGGTTTAGCTATTTCCATGTTCATACAGATAGCGGTGTAGATATTTCCATGTTTATACTGATAGCGGTGAAGATGTATGCATGTTTACACAGATAGCGGTGTAGATATTTCCATGTTCATACAGATAGTGGTGTAGATATTTCCATGTTCATCCAGATGGCTGTGTAGATATATCCATGTTCATGCAGATAGTGGTGTAGATATTTCCATGTTCATACAGATAGTGGTGTAGATATTTGCATGTTCATACAGATAGCGGTGTAGCTATTTCCATGTTCATACAGATAGCGGTGCTGATATTTCCATGTTTATACAGGTAGCGGTGTAGATATTTGCATGTTCATAGAGATAGAGGTGTAGATATTTCCATGTTTATATAGATAGCGGTGAAGATGTATGCATGTTTACACAGATAGCGGTGGAGATATTTCCATGTTCATCCGGATGGCTGTGTAGATATATCCATGTTCATACAGATAGCGGTGTAGATATTTCCATGTTCATACAGATAGCGGTGTAGCTATTTCCATGTTGATACAGATAACGGTGTAGCTATTTCCATGTTCATACAGATAGCGGTGTAGATATTTCCATGTTCATACAGATAGCGGTGTAGCTATTTCCATGTTCATACAGATAACGGTGTAGCTATTTCCATGATCATACAGATAGCAGTGTGGATATTTCCATTCTCTTACAGAGAGCGGTGCTGATATTTCCATGTTTATACAGGCTGCGGTGTAGATATTTCCATGTTTAAACAGCGGTTTAGATATTTCCTTCTTAATACAGATTGCGGTGTAGATATTTATATGTTCATACAGATGGCGGTGCAGATATTTCCATATTCATACAGATGGCGGTGTACATATTTCCATGTTTATAGATATAGCGGTGTAGTTATTTCCATGTGTAAAGAGATAGCTGTGTAGATATTTCCATGAATATGCAGATAGCTTGTAGATATTTCCATTTTCATGCAGATAGCGGTGTAGATATTTACATGTTCAAACAGATAGCGGTGTAGATATTTCCATGTTCATTCAGATAGCTTTGTAGATATTTCCATTTTCATACAGATAGCGGTGTAGATATTTCCATGTTCATACGGAGAACGGTGTAGATATTTCCATGTTCATACAGATAGCAGTGTAGATATTTCCATGTTAATACAGATAGCGGTGTAGATATTTCCATGTTCATACAGATAGCGGTGCTGATATTTCCATGGTTATACAGGCAGCGGTGTAGATATTTCCATGTTTATACAGATAGCAGTTTAGATATTTCCATGTTTATACAGATAGCGGTGTAGATATCTCCATCTTAATACAGATAGCGGTGTAGATATTTATATGTTCATACAGATGGCGGTGCAGATATTTCCATGTTCATACAGATGGCGGTGTGGATATTTCCAGGTTCATACAGATAGCGGTGTAGGTATTTCCATGTGTAAAGAGATAGCTGTGTAGATATTTCAAAGTATATGCAGATAGCAGTGTAGATATTTCCATTTTCATGCAGATAGCGGTGTAGATATTTCCATGTTCAAACAGATAGCGGTGTAGGTATTTCCATGTTCATACAGATAGCGGTGTAGATATTTCAATGTTCATACAGATAGCGGTGTAGATATTTCCAAGTTAATACAGATAGCGGTGAAGATGTATGCATGTTTACACAGATAGCGGTGTAGATATTTCCATGTTCATCCAGATGGCTGTGTAGATATATCCATGTTCATACAGATAGCGGTGTAGATATTTCCATGTTCATACAGATAGCGGTGTAGCTATTTCCATGTTCATACAGATAGCGGTGTAGATATTTCCATGTTTATACTGATAGCGGTGAAGATGTATGCATGTTTACACAGATAGCGGTGTAGATATTTCCATGTTCATAAAGATAGTGGTGTAGATATTTCCAGGTTTATGCAGATAGCGGTGTAGATATCTCCATCTTAATACAGATGGCGGTGTAGGAATTTATATGTTCATACAGATGTCAATGCAGATATTTCCATGTTCATACAGATGGCAGTGTAGATATTTCCATGTTTATAGAGATAGCGGTGTAGTTATTTCCATGTGTAAAGAGATAGCTTTGAAGATATTTCCTTGTATATGCAGATAGCTGAGTAAATATTTCCATTTTTATGCAGAAAGCGGTGTAGATATTTCAATGTTCAAACAGATAGCGGTGTAGGTATTTCCATGTTCATACAGATAGCGGTGTAGATATTTCCATGTTTATACAGATAGCGGTGAAGATGTATGCATGTTTACACAGATAGCGGTGTATAAATTTCCATGTTCATACAGATAGCTGTGTAGATATTTCCATGTTCATCAAGATGGCTCTGTAGATATATCCATGTTCATACAGATGGCGGTGAAGATATTTCCGTGTTCATACAGATAGCGGTGTAGATATTTCCATGTTCATCCAGATGGCTGTGTAGATATATCCATGTTCATCCAGATGGCTGTGTAGATATATCCATGTTCATACTGATAGCGGTGAAGATATTTCCATGTTCATACAGGTAGCGGTGTAGATATTTCCATGTTCATACTGATAGCGGTGAAGATATTTCCATGTTCATACTGATAGCGGTGTAGATACTTCCATGTTCTTACAGATAGAGGGGCTGATATTTCCATGTTCATAAAGATAGCGGTGCTGATATTTCCATGTTTATACAGATAGTGGTGTAGATATTCCCCTGTTTATACAGATAGCGGTGTAGATATTTCCATGTTTATACAGATAGCGGTGTAGATATCTCCATCTTAATATAGATGTCGGTGTAGATATTTATATGTTCATACAGATGGCTGTGCAGATATTTCCATGTTCATACAGATGGCGGTGTAGATATTTCCATGTTCATACAGATAGCGGTGTAGTTATTTCCATGTGTAAAGAGATAGCTGTGTAGATATTTCCATGTATATGCAGATAGCTGTGTAGATATTTCCATTTTCATGCAGATAGCGGTGTAGATATTTCCATGTTCAAACAGATAGCGGTGTAGATATTTCCATGTTCATACAGATAGCGGTGTAGATATTTCCATGTTCATACAGATAGCGGTGTAGATATTTCCATGTTCATACAGATAGCAGTGAAGATGTATGCATGTTTACTCAGATAGCGGTGTAGATATTTCCATGTTCATCCAGATGGCTGTGTAGATATATCCATGTTCACACAGATAGCGGTGTAGATATTTCCATGTTCATACAGACAGCGGTGTAGATATTTCCATGTTCATCCAGATGGCTGTGTAGATATATCCATGTTAATACAGTTAGCGGTGTAGATACTTCCATGTTCATACAGATAGCGGTGTAGCTATTTCCATGTTGATACAGATAACGGTGTAGCTATTTCCATGTTCATACAGATAGCGGTGTAGATATTTCCATGTTCATACAGATAGCGGTGTAGCTATTTCCATGTTCATACGGAGAACGGTGTAGATATTTCCATGTTCATACAGATAGCAGTGTAGATATTTCCATGTTAATACAGATAGCGGTGTAGATATTTCCATGTTCATTCAGATAGCGGTGCTGATACTTCCATGGTTATACAGGCAGCGGTGTAGATATTTCCATGTTTATACAGATAGCGGTTTAGATATTTCCTTCTTAATACAGATGGCGGTGTAGATATTTATATGTTCATACAGATGGCGGTGCAGATATTCCCTTGTTCATGCAGATGGCGGTGTAGATATTTCCATGTTTATAGATATAGCGGTGTAGTTATTTCCATGTGTAAAGAGATAGCTGTGTAGATATTTCCATGTATATGCAGATAGCTTTGTAGATATTTCCATTTTCATGCAGATAGCGGTGTAGATATTTACATGTTCAAACAGATAGCGGTGTAGATTTTTCCATGTTCATTCAGATAGCTTTGTAGATATTTCCATGTTCATCCAGATAGCTGTGTAGATACTTCCATGTTCATAAAGATAGCGGTGTAGATATTTCCATGTTCATACAGATAGCGGTGCTGTTATTTCCATGTTTATACAGGTAGCGGTGTAGATATTTCCATGGTTATACAGATAGCGGTGTAGATATTTCCATGTTTATACAGATAGCGGTGTAGATATTTCCATGTTTATTCAGATAGCGGTGTAGATATCTCCATCTTAATACAGATTGCGGTGTAGATATTTATATGTTCATACAGATGGCGGTGCAGATATTTACATGTTCATACAGATGGCGGTGTAGATATTTCCATCTTCATACAGATAGCGGTGTAGTTATTTCCATGTGTAAAGAGATAGCTGTGTAGATATTTAAATGTATATGCAGATAGCAGTGTAGATGTTTCCATTTTCATGCAGATAGCGGTGTAGACATTTACATGTTCAAACAGATAGTGGTGTAGATATTTCCATGTTCATACAGATAGCGGTGCTGATATTTCCATGTTTATACAGGTAGCGGTGTAGGCATTTCCATGTTTATACAGATAGCGGTGTAGATATTTCCATGTTTATACAGATAGCGGTGTAGATATCTTCATCTTAATACAGATGGCGGTGTAGATATTTATATGTTCATACAGATGGCGGTGCAGAGGTTTCCATATTCATACAGATGGCGGTGTGGATATTTCCATGTTCATACAGATAGTGGTGTAGTTATTTCCATGTGTAAAGAGATAGCTGTGTAGATATTTCCATGTATATGCAGATAGCAGTGTAGATATTTCCATTTTCATGCAGATAGCGGTGTAGATATTTCCATGTTCAAACAGATAGCAGTGTAGATATTTCCATGTTCATACAGATAGCGGTGTAGATATTTCAATGTTCATACAGATAGCGGTGTATATATTTCCATGTTTATACAGATAGCGGTGAAGATGTATGCATGTTTACACAGATAGCGGTGTAGATATTTAAATGTTCATCCAGATGGCTGTGTAGATATATCCATGTTCATACAGATAGTGGTGTAGATATTTCCATGTTCATACAGATAGCGGTGTAGCTATTTCCATGTTCATACAGATAGCGGTGTAGATATTTCCATGTTCATACTGATAGCGGTGAAGATGTATGCATGTTTACACAGATAGCGGTGTAGATATTTCCAAGTTCATACAGATAGCGGTGTAGATATTTCCATGTTCATACAGATGGCTGTGTAGATATATCCATGTTCATACAGATAGTGGTGTAGATATTTCCATGTTCATACAGATAGTGGTGTAGATATTTGCATGTTCATACAGATAGCGGTGTAGCTATTTCCATGTTCATACAGATAGCGGTGCTGATATTTCCATGTTTATACAGGTAGCGGTGTAGATATTTGCATGTTCATACAGATAGCGGTGTGGATATTTCCATGTTTATATAGATAGCGGTGAAGATGTATGCATGTTTACACAGATAGCGGTGTAGATATTTCCATGTTCATCCAGATGGCTGTGTAGATATATCCATGTTCATACAGATAGCGGTGTAGATATTTCCATGTTCATACAGATAGCGGTGTAGCTATTTCCATGTTCATACAGATAGCGGTGTAGATATTTCCATGTTTATACAGATAGCGGTGAAGATATATGCATGTTTTCACAGATAGCGGTGTAGATATTTCCATGTTCATACAGATAGTGGTGTAGATATTTCCTTGTTCATACAGATAGCGGTGTAGCTATTTCCATGTTCATACAGATAGCGGTGTAGATATTTCTATGTTCGTACAGATAGCGGTGTAGATATTTCCGAGTTCATACAGAGTGCGGTGCTGATATTTCCATGTTTATACAGGTAGTGGTGTAGATATTTCCAGGTTTATACAGATAGCGGTGTAGATATCTCCATCTTAATACAGATGGCGGTGTAGATATTTATATGTTCATACAGATGGCGATGCAGATATTTCCATGTTCATACAGATGGCGGTGTAGATATTTCCATGTTTATAGAGATATCGGTGTAGTTATTTCCATGTGTAAAGAGATAGCTTTGAAGATATTTCCATGTATATGCAGATAGCTCTGTAGATATTTCCATTTTCATGCAGAAAGCGGTGTAGATATTTCCATGTTCAAACAGATAGCGGTATAGATATTTCCATGTTCATACAGATAGCGGTGTAGATATTTCCATGTTTATACAGATAGCGGTGAAGATGTATGCATGTTTACACTGATTGCGGTGTATAAATTTCCATGTTCATACAGATAGCTGTGTAGATATTTCCATGTTCATCAAGATGGCTCTGTAGATATATCTATGTTCACACAGATGGCGGTGAAGATATTTCCATGTTCATACAGATAGCGGTGTAGATATTTCCATGTTCATACAGATAGCGGTGTAGATATTTCCATGTTCATACAGATAGCGGAGTAGCTATTTCCATGTTCAAACAGGTAGCGGTGTAGATATTTCCATGTTCATCCTGATGGCTGTGTAGATATATCCATGTTCATACAGATAGCGGTGAAGATATTTCCATGTTCATACAGATAGCGGTGTAGATATTTCCATGTTCATACAGATAGTGGTGTAGATATTTCCATGTTCATACAGATAGCGGTGTAGCTATTTCCATGTTCATACAGATAGCGGTGTAGATATTTCCATGTTGATCCAGATGGCTGTGTAGATATATCCATGTTCATACAGATGGCGTTGAAGGTATTTCCATGTTCATACAGATGGCGGTGTAGATATTTCCATGTTCATACTGATAGCGGTGTAGATACTTCCATGTTCATACAGATAGAGGGGCTGATATTTCCATGTTCATAAAGATAGCGGTGCTGATATTTCCATGTTTATACAGATAGTGGTGTAGATATTTCCCTGTTTATACAGATAGCGGTGTAGATATTTCCATGTTTATACAGATAGCGGTGTAGATATCTCCATCTTAATACAGATGGCGGTGTAGATATCTATATGTTCATACAGATGGCGGTGCAGATATTTCCATGTTCATACAGATGGCGGTGTAGATATTTCCATGTTCATACAGATAGCGGTGTAGTTATTTCCATGTGTAAAGAGATAGCTGTGTAGATATTTCCATGAATATGCAGATAGCTTTGTAGATATTTCCATTTTCATGCAGATAGCGGTGTAGATATTTCCATGTTGAAACAGATAGCGGTGTAGATATTTCCATGTTCATTCAGATAGCTTTGTAGATATTTCCATGTTCATACAGATAGCGGTGTAGATATTTCCATGTTCATACAGAGAACGGTGTAGATATTTCCATGTTCATACAGATAGCAGTGTAGATATTTCCATGTTAATACAGATAGCGGTGTAGATATTTCCTTGTTCATACAGATAGCGGTGCTGATATTTCCATGGTTTTACAGGCAGCGGTGTAGATATTTCCATGTTTTTACAGATAGCGGTTTAGATATTTCCTTCTTAATACAGATGGCGGTGTAGATATTTATATGTTCATACAGATGTCGGTGCAGATATTCCCATGTTCATACAGATGGCGGTGTAGATATTTCCATGTTTATAGATATAGCGGTGTAGTTATTTCCATGTGTAAAGAGATAGCTGTGTAGATATTTCCATGTATATGCAGATAGCTTTGTAGATATTTCCATTTTCATGCAGATAGCGGTGTAGATATTTACATGTTCAAACAGATAGCGGTGTAGATTTTTCCATGTTCATTCAGATAGCTTTGTAGATATTTCCACGTTCATACAGATAGCGGTGTAGATACTTCCATGTTCATACAGATAGCGGTGTAGATATTTCCATGTTCATACAGAGAGCGGTGCTGATATTTCCATGTTTATACAGGTAGCGGTGTAGATATTTCCATGGTTACACAGATAGCGGTGTAGATATTTCCATGTTTATACAGATAGCGGTGTAGATATTTCCATGTTTATTCAGATAGCGGTGTAGATATCTCCATCTTAATACAGATGGCGGTGTAGATATTTATATTTTCATACAGATGGAGGTGCAGATATTTCCATGTTCATACAGATGGCGGTGTAGATATTCCATGTTCATACAGATAGCGGTGTAGTTATTTCCATGTGTAAAGAGATAGCTGTGTAGATATTTCCATGTATATGCTGATAGCTGTGAAGATATTTCCATTTTCATGCAGATAGCGGTGTATATATTTCCATCTTCAAACAGATAGCGGTGTAGATATTTCCATGTTCATACAGATAGCGGTGTAGATATTTCCATGTTTATACAGATAGCGGTGAAGATGTATGCATGTTTACACAGATAGCGGTGTGGATATTTGAATGTTCATCCAGAGGGCTGTGTAGATATATCCATGTTCATACTGATGGCGGTGTAGATATTTCCATGTTCATACAGATTGTGGTGTAATTATTTCCATGTGTAAAGAGATAGCTGTGTAGATATTTAAATGTATATGCAGATAGCAGTGTAGATATTTCCATTTTCATGCAGATAGCGGTGTAGATATTTACATGTTCAAACAGATAGCGGTGAAGATATTTCCATGTTCATTCAGATAGCTTTGTAGATATTTCCATGTTCATACAGATAGCGGTGTAGATATTTCCATGTTCATGCAGATAGCGGTGTAGATATTTCCATGTTCATACAGATAGCGGTGCTGATATTTCCTTGTTTATACAGGTAGCGGTGTAGATATTTCCATGTTCATACAGATAGCGGTGTAGATATTTCCATGTTCATACAGATAGCGGTGTAGATATTTCCATGTTCATACAGATAGCGGTGTTGATATTTCCATTTTTATACAGGTAGCGGTGTAGATATTTCCATGTTTATACAGGTAGCGGTGTAGATATTTCATGTTCATACAGATAGCGGTATAGATATTTCCATGTTCATACAGATATCTGTGTAGATATTTCCATGTTCATACAGATAGCTGTGCTGATATTTCCATATTTATACAGGTAGCGGTGTAGATATTTCCATGTTTATACAGATAGCGGTGTAGATATTTCCATGTTCATACAGATAGCGGTGTAGATATTTCCATGTTCATACAGATAGCGGTGTAGATATTTCCATGTTCATACAGATAGCGGTGTAGATATTTCCATGCTTATACAGATAGCGGTGAAGATGTATGCATGTTTACACAGATAGCGGTGTAGATATTTCCATTTTCATCCAGATGGCTGTGTAGATATATCCATGTTCACACAGATAGCGGTGTAGATATTTCCATGTTCATACAGATAGCGGTGTAGATATTTCCATGTTCATACAGATAGCGGTGTAGCTATTTCCATGTTCATACAGATAACGGTGTAGCTATTTCCATGTTCATACAGATAGCGGTTTAGATATTTCCTTCTTAATACAGATGGCGGTGTAGATATTTATTTGTTCATACAGATGGCGGTGCAGATATTTCCATGTTCATACAGATGGCGGTGAAGGTATTTCCATGTTCATACAGATAGCGTTGTAGATATTTCCATGTTCATATTGATAGCGGTGTAGATACTTCCATGTTCTTACAGATAGAGGGGCTAATATTTCCATGTTCATAAAGATAGCGGTGCTGATATTTCCATGTTTATACAGATAGTGGTGAAGATATTTCCCTGTTTATACAGATAGCGGTGTATATATTTCCATGTTTATACAGATAGCGGTGTAGATATCTCCATCTTAATACTGATGGCGGTGTAGATATTTATATGTTCATACAGATGGCTGTGCCGATATTTCCATGTTCATACAGATGGCGGTGTAGTTATTTCCATGTTCATACAGATAGCGGTGTAGTTATTTCCATGTGTAAGGAGATAGCTGTGTAGATATTTCCATGTATATGCAGATAGCTGTGTAGATATTTCCATTTTCATGCAGATAGCGGTGTAGATATTTCCATGTTCAAACAGATAGCGGTGTAGATATTTCCTTGTTCATACAGATAGCGGTGTAGCTATTTCCATGTTCATACATATAGCGGTGTAGATATTTCCATGTTTATACTGATAGCGGTGAAGATGTATGCATGTTTACACAGATAGCGGTGTAGATATTTCCATGTTCATACAGATAGCATTTTAGATATTTCCATGTTCATCCAGATGGCTGTGTAGATATATTCATGTTCATACAGATAGTGGTGTGGATATTTCCATGTTCATACAGATAGTGGTGTAGATATTTGCATGTTCATACAGATAGCGGTGTAGCTACTTCCATGTTCATACAGATAGCGGTGCTGATATTTCCATGTTTATACAGGTAGCGGTGTAGATATTTGCATGTTCATACAGATAGTGGTGTAGATATTTCCATGTTTATATAGATAGCGGTGAAGATGTATGCATGTTTACACAGATAGCGGTGGAGATATTTCCATGTTCATCCAGATGGCTGTGTAGATATATCCATGTTCATACAGATAGCGGTGTAGATATTTCCATGTTCATACAGATAGCGGTGTAGCTATTTCCATGTTCATACAGATAGCGGTGTAGATATTTCCATGTTTATACAGATAGCGGTGAAGATATATGCATGTTTTCACAGATAGCGGTGTAGATATTTCCATGTTCATACAGATAGTGGTGTAGATATTTCCTTGTTCATACAGATAGCAGTGTAGCTATTTCCATGTTCATACAGATAGCGGTGTAGATATTTCCATGTTCGTACAGATAGCGGTGTAGATATTTCCGAGTTCATACAGAGAGCGGTGCTGATATTTCCATGTTTATACAGGTAGCGGTGTAGATATTTCCAGGTTTATACAGATAGCGGTGTAGATATCTCCATCTTAATACAGATGGCGGTGTAGATATTTATATGTTCATACAGATGGCGATGCAGATATTTCCATGTTCATACAGATGGCGGTGTAGATATTTCCATGTTTATAGAGATAGCGGTGTAGTTATTTCCATGTGTAAAGAGATAGCTTTGAAGATATTTCCATGTATATGCAGATTGCTCTGTAGATATTTCCATTTTCATGCAGAAAGCGGTGTAGATATTTCCATGTTCAAACAGATAGCGGTATAGATATTTCCATGTTCATACAGATAGCGGTGTAGATATTTCCATGTTTATACAGATAGCGGTGAAGATGTATGCATGTTTACACTGATTGCGGTGTATAAATTTCCATGTTCATACAGATAGCTGTGTAGATATTTCCATGTTCATCAAGATGGCTCTGTAGATATATCTATGTTCACACAGATGGCGGTGAAGATATTTCCATGTTCATACAGATAGCGGTGTAGATATTACCATGTTCATACAGATAGCGGTGTAGATATTTCCATGTTCATACAGATAGCGGAGTAGCTATTTCCATGTTCAAACAGATAGCGGTGTAGATATTTCCATGTTCATCCTGATGGCTGTGTAGATATATCCATGTTCATACAGATAGCGGTGAAGATATTTCCATGTTCATACAGATAGCGGTGTAGATATTTCCATGTTCATACAGATAGTGGTGTAGATATTTCCATGTTCATACAGATAGCGGTGAAGCTATTTCCATGTTCATACAGATAGTGGTGTAGATATTTCCATGTTGATCCAGATGGCTGTGTAGATATATCCATGTTCATACAGATGGCGTTGAAGGTATTTCCATGTTCATACAGATAGCGGTGTAGATATTTCCATGTTCATACTGATAGCGGTGTAGATATTTCCATGTTCATACAGATAGAGGGGCTGATATTTCCATGTTCATAAAGATAGCGGTGCTGATATTTCCATGTTTATACAGATAGTGGTGTAGATATTTCCCTGTTTATACAGATAGCGGTGTAGATATTTCCATGTTTATACAGATAGCGGTGTAGATATCACCATCTTAATACAGATGGCGGTGTAGATATTTATACGTTCATACAGATGGTGGTGCAGATATTTCCATGTTCATACAGATGGCGGTGTAGATATTTCCATGTTCATACAGATAGCGGTGTAGTTATTTCCATGTGTAAAGAGATAGCTGTGTAGATATTTCCATGTATATGCAGATAGCTGTGTAGATATTTCCATTTTCATGCAGATAGCTGTGTAGATATTTCCATGTTCAAACAGATAGCGGTGTAGATATTTCCATGTTTATACAGATAGCGGTGTAGATATTTCCATGTTCATACAGATAGCGGTGTAGATATTTCCATGTTTATACAGATAGCGGTGAAGATGTATGCATGTTCATACAGATAGTGGTGTAGATATTTCCATGTTCATACAGATAGCGGTGAAGCTATTTCCATGTTCATACAGATAGCGGTGTAGATATTTCCATGTTGATCCAGATGGCTGTGTAGATATATCCATGTTCATACAGATGGCGTTGAAGGTATTTCCATGTTCATACAGATAGCGGTGTAGATATTTCCATGTTCATACTGATAGCGGTGTAGATATTTCCATGTTCATACAGATAGAGGGGCTGATATTTCCATGTTCATAAAGATAGCGGTGCTGATATTTCCATGTTTATACAGATAGTGGTGTAGATATTTCCCTGTTTATACAGATAGCGGTGTAGATATTTCCATGTTTATACAGATAGCGGTGTAGATATCACCATCTTAATACAGATGGCGGTGTAGATATTTATATGTTCATACAGATGGTGGTGTAGATATTTCCATGTTCATACAGATGGCGGTGTAGATATTTCCATGTTCATACAGATAGCGGTGTAGTTATTTCCATGTGTAAAGAGATAGCTGTGTAGATATTTCCATGTATATGCAGATAGCGGTGTAGATATTTCCATTTTCATGCAGATAGCTGTGTAGATATTTCCATGTTCAAACAGATAGCGGTGTAGATATTTCCATGTTCATACAGATAGCGGTGTAGATATTTCCATGTTCATACAGATAGCGGTGTAGATATTTCCATGTTTATACAGATAGCGGTGAAGATGTATGCATGTTTACACAGATAGCGGTGTAGATATTTCCATGTTCATCCAGATGGCTGTGTAGATATGTCCATGTTCACACAGATAGCGGTGTAGATATTTCCATGTTCATAGAGATAGCGGTGTAGATATTTCCATGTTCATCCAGATGGCTGTGTAGATATATCCATGTTCATACACATAGCGGTGTAGATACTTCCATGTTCATACAGATAGCGGAGTAGCTATTTCCATGTTGATACAGATAACGCTGTAGCTATTTCCATGTTCATGCAGATAGCGGTGTAGATATTTCCATGTTCATACAGATAGCGGTGTAGCTATTTCCATGTTCATACAGATAACGGTGTAGCTATTTCCATGTTCATACAGATAGCGGTTTAGATATGTCCTTCTTAATACAGATGGCGGTGTAGATATTTATTTGTTCATACAGATGGCGGTGCAGATATTTCCATGTTCATACAGATGGTGGTGAAGGTATTTCCATATTCATACAGATAGCGGTGTAGATATTTCCATGTTCATATTGATAGCGGTGTAGATACTTCCATGTTCTTACAGATAGAGGGGCTGATATTTCCATGTTCATAAAGATAGCAGTGCTGATATTTCCATGTTTATACAGATAGTGGTGTAGATATTTCCCTGTTTATACAGATAGCGGTGTAGATATTTCCATGTTTATACAGATAGCGGTGTAGATATCTCCATGTTAATACAGATGGCGGTGTAGATATTTATATGTTCATACAGATGGCTGTGCAGATATTTCCATGTTCATACAGATGGCGGTGTAGATATTTCCATGTTCATAAAGATAGCGGTGTAGTTATTTCCATGTGTAAAGAGATAGCTGTGTAGATATTTCCATGTATATGCAGATAGCTGTGTAGATGTTTCCATTTTCATGCAGATAGCGGTGTAGATATTTCCATGTTCAAACAGATAGCGGTGTAGATATTTCCATGTTCATACAGATAGCGGTGTAGTTATTTCCATGTTCATACAGATAGCGGTGTAGATATTTCCATGTTTTTACAGATAGCGGTGAAGATGTATGCATGTTTACACAGATAGCGGTGTAGATATTTCCATGTTCATCCAGATGGCTGTGTAGATATATCCATGTTCACACAGATAGCGGTGTAGATATTTCCATGTTCATACAGATAGCGGTGTAGATATTTCCATGTTCATCCAGATGGCTGTGTAGATATATCCATGTTAATACAGTTAGCGGTGTAGATACTTCCATGTTCATACAGATAGCGGTGTAGCTATTTCCATGTTGATACAGATAACGGTGTAGCTATTTCCATGTTCATACAGATAGCGGTGTAGATATTTCCATGTTCATACAGATAGCGGTGTAGCTATTTCCATGTTCATACGGAGAACGGTGTAGATATTTCCATGTTCATACAGATAGCAGTGTAGATATTTCCATGTTAATACAGATAGCAGTGTAGATATTTCCATGTTCATACAGATAGCGGTGCTGATACTTCCATGGTTATACAGGCAGCGGTGTAGATATTTCCATGTTTATACAGATAGCGGTTTAGATATTTCCTTCTTAATACTGATGGCGGTGTAGATATTTATATGTTCATACAGATGGCGGTGCAGATATTCCCATGTTCATGCAGATGGCGGTGTAGATATTTCCATGTTTATAGAGATAGCGGTGTAGTTATTTCCATGTGTAAAGAGATAGCTGTGTAGATATTTCCATGTATATGCAGATAGCTTTGTAGATATTTCCATTTTCATGCAGATAGCTGTGTAGATATTTCCATGTTCAAACAGATAGCGGTGTAGATATTTCCATGTTCATACAGATAGCGGTGTAGATATTTCCATGTTCATACAGATAGCGTTGTAGATATTTCCAGGTTTATACACATAGCGGTGAAGATGTATGTATTTTTACACAGATAGCGGTGTAGATATTTCCATGTTCATCCAGATGGCTGTGTAGATATGTCCATGTTCACACAGATAGCGGTGTAGATATTTCCATGTTCATACAGATAACGTTGTAGATATTTCCATGTTCATCCAGATGGCTGTGTAGATATATCCATGTTCATAGAGATAGCGGTGTAGATACTTCCATGTTCATACAGATAGTGGAGTAGCTATTTCCATGTTGATACAGATAACGGTGTAGCTATTTCCATGTTCATGCAGATAGCGGTGTAGATATTTCCATGTTCATACAGATAGCGGTGTAGCTATTTCCATGTTCATACAGATAATGGTGTAGCTATTTCCATGTTCATACAGATAGCGGTTTAGATATTTACTTCTTAATACAGATGGCGGTGTAGATATTTATTTGTTCATACAGATGGCCGTGCTGATATTTCCATGTTCATACATATGGCGGTGAAGGTATTTCCATGTTCATACAGATAGCGGTGTAGATATTTCCATGTTCATATTGATAGCGGTATAGATACTTCCATGTTCTTACAGATAGAGGGGCTGATATTTCCATGTTCATAAAGATAGCGGTGTTGATATTTCCATGTTTATACAGATAGTGGTGTAGATATTTCCCTGTTTATACAGATAGCGGTGTAGATATTTCCATGTTTATACAGATAGCGGTGTAGATATCTCCATGTTAATACAGATGGCGGTGTAGATATTTATATGTTCATACAGATGGCTGTGCAGATATTTCCATGTTCATACAGATGGCGGTGTAGATATTTCCATGTTCATACAGATAGCGGTGTAGTTATTTCCATGTGTAAAGAGATAGCTGTGTAGATATTTCCATGTATATGCAGATAGTTGTGTAGATATTTCCATTTTCATGCCGATAGCGGTGTAGATATTTCCATGTTCAAACAGATAGCGGTGTAGATATTTCCATGTTCATACAGATAGCGGTGTAGATATTTCCATGTTCATACAGATAACGGTGTAGATATTTCCATGTTTTTACAGATAGCGGTGAAGATGTATGCATGTTTACACAGATAGCGGTGTAGATATTTCCATGTTCATCCAGATGGCTGTGTAGATATGTCCATGTTCACACAGATAGCGGTGTAGATATTTCCATGTTCATAGAGATAGCGGTGTAGATATTTCCATGTTCATCCAGATGGCTGTGTAGATATATCCATGTTAATACAGTTAGCGGTGTAGATACTTCCATGTTCATACAGATAGCGGTGTAGCTATTTCCATGTTGATACAGATAACGGTGTAGCTATTTCCATGTTCATACAGATAGCGGTGTAGATATTTCCATGTTCATACAGATAGCGGTGTAGCTATTTCCATGTTCATACGGAGAACGGTGTAGATATTTCCATGTTCATACAGATAGCAGTGTAGATATTTCCATGTTAATACAGATAGCGTTGTAGATATTTCCATGTTCATACGGATAGCAGTGCTGATACTTCCATGGTTATACAGGCAGCGGTGTAGATATTTCCATGTTTATACAGATAGCGGTTTAGATATTTCCTTCTTAATACAGATGGCGGTGTAGATATTTATATGTTCATACAGATGGCGGTGCAGATATTCCCATGTTCATGCAGATGGCGGTGTAGATATTTCCATGTTTATAGATATAGCGGTGTAGTTATTTCCATGTGTAAAGAGATAGCTGTGTAGATACTTCCATGTATATGCAGATAGCTTTGTAGATATTTCCATTTTCATGCAGATAGCGGTGTAGATATTTACATGTTCAAACAGAGAGCGGTGTAGATTTTTCCATGTTCATTCAGATAGCTTTGTAGATATTTCCATGTTCATCCAGATAGCGGTGTAGATACTTCCATGTTCATAAAGATAGCGGTGTAGATATTTCCATGTTCATACAGATAGCGGTGCTGATATTTCCATGTTTATACAGGTAGCGGTGTAGATATTTCAATGGTTGTACAGATAGCGGTGTAGATATTTCCATGTTTATACAGATAGCGGTGTAGATATTTCCATGTTTATTCAGATAGCGGTGTAGATATCTCCATCTTAATACAGATGGCGGTGTAGATATTTATATGTTCATACAGATGGCATTGCAGATATTTCCATGTTCATACAGATGGCGGAGTAGATATTTCCATCTTCATACAGATAGCGGTGTAGTTATTTCCATGTGTAAAGAGATAGCTGTGTAGATATTTCCATGTATATGCTGATAGCTGTGTAGATATTTCCATTTTCATGCAGATAGCGGTGTATATATTTCCATCTTCAAACAGATAGCGGTGTAGATATTTCCATGTTCATACAGATAGTGCTGTAGATATTTCCATGTTTATACAGATAGCGGTGAAGATGTATGCATGTTTACACAGATAGCGGTGTGGATATTTCCATGTTCATCCAGAGGGTTGTGTGGATATATCCATGTTCATACAGATAGCGGTGTAGATATTTCCTTGTTCATACTGATAGCGGTGTAGATATTTCCATGTTCATACAGTTAGCGGTGTAGATATTACCATGTTCATACAGATAGCGGTGTAGATATTTCCATGTTCATACAGACAGCGGTGCTGATATTTCCATGTTTATACTGGTAGCAGTGTAGATATTTCCATGTTTATACAGATAGCGGTGTAGATATTTCCATGTTTATACAGATAGCGGAGTAGATATCTCCATCTTAATACAGATGGCAGTGTAGATATTTATATGTTCATACAGATGGCGGTGCAGATATTTCCATGTTCATACAGATGGCGGTGTGAATATTTCCATGTTCATACAGATAGCGGTGTAGTTATTTCCATGTGTAAAGAGATAGCTCTGTAGATATTTCCATGTATATGCAGACAGCAGTTTAGATATTTCCATTTTCATGCAGATAGCGGTGTAGATATTTCCATGTTCAAACAGATAGCGGTGTAGATATTTCCATGTTCATACAGATAGCGGTGTAGATATTTCCATGTTCATCCAGATAGCGGTGTAGATATTTCCATGTTTATACAGATAGCGGTGAAGATGTATGCATGTTTACACAGATAGCGGTGTAGATATTTCCATGTTTATACAGGCAGCGGTGTAGCTATTTCTATGTTCCTACAGATAGCGGTGTAGATATTTCCATGTTCAAACGAATAGCGGTGCTGATATTTCCATGTTTATACAGGCAGCGGTGTAGATATTTCCATGTTTATACAGATAGCGGTTTAGATATTTCCTTCTTAATACAGATGGCGGTGTAGATATTTATGTGTTCATACAGATGGCGGTGTTGATATTTCCATGTTTATACAGATAGCAGTGTAGATATCTCCATCTTAATACAGATGGCGGTGTAGATATTTATATGTTCATACAGATGGCGGTGCAGATATTTCCATGTTCATACAGATGGCGGTGTAGATATTTCCATGTTCATACAGATAGTGGTGTAGTTATTTCCATGTGTAAAGAGATAGCTGTGTAGATATATAAATGTATATGCAGATAGCAGTGTAGATATTTCCATTTTCATGCAGATAGCGGTGTAGACATTTACATGTTCAAACAGATAGCGGTGTAGATATTTCCATGTTCATTCAGATAGATTTGTAGATATTTCCATGTTCATACAGATAGCGGTGTAGATATTTCCATGTTCATACAGATAGCGGTGTAGATATTTCCATCTTCATACAGATAGCGGTGCTGATATTTCCATGTTTATACAGATAGTGGTGTAGATATTTCCATGTTCATACAGATAGCGGTGTAGCTATTTCCATGTTCATACAGATAGCGGTGTAGATATTTCCATGTTGATCCAGATGGCTGTGTAGATATATCCATGTTCATACAGATGGCGTTGAAGGTATTTCCATGTTCATACAGATGGCGGTGTAGATATTTCCATGTTCATACTGATAGCGGTGTAGATACTTCCATGTTCATACAGATAGAGGGGCTGATATTTCCATGTTCATAAAGATAGCGGTGCTGATATTTCCATGTTTATACAGATAGTGGTGTAGATATTTCCCTGTTTATACAGATAGCGGTGTAGATATTTCCATGTTTATACAGATAGCGGTGTAGATATCTCCATCTTAATACAGATGGCGGTGTAGATATCTATATGTTCATACAGATGGCGGTGCAGATATTTCCATGTTCATACAGATGGCGGTGTAGATATTTCCATGTTCATACAGATAGCGGTGTAGTTATTTCCATGTGTAAAGAGATAGCTGTGTAGATATTTCCATGAATATGCAGATAGCTTTGTAGATATTTCCATTTTCATGCAGATAGCGGTGTAGATATTTCCATGTTGAAACAGATAGCGGTGTAGATATTTCCATGTTCATTCAGATAGCTTTGTAGATATTTCCATGTTCATACAGATAGCGGTGTAGATATTTCCATGTTCATACAGAGAACGGTGTAGATATTTCCATGTTCATACAGATAGCAGTGTAGATATTTCCATGTTAATACAGATAGCGGTGTAGATATTTCCTTGTTCATACAGATAGCGGTGCTGATATTTCCATGGTTTTACAGGCAGCGGTGTAGATATTTCCATGTTTTTACAGATAGCGGTTTAGATATTTCCTTCTTAATACAGATGGCGGTGTAGATATTTATATGTTCATACAGATGTCGGTGCAGATATTCCCATGTTCATACAGATGGCGGTGTAGATATTTCCATGTTTATAGATATAGCGGTGTAGTTATTTCCATGTGTAAAGAGATAGCTGTGTAGATATTTCCATGTATATGCAGATAGCTTTGTAGATATTTCCATTTTCATGCAGATAGCGGTGTAGATATTTACATGTTCAAACAGATAGCGGTGTAGATTTTTCCATGTTCATTCAGATAGCTTTGTAGATATTTCCACGTTCATACAGATAGCGGTGTAGATACTTCCATGTTCATACAGATAGCGGTGTAGATATTTCCATGTTCATACAGAGAGCGGTGCTGATATTTCCATGTTTATACAGGTAGCGGTGTAGATATTTCCATGGTTACACAGATAGCGGTGTAGATATTTCCATGTTTATACAGATAGCGGTGTAGATATTTCCATGTTTATTCAGATAGCGGTGTAGATATCTCCATCTTAATACAGATGGCGGTGTAGATATTTATATTTTCATACAGATGGAGGTGCAGATATTTCCATGTTCATACAGATGGCGGTGTAGATATTCCATGTTCATACAGATAGCGGTGTAGTTATTTCCATGTGTAAAGAGATAGCTGTGTAGATATTTCCATGTATATGCTGATAGCTGTGAAGATATTTCCATTTTCATGCAGATAGCGGTGTATATATTTCCATCTTCAAACAGATAGCGGTGTAGATATTTCCATGTTCATACAGATAGCGGTGTAGATATTTCCATGTTTATACAGATAGCGGTGAAGATGTATGCATGTTTACACAGATAGCGGTGTGGATATTTGAATGTTCATCCAGAGGGCTGTGTAGATATATCCATGTTCATACTGATGGCGGTGTAGATATTTCCATGTTCATACAGATTGTGGTGTAATTATTTCCATGTGTAAAGAGATAGCTGTGTAGATATTTAAATGTATATGCAGATAGCAGTGTAGATATTTCCATTTTCATGCAGATAGCGGTGTAGATATTTACATGTTCAAACAGATAGCGGTGAAGATATTTCCATGTTCATTCAGATAGCTTTGTAGATATTTCCATGTTCATACAGATAGCGGTGTAGATATTTCCATGTTCATGCAGATAGCGGTGTAGATATTTCCATGTTCATACAGATAGCGGTGCTGATATTTCCATGTTTATACAGGTAGCGGTGTAGATATTTCCATGTTCATACAGATAGCGGTGTAGATATTTCCATGTTCATACAGATAGCGGTGTAGATATTTCCATGTTCATACAGATAGCGGTGTTGATATTTCCATTTTTATACAGGTAGCGGTGTAGATATTTCCATGTTTATACAGGTAGCGGTGTAGATATTTCATGTTCATACAGATAGCGGTATAGATATTTCCATGTTCATACAGATATCTGTGTAGATATTTCCATGTTCATACAGATAGCTGTGCTGATATTTCCATATTTATACAGGTAGCGGTGTAGATATTTCCATGTTTATACAGATAGCGGTGTAGATATTTCCATGTTCATACAGATAGCGGTGTAGATATTTCCATGTTCATACAGATAGCGGTGTAGATATTTCCATGTTCATACAGATAGCGGTGTAGATATTTCCATGCTTATACAGATAGCGGTGAAGATGTATGCATGTTTACACAGATAGCGGTGTAGATATTTCCATTTTCATCCAGATGGCTGTGTAGATATATCCATGTTCACACAGATAGCGGTGTAGATATTTCCATGTTCATACAGATAGCGGTGTAGATATTTCCATGTTCATACAGATAGCGGTGTAGCTATTTCCATGTTCATACAGATAACGGTGTAGCTATTTCCATGTTCATACAGATAGCGGTTTAGATATTTCCTTCTTAATACAGATGGCGGTGTAGATATTTATTTGTTCATACAGATGGCGGTGCAGATATTTCCATGTTCATACAGATGGCGGTGAAGGTATTTCCATGTTCATACAGATAGCGTTGTAGATATTTCCATGTTCATATTGATAGCGGTGTAGATACTTCCATGTTCTTACAGATAGAGGGGCTAATATTTCCATGTTCATAAAGATAGCGGTGCTGATATTTCCATGTTTATACAGATAGTGGTGAAGATATTTCCCTGTTTATACAGATAGCGGTGTATATATTTCCATGTTTATACAGATAGCGGTGTAGATATCTCCATCTTAATACTGATGGCGGTGTAGATATTTATATGTTCATACAGATGGCTGTGCCGATATTTCCATGTTCATACAGATGGCGGTGTAGTTATTTCCATGTTCATACAGATAGCGGTGTAGTTATTTCCATGTGTAAGGAGACAGCTGTGTAGATATTTCCATGTATATGCAGATAGCTGTGTAGATATTTCCATTTTCATGCAGATAGCGGTGTAGATATTTCCATGTTCAAACAGATAGCGGTGTAGATATTTCCTTGTTCATACAGATAGCGGTGTAGATATTTCCATGTTCATACAGATAGCGGTGTAGACATTTCCATGTTTTTACAGATAGCGGTGAAGATGTATGCATGTTTACACAGATAGCGGTGTAGATATTTCCATGTTCATCCAGATGGCTGTGTAGATATATCCATGTTCACACAGATAGCGGAGTAGATATTTCCATGTTCATATAGATAGCGGTGTAGCTATTTCCATGTTCATACATATAGCGGTGTAGATATTTCCATGTTTATACTGATAGCGGTGAAGATGTATGCATGTTTACACAGATAGCGGTGTAGATATTTCCATGTTCATACAGATAGCATTTTAGATATTTCCATGTTCATCCAGATGGCTGTGTAGATATATTCATGTTCATACAGATAGTGGTGTAGATATTTCCATGTTCATACAGATAGTGGTGTAGATATTTGCATGTTCATACAGATAGCGGTGTAGCTACTTCCATGTTCATACAGATAGCGGTGCTGATATTTCCATGTTTATACAGGTAGCGGTGTAGATATTTGCATGTTCATACAGATAGTGGTGTAGATATTTCCATGTTTATATAGATAGCGGTGAAGATGTATGCATGTTTACACAGATAGCGGTGGAGATATTTCCATGTTCATCCAGATGGCTGTGTAGATATATCCATGTTCATACAGATAGCGGTGTAGATATTTCCATGTTCATACAGATAGCGGTGTAGCTATTTCCATGTTCATACAGATAGCGGTGTAGATATTTCCATGTTTATACAGATAGCGGTGAAGATATATGCATGTTTTCACAGATATCGGTGTAGATATTTCCATGTTCATACAGATAGTGGTGTAGATATTTCCTTGTTCATACAGATAGCAGTGTAGCTATTTCCATGTTCATACAGATAGCGGTGTAGATATTTCCATGTTCGTACAGATAGCGGTGTAGATATTTCCGAGTTCATACAGAGAGCGGTGCTGATATTTCCATGTTTATACAGGTAGCGGTGTAGATATTTCCAGGTTTATACAGATAGCGGTGTAGATATCTCCATCTTAATACAGATGGCGGTGTAGATATTTATATGTTCATACAGATGGCGATGCAGATATTTCCATGTTCATACAGATGGCGGTGTAGATATTTCCATGTTTATAGAGATAGCGGTGTAGTTATTTCCATGTGTAAAGAGATAGCTTTGAAGATATTTCCATGTATATGCAGATTGCTCTGTAGATATTTCCATTTTCATGCAGAAAGCGGTGTAGATATTTCCATGTTCAAACAGATAGCGGTATAGATATTTCCATGTTCATACAGATAGCGGTGTAGATATTTCCATGTTTATACAGATAGCGGTGAAGATGTATGCATGTTTACACTGATTGCGGTGTATAAATTTCCATGTTCATACAGATAGCTGTGTAGATATTTCCATGTTCATCAAGATGGCTCTGTAGATATATCTATGTTCACACAGATGGCGGTGAAGATATTTCCATGTTCATACAGATAGCGGTGTAGATATTACCATGTTCATACAGATAGCGGTGTAGATATTTCCATGTTCATACAGATAGCGGAGTAGCTATTTCCATGTTCAAACAGATAGCGGTGTAGATATTTCCATGTTCATCCTGATGGCTGTGTAGATATATCCATGTTCATACAGATAGCGGTGAAGATATTTCCATGTTCATACAGATAGCGGTGTAGATATTTCCATGTTCATACAGATAGTGGTGTAGATATTTCCATGTTCATACAGATAGCGGTGAAGCTATTTCCATGTTCATACAGATAGTGGTGTAGATATTTCCATGTTGATCCAGATGGCTGTGTAGATATATCCATGTTCATACAGATGGCGTTGAAGGTATTTCCATGTTCATACAGATAGCGGTGTAGATATTTCCATGTTCATACTGATAGCGGTGTAGATATTTCCATGTTCATACAGATAGAGGGGCTGATATTTCCATGTTCATAAAGATAGCGGTGCTGATATTTCCATGTTTATACAGATAGTGGTGTAGATATTTCCCTGTTTATACAGATAGCGGTGTAGATATTTCCATGTTTATACAGATAGCGGTGTAGATATCACCATCTTAATACAGATGGCGGTGTAGATATTTATACGTTCATACAGATGGTGGTGCAGATATTTCCATGTTCATACAGATGGCGGTGTAGATATTTCCATGTTCATACAGATAGCGGTGTAGTTATTTCCATGTGTAAAGAGATAGCTGTGTAGATATTTCCATGTATATGCAGATAGCTGTGTAGATATTTCCATTTTCATGCAGATAGCTGTGTAGATATTTCCATGTTCAAACAGATAGCGGTGTAGATATTTCCATGTTTATACAGATAGCGGTGTAGATATTTCCATGTTCATACAGATAGCGGTGTAGATATTTCCATGTTTATACAGATAGCGGTGAAGATGTATGCATGTTCATACAGATAGTGGTGTAGATATTTCCATGTTCATACAGATAGCGGTGAAGCTATTTCCATGTTCATACAGATAGCGGTGTAGATATTTCCATGTTGATCCAGATGGCTGTGTAGATATATCCATGTTCATACAGATGGCGTTGAAGGTATTTCCATGTTCATACAGATAGCGGTGTAGATATTTCCATGTTCATACTGATAGCGGTGTAGATATTTCCATGTTCATACAGATAGAGGGGCTGATATTTCCATGTTCATAAAGATAGCGGTGCTGATATTTCCATGTTTATACAGATAGTGGTGTAGATATTTCCCTGTTTATACAGATAGCGGTGTAGATATTTCCATGTTTATACAGATAGCGGTGTAGATATCACCATCTTAATACAGATGGCGGTGTAGATATTTATATGTTCATACAGATGGTGGTGCAGATATTTCCATGTTCATACAGATGGCGGTGTAGATATTTCCATGTTCATACAGATAGCGGTGTAGTTATTTCCATGTGTAAAGAGATAGCTGTGTAGATATTTCCATGTATATGCAGATAGCGGTGTAGATATTTCCATTTTCATGCAGATAGCTGTGTAGATATTTCCATGTTCAAACAGATAGCGGTGTAGATATTTCCATGTTCATACAGATAGCGGTGTAGATATTTCCATGTTCATACAGATAGCGGTGTAGATATTTCCATGTTTATACAGATAGCGGTGAAGATGTATGCATGTTTACACAGATAGCGGTGTAGATATTTCCATGTTCATCCAGATGGCTGTGTAGATATGTCCATGTTCACACAGATAGCGGTGTAGATATTTCCATGTTCATAGAGATAGCGGTGTAGATATTTCCATGTTCATCCAGATGGCTGTGTAGATATATCCATGTTCATACACATAGCGGTGTAGATACTTCCATGTTCATACAGATAGCGGAGTAGCTATTTCCATGTTGATACAGATAACGCTGTAGCTATTTCCATGTTCATGCAGATAGCGGTGTAGATATTTCCATGTTCATACAGATAGCGGTGTAGCTATTTCCATGTTCATACAGATAACGGTGTAGCTATTTCCATGTTCATACAGATAGCGGTTTAGATATGTCCTTCTTAATACAGATGGCGGTGTAGATATTTATTTGTTCATACAGATGGCGGTGCAGATATTTCCATGTTCATACAGATGGTGGTGAAGGTATTTCCATATTCATACAGATAGCGGTGTAGATATTTCCATGTTCATATTGATAGCGGTGTAGATACTTCCATGTTCTTACAGATAGAGGGGCTGATATTTCCATGTTCATAAAGATAGCAGTGCTGATATTTCCATGTTTATACAGATAGTGGTGTAGATATTTCCCTGTTTATACAGATAGCGGTGTAGATATTTCCATGTTTATACAGATAGCGGTGTAGATATCTCCATGTTAATACAGATGGCGGTGTAGATATTTATATGTTCATACAGATGGCTGTGCAGATATTTCCATGTTCATACAGATGGCGGTGTAGATATTTCCATGTTCATAAAGATAGCGGTGTAGTTATTTCCATGTGTAAAGAGATAGCTGTGTAGATATTTCCATGTATATGCAGATAGCTGTGTAGATGTTTCCATTTTCATGCAGATAGCGGTGTAGATATTTCCATGTTCAAACAGATAGCGGTGTAGATATTTCCATGTTCATACAGATAGCGGTGTAGTTATTTCCATGTTCATACAGATAGCGGTGTAGATATTTCCATGTTTTTACAGATAGCGGTGAAGATGTATGCATGTTTACACAGATAGCGGTGTAGATATTTCCATGTTCATCCAGATGGCTGTGTAGATATATCCATGTTCACACAGATAGCGGTGTAGATATTTCCATGTTCATACAGATAGCGGTGTAGATATTTCCATGTTCATCCAGATGGCTGTGTAGATATATCCATGTTAATACAGTTAGCGGTGTAGATACTTCCATGTTCATACAGATAGCGGTGTAGCTATTTCCATGTTGATACAGATAACGGTGTAGCTATTTCCATGTTCATACAGATAGCGGTGTAGATACTTCCATGTTCATACAGATAGCGGAGTAGCTATTTCCATGTTGATACAGATAACGCTGTAGCTATTTCCATGTTCATGCAGATAGCGGTGTAGATATTTCCATGTTCATACAGATAGCGGTGTAGCTATTTCCATGTTCATACAGATAACGGTGTAGCTATTTCCATGTTCATACAGATAGCGGTTTAGATATGTCCTTCTTAATACAGATGGCGGTGTAGATATTTATTTGTTCATACAGATGGCGGTGCAGATATTTCCATGTTCATACAGATGGTGGTGAAGGTATTTCCATATTCATACAGATAGCGGTGTAGATATTTCCATGTTCATATTGATAGCGGTGTAGATACTTCCATGTTCTTACAGATAGAGGGGCTGATATTTCCATGTTCATAAAGATAGCAGTGCTGATATTTCCATGTTTATACAGATAGTGGTGTAGATATTTCCCTGTTTATACAGATAGCGGTGTAGATATTTCCATGTTTATACAGATAGCGGTGTAGATATCTCCATGTTAATACAGATGGCGGTGTAGATATTTATATGTTCATACAGATGGCTGTGCAGATATTTCCATGTTCATACAGATGGCGGTGTAGATATTTCCATGTTCATAAAGATAGCGGTGTAGTTATTTCCATGTGTAAAGAGATAGCTGTGTAGATATTTCCATGTATATGCAGATAGCTGTGTAGATGTTTCCATTTTCATGCAGATAGCGGTGTAGATATTTCCATGTTCAAACAGATAGCGGTGTAGATATTTCCATGTTCATACAGATAGCGGTGTAGTTATTTCCATGTTCATACAGATAGCGGTGTAGATATTTCCATGTTTTTACAGATAGCGGTGAAGATGTATGCATGTTTACACAGATAGCGGTGTAGATATTTCCATGTTCATCCAGATGGCTGTGTAGATATATCCATGTTCACACAGATAGCGGTGTAGATATTTCCATGTTCATACAGATAGCGGTGTAGATATTTCCATGTTCATCCAGATGGCTGTGTAGATATATCCATGTTAATACAGTTAGCGGTGTAGATACTTCCATGTTCATACAGATAGCGGTGTAGCTATTTCCATGTTGATACAGATAACGGTGTAGCTATTTCCATGTTCATACAGATAGCGGTGTAGATATTTCCATGTTCATACAGATAGCGGTGTAGCTATTTCCATGTTCATACGGAGAACGGTGTAGATATTTCCATGTTCATACAGATAGCAGTGTAGATATTTCCATGTTAATACAGATAGCAGTGTAGATATTTCCATGTTCATACAGATAGCGGTGCTGATACTTCCATGGTTATACAGGCAGCGGTGTAGATATTTCCATGTTTATACAGATAGCGGTTTAGATATTTCCTTCTTAATACTGATGGCGGTGTAGATATTTATATGTTCATACAGATGGCGGTGCAGATATTCCCATGTTCATGCAGATGGCGGTGTAGATATTTCCATGTTTATAGAGATAGCGGTGTAGTTATTTCCATGTGTAAAGAGATAGCTGTGTAGATATTTCCATGTATATGCAGATAGCTTTGTAGATATTTCCATTTTCATGCAGATAGCTGTGTAGATATTTCCATGTTCAAACAGATAGCGGTGTAGATATTTCCATGTTCATACAGATAGCGGTGTAGATATTTCCATGTTCATACAGATAGCGTTGTAGATATTTCCAGGTTTATACACATAGCGGTGAAGATGTATGTATTTTTACACAGATAGCGGTGTAGATATTTCCATGTTCATCCAGATGGCTGTGTAGATATGTCCATGTTCACACAGATAGCGGTGTAGATATTTCCATGTTCATACAGATAACGTTGTAGATATTTCCATGTTCATCCAGATGGCTGTGTAGATATATCCATGTTCATAGAGATAGCGGTGTAGATACTTCCATGTTCATACAGATAGTGGAGTAGCTATTTCCATGTTGATACAGATAACGGTGTAGCTATTTCCATGTTCATGCAGATAGCGGTGTAGATATTTCCATGTTCATACAGATAGCGGTGTAGCTATTTCCATGTTCATACAGATAATGGTGTAGCTATTTCCATGTTCATACAGATAGCGGTTTAGATATTTACTTCTTAATACAGATGGCGGTGTAGATATTTATTTGTTCATACAGATGGCCGTGCTGATATTTCCATGTTCATACATATGGCGGTGAAGGTATTTCCATGTTCATACAGATAGCGGTGTAGATATTTCCATGTTCATATTGATAGCGGTATAGATACTTCCATGTTCTTACAGATAGAGGGGCTGATATTTCCATGTTCATAAAGATAGCGGTGTTGATATTTCCATGTTTATACAGATAGTGGTGTAGATATTTCCCTGTTTATACAGATAGCGGTGTAGATATTTCCATGTTTATACAGATAGCGGTGTAGATATCTCCATGTTAATACAGATGGCGGTGTAGATATTTATATGTTCATACAGATGGCTGTGCAGATATTTCCATGTTCATACAGATGGCGGTGTAGATATTTCCATGTTCATACAGATAGCGGTGTAGTTATTTCCATGTGTAAAGAGATAGCTGTGTAGATATTTCCATGTATATGCAGATAGTTGTGTAGATATTTCCATTTTCATGCCGATAGCGGTGTAGATATTTCCATGTTCAAACAGATAGCGGTGTAGATATTTCCATGTTCATACAGATAGCGGTGTAGATATTTCCATGTTCATACAGATAACGGTGTAGATATTTCCATGTTTTTACAGATAGCGGTGAAGATGTATGCATGTTTACACAGATAGCGGTGTAGATATTTCCATGTTCATCCAGATGGCTGTGTAGATATGTCCATGTTCACACAGATAGCGGTGTAGATATTTCCATGTTCATACAGATAGCGGTGTAGATATTTCCATGTTCATCCAGATGGCTGTGTAGATATATCCATGTTAATACAGTTAGCGGTGTAGATACTTCCATGTTCATACAGATAGCGGTGTAGCTATTTCCATGTTGATACAGATAACGGTGTAGCTATTTCCATGTTCATACAGATAGCGGTGTAGATATTTCCATGTTCATACAGATAGCGGTGTAGCTATTTCCATGTTCATACGGAGAACGGTGTAGATATTTCCATGTTCATACAGATAGCAGTGTAGATATTTCCATGTTAATACAGATAGCGTTGTAGATATTTCCATGTTCATACGGATAGCAGTGCTGATACTTCCATGGTTATACAGGCAGCGGTGTAGATATTTCCATGTTTTTACAGATAGCGGTTTAGATATTTCCTTCTTAATACAGATGGCGGTGTAGATATTTATATGTTCATACAGATGGCGGTGCAGATATTCCCATGTTCATGCAGATGGCGGTGTAGATATTTCCATGTTTATAGATATAGCGGTGTAGTTATTTCCATGTGTAAAGAGATAGCTGTGTAGATACTTCCATGTATATGCAGATAGCTTTGTAGATATTTCCATTTTCATGCAGATAGCGGTGTAGATATTTACATGTTCAAACAGAGAGCGGTGTAGATTTTTCCATGTTCATTCAGATAGCTTTGTAGATATTTCCATGTTCATCCAGATAGCGGTGTAGATACTTCCATGTTCATAAAGATAGCGGTGTAGATATTTCCATGTTCATACAGATAGCGGTGCTGATATTTCCATGTTTATACAGGTAGCGGTGTAGATATTTCAATGGTTGTACAGATAGCGGTGTAGATATTTCCATGTTTATACAGATAGCGGTGTAGATATTTCCATGTTTATTCAGATAGCGGTGTAGATATCTCCATCTTAATACAGATGGCGGTGTAGATATTTATATGTTCATACAGATGGCATTGCAGATATTTCCATGTTCATACAGATGGCGGAGTAGATATTTCCATCTTCATACAGATAGCGGTGTAGTTATTTCCATGTGTAAAGAGATAGCTGTGTAGATATTTCCATGTATATGCTGATAGCTGTGTAGATATTTCCATTTTCATGCAGATAGCGGTGTATATATTTCCATCTTCAAACAGATAGCGGTGTAGATATTTCCATGTTCATACAGATAGTGCTGTAGATATTTCCATGTTTATACAGATAGCGGTGAAGATGTATGCATGTTTACACAGATAGCGGTGTGGATATTTCCATGTTCATCCAGAGGGTTGTGTGGATATATCCATGTTCATACAGATAGCGGTGTAGATATTTCCTTGTTCATACTGATAGCGGTGTAGATATTTCCATGTTCATACAGTTAGCGGTGTAGATATTACCATGTTCATACAGATAGCGGTGTAGATATTTCCATGTTCATACAGACAGCGGTGCTGATATTTCCATGTTTATACTGGTAGCAGTGTAGATATTTCCATGTTTATACAGATAGCGGTGTAGATATTTCCATGTTTATACAGATAGCGGTGTAGATATTTCCATGTTTATACAGATAGCGGAGTAGATATCTCCATCTTAATACAGATGGCGGTGTAGATATTTATATGTTCATACAGATGGCGGTGCAGATATTTCCATGTTCATACAGATGGCGGTGTGAATATTTCCATGTTCATACAGATAGCGGTGTAGTTATTTCCATGTGTAAAGAGATAGCTCTGTAGATATTTCCATGTATATGCAGACAGCAGTTTAGATATTTCCATTTTCATGCAGATAGCGGTGTAGATATTTCCATGTTCAAACAGATAGCGGTGTAGATATTTCCATGTTCATACAGATAGCGGTGTAGATATTTCCATGTTCATCCAGATAGCGGTGTAGATATTTCCATGTTTATACAGATAGCGGTGAAGATGTATGCATGTTTACACAGATAGCGGTGTAGATATTTCCATGTTTATACAGGCAGCGGTGTAGCTATTTCTATGTTCCTACAGATAGCGGTGTAGATATTTCCATGTTCAAACGAATAGCGGTGCTGATATTTCCATGTTTATACAGGCAGCGGTGTAGATATTTCCATGTTTATACAGATAGCGGTTTAGATATTTCCTTCTTAATACAGATGGCGGTGTAGATATTTATGTGTTCATACAGATGGCGGTGTTGATATTTCCATGTTTATACAGATAGCAGTGTAGATATCTCCATCTTAATACAGATGGCGGTGTAGATATTTATATGTTCATACAGATGGCGGTGCAGATATTTCCATGTTCATACAGATGGCGGTGTAGATATTTCCATGTTCATACAGATAGTGGTGTAGTTATTTCCATGTGTAAAGAGATAGCTGTGTAGATATATAAATGTATATGCAGATAGCAGTGTAGATATTTCCATTTTCATGCAGATAGCGGTGTAGACATTTACATGTTCAAACAGATAGCGGTGTAGATATTTCCATGTTCATTCAGATAGATTTGTAGATATTTCCATGTTCATACAGATAGCGGTGTAGATATTTCCATGTTCATACAGATAGCGGTGTAGATATTTCCATCTTCATACAGATAGCGGTGCTGATATTTCCATGTTTATACAGGTAGCGGTGTAGATATTTCCATGTTCATACAGATAGCGGTGTAGATATTTCCATGTTCATACAGATAGCGGTGTAGATATTTCCATGTTCATACAGATAGCGGTGCTGATATTTCCATGTTTATACAGGTAGCGGTGTAGATATTTCCATGTTTATACAGATAGCGGTGTAGATATTACCATGTTCATACAGATAGCGGTGCTGATATTTCCATGTTTATACAGGTAGCGGTGTAGATATTTCCATGTTTATACAGATAGCGGTGTAGATATTTCCATGTGTATACAGATAGCGGTGTAGATATCTCCATCTTAATACAGATGGCGGTGTAGATATTTATATGTTCATACAGATGGCGGTGCAGATGTTTCCATATTCATTCAGATGGCGGTGTGGATATTTCCATGTTCATACAGATAGCGGTGTAGTTATTTCCATGTGTAAAGAGATAGCTGTGTAGATATTTCTATGTATATGCAGATAGCAGTGTAGATATTACCATTTTCATTCAGATAGCGGTGTAGATATTTCCATGTTCAAACAGATAGCAGTGTAGATATTTCCATGTTCATACAGATAGCGGTGTAGATATTTCAATGTTCATACAGATAGCGGTGTATATATTTCCATGTTTATACAGGTAGCGGTGTAGTTATTTCCATGTTTATACAGATAGCGGTGTAGATATTTCCGTGTTTATACAGATAGCGGAGTAGATATTTCCATGTTTATACAGATAGTGGTGTAGATATCTCCATCTTAATACAGATGGCGGTGTAGATATTTAAATGTTCATACAGATGGCGGTGTAGATATTTCCATGTTCATCCAGATGGCTGTGTAGATATATCCATGTTCATACAGATAGCGGTGTAGATATTTCCATGTTCATACAGATAGTGGTGTAGCTATTTCCATTTTCATACAGATAACGGTGTAGCTATTTCCATGTTCATACAGATAGCAGTGTAGATATTTCCATGTTCATATAGATAGCGGTGTAGATATTTCCATTTTCATACAGAGAGCGGTGCTGATATTTCCATGTTTATACAGGCAGCGGTGTAGATATTTCCATGTTCAAACAGATAGCGGTGTTGATATTTCTATGTTCATACAGATAGTGGTGTAGATATTTCCATGTTTATACAGATAGCGGTGAAGTTGTTTGCATGTTTACACTGATAGCGGTGTATAAATTTCCATGTTCATACAGATAGCTGTGTAGATATTTCCATGTTCATCAAGATGGCTCTGTAGAAATATCTATGTTCATACAGATGGCGGTGAAGATATTTCATTGTTCATACAGATAGAGGTGTAGATATTTCCATGTTCATACAGATAGTGGTGTAGATATTTCCATGTTCATACAGATAGCGGTGTAGCTATTTCCATGTTCATACAGATAGCGGTGTAGATATTTCCGTTTTCATCCAGATGGCTGTGTGGATATATCCATGTTCATACAGATAGCGGTGTAGATATTTCCATGTTCATACAGATAGCGGTGTAGCTATTTCCCTGTTCATACAGGCAGCGGTGTAGATATTTCCATGTTTATACAGATAGCGGTTTAGATATTTCCTTCTTAGTACAGAAGGCGGTGTAGATATTTATATGTTCAGACAGATGGCGGTGTAGATATTTCCATGTTTATACAGATAGCAGTGTAGATATCTCCATCTTAATACAGATGGCGGTGTAGATATTTATATGTTCATACAGATGGCGGTGCAGATATTTCCATGTTCATACAGATAGCGGTGTAGATATTTCCATGTTCATACAGATAGTTGTGTAGTTATTTCCATGTGTAAAGAGATAGCTGTGTAGATATTTAAATGTATATGCAGATAGCAGTGTAGATATTTCCATTTTCATGCAGATAGCGGTGTAGATATTTCCATGTCCAAACAGATAGCGGTGTAGGTATTTCCATGTTCATACAGATAGCGGTGTGGATATTTCCATGTTCATACCAATAGCGGTGCAGATATTTCCATGTTTATACAGATAGTGGTGAAGATGTATGCATGTTTACAGAGATAGAGGTGTAGATATTTCCATGTTCATCCAGATGGCTGTGTAGATATATCCATGTTCATACAGATAGCGGTGTAGATATTTCCATGTTCATACAGATAGCGGTGTAGATATTTCCATGTTCATCCAGATGGCTGTGTAGATATATCCATGTTCATACAGATAGCGGTGTAGATATTTCCATGTTCATACAGATAGCGGTGTAGCTATTTCCATTTTCATACAGATAACGGTGTAGCTATTTCCATGTTCATACAGATAGCAGTGTAGATATTTCCATGTTCATATAGATAGCGGTGTAGATATTTCCATTTTCATACAGAGAGCGGTGCTGATATTTCCATGTTTATACAGGCAGCGGTGTAGATATTTCCATGTTTATACAGATAGCGGTTCAGAT
This sequence comes from Gorilla gorilla gorilla, assembly GCF_029281585.2. Classification (NCBI taxonomy): domain Eukaryota; kingdom Metazoa; phylum Chordata; class Mammalia; order Primates; family Hominidae; genus Gorilla; species Gorilla gorilla. Next base: position 76,333,697 of record NC_073244.2, read on the forward strand.
ATTTCTTTCTTAATACAGATGGCGGTGTAGATATTTATATGTTCATGCAGATGGCGGTGCAGATATTTCCATGTTCATACAGATGGTGGTGTAGATATTTCCATGTTTATAGATATAGCGGTGTAGTTATTTCCATGTGTAAAGAGATAGCTGTGTAGATATTTCCATGTATATGCAGATAGCTTTGTAGATATTTCCATTTTCATGAAGATAGCGGTTTAGATATTTACATGTTCAAACAGATAGCGGTGTAGATATTTCCATGTTCATTCAGATAGCTTTGTAGATATTTCCATGTTCATACAGATAGCGGTGTAGATATTTCCATGTTCATACAGATAGCGGTGTAGATAGTTCCAGGTTCATTCAGATAGCGGTGCTGATATTTCCATATTTATACAGGTAGCGGTGTAGATATTTCCATGTTTATACAGATAGCGGTGAAGATGTATGCATGTTTACACAGATAGCGGTGTAGATATTTCCATGTTCATCCAGATGGCTGTGTAGATATATCCATGTTCATACAGATAGCGGTGTAGATATTTCCATGTTCATACAGATAGCGGTGTAGCTATTTCCATGTTCATACAGATAGCGGTGTAGATATTTCCATGTTTATACTCATAGCGGTGAAGATTTATGCATGTTTACACAGATAGCGGTGTAGATATTTCCATGTTCATACAGATAGCGGTGTAGATATTTCCATCTTCATCTAGATGGCTGTGTAGATATATCCATGTTCATACAGATAGTGGTGTAGATATTTCCATGTTCTTACAGATAGCGGTGCTGATATTTCCATGTTTATACAGGCAGCGGTGCAGCTATTTCCATGTTCCTACATATTGCCGTGTAGATATTTCCATGTTCATACAGATAGCGGTGCTGATATTTCCATGTTTATACAGGCAGCGGTGTAGATATTTCCATGTTTATACAGATAGCGGTTTAGATATTTCCTTCTTAATACAGATGGCGGTGTAGATATTTATATGTTCATACAGATGGCGGTGTAGATATTTCCATGTTTATACAGATAGCAGTGTAGATATCTCCATCTTAATACAGATGGCGGTGTAGATATTTAAATGTTCATAAAGATGGCGGTGCAGATATTTCCATGTTCATACAGATGGCGGTGTAGATATTTCCATGTTCATACAGATAGCGGTGTAGTTATTTCCATGTGTAAAGGGATAGCTGTGTAGATATTTAAATGTATATGCAGAAAGCAGTGCAGATATTTCCATTTTCATGCAGATAGCGGTGTAGATATTTCCATTTTCACACAGATAGCGGTGTAGATATTTCCATGTTCATACAGATAGCTGTGTAGATATTTCCATATTCATACAGATAGCGGTGTAGATATTTCCATGTTTATACAGATAGTGGTGAAGATGTATGCATGTTTACACAGATAGCGGTGTAGATAATTCCATGTTCATACAGATGGCTGTGTAGATATATCCATGTTCATACAGATAGCGGTGTAGATATTTCCATGTTCATACAGATAACGGTGTAGCTATTTCCATGTTCATACAGATTGCAGTGTAGATATTTCCATGTTAATACAGATAGCGGTGTAGATATCTCCATTTTCATACAGAGAGCGGTGCTGATATTTCCATGTTTATATAGGCAGCGGTGTAGATATTTCCATGTTTATACAGATAGCGGTGTAGATATCTCCATCTTAATACAGATGGCAGTGTAGATATTTATATGTTCATACAGATGGCGGTGCAGATATTTCCATGTTTACACAGATGGCGGTGTAGATATGTCCATGTTCATACAGATAGCGGTGTAGTTATTTCCATGTGTAAAGAGATAGCTGTGTAGATATTTCCATCTATATGCAGATAGCTGTGTAGATATTTCCATTTTCATGCAGATAGCGGTGTACATATTTCCATCTTCAAACAGATAGCAGTGTAGATATTTCCAAGTTCATACAGATAGCGGTGTAGATATTTCCATGTTTATACAGATAGCGGTGAAGATGTATGGATGTTTACACAGATAGCGGTGTGGATATTTCCATTTTCATGCAGATAGCGGTGTACATATTTCCGTGTTCAAACAGATAGCGGTGTAGATAATTCCATGTTCATACAGATAGCGGTGCAGATATTTCCATGTTCATACAGATAGCGGTGTAGATATTTCAATGTTTATACAGAAAGCGGTGAAGATGTATGCATGTTTACACAGATAGCGGTTTAGATATTTCCATGTTCATCCAGATGGCTGTGTAGATATATCCATGTTCATACAGATAGCGGTGTAGATATTTCCATGTTCATACAGATAGCGGTGTAGTTATTTCCATGTTCATACAGATAGCGGTGTAGATATTTCCATGTTTATACTGATAGTGGTTAAGATGTATGCATGTTTACACAGATAGCGGTGTGGATATTTCCATGTTCATCCAGAGGGCTGTGTAGATATATCCATGTTCATACAGATAGCGGTGTAGATATTTCCATGTTCAAACAGATAGCGGTGTAGATATTTCCATGTTTTACAGATAGTGGTGCTGATATTTCCATGTTTATACAGGTAGCGGTGTAGAGATTTCCATGTTTATCCAGATAGCAGTGTAGATATTTCCATGTTTATACAGATAGCGGTGTAGATATTTCCATGTTTATACAGATAGCGGTGTAGATATATCCATCTAAATACAGATGGTGGTGTAGATATTTATATGTTCATACAGACGGCTGTGCAGATATTTCCATGTTCATACAGATGGCGGTGTAGATATTTCCATGTTCATACAGATAGCGGTGTAGTTATTTCCATGTGTTAAGAGATAGCTGTGTAGATGTTTCCATTTATATGCAGATAGCAGTGTAGATATTTCCATTTTCATGCAGATAGCGGTGTAGATATTTCCATGTTCAAACAGATAGCGGTGTAGATATTTCCATCTTTATACAGATAGCGGTGAAGAAGTATGCATGTTTACACAGATAGCGGTGTAGATATTTCCATTTTCATACAGATAGCGGTGTAGTTATTTCCATGTTCATACAGATAGCGGTGTAGATATTTCCATGTTCATCCAGATGGCTGTGTAGATATATCCATGTTCATACAGATTGCGGTGTAGATATTTCCATGTTCATACAGATAGTGGTGCTGATATTTCCATGTTTATACAGGCAGCGGTTTAGATATTTCCATGTGTATACAGATAGCGGTTTAGATATTTCCTTCTTAATACATATGGCGGTGTAGATATTTATATGTTCATACAGATGGCGGTGTAGATATTTCCATGTTTATACTGATAGCAGTGTAGATATCTCCATCTTAATACAGATGGCGGTGTAGATATTTATATGTTCATACAGATGGCGGTGCAGATATTTCCATGTTCATACAGATGGCGGTGTAGATATTTCCATGTTCATACAGATAGCGGTGTAGTTATTTCCATGTGTAAAGAGATAGCTGTGTAGATATTTCCATCTTTATACAGATAGCGGTGAAGATGTATGCATGTTTACACAGATAGCGGTGTAGATATTTCCATGTTCATACAGATAGCGGTGTAGTTATTTCCATGTTCATACAGATAGCGGTGTAGATATTTCCATGTTCATCCAGATGGCTGTGAAGATATATCCATGTTCATACAGATAGCGGTGTAGATATTTCCATGTTCATACAGATAGCGGTGTAGTTATTTCCATGTTTATACAGATAGCGGTGTAGATATTTCCATGTTTATACTGATAGTGGTGAAGACGTATGCATGTTTACACAGATAGCGGTGTAGATATTTACATGTTCATACAGATAGCGGTGTAGATATTTCCATGTTCATCCAGATGGCTGTGTAGATATATCCATGTTCATACAGATTGCTGTGTAGATGTTTCCATGTTCATACAGATAGTGGTGCTGATATTTCCATGTTTATACAGGCAGCGGTGTAGATATTTCCTTTTTTATACAGATAGCGGTTTAGATATTTCTTTCTTAATACAGATGGCGGTGTAGATATTTATATGTTCATACAGATGGCGGTGTAGATATTTCCATGTTTATACAGATAGCAGTGTAGATATCTCCATCTTAATACAAAAGGCGGTGTAGATATTTATATGTTCATACAGATGGCGGTGCAGATATTTCCATGTTCATACAGATGGCGGTGTAGATATTTCCATGTTCATACAGATATCGGTTTAGTTATTTCCATGTGTAAAGAGATAGCTGTGTAGATATTTAAATGTATATGCAGATAGCAGTGTAGATATTTCCATTTTCATACAGATAGCGGTGTAGATATTTCCATGTTCAAACAGATAGCGGTGTAGATATTTCCATGTTCATACAGATAGCGGTGTAGATATTTCCATGTTAATACAGATAGCGGTGTAGATATTTCCATGTTTATACAGATAGAGGTGAAGATGTATGCATGTTTACACAGATAGCGGTGTAGATATTTCCATGTTCATCCAGATGGCTGTGTAGATATATCCATGTTCATACAGATAGCGGTGTAGATATTTCCATGTTCATACAGATAGCGGTGTAGATATTTCCATGTTCATCCAGATGGCTGTGTAGATATATCCATGTTCATCACAGATAGCGGTGTAGATATTTCCATGTTCATACAGATAGCGGTGTAGCTATTTCCATGTTCATACAGATAACGGTGTAGCTATTTCCATGTTCATAGAGATAGCAGTGTAGATATTTCCATGTTCATACAGATAGCGGTGTAGATATCTCCATTTTCATACAGAGAGCGGTGCAGATATTTCCATGTTTATACAGGCAGCGGTGCAGATATTTCCAAGTTTATACAGATAGCGGTTTAGATATTTCCTTCTTAATACAGATGGCGGTGTAGATATTTATATGTTCATACAGATGGCGGTGCAGATATTTCCATGTTCATACAGATGGCGCTGTAGATATTTCCATGTTTATAGATATAGCGGTGTAGTTATTTCCATGTGTAAAGAGATAGCTGTGTAGATATTTCCATGTAATTGCAGATAGCTTTGTAGATATTTCCCTGTTCAAACAGATAGCGGTGTAGATATTTCCATGTTCATACAGATGGCGGTGTAGATATTTCCATGTTCATTCAGATAGCGGTGTAGTTATTTCCCTGTGTAAAGAGATTGCTGAGTAGATATTTCCATCTATATGCAGATAGCTGTGTAGATATTTCCATTTTCATGCAGATAGCGGTGTATATATTTCCATGTTCAAACAGATAGCGGTGTAGATATTTCCATGTTCATACAGATAGCGGTGTAGATATTTCCATGTTTATACAGATAGCGGTGAAGATGTATGCATGTTTACACAGATAGCGGTGTGGATATTTCCATGTTCATCCAGAGGGCTGTGTAGATATATCCATGTTCATACAGATAGCGATGTAGATATTTCCATGTTCATACAGATAGCGGTGTAGATATTTCCATGTTCATACAGATAGCGGTGCTGATATTTCCATGTTTATACAGGTAGCGGTGTAGATATTTCCATGTTTATACAGATAGCGGTGAAGATGTATGCATGTTTACACAGATAGCGGTGTGGATATTTCCATGTTCATCCAGAGGGCTGTGTAGATATATCCATGTTCATACAGATAGCGGTGTAGATATTTCCATGTTCATACAGATAGCGGTGTAGTTATTTCCATGTTCATCCAGATGGCTGTGTAGATATATCCATGTTCATACAGATGGCAGTGTAGATATCTCCATGTTCATACAGATAGAGGGGCTGATATTTCCATGTTCATACAGATAGCGGTGCTGATATTTCCATTTTTATACAGATAGCGGTGTAGATATTTCCATGTTTATTCAGATAGCGGTGTAGATATCTCCATCTTAATACAGATGGCGGTGTAGATATTTATATGTTCATACAGATGGCGGTGCAGATATTTCCATTTTCATGCAGATAGCGGTTTAGATATTTCCATGTTCAAACAGATAGCGGTGTAGATATTTCCATGTTCATAGTGATAGCGGTGTAGATACTTCCATGTTCATACAGATAGAGGGGCTGATATTTCCATGTTCATACAGAGAGCAGTGCTGATATTTCCATGTTTATACAGATAGCGGTGTAGATATTTCCATGTTTATACAGATAGCGGTGTAGATAATTCCATGTTTATACAGATAGCGGTGTAGATATCTCCATCTTAATACAGATGGCGGTGTACATATTTATATGTTCATACAGATGGCGGTGCAGATATTTCCATGTTCATACAGATGGCGGTGTAGATATTTCCATGTTTATACAGATAGCGGTGAAGATCTATGCATGCTTACACAGATAGCGGTGTAGATATTTCCATGTTCATCCAGATGGCTGTGTAGATATTTCCATGTTCATACAGATAGCGGTGTAGCTATTTCCATGTTCATACAGATAGCGGTGTAGATATTTCCATGTTCATACAGATAGCGATGTAGATATTTCCATGTTCATACAGATAGCGGTGCTGATATTTCCATGTTTATACAGGCAGCGGTGTAGATATTTCCATGTTTATACAGATAGCGGTTTAGATATTTCCTTCTTAATACAGATGGCGGTGTAGATATTTATATGTTCGTACAGATGGCGGTGTAGTTATTTCCATGTTTATACAGATAGCAGTGTAGATATCTCCATCTTAATACAGATGGCGGTGTAGATATTTATATGTTCAAACAGATAGCGGTGTAGATATTTCCATGTTCATACAGATAGCGGTGTAGATATTTCCATGTTCAAACAGATAGCGGTGTAGATATTTCCATGTTCATACAGATGGCGTTGTAGAGATTTATATGTTCAAACAGATTGCAGTGTAGGTATTTCCATTTTCATGCAGATAGCGGTGTAGAGATTTCCATGTTCAAACAGATAGCGGTGTAGATATTTCCATGTTCATACAGATAGAGGTGTAGATATTTCCATGTTCAAACAGATAGCGGTGTAGGTATTTCCATGTTCATACAGATAGCGGTGTAGATATTTCCAAGTTCATACAGATAGCGGTGTAGATATTTCCATGTTTATACAGATAGCGGTGAAGATCTATGCATGTTTACACAGATAGCGGTGTAGATATTTCCATGTTCATCCAGATGGCTGTGTTGATATATCCATGTTCATACAGATAGCGGTGTAGATATTTCCATGTTCATACAGATAGCGGTGTAGATATTTCCATGTTCATCCATATGGCTGTGTAGATATATCCATGTTCATACAGATAGCAGTGTAGCTATTTCCATGTTCATACAGATGGCGGTGTAGATATTTCCATGTTCATTCAGATAGCGGTTCTGATATTTCCATGTTTATACAGGCAGCGTTGTACATATTTCCATGTTTATACAGATAGCGGTTTAGATATTTCCTTCTTAATACAGATGGCGGAGTAGATATTTATATGTTCATACAGATGGCGGTGCTGATAGTTCCATGTTCATACACATGGCGGTGTAGATATTTCCCTGTTAATAGATATAGCGGTGTAGTTATTTCCATGTGTAAAGAGATAGCTGTGTAGATATTTCCATGTATATGCAGATAGCTTTGTAGATATTTCCATTTTCATGCAGATAGCGGTGTAGATATTTACATGTTCAGATAGCGGTGTAGATATTTCCATGTTCATTCAGATAGCTTTGTAGATATTTCCATGTTCATACAGATAGCGGTGTAGATAATTCCATGTTCATACAGATAGCGGGGTAGATATTTCCATGTTCATACAGATAGCAGTGCTGATATTTCCATGTTTATACTGGTAGCGGTGTAGATATTTCCATGTTTATACAGATAGCGGTGAAGATGTATGCATGTTTACACAGATAGCGGTGTGGATATTTCCATGTTCATCCAGAGGGCTGTGTAGATATATCCATGTTCATACAGATAGCGGTGTAGATATTTCCATGTTCATCCAGAGGGCTGTGTAGATATATCCATGTTCATACAGATAGCGGTGTAGATATTTCCATGTTTATACAGATTGCGGTGAACATGAATGCATGTTCACACAGATAGCGGTGTAGATATTTCCATGTTCGTGCAGATAGCGGTGTGGATATTTCCATGTTCATCCAGAGGGCTGTGTAGATATATCCATGTTCATACAGATAGCGTTGTAGATATTTCCATGTTTATACAGATAGCGGTGAAGATGTATGCATGTTTACACAGATAGCGCTGTAGATATTTCCATGTTCATACACATAGCTGTGTAGATATTTCAATGTTCATACAGATAGCGGTTTAGATATTTCCTTCTTAATACAGATGGCGGTGTAGATATTTATATGTCCATACAGATGGTGGTGCAGATATTTCCATGTTCATACAGATGGCGGTGTAGACATTTCCATGTTTATAGATATAGCGGAGTTCTTATTTCCATGTGTTAAGAGATAGCTGTGTAGATATTTCCATGTGTATGCAGATAGCTGTGTAGATATTTCCATTTTCATGCAGACAGCGGTGTAGATATTTCCATGTTCAAACAGATAGCGGTGTAGATATTTCCATGTTCATACAGATAGCGGTGTAGATATTTCCATGTTCATACAGATAGCGGTGTAGATATTTCCATGTTCATACAGATAGCGGTGTAGAAATTTCCATGTTCATACAGATAGCGGTGCTGATATTTCCATGTTTATACAGGTAGCGGTGTAGATATTTCCATGTTTATACAGATAGCGGTGTAGATATTTCCATGTTTATACAGATAGTGGTGTAGATATTTCCATGTTTATACAGATAGCAGTGAAGAAATCTCCATCTTAATACAGATGGCGGTGTAGTTATTTATATGTTCATACAGATGGCGGTGCAGATATTTCCATGTTCATACAGATGGTGGTGTACATATTTCCATGTTCATACAGATTGCGGTGTAGTTCTTTCTATGTGTAAAGAGATAGCTGTGTAGATATTTAAATGTATATGCAGATAGCAGTGTAGATATTTCCATTTTCATGCAGATAGCGGTGTAGATATTTCCATGTTCAAACAGATAGCGGTGTAGATATTTCCATGTTCATACAGATAGCGGTGTAGATATTTCCATGTTTATACAGATAGCGGTGAAGATGTATGCATGTTTACACAGATAGCGGTGTAGATATTTCCATCTTCATCCAGATGGCTGTGTAGATATATCCATGTTCACACAGATAGCGGTGTAGCTATTTCCATGTTCATACAGATAGAGGTGTAGATATTTCCATGTTCATACAGATAGCGGTGTAGATATTTCCATGTTCATACATATAGCGGTGCTGATATTTCCATGTTTATACAGGCAGCGGTGTAGATATTTCCATGTTTATACAGATAGCGGTTTAGATATTTCCTTCTTAATACAGATGGCGGTGTAGATATTTATATTTTCATACAGATGGCGGTGTAGATATTTCCATGTTTATACAGATAGCAGTGTAGATATCTCCATCTTAATACAGATGGCGGTGTAGATATTTATATGTTCATACAGATGGCGGTGCAGATATTTCCATGTTCATACAGATGGCGGTGTAGATATTTCCATGTTCATACAGATAGCGGTGTAGTTATTTCCATGTGTAAAGAGATAGCTGTGTAGATATTTAAATGTATATGCAGATAGCAGTGTGGATGTTTCCATTTTCATGCAGATAGCGGTGTAGTTATTTCCATGTTCAAACAGATAGCGGTATAGATATTTCCATGTTCATACAGATAGCGGTGTAGATATTTCCATGTTCATACAGATAGCGGTGCTGATATTTCCATGTTTATACAGGCAGCGTTGTAGATATTTCCATGTTTATACAGATAGCGGTTTAGATATTTCCTTCTTAATAGAGATGGCGGTGTAGATATTTATATGTTCATACAGATGGCGGTATAGATATTTCCATGTTTATACAGATAGCAGTGTAGATATCTCCATCTTAATACAGATGGCGGTGTAGATATTCATATGTTCATACAGATGGTGGTGCAGATATTTCCATGTTCATACAGATGGCGGTGTAGATATTTCCATGTTCATACAGATAGCGGTGTAGTTATTTCCATGTGTAAAGAGATAGCTGTGTAGATATTTAAATGTATATGCAGATAGCAGTGTAGATATTTCCATTTTCATGCAGATAGCGGTGTAGATATTTCCATGTTCAAACAGAAAGCGGTGTAGATATTTCCATGTTCATACAGATAGCGGTGTAGATATTTCCATGTTCATACAGATAGCGGTGTAGATATTTCCATGTTCATACAGATAGCGGTGCTGATATTTCCATGTTTATACAGGCAGCGTTGTAGATATTTCCATGTTTATACAGATAGCGGTTTAGATATTTCCTTCTTAATAGAGATGGCGGTGTAGATATTTATATGTTCATACAGATGGCGGTATAGATATTTGCATGTTTATACAGATAGCAGTGTAGATATCTCCATCTTAATACAGATGGCGGTGTAGATATTCATATGTTCATACTGATGGCTGTGCAGATATTTCCATGTTCATACAGATGGCGGTGTAGATATTTCCATGTTCATACAGATAGCGGTGTAGTTATTTCCATGTGTAAAGAGATAGCTGTGTAGATATTTAAATGTATATGCAGATAGCAGTGTAGATATTTCCATTTTCATGCAGATAGCGGTGTAGATATTTCCTTGTTCATACAGATAGTGGTGTAGATATTTCCGTGTTCATACAGATAGCGGTGTAGATATTTCCATGTTCATACAGATAGCGGTGTAGATATTTCCATGTTTATACAGATAGCGGTGAAGGTCTATGCATGTTTACACAGATAGCGGTGTAGATATTTCCATGTTCATCCAGATGGCTGTGTAGATATACCCATGTTCATACAGATAGCGGTGTAGATATTTCCATGTTCATACAGATAGCGGTGTAGATATTTCCATGTTCATCCAGATGGCTGTGTAGATATATCCATGTTCATACAGATAGCGGTGCAGATATTTCCATGTTCATACAGATAGTTGTGTAGCTATTTCCATGTTCATACAGATAACGGAGTAGCTATTTCCATATTCATACAGATAGCAGTGTAGATATTTCCATGTTCATACAGATAGCGGTGTAGATATTTCCATGTTCATACAGATAGCGGTGCTGATATTTCCATGTTTATACAGGCAGCGGTGTAGATATTTCCATGTTTATACAGATAGCGGTTTAGATATTTCCTTCTTAATTCAGATGGCAGTGTAGATATTTATATGTTCGTACAGATGGCGGTGCAGATATTTCCATGTACATACAGATGGCGGTGTAGATATTTCCATGTTTATAGATATAGCGGTGTAGTTATTTCCATGTGTAAAGAGATAGCTGTGTAGATATTTCCATGTATATGCAGATAGCTTTGTAGATATTTCCATTTTCATGCAGATAGCGGTGTAGATATTTACATGTTCAAACAAATAGCGGTGTAGATATTTCCATGTTCATAGAGATAGCGGTGCTGATATTTCCATGTTTATATAGGTAGCGGTGTAGATATTTCCATGTTCATACAGATGGCGGTGTAGATATTTCCATGTTAATAGGGATGGCGTTGTAGGTATTTCCATCTTTATAGAGATGGCAGTGTAGATATTTCCATCTTAATACAGATAGAGGTGTAGATATTTCCATGTTTAAACAGATGGCGGTGTAGATATTTCCATCTTTATAGAGATTGTGCTGTAGATATTTCCATATTCATACAGATGGCGGTGTAGATATTTCCATGTTTATATAGATGGCGGTGTAGATATTTCCATCTTAATACAGATAGCGGTGTAGATATTTCCATGTTTATGCAGATGGCGGTGTAGATATTTTCATGTCGATACAGATGGCGGTGTAGGTATTTCCATGTTTATAGAGAAAGCGGTGTAGATATTTCCATGTTGATAGAGATAGCGGTGTAGATATTTCCATGTATATACAGATAGCGGTGTAGATATTTCCATGTTTATACAGATAGCGGTGTAGATATTTCAATGTTCATACAGATGGCGTTGTAGATATTTCCATGTTCATACAGTTGGCAGTGTAGATATTTCCACGTTTATAGAGATAGCGGTGTAGTTATTTCCATGTTTATAGAGATAGCGTTGTAGATATTTCCATGTTTATACAAATAGCAGTGCAGGTATTTCAATGTTTATAAGGATTGCAGTGTAGATATTTCAATGTTTATTGAGATAGCGGTGTAGATATTTCCCTGTTTTACAGGTAGCAGTTTAGATATTTCCATGTTTATAGAGATTGCGGTGTAGATATTTCCATGTATATACAGATAGCGGTGTAGATATTTCCATGTTCATACAGATGGCGGTGTAGATATTTCCATCTTTATAGAGATGGCAGTGTAGATATTTCCATCTTAATACAGATAGAGGTGTAGATATTTCCATGTTTAAACAGATTGCGGTGTAGATATTTCCATCTTTATAGAAATTGCACTGTAGATATTTCCATGTTCATACAGATGGCGGTGTAGATATTTCCATGTTTATATAGATGGCGGTGTAGATATTTCCATCTTAATACAGATAGCAGTTTAGATATTTCCATGTTTATACAGATGGCGGTGTAGATATTTTCATGTCGATACAGATGGTGGTGTAGGTATTTCCATGTTTATAGAGATAGCGGTGTAGATATTTCCATGTTGATAGAGATAGCGGTGTTGATATTTCCATGTATATACAGATAGCGGTGTAGATATTTCCATCTTTATACAGATAGCGGTGAAGATATTTCAATGTTCATACAGATGGCGTTGTAGATAATTCCATGTTCATACAGATGGTGGTGTAGATATTTCCACGTTTATAGAGATAGCGGTGTAGTTATTTCTATGTTTATAGAGATAGCGTTGTAGATATTTCCATGTTTATACAAATAGCAGTGTTGGTATTTCAATGTTTATAAAGATAGTAGTGTAGATGTTTCAATGTTTATAGAGATCGCGGTGTAGATATTTCCCTGTTTTACAGGTAGCGGTTTAGATATTTCGATGTTTATGCAGATAGCAGTGTAGATATTTCCATGTTTATAGAGATAGAGGTGTAGTTATTTCCATGTTTATACAGATAATGGTGTAGATATTTCCATGTTTATAGAGATAGCGGTGTATATATTTCCATGTATATACAGATAGCGGTGTAGTTATTTCCGTGTTTATACAGATGGCCCTGTAGATATATCCATGTTTATAGAGATGGTGGTGTAGTTATTTCCTTGTTTATACAGATAGCGGTGTAGATATTTCCATGTTCATACGGATAGCGCTGTAGATATTTCCATGTTTATAGAGATAGCGGTGTAGATATTTCTATGTTTATACAGATAGCGGTGTAGATATTTCCATGTTTATACAGGTAGCGCTGTAGATATTTCCATATTTGTACAGGTAGCAGTGAAGATATTTCCATATTTATACAGCTAGCGGTGCAGATATGTGAATTCATTAAACCTCTTTTTCTTTATAAATTACCCAATCTTGGGTATGTCTTTATCAGCAGCATGAAAATTGACTAATACACTCACTGTCCATGAATGATACTCTGTTAGCCCATTTGCATTGTTATAAAGAAATACCTGAGGTGGGGTAATTAATAAAGAAATGAGGTTTATTTGGCTTCTTGTTCTGAAGGCTGTACGTGAAGCATAGTACTGGCACCTGCTTCCAGGGAGGGCCTCAGGAACCTTCCAATCATGGTGGAAGGTGAAGGGAAACCAGCATATCACATGGTGAGAGAGGAAGCAAGAGAGACAGGGAGGAGGTGTCAGTCTCTTTTAAACAACCAGATATCGCGTGAACTCACAGGGTAAGAACTCATTCATTACCAAGAGGACAGCACCAAGCCATTCAGGAGGCATCTCTCTCCAACATTGGGGATCACATTTTAACGTGACATTTGAAGGGGACAAACATCCAAACTATGTCAGATACCAAAGCTGACAATGCTTAGGATCTTTAGCTGTTCCAGGTTCTGGGAAAAGGGAGAGAGTTAGCTTCCCTCGTCTATGCTGTGCTACTCCATATTATATTAGTAATTATTGTTCTCTAAAGGTTCTTGAAAGCAAATAAACAAATGCAAGGCAAAACATATGAAATGCAAGGCAAAACATATGAAATGCAAGGCAAATGCATTAAAAACTTTTGAGTGTTAATATATAGGTTTTATTTTATCTTTTTAATTTCTTTTGCTTAACCAAATAGATTATGTAGTTTTGATTAACTGGCCATGAAATAGCTCTGCCTACATAGAATTTCCCATGAATAATTGGTTGTGGAGACTTTTGTGTGTGACCCAAATCCTCCCTCAAAACTGAAGTTTGCCCAGCTATTGGGAGTGTTGGCAAATCATGCCTCTCAGCTGATTCTCTCTAGAATTTATTCTCAGGAGATCTAATTAATAACTTGTCAAGCTGATGTCCACCCTTGGGGACAACTCGTATCTGAAGAATGGCCAGTGAAAGGTATTAAAACTCCATACTCCTGCCTCAATTTAGGGCAACTCTGAAGGGTCACCCCTGCTTCTCAGCTCCCCCTTGAGATTAGCTGAGGTATTTGTTGTGACTGCATCACATCTCAAATCCCTTTGTCCAATTCAGCTTTTTCGCCACAGTTGTTGGCTCCTAGGATTTTACCCAGTTAAATGTTCTCTACACAAATCTCTATCTCAAATCTGCTTTACAGGGAATGTGGCCTCAGACAGGTTTTCATTAGGTTCTGGACGTAACTCTCATTAGTCATTGATATGATTCGGCTGTGTCTCCACCCGAATCTCACCTTGATTGTAATTATCCCCGCATGTCAAGGATGGAGTCAGGTGGAGATCATTGAATCATAGGGGCGGGTTCCCCCTACTGTTCTCCTGGTAGCGAATAAGTCTCACGAGATCTGATGCTTTTAAAATGGGAGTTTCCCTACACAAGCTTTCTTCTCTGCTACCATTTAAGATGTGCCTTTGCTTCTTTTTTGCCTTCTGCCGTGACTGTGAGGCCTCCCCAGCCATGTGGAATTGTGAGTTCATTAAACCTCTTTCCTTTCTAAATTACCCGGTCTTGGGTATGACTTTATTAGCAGCATGAGAACAAACTAGTGCAGTCTGTTCTATAAGCCCAAGTCGGATCACAGAGTCCCGCTTTCTGTTTTTTTTTTCTAGCCCATATTTCTACTAAAACTTGACTCATATAGACTTAAAACAAAATAATTAAGCATGGCTAGTAATTATTTAATATTTTATACGTGTCAGGTACTGTATTTTGTAACTTATCTTTTAATAATCTTTCCAAATCTCTAAAAGGATAATTCTGCTCTTTTATAGAGAAAATAAGGATGGCTCAATCTTTTGATTTTTATTACAAGCTTTATTTTGTATAACATATAATAAACTAAAAATATTGAAAGTTTAGAAACCATCAGCACGCAATCGAGGTGATGGAAATATACTTCACCTCCAGTTTCCTGATGCCTCTTTATAATACATTTCTCTGGCCCCTCATTCCTGGCCCTTAAAAACCACCAAACTGCTTTCTGTCACTGGACAGTAATTTATACAGTCAAAAAATGTATATAAATAAAATTTTACACTATGCACTTTTTTGTCTGACATTTTATGTTTTTTTCTCTGCATGTTTTACCTCTAGAGTCTGCCTTGTTTCACTTAGTATAGTTATTTTGAGATTCATTCATGTTATAGTATGTATCCATAATTAATTCGGATAAAGCAAGTTAATTCATTAATGTATTGATTGATATTTAGACTGTTTCTAGTTTGGGCTATTATGAATACATGTGCTATGAACATTTGTGTTGATATCATTATATGAACACCTACTTTTATCTCTCTTGGGTAAATACCCAGGAGTGCAATGGCTGAGTCTTACGGCAGAAGTATGTTTAACTTTTTAAGGGACTCTTAAACTGTTTTTCAAAGGTTACACTTTTTTGTATTCCCATCAGCAGTGTATGAGAGTTTCAGCTTCTCCACATCCAAGCCAGTGCTTGGCTGTTATCAGTCATGCTAATCTTAGCTATTTAAAAATA
This sequence comes from Gorilla gorilla gorilla, assembly GCF_029281585.2. NCBI lineage: Eukaryota > Metazoa > Chordata > Mammalia > Primates > Hominidae > Gorilla > Gorilla gorilla. Next base: position 76,349,827 of record NC_073244.2, read on the forward strand.
GATAGTGGCGTCTCATTTTGGTTTTAATTTGCATTGCCCTAAGCATTAATTATGTTGAGCATATGTGCTTATTTACCAAACAAATGTCTACTTTGTAATGTCTGTTCCAGTCTTTCACCCAAGTTTTAAATGGGGTTGTTTGTTTTTCATTATTAAATTTTGAGCTTTTAAAATATATTTTTGATGCAAGCCTTTCATCAGATATATGAATTGCAAATATTTTCTCCCAGCCTGCAGCTTGTCTTTTCAGTCTCTTAATAGATTCTTTTGAAGAGCAGATTCTTTTTTTTAAATTGGATGAGTTCTTCTTATCAATATATTATTATATAAATCATGCTGTGGGGTCATATCAAAGAAAGCTTTGCCTGACTCAAAGTCCCAAATGTTTTCACATCTTCCCTCTCCTCTCCTTTGGGAACTGAGATTACACGTAAATTCAGTTACTTGAAATGTACTGTCTACTATTGCTCTGTTCATGTTTTTTAAAAATTTATTTTCTCTCTCTATTTTATTTTGAGAGGTGTCTATCTTTTCTTCTTTAATGACTAATGTGCTATCAGCCTACCATGTAGCTGGGACTACAGCCGCATGCTACTATGCCCCGCTAATTTTTGTATTTTTAGTAGAGATGGGATTTCACCATATTGGTCAGGCTGGTCCTGAACTCCTGACTTCGTGATCCACCTGCCTCGGCCTCGCAAAAAGCTGAGATTACAGGCGTGAGCCACTGCGCCCAGCCTCCTTTAGTGTATCTTGCATGTCTCTATTTTAGAACATATAGAATACTGTTTCAATAAGCATTTGAATGTTCTTAACTGATAACTCTGGCACCTTGATTTACTCTGGATCAGTTCTGACTCAGTGATTTTTCTCCTTATTATGAGCCACGTTCTTCTGTCTTTTGTTGTTACTGTTGTGTCTCTGCTAAACTGTGTCTGGATGTCAGATATGGTGACTTTTATCTTATTGAGTGCTGGAAGTATATATAAATATTCTTGATCTTTGTATTGGTATGTATTTAAGTTTAGTTGGAAAGAGTTTGACTCTTTTTGGTCTTGCTTTAAAAATTCATTAGGTGGGATCAGACCAGTTCTCATTTTAGAGCTAATCACTCCCAACTAGTGAGGCAAGATCCTTCTGGGTATCCCTGGGAATCTTGAGGTGTTTCTGGGTTGGCTGATAAAATAAGCACTATTACTGGACCTTGGTGAGCATGTGTACTGTTACTTTTCATCTTATCTGTGTGTTGTTTCCCCAACCGTAGGTACTTTTCTCTAGGCCTGTCCTAACAATTACTTAGCTATGTACTTTAGGGGGACCCTTTGCAGAGCTCTGGAGTTCTCTTTCTGTGCAGCCCCTTCTTCTCGGAAACCTTGTCCTGAGAGCTCATGTCAACATGGTTTCTGTGGACTCTCAGCTCTGTCCCCTCAGCTCAGGGAGAACAATGGGCTCCTCTTGGGCTTTTCTCCTGGAGTAGTGGGCTGGAAAACTTTCTCCAGGCATAAATTAGGGCCGTTGATAGGCTCACCTTGTTTGAGACTGACTTTACAGGGTCTTGCAAATTTTTGTGGCATACATTTTGGCCATTTTTTTGGTTGTTTCAGGAGGGAGAGAAAGTCTAGTTCTTGTTACTCCATCATGGTCATTGCAGAAGTCAAACTAACTGATATTTATCAATACAGTCTGTTGCTACACATTGAACTTGCTTAAGATAATTTTTAGATGGCACAGAACTTTCTGTCCATTGAATGAGACTCTCTGCTTATTTTGCAAGTGCTCATTTGTATGGAGACATTTGTATGGAGAAACTTCAAAAAGTTTGTGGAAAAATGAAGTTAAAAGATAAACATTGAAAATGTGATCTTCGGTTTTCATCCCTAAAGAACTGATGGTCCTGGGAACTTAACAATGTCAATGCAGTCTCTTATACATTATTAACTTAAGAAAAATGGGTGCCCTTTCCACATTTGTTGAGATTGGGAAACAAAAAGAAGTCAGAAGGAGCCAAATCAGAGCTGTAAGGTGGATGCCTGACAATTTCCCATTGAGACTCTCACAAAATTGCCTTTGCTTGATGACAGGAATGAGCAGAAACATTGTGGTGTTAGAGGACTGTCTGCTAAAGCTTTCCCAGGTATTTTGCCCTAAAACTTTGGCTAACTTATTCAAAACACTCTCATGATATGCAGATATTATTGTTCTTTGACCTTCCACAAAGTCAACAAGCAAAATGCCTGGAATGTCCCCAAAAAACTGTTGCCGTGACCTTTGCTCTTGAGTGATCCCCTTTAGCTTTGACTGGACCACTTCCACCTTTGGTAGCCATTGCTTTGATTGTGTTTTGCCCTCAGGATCATACTGGGAAAGCCATGTTTTATCTTCTGTTACAATTCTTCAAAGAAATCCTTCAGGATCTTGACCCTAGTTCTTTAAAATTTCCATTGAGAGCTCTCCTCTTGTCTGCAGCTGATCTGAGCACAACACTTTTGGCACCCATGCAGTGGAAAGTTGGTTCAACTTTAATTTTTTAGTCAGAACTGTGTAAGCTGAACCAATTAAGATGTCTACGATGCTGGCTATTGTTTGTGCTGTTGATTATCAGTCCTCTTCAATTAGGGCACAAACAAGATTAATTTTTTTCCTTGCAAACTGATATGGATGATCTGTCCCTGTGGACTTCATCTTCCACATCATCTCGTTTCTTCTTTAAAAAAGCTGTCCGCTTGTGAACTACTGATTTCTTTGGTGCATTGTCCCCTCAAGCTTCTTGTAAAGCATCAGTGATTTCACCATTCTTTCACTCAAGCTTCATCATAATCTAATGTTTGTTCTTGCTTCAATTTTAGCAGAATTTACATTGCTCTGCTAGGGGCTCTTTTCAAACTAATGTCTACTCCTTCTTACTGTCTCAAACTAGATCCTGTTCAAACATGCTATAATAAATTAGTATGAGTTTATTTTGCTGCCAAAATTGAAACCTTTGCATAGTTTTTTTCATAATATACATTTTCCATGAACTTTTTAAGGCCTCTCATGTATCCACAGGTAGAGTGCCTTACCTATTCTGACTTCAGTCAATTATTCAAGACCTTTCCTTGTCAGTGATACATTAGAAAGGTAGAGTATTGAAAAATAAGAGTAGCTTCTGCTGATTAAGAAATACTATATCTTTTTCTACTTCTTTCTTTTTTTTTTTTTCTTTTTTTTTTTTTTTGAGACAGCATCTTTCTCTGTCACCCAGGCTGGAGTGCAGTGGTGTGATCTCAGCTCACTGCAACCTCTGCCTCCCAGGGTCAAGTGATTCTCCTGCCTCAGCCTCCCGAGTAGCTGGGACTATAGGTGCCTGCCACCACACCCAGCTAATTTTTGTATTTTTAGTGGAGACAAGGTTTCACCATATTGGCCAGGCTGGTCTTGAACTCCTGACCTTGTGATCTGCCTGACTCGGCCTCCCAAAGTGCTGGGATTAGAGTCATGAGCCACCGTACCTAGCTTTCTACTTCTTTCTTATTATTTTCCTCCTCTCTCATTCCTATATTCTCTCCTTTCTCCTACTTTCCTCCCCACTCCCTGTTTCCTTCCTTTCATCTTTCCTATTTTCAAGACTTAATATTTCTTGAACCTCAGATGTTATCATAGTATGTTATTTGTTTAATTTTCACATAACAATAATAGTTTAAATACAAATAATATTTATTTTCATCCCCATGTTATCAGTATAACAGTAAAGATGTGGAGAGGCCAGCTGGGCATGGTGGCTCAAGCCTGTAATCCCAGCACATTGGGAGGCCGAGGTGGGTGGATCACGAGGTCAGGAGATCGAGACCATCCTGGCTAACACGGTGAAACCCCATCTCTACTAAAAAATAGAAAAAATTAGCTGGGCGTGGTGGCGCGTGCCTGTAGTCCCAGCTACTCGGGAGGCTGAGGCAGGAGAATAGTGTGAACCCGGGAGGCAGAACTTGCAGTGAGCCAAGATCACGCCACTGCACTCCAGCCTGGGTGACAGAGCGAGACTCTGTCTCAAAAAATAAATAAATAAATAAATGAAAATAAAATAAAAAAAATGATGTGGAGAGGCCAAACCAATGGCTCTTATATCCACGTTCTTTCTTCTAAATGATTTCACCTTAGTTTTGGTCTGCATCTCTAACCATAGCTAGTTGCAGCAGGACTTCTATCTGGCCTTGCTGCTCTCATTTTTGGACCTCCTCACTGAAATCAAATTGATCTTTCTAAAATGCAAACCTGGTCTTAGTATTTTATTACTTAAAACCCATTGGTGGCTTTCCATGATTTATGGAATAAAGTCAAAATTCCTGTTTTTGCCCATGTTTCTGTGTGCCTCTCATCCCTACATTTACTGATTCCTGTGTGCCATAAATTGCCAGTTGTCCAGAGTTCATTCTCTTTTTGTACTTGGGAGGACTTCTGCATCCTGCAACTTTTCCCCTGAAACGTGCTTGGAAAATACCTACTCATTTTTTTCAGATTCAGGTTAGCTTTTTACTTCAGTTTCTTTTCCTGAAGCTTATACTGACTGCTCCATATGGCTTTGGGGATTAGCTACTCATTCCTTTGTGCCCTTTGTAGATACACATTTATCATGGAGTCTTTTTTTTTTTTTTTTGAGACAGAGTCTCACTCTGTCACCCCGCTGGAGTGCAGTGGTGTGATCTCAGCTCACTGCAACCTTTACCTTCCAGGTTCAACTGATTCTCTTGCCTCAGCCTCCCAAGTAACTACAGGCGTGCACCACCGTGCCCAGCTAATTTTTGTATTTTTAGTAGAGACGGGGTTTCACTATGTTGGCCAGGATGGTCTCGATCTCTTGACCTCGTGATCTGCCCACGTTGGCCTCCCAAAGTGCTGGGATTACAGGCATGAACCACCACTCCCAATCAGTCATGCAGTCTTTATACTTACTTGTTTACTTGCCTGTGAGCTCACTGAATGCAGGGACTATTTCCTTGTTGCTCTAGCACCTACACCAGTACCTGGTATCCAGAAGCTGTATGCTAAATGTTTGTTGAGTGGCTGTTTGACTGAATGATTGTACTCCTAATTAGTAGATAGAAAGCCATGAACTTCCCAGTTCATCATTCTTTGTGCTCAATTCTGGTTTCTTTATTGTGTTCAAAAGAGTTCCTTAGTGACATAAAACTATGGAGCTAGTATGTCAGCTCATTTAAGCAATGATTGGTTTATGTATATAAGAGGCTTCAATAATTATATATTTTTATTTCAGTTTCAATAAATGATCAATTTATTAATTTTCTCTGTTTTGGCTTATTGTTCACATTTAATATCAAATAAAAGTGTTTTACTTAAAATTATTCATGCCAATTATGACAGTTAGGTGAATATTACTTTGATTTACATTCCAGTAGTAGTTTTGGTTGAACCCTGAATATGCTAAGACGTCCCTTTTCTTTTTTCTTATGAACAGGCTACTGTGTTTACATATATTATTAAAATCTTCTTTGAAAATACGAAGAGTGTTACATTTCTTATATTTAGTTCTCTGTGCTTCAGAATTCCTGTGATACTTGCACTTAAGTCCTTCTGAGCAGTTGATGTTGATATTTATGTGGTTAATTTCATGAAACGTGGTGGTTTTCATTTCTATCATTAATTTATACAGGAGATAGACTGTTTTCCAGGTGTAAGCTCAGTCATATAATTAGAAAATTTATAAGCAGAAAGGAGTTATTTGGTCTAACCCATTTATTCTACAGATAGAGAAATTAGAGTCCAGAAACTCTGTCTTCTTTAAAGTCTTACAGGTATTTAAGAAAAAAGAATAGACTTGAGGTTTCTGTGCTCTGAACCCAGTGATCTTGACACTGTAATGATCTTCATCCATATTATTCACAGAAGTAAATATAATCACATATTAAATAAGAAACAAAAATACTAAGGAGATATTATACTGAAAAATGAAATAATATTATCTTAATTATTTTGATCAGATTCAATCTATAGCAGCTTGAAGGCTAATAATTCCAATGATTCTCTGAATAAACCATTTTTCTAATAAGATTACAGGTTTTAGTAATCTAATTATTTTGACTGATGCAAATGTTACCCCGCCAGTCTGAAAAATGTGTTTATTTATATGTCATAAAGAATAATTTATTCCAAAAAGGCTAATTTTCAAAATATATGTATCTTCTGAAACTGTATCTATTTTTTCCCCACGTTTTCTAAATATATTTTAGAGGGCATTTGTAGATTTTCATGGTGCTGAAAAATTAAGGTATAATGGTCTCATGAAGGAGAATAATGTCATTTAGACATTGTAATTTTGGAGGATCACAATACTTTTTGGAATGTGGTTGTTGCAGCACTGGTCACTTATACTAATTATATAATAACATACTATACTAATGCAATAATATACCATATGAAATTATTCAGTGGTAAATTTGTCTTAAATCCTCTAGAATACTGCAAAGAAATAGTTTATATAAGAAAGAGTACCATAGCAGATGTGAACACAATATTTCCTATTTTTTTCTTCTTTTTTATTTTTTTGAAGACAAGTTCTCACTCTGTTGCCCAGACTGGAGTTCAGTGCCATGTTCATAGTTCACTGCAACCTCAAACTCCCAAGCTCAAGTGATCCTCTTGATTCAGCCTCTGAAGTAGCTGTGCCTATAGGTGTGCACCACCACACCGGCTAAGTTTTAAAATTTTTTATAGATATGTTGCCCAAGCTGGTCTCAAATTCTTGAGCTCAAGAGATCTTCTCACCTTGGCCTCCCAGAGTGTTGGGATTACAGGCATGAGCCACCATACTCAGCCAATATTTCTTTTGTAAAAGACATTTTCTAACATACTTCTCATTTTAACTAACATAATATTCAAAGTGTAGATCTGAGAAAGAGATAGTGCCTGCAGATCTGGGATCCTACATGCTAATATTATGGGATGCATTCAGATTTGATCAGCAGATATTCCATTTATTCTAGAACACCACCAGCAGAAGAATGTAATTACGTCTATCACTAAAACTTTGTGTCAATACAGACTACTGTATTTGTTATCATAGATGGTCCTTGGATGGCAGCCTTAAGCAATTTTAAACCTAGACAGGTGATGTACTTTTTCTTCTTGGATAATTTTCATGGTTTTATCTAATTTGGTTGTAACTAATGTGTTTAATATGGCTTGCTTGTTTTTTAAAAAGTTGTTCAGTATCCTTAGAACTCAGTGCTGATTTCTTTTTCTAGCAGGCCTTTTATATAGGACATCTCACTTTCTCCTGACTCTCTACTACTAGCATGAGGTCTCTGAAAAATCAAGACAGCAAAATAATTTGTTATAGAACAGCCTATGTAGAGGGACAGGGGAGGAGTCATATTCCAAGAGGGAAAGACCTTTGAGCCAGGCTCAATTTGTAGAGGCTGTTGAATGAAAATGAGGGAGAGAGAATGCACACTTTACTGCACTATTAAAGCAAAATTCTGACAATAACTTCTAAAAATGATTCAACTCTTATACACTGAGAATATGACAGACCTTCCAAAAGTATAATTTCTTACATGAACGTCCAGGTATATAAGGAAAAATAACTATTTCATACCAATATCTCCAGCCGCCTTTATTGTTGGTTCACCACATAGGTTTTTATCAGAATCGCAGAACATTAATTTTTTAAATTAGCTACCATTACAACTAGCTTGAGAAGAACTTTCTTTTTAATAATTCGACCCAGATGCATTCTAGATACTCCAGTGTTACGAATCGATGGCTTCATGAGGAGCCGCTGTTGACTCATGCTATCTCTGGACACACTGACAGGAAATGTTTTCTTACACCTGTTTTCCTCCTGCTTTTCCTTGGTAGGACTTAGTTCCTTGGCATAGTTCAGTATCAATGGCAGTCATAGAGAAGTGTTACAGAAACCCAGCTTATTCCAACTTGTGAATTATTTGGCACCCAGGAACCAGGTCTTACAATCTTCAACCCACTTTTTCTTAACATGGCCCCTTTTCTGAAATGTTTATTTATATATGATGTAGGCCTGGGGAAAGGACATGGACTTTCAAAGAAAATATTCTCCAATAGATCTCTCAACTCCAGAGAACCTTCTGACTAAATCTGAAAGAATTCCACTGTGCTCTGATAACATCCTTTAATAATGAAGGAAAAGATATTTTTCCCCCAGGAGGATTTTGTAGTGAAAAGATGGCATAATTTTTTTAAAAATGTTGTTTATAATCTCATTTGTTTTTTCATTTGTGGGGTGTTTCTTAAATCCTAAATGGTACATCCTTTTTAAAATACTTCTAGTAATAAAATGTTTCTGAAGTTATGTTGTAAATATCATTGGACTATGTTTAATAATGTTAAGTTGATCCCACTTCCCCTGAAATTATATACATAAATGCTGAAAGTATAAATTTACATATACAACTTCATGGAACATTTTTCTTCCAAGTGTGCATTTGCTAGAATTTGCATTGAAAGGTTTTGGAAGGAGCCTGTTGGTATGAATCCTGTGTGAGCAACACTCAGATTTGTTGCATACTGAACAGCATGCTAAATCCCACTTCACAATCTTAGATTTCTCATCTGCCATCTTGAGCTGAATTTAAAATGTAACTGCAGTTTATTATGTCACCTGTTCGTCAAACACTGATGCAAAGCTTAGTTTTCAGTGTGAAGAACCCATGACTAGAGAAGGGAAGAAGAAAGGGTCAAGCAGACCTCATTAAAGAGTGTATGGGCAAGAAAACACATCAGATGTCTTGATAGGTTTTTTAAAGTCCTGTTAGACTTGTCATGATTTCCAAAACACTAAATGCCATCTAGTATTTTGGACCCTCCAAAATTACAGTAGAATATTATTATGGGTCATCTTAATTGGAAATATACAGGAAAATCCTGATGATTAATGTAGACTAGTGATAGCTCTCACACATTTATATAACCTATGTTGAAAAGAAAGAAGAAAGGCAGGAAGGAAAGAAGGAAAAAGAGCGGAGAGAGAGGAACAAGAAAACACGTGGATTTGTGGAAATGAAAATTTTTAAATTACTAATTTGCAAGAATGGGTAAGAAAAATACCGAGTATGAACATAAATGCTTTCAATTCCGTTTGTCTCTTAATCCTTCTCAGTCCGTGGCCAGTTTTGAAACTTGGTGTAACTTCCTTCCTTTATTCCTCCCTCCCTTGCTCCCTCCATCCCTTCTTGCCAGCCTCCTTCCCTTCCTCTCTCCTTGAGTTTCCTTCTTCTTTCTTGTTCCCTCCCTCCCTCCCTCTCTCTTTTTTCCCCTTAGTTTCCCCGGAAGCACATATACCAGCCATTTGAATGCTTTCTGCTCATAGATACTGCCAAGCCCCCTCACCCAGACTGCTGAATAGATTTGGTAGAATGGAATGAGAAACATAGACTTTGTGTCTGTGGCGGCCACCTCTGATGTTGCAGACTTTTGCCGTGATTATGCACTCCAGCCGAGGGACGCTAGAGAGGTTGAAATTTCAACTGTGGGATTTGCCATTTTGGAATTTGCAGAAATGTACTGGATATGCTAACAGCAGCCTGGCTAGCCTCCACTTCACAAGGAATTATTTAAATATACACGTGTAATATGAAGAAAATTGCATTAGATCATAAGGGATGAATTATTTTGTAAATGACTATACCATCAAATACCATACCTGATATCAATCATCTTCATCAGACAGTATCTGTGTATGTAAGGAGATAAACAAAAAAGCAGGAGTTTATTTCTCTCTAATGTATCCTTGACTCTCTAGCAGTGACCTCTGAAATGTCTCTTCTGATCCAGACTTGTTTGAATCATGTGCAACATTTTAGATTTGTCTTTTCTCTGCAAGTTTTTTTTGTTAAGTACCATAACATATTGAACCAAATAGTTTTGCTTGCTTTCTATTGATGACACATGATTTTGGCTTTTATCTTCAGTGGAAAATCAATGTGTCACATGGAGTTCACTAAGAAAAAGGTATGGGGCCTCTTTGTAATTCTTTGTCAGATGATTGCTTTATCTTGATTTATGCCTTCAAACTTTTTCCCATTCAGCAGAAAATATTGTGTCGCTATCTGTGAGAGCAAAGCGATCTATACCAATTTATGCTCTAAGTGTAGCCTCCTTCCAGAACTGCTTATGGAACATATCAACTCACTATAGATTAGGGACATAATGGATTCTTCTTTCTTAAAAGTGGCAGATTGACAATTTTAGTTCATATACAAGCTTTTATATTAACATTAAAACAATATTTCTATGTAAAGTAAAATATTGTAGTTGATTATTATTCGAGGGCCTCCCAGAATTTCAAGGTCTGAAAATAAATTCAGTGTTCCTGGTGGTAACAAAATTGCCCCTACTTCCTTGTATCAGGACTGCCATTTGGAACTGCTGGGGAAGCTCTTTTCAGAAATTATTTTCAAAACAGCATTGTTGCCTTTTGCCAAACTGAAATCTGGTTGTAAACTTTTGAAAACTAGTTCCTTGGAATGGAATTCAAGTTGTCTTCTAAGCAATTTTTTTTAACTCAAACATACATTCTATCTTGCTTTATTATGTCACTATTTGTGTAGGAAACATATTTCTATTTTTACCATTTTCAATTTATTTACATTTACATTTACATTTGTGTGTATATATATATATACACACATACATACACTTTAAGTTCTGGGATACATTTGCAGAACTTGCAGTTTTGTGAAATAGGTATACATGTGCTGTCGTGGTTTGCTGCACCCATCAACTCGTCATCTACATTAAGTATTTCTCCTAATGCTATCCCTCCTCTTTCCTTCCTACCCACTGACAGGCCCCAGTGTGTGATGTTCCCCTCCCTGTGTCTATGTGTTCTCATTGTTCAACTCCCACTTATGAGTGAGAACATGTGGTGTTTGGTTTTCTGTTCTTGTGATAGTTTGCTGAGAATGATGGTTTCCAGCTTCATCCATGTCTCTGCAAAAGACATTAATCCATCCTTTTTTATAGCTGCATGGTATTCCATGGTGTATATGTGCCACATATTCTTTATCCAGTCTATCATTGATGGGCATTTGGGTTGGTTCCTAGTCTTTGCTCTTGTGAATAGTGCTGCAATAAACATATGTGTGAATGTGTCTTTATAGTAGAATGATTTATAATCCTTTGGATGTGTACCTAGTAATGAGACTGTTAGGTCAAATGATATTTCTAGTTCTGGATCCTTGAGGAATTGCTACACTGTCTTCCACAATGGTTGAACTAATTTACACTCCCACCAACAGTGTAAAAGCATTCCTATTTCTCCACATCCTCTCTAGCACCTGTTGTTTCCTGACTTTTTAATGATTGCCATTCTAACTGGCGCGAGATGGTATCTCATTGGACCAGGGGTGATGAGCTTTTTTTTTTTTTTTCTTCGAGACAGCCTCACTCTGTCACCCAGGGTGGAGTGCAGTGGCACAATTTCGGCTCACTGCAACCTCCACCTAATGGGTTCAAGCAATTCTCCTGCCTTAGCCTCTTGAGTAGCTGGGATTACAGATATATACCACCACGCCTGGCTAAAGTTTTTTTGTGTGTTTTTGGTAGAGACAGAGTTTCACCATAGTGGCCAGGCAAGTCTCAAACTCCTGACCTTGTGATCCACTCGCCTTGGCCTCCCAAAGTGATGGGATTACAGGCGTGAGCCACCACGCCCAGCCTATGATGAGCTTTTTCTCATGTGTTTATTGGCCGCATAAATGTCTTCTTTTGAGAAGTGTCTGTTCATATCCTTTTCCCACTTTTTGATGGGGTTGTTTTTTTCTTGTAAATTTGTTTAAGTTCCTTGTAGATTCTGGATATTAGCCCTTTGTTAGATGGATAGATTGCAAAAATTTTCTCCCACTCTGTAGGTTGTGTGTTCACTCCGATGATAGTGTCTTTTGCTGTGCAGAAGCTATCTTTAGTTTAATTAGATCCCATTTCTCAATTTTGGCTTTTGTTGCCACTGCTTTTGGTGTTTTAGTCGTGAAGTCTTTGCCTATGCCTATGTTCTGAATGGTATTGGCTAGGTTGTCTTCTAGAGTTTTTATGGTTTTAGATCTTATGTTTAAGTCTTTAATCCATCTTGAGTTAATTATTTTATAAGGTGTAAGGAAGGGGTCCACTTTCAGCTTTCTTCATATGGCTAGCCAGTTTTCCCATCACCATTTATTAAATAGTCAATCTTTCCCCATTGTTTGTTTTCGTCAGGTGTGTCAGAGATATGTTGTATATTTCATGGTACAATGCCTTCTGTCAATGGGGAAAAATAACAAGCATATATGGGATGAATGAAGTCTGCTATGGTTAAGGTTGAGAATATTTACTGATCCTTGAGTTCAGTCTCCAGGAATGTTGGAAATAGAGAATAGAGATAATGGAGATAAAGAAAAGTTCTGAAAATGACACTTCCCATAGTGTCAAAATTGTGATCTATTGGAGAATTCTGTGATACATCAAAATCTCTGTTTATGCTGAGGTTTGTTATTGTGTATGAGCATATCTTTATCAGGTGTAGGCTATTTCTATACTTTCATGTCTTTAAATCAATGTTTCTATTCACATATGTATATGTGCAAATAGAAGCATGCTAATATTATATATATATTGTCTGTCATTACCATGATTGCTATGATTATCATTAGCATGTATTATTAGTGTGACCGAAGTATCATCAGTATCAGTTTCTTTCTCACTGCAGTGCTCCTGTAATGCTTCATTTCTACAGAGCCAACCTACACCCACCGTTTCCCTGACTATAACTTTACCTAAAGTATAAGCCCTTATAAAGCCATGAAAGCCTACCAAGAATTGTCAAAGAAGCTAGGCAGCAGCCAGGCTCTGCCTTAGGAAAAGATTTTACTTTTTATTATCATGTGCAGTACTTAACTACTTGTTTTGACCTCTAAGATTTTGCTCTCCTATATTTCTATCCCCTGGCTTTCTGATATTTCATGTGATTATATTTGAAATTTTAACCTTGCTTTTCTTTTTGGAATCTCTGATATCTCTGCTGCCACAGGTAATGACAGGTTCCTCTCTAACTGTTGGTGTTATCCCTGGTCAGATTATTACTGATGACAGAAGTAGATGTTTTACGTGAATTCTCTCGATATCAGAAACAAATACAGATATCACAACCCAAAAATGACAGACTGATAACCATTATGAACTTAGATGCAACATTCTTAATACAATATTAGCAAATTGAGTCTAGGAATATTTAAAAATGATAATGTGTTTTAACCAAGTGGGGTTTATCTCAAGTTGGTTTCAACAACTGAAAATCTACCATGCTGACAGAAAAAAGAAAAATCACGTGACACTCTCAATAGATGCAAAAAAGGAATTTACAAAATGTAACACATTTTTTAAATTAAAAACTCCCAGCAAACTGAGGATAGAAAAGTACATTTTCAAACTGATTATGTGTTTACAAAAAATCTATAGCAAACATCTTACTTAAAATGGTGAAAGCCTTAATACTTTCTACATAAGATTATGAAAAATGCAATGATGTCCTCTCTCCCTAGTTCTTTAAAGTATTGCATTCAATATTAAATAAGTGGAAATATATACCAAGTTCATTGATAAATATTTAATACTTATGAGATGATAATTCTCCTGAAATTGATCTCTAGATTCAGTGGAATTCCCATGAAACCTTATAGGTCCTTTTGGATAAATTACAAAACTGATTCTAAAACAGGGAGAAAGAAAGAAGGGAAGGAAGGAGGAATGGACAGAAAGAAGAAAGAAATAAAGAGAAAAGAAAAGAAAATAAGAAATAAGTGACACCCAAGTTGGGAAGAAAGAAAAATACTATTCTCACGTGATGTAAACATATACATAGAAAATCCTTAGGCATCTGCAGAAGTGTGCTAGAGGTATGAAGTGAATTTAACAAAGTTGTAGGATGAAAGATCAATAAATAAAATCAATTGTGTTTCTATACACAATCAACACCAATTAGAAAATAAAATTATGTAAGCAATTTAACTTATAATAGCCTCAAAAATAATAAAATAATTCAGAATAAATTTAATAAAAGGTATGCTGATCCAAAATTTCTAAATCACTAATACGAGAGATTGAATAGGTAGAAATATGTATCAAGTTCATTGGTAAATATACATGTCATACTTATTAGATGATAATTCTTCTGAAACTGATCTCCAGATTTGGCACAATCCCAGTCAAACCTATAGGCCTTTTTGGAGAAATTACAAAGCTGATTCTAATTTTTTTTTTAAATGCAGAAGTCCTAGAATAGCCAGAGCATGTTTTAGAAAGAAGAATAAAGTTGGAAAACTTTCCAAATTTCAAGACATATTGTAAAGCTACACTAAACAGTACAGTAAACTTACTGGCATGAAGAAGACATATATATCAGTGAAACAGAATAAATAATTTAGAAATATATCCTGCCTTACATGGCCAAAGTTGCCAAAATATTTCAATAAGGAAATCAATGTCTTTATAAAGATGGTACTATTAAAATTGGATATTAAATGGAGAATATGAACTTCAGAATTACCTCACACCATATCCTCAAATTAACTCAACATGTATTTTATACATAATGTAAATATAAAATGTATAAAGCTTACTGAATAGGAAAAATTTTTAATAATCTTACTATAGCTAAAAACTTTTTAGATAAGAAAAGGATGGATGAAAATGGAAAAAAATAGTAAGTTGGACTTCATGAAATTAAGACTTTTGCAACTTAAAACATACCATCAAAAAATGAAAAGGCAAACCACAGATTGGGACAGAATAATTTTAAATATGTCTGATAAAGAACTTTCATCTAGAATGTACACATAACTAAAAAACTAAATAACAAAACACAAATAACTCATTTAACGTAATATTTTGACCTAAATGGGCCAAATATTTGTACAGATATTTTAATTTAAAAAGAGATGATGTCCAATACACAAATGAAAAGATACTTAACATTACCCGTCATCAGGGAAATGCAAGTTAAAACCACATTGAGGTACCACTGTACACCCACTGGAGTGGCTGACACGAGCAGAACTGACCATACCACATGATGTGAAGAATTGCTATTCACACCTGGCTAGTGGGACTTCAAAATGGTACAGACATTTTGGAAAGCAGTTTGGCAGTTTCTTTTAATGTTAAACTTAGTACTGATCATATAGCCAAATAATCCCACTGCGACTCAAAATAAATAAAAACATATCCGTACCAAGCCTCATCCTTGAAGTTCATAGCAGATGTGTCCATCAACTTGTAAATGGATAAACCAGTTGTAGATGGAGTACCACTCAACAATAAAAAGGAGCAAACTGATACAACAGCAATATAAATGAATATCAAAAGCATTATGCTCAGTGAAAGAAGCTAGACATGAAAGACACCAATGTATCATTCCACTAATAGGATACTCTAGAAAATGCAAACTGTAGAAACAGAAGCAGATTAGTGGTTGCCTGTGTTCAGGAATGGAGAAAAGATCAAATGCAAAACAGCAAAAGAAAACAGTTTGTGATGATGCAGATTTTCTGTATCTTGATCATGATTGTGGTCAAATGATGATATTCATCTGCCATAACCCATTAAATTGCACATTGAAAAGGGTGAATTTTACTGTGTGTACATTATACTTAAATGGAGCTGTAAATATGTTTGGAGCTTATCTGTGAACATTAGTTGCAGAGCAGGAGTTACTTTTATAGAGTGGAAATCTGCTGAGTGCCAACTTGAGAAGGGTTGAAAAAAATTAGAACCTTCTTCCAACACATTTCAGTTAGAACACTCTTAGGATGTCGTTACAGCTGCGCTCTGTATTGGAGTCTCTGATGAAATCACATGTCTGACGATCTCAGCATGCCTTTAATCAACAGAATATACACGTGTTTTCTTTTATTACTATAAAGGATATACCAAACAACTTTTTCAAGACTTTACTTCAAAAAGGCACGTAGTTTTGCAACATTTTTGGTAAGTCTTTAATTATTTCAAAATGAAAAATTGAAAATAAAATGCAATTATTTACTCAGGCCCCCCAAAAAAAGGTCTGTACGGGGAATGCATGTGGTGTGTGTGTGTGTGTGTGTGTGTGTGTGTAAGTGTGTGATTTGAAGAATTGAAAAAATTTTAGTGGGGTTTTGTAGCATCACTTTGATAGCATCCTGTAATTTTGTATTGTGTTTGAAATAAAAATAAAGTGAATACACTGATAAAAGAATTTGAAAAGAATTTGCATTATTGCCTAAATTATGTGTGGTTTCCACAGTGGCATGAATCGAGCATCTTTAACCTACATAACAATATATCAGAAGTATTAGGTAAAAAATAAGTAAACTAGTATAACAAAGTTAAATATTTCTAAAGTAAAATTATAGCTTTATTTTTTTTCCTGAAATGTTTTGAGGAGATATTTACACCAAAAGATATTATCACTGATCAATGAAACTTTTTAAGAATTTGCTTGTGTCCCACCAATATTTGATTACATAGTGCTTCTGTGAGTTCCATTTCATTAATTTAGCTTTGACAGGAGAGAAGGCAATGGCTCTGCAGCCTCTCTCGGTGTGGCATGATCCTGGTTCCGCTGGCTGATCTCTATTAGAACCATGGCCTTAATCATGCCTTTCATGCTTCTAACTTGATTTGCATTTGTTGTGTGATCCAAATTTATTCTCTCGTTTAGTCGCTTCCACCCATAGAAAAGCAGGTCTTTTTCATTTCTCCTTCACCATTGCCCCCATTTTTTCTTTTTGTCCTCCCATGATGAAAAACAAGACAGAAAACAAACTATAACAACAACAGACACCTTTTGTCTGTGGTCACCAATGCATTGTAGCACTAAACTTTGTTCAAAATCTCTAGATCTGACCTCTATATCTGCTGTTCCCAGAGTTTTTCAATGTGTTCTCTAGACTGCTGTGACCCACTGACAGAAAGTCTAGCTATATTTAATTGAAAGTTATTACTGTCTGATATGGTTTGGCTGTGTCCCCACTGAAATCTCATCTTGCACTGTAGCTCCCATAATTCACATGTTGTGGGAGGGACCCAGTGAGAGGTAAGTGGATCATGGGGGCAGTTTTCCCCACACTGTTCTAGTGGTAGTGAATAAGTCTCATGAGATCTGATGGTTTTATAAGGGGAAACCCCTTTCGCCTTTCACTTGGTTCTCATTTGCTGTTTGCCTACTGCCACGTAAGATGCGCCTTTCGCCTTCTGCCATAACTGTGAGGCCTCCTCAGCCATGTGGAACTGTGAATTCATTAAACCTCTTTTTCTTTATAAATGACCCAGTCTTGGGTATGTCTTTATCAGCAGCATGAAAATTGACTAATACACTCACTGTCCATGAATGATACTCTGTTAGCCCATTTGCATTGTTATAAAGAAATACCTGAGGCTGGGTAATTTATAAAGAAATGCGGTTTATTTGGCTCCTTGTTGTGAAGGCTGTACATGAAGCATAGTACTGGCACCTGCTTCCAGGGAGGGCCTCAGGAACCTTCCAATCATGGTGGAAGGTGAAGGGAAACCAGCATATCACATGGTGAGAGAGGAAGCAAGAGAGACAGGGAGGAGGTGTCAGTCTCTTTTAAACAACCAGATATCGCATGAACTCACAGGGTAAGAACTCATTCATTACCAAGAGGACAGCACCAAGCCATTCAGGAGGCATCTCTCTCCAACATTGGGGATCACATTTTAACGTGAGATTTGAAGGGGACAAACATCCAAACTATGTCAGATACCAAAGCTGACAATGCTTAGGATCTTTAGCTGTTCCAGGTTCTGGGAAAAGGGAGAGAGTTAGCTTCCCTCGTCTATGCTGTGCTACTCCATATTATATTAGTAATTATTGTTCTCTAAAGGTTCTTAAAAGCAAATAAGCAAATGCAAGGCAAAACATATAAAAGGCAAGGCAAAACATACGAAATGCAAGGCAAATGCATTAAAAAACTTTTGAGTGTTAATACATAGATTTTATTTTATCTTTTTAATTTCTTTTGCTTAACCAAATAGATTATGTAGTTTTGATTAACTGGCCATGAAATAGCTCTGCCTACATAGAATTTCCCATGAATAATTGGTTGTGGAGACTTTTGTGTGTGACCCAAATCCTCCCTCAAAACTGAAGTTTGCCCAGCTATTGGGAGTGTTGGCAAATCATGCCTCTCAGCTGATTCTCTCTAGAATTTATTCTCAGGAGATCTAATTAATAACTTGTCAAGCTGATGTCCATCCTTGGGGACAACTCGTATCTGAAGAATGGCCAGTGAAAGGTATTAAAACTCCATACTCCTGCCTCAATTTAGGGCAACTCTGAAGGGTCGCCCCAGCTTCTCAGCTCCCCCTTGAGATTAGCTGAGGTATTTGTTGTGACTGCCTCACATCTCAACTCCCTTTATCCAATTCAGCTTTTTCGCCACAGTTGTTGGTTCCTAGGATTTTACCCAGTTAAATATTCTCTACACAAATCTCTATCTCAAATCTGCTTTACAGGGAATGTGGCCTCAGACAGGTTTTCATTAGGTTCTGGACGTAACTCTCATTAGTCATTGATATGATTCGGCTGTGTCTCCATCCGAATCTCACCTTGATTGTAATTATCCCCGCATGTCAAGGATGGAGTCAGGTGGAGATCATTGAATCATAGGGGCGGGTTCCCCCTACTGTTCTCCTGGTAGCGAATAAGTCTCACGAGATCTGATGCTTTTAAAATGGGAGCTTCCCTACACAAGCTTTCTTCTCTGCTACCATTTAAGATGTGCCTTTGCTTCTTTTTTGCCTTCTGCCGTGACTGTGAGGCCTCCCCAGCCATGTGGAATTGTGAGTTCCTTAAACCTCTTTCCTTTCTAAATTACCCGGTCTTGGGTATGACTTTATTAGCAGCATGAGAACAAACTAGTGCAGTCTGTTCTATAAGCCCAAGTCGGATCACAGAGTCCCGCTTTCTGTTTTTTTTTTTCTAGCCCATATTTCTACTAAAACTTGACTCATATAGACTTAAAACAAAATAATTAAGCATGGCTAGTATTTATTTAATATTTTATACGTGTCAGGTACTGTATTTTGTAACTTATCTTTTAATAATCTTTCCAAATCTCTAAAAGGAGAACTCTGCTCTTTTATAGAGAAAATAAGGATGGCTCTGAAAATGTTAGCATTAGGGGAAGTAGGGTGAGGGACATAGGGGGCACTTTGTGTTATTTGTGCATTTTGCTATCAATCTAAAATCAGGTCAAAATAAAAATTAAAAAAATGGGTAGTAGAAGCAGGTTGTTAAGATTTTCAGTGTGACTCTAGAATTTTTTTGTTTGTTGTTTGTTTTGGAGTGTAGTGGTAAGATCTCTGCTCACTGCAACCTCCACTTCCCAGGCTCAAGCAATTCTCCTGCCTCAGTCTCCCAAGTAGCTGGGATTATAGGTGCCCGCCACCACACCCAGCTAAGTTTTCTATTTTTTTTTTTTTAGTAGAGATGGGGTTTCAGCATGTTGGCCAGTCCAGTCTCCTACTCCTGACTTCAAGTCATCCGCCCGCCTCAGCCTCCCGAAGTGCTGGGATTATAGGCATGAGCTCCCACTCCTGGCCCAAAGTTCATATTTTAACTACTAACCTAAATTATTTTAAAAACAAAAGCCTCCTTGGACTCAAACCAGGTCAGAGTGACATGATCATGTGCCTGTTTTGTGCAGGGTGAAGTGAGATTATTATCTAGGAAATAGCTGAAATGTCTTGTTGTGGGCATACATATTTCATATAAATTCTAAGCTTCATATTAGCACTTAGATTATAATTATCTAAAGAATAGAGAACAATTTCATATAATTTTCAGTGTATCAGGCGAATCAAAAGTATACATACAAGCATGCAGATGAATTTCAGTGAATATAGTGGTGACAATGCTCAACAGAATATGTGTCCCCCACCCAACCCTGCTTCTTGCTCTTTCACTGTCCTAAAGATAGAACAAAATGGTTCAGGCATCCAGCTTGTCCCCTCCACACTTCACACTTTTACTTAATAGCAGTTTATCTTTAACACTTTGTCATCTTTAAGATGTTGCTAATTCTTTCTGGTAGATCCCAGGACTGAGGATGAGGAAGAATGATTTTATTTAAATAAAGTTGCTTAATTAAAAAACAATTTTTTTAGTTTTAAAATATTTTCATTATTTTATAAAATTTTTGTGGGTACATAGGAGGTTTATATATTTGTGGGGTACATGAGATGTTTTGATACAGGCATGCAGTGTGAAATAATCACGTCATGAGGAATGGGCTTTCCATCCCCTCAAGCATTTATCCTCTGAGTTAAAAACTATTCAATTGGCTGGGCATGGTGGCTCACGCCTGTAGTCCCAGCTCTTTGGGAGGGCGAGGTTGGCAGATCGCCTGAGGTCAGGAGTTTGAGACCAGCCTGGCCAACATGATGAAACCCCATCTCTACTAAAAATACAAAAATTAGCCGGGTGTGGTGGCGAGTGCCTGTCATCCCAGCTACTCGGGAGGCTGAGACAGGAGAATCATTTGAACCTGGGAGGTGGAGGTTACAGTGAGCCGAGATCATGCCATTGTACTCCAGCCTGAGTGACAAGAGTGAAACTCCATGTCAAAAACAAACAAAAATCAATTACATTCTTTAAGTTATTAAAATTAAACATTGTAAATGATTTTTTTTCCCAAAGCTTTTTCAAAGAAAAAAAAGTAGAAACAAAGACACTTTCTACTGATTTCCAATATGGTGACTCTGTATTTCTAGCATGTGTTAAGGTGAAAAATTGATTTTATGTTTAATACAAAACATAGCATAATGTAATGAAAAGCAAGATTGTAATGATAAAGGAAAATAACACTAGTGCTAATTTTTTTCAATTTGAAGCATTGGATTAAAATGAATTAGGTTATATTCCAACATGTTTATATTGAATTTCTTTTTTCTCCAATTGGTTTCTTTTTATTAATGGGGGAGTGTTGCATTTGTATAAGGTTTCCCTATTATATTCAATTGTTTTGAGATGCTTTTAATTTGAAGTTTTTATGTTTTCTTTTTGATGTATACATGTTATGCTTTTATGCTGAATTTGATAATTGGTGCTGTATATGCAAAGCAAATGTAATTTCCCAGCTTTTATTTTTTAAAGCCCTGGGAAGCAACATAATAAAGTAGAAATAGTATCAAGACAGGAGTTAGAATACCTGGATTCTAAAATTTAAATTAAATTAGGATCTAGTGACATTATAGGTGTTCCTTGATCTTCTGATGACCTGATTCCTCAAAAGAAAAATAAAATAATCTATAAATTGTTTCTAATTCTAAAACTCTATAAATCCTATTTTTAAAATTATAATTAGTTGAACTCTATAAGGTCACAAAAATCCCTATTAAGAAACTAAAATAAAATTTTATCATATCTTAAAAATACTCTGATCTTTTTTTATATGCTGACATGAATTCTAGTTATTTTTGAGCCCCTAAAAAACATTTAAGATCACAGTTTATGTTTTATTATTGACTTTCAGATAATTAACATTTTACTGATAGATATGAACAAATCTACTCTAACAGAGATAGTCATTAGTTTATTTCTCTCTTCAGTATCAATAAAAAGTATCGATTTACCAATAACAATGAATTAATTGCCTGAAATAAATGAAACATAAGCAGCAAAAGTGAACTTTTTAGTATAACTCTTCTTGTAAACATTGACTTAGTTCAAAGGGAGCTTATCTTTAAAAAAAAAAGCGCTAATTCATGTCTATTGGTATAGATATAATCTTTTTTTCCTTGAAAATAGATCCTACTATACTCCAGACACTATGCCACTAGGTGCAGATATTAACACAAATAGCAGGTGATCATTGTCCTCATGGAGTTTATTTTAAAGAGAACAAAGTGAGACAAAGGCACACAAGCAAAGAACTACAATACAAAGGGGATGGCATCTGACTCAGCATGGAGGTGTCACGGAAGGTGTTGTTTTGCTTAGGTTTTGAAGTGTGGGTAGGAGATGGCCCATGTTGAGAGTGGGAACTGGGAATTAAAAAGATGAGGAGGTCTCTGCAAATCTACATGGATGGGAAGTAGCATGCTGATGTGGGAAACAACTAAAAAGTTCCAGAATGCATGGTTTATAAAGCGTGAGTCAGAGAGGGCTAGACCAGTAGCCAGATCAAGGATATCTCAGATGTTATAGTCATGAATTAGTGCATTGACCTGCAGGCCATGGGAGTCACTGAAGGTTTCAGTCAGGTAAGTGAGCTGATCAGAACAGTCCTTTAGATAGGCCGCTCTTTTGGCTGTAATGGGGACACGTTTGAAGTAGGGCTATAGCTAAAAATATACAGACACTTCCTCTTGTCTACAGCCCTGCTGGCATCTGTTGTATTTTGACTTTTTAATAATAGCCATTCCAACCGGTATGAAATGGTATCTCATTGTGTTTTGATTTGCATTTTTCTGATGATTAGTGATTCTAAGCATTTTTTTTTTCGTGTATTTGTTGGCCATTTGTATGTGTTCTTTTGAGAAGTGTTTGTTCATGTCCTTTGCCCATTTTTTAATTGGGTTATTTTTTTTTCTAATTGATTTAAGTTCCCTGTAGATTCTGGATACTAAAAAACAAACAAAAACCAGAAGTAAATAAATTCTCAGGACACACACACCCACACCCACACCCACAGAGAGAGAGAGAGAGAGAGAGAGAGAGCGCCTAGGTAAGAGGCCACCAACCACCAGGGTCTAAACTGGGAACACTTTCTAGTACAGAATGAATGGAAAGGATTCATGAAATATCTAGAAAGTAACGTTAATGAGATTTACATGTATGGAGTGAATGAGGGGAAACAGGGATCATTCAGGATTCTGGTGGGAATAACAGGGGGAGCCATTAGTTGAAATTTTGAAGTGGGAGAAGGAGAGGGAGTTTTAGGGAGAAAGATGAGTTGTTTTTTTAGGTATTTCAAACCCTTGAAGCTTCTATGGGACATCGAAGTGGAAATAACAGTCTGTGGGTTGGGACAATAAAGAAAGAAATTGGTTGAAGACTAGGGGAAGAGTATAGAGCAAAGAAATATTTAAGATAATAAACATATAGAGATAGCTGAAAATGTGGGACTGGATTACAAAGGAAGAATGATTTAGTTATGAAGCCCAAGGGCTGACAGGAATGGGTGACTAGTCGAGGAGTTCATATGCATCTGTTATTGTATGAATAAAAAGAATTATCTGTTCCTTCCTAAAGATATCTTCAACCTGTTTTTGGATACATATGGGCACTGCTTTTCACTCTCTTAGCCCCATTTCTTATTTTAGCCTCTGCTGTAGCGATCAGTTCTGCACAGGCTTTGACCCAGGCTTTGACTAGTTGGTGCAGGTGTGATATGACACTTACCTGGAATGGCCCACAGTTTGTGGCTGCTCTTACTTAAGCAGGTGGGATGCTCATGTAGGTGTAACCTAGCAGCTTGGTAGAGTTTATGCCCATGGGGCAACCTGTGACCACTCAAAAATAAAGCCCTTTCCTCCTCCCAGATTGAGGAGTCTTGCATTATGTAATAAAACTCCTTAGAAGGCCTATTAGGTTCCAATACAGCATTAGGCAACTTGATAAGGTATCCCATCATCAGCCTTCCTTTCTTCCCTCATTCCTCTGCCTCTCACTCTTTCTTCCTAAGTTAACTTCTTAGATAAAATGCCAACATTCTATATTTTGTCTCACATCAGGGAAAATAACTGTATACCCCATTTCAAAAGCACATAAAAAGGTTACTGTATAGAAAATTTGTCTTTAAGAGATTAAGCTGTAATTTTCCAAATACTTTAAAATTTTATTTCAGATACGTTTTTCACTTTTATAAGCTTCATCTAAAAGCAGAGTTCACCTAAGAATATACCTAAGAGCATATTACATAGAATATATTTTATATTTCAGTAGTTTAGCTAGGATTCTTTCAAAATTGAGAGGATCTACAAATATTTCTAACACATTAGTTTTCAGTCTTAAGGCTGAGTCAAGAACAAAGCTCCTAAACTTTGCATTGGTGATTGAGAACATTTTAAAATTGTTATTTAATTCATTAATTTATTTTTAAAAAATTTTCACATTGTAATTATATAGATTTATAGGATACAATTTGATGTTTCAATGAATATGTATGTTGTCTAATGATCCAATAAGGATAGTTAGTGTATTAATTACCTCATACATTCATCATTTCTTTTTAATAAGAAATTTCAAAATCCTTTCTTCTAGATACTTTGTAATATACAATACTTTACTTTTAACTATAGTCACCCTGCTTTGCAAAGAACACTACAACTTATTCTTCCTATATAATTGTGATTTCATAACTGTTAACCAATCTATCTCCATTTTGCCCTCCCCACTTCTTCCTCACTGTTTGGTAACCACTATTCTACTCTACTTCTCTATTAACATTTTTTTTTTTAAGATTCCACATATGAGCGAGATCATGCGGTATTTGCTTTCTGTGTCTGGCTTATTTCACTTAACATTGTATCCTACAGGGTCATCCATGTTGTTGCAACTGGCAGAATTTCATTCTTTTTTTATGGCTGAATAGTATTTCATTGTGTGTGTGTCCATATATATATATATATATACATATATAATTTTATGTGTAATTATAATTACACATAAAATTATATATAATTATAATTAATTTTATGCATAATTATAATTACACATAAAATTATATATAATTATAATTATAATTATATATAATTATATATAATAATATATATATTATATGTAATATATAATATACATAACATACATAATGTATATTATATATAATATACATAACGTATATTATATACATTATACATTATATATATTATAATACACATAATATATATTATGTATATAATATACATAATATGTATTATATATAAAATATACATAATATATAATGTATATTATACATATAATATATATTATATATTAATAACATATTAATATTAATATTAATTATTATTAATTATTTATAATTATTAATAATTATTAATTAATAATTATTATTTTTTATTAATATTATTAATATTAATATATAATACATTAATATTAATAATATATTAATATATAATATATTATATATTATACATAATATATTATATATAATATACATAATATGTATTATATATAATATACATAATATATATTATATATATATAATTCACTTGTTTGTTTTTATACACATAGGTTGATTCCATATCTGATTATTAGAAATAGTGCTACAGTAAACATAATAGTGCAGATATTTTTCAAACACAATGATTTCATTTCCTATGGATATATACCCCGTAGTGGGATTGCTGGGTTATGTGATCGAATGATTGTTTTTTTTTATTTTTTATTTTTTAGCGAACTTCCATAAAGTTTTGCTTAATGGTTGTACTAGTTTACAACCCCATCAACAGTGCGTAAGTGTTCCGTTTTCTCCACTTCCTTGCCAACTCTTGTTATCTTTTACCTTTTTGCTAATAGCCATTCTAATGGGTGAACTGGTATCTCATTGCGGTTTTGATTTGCATTTCCCTGATGGTTAGTGATGTTGAACATGATTTTATTATATATTCGTCTTGACAATTTCTATATTTTCTCTTGTGGCATTTCTTTTAGTTTATTTTGTCCTTTTTTTTTTTTTTTTACGAAGGAGTCTTGCTCTCTTGCCCAAGCTGGAGTGCAGTGGTGCAATCGGGGCTCACGGCAACCTCCATCTCCCTGGTTCAAGCAATTCGCCTGCCTCAGCCTGCTGAGTAGCTGGGGTTACAGGCACACGCCATCATGTTTGGCTAAATTTTTGTATTTTTAGTAGAGAAGTGATTTCACCATATTGGTCAGGCTGGTCTCAAACTCCTGACCTCAGGCAATCCGCCTGCCTCAGCTTCCCAGTTTTGCCCATTTTTAAATAAGTTATTTATGTTTTTGCTGTTGAGTTGTTTAAGTTTGTTATATAATCTGGGCATTAACTCCTTAGCAGATGTATAGTTTGCAAATATTGTATCCCATTCTGTAAGTTGTTTTTTCACTCTGTTAAGTTTCCTTTGCTGTGCAAAAGCATTTTAGTTTGATGAAACCCCATTTATCTATTTTTGCTTTTGTTGCCTGTGCTTTTGACGTCTCATTTAAAAAATCCTTGTAGAACCCAAAGTTATAGAGAATTTCCCACATGTTATCTTCTAGTAGTTTTTCATAGTTTTCAATCTTACCTTTAGGTCTTTAATCGCATTTGAGTTGATTTTTGTATAAGGTAAAAGATAGGGGTCTAATTTCATTATCCCACATGTAGATATCCAATCTTCTCAGTACCATTTAATGAAGAGACTGTCTTTACCCCTGTGTGTGCTCTTGACTCCTTTTTGGAAAATCAGTTGACTTTAGGTATGAGAATTTATTTCTGAGCTGTATATTCTCTTCCATTGGTCTATGTGTTTGCTTTATGGCAGTGCCATGCTGTTTTGCTTACTATGGCTTTGTAGTATATTTTGAAGTCAGGTAGTGTGGTGCCTCCAGCTTTGTTACTTTTGCACAGGATTGCTTTGGTTATTTGGGGTCTTTTCTGGTTTCATACAAATTTTAGGGTATTTTTTTCTATTTCTGTGAAGAATTTCATTGGTATTTTGATACGGATTGCATTGAATCTGTAGGACATTTTGTTAGTATGGTCATTTCAATAGTATCAGTTCTTCCATTCCATGAGTATATAGTGTCCATTTTTTGTGGATCGTAAATTTTTCCATCAGTGTGTTATAGTTTTCATTGTAGAGATCTTTCACGACCTTGATTAAATTTATCTGCAGATTTCTTGGTAGCTATTGTAAATGGAATTCCTTTCTTGATGACTTTTTCAGATAGTTCACTATTAGTGTATAGAAACACCACTGAATTTTCTGTGTTGATTTTGTATACTACAACTTTACTGAATTTATTTATGATTTCTAGTAGTTTTTGGTCAAGTCTTTAGGGTTCTCACTCTATATAAGTATATATAGAAAGAACCCTAAAGAGAGAGAGATCATATATATCTATATGATCATATATATAGATGTATACATATGTATGTGAGATCACATTTTCTACAAACAGAAACAATCTGACTTCCTTCTTTCCAGTTTGGATCCCTCTTATTTATTTCTTTTGTCTAATTGCTCTGGCTCTGACCTCCAGTACTATGCTAAATAGAAGTGGTAGAAGTTGACATCCTTGTCTTCCTCCACATCAAAGAGGAAAAGCATTTAACTATTCACCATAAATAAGATGTTAGCTGTGGGTTTGTCACCTATGGCCTTTACTGCGTTGAGGTACACTCCTATACCTACTTTCTTGACAGTTTTTATCATAAAGGAATGTTGACTTTTGTCAAGTGTTCTTTTTGCATCTGTTGAAATGATCACATGGTTTTTGTTCTTCTTTCTATTGTGGTGGTGTATCATATTTACTGATTTGTGCATGTTAAGCCATCCTTTCATCCCTGGGATGAACCCCACTTGATTATAGTGAATACTCTTTTTAGTGTGCTGTCGAAGTCAGTTCACTTGTATCTTGTTGAGAATTTTTGTATCTATGTTCTTCAGGAATATTGGCCTGTTATTTTCATTTTGTGCGTGTCTTTGTCTGGTTTTAGAATCAGGATATTGCGAGCCTCATAAGATGAGTATGGAAGTATTCCTTCCTCATTACTTTTGTGGAAAAGTTTGTGGAGAATTGGTAGTTATTCTTTAACTGTTTGGTAGAATTCAGCAGTGAAGACATCAGGTCCTGGGTGTTGGTTGTTGTTGTTGTTGTTTTGATGGAAGATGTTTTATTATTGATTCAATTTCCAAACTCATTATTGATGTGTTCAGATGTTATATTTCCTCACAATTTAATCTGGGTAGTTGTATGTGTGCAGAAATTTATTCATTTTATTCTACACTATCAAATTTGTTGGCATATAGTTATGAGTAATGTCTTACAATCCCTTCTATTTCTGTGGTGTATCAGTTGTAATGTCTCCTTTTTCATCTTTTATTTATTTGAATTTTCTCTCCTTTTGTCTTAGTTTAGCTAAAGGTTTGTCAGTTTTACCTTTACACTTTGTCTTATTTATCTTTTGAAATATTTTTTAGTGTCTGTTTCATTTATATCTGCTGTGAGCTTTATTATTTCCTTCCTTCTACCAATTTTGGGTTTAGTTTGTTTTTGATGTTCTAGTTACTTGAAGTGTATAATTTTGCTTTGTGATTTGAAAATCTTTCTTCTTTTTTGGTGTAGGCTTTTATTGCTATAAATTTCCCTCTTAGAACTGCTTTTGCTACGTTCCATAGGTTTGGGTATGTTGGATTTTCATTCTTACTTGTCTCAGTGACTTTTGAAATTTTCCTATTAATGTCTTAATGAGACCTATTGATTTCTTGGGTGCGTGCTATTTAATTTCCATGTTTTTATAAAATTTCCAAGGGCTTTCCTGTTGTTGATTTCTGGCTTTATATCCCTGGAATCAGAAAAGATACTTCATATGATATCTGTCTTCTTAAGTTTGTTAAGACTTATTATGTGTCATAATGTATGATTGGTCCTAGAGAATGTTTGGTGTACAGTTGAGAATAATTTGTATTCTGCAGCTGTTGGATGATGTATTAGTCTGTTTTCATACTGCTGATAAAGACATACCCGAGACTGGGTAATTTACAGAGAAAAAGAGGTTTAGTGAACTCATAGTTCCACGTGGCTGGGGAGGTCTCCCAATCATGATGGAAGGCGAAAGACACATCTTACATGGTAGCAAACAAAATAGAATTGAGAACCAAGTGAAAGGGTTCCCCCTTATAAAACCTCAGATCTTGTTAGACGTATTCACTACCACAAGAACAGTATGGGGGAACCGCCCCCATGATTCAATTATCTCCCACTGGTTCCCTCCCACAACATGTATGAATTATGGGAGCTATAATCAAGATGAGATTTGGGTGGGGATATACAGCCAAACCATATCAGGTGAGATCTTCTTTACCTGCTAGGTCCATTTGGTCTATGGTATAGTTTGAGTCTGTCATTTTTTGGTTGATTTTCTCTTCATAGAATCTGTCCATTTTTAAAGTGGAGTGTTGAAATTTCCTACTAATATTGTATTGCAGTCTATCTCTACCTTTAAATCTAATATTTGCTTTATATATCTGGTTGTTCTGGTGTTGGGTACATATATAGTTACACCTAAGTAATATATATGTTATGTCCTCTTATTGAATTGGGCCTTTTATCATTTCATTATACAGTGACATTCTTTTTTTATATAGTTTTTTTATTTAAAGCCTTTTAAAATATGACATGACTGTGGCTACTCCTGCTTGCTTTTCATTTGTTTGCATAAAATATATTTTTCCATCTCTTCACTTTCAGTCTATTTGTCTTTAATAGTGAGGTAAGTATCATGTAGGCAGCATATAGGTGGGTTTTGCTATCCGAATCCATTCATCCACTTTATATCTTTTAAGTAGAGTTTAATCCACTTCTATTGAAGTTTATTATTGATAAATTAGGACTTCCTTCTATCATTTCATTAGTTGTTTTTTAGATTACTTGTTCACTTCTTCCTTTCTTATTGTTTATCCCTCTAGTTTGGTGGTTTTCTGTGGTGCTAAGCTTTGTTTCTTTTCCCTTTTTTGGTGTGTGTGTGTGTATCTGCTGTAATTTCTTTCTTTCTGGTTAGTGAAACTAACATACAGAGTCCGGTATTTGTAACAGACTATTTTACACTGATAACAACTTAACTTCTGTCACATAAAAATACTCTTGACTTCTCCTCCCCACACACACAATTTATATTTTTGTTACCTTACATTGCATCTTTATGAATGGTAGACTCCATGGAACATAGGATCTATGTCACAACTAAATCAATTATTTAATGGCAGCATTAAAGCAGCCCAAAGAATGTGAAAAACTGGTGTGGGTGTATTTAACTTTTTAAAAACTATGTTTCATAATGTTTTCATTAAAAAGTCTTTATCAGTTTGCTAATGCCTAATTTTTACAACCAGCCACCATAGATTTTACAGGATAAATATATTATTTCAGTGGTAATTGAAGCAGAATTTTTGTTGCTCTTCTTACCCTTAGAGATTGTGTATTATCCTCAGACGTAATTCTTTGATTTTTTTTTTCTTTTCATGTTGTTACACATAGTTACCAACAATCAACGTGAGAATAACCTTTGAATATTTTCAAGCATTAAGATTTGTTTATACAGCTGCACAATTAGACAACCAACACTCTTGGGTCTTTACCTCTCAGCATACACCTGATTATTAACTTAAAGGTATGATGGGAAAAGTATCAATTTTTGTTGGTCACCTAGATTTGGAAATATGTAATAATTATAAGCTTGGGTCTGCTTCTTCAGAAGCCTAGGAATTCGAGTGATGGTTCTCTGAAGAGGCTGGAAACAAAGTATGTGTTTCCAGAAGGCTTAATAGAATATGTTGAGACATAGGCCATTAACACAAAAGTGAAAGAAATGCAAAAAAGTATAAAAGTAAGGATTTGAGAAGGGAAATTTTATTTTTAAGTCTAAGATTCCTATGAATTATATGAAAGTAAATGTCCTATCCTTAAAATTAGCCAAAGGAAGCACTTTACTTATCAATATGATATGACTTTTCATACTCTTATCTAAAGATATCCTAAACTAAGATCCAGTTTTCTAAGTAAAGACCTTTTACTCATGCTTTAAAGCATGTTAGATGATTCCTACCACATCACATCATGTTGTTTACATGTATGATTTAAACTGCATTTATTCTTCAACTCACTGGTTCCTTAGGCTTCTTATCTTTCCTTGCACGCTTAGATAATTTTATGTAAAATTGATTTTTAGAAGTTTAGTTGCTGGGCGTAGTGGCTGTCGCCTGTAAACCCAGTACTTTGGGAATTCAAGGCAGGTGTATTGCTTGAGTCTTGGAGTTTGAGGCCTGCCTGGGAAAGATGACAAACCCCATTTGTACAAAAATAAAAATATTAGCTGGATATGGTGGCACATGCCTGTGGTCCCAGCTACTCCAAGGCTGAGGTGGGAGGATGGCTTGAGTCCGAGAGGCAGAGGTGTGAGCCAAGATCATGCCCTGCTCTTCAGCCTGGGCAACCAAGCCAGACCCTGTTTCAAAAAAAAAATCTAGTGAGATTTGATTTCTATTTCTATGTGATTCAAAAGTAGGAGAGCTTCAAGGCTAATGACTATTAAAAAATGGCCATTGCTACTTGCATTTTCTATGAAGCCAGCATACACAGCAACGTGCAACCTAAAAACCAAGCTATTTAATATGTAGCTTAGATTTCAGGTTTGATTGTCTTTGAGGTTTGATTATTGCAGAGATCAATTGCCAGACCAAATATAGTCTATTTCTGTATTTGGTCTTTTTATCATATGAAACATCCCAGCCTTGGGTATAAATTAAGAGCAAATACAGACATTTATACCGATAGCGGTGTAGATATTTCCATGTTTATACAGTTACCGGTGTAGATACTTCCATGTCTATACAGATAGCGGTGTGGATATTTCCATGTTCATACAGATAGTGGTGTAGATATTTCCATGTTTATAGAGATAGTGGTGTAGATATATCCATGTTTATAGAGATAGCGGTGTAGATATTTCCATGTTTATACAGATAGCGGTGTAGATATTTCCATGTTTATACAGATAGCATTGTAGATATTTCCATGTTTATAGAGACAGAGGTGTATATATTTCTATATTTATAGAGATAGCGGCGCACATATTTCCATGTTTATAGAGACAGCGGTGTAGATATTTCCATGTTTATACAGATAGCGGTGTAGATATTTCCATGTTAATACAGGTAGCGGTGTACATATTGCCATGTTCATACAGATAGCGGTGTAGATATTTCCACATTTATACAGATGGCGGTGTACATATTTCCATGTTCATACAGATGGCGGTGTAGATATTTCTATGTTTATAGAGATGGAGGTGTAGATATTTAAATGTTTATACAGATAGCTGTGTAGATATTTCCATGTTTATAGAGATGGCGGTGTAGATATTTCGATGTTTCTACAGATGGCGGTGTAGATATTTCCATGTTTATACAGATGGAGGTGTAGATATTTCCATGTTTTTACAGATAGCGTTGTAGATATTTCCATGTTCACACAGATAGCGGTGTAGATATTTCCACCTTTATACAGATGGTGGTGTAGATTTTTCCATTTCCATACAGACGGCGGTTTAGATATTTCCATTGTTATAAAGATGGCGGTGCAGATATTTCCATTGTGATACAGATGGCGGTGTAGGCATTTTCATGTTGATACAGATGGTGGTGTACATAGTTCCCTGTTCATACAGATGGCGGTGTAGATATTTTCATTTTCCTACCGATGGCGGTGTAGATATTTCCATGTTTATACAGATAGCGGTGTAGATGTATCCATGTTCATACAGATGGCAGTGTAGATAATTCCATGTTCATACAGATGGAGTTGAAGATATTTCCATGTTTATAGATATGGCGGTGTAGATATTTCCATGTTTACACAGAAGGCGGTGTAGATATTTCCATGTTTACACAGATAGCGGTGTAGATATTTCCATGTTTATACAGATAGCGGTGTAGATATTTCAATGTTTATAGAGTTGGCGGTGTAGATATTTTCATGTTCCTACAGTTGGTGGTGTAGATATTTCCATGTGTACACAGATAGCGGTGTAGGTATTTCCAAGTTTATGCAGATAGCAGTGTAGATATTTCCACTTTTAGGCAGATAGCGGTGTAGATATTTCAATGTTTAAACAGATAGCGTTGTAGATATTTCCATGTTCCTACAGAGGGCGGTGTAGATATTTACATGTTTATAGAGATGGCGGTTTAGACATTTCCACATTCATACAGATGGCGGTGTAGATATTTCCATGTTTATACAGATAGCGGTGTAGATATTTCCGTCTTTATACACATAATGGTGTAGATCTTTCCATGTTTTTAGAGATAGCTTTGTAGATATTTATATGTTTACACAGATAGCGGTGTAGATATTTCCATGTTTACACAGATAGCGGTGTAGATATTTGCATGTATATAGAGATAGCGGTGAGGATATTTCCATGTTTATGCAGATAGCATTGTAGATATGTCCATGTTTATACAGATAGCGGTGTAGATAATTCCATGTGTACACAGATAACGGTGTAGATATTTCCATGTTTATACAGATGGCGGTGTAGATATTTCCATACCCATACAGATGGCGGTGTAGATATTTCCATGTTTATAGATATAGCGGTGTAGGTATTTCCATGTTTACACAGACAGCGGTGTAGATATTTCCATGTTTACACAGATAGCGGTGTAGATATTTCCATGTTTATAGAGATATCAGTGTAGATATTTCCAGGTTTATACAGAGCGTAGTGTAGATATTTCCATGTTCATACAGATAGCGGTGTAGATAATTCCATGTGTATACAGATAACTGTGTAGATATTTACATGTTCCTACAGATGGCTGCAAAGATATTTCCATGTTTATACAGATAGCAGTGTAGATATTTACGTCTTTATACACATAATGCTGTAGATCTTTACATGTTTTCAGAGATAGCGGTGTAGATCTTTCCATGTTTACACAGATAGCGGAGTAAATATTTCCATATTTATACAGATAGCAGTGTAGATATTTCCATGTTTATAGAGATAGTGGTGTAGATATTTACATGTTCCTACAGATGGCTGTGTAGATATTTCCATGTTTATACAGATAGCGGTGTAGATATTTCCATGTTCATACAGATAGCTGTGTAGATATTTCCATGTTTATACAGATAGCGGTGTAGATATTTACGTCTTTATACACATAATGGTGTAGATCTTTCCATGTTTTCAGAGATAGCGGTGTAGATCTTTCCATGTTTACACAGATAGCGGTGTAGATACTTCCATGTTTATACAGATAGCAGTGTAGATATTTCCATGTTTATAGAGATAGTGGTGTAGATATTTACATGTTCCTACAGATGGCTGTGTAGATATTTCCATGTTTATACAGATAGCAGTGTAAATATTTCCATGTTTATGGAGATAGTCGTGTAGATATTTCCATGTTCCTACAGTTTTTGGTTTAGATATTTCCATGTTTACACAGACAGCGGTGTAGATATTTCCAAGTTTATGCAGATAGCGGTGTAGATATTTCCACTTTTAGGCAGATAGCGGTGTAGATATTTCAATGTTTAAGCAGATAGCGTTGTAGATATTTCCATGTTCCTACAGAGGGGGGTGTAGATATTTACATGTTTATAGAGATGGCGGTTTAGACATTTCCACGTTCATACAGATGGCGGTGTAGATATTTCCATGTTTATACAGATAGCGGTGTAGATATTTCCGTCTTTAGACACATAATGGTGTAGGTCTTTCCATGTTTTTAGAGATAGCGATGTAGATATTTCCATGTTTACACAGATAACGGTGTAGATATTTCCGTGTTTACACAGATAACGGTGTAGATATTTCCATGTTTATACAGATGTATACAGATGACTCTGTAGATATTTCCATGTTTACAGAGATAGCGGTGTAGATATTTCCATGTTTACACAGATATCGGTGTAGATATTTCCATGTTTACACAGATAGCGGTGTAGATATTTCCATGTTCATACAGATAGCGGTGTAGATAATTCCATGTGTATACAGATAACGGTGTAGATACTTACTTATTCCTACAGATGGCTGTGTAGATATTTCCATGTTTGTACAGATAGCGGTGTAGATATTTCCATGTTTACACAGATAGTGGTGTAGATATTTCCATGTTTACACAGATAGCGGTGTAGATATTTCCATGTTTACACAGATAGCGGTGTAGATATTTCCATGTTTATACAGATAGCAGTGTAGATATTTCCATGTGTATACAGATAACTGTGTAGATATTTACATGTTCCTACAGATGGCTGCGTAGATATTTCCATGCTTATACAGATAGCAGTGTAGATATTTACGTCTTTATACACATAATGCTGTAGATCTTTCCATGTTTTCAGAGATAGCGGTGTAGATCTTTCCATGTTTATACAGATAGCGGTGTAGATATTTCCATATTTATACAGATAGCAGTGTAGATATTTCCAT
This sequence comes from Gorilla gorilla gorilla, assembly GCF_029281585.2. NCBI lineage: Eukaryota > Metazoa > Chordata > Mammalia > Primates > Hominidae > Gorilla > Gorilla gorilla. Next base: position 76,384,998 of record NC_073244.2, read on the forward strand.
GTTTATAGAGATAGTGGGGTTGATATTTACATGTTCCTACAGATGGCTGTGTAGATATTTCCATGTTTATACAGATAGCGGTGTAGATATTTCCATGTTCATACAGATAGCTGTGTAGATATTTCCATGTTTATACAGATAGCGGTGTAGATATTTACGTCTTTATACACATAATGGTGTAGATCTTTCCATGTTTTCAGAGATAGCGGTGTAGATCTTTCCATGTTTACACAGATAGCGGTGTAGATATTTCCATGTTTATACAGATAGCAGTGTAGATATTTCCATGTTTATAGAGATAGTGGTGTAGATACTTACATGTTCCTACAGATGGCTGTGTAGATATTTCCATGTTTATACAGATAGCGTGGTAGATATTTCCATGTTTATGGAGATAGTCGTGTAGATATTTCCATGTTCCTACAGTTTGTGGTTTAGATATTTCCATGTTTACACAGACAGCGGTGTAGATATTTCCAAGATTATGCAGATCGCGGTGTAGATATTTCCACTTTTAGGCAGATAGCGGTGTAGATATTTCAATGTTTAAGCAGATAGCGTTGTAGATATTTCCATGTTCCTACAGAGGGGGGTGTAGATATTTACATGTTTATAGAGATGGCGGTTTAGACATTTCCACGTTCATACAGATGGCGGTGTAGATATTTCCATGTTTATACAGATAGCGGTGTAGATATTTCCAGGTTTATACAGATAGCAGAGTAGATATCTCCATCTAAATACAGATGGCGGTGTAGATATTTGTATGTTAATACTGATGGCGGTGCAGATATTTCCATGTTCATACAGATGGCGGTGTAGATATTTCCATGTTCATACAGATAGCGATGTACATATTTCCATGTTTATACAGATAGCGGTGAAGTTGTATGCAAGTTTACACAGATAGCGGTGTAGATATTTCCATGTTCATAGAGATAGCGGTGTAGATACTTCCATGTTCATACAGATAGAGGGGCTGATATTTCCATGTTCATACAGATAGCGGTGCTGATATTTCCATGTTTCTACAGAGAGCGGTGTAGATATTTCCATGTTTATTCAGATAGCGGTGTTGATATTTCCATGTTTATACAGATAGCGGTGAAGATATCTCCATCTTAATACAGATGGCGGTGTAGATATTTATATGTTCATACAGATGGCGGTGCAGACATTTCCATGTTCATACAGATAGCGGTGTAGATATTTACATGTGTAAAGAGATAGATGTGTAGATATTTCCATGTATATGCAGATAGCTGTGTAGATATTTCCATTTTCATGCTGATAGCGGTTTAGATATTTCCATGTTCAAACAGATAGCGGTGTAGATATTTCCACGTTCATACAGATAGCGGTGTTGATATTTCCATGCTTATACAGATTGCGGTGAAGATGTATGCATGTTTACACAGATAGCAGTGTAGATATTTCCATGTTCATGCAGATAGCGGTGTAGATATTTCCATGTTCATCCAGATGGCTGTGTAGATATATCCATGTTCATGCTGATAGCGGTGTAGATATTTCCATGTTCCTACAGATAGTGGTGTAGATACTTCCATGTTCATACAGATAGCAGTGTAGCTATTTCCATGTTCATACAGATAGCAGTGTAGATATTTCCATGTTCATAGAGATAGCGGTGTAGATATTTCCATGTTCATACAGATAGCGGTGTAGATATTTCCATGTTTATACAGATAGCGGTGAAGATATCTCCATTTTAATATAGATGGCGGTGTAGATATTTATATGTTCATACAGATGGCGGTGCAGATATTTCCATGTTCATACAGATGGCGGTGTAGCTATTTCCATGTTTATAGAGATAGCGCTGTACTTATTTCCACGTGTAAAGAGATAGCTTTGTAGATATTTCCATGTATATGCAGATCGCTGTGTAGATATTTCCATTTTCATGCAGATAGCGGTGTAGATATTTCCATGTTCAAACAGATAGCGGTGTAGATATTTCTATGTTCATACAGATAGCAGTGTAGATATTTCCATGTTTATACAGATAGCGGTGAAGATGTATGCATGTTTACACAGATAGCGGTGAAGATATTTCCATGTTCATACAGATAGAGGTGTAGATATTTCCATGTTAATCCAGATGGCTGTGAAGATATATCCATGTTCCTACAGATCGCGGTGAAGATATTTCCATGTTCATACAGATAGCGGTGTAGTTATTTCCATGTGTAAAGAGATAGCTGTGTAGATATTTCCATGTATATGCAGATAGCTGTGTATTTATTTCCATTTTCATGCAGATAGCTGTTTAGATATTTCCATGTTCAAACAGATAGCGGTGTAGATATTTCCATGTTCATAGAGATAGCGGTGTAGATACTTCCATGTTCATACAGATAGAGGGGCTGATATTTCCATGTTCATACAGATAGCGGTGCTGATATTTCCATGTTTCTACAGAGAGCGGTGTAGATATTTCCATGTTTATTCAGATAGCGGTGTTGATATTTCCATGTTTATAGAGATAGCGGTGAAGATGTATGCATGTTTACACAGATAGCGGTGTAGATATTTCCATCTTCAAACAGATAGCGGTGTAGATATTTCCATGTTCATACAGATAGCGGTGTAGATATTTCCATGTTTATACAGATAGCGGTGAATATGTATGCATGTTTACACAGATAGCGGTGTGGATATTTCCAAGTTCATCCAGAGGGCTGTGTAGATATATCCATGTTCATCCAGATGGCTGTGTAGATATATCCATGTTCACACAGATGGCGGTGAAGGTATTTCCTTGTTCATTCAGATAGCGGTCTAGATATTTCCATGTTCATACAGATAGCGGTGTAGATATCTCCATGTTCATACAGATAGAGGTGTTGATATTTCCATGTTCATACAGATAGCGGTGCTGATATTTCCATGTTTATACAGGTAGCGGTGTAGATTTTTCCATGTTTATACAGATAGCGGTGTAGATATTGCCATGTTTATACAGATAGCGGTGTAGATATTTCCATGTTTATACAGATATCGGTGTAGATATCTCCATCTTAATACAGATGGCCGTGTAGATATGTATATGTTCATACAGATGTCGGTGCAGCTATTTCCATGTTCATGCAGATGGCGGTGAAGATATTTCCATGTTCATACAGATAGCGGTGTAGTTATTTCCATGTGTAAAGAGATAGCTGTGTAGATATTTCCATGTATATGCAGATATCTGTGTAGATATTTCCATTTTCATGCAGATAGCGGTGTAGATATTTCCATGTTCAAACAGATCGCGGTGTAGATATTACCATGTTTATACAGATTGCGGTGAAGATGTATGCATATTTACACAGATAGCGGTGTAGATATTTCTATGTTCATACAGATAGTGGTGTAGATATCTCCGTGTTCATCCAGATGGCTGTGTAGATATATCCATGTTCATACAAATAGCGGTGTAGATATTTCCATGTTCATACAGGTAGTGGTGTAGATATTTCCATGTTCATACAGATAGCGGTGTAGCTATTTCCATGTTTATACTGATAGCGGTGAAGATGTATGCATGTTTACACAGATAGTGGTGTGGATATTTCCATGTTCATCCAGAGAGCTGTGTAGATTTATACATGATCATACAGATAGCGGTGTAGATATTTCCATGTTCATACAGATAGCTGTGTAGATATTTCCATTTTCATGCAGATAGCGTTGTATATATTTCCATCTTCAAACAGATAGCGGTGTAGTTATTTCCATGTTCATACAGATAGCGGTGTAGATATTTCCATGTTTATACAGATAGCGGTGAAGATATCTCCATTTTAATATAGATGGCGGTGTAGATATTTATATGTTCATACAGATGGCGGTGCAGATATTTCCATGTTCATACAGATGGCAGTGTAGCTATTTCCATGTTTATAGAGATAGCGCTGTACTTATTTCCACGTGTAAAGAGATAGCTTTGTAGATATTTCCATGTATATGCAGATCGCTGTGTAGATATTTCCATTTTCATGCAGATAGCGGTGTAGATATTTCCATGATCAAACAGATAGCGGTGTAGATTTTTCCATGTTCATACAGATAGCAGTGTAGATATTTCCATGTTTATACAGATAGCGGTGAAGATGTATGCATGTTTACACAGATAGCGGTGTAGATATTTCCATGTTCATACAGATAGAGGTGTAGATATTTCCATGTTCATCCAGATGGCTGTGAAGATATATCCGTGTTCCTACAGATGGCGGTGAAGATATTTCCATGTTCATACACATAGCGCTGTAGTTATTTCCATGTGTAAAGAGATAGCTGTGTAGATATTTCCATGTATATGCAGATAGCTGTGTATATATTTCCATTTTCATGCAGATAGCGGTTTAGATATTTCCATGTTCAAACAGATAGCGGTGTAGATATTTCCATGTTCATACAGATAGCGGTGTAGATATTTACATGTGTAAAGAGATAGATGTGTAGATATTTCCATGTATATGCAGATAGCTGTGTAGATATTTCCATTTTCATGCTGATAGCGGTTTAGATATTTCCATGTTCAAACAGATAGCGGTGTAGATATTTCCACGTTCATACAGATAGCGGTGTTGATATTTCCATGCTTATACAGATTGCGGTGAAGATGTATGCATGTTTACACAGATAGCAGTGTAGATATTTCCATGTTCATGCAGATAGCGGTGTAGATATTTCCATGTTCATCTAGATGGCTGTGTAGATATATCCATGTTCATGCTGATAGCGGTGTAGATATTTCCATGTTCCTACAGATAGTGGTGTAGATACTTCCATGTTCATACAGATAGCAGTGTAGCTATTTCCATGTTCATACAGATAGCAGTGTAGATATTTCCATGTTCATAGAGATAGCGGTGTAGATATTTCCATGTTCATACAGATAGCGGTGTAGATATTTCCATGTTTATACAGATAGCGGTGAAGATATCTCCATTTTAATATAGATGGCGGTGTAGATATTTATATGTTCATACAGATGGCGGTGCAGATATTTCCATGTTCATACAGATGGCGGTGTAGCTATTTCCATGTTTATAGAGATAGCGCTGTACTTATTTCCACGTGTAAAGAGATAGCTTTGTAGATATTTCCATGTATATGCAGATCGCTGTGTAGATATTTCCATTTTCATGCAGATAGCGGTGTAGATATTTCCATGTTCAAACAGATAGCGGTGTAGATATTTCCATGTTCATACAGATAGCAGTGTAGATATTTCCATGTTTATACAGATAGCGGTGAAGATGTATGCATGTTTACACAGATAGCGGTGTAGATATTTCCATGTTCATACAGATAGAGGTGTAGATATTTCCATGTTAATCCAGATGGCTGTGAAGATATATCCATGTTCCTACAGATCGCGGTGAAGATATTTCCATGTTCGTACAGATAGCGGTGTAGTTATTTCCATGTGTAAAGAGATAGCTGTGTAGATATTTCCATGTATATGCAGATAGCTGTGTATATATTTCCATTTTCATGCAGATAGCTGTTTAGATATTTCTATGTTCAAACAGATAGCGGTGTAGATATTTCCATGTTCATAGAGATAGCGGTGTAGATACTTCCATGTTCATACAGATAGAGGGGCTGATATTTCCATGTTCATACAGATAGCGGTGCTGATATTTCCATGTTTCTACAGAGAGCGGTGTAGATATTTCCATGTTTATTCTGATAGCGGTGTTGATATTTCCATGTTTATACAGATAGCGGTGAAGATGTATGCATGTTTACACAGATGGCGGTGTAGATATTTCCATCTTCAAACAGATGGCGGTGTAGACATTTCCATGTTCATACAGATAGCGGTGTAGATATTTCCATGTTTATACAGATAGCGGTGAAGATGTATGCTTGTTTACACAGATAACGGTGTGGATATTTCCAAGTTCATCCAGAGGGCTGTGTAGATATATCCATGTTCATCCAGATGGCTGTGTAGATATATCCATGTTCACACAGATGGCGGTGAAGGTATTTCCATGTTCATTCAGATAGCGGTCTAGATATTTCCATGTTCATACAGATAGCGGTGTAGATATCTCCATGTTCATACAGATAGAGGTGTTGATATTTCCATGTTCATACAGATAGCGGTGCTGATATTTCCATGTTTATACAGGTAGCGGTGTAGATATTTCCATGTTTATACAGATAGCGGTGTAGATATTGCCATGTTTATACAGATAGCGGTGTAGATATTTCCATGTTTATACAGATATCGGTGTAGATATCTCCATCTTAATACAGATGGCCGTGTAGATATGTATATGTTCATACAGATGTCGGTGCAGCTATTTCCATGTTCATGCAGATGGCGGTGAAGATATTTCCATGTTCATACAGATAGCGGTGTAGTTATTTCCATGTGTAAAGAGATAGCTGTGTAGATATTTCCATGTATATGCAGATAGCTGTGTAGATATTTCCATTTTCATGCAGATAGCGGTGTAGATATTTCCATGTTCAAACAGATCGCGGTGTAGATATTACCATGTTTATACAGATTGCGGTGAAGATGTATGCATATTTACACAGATAGCGGTGTAGATATTTCCATGTTCATACAGATAGTGGTGTAGATATCTCTGTGTTCATCCAGATGGCTGTGTAGATATATCCATGTTCATACAAATAGCGGTGTAGATATTTCCATGTTCATACAGGTAGTGGTGTAGATATTTCCATGTTCATACAGATAGCGGTGTAGCTATTTCCATGTTTATACAGATAGCGGTGAAGATGTATGCATGTTTACACAGATAGTGGTGTGGATATTTCCATGTTCATCCAGAGAGCTGTGTAGATTTATACATGTTCATACAGATAGCGGTGTAGATATTTCCATGTTCATACAGATAGCTGTGTAGATATTTCCATTTTCATGCAGATAGCGGTGTATATATTTCCATCTTCAAACAGATAGCGGTGTACATATTTCCATGTTCATACAGATAGCGGTGTAGATATTTCCATGTTTATACAGATAGCGGTGAAGATATCTCCATTTTAATATAGATGGCGGTGTAGATATTTATATGTTCATACAGATGGCGGTGCAGATATTTCCATGTTCATACAGATGGCGGTGTAGCTATTTCCATGTTTATAGAGATAGCGCTGTACTTATTTCCACGTGTAAAGAGATAGCTTTGTAGATATTTCCATGTATATGCAGATCGCTGTGTAGATATTTCCATTTTCATGCAGATAGCGGTGTAGATATTTCCATGTTCAAACAGATAGCGGTGTAGATTTTTCCATGTTCATACAGATAGCAGTGTAGATATTTCCATGTTTATACAGATAGCGGTGAAGATGTATGCATGTTTACACAGATAGCAGTGTAGATATTTCCATGTTCATACAGATAGAGGTGTAGATATTTCCATGTTCATCCAGATGGCTGTGAAGATATATCCATGTTCCTACAGATGGCGGTGAATATATTTCCATGTTCATACAGATAGCGGTGTAGTTATTTCCATGTGTAAAGAGATAGCTGTGTAGATATTTCCATGTATATGCAGATAGCTGTGTATATATTTCCATTTTCATGCAGATAGCGGTTTAGATATTTCCATGTTCAAACAGATAGCGGTGTAGATATTTCCATGTTCATAGAGATAGCGGTGTAGATACTTCCATGTTCATACAGATAGAGGGGCTGATATTTCCATGTTCATACAGATAGCGGTGCTGATATTTCCATGTTTCTACAGAGAGCGGTGTAGATATTTCCATGTTTATTCAGATAGCGGTGTTGATATTTCCATGTTTATACAGATAGCGGTGAAGATATCTCCATCTTAATACAGATGGCGGTGTAGATATTTATATGTTCATACAGATGGCGGTGCAGACATTTCCATGTTCATACAGATAGCGGTGTAGATATTTACATGTGTAAAGAGATAGATGTGTAGATATTTCCATGTATATGCAGATAGCTGTGTAGATATTTCCATTTTCATGCTGATAGCGGTTTAGATATTTCCATGTTCAAACAGATAGCGGTGTAGATATTTCCACGTTCATACAGATAGCGGTGTTGATATTTCCATGCTTATACAGATTGCGGTGAAGATGTATGCATGTTTACACAGATAGCAGTGTAGATATTTCCATGTTCATGCAGATAGCGGTGTAGATATTTCCATGTTCATCCAGATGGCTGTGTAGATATATCCATGTTCATGCTGATAGCGGTGTAGATATTTCCATGTTCCTACAGATAGTGGTGTAGATACTTCCATGTTCATACAGATAGCAGTGTAGCTATTTCCATGTTCATACAGATAGCAGTGTAGATATTTCCATGTTCATAGAGATAGCGGTGTAGATATTTCCATGTTCATACAGATAGCGGTGTAGATATTTCCATGTTTATACAGATATCGGTGAAGATATCTCCATTTTAATATAGATGGCGGTGTAGATATTTATATGTTCATACAGATGGCGGTGCAGATATTTCCATGTTCATACAGATGGCGGTGTAGCTATTTCCATGTTTATAGAGATAGCGCTGTACTTATTTCCACGTGTAAAGAGATAGCTTTGTAGATATTTCCATGTATATGCAGATCGCTGTGTAGATATTTCCATTTTCATGCAGATAGCGGTGTAGATATTTCCATGTTCAAACAGATAGCGGTGTAGATATTTCCATGTTCATACAGATAGCAGTGTAGATATTTCCATGTTTATACAGATAGCGGTGAAGATGTATGCATGTTTACACAGATAGCGGTGTAGATATTTCCATGTTCATACGGATAGAGGTGTAGATATTTCCATGTTAATCCAGATGGCTGTGAAGATATATCCATGTTCCTACAGATCGCGGTGAAGATATTTCCATGTTCATACAGATAGCGGTGTAGTTATTTCCATGTGTAAAGAGATAGCTGTGTAGATATTTCCATGTATATGCAGATAGCTGTGTATATATTTCCATTTTCATGCAGATAGCTGTTTAGATATTTCCATGTTCAAACAGATAGCGGTGTAGATATTTCCATGTTCATAGAGATAGCGGTGTAGATACTTCCATGTTCATACAGATAGAGGGGCTGATATTTCCATGTTCATACAGATAGCGGTGCTGATATTTCCATGTTTCTACAGAGAGCGGTGTAGATATTTCCATGTTTATTCAGATAGCGGTGTTGATATTTCCATGTTTATACAGATAGCGGTGTAGATATCTGCATCTTAATACAGATGGCGGTGTAGATATTTATATGTTCATACAGATGGCGGTGCAGACATTTCCATGTTCATACAGATAGCGGTGTAGATATTTACATGTGTAAAGAGATAGATGTGTAGATATTTCCATGTATATGCAGATAGCTGTGTAGATATTTCCATTTTCATGCTGATAGCGGTTTAGATATTTCCATGTTCAAACAGATAGCGGTGTAGATATTTCCACGTTCATACAGATAGCGGTGTTGATATTTCCATGCTTATACAGATTGCAGTGAAGATGTATGCATGTTTACACAGATAGCAGTGTAGATATTTCCATGTTCATGCAGATAGCGGTGTAGATATTTCCATGTTCATCCAGATGGCTGTGTAGATATATCCATGTTCATGCTGATAGCGGTGTAGATATTTCCGTGTTCCTACAGATAGTGGTGTAGATACTTCCATGTTCATACAGATAGCAGTGTAGCTATTTCCATGTTCATACAGATAGCAGTGTAGATATTTCCATGTTCATAGAGATAGCGGTGTAGATATTTCCATGTTCATACAGATAGCGGTGCTGATATTTCCATGTTTATACAGGTAGCGGTGTAGGTATTTCCATGTTTATACAGATAGCGGTGTAGGTATTTCCATGTTTATACAGATAGCGGTGTAGATATTTCCATGTGTAAAGAGATAGCTGTGTAGATATTTCCATGTATATGCAGATAGCTGTGTAGACATATCCATTTACATGCAGATAGCGGTGTATATATTTCCCTGTTCAAACAGTTAGCGGTGCAGGTATTTCCATGTTCATAAAGATAGCAGTGTAGATAATTCCATGTTTATACAGATAGCGGTGAAGGTGTATGCATGTTTACACAGATAGCGGTGTATGTATTTCCATGTTCATCCAGATGGCTGAGTAGATATATCCATGTTCATACAGATAGCGGTGTAGATATTTCCATGTTCATACAGATAGCGGTGCAGATATTTCCATGTTCATCCAGATGGCTGTGTAGATATATCCATGTTCATACAGATGGCGGTGAAGATATTTCCATGTTCATAGAGATAGCGGTGTAGATATTTCCATGTTCATACAGATAGCGGTGTAGATATTTCCATGTTCATACAGATAGCGGTGTATGTATTTCCATGTTCATACAGATAGCAGTGTAGATATTTCCATGTTCATCCAGACGGCTGTGTAGATATATCCATGTTCATACAGATAGCGGTGTAGATATTTCCATGTTCATCCAGATGGCTGTGTAGCTATTTCCATGTTCATACAGATAGCGGTGCAGATATTTCCATGTTCATACAGATAGCGGTGTAGATATTTCCATGTTCATACAGATAGCCGTGTAGATATTGCCATGTTCATACCGATAGCGGTGCTGATACTTCCATGTTTATACAGGTAGCGGTGTACATATTTCCGTGTTTATAAAGGTAGCGGTGTAGATATTTCCATGTTCATACAGATAGCGGTGAAGATATTTCCATGTTTATACAGATAGCGGTGTAGATATCTCCTTCTTAATACAGATGGCGGTGTAGATATTTATATGTTCATACAGATGGCGGTGCAGATATTTCCATGTTCATACAGATGGTGGTGTAGATATTTCCATGTTTATAGAGATAGCGGTGTAGTTATTTCCATGTGCAAAGAGATAGCTGTGTAGATATTTCCATGTATATACAGATAGCTGTGTAGATATTTCCATTTCCATGCAGATAGCGGGGTAGATATTTCCATGTTCAAACAGATAGCGGTGTAGATATTTCCATGTTCATACAGATAGCGGTGTGGATATTTCCATGTTTATACAGATAGCGGTGAAGATGTATGCATGTTTACACAGATAGCGGTGTAGATATTTCCATGTTCATACAGATAGCGGTGTAGATATTTCCATGTTCATCCAGACGGCTGTGTAGACATATCCATGTTCATACAGATGGCGGTGAAGATATTTCCATGCTTATACAGAAGCTGTGTAGATATATCCATGTTGATACAGATGGTGGTGAAGATTTTTCCATGTTCATACAGACGGCGGTGTAGATATTTCCATGTCCATACAGATAGCGGTGCTGATATTTCCATGTTTATACAGGTAGCAGTGTCGATATTTCCATGTTTATGCAGATAGTGGTATAGATATTTCCATGTTTATACACATAGCGGTGTAGATATTTCCATGTTTATACAGATAGCGGTGTAGGTATCTCCATCTTAATACAGATGGCGGTGTAGATATTTATATGTTCATACAGATGGCGGTGCAGATATTTCCATGTTCATACAGATGGCGGTGAAGATATTTCCATGTTCATACACATGGTGGTGTAGATACTTCCATGTTCAAACTGATAGCGGTGCTGATATTTCCATGTTTATACAGGTAGCGGTGTAGATATTTCCATGTTTATACAGATAGCGGTGTAGATATTTCCATGTTTATAGACATAGCGGTGTAGATATTTCCATGTTTATACACATAGCAGTTAGATATCTCCATCTTAATACAGTTGGCGGTGTAGATATTTATATGTTCATACAGATGGCGGTGCAGATATTTCCATGTTCATACAGATGGCGGTGAAGATATTTCCATGTTCATACACATGGCGGTGTAGATACTTCCATGTTCATACTGATAGCGGTGCTGATATTTCCATGTTTATACAGGTAGCGGTGTAGATATTTCCATGTTTATACAGATAGCGGTGTAGATATTTCCATGTTCATACAGATAGCGGTGTAGGTATTTCCATGTTTATACAGATAGCGGTGTAGATACCTCCATCTTAATACAGATGGCGGTGTAGATATTTATATGTTCATTCAGATGGCGGTGCAGATATTTCCATGTTCATACAGATGGCGGTGTAGATATTTCCATGTTCATACAGATAGCGGTGTAGTTATTTCCATGTGTAAAGAGATAGCTGTGTAGATATTTCCATGTATATACTGATAGCTGTGTAGACATTTCAATTTACATGCAGATAGCGGTGTATATATTTCCATGTTCAAACAGTTAGCGGTGCAGATATTTCCATGTTCATAAAGATAGCAGTGTAGATAATTCCATGTTTATACAGATAGCGGTGAAGATGTATGCATGTTTACACAGATAGCGGTGTATATATTTCCATGTTCATCCAGATGGCTGTGTAGATATATCCATGTTCATACAGATAGCTGTGTAGATATTTCCATGTTCATACAGATAGCGGTGCAGATATTTCAATGTTCATCCAGATGGCTGTGTAGATATATCCATGTTCATACAGATGGCGGTGAAGATATTTCCATGTTCATACAGATAGCGGTGTAGATATTTCCATGTTCATACAGAGAGCGGTGTAGATATTTCCATGTTCATACTGATAGCGGTGTATGTATTTCCATGTTCATACAGATAGCAGTGTAGATATTTCCATGTTCATCCAGATGGCTGTGTAGATATATCCATGTTCATAAAGATAGCGGTGTAGACATTTCCATGTTCATCCAGATAGCTGTGTAGGAATTTCCATGTTCATACAGATAGTGGTGTAGATATTTCCATGTTCATACAGATAGCGGTGTAGATATTTCCATGTTCATACAGATACCCGTGTAGATATTGCCATGTTCATACCGATAACGGTGCTGATACTTCCATGTTTATACAGGTAGCGGTGTACATATTTCCGTGTTTATACAGGTAGCGGTGTAGATATTTCCATGTTCATACAGATAGCGGTGTAGATATTTCCATGTTTATACAGATAGCGGTGTAGATATCTCCTTCTAATACAGATGGCGGTGTAGATATTTATATGTTCATACAGATGGCGCGGCAGATATTTCCATGTTCATACAGATGGTGGTGTAGATATTTCCATGTTTATACAGATAGTGGTGTAGTTATTTCCATGTGCAAAGAGATGGCTGTGTAGATATTTCCATGTATATACAGATAGCTGTGTAGATATTTCCATTTCCATGCAGATAGCGGTGTAGATATTTCCATGTTCAAACAGATAGCGGTGTAGATATTTCCATGTTCATACAGATAGCGGTGTGGATATTTCCATGTTTATACAGATAGCGGTGAAGATGTATGCATGTTTACACAGATAGCGGTGTAGATATTTCCATGTTCATACAGATAGCGGTGTAGATATTTCCATGTTCATACAGATAGCCGTGTAGATATTGCCATGTTCATACCGATTGCGGTGCTGATACTTCCATGTTTATACAGGTAGCGGTGTACATATTTCCGTGTTTATACAGGTAGCGGTGTAGATATTTCCATGTTCATACAGATAGCGGTGTAGATATTTCCATGTTTATACAGATAGCGGTGTAGATATCTCCTTCTTAATACAGATGGCGGTGTAGATATTTATATGTTCATACAGATGGCGGTGCAGATATTTCCATGTTCATACAGATGGTGGTGTGGATATTTCCATGTTTATAGAGATAGCGGTGTAGTTATTTCCATGTGCAAAGAGATAGCTGTGTTGATATTTCCATGTATATGCAGATAGCTGTGTAGATATTTCCATTTTCATGCAAATAGCGGTGTAGATATTTCCATGTTCAAACAGATAGCGGTGTGGTTATTTCCATGTTTATACAGATAGCGGTGAAGATATATGCATGTTTACACAGATTGCGGTGTAGATATTTCCATGTTCATACAGATAGCGGTGTAGATATTTCCATGTTCATCCAGACGGCTGTGTAGACATATCCATGTTCATACAGATGGCGGTGAAGATATTTCCATGTTCATACAGATGGCTGTGTAGATATATCCATGTTCATACAGATGGCGGTGAAGTTTTTTCCGTGTTCATACAGATGGCGGTGTAGATATTTCCATGTTCATACAGATAGCGGTGCTGATATTTCCATGTTTATACAGGTAGCAGTGTAGATATTTCCATGTTTATACCGATAGCGGTGTAGATATTTCCATGTTTATACACATAGCGGTGTAGATATTTCCATGTTTATACAGATAGTGGTGTAGATATCTCCATCATAATACAGATGGCGGTGTAGATATTTATATGTTTATACAGATGGCGGTGCAGATATTTCCATGTTCATACAGATGGCGGTGAAGATATTTCCATGTTCATACAGATGGCGGTGTAGATACTTCCATGTTCATACTGATAGCGGTGCTGATATTTCCATGTTTATACACGTAGCGGTGTAGATATTTCCATGTTTATACAGATAGCGGTGTAGATATTTCCATGTTTATACACATAGCGGTGTAGATATTTCCATGTTTATACAGATAGCGGTGTAGATATCTCCATCTTAATACAGATGGCGGTGTAGATATTTATATGTTCATTCAGATGGCGGTGCAGATATTTCCAAGTTCATACAGATGGCGGTGTAGATATTTCCATGTTCATACAGATAGCGGTGTAGTTATTTCCATGTGTAAAGAGATAGCTGTGTAGATATTTCCATGTATATACAGATAGCTGTGTAGACATTTCCATTTACATGCAGATAGCGGTGTATATATTTCCATGTTCAAACAGTTAGCGGTGCAGATATTTCCATGTTTATAAAGATAGCAGTGTAGATAATTCCATGTTTATACAGATAGCGGTGAAGGTGTATGCATGTTTACACAGATAGCGGTGTATATATTTCCATGTTCATCCAGATGGCTGTGTAGATATATCCTTGTTCATACAGATGGCGGTGAGGGTATTTCCATGTTCATACAGATAGCGGTGTATGTATTTCCGTGTTCATACAGATAGCGGTGTAGACATTTTCATGTTCATCCAGATGGCTGTGTAGATATTTCCATGTTCATACAGATAGCGGTGTAGATATTTCCATGTTCATACAGATAGCGGTGTAGATATTTCCATGTTCATCCAGATGGCTGTGTAGGTATATCGATGTTCATACAGATGGCAGTGAAGATATTTCCATGTTTATACAGATAGCGGTGTAGAGATTTCCATGTTCCTACAGATAACCGTGTAGATATTGCCATGTTCATACCGATAGCGGTGCTGATACTTCCATGTTTATACAGGTAGCTGTGTACTTATTTCTGTGTTTATACAGATAGCGGTGTAGATATTTCCATGTATATACAGATAGCGGTGTAGATATTTCCATGTTTATACAGATAGCGGTGTAGATATCTCCTTCTTCATACAGATGGCGGTGTAGATATTTATATGTTCGTACAGATAGCGGTGCAGATATGTCCATGTTCATACAGATGGCGGTGTAGATATTTCCATGTTTATAGAGATAGCGGTGTAGTTATTTCCATGTGTAAAGAGATAGGTGTGTAGATATTTCCATGTATATGCAGATAGCTGTGTAGATATTTCCATTTTCATGCAGATAGCGGTGTAGATATTTCCATGTTCAAACAGATAGCGGTGTAGATATTTCCATGTTCATCCAGATGGCTGTGTAGATATATCCATGTTCATACAGATGGCAGTGAAGATATTTCCATGTTCATACAGATAGCGGTGTAGATATTTCCATGTTCATACAGATAGCGGTGCTGATATTTCCTTGTTCATCCAGATGGCTGTGTAGATATTTCCATGTTCATAGAGATGGCGGTGAAGATATTTCCATGTTCATACAGATATCGGTGTAGATATTTCCATGTTCATACAGATAGCGGTGTAGATATTTCCATGTTCATACAGATAGCGGTGCTGATATTTCCATGTTTATACAGGTAGCGGTGTAGGTATTTCCATGTTTATACAGATAGCAGTGTAGATATTTCCATGTTTATATAGGTAGCGGTGTAGATATTTCCATGTTTATACAAATAGCGGTGTAGATATCTTCATCTTAATACAGATGGCGGTGTAGATATTTATATGTTCATACAGATGTCGGTGCAGATATTTCCATGTTCATACTCATGGCGGTGTAGATATTTCCATGTTTATAGAGATAGCGGTGTACTTAATTCTATGTGTAAAGAGATAGCTTTGTAGATATTTAAGTGTATGTGCAGACAGCTGTGTAGATATTTCCATTTTCATGCAGATAGCGGTGTAGATATTTCCATTTTCAAACAGATAGCGGTGTAGATATTTCCATGTTCATACAGATAGCGGTGTAGATATTTCCATGTTTATACAGATAGCGGTGAAGATGTATGCATGTTTACACAGATAGCGGTGTAGATATTTCCAAGTTCATACAGAAAACGGTGTAGATATTTCCATGTTTATACAGATAGCGGTGAAGATGTATGCATGTTTACACAGATAGCGGTGTAGATAATTCCATGTTCATCCAGATGGCTGTGTAGATATTTCCACGTTCATCCAGATGGCTGTGTAGATATATCCATGTTCATACAGACGGCGGTGAAGATATTTCCATGTTCAGGCAGATGGCGCTGTAGATATTTCCATGTTCATACCGATAGCGGTGCTGATATTTCCATGTTCATACAGGTAACTGTGTAGATATTTCCATGTTTATACAGATAGTGTTGGAGATATTTCCTTGTTTATACACATAGCGGTGTAGATATTTCCATGTTTATACTGATAGCGGTGTAGATATCTGCATCTTAATACAGGTGTCGGTGTAGATATTTATATGTTCATACAGATGGCGGTGCAGATATTTCCATGTTCATACAGATGGCGGTGTAGATATTACCATGTTTTTAGAGATAGCCGTGTAGTTATTTCCATGTGTAAAGAGATAGCTGTATAGATATTTCCATGTATATGCAGATAGCTGTGTAGATATTTCCATTTTCATGCAGATAGCGGTGTAGATATTTCCATGCTCAAACAGATAGCGGTGTAGATATTTCCATGTTCATACAGATAGCGGTGTAGATATTTCCATGTTCATACAGATAGCGGTGTAGATATTTCCATGTTCATACAGATAGCGGTGTATGTATTTCCATGTTCATACAGAGAGCGGTGTAGATATTTCCATTTTCATGCAGATAGCGGTTTAGATATTTCCGTGTTCAGTTAGCGCTGTAGATATTTCCATGTTCATAAAGATAGCGGTGTAGATATTTCCATGTTTATACAGATAGCGGTGAAGATGTATGCATGTTTACACAGATAGCGGTGTAGATATTTCCATGTTCATCCAGATGGCTGTGTAGATATATCCATGTTCATACAGATGGCGGTGAAGATATTTCCATGTTCATACAGATAGCGGTGTAGATATTT
Organism: Gorilla gorilla gorilla; assembly: GCF_029281585.2. NCBI lineage: Eukaryota > Metazoa > Chordata > Mammalia > Primates > Hominidae > Gorilla > Gorilla gorilla. The sequence continues at coordinate 76,402,491 of NC_073244.2, forward strand.
CCATGTTCATACAGATAGCGGTGTGGATATTTCCATGTTTATACAGATAGCGGTGAAGATGTATGCATGTTTACACAGATAGCGGTGTAGATATTTCCATGTTCATACAGATAGCGGTGTTGATATTTCCATGTTCATCCAGACGGCTGTGTAGACATATCCATTTTCATACAGATGGCGGTGAAGATATTTCCATGCTTATACAGAAGCTGTGTAGATATATCCATGTTGATACAGATGGCGGTGAAGATTTTTCCATGTTCATACAGATGGCGGTGTAGATATTTCCATGTGTAAAGAGATAGCTGTGTAGATATTTCCATGTATATGCAGATAGCTGTGTACACATTTCCATTTTCATGCAGATAGCGGTGAATATATTTCCCTGTTCAAACAGTTAGCGGTGTAGATATTTCCATGTTCATAAAGATAGCAGTGTAGATATTTCAATGTTCATACAGATAGCAGTGTAGTTATTTCCATGTGTAAAGGGATAGCTGTGTAGATATTTCCATGTATATGCAGATAGCTGTGTAGACGTTTCCATTTACATGCAGATAGCGGTGTATATATTTCCCTGTTCAAACAGTTAGCGGTGCAGATATTTCCATGTTCATAAAGATAGCAGTGTAGATAATTCCATGTTTATACAGATAGCGGTGAAGATGTATGCATGTTTACACAGATAACGGTGTATATATTTCCATGTTCATCCAGATGGCTGAGTAGATATATTCATGTTCATACAGATAGCGGTGTAGATATTTCCATGTTCATACAGATAGCGGTGCAGATATTTCCATGTTCATCCAGATGGCTGTGTAGATATATCCAAGTTCATACAGATGGCGGTGAAGATATTTCCATGTTCATACAGATAGCGGTGTAGATATTTCCATGTTCATACAGACAGCGGTGTAGATATTTCCATGTTCATACAGATAGCGGTGTATGTATTTCCATGTTCATACAGATAGCAGTGTAGATATTTCCATGTTCATCCAGATGGCTGTGTAGACATATCCATGTTCATACAGATAGAGGTGTAGATATTTCCATGTTCATCCAGATGGCTGTGTAGCTATTTCCATGTTCATACAGATAGTGGTGCAGATATTTCCATGTTCATACAGATAGCGGTGTAGATATTTCCATGTTCATAGAGATCGCCGTGTAGATATTGCCATGTTCATACCGATAGCGGTGCTGATACTTCCATGTTTATACAGGTAGCGGTGTACATATTTCCGTGTTTATACAGGTAGCGGTGTAGATATTTCCATGTTCATACAGATAGCGGTGTAGATATTTCCATGTTTATACAGATAGCGGTGTAGATATCTCCTTCTTAATACAGATGGCGGTGTAGATATTTATATGTTCATACAGATGGCGGTGCAGATATTTCCATGTTCATACAGATGGTGGTGTAGATATTTCCATATTTATAGAGATAGCGGTGTAGTTATTTCCATGTGCAAAGAGATAGCTGTGTAGATATTTCCATGTATATACAGAAAGCTGTGTAGATAATTCCATTTCCATGCAGATAGCGGTGTAGATATTTCCATGTTCAAACAGATAGCGGTGTAGATATTTCCATGTTCATACAGATAGCGGTGTGGATATTTCCATGTTTATACAGATAGCGGTGAAGATGTATGCATGTTTACACAGATAACGGTGTAGATATTTCCATGTTCATACAGATAGCGGTGTAGATATTTCCATGTTCATCCAGACGGCTGTGAAGACATATCCATGTTCATACAGATGGCGGTGAAGATATTTCCATGCTTATACAGAAGCTGTGTAGATATATCCATGTTGATACAGATGGCGGTGAAGATTTTTCCATGTTCATACAGAGGGCGGTATAGATATTTCCATGTCCATACAGATAGCGGTGCTGATATTTCCATGTTTATACAGGTAGCAGTGTCGATATTTCCATGTTTATACAGATAGCGGTGTAGATATTTCCATGTTTATACACATAGCGGTGTAGATATTTCCATGTTTATACAGATAGGGGTGTAGGTATCTCCATCTTAATACAGATTTCGGTGTAGAGATTTATATGTTCATACAGATGGCGGTGCAGATATTTCCATGTTCATACAGATGGCGGTGAAGATATTTCCATGTTCATACAGATGGCGGTGTAGATACTTCCATGTTCATACTGATAGCGGTGCTGATATTTCCATGTTTATACAGGTAGCGGTGTAGATATTTCCATGTTTATACAGATAGCGGTGTAGATATTTCCATGATTATACACATAGCGGTGTAGATATTTCCATGTTTATACACATAGCAGTGTAGATATCTCCATCTTAATACAGATGGCGGTGTAGACATTTATATGTTCATTCAGATGGCGGTGCAGATATTTCCATGTTGATACAGATGGCGGTGTAGATATTTCCATGTTCATACAGATAGCGGTGTAGTAATTTCCATGTGTAAAGAGATAGCTGTGTAGATATTTCCATGTATATGCAGATAGCTGTGTAGACATTTCCATTTTCATGCAGATAGCGGTGTATATATTTCCCTGTTCAAACAGTTAGCGGTGTAGATATTGCCATGTTCATAAAGATAGCAGTGTAGATATTTCCTTGTTTATACAGATAGCGGTGAAGATGTATGCATGTTTACACAGATATTGGAGTAGAAATTTCCATGTTCATCCAGATGGCTGTGTAGATATATCCATGTTCATACAGATAGCGGTGTAGATATTTCCATGTTCATACAGATAGCGGTGCAGATATTTCCATGTTCATCCAGATGGCTGTGTAGATATATGCATGTTCATACAGATGGCGGTGAAGATATTTCCATGTTCATACAGATAGCGGTGTAGATATTTCCATGTTCATAAAGATAGCGGTGTAGATATTTCCATGTTCATACAGATAGCGGTGTATATATTTCCATGTTCATACAGATAGCGGTGTAGATATTTCCATGTTCATCCAGATGGCTGTGTAGATATATCCATGTTCATACAGATAGCGCTGAAGATATTTCCATGTTCATCCAGAAGGCTGTGTAGCTATCTCCATGTTCATACAGATGGCGGTGTAGTTTTTCCATGTTCATAGGGATGGCGGTGTAGATATTTCCACATTTATAGAGATAGCGGTGTAGTTATTTCCATGTTCCTGGAGATAGCGGTGTAGATATTTCCATGTATATACAGATAGCTTTGTACATATTTCCATGTTCAGACAGATAGCGGTGTCGATATTTCCAAGTTCATACGGATGGCGGTGTAGCTATTTCCTTGTTCATGCAGATGGCGTTGTAGATATTTCCATGTTTATAGAGATAGCGGTGAAGATGTATGCATGTTTACACAGATAGCGGTGTAGATATTTCCAAGTTCATACAGAAAACGGTGTAGATATTTCCATGTTTATACAGATAGCGGTGAAGATGTATGCATGTTTACACAGATAGCGGTGTAGATAATTCCATGTTCATCCAGATGGCTGTGTAGATATTTCCACGTTCATCCAGATGGCTGTGTAGATATATCCATGTTCATACAGACGGCGGTGAAGATATTTCCATGTTCAGGCAGATGGCGCTGTAGATATTTCCATGTTCATACCGATAGCGGTGCTGATATTTCCATGTTCATACAGGTAACTGTGTAGATATTTCCATGTTTATACAGATAGTGTTGGAGATATTTCCATGTTTATACACATAGCGGTGTAGATATTTCCATGTTTATACTGATAGCGGTGTAGATATCTGCATCTTAATACAGGTGTCGGTGTAGATATTTATATGTTCATACAGATGGCGGTGCAGATATTTCCATGTTCATACAGATGGCGGTGTAGATATTACCATGTTTTTAGAGATAGCCGTGTAGTTATTTCCATGTGTAAAGAGATAGCTGTATAGATATTTCCATGTATATGCAGATAGCTGTGTAGATATTTCCATTTTCATGCAGATAGCGGTGTAGATATTTCCATGCTCAAACAGATAGCGGTGTAGATATTTCCATGTTCATACAGATAGCGGTGTAGATATTTCCATGTTCATACAGATAGCGGTGTAGATATTTCCATGTTCATACAGATAGCGGTGTATGTATTTCCATGTTCATACAGAGAGCGGTGTAGATATTTCCATTTTCATGCAGATAGCGGTTTAGATATTTCCGTGTTCAGTTAGCGCTGTAGATATTTCCATGTTCATAAAGATAGCGGTGTAGATATTTCCATGTTTATACAGATAGCGGTGAAGATGTATGCATGTTTACACAGATAGCGGTGTAGATATTTCCATGTTCATCCAGATGGCTGTGTAGATATATCCATGTTCATACAGATGGCGGTGAAGATATTTCCATGTTCATACAGATAGCGGTGTAGATATTTCCATGTTCATACAGATAGCGGTGTGGATATTTCCATGTTTATACAGATAGCGGTGAAGATGTATGCATGTTTACACAGATAGCGGTGTAGATATTTCCATGTTCATACAGATAGCGGTGTTGATATTTCCATGTTCATCCAGACGGCTGTGTAGACATATCCATTTTCATACAGATGGCGGTGAAGATATTTCCATGCTTATACAGAAGCTGTGTAGATATATCCATGTTGATACAGATGGCGGTGAAGATTTTTCCATGTTCATACAGATGGCGGTGTAGATATTTCCATGTGTAAAGAGATAGCTGTGTAGATATTTCCATGTATATGCAGATAGCTGTGTACACATTTCCATTTTCATGCAGATAGCGGTGAATATATTTCCCTGTTCAAACAGTTAGCGGTGTAGATATTTCCATGTTCATAAAGATAGCAGTGTAGATATTTCAATGTTCATACAGATAGCAGTGTAGTTATTTCCATGTGTAAAGGGATAGCTGTGTAGATATTTCCATGTATATGCAGATAGCTGTGTAGACGTTTCCATTTACATGCAGATAGCGGTGTATATATTTCCCTGTTCAAACAGTTAGCGGTGCAGATATTTCCATGTTCATAAAGATAGCAGTGTAGATAATTCCATGTTTATACAGATAGCGGTGAAGATGTATGCATGTTTACACAGATAACGGTGTATATATTTCCATGTTCATCCAGATGGCTGAGTAGATATATTCATGTTCATACAGATAGCGGTGTAGATATTTCCATGTTCATACAGATAGCGGTGCAGATATTTCCATGTTCATCCAGATGGCTGTGTAGATATATCCAAGTTCATACAGATGGCGGTGAAGATATTTCCATGTTCATACAGATAGCGGTGTAGATATTTCCATGTTCATACAGACAGCGGTGTAGATATTTCCATGTTCATACAGATAGCGGTGTATGTATTTCCATGTTCATACAGATAGCAGTGTAGATATTTCCATGTTCATCCAGATGGCTGTGTAGACATATCCATGTTCATACAGATAGAGGTGTAGATATTTCCATGTTCATCCAGATGGCTGTGTAGCTATTTCCATGTTCATACAGATAGTGGTGCAGATATTTCCATGTTCATACAGATAGCGGTGTAGATATTTCCATGTTCATAGAGATCGCCGTGTAGATATTGCCATGTTCATACCGATAGCGGTGCTGATACTTCCATGTTTATACAGGTAGCGGTGTACATATTTCCGTGTTTATACAGGTAGCGGTGTAGATATTTCCATGTTCATACAGATAGCGGTGTAGATATTTCCATGTTTATACAGATAGCGGTGTAGATATCTCCTTCTTAATACAGATGGCGGTGTAGATATTTATATGTTCATACAGATGGCGGTGCAGATATTTCCATGTTCATACAGATGGTGGTGTAGATATTTCCATATTTATAGAGATAGCGGTGTAGTTATTTCCATGTGCAAAGAGATAGCTGTGTAGATATTTCCATGTATATACAGAAAGCTGTGTAGATAATTCCATTTCCATGCAGATAGCGGTGTAGATATTTCCCTGTTCAAACAGATAGCGGTGTAGATATTTCCATGTTCATACAGATAGCGGTGTGGATATTTCCATGTTTATACAGATAGCGGTGAAGATGTATGCATGTTTACACAGATAACGGTGTAGATATTTCCATGTTCATACAGATAGCGGTGTAGATATTTCCATGTTCATCCAGACGGCTGTGAAGACATATCCATGTTCGTACAGATGGCGGTGAAGATATTTCCATGCTTATACAGAAGCTGTGTAGATATATCCATGTTGATACAGATGGCGGTGAAGATTTTTCCATGTTCATACAGATGGCGGTATAGATATTTCCATGTCCATACAGATAGCGGTGCTGATATTTCCATGTTTATACAGGTAGCAGTGTCGATATTTCCATGTTTATACAGATAGCGGTGTAGATATTTCCATGTTTATACACATAGCGGTGTAGATATTTCCATGTTTATACAGATAGCGGTGTAGGTATCTCCATCTTAATACAGATTTCGGTGTAGAGATTTATATGTTCATACAGATGGCGGTGCAGATATTTCCATTTTCATACAGATGGCGGTGAAGATATTTCCATGTTCATACAGATGGCGGTGTAGATACTTCCATGTTCATACTGATAGCGGTGCTGATATTTCCATGTTTATACAGGTAGCGGTGTAGATATTTCCATGTTTATACAGATAGCGGTGTAGATATTTCCATGATTATACACATAGCGGTGTAGATATTTCCATGTTTATACACATAGCAGTGTAGATATCTCCATCTTAATACAGATGGCGGTGTAGACATTTATATGTTCATTCAGATGGCGGTGCAGATATTTCCATGTTGATACAGATGGCGGTGTAGATATTTCCATGTTCATACAGATAGCGGTGTAGTAATTTCCATGTGTAAAGAGATAGCTGTGTAGATATTTCCATGTATATGCAGATAGCTGTGTAGACATTTCCATTTTCATGCAGATAGCGGTGTATATATTTCCCTGTTCAAACAGTTAGCGGTGTAGATATTGCCATGTTCATAAAGATAGCAGTGTAGATATTTCCTTGTTTATACAGATAGCGGTGAAGATGTATGCATGTTTACACAGATATTGGAGTAGATATTTCCATGTTCATCCAGATGGCTGTGTAGATATATCCATGTTCATACAGATAGCGGTGTAGATATTTCCATGTTCATACAGATAGCGGTGCAGATATTTCCATGTTCATCCAGATGGCTGTGTAGATATATGCATGTTCATACAGATGGCGGTGAAGATATTTCCATGTTCATACAGATAGCGGTGTAGATATTTCCATGTTCATAAAGATAGCGGTGTAGATATTTCCATGTTCATACAGATAGCGGTGTATATATTTCCATGTTCATACAGATAGCGGTGTAGATATTTCCATGTTCATCCAGATGGCTGTGTAGATATATCCATGTTCATACAGATAGCGCTGAAGATATTTCCATGTTCATCCAGAAGGCTGTGTAGCTATCTCCATGTTCATACAGATGGCGGTGTAGTTTTTCCATGTTCATAGGGATGGCGGTGTAGATATTTCCACATTTATAGAGATAGCGGTGTAGTTATTTCCATGTTCCTGGAGATAGCGGTGTAGATATTTCCATGTATATACAGATAGCTTTGTACATATTTCCATGTTCAGACAGATAGCGGTGTCGATATTTCCAAGTTCATACGGATGGCGGTGTAGCTATTTCCTTGTTCATGCAGATGGCGTTGTAGATATTTCCATGTTTATAGAGATAGTGCTGTAGATATTTCCATGTTTATAGAGATAGCGTTGTAGATATTTCCATGTTTATACTGACAGCGGTATAGCTATTTCGATGTTTCTACAGATGGTGGTGTAGATATTTCCAAGTTTATAGAGATAGCCCTATAGACATTTCCATGTTTACCCAGATAGCATTGTAAATATTTACATGTTTATAGAGATTGCGGTGTAGTTATTTCCATGTTTATACAGATAGCGGTGTAGATATCTCCATCTTAATACGGATGGCGGTGTAGATATTTATATGTTCATACAGATGGCGGTGCAGATATTTCCATGTTCATACAGATGGCGGTGTAGATATTTCCATGTTCATACAGATAGAGGTGTAGATATTGCCATGCTTATACAGATTGCGGTGAATATGTATGCATGTTTACACAGATAGCGGTGAAGATATTTCCATGTTCATGGAGATAGCGGTAAAGATATTTCCATGTTCATCCAGATGGCTGTGTAGATATATCCATGTTCATACAGATAGCGGTGTAGATATTTCCATGTTCATCCAGATGGCTGTGTAGATATATCCATGTTCATACAGATGGCGGTGAAGATATTTCCATGTTCATACAGATAGCGGTGTAGATATTTCCACGTTCATACAGATAGCGGTGTAGTTATTTCCATGTTCATACAGATAGCAGTGTATGTATTTCCATGTTCATACAGATAGCGGTGTAGATATTTCCATGTTCATCCAAATGGATGTGTAGATATATCCATGTTCATACAGATAGCGGTGTAGATATTTCCATGTTCATCCAGATGGCTGTGTAGATATATCCATGTTCATACAGATAGCGGTGTAGATATTTCCATGTTCATCCAGATGGCTGTGTAGACATTTCCATGTTCATACAGATAGTGGTGTAGATATTTCCATGTTCATACAGATAGCGGTGTAGATATTTCCATGTTCATACAGATAGCCGTGTAGATATTGCCATGTTCATACCGATAGCGGTGCTGATACTTCCATGTTTATACAGGTAGCGGTGTACATATTTCCGTGTTTATACAGGTAGCGGTGTAGATATTTCCATGTTCATACAGATAGCTGTGTAGATATTTCCATTTTCATGCAGATAGCGGTGTAGATATTTCCATGTTCAAACAGATAGCGGTGTAGATATTTCCATGTTCATACAGATAGCGGTGTGGATATTTTCATGTTTATACAGATAGCGGTGAAGATGTATGCATGTTTACACAGATAGCGGTGTAGATATTTCCATGTTCATACAGATAGCGGTGTAGATATTTCCATGTTCATCCAGACGGCTGTGTAGACATATCCATGTTCATACAGATGGCGGTGAAGATATTTTCATGTTCATACAGATGGCTGTGTAGATATATCCATGTTCATACAGATGGCGGTGAAGATTTTTCCATGTTCACACAGATGGCGGTGTAGATATTTCCATGTTCATACAGATAGCGGTGCTGATATTTCCATGTTTATAAAGGTAGCAGTGTAGATATTTCCATGTTTATACAGATAGCGGTGTAGATATTTCCATGTTTATACACATAGCGGTGTAGATATTTCCATGTTTATACAGATAGCGGTGTAGATATCTCCATCTTAATACAGATGGCGGTGTAGATATTTATATGTTCATACAGATGGCGGTGCAGACATTTCCATGTTCAAACAGATGGCGGTGAAGATATTTCCATGTTCATACAGATGGCGGTGTAGATACTTCCATGTTCATACTGATAGCGGTGCTGATATTTCCAGGTTTATACAGGTAGCGGTGTAGATATTTCCATGTTTATACAGATAGCGGTGTAGATATTTCCATGTTTATACACATAGCGGTGTAGATATTTCCATGTTTATACAGATAGCAGTGTAGATATCTCCATCTTAATACAGATGGCGGTGTAGATATTTATATGTTCATTCAGATGGCGGTGCAGATATTTCCATGTTCATACAGATGGCGGTGTAGATATTTCCATGTTCATACAGATAGCGGTGTAGTTATTTCCATGTGTAAAGAGATAGCTGTGTAGATATTTCCATGTATATGCAGAAAGCTGTGTAGACATTTCCATTTTCATGCAGATAGCGGTGTATATATTTCCCTGTTCAAACAGTTAGCGGTGTCGATATTTCCATGTTCATAAAGATAGCAGTGTAGATATTTCCATGTTTAGACAGATAGGGGTGAAGATGTATGCATGTTTACACAGATAGCGGTGTAGATATTTCCATGTTCATCCATATGGCTCTGTAGATATATCCATGTTCATACAGATAGCGGTGTAGATATTTCCATGTTCATACAGATAGCGGTGCAGATATTTCCATGTTCATCCAGATGGCTGTGTAGATATATCCATGTTCATACAGATGGCGGTGAAGATATTTCCATGTTCATACAGATAGCGGTGTAGATATTTCCATGTTCATACAGATAACGGTGTAGATATTTCCGTGTTCATACAGATAGCGGTGTAGATATTTCCATGTTCATACAGATGGCTGTGTAGATATATCCATGTTCATACAGATAGCGGTGTAGATATTTCCATGTTCATCCAGATGGCTGTGTAGCTATTTCCATGTTCATACAGATAGCCGTGTAGATATTGCCATGTTCATACCGATAACGGTGCTGATACTTCCATGTTAATACAGGTAGCGGTGTACATATTTCCGTGTTTATACAGCTAGCGGTGTAGATATTTCCATGTTCATACAGATTGCGGTGTAGATATTTCCATGTTTATACAGATAGCGGTGTAGATATCTCCTTCTTAATACAGATAGCGGTGTAGATATTTATATGTTCATACAGATGGCGGTGCAGATATTTCCATGTTCATACAGATGGTGGTGTAGATATTTCCATGTTCATACAGATAGCAGTGTGGATATTTCCATGTTTATACAGATAGCGGTGAAGATGTATGCATGTTTACACAGATAGCGGAGTAGATATTTCCATGTTCATAGAGATAGCGGTGTAGATATTTCCATGTTCATCCAGACGGCTGTGTAGACATATCCATGTTCATACAGATGGCTGTGAAGATATTTCCATTTTCATACAGATGGCTGTGTAGATATATCCATGTTCATACAGATGGCGGTGAAGATTTTTCCATGTTCATACAGCTGGCGGTGTAGATATTTCAATGTTCATACAGATAGCAGTGCTGATATTTCCATGTTTATACAGGTAGCAGTGTAGATATTTCCATGTTTATACAGATAGCGGTGTAGATATTTCCATGTTTATACACATAGCGGTGTAGATATTTCCATGTTTATACTGATAGCGGTGTAGATATCTCCATCTTAATACAGATGGCGGTGTAGATATTTATATGTTCATACAGATGGCGCTGCAGATATTTTCATGTTCATACAGATGGCGGTGAAGATATTTCCACGTTCATACAGATGGCGGTGTAGATATTACCATGTTTATAGAGATAGCGGTGTAGTTATTTCCATGTGTAAAGAGATAGCTGTGTAGATATTTCCATGTATATGCAGATAGCTGTGTAGATATTTCCATTCTCATGCAGATAGCGGTGTAGATATTTCCATGTTCAAACAGAGAGCAGTGTAGATATTTCCATGTTTATAATGATAGCGGTGAAGATGTATGCATGTTTGCACAGATAGCGGTGTAGATATTTCCATGTTCATACAGATAGCGGTGTAGATATTTCCATGTTCATCCAGATGGCTGTGTAGATATATCCATGTTCATACAGTTGGCAGTGAGGATATTTCCATGTTCATACAGGTATCAGCGTAGATATTTCCATGTTCATACAGATAGCGGTGTAGATATTTCCATGTCTATACAGGTAGTGGTGTAGGTATTTCCATGTTTATACAGATAGCGGTGTAGATATTTCCATGTTTATACAGATAGCGGTGTAGACATCTTCATCTTAATACAGATGGCGGTGTAGATATTTATATGTTCATACAGATGGCGGTGCAGATATTTCCATGTTCATACAGATGGCCGTGTAGATATTTCCATGTTTATAGAGATAGCGGTGTAGTTATTTCCATGTGTAAAGAGATAGCTGTGTAGATATTTCCATGTATGTGCAGATAGCTGTGTAGATATTTCCATTTTCATGCAGATAGCGGTGTAGATATTTCCATTTTCAAACAGATAGCGGTGTAGATATTTCCATATTCATACAGATAGCGGTGTAGTTATTTCCATGTTTATACAGATAGCGGTGAAGATGTATGCATGTTTGCACAGATAGCGGTGTAGATATTTCCATGTTCATACAGAAAAAGGTGTAGATATTTCCATGTTTATACAGATAGCGGTGAAGATGTATGCATGTTTACACAGATAGCGGTGTAGATAATTCCATGTTCATCCACATGGCTGTGTAGATATATCCATGTTCATACAGATAGTGGTGTAGATATTTCCATGTTCATACAGATAGCGGTGCGGATATTTCCTTGTTCATCCAGATGGCTGTGTAGATATATCCTTGTTCATACAGATGGCGGTGAGGGTATTTCCATGTTCATACAGATAGCGGTGTATGTATTTCCGTGTTCATACAGATAGCGGTGTAGACATTTTCATGTTCATCCAGATGGCTGTGTAGATATTTCCATGTTCATTCAGATAGCGGTGTAGATATTTCCATGTTCATACAGATAGCGGTGTAGATATTTCCATGTTCATCCAGATGGCTGTGTAGGTATATCGATGTTCATACAGATGGCGGTGAAGATATTTCCATGTTTATACAGATAGCGGTGTAGATATTTCCATGTTCATACAGATAACCGTGTAGATATTGCCATGTTCATACCGATAGCGGTGCTGATACTTCCATGTTTATACAGGTACCTGTGTACTTATTTCCGTGTTTATACAGATAGCGGTGTAGATATTTCCATGTATATACAGATAGCGGTGTAGGTATTTCCATGTTTATACAGATAGCGGTGTAGATATCTCCTTCTTCATACAGATGGCGGTGTAGATATTTATATGTTCATACAGATAGCGGTGCAGATATGTCCATGTTCATACAGATGGAGGTGTAGATATTTCCATGTTTATAGAGATAGCGGTGTAGTTATTTCCATGTGTAAAGAGATAGGTGTGTAGATATTTCTATGTATATGCAGATAGCTGTGTAGATATTTCCATGTTCAAACAGATAGCGGTGTAGATATTTCCATGTTCATCCAGATGGCTGTGTAGATATATCCATGTTCATACAGATGGCAGTGAAGATATTTCCATGTTCATACAGATAGCGGTGTAGATATTTCCATGTTCATACAGATTGCGGTGCTGATATTTCCTTGTTCATCCAGATGGCTGTGTAGATATTTCCATGTTCATAGAGATGGCAGTGAAGATATTTCCATGTTCATAGAGATATCGGTGTAGATATTTCCATGTTCATACAGATAGCGGTGTAGATATTTCCATGTTCATACAGATAGCGGTGCTGATATTTCCATGTTTATACAGGTAGCGGTGTAGGTATTTCCATGTTTATACAGATAGCGGTGTAGATATTTCCATGTTTATACAGGTAGCGGTGTAGATATTTCCATGTTTATACAAATAGCGGTGTAGATATCTTCATCTTAATACAGATGGCGGTGTAGATATTTATATGTTCATACAGATGTCGGTGCAGATATTTCCATGTTCATACTGATGGCGGTGTAGATATTTCCATGTTTATAGACATAGCGGTGTACTTATTTCCATGTGTAAAGAGATAGCTTTGTAGATATTTCCGTGTATGTGCAGACAGCTGTGTAGATATTTCCATATTCATGCAGATAGCGGTGTAGATATTTCCATTTTCAAACAGATAGCGGTGTAGATATTTCCATGTTCATACAGATAGCGGTGTAGATATTTCCATGTTTATACAGAGAGCGGTGAAGATGTATGCATGTTTACACAGATAGCGGTGTAGATATTTCCATGTTCATACAGAAAACGGTGTAGATATTTCCATGTTTATACAGATAGCGGTGAAGATGTATGCATGTTTACACAGATAGCGGTGTAGATAATTCCATGTTCATCCAGATGGCTGTGTAGATATTTCCACGTTCATCCAGATGGCTGTGTAGTTATATCCATGTTCATACAGATGGCGGTGAAGATATTTCCATGTTCATGCAGATGGCGGTGTAGATATTTCCATGTTCATACCGATAGCGGTGCTGATATTTCCATGTTCATACAGGCAACTGTGTAGATATTTCAATGTTTATACAGATAGTGTTGGAGATATTTCCATGTTTATACACATAGCGGTGTTGATATTTCCATGTTTATACTGATAGCGGTGTAGATATCTCCATCTTAATACAGGTGGCGGTGTAGATATTTATATGTTCATACAGATGGCGGTGCAGATATTTCCATGTTCATACAGATGGCGGTGTAGATATTACCATGTTTATAGAGATAGCGGTGTAGTTATTTCCATGTGTAAAGAGATAGCTGTATAGATATTTCCATGTATATGCAGATAGCTGTGTAGATATTTCCATTTTCATGCAGATAGCGGTGTAGATATTTCCATGTTCAAACAGATAGCGGTGTTGATATTTCCATGTTCATACAGATAGCGGTGTAGATATTTCCATGTTCATACAGATAGCGGTGTAGATATTTCCATGTTCATACAGATAGCGGTGTATGTATTTCCATGTTCATACAGAGAGCGGTGTAGATATTTCCATTTTCATGCAGATAGCGGTGTAGATATTTCCGTGTTCAAACAGTTAGCGCTGTAGATATTTCCATGTTCATAAAGATAGCGGTGTAGATATTTCCATCTTTATACAGATAGCGGTGAAGATGTATGCATGTTTACACAGATAGCGGTGTAGATATTTCCATGTTCATCCAGATGGCTGTGTAGATATATCCATGTTCATACAGATAGCGGTGCATGTATTTCCATGTTCATACAGATAGTGGTGTAGATATTTCCGTGTTCTTCCAGATGTCTGTGTAGATATTTCCAAGTTCATACAGATAGCGGTGTAGATATTTCCATGTTCATCCAGATGGCTGTGTAGCTATTTCCATGTTCATACAGATATTGGTGTAGCTATTTCCATGTTCATACAGATAGTGGTGTAGCTATTTCCATGTTCATACAGATAGCGGTGAAGACATTTCCATATTCATCCAGATGGCTGTGTAGATATTTCCATGTTCATACAGATAGCGGTGTAGATATTTCCATGTTCATACAGATAGCGGTGTAGATATTTCCATGTTCATACAGATAGCCGTGTTGATATTGCCATGTTCATACCGATAGCGGTGCTGATACTTCCATGTTTATACAGGTAGCGGTGTACATATTTCCGTGTTTATACAGATAGCGGTGTAGATATTTCCATGTTTATACACATAGCGGTGTAGATATTTCCATGTTTATACTGATAGCGGTGTAGTTATATCCATCTTAATACAGATGGCGGTGTAGATATTTATATGTTCATACAGGTGGCGGTGCAGTTATTTCCATGTTCATACAGATGGCGGTGTAGATATTACCATGTTTATAGAGATAGCGGTGTAGTTATTTCCATGTGTAAAGAGATAGCTGTATAGATATTTCCATGTATATTCAAATAGCTTTGTAGATATTTCCATTTTCATGCAGATAGCTGTATAGATATTTCCATGTTGAAACAGTTAGCGGTGTAGATATTTCCATGTTCATAAAGATAGCGGTGTAGATATTTCCATGTTTATACAGATAGCGGTGAAGATGTATGCATGTTGACACAGATAGCGGTGTAGATATTTCCATGTTGATCCAAATGGCTGTGTAGATATATCCATGTTCATACAGATGGCGGTGAAGATATTTCCATGTTCATACAGATAGCGGTGTAGATATTTCCATGTTCATACAGATAGCGGTGTAGATATTTCCATGTTCATACACACAGCGGTGTATGTATCTCCATGTTCATACAGATAGTGGTGTAGATATTTCCATGTTTATACAGGTAGCGGTGTAGATATTTCCATGTTCATACAGATAGCGGTGTAGATATTTCCATGATCATAAAGATAGCGGTGTAGATATTTCCATGTTCATACAGATAGCGGTGTAGATATTTCCATGTTCATACAGACAGCGGTGTATGTATCTCCATGTTCATACAGATAGTGGTGTAGATATTTCCATGTTTATACAGGTAGCGGTGTAGATATTTCCATGTTCATACAGATAGCGGTGTAGATATTTCCATGTTCATAAAGATAGCGGTGCAGATATTTCCATGTTCATCCAGATAGCGGTGAAGATATTTCCATGTTCATCCAGATGGCTGTGTAGATATATCCATGTTCATAAAGATGGCGGTGAAGATATTTCCATGTTCATACAGATAGCGGTGTAGATATTTCCATGTTCATAGAGATAGCGGTGTAGATATTTCCATGTTCATAGAGATAGCGGTGTATGTATTTCCATGTTCATACAGATAGCGGTGTAGACATTTCCATATTCATCCAGATGGCTGTGTAGATATTTCCATGTTCATACAGATAGCAGTGTAGATATTTCCATGTTCATACAGATAGCGGTGTAGATATTTCCATGTTCATACAGATAGCCGTGTTGATATTGCCATGTTCATACCGATAGCGGTGCTGATACTTCCATGTTTATACAGGTAGCCGTGTACATATTTCCGTGTTTATACAGATAGCGGTGTAGATATTTCCATGTTCATACAGATGGCGGTGTAGATATTTCCATGTTTATAGAGATGGCGGTGTAGTTATTTCCATGTGTAAAGAGATAGCTGTGTAGATATTTCCATGTATATGCAGATAGCTGTGTAGATATTTCCGTTTTCATGCAGATAGCGGTGTAGATATTTCCATGTTCACACAGATAGCCGTGTATATATTGCCATGTTCATACCGATAGCGGTGCTGATACTTCCATGTTTATACAGGTAGCGGTGTACATATTTCCGTGTTTATACAGATAGCGGTGTAGATATTTACATGTTCATACAGATGGCGGTGTAGATATTTCCATGTTTATAGAGATAGCGGTGTAGTTATTTCCATGTGTAAAGAGATAGCTGTGTAGATATTTCCATGTATATGCAGATAGCTGTGTAGATATTTCCATTTTCATGCAGATAGCGGTGTAGATATTTCCATGTTCAAACAAATAGCGGTATAGATATTTCCATGTTCGTACAGATAGCGGTGTAGATTTTCCATGTTTATACTGATAGCGGTGAAGATGTATGCATGTTTACACAGATAGCGGTGTAGATATTTCCATGTTCATACAGATAGCGGTGTAGATATTTCCATGTTTATCCAGATGGCTTTGTAGACATATCCATGTTCATACAGATGGCGGTGAAGATATTTCCATGTTCATACAGATAGCGGTGTAGATATTTCCATGTTCATACAGATAGCGGTGTAGATATTTCCATGTTCATACAGAAAACGGTGTAGATATTTCCATTTTTATACAGATAGCGGTGAAGATGTATGCATGTTTACACAGATAGCGGTGTAGATAATTCCATGTTCATCCAGATGGCTGTGTAGATATTTCCACGTTCATCCAGATGGCTGTGTAGATATATCCATGTTCATACAGATGGCGGTGAAGATATTTCCATGTTCATGCAGATGGCGGTGTAGATATTTCCATGTTCATACCGATAGCGGTGCTGATATTTCCATGTTCATACAGGTAACTGTGTAGATATTTCCATGTTTATACAGATAGTGATGTAGATATTTCCATGTTTATACACATAGCGGTGTAGATATTTCCATGTTTATACTGATAGCGGTGTAGATATCTCCATCTTAATACAGGTGGCGGTGTAGATATTTATATGTTCATACAGATGGCGGTGCAGATATTTCCATGTTCATACAGATGGCGGTGTAGATATTACCATGTTTATAGAGATAGCGGTGTAGTTATTTCCATGTGTAAAGAGATAGCTGTATAGATATTTCCATGTATATGCAGATAGCTGTGTAGATATTTCCATTTTCATGCAGATAGTGGTGTAGATATTTCCATGTTCAAACAGATAGCGGTGTAGATATTTCCATGTTCATACAGATAGCGGTGTAGATATTTCCATGTTCATACAGATAGCGGGTGTAGATATTTCCATGTTCATGCAGATAGCGGTTTATGTATTTCCATGTTCATACAGAGAGCGGTGAAGATGTATGCATGTTTACACAGATAGTGGTGTAGATATTTCCATGTTCATCCAGATGGCTGTGTAGATATATCCATGTTCATACAGATGG
Source organism: Gorilla gorilla gorilla (assembly GCF_029281585.2). NCBI lineage: Eukaryota > Metazoa > Chordata > Mammalia > Primates > Hominidae > Gorilla > Gorilla gorilla. The sequence goes on from NC_073244.2 coordinate 76,420,611, forward strand.
CGGTGAAGATATTTCCATGTTCATACAGATAGCGGTGTAGATATTTCCATGTTCATACAGATAGCGGTGTAGATATTTCCATGTTCATACAGACAGCGTTGTACGTATCTCCATGTTCATACAGATAGCGGTGTAGATATTTCCATGTTCATCCAGATGGCTGTGTTGATATTTCCATGTTCATACAGATAGCGGTGTAGATATTTCCGTGTTCATACATATAGTGGTGCAGATATTTCCATGTTCATCCAGATAGCGGTGCAGATATTTCCATGTTCATCCAGATGGCTGTGTAGATATATCCAAGTTCATACAGATGGCAGTGAAGATATTTCCATGTACATACAGATGGCGGTGTAGATATTTCCATGTTTATACAGATAGCGGTGTAGATATTTCCATGTTCATACAGATAGCGGTGTTTGTATTTCCATGTTCATACAGATAGCCGTGTAGATATTGCCATGTTCATACCGATAGCGGTGCTGATACTTCCAAGTTTATACAGGTAGCGGTGTACATATTTCCATGTTTATACAGATAGCGGTGTAGATATTTCCATGTTCATACAGATGGCGGTGTAGATATTTCCATGTTTATAGAGATAGCGGTGTAGTTATTTCCATGTGTAAAGAGATAGCTGTGTAGATATTTCCATGTATATGCAGATAGCTGTGTAGATATTTCCATTTTCATGCAGATAGCGTTGTAGATATTTCCATGTTCATAGAGATAGCGGTGTATGTATTTCCATGTTCATACAGATAGCGGTGAAGACATTTCCATATTCATCCAGATGGCTGTGTAGATATTTCCATGTTCATACAGATAGCGGTGTAGATATTTCCATGTTCATACAGATAGCGGTGTAGATATTTCCATGTTCATACAGATAGCCGTGTTGATATTGCCATGTTCATACCGATAGCGGTGCTGATACTTCCATGTTTATACAGGTAGCGGTGTACATATTTCCGTGTTTATACAGATAGCGGTGTAGATATTTCCATGTTTATACACATAGCGGTGTAGATATTTCCATGTTTATACTGATAGCGGTGTAGTTATATCCATCTTAATACAGATGGCGGTGTAGATATTTATATGTTCATACAGGTGGCGGTGCAGTTATTTCCATGTTCATACAGATGGCGGTGTAGATATTACCATGTTTATAGAGATAGCGGTGTAGTTATTTCCATGTGTAAAGAGATAGCTGTATAGATATTTCCATGTATATGCAAATAGCTGTGTAGATATTTCCATTTTCATGCAGATAGCTGTATAGATATTTCCATGTTGAAACAGTTAGCGGTGTAGATATTTCCATGTTCATAAAGATAGCGGTGTAGATATTTCCATGTTTATACAGATAGCGGTGAAGATGTATGCATGTTGACACAGATAGCGGTGTAGATATTTCCATGTTGATCCAGATGGCTGTGTAGATATATCCATGTTCATACAGATGGCGGTGAAGATATTTCCATGTTCATACAGATAGCGGTGTAGATATTTCCATGTTCATACAGATAGCGGTGTAGATATTTCCATGTTCATACAGACAGCGGTGTATGTATCTCCATATTCATACAGATAGTGGTGTAGATATTTCCATGTTTATACAGGTAGCGGTGTAGATATTTCCATGTTCATACAGATAGCGGTGTAGATATTTCCATGTTCATAAAGATAGCGGTGTAGATATTTCCATGTTCATACAGATAGCGGTGTAGATATTTCCATGTTCATACAGACAGCGGTGTATATCTCCATGTTCATACAGATAGTGGTGTAGATATTTCCATGTTTATACAGGTAGCGGTGTAGATATTTCCATGTTCATACAGATAGCGGTGTAGATATTTCCATGTTCATAAAGATAGCGGTGCAGATATTTCCATGTTCATCCAGATAGCGGTGAAGATATTTCCATGTTCATCCAGATGGCTGTGTAGATATATCCATGTTCATAAAGATGGCGGTGAAGATATTTCCATATTCATACAGATAGCGGTTTAGATATTTCCATGTTCATACAGATAGCGGTGTATATATTTCCATGTTCAAAGAGATAGCGGTGTATGTATTTCCATGTTCATACAGATAGCGGTGTAGACATTTCCATATTCATCCAAATGGCTGTGTAGATATTTCCATGTTCATACAGATAGCAGTGTAGATATTTCCATGTTCATACAGATAGCGGTGTAGATATTTCCATGTTCATACAGATAGCCGTGTTGATATTGCCATGTTCATACCGATAGCGGTGCTGATACTTCCATGTTTATACAGGTAGCGGTGTACATATTTCCGTGTTTATACAGATAGCAGTGTAGATATTTACATGTTCATACATATGGCGGTGTAGATATTTCCATGTTTATAGAGATAGCGGTGTAGTTATTTCCATGTGTAAAGAGATAGCTGTGTAGATATTTCCATGTATATGCAGATAGCTGTGTAGATATTTCCATTTTCATGCAGATAGCGGTGTAGATATTTCCATGTTCAAACAAATAGCGGTATAGATATTTCCATGTTCGTACAGATAGCGGTGTAGATTTTCCATGTTTATACTGATAGCGGTGAAGATGTATGCATGTTTACACAGATAGCGGTGTAGATATTTCCATGTTCATACAGATAGCGGTGTAGATATTTCCATGTTCATCCAGATGGCTTTGTAGACATATCCATGTTCATACAGATGGCGGTGAAGATATTTCCATGTTCATACAGATAGCGGTGTAGATATTTCCATGTTCATACAGATAGCGGTGTAGATATTTCCATGTTCATACAGAAAACGGTGTAGATATTTCCATGTTTATACAGATAGCGGTGAAGATGTATGCATGTTTACACAGATAGCGGTGTAGATAATTCCATGTTCATCCAGATGGCTTTGTAGATATTTCCACGTTCATCCAGATGGCTGTGTAGATATATCCATGTTCATACAGATGGCGGTGAAGATATTTCCATGTTCATGCAGATGGCGGTGTAGATATTTCCATGTTCATACCGATAGCGGTGCTGATATTTCCATGTTCATACAGGTAACTGTGTAGATATTTCCATGTTTATACAGATAGTGATGTAGATATTTCCATGTTTATACACATAGCGGTGTAGATATTTCCATGTTTATACTGATAGCGGTGTAGATATCTCCATCTTAATACAGGTGGCGGTGTAGATATTTATATGTTCATACAGATGGCGGTGCAGATATTTCCATGTTCATACAGATGGCGGTGTAGATATTACCATGTTTATAGAGATAGCGGTGTAGTTATTTCCATGTGTAAAGAGATAGCTGTATAGATATTTCCATGTATATGCAGATAGCTGTGTAGATATTTCCATTTTCATGCAGATAGTGGTGTAGATATTTCCATGTTCAAACAGATAGCGGTGTAGATATTTCCATGTTCATACAGATAGCGGTGTAGATATTTCCATGTTCATACAGATAGCGGTGTAGATATTTCCATGTTCATGCAGATAGCGGTTTATGTATTTCCATGTTCATACAGAGAGCGGTGAAGATGTATGCATGTTTACACAGATAGTGGTGTAGATATTTCCATGTTCATCCAGATGGCTGTGTAGATATATCCATGTTCATACAGATGGCGGTGAAGATATTTCCATGTTCATACAGATAGCGGTGTAGATATTTCCATGTTCATACAGATAGCGGTGTAGATATTTCCATGTTCATACAGACAGCGGTGTACGTATCTCCATGTTCATACAGATAGCGGTGTAGATATTTCCGTGTTCATACATATAGTGGTGCAGATATTTCCATGTTCATCCAGATAGCGGTGCAGATATTTCCATGTTCATCCAGATGGCTGTGTAGATATATCCAAGTTCATACAGATGGCAGTGAACATATTTCCATGTACATACAGATGGCGGTGTAGATATTTCCATGTTCATACAGATAGCGGTGTAGATATTTCCATGTTCATACAGATAGCGGTGTTTGTATTTCCATGTTCATACAGATAGCCGTGTAGATATTGCCATGTTCATACCGATAGCGGTGCTGATACTTCCAAGTTTATACAGGTAGCGGTGTACATATTTCCGTGTTTATACAGATAGCGGTGTAGATATTTCCATGTTCATACAGATGGCGGTGTAGATATTTCCATGTTTATAGAGATAGCGGTGTAGTTATTTCCATGTGTAAAGAGATAGCTGTGTAGATATTTCCATGTATATGCAGATAGCTGTGTAGATATTTCCATTTTCATGCAGATAGCGGTGTAGATATTTCCATGTTCATAGAGATAGCGGTGTATGTATTTCCATGTTCATACAGATAGCGGTGAAGACATTTCCATATTCATCCAGATGGCTGTGTAGATATTTCCATGTTCATACAGATAGCGGTGTAGATATTTCCATGTTCATACAGATAGCGGTGTAGATATTTCCATGTTCATACAGATAGCCGTGTTGATATTGCCATGTTCATACCGATAGCGGTGCTGATACTTCCATGTTTATACAGGTAGCGGTGTACATATTTCCGTGTTTATACAGATAGCGGTGTAGATATTTCCATGTTTATACACATAGCGGTGTAGATATTTCCATGTTTATACTGATAGCGGTGTAGTTATATCCATCTTAATACAGATGGCGGTGTAGATATTTATATGTTCATACAGGTGGCGGTGCAGTTATTTCCATGTTCATACAGATGGCGGTGTAGATATTACCATGTTTATAGAGATAGCGGTGTAGTTATTTCCATGTGTAAAGAGATAGCTGTATAGATATTTCCATGTATATGCAAATAGCTGTGTAGATATTTCCATTTTCATGCAGATAGCTGTATAGATATTTCCATGTTGAAACAGTTAGCGGTGTAGATATTTCCATGTTCATAAAGATAGCGGTGTAGATATTTCCATGTTTATACAGATAGCGGTGAAGATGTATGCATGTTGACACAGATAGCGGTGTAGATATTTCCATGTTGATCCAGATGGCTGTGTAGATATATCCATGTTCATACAGATGGCGGTGAAGATATTTCCATGTTCATACAGATAGCGGTGTAGATATTTCCATGTTCATACAGATAGCGGTGTAGATATTTCCATGTTCAAACAGACAGCGGTGTATGTATCTCCATGTTCATACAGATAGTGGTGTAGATATTTCCATGTTTATACAGGTAGCGGTGTAGATATTTCCATGTTCATACAGATAGCGGTGTAGATATTTCCATGTTCATAAAGATAGCGGTGTAGATATTTCCATGTTCATACAGATAGCGGTGTAGATATTTCCATGTTCATACAGACAGCGGTGTATGTATCTCCATGTTCATACAGATAGTGGTGTAGATATTTCCATGTTTATACAGGTAGCGGTGTAGATATTTCCATGTTCATACAGATAGCGGTGTAGATATTTCCATGTTCATAAAGATAACGGTGCAGATATTTCCATGTTCATCCAGATAGCGGTGAAGATATTTCCATGTTCATAAAGATGGCGGTGAAGATATTTCCATGTTCATACAGATAGCAGTGTAGATATTTCCATGTTTATAAAGATAGCGGTGAAGATGTATGCATGTTTACACAGATAGTGGTGTAGATATTTCCATGTTCATACAGATAGCGGTGTAGATATTTCCATGTTCATACAGATGGCTTTGTAGACATATCCATGTTCATACAGATGGCGGTGAAGATATTTCCATGTTCATACAGATAGCGGTGTAGATATTTCCATGTTCATACAGATGGCTGTGTAGCTATTTCCATGTTCATACAGATAGTGATGTCGATATTTCCATGTTCATACAGATAGCGGTGTAGATATTTCCATGTTCCTACAGATTGCGGTGCTGATATTTCCATGTTTATACAGGTAGCGGTGTAGATATTTCCATGATTATACAGATAGCAGTGTAGATATTTCGGTGTTTATACAGATAGCGGTGTAGATATTTCCATGTTTATACAGATAGCGGTGTAGATATCTCCATCTTAATACAGATGGTGGTGTAGATATTTATATGTTCATACAGATGGCGGTGCAGATATTTCCATGTTCATACAGATTGCGGTGTAGATATTACCATGTTTATAGAGATAGCGGTGTAGTTATTTCCTTGTGTAAAGAGATAGCTTTATAGATATTTCCCTGTATATGCAGATAGCTGTGTAGATATTTCCATTTTCATGCAGATAGCGGTGTAGTTATTTCCATGTTCAAACAGATAGCGGTGTAGATATTTCCATGTTCATCCATATAGCGGTGTAGATATTCCATGTTCATCCAGATGGCTGTGTAGCTATTTCCATGTTCATACAGATAGTGGTGTAGATGTTTCCATATTCATACAGATAGCGGTGTAGATATTTCCATGTTCATACAGATTGCGGTGCTGATATTTCCATATTTATACAGGTAGCAGTGTAGATATTTCCATGTTTATACAGATAGCGGTGTAGGTATTTCCATGTTCATACAGATAGCGGTGTAGATATTTCCATGTTTATACAGATAGCGGTGTACATATCTCCATCTTAATACAGATGGTGGTGTAGTTATTTATATGTTCATACAGATGGCGGTGCAGATATTTCCATGTTCATACAGATGGCGGTGTAGATATTTCCATGTTTATAGAGATAGCGGTGTACTTATTTCCATGTGTAAAGAGATAGCTGTATAGATATTTCCATGTATATGCAGATAGCTGTGTAGATATTTCCATTTTCATGCAGATAGCGTTGTAGATATTTCCATGTTCAAACAGATAGCGGTGTAGATATTTCCATGTTCATACAGATGGCAGTGTAGATATTTCCATGTTTATAAAGATAGCGGTGAAGATGTATGCATGTTTACACTTATAGCGGTGTAGATATTTCCATGTTCATGCAGATAGCGGTTTAGATATTTCCATGTTCATCCAGATGGCTTTGTAGACATATCCATGTTCATGCAGATGGCGGTGAAGATATTTCCATGTTCATACAGATAGCGGTGTAGATATTTCCATGTTCATACAGATAGCGGTGTAGACATTTCCATGTTCATACAGATGGCTGTGTAGATATATCCATGCTCATACAGATGGCGGTGAAGATATTTCCATGTTCATACAGATGGCGGTGTAGATATTTCCATGTTCATACCGTTAGCGGTGCCGATATTTCCATGTTCATACAGGTAGCTGTGTAGATATTTCCATGCTCATACATATAGCGGTGTAGATATTTCCATGTTTATACAGATAGCGGTGCTGATATTTCCATGTTTATGCAGATAGCGGTGTAGATATCTCCATCTTAATACAGATGGCGGTGTAGATATTTATATGTTCATACAGATGGCGGTGCAGATATTTCCATGTTCATACAGATGACGGTGTAGATATTTCCATGTTCATACAGATAGCGGTGTAGTTATTTCCATGTGTAAAGAGATAGCTGTGTAGATATTTCCATGTATATGCAGATAGCTGTGTAGATATTTCCATTTTCATGCTTATAGTGGTGTACATATTTCCCTGTTCAAACAGTTAGTGGTGTAGATATTTCCATGTTCATAGAGATAGCGGTGTAGATATTTCCATGTTTATACAGACAGCGGTGAAGATGTATGCATGTTTACACAGATAGCGGTGTAGATATTTCCATGTTCATCCAGATGGCTGTGTAGATATATCCATGTTCATACAGATAGCGGTGTAGATATTTCCATGTTCATACAGATAGCGGTGCAGATATTTCCATGTTCATCCAGATGGCTGTGTAGATATATCCATGTTCATACAGATGGCGGTGAATATATTTCCATGTTCATACAGATAGCGGTGTAGATATTTCCATGCTCATACATATAGCGGTTTAGATATTTCCATGTTCATACAGATAGCGGTGTATGTATTTCCATGTTCATACAGATAGCGGTGTAGATATTTCCATTTTCATGCAGATAGCGGTGTACATATTTCCCTGTTCAAACAGTTAGCGGTGTAGATATTTCCATGTTCATAAAGACAGCGGTGTATATATTTCCATGTTTATACAGATAGCGGTGAAGATGTATGCATGTTTACACAGATTGCGGTGTAGATATTTCCATGTATATACAGATAGCGGTGTAGGTATTTCCATGTTTATACAGATAGCGGTGTAGATATCTCCTTCTTCATACAGATGGCGGTGTAGATATTTATATGTTCATACAGATAGCGGTGCAGATATGTCCATGTTCATACAGATGGCGGTGTAGATATTTCCATGTTTATAGAGATAGCAGTGTAGTTATTTCCATGTGTAAAGAGATAGCTGTGTAGATATTTCCATGTATATGCAGATAGCTGTGTAGATATTTCCATTTTCATGCAGATAGCGGTGTAGATATTTCCATGTTCAAACAGATAGCGGTGTAGATATTTCCATGTTCATCCAGATGGCTGTGTAGATATATCCGTTTTCATACAGATTGCGGTGAAGATATTTCCATGTTCATACAGATAGCGGTTTAGATATTTCCATGTTCATACAGATAGCGGTGCTGATATTTCCTTGTTCATCCAGATGGCTGTGTAGATATTTCCATGTTCATAGAGATGGCGGTGAAGATATCTCCATGTTCATACAGATATCGGTGTAGATATTTCGATGTTCATACAGATAGCGGTGTAGATATTTCCATGTTCATAGAGATAGCGGTGCTGATATTTCCATGTTTATACAGGTAGCGGTGTAGGTATTTCCATGTTTATACAGATAGCGGTGTAGATATTTCCATGTTTATACAGGTAGCGATGTAGATATTTCCATGCTTATACATATAGCGGTGTAGATATCTTCATCTTAATTCAGATGGCGGTGTAGATATTTATATGTTCATACAGATGACGGTGCAGATATTTCCATGTTCATACTGATGGCGGTGTAGATATTTCCATGTTTATAGAGATAGCGGTGTACTTATTTCCATGTGTAAAGAGATATCTTTGTAGATATTTCCATGTATGTGCAGATAGCTGTGTAGATATTTCCATTTTCATGCAGATAGCTGTGTAGATATTTCCATTTTCAAACAGATAGCGGTGTAGATATTTCCATGTTCATACAGATAGCGGTGTAGATATTTCCATGTTTATACAGATAGCGGTGAAGATATATGCATGTTTACCCAGATAGCGGTTTAGATATTTCCATGTTCATACAGAAAACGGTGTAGATATTTCCATGTTTATACAGATAGCGGTGAAGATGTATGCATGTTTACACAGATAGCGGTGTAGATAATTCCATGTTCATCCAGATGGCTGTGTAGATATTTCCACGTTCATCCAGATGGCTGTGTAGATATATCCATGTTCATACAGATGGTGGTGAAGATATTTCCATGTTCATACAGATAGCGGTGTAGATATTTCCATGTTTTTACAGGTAGCGGTGTACATATTTCCATATTTATACAGATAGCGGTGTAGATATTTCCATGTTTATACAGAAAGCGGTGTAGATATTTCCATGTTTATACAGATAGTGGTGTAGATATTTCCATGTTTATACAGATAGCAGTGCAGATATTTCTGTGTTTATACAGATAGCCGTGTAGATATTTCCATCATCATTCAGCTGGCGGTGTAGATATTTCCAAGCTGATACAGATGGCGGTGTAGATATTTCCAAGTTTATAGAGATGGCGTACAGATATTTCCATGTTCTCACCGACGGCGCTGTGAATATTTCCATATTTATAGAGATGACGGTGTAGATATTTCCATGTTTATACACTTATCGCTGTAGATATTTCCATGTTTATTCAGATAGCAGTGTTGATATTTCCATGTTTATACAAATAGCGGTGTAGATATTTCCATGTTTATAGAGATAGTGGTGTAGATATTTCCATGTTTATAGAGATAGTGGTGTAGATATTTCCATGATTATAGAGATTGCGGTGTAGTTATTTCCATGTTTATAGAGATAGCAGTGTAGAAATTTCCGTGTTTCACAGAAAGCAGTGTAGATATTTCCATGTTTATACAGATAGCGGTGTAGATATTTCCATGTTTATACAGATGGCAGTGTAGATATTTCCATGTTTATAGAGATTGCGGTGTAGATATTTCCTTGTTTATACAGATAGCAGTGTAAATATTTCGATGTTTATAGAGATAGGTTTGTAGGTATTTCCATGTTCATACAGATAGCGGTGTAGATATTTCCATGTTCATACAGATGTCGGTGTAGATATTTCCATGTTCACACAGATGTCTGTGTAGTTATTTCCATGTTCATACAGATGACGTTGTTGATATTTCCATGTTCATACCGAGGGCGGTGTAGATATTTCCATGTTTATAGAGATGGCGGTGTAGGTATTTCCAAGTTTATACAGATGGCAGTGTAGATATTTCCATGTTCATACAGATAGCATTGTAGATATTTCCATGTTTATGGAGATATCGGTGTAGATATTTGCATGTTTATACAGATAGCGGTGTAGATATTTCCATGATTACACAGATAGCGGTGTAGATATTTCCATGTTTATATAGATAGCGGTGTAGATATTTACTTGTTTATACAGATAGCGGTGAAGATATTTCCATGTTTATACAGACAGCGGTGTAGATATTTCCATGTTTATACAGAGAGCATTGTAGATATTTCCATGTTTATAGAGTTAGCGGTGTAGATATTTCCCTGTTTTACAGATAGCAGAGTAGATATTTCCATGTTTATACAGATAGCAGTGTAGACATTTCCATGTTTATACCGATAACGGTGTAGATATTTCTGTGTTTATACATATAACGGTGTAGATATTTCCATGATCATACAGATGGCGGTGTGGATATTTCCATTTTGATACAGACTGGGTGTAGATATTTTCATGTTTATACAGATGACGGTGTAGATATTTACATGTTTATAGACATGGCGGTGTAGATATTTCCATGTTTTTACACATAGCAGTGGCGATATTTCCATGTTTATGGAGATATCGGTGTAGGTATTTCCATGTTTATAGAGAGATCATTGTAGATATTTCCATGTTTATACAGATAGCGGTGTAGATATTTCCCTGTTTTACAGATAGCAGTGTAGATATTTCCATGTTTATAGAGATAGCGGTGTAGATATTTCCATGTACATACAGATAGCGGTATAGATATTCCCATGTTTATTCAGATGGCAATGTAGATATTTACATGTTTATAGGGATGGCGGTGTAGATATTTCCTTGTATTGACAGATAGCTGTGTAGATATTTCCATTTTTATACAGATAGCGCTGAAGATATTTCCATGATTATACAGATAGTGGTGTAGATATTTCCATGTTTATACAGATAGCGGTGTAGATATTTCCATGTTTATACAGATAGCGGTGTAGATATTTCCATGTTTATACAGATAGCGGTGTAGATATTTCCATGTTTATGGAGATGGCATTATAGTTATTTACTTGTTTATACAGATGGTGGTGTCGATATTTCCATGTTCATACAGATAGCGGTGTAGATATTTCCATATTTATACACATGGCGGTGTAGATATTTCCATGTGCATACAGATGCCGGTTTAGATATTTCAATGTTTATAGAGATGACGGTGTAGATATTTCCATGTTTATACAGATGGCGGTGTAGATATTTCCATGTTTGTACCCATAGCGGTGTAGATATTTCCATGTTTATACACATAGCGGTATAGATATTTCTATGTTTACAGAGATATTGGTGTAGATATTTCCATGTTTATAGAGATAGTCGTGTAGATATTTCCATGTTTATAGAGATAGCGGTGTCGATAATTCCCTGTTTCACAGACAGCAGTGTAGATATTGCCATGTTTATTCAGATAGCGGTGTAGATATATCCATGTTTATAGAGATAGCGGTGTAATTATTTCCATGTTTATAGAGATTGCGGTGGAGATATTTCCATGTTTATAGAGATGGCGGTGTAGATATTTCCATGTTTATACAGATGGCGGTGTAGGTATTTCCATGTTTATACAGATAGCGGTGTAGGTATTTCCATGCTTATACAGATAGCGGTGTAGATATTTCCATGTTTATAGAGATGGCGCTGTAGATATTTCCTTGTTTATACACATAGCAGTGTAGATATTTCCATGTTTAAAGAGATGGCGGTGTAGATTTTTCCATGTTTGTACAGGTAGCGGTGAAGATATTTCCATATTTATACAGGTAGCGGTACAGATATGTGAATTCATTAAACCTCTTTTTCTTTATAAATTACCCAGTCTTGGGTATGTCTTTATCAGCAGCTTGAAAATTGACTAATACTCTCACTGTCCATGAATGATACTCTGTTAGCCCATTTGCATTGTTATAAAGAAATACCTGAGGCTGGGTTATTTATAAAGAAATGCGGTTTATTTGGCTCCTTGTTGTGAAGGCTGTACATGAAGCATAGTACTGGCACCTGCTTCCAGGGAGGGCATCAGGAACCTTCCAATCATGGTGGAAGGTGAAGGGAAACCAGCATATCACATGGTGAGAGCGGAAGCAAGAGAGACAGGGAAGAGGTGTCAGTCTCTTTTAAACAACCAGATATCGCATGAACTCACAGGGTAAGAACTCATTCATTACCAAGAGGACAGCACCAAGCCATTCAGGAGGCATCTATCTCCAACATTGGGGATCACATTTTAACGTGAGATTTGAAGGGGACAAACATCCAAACTATGTCAGATACCAAAGCTGACAATGCTTAGGATCTTTAGCTGTTCCAGGTTCTGGGAAAAGGGAGAGAGTTAGCTTCCCTCGTCTATGCTGTGCTACTCCATATTATATTAGTAATTATTGTTCTCTAAAGGTTTTTGAAAGCAAATAAACAAATGCAAGGCAAAATATACGAAATGCAAGGCAAAACATACGAAATGCAAGGCAAATGCATTAAAAACTTTTGAGTGTTAATATATAGATTTTATTTTATCTTTTTAATTTCTTTTGCTTAACCAAATAGATTATGTAGTTTTGATTAACTGGCCATGAAATAGCTCTGCCTACATAGAATTTCCCATGAATAATTGGTTGTGGAGACTTTTATGTGTAACCCAAATCCTCCCTCAAAACTGAAGTTTGCCCAGCTATTGGGAGTGTTGGCAAATCATGCCTCTCAGCTGATTCTCTCTAGAATTTATTCTCAGGAGATCTAATTAATAACTTGTCAAGCTGATGTCCATCCTTGGGGACAACTCGTATCTGAAGAATGGCCAGTGAAAGGTATTAAAACTCCATACTCCTGCCTCAATTTAGGGCAACTCTGAAGGGTCACCCCAGCTTCTCAGCTCCCCCTTGAGATTAGCTGAGGTATTTGTTGTGACTGCCTCACATCTCAACTCCCTTTGTCCAATTCAGCTTTTTAGCCACAGTTGTTGGCTCCTAGGATTTTACCCAGTTAAATGTTCTCTACACAAATCTCTATCTCAAATCTGCTTTACAGGGAATGTGGCCTCAGACAGGTTTTCATTAGGTTCTGGACGTAACTCTCATTAGTCATTGATATGATTCGGCTGTGTCTCCACCCGAATCTCACCTTGATTGTAATTATCCCCGCATGTCAAGGATGGAGTCAGGTGGAGATCATTGAATCATAGGGGCGTGTTCCCCCTACTGTTCTCCTGGTAGCGAATAAGTCTCACGAGATCTGATGCTTTTAAAATGGGAGTTTCCCTACACAAGCTTTCTTCTCTGCTACCATTTAAGATGTGCCTTTGCTTCTTTTTTGCCTTCTGCCGTGACTGTGAGGCCTCCCCAGCCATGTGGAATTGTGAGTTCATTAAACCTCTTTCCTTTCTAAATTACCCGGTCTTGGGTATGACTTTATTAGCAGCATGAGAACAAACTAGTGCAGTCTGTTCTATAAGCCCAAGTCGGATCACAGAGTCCCGCTTTCTGTTTTTTTTTTCTAGCCCATATTTCTACTAAAACTTGACTCATATAGACTTAAAACAAAATAATTAAGCATGGCTAGTAATTATTTAATATTTTATACGTGTCAGGTACTGTATTTTGTAACTTATCTTTTAATAATCTTTCCAAATCTCTAAAAGGAGAATTCTGCTCTTTTATAGAGAAAATAAGGATGGCTCAATCTTTTGATTTTTATTACAAGCTTTATTTTGTATAACATATAATAAACTAAAAATATTGAAAGTTTAGAAACCATCAGCACACAGTCGAGGTGATGGAAATATACTTCACCTCCAGTTTCCTGATGCCTCTTTATAATACATTTCTCTGGCCCCTCATTCCTGGCCCTTAAAAACCACCAAACTGCTTTCTGTCACTGGACAGTAATTTATACAGTCAAAAAATGTATATAAATAAAATTTTACACTATGCACTTTTTTGTCTGACATTTTATGTTTTTTTCTCTGCATGTTTTACCTCTAGAGTCTGCCTTGTTTCACTTAGTATAGTTATTTTGAGATTCATTCATGTTATAGTATGTATCCATAATTAATTCGGATAAAGCAAGTTAATTCATTAATGTATTGATTGATATTTAGACTGTTTCTAGTTTGGGCTATTATGAATACATGTGCTATGAACATTTGTGTTGATATCATTATATGAACACCTACTTTTATCTCTCTTGGGTAAATACCCAGGAGTGCAATGGCTGAGTCTTACGGCAGAAGTATGTTTAACTTTTTAAGGGACTCTTAAACTGTTTTTCAAAGGTTACACTTTTTTGTATTCCCATCAGCAGTGTATGAGAGTTTCAGCTTCTCCACATCCAAGCCAGTGCTTGGCTATTATCAGTCATGCTAATCTTAGCTATTTAAAAATAGATAGTGGCGTCTCATTTTGGTTTTAATTTGCATTGCCCTAAGCATTAATTATGTTGAGCATATGTGCTTATTTACCAAACAAATGTCTACTTTGAAATGTCTGTTCCAGTCTTTCACCCAAGTTTTAAATGGGGTTGTTTGTTTTTCATTATTAAATTTTGAGCTTTTAAAATATATTTTTGATGCAAGCCTTTCATCAGATATATGAATTGCAAATATTTTCTCCCAGCCTGCAGCTTGTCTTTTCAGTCTCTTAATAGATTCTTTTGAAGAGCAGATTCTTTTTTTTAAATTTGATGAGTTCTTCTTATCAATATATTATTATATAAATCATGCTGTGGGGTCATATCAAAGAAAGCTTTGCCTGACTCAAAGTCCCAAATGTTTTCACATCTTCCCTCTCCTCTCCTTTGGGAACTGAGATTACACGTAAATTCAGTTACTTGAAATTTACTGTCTACTATTGCTCTGTTCATGTTTTTTAAAAGTTTATTTTCTCTCTATATTTTATTTTGAGAGGTGTCTATCTTTTCTTCTTTAATGACTAACGTGCTATCAGCCTACCATGTAGCTGGGACTACAGCCGCATGCTACTATGCCCCGCTAATTTTTGTATTTTTAGTAGAGATGGGATTTCACCATATTGGTCAGGCTGGTCCTGAACTCCTGACTTCGTGATCCACCTGCCTCGGCCTCACAAAATGCTGAGATTACAGGCGTGAGCCACTGCGCCCAGCCTCCTTTAGTGTATCTTGCATGTCTCTATTTTAGAACATATAGAATACTGTTTCAATAAGCATTTGAATGTTCTTAACTGATAACTCTGGCACCTTGATTTACTCTGGATCAGTTCTGACTCAGTGATTTTTCTCCTTATTATGAGCCACGTTCTTCTGTCTTTTGTTGTTACTGTTGTGTCTCTGCTAAACTGTGTCTGGATGTCAGATATGGTGACTTTTATCTTATTGAGTGCTGGAAGTATATATAAATATTCTTGATCTTTGTATTGGTATGTATTTAAGTTTAGTTGGAAAGAGTTTGACTCTTTTTGGTCTTGCTTTAAAAATTCATTAGGTGGGATCAGACCAGTTCTCATTTTAGAGCTAATCACTCCCAACTAGTGAGGCAAGATCCTTCTGGGTATCCCTGGGAATCTTGAGGTGTTCCTGGTTTGGCTGATAAAATAAGCACTATTACTGGACCTTGGTGAGCATGTGTACTGTTACTTTTCATCTTATCTGGGTGTTGTTTCCCCAACCGTAGGTACTTTTCTCTAGGCCTGTCCTAACAATTACTTAGCTATGTACTTTAGGGGGACCCTTTGCAGAGCTCTGGAGTTCTCTTTCTGTGCAGCCCCTTCTTCTCGGAAACCTTGTCCTGAGAGCTCATGTCAACATGGTTTCTGTGGACTCTCAGCTCTGTCCCCTCAGCTCAGGGAGAACGATGGGCTCCTCTTGGGCTTTTCTCCTGGAGTAGTGGGCTGGAAAACTTTCTCCAGGCATAAATTAGGGCAGTTGATAGGCTCACCTTGTTTGAGACTGACTTTACAGGGTCTTGCAAACTTTTGTGGCATACATTTTGGCCATTTTTTTCGTTGTTTCAGGAGGGAGAGAAAGTCTAGTTCTTGTTACTCCATCATGGTCATTGCAGAAGTCAACCTAACTGATATTTATCAATACAGTCTGTTGCTACACATTGAACTTGCTTAAGATAATTTTTAGATGGCACAGAACTTTCTGTCCATTGAATGAGACTCTCTGCTTATTTTGCAAGTGCTCATTTGTATGGAGACATTTGTATGGAGAAACTTCAAAAAGTTTGTGGAAAAATGAAGTTAAAAGATAAACATTGAAAATGTGATCTTCGGTTTTCATCCCTAAAGAACTGATGGTCCTGGGAACTTAACAATGTCAATGCAGTCTCTTATACATTATTAACTTAAGAAAAATGGGTGCCCTTTCCACATTTGTTGAGATTGGGAAACAAAAAGAAGTCAGAAGGAGCCAAATCAGAGCTGTAAGGTGGATGCCTGACAATTTCCCATTGAGACTCTCACAAAATTGCCTTTGCTTGATGACAGGAATGAGCAGAAACATTGTGGTGTTAGAGGACTGTCTGCTAAAGCTTTCCCAGGTATTTTGCCCTAAAACTTTGGCTAACTTATTCAAAACACTCTCATGATATGCAGATATTATTGTTCTTTGACCTTCCACAAAGTCAACAAGCAAAATGCCTGGAATGTCCCCAAAAAACTGTTGCCGTGACCTTTGCTCTTGAGTGATCCCCTTTAGCTTTGACTGGACCACTTCCACCTTTGGTAGCCATTGCTTTGATTGTGTTTTGCCCTCAGGATCATACTGGGAAAGCCATGTTTTATCTTCTGTTACAATTCTTCAAAGAAATCCTTCAGGATCTTGACCCTGGTTCTTTAAAATTTCCATTGAGAGCTCTCCTCTTGTCTGCAGCTGATCTGAGCACAACACTTTTGGCACCCATGCAGTGGAAAGTTGGTTCAACTTTAATTTTTTAGTCAGAACTGTGTAAGCTGAACCAATTAAGATGTCTACGATGTTGGCTATTGTTTGTGCTGTTGATTATCAGTCCTCTTCAATTAGGGCACAAACAAGATTAATTTTTTTCCTTGCAAATTGATATGGATGATCTGTCCCTGTGGACTTCATCTTCCACATCATCTCGTTTCTTCTTTAAAAAAGCTGTCCGCTTGTGAACTACTGATTTCTTTGGTGCATTGTCCCCTCAAGCTTCTTGTAAAGCATCAGTGATTTCACCATTCTTTCACTCAAGCTTCATCATAATCTAATGTTTGTTCTTGCTTCAATTTTAGCAGAATTTACATTGCTCTGCTAGGGGCTCTTTTCAAACTAATGTCTACTCCTTCTTACTGTCTCAAACTAGATCCTGTTCAAACATGCTATAATAAATTAGTATGAGTTTATTTTGCTGCCAAAATTGAAACCTTTGCATAGTTTTTTTCATAATATACATTTTCCATGAACTTTTTAAGGCCTCTCATGTATCCACAGGTAGAGTGCCTTACCTATTCTGACTTCAGTCAATTATTCAAGACCTTTCCTTGTCAGTGATACATTAGAAAGGTAGAGTATTGAAAAATAAGAGTAGCTTCTGCTGATTAAGAAATACTATATCTTTTTCTACTTCTTTCTTTTTTTTTTTTTTTTCTTTTTTTTTTTTTTTTTGAGACAGCATCTTTCTCTGTCACCCAGGCTGGAGTGCAGTGGTGTGATCTCAGCTCACTGCAACCTCTGCCTCCCAGGGTCAAGTGATTCTCCTGCCTCAGCCTCCCGAGTAGCTGGGACTATAGGTGCCTGCCACCACACCCAGCTAATTTTTGTATTTTTAGTGGAGACAAGGTTTTACCATATTGGCCAGGCTGGTCTTGAACTCCTGACCTTGTGATCTGCCTGATTCGGCCTCCCAAAGCGCTGGGATTACAGTCATGAGCCACCGTACCTAGCTTTCTACTTCTTTCTTATTATTTTCCTCCTCTCTCATTCCTATATTCTCTCCTTTCTCCTACTTTCCTCCCCACTCCCTGTTTCCTTCCTTTCATCTTTCCTATTTTCAGGACTTAATATTTCTTGAACCTCCGATGTTATCATAGTATGTTATTTGTTTAATTTTCACATAACAATAATAGTTTAAATACAAATAATATTTATTTTCATCCCCATGTTATCAGTATAACAGTAAAGATGTGGAGAGGCCAGCTGGGCATGGTGGCTCAAGCCTGTAATCCCAGCACATTGGGAGGCCGAGGTGGGTGGATCACGAGGTCAGGAGATCGAGACCATCCTGGCTAACATGGTGAAACCCCATCTCTACTAAAAAATAGAAAAAATTAGCTGGGCGTGGTGGCACGTGCCTGTAGTCCCAGCTACTCGGGAGGCTGAGGCAGGAGAATAGTGTGAACCCGGGAGGCAGAACTTGCAGTGAGCCAAGATCACGCCACTGCACTCCACCCTGGGTGACAGAGCGAGACTCTGTCTCAAAAAATAAATAAATAAATAAACGAAAATAAAATTAAAAAAATGATGTGGAGAGGCCAAACCAATGGCTCTTATATCCACGTTCTTTCTTCTAAATGATTTCACCTTAGTTTTGGTCTGCATCTCTAACCATAGCTAGTTGCAGCAGGACTTCTATCTGGCCTTGCTGCTCTCATTTTTGGACCTCCTCACTGAAATCAAATTGATCTTTCTAAAATGCAAACCTGGTCTTAGTATTTTATTACTTAAAACCCATTGGTGGCTTTCCATGATTTATGGAATAAAGTCAAAATTCCTGTTTTTGCCCATGTTTCTGTGTGCCTCTCATCCCTACATTTACTGATTCCTGTGTGCCATAAATTGCCAGTTGTCCAGAGTTCATTCTCTTTTTGTACTTGGGAGGACTTCTGCATCCTGCAACTTTTCCCCTGAAACGTGCTTGGAAAATACCTACTCATTTTTTTCAGATTCAGGTTAGCTTTTTACTTCAGTTTCTTTTCCTGAAGCTTATACTGACTGCTCCATATGGCTTTGGGGATTAGCTACTCATTCCTTTGTGCCCTTTGTAGATACACATTTATCATGGAGTCTTTTTTTTTTTTTTTTTTTTTGAGACAGAGTCTCACTCTGTCACCAGGCTGGAGTGCAGTGGTGTGATCTCAGCTCACTGCAACCTTTACCTTCCAGGTTCAACTGATTCTCTTGCCTCAGCCTCCCAAGTAACTACAGGCATGCACCACCGTGCCCAGCTAATTTTTGTATTTTTAGTAGAGACGGGGTTTCACTATGTTGGCCAGGATGGTCTCGATCTCTTGACCTCGTGATCTGCCCACGTTGGCCTCCCAAAGTGCTGGGATTACAGGCATGAACCACCGCTCCCAATCAGTCATGCAGTCTTTATACTTACTTGTTTACTTGCCTGTGAGCTCACTGAATGCAGGGACTATTTCCTTGTTGCTCTAGCACCTACACCAGTACCTGGTATCCAGAAGCTGTATGCTAAATGTTTGTTCAGTGGCTGTTTGACTGAATGATTGTACTCCTAATTAGTAGATAGAAAGCCATGAACTTCCCAGTTCATCATTCTTTGTGCTCAATTCTGGTTTCTTTATTGTGTTCAAAAGAGTTCCTTAGTGACATAAAACTATGGAGCTAGTATGTCAGCTCATTTAAGCAATGATTGGTTTATGTATATAAGAGACTTCAATAATTATATATTTTTATTTCAGTTTCAATAAATGATCAATTGATTAATTTTCTCTGTTTTGGCTTATTGTTCACATTTAATATCAAATAAAAGTGTTTTACTTAAAATTATTCATGCCAATTATGACAGTTAGGTGAATATTACTTTGATTTACATTCCAGTAGTAGTTTTGGTTGAACCCTGAATATGCTAAGACGTCCCTTTTCTTTTTTCTTATGAACAGGCTACTGTGTTTACATATATTATTAAAATCTTCTTTGAAAATACGAAGAATGTTACATTTCTTATATTTAGTTCTCTGTGCTTCAGAATTCCTGTGATACTTGCACTTAAGTCCTTCTGAGCAGTTGATGTTGATATTTATGTGGTTAATTTCATGAAACGTGGTGGTTTTCATTTCTATCATTAATTTATACAGGAGATAGACTGTTTTCCAGGTGTAAGCTCAGTCATATAATTAGAAAATTTATAAGCAGAAAGGAGTTATTTGGTCTAACCCATTTATTCTACAGATAGAGAAATTAGAGTCCAGAAACTCTGTCTTCTTTAAAGTCTTACAGGTATTTAAGAAAAAAGAATAGACTTGAGGTTTCTGTGCTCTGAACCCAGTGATCTTGACACTGTAACGATCTTCATCCATATTATTCACAGAAGTAAATATAATCACATATTAAATAAGAAACAAAAATACTAAGGAGATATTATACTGAAAAATGAAATAATATTATCTTAATTATTTTGATCAGATTCAATCTATAGCAGCTTGAAGGCTAATAATTCCAATGATTCTCTGAATAAACCATTTTTCTAATAAGATTACAGGTTTTAGTAATCTAATTATTTTGACTGATGCAAATGTTACCCCGCCAGTCTGAAAAATGTGTTTATTTATATGTCATAAAGAATAATTTATTCCAAAAAGGCTAATTTTCAAAATATATGTATCTTCTGAAACTGTATCTATTTTTTCCCCACGTTTTCTAAATATATTTTAGAGGGCATTTGTAGATTTTCATGGTGCTGAAAAATTAAGGTATAATGGTCTCATGAAGGAGAATAATGTCATTTAGACATTGTAATTTTGGAGGATCACAATACTTTTTGGAATGTGGTTGTTGCAGCATTGGTCATTTATACTAATTATATAATAACATACTATACTAATGCAATAATATACCATATGAAATTATTCAGTGGTAAATTTGTCTTAAATCCTCTAGAATACTGCAAAGAAATAGTTTATATAAGAAAGAGTACCATAGCAGATGTGAACACAATATTTCCTATTTTTTTCTTCTTTTTTATTTTTTTGAAGACAAGTTCTCACTCTGTTGCCCAGACTGGAGTTCAGTGCCATGTTCATAGTTCACTGCAACCTCAAACTCCCAAGCTCAAGTGATCCTCTTGATTCAGCCTCTGAAGTAGCTGTGCCTATAGGTGTGCACCACCACACCGGCTAAGTTTTAAAATTTTTTATAGATATGTTGCCCAAGTTGGTCTCAAATTCTTGAGCTCAAGAGATCTTCTCACCTTGGCCTCCCAGAGTGTTGGGATTACAGGCATGAGCCACCATACTCAGCCAATATTTCTTTTGTAAAAGACATTTTCTAACATACTTCTCATTTTAACTAACATAATATTCAAAGTGTAGATCTGAGAAAGAGATAGTGCCTGCAGATCTGGGATCCTACATGCTAATATTATGGGATGCATTCAGATTTGATCAGCAGATATTCCATTTATTCTAGAACACCACCAGCAGAAGAATGTAATTACGTCTATCACTAAAACTTTGTGTCAATACAGACTACTGTATTTGTTATCATAGATGGTCCTTGGATGGCAGCCTTCAGCAATTTTAAACCTAGACAGGTGATGTACTTTTTCTTCTTGGATAATTTTCATGGATTTATCTAATTTGGTTGTAACTAATGTGTTTAATATGGCTTGCTTGTTTTTTAAAAAGTTGTTCAGTATCCTTAGAACTCAGTGCTGATTTCTTTTTCTAGCAGGCCTTTTATATAGGACATCTCACTTTCTCCTGGCTCTCTACTACTAGCATGAGGTCTCTGAAAAATCAAGACAGCAAAATAATTTGTTATAGAACAGCCTATGTAGAGGGACAGGGGAGGAGTCATATTCCAAGAGGGAAAGACCTTTGAGCCAGGCTCAATTTGTAGAGGCTGTTGAATGAAAATGAGAGAGAGAGAATGCACACTTTATTGCACTATTAAAGCAAAATTCTGACAATAACTTCTAAAAATGATTCCACTCTTATACACTGAGAATATGACAGACCTTCCAAAAGTATAATTTCTTATATGAACGTCCAGGTATATAAGGAAAAATAACTATTTCATACCAATATCTCCAGCCGCCTTTATTGTTGGTTCACCACATAGGTTTTTATCAGAATCGCAGAACATTAATTTTTTAAAGTAGCTACCATTACAACTAGCTTGAGAAGAACTTTCTTTTTAATAATTCGACCCAGATGCATTCTAGATACTCCAGTGTTACGAATCGATGGCTTCATGAGGAGCCGCTGTTGACTCATGCTATCTCTGGACACACTGACAGGAAACGTTTTCTTACACCTGTTTTCCTCCTGCTTTTCCTTGGTAGGACTTAGTGCCTTGGCATAGTTCAGTATCAATGGCAGTCATAGAGAAGTGTTACAGAAACCCAGCTTATTCCAACTTGTGAATTATTTGGCACCCAGGAACCAGGTCTTACAATCTTCAACCCACTTTTTCCTAACATGGCCCCTTTTCTGAAATGTTTATTTATATATGATGTAGGCCTGGGGAAAGGACATGGACTTTCAAAGAAAATATTCTCCAATAGATCTCTCAACTCCAGAGAACCTTCTGACTAAATCTGAAAGAATTCCACTGTGCTCTGATAACATCCTTTAATAATGAAGGAAAAGATATTTTTCCCCCAGGAGGATTTTGTAGTGAAAGAGATGGCATAATTTTCTTAAAAAATGTTGTTTATAATCTCATTTGTTTTTTCATTTGTGGGGTGTGTCTTAAATCCTAAATGGTACATCCTTTTTAAAATACTTCTAGTAATAAAATGTTTCTGAAGTTATGTTGTAAGTATCATTGGACTATGTTTAATAATGTTAAGTTGATCCCACTTCCCCTGAAATTATATACATAAATGCTGAAAGTATAAATTTACATATACAACTTCATGGAACATTTTTCTTCCAAGTGTGCATTTGCTAGAATTTGCATTGAAAGGTTTTGGAAGGAGCCTGTTGGTATGAATCCTGTGTGAGCAACACTCAGATTTGTTGCATACTGAACAGCATGCTAAATCTCACTTCACAATCTTAGATTTCTCATCTACCATCTTGAGCTGAATTTAAAATGTAACTGCAGTTTATTATGTCACCTGTTCGTCAAACACTGATGCAAAGCTTAGTTTTCAGTGTGAAGAACCCATGACTAGAGAAGGGAAGAAGAAAGGGTCAAGCAGACCTCATTAAAGAGTGTATGGGCAAGAAAACACATCAGATGTCTTGATAGGTTTTTTAAAGTCCTGTTAGACTTGTCATGATTTCCAAAACACTAAATGCCATCTAGTATTTTGGACCCTCCAAAATTACAGTAGAATATTATTATGGGTCATCTTAATTGGAAATATACAGGGAAATCCTGATGATTAATGTAGACTAGTGATAGCTCTCACACATTTATATAACCTATGTTGAAAAGAAAGAAGAAAGTCAGGAAGGAAAGAAGGAAAAAGAGCGGAGAGAGAGGAACAAGAAAACACGTGGATTTGTGGAAATGAAAATTTTTAAATTACTAATTTGCAAGAATGGGTAAGAAAAATACCGAGTATGAACATAAATGCTTTCAATTCCGTTTGTCTCTTAATCCTTCTCAGTCCGTGGCCAGTTTTGAAACTTGGTGTAACTTCCTTCCTTTATTCCTCCCTCCCTTGCTCCCTCCATCCCTTCTTGCCAGCCTCCTTCCCTTCCTCTCTCCTTGAGTTTCCTTCTTCTTTCTTGTTCCCTCCCTCCCTCCCTCTCTCTTTTTTCCCCTTAGTTTCCCCAGAAGCACATATACCAGCCATTTGAATGCTTTCTGCTCATAGATACTGCCAAGCCCCCTCACCCAGACTGCTGACTAGATTTGGTAGAATGGAGTGAGAAACATAGACTTTGTGTCTGTGGCGGCCACCTCTGATGTTGCAGACTTTTGCCGTGATTATGCACTCCAGCCGAGGGACGCTAGAGAGGTTGAAATTTCAACTGTGGGATTTGCCATTTTGGAATTTGCAGAAATGTACTGGATATGCTAACAGCAGCCTGGCTAGCCTCCACTTCACAAGGAAGTATTTAAATATACACGTGTAATATGAAGAAAATTGCATTAGATCATAAGGGATGAATTATTTTGTAAATGACTATACCATCAAATACCATACCTGATATCAATCATCTTCATCAGACAGTATCTGTGTATGTAAGTAGATAAACAAAAAAGCAGGAGTTTATTTCTCTCTAATGTATCCTCGACTCTCTAGCAGTGACCTCTGAAATGTCTCTTCTGATCCAGACTTGTTTGAATCATGTGCAACATTTTAGATTTGTCTTTTCTCTGCAAGTTTTTTTTCATTAAGTACCATAACATATTGAACCAAATAGTTTTGCTTGCTTTCTATTGATGACACATGATTTTGGCTTTTATCTTCAGTGGAAAATCAATGTGTCACACGGAGTTCACTAAGAAAAAGGTATGGGGCCTCTTTGTAATTCTTTGTCAGATGATTGCTTTATCTTGATTTATGCCTTCAAACTTTTTCCCATTCAGCAGAAAATATTGTGTCGCTATCTGTGAGAGCAAAGCGATCTATACCAATTTATGCTCTAAGTGTAGCCTCCTTCCAGAACTGCTTATGGAACATATCAACTCACTATAGATTAGGGACATAATGGATTCTTCTTTCTTAAAAGTGGCAGATTGACAATTTTAGTTCATATACAAGCTTTTATATTAACATTAAAACAATATTTCTATGTAAAGTAAAATATTGTAGTTGATTATTATTTGAGGGCCTCCCAGAATTTCAAGGTCTGAAAATAAATTCAGTGTTCCTGGTGGTAACAAAATTGCCCCTACTTCCTTGTATCAGGACTGCCATTTGGAACTGCTGGGGAAGCTCTTTTCAGAAATTATTTTCAAAACAGCATTGTTGCCTTTTGCCAAACTGAAATCTGGTTGTAAACTTTTGAAAACTAGTTCCTTGGAATGGAATTCAAGTTGTCTTCTAAGCAATTTTTTTTAACTCAAACATACATTCTATCTTGCTTTATTATGTCGCTATTTGTGTAGGAAACATATTTCTATTTTTACCATTTTCAATTTATTTACATTTACATTTACATTTGTGTGTATATATATATACACACATACATACACTTTAAGTTCTGGGATACATTTGCAGAACTTGCAGTTTTGTGAAATAGGTATACATGTGCTGTCGTGGTTTGCTGCACCCATCAACTCGTCATCTACATTAAGTATTTCTCCTAATGCTATCCCTCCTCTTTCCTTCCTACCCACTGACAGGCCCCAGTGTGTGATGTTCCCCTCCCTGTGTCTATGTGTTCTCATTGTTCAACTCCCACTTATGAGTGAGAACATGTGGTGTTTGGTTTTCTGTTCTTGTGATAGTTTGCTGAGAATGATGGTTTCCAGCTTCATCCATGTCCCTGCAAAAGACATTAATCCATCCTTTTTTATAGCTGCATGGTATTCCATGGTGTATATGTGCCACATATTCTTTATCCAGTCTATCATTGATGGGCATTTGGGTTGGTTCCTAGTCTTTGCTCTTGTGAATAGTGCTGCAATAAACATATGTGTGAATGTGTCTTTATAGTAGAATGATTTATAATCCTTTGGATGTGTACCTAGTAATGAGACTGTTAGGTCAAATGATATTTCTAGTTCTGGATCCTTGAGGAATTGCTACACTGTCTTCCACAATGGTTGAACTAATTTACACTCCCACCAACAGTGTAAAAGCATTCCTATTTCTCCACATCCTCTCTAGCACCTGTTGTTTCCTGACTTTTTAATGATTGCCATTCTAACTGGCGCGAGATGGTATCTCATTGGACCAGGGGTGATGAGCTTTTTTTTTTTTTTTCTTCGAGACAGCCTCACTCTGTCACCCAGGGTGGAGTGCAGTGGCACAATTTCGGCTCACTGCAACCTCCACCTAATGGGTTCAAGCAATTCTCCTGTCTTAGCCTCTTGAGTAGCTGGGATTACAGATATATACCACCACGCCTGGCTAAAGTTTTTTTGTGTGTTTTTGGTAGAGACAGAGTTTCACCATAGTGGCCAGGCAAGTCTCAAACTCCTGACCTTGTGATCCACTCGCCTTGGCCTCCCAAAGTGATGGGATTACAGGCGTGAGCCACCACGCCCAGCCTATGATGAGCTTTTTCTCATGTGTTTATTGGCCGCATAAATGTCTTCTTTTGAGAAGTGTCTGTTCATATCCTTTTCCCACTTTTTGATGGGGTTGTTTTTTTCTTGTAAATTTGTTTAAGTTCCTTGTAGATTCTGGATATTAGCCCTTTGTTAGATGGATAGATTGCAAAAATTTTCTCCCACTCTGTAGGTTGTGTGTTCACTCCGATGATAGTGTCTTTTGCTGTGCAGAAGCTATCTTTAGTTTAATTAGATCCCATTTCTCAATTTTGGCTTTTGTTGCCACTGCTTTTGGTGTTTTAGTCGTGAAGTCTTTGCCTATGCCTATATTCTGAATGGTATTGGCTAGGTTGTCTTCTAGAGTTTTTATGGTTTTAGATCTTATGTTTAAGTCTTTAATCCATCTTGAGTTAATTATTTTATAAGGTGTAAGGAAGGGGTCCACTTTCAGCTTTCTTCATTTGGCTAGCCAGTTTTCCCATCACCATTTATTAAATAGTCAATCTTTCCCCATTGTTTGTTTTCGTCAGGTGTGTCAGAGATATGTTGTATATTTCATGGTACAATGCCTTCTGTCAATGGGGAAAAATAACAAGCATATATGGGATGAATGAAGTCTGCTATGGTTAAGGTTGAGAATATTTACTGATCCTTGAGTTCAGTCTCCAGGAATGTTGGAAATAGAGAATGGAGATAATGGAGATAAAGAAAAGTTCTGAAAATGACACTTCCCATAGTGTCAAAATTGTGATCTATTGCAGAATTCTGTGATACATCAAAATCTCTGTTTATACTGAGGTTTGTTATTGTGTATGAGCATATCTTTATCAGGTGTAGGCTATTTCTATACTTTCATGTCTTTAAATCAATGTTTCTATTCACATATGTATATGTGCAAATAGAAGCATGTTAATATTATATATATATTTTCTGTCATTACCATGATTGCTATGATTATCATTAGCATGTATTATTAGTGTGACCGAAGTATCATCAGTATCAGTTTCTTTCTCACTGCAGTGCTCCTGTAATGCTTCATTTCTACAGAGCCAACCTACACCCACCGTTTCCCTGACTATAACTTTACCTAAAGTATAAGCCCTTATAAAGCCATGAAAGCCTACCAAGAATTGTCAAAGAAGCTAGGCAGCAGCCAGGCTCTGCCTTAGGAAAAGATTTTACTTTTTATTATCATGTGCAGTACTTAACTACTTGTTTTGACCTCTAAGATTTTGCTCTCCTATATTTCTATCCCCTGGCTTTCTGATATTTCATGTGATTATATTTGAAATTTTAACCTTGCTTTTCTTTTTGGAATCTCTGATATCTCTGCTGCCACAGGTAATGACAGGTTCCTCTCTAACTGTTGGTGTTATCCCTGGTCAGATTATTACTGATGACAGAAGTAGATGTTTTACGTGGATTCTCTCGATATCAGAAACAAATACAGATATCACAACTCAAAAATGACAGACTGATAACCATTATGAACTTAGATGCAACATTCTTAATACAATATTAGCAAATTGAGTCTAGGAATATTTAAAAATGATAATGTGTTTTAACCAAGTGGGGTTTATCTCAAGTTGGTTTCAACAACTGAAAATCTACCATGCTGACAGAAAAAAGAAAAATCACGTGACACTCTCAATAGATGCAAAAAAGGAATTTACAAAATGTAACACATTTTTTAAATTAAAAACTCCCAGCAAACTGAGGATAGAAAAGTACATTTTCAAACTGATTATGTGTTTACAAAAAATCTATAGCAAACATCTTACTTAAAATGGTGAAAGCCTTAATACTTTCTACATAAGATTATGAAAAATGCAATGATGTCCTCTCTCCCTAGTTCTTTAAAGTATTGCATTCAATATTAAATAAGTGGAAATATATACCAAGTTCATTGATAAATATTTAATACTTATGAGATGATAATTCTCCTGAAATTGATCTCTAGATTCAGTGGAATTCCCATGAAACCTTATAGGTCCTTTTGGATAAATTACAAAACTGATTCTAAAACAGGGAGAAAGAAAGAAGGGAAGGAAGGAGGAATGGACAGAAAGAAGAAAGAAATAAAGAGAAAAGAAAAGAAAATAAGAAATAAGTGACACCCAAGTTGGGAAGAAAGAAAAATACTATTCTCACGTGATGTAAACATATACACAGAAAATCCTTAGGCATCTGCAGAAGTGTGCTAGAGGTATGAAGTGAATTTAACAAAGTTGTAGGATGAAAGATCAATAAATAAAATCAATTGTGTTTCTATACACAATCAACACCAATTAGAAAATAAAATTATGTAAGCAATTTAACTTATAATAGCCTCAAAAATAATAAAATAATTCAGAATAAATTTAATAAAAGGTATGCTGATCCAAAATTTCTAAATCACTAATACGAGAGATTGAATAGGTAGAAATATGTATCAAGTTCATTGGTAAATATACATGTCATACTTATTAGATGATAATTCTTCTGAAACTGATCTCCAGATTTGGCACAATCCCAGTCAAACCTATAGGCCTTTTTGGAGAAATTACAAAGCTGATTCTAATTTTTTTTTTTAAATGCAGAAGTCCTAGAATAGCCAGAGCATGTTTTAGAAAGAAGAATAAAGTTGGAAAACTTTCCAAATTTCAAGACATATTGTAAAGCTACACTAAACAGTACAGTAAACTTACTGGCATGAAGAAGACATATATATCAGTGAAACAGAATAAATAATTTAGAAATATATCCTGCCTTACATGGCCAAAGTTGCCAAAATATTTCCATAAGGAAATCAATGTCTTTATAAAGATGGTACTATTAAAATTGGATATTAAATGGAGAATATGAACTTCAGAATTACCTCACACCATATCCTCAAATTAACTCAACATGTATTTTATACATAATGTAAATATAAAAAGTATAAAGCTTACTGAATAGGAAAAATTTTTAATAATCTTACTATAGCTAAAAATTTTTTAGATAAGAAAAGGATGGATGAAAATGGAAAAAAATAGTAAGTTGGACTTCATGAAATTAAGACTTTTGCAACTTAAAACATAGCATCAAAAAATGAAAAGGCAAACCACAGATTGGGACAGAATAATTTTAAATATGTCTGATAAAGAACTTTCATCTAGAATGTACACATAACTAAAAAACTAAATAACAAAACACAAATAACTCATTTAACAAAATATTTTGACCTAAATGGGCCAAATATTTGTACAGATATTTTAATTTAAAAAGAGATGGTGTCCAATACACAAATGAAAAGATACTTAACATTACCCGTCATCAGGGAAATTCAAGTTAAAACCACATTGAGGTACCACTGTACACCCACTGGAGTGGCTGACACGAGCAGAACTGACCATACCACATGATGTGAAGAATTGCTATTCACACCTGGCTAGTGGGACTTCAAAATGGTACAGACATTTTGGAAAGCAGTTTGGCAGTTTCTTTTAATGTTAAACTTAGTACTGTTCATATAGCCAAATAATTCCACTGCGACTCAAAATAAATAAAAACATATCCGTACCAAGCCTCATCCTTGAAGTTCATAGCAGATGTGTCCATCAACTTGTAAATGGATAAACCAGTTGTAGATGGAGTACCACTCAACAATAAAAAGGAGCAAACTGATACAACAGCAATATAAATGAATATCAAAAGCATTATGCTCAGTGAAAGAAGCTAGACATGAAAGACACCAATGTATCATTCCACTAATAGGATACTCTAGAAAATGCAAACTGTAGAAACAGAAGCAGATTAGTGGTTGCCTGTGTTCAGGAATGGAGAAAAGATCAAATGCAAAACAGCAAAAGAAAACGTTTTGTGATGATGCAGATTTTCTGTATCTTGATCATGATTGTGGTCAAATGATGATATTCATCTGCCATAACCCATTAAATTGCACATTGAAAAGGGTGAATTTTACTGTGTGTACATTATACTTAAATGGAGCTGTAAATATGTTTGGAACTTATCTGTGAACATTAGTTGCAGAGCAGGAGTTACTTTTATAGAGTGGAAATCTGCTGAGTGCCAACTTGAGAAGGGTTGAAAAAAATTAGAACCTTCTTCCAACACATTTCAGTTAGAACACTCTTAGGATGTCGTTACAGCTGCGCTCTATATTGGTGTCTCTGATGAAATCACATGTCTGACGATCTCAGCATGCCTTTAATCAACAGAATATACACGTGTTTTCTTTTATTACTATAAAGGATATACCAAACAACTTTTTCAAGACTTTACTTCAAAAAGGCACGTAGTTTTGCAACATTTTTGGTAAGTCTTTAATTATTTCAAAATGAAAAATTGAAAATAAAATGCAATTATTTACTCAGGCCCCCCAAAAAAAGGTCTGTACGGGGAATGCATGTGGTGTGTGTGTGTGTGTGTGTGTGTAAGTGTGTGATTTGAAGAATTGAAAAAATTTTAGTGGGGTTTTGTAGCATCACTTTGATAGCATCCTGTAATTTTGTATTGTGTTTGAAATAAAAATAAAGTGAATACACTGATAAAAGAATTTGAAAAGAATTTGCATTATTGCCTAAATTATGTGTGGTTTCCACAGTGGCATGAATCGAGCATCTTTAACCTACATAACAATATATCAGAAGTATTAGGTAAAAAATAAGTAAACTAGTATAACAAAGTTAAATATTTCTAAAGTAAAATTATAGCTTTATTTTTTTTCCTGAAATGTTTTGAGGAGATATTTACACCCAAAGATATTATCACTGATCAATGAAACTTTTTAAGAATTTGCTTGTGTCCCACCAATATTTGATTACATAGTGCTTCTGTGAGTTCCATTTCATTAATTTAGCTTTGACAGGAGAGAAGGCAATGGCTCTGCAGCCTCTCTCGGTGTGGCATGATCCTGGTTCCGCTGGCTGATCTCTATTAGAACCATGGCCTTAATCATGCCTTTCATGCTTCTAACTTGATTTGCATTTGTTGTGTGATCCAAATTTATTCTCTCGTTTAGTCGCTTCCACCCATAGAAAAGCAGGTCTTTTTCATTTCTCCTTCACCATTGCCCCCATTTTTTCTTTTTGTCCTCCCATGATGAAAAACAAGACAGAAAACAAACTATAACAACAACAGACACCTTTTGTCTGTGGTCACCAATGCGTTGTAGCACTAAACTTTGTTAAAAATCTCTAGATCTGACCTCTATATCTGCTGTTCCCAGAGTTTTTCAATGTGTTCTCTAGACTGCTGTGACCCACTGACAGAAAGTCTAGCTATATTTAATTGAAAGTTATTACTGTCTGATATGGTTTGGCTGTGTCCCCACTGAAATCTCATCTTGCACTGTAGCTCCCATAATTCACATGTTGTGGGAGGGACCCAGTGAGAGGTAAGTGGATCATGGGGGCAGTTTTCCCCACACTGTTCTAGTGGTAGTGAATAAGTCTCATGAGATCTGATGGTTTTATAAGGGGAAACCCCTTTCGCCTTTCACTTGGTTCTCATTTGCTGTTTGCCTGCTGCCATGTAAGATGCGCCTTTCGCCTTCTGCCATAACTGTGAGGCCTCCTCAGCCATGTGGAACTGTGAATTCATTAAACCTCTTTTTCTTTATAAATGACCCAGTCTTGGGTATGTCTTTATCAGCAGCATGAAAATTGACTAATACACTCACTGTCCATGAATGATACTCTGTTAGCCCATTTGCATTGTTATAAAGAAATACCTGAGGCTGGGTAATTTATAAAGAAATGCGGTTTATTTGGCTCCTTGTTGTGAAGGCTGTACATGAAGCATAGTACTGGCACCTGCTTCCAGGGAGGGCCTCAGGAACCTTCCAATCATGGTGGAAGGTGAAGGGAAACCAGCATATCACATGGTGAGAGCGGAAGCAAGAGAGACAGGGAAGAGGTGTCAGTCTCTTTTAAACAACCAGATATCGCATGAACTCACAGGGTAAGAACTCATTCATTACCAAGAGGACAGCACCAAGCCATTCAGGAGGCATCTATCTCCAACATTGGGGATCACATTTTAACGTGAGATTTGAAGGGGACAAACATCCAAACTATGTCAGATACCAAAGCTGACAATGCTTAGGATCTTTAGCTGTTCCAGGTTCTGGGAAAAGGGAGAGAGTTAGCTTCCCTCGTCTATGCTGTGCTACTCCATATTATATTAGTAATTATTGTTCTCTAAAGGTTCTTAAAAGCAAATAAACAAATGCAAGGCAAAACATATAAAAGGCAAGGCAAAACATACGAAATGCAAGGCAAATGCATTAAAAAACTTTTGAGTGTTAATACATAGATTTTATTTTATCTTTTTAATTTCTTTTGCTTAACCAAATAGATTATGTAGTTTTGATTAACTGGCCATGAAATAGCTCTGCCTACATAGAATTTCCCATGAATAATTGGTTGTGGAGACTTTTGTGTGTGACCCAAATCCTCCCTCAAAACTGAAGTTTGCCCAGCTATTGGGAGTGTTGGCAAATCATGCCTCTCAGCTGATTCTCTCTAGAATTTATTCTCAGGAGATCTAATTAATAACTTGTCAAGCTGATGTCCATCCTTGGGGACAACTCTTATCTGAAGAATGGCCAGTGAAAGGTATTAAAACTCCATACTCCTGCCTCAATTTAGGGCAACTCTGAAGGGTCGCCCCAGCTTCTCAGCTCCCCCTTGAGATTAGCTGAGGTATTTGTTGTGACTGCCTCACATCTCAACTCCCTTTATCCAATTCAGCTTTTTCGCCACAGTTGTTGGTTCCTAGGATTTTACCCAGTTAAATGTTCTCTACACAAATCTCTATCTCAAATCTGCTTTACAGGGAATGTGGCCTCAGACAGGTTTTCATTAGGTTCTGGACGTAACTCTCATTAGTCATTGATATGATTCGGCTGTGTCTCCATCCGAATCTCACCTTGATTGTAATTATCCCCGCATGTCAAGGATGGAGTCAGGTGGAGATCATTGAATCATAGGGGCGGGTTCCCCCTACTGTTCTCCTGGTAGCGAATAAGTCTCACGAGATCTGATGCTTTTAAAATGGGAGCTTCCCTACACAAGCTTTCTTCTCTGCTACCATTTAAGATGTGCCTTTGCTTCTTTTTTGCCTTCTGCCGTGACTGTGAGGCCTCCCCAGCCATGTGGAATTGTGAGTTCCTTAAACCTCTTTCCTTTCTAAATTACCCGGTCTTGGGTATGACTTTATTAGCAGCATGAGAACAAACTAGTGCAGTCTGTTCTATAAGCCCAAGTCGGATCACAGAGTCCCGCTTTCTGTTTTTTTTTTTCTAGCCCATATTTCTACTAAAACTTGACTCATATAGACTTAAAACAAAATAATTAAGCATGGCTAGTATTTATTTATTATTTTATACGTGTCAGGTACTGTATTTTGTAACTTATCTTTTAATAATCTTTCCAAATCTCTAAAAGGAGAACTCTGCTCTTTTATAGAGAAAATAAGGATGGCTCTGAAAATGTTAGCATTAGG
Organism: Gorilla gorilla gorilla; assembly: GCF_029281585.2. Lineage (NCBI taxonomy): Eukaryota > Metazoa > Chordata > Mammalia > Primates > Hominidae > Gorilla > Gorilla gorilla. The sequence goes on from NC_073244.2 coordinate 76,454,655, forward strand.
GGAAGTAGGGTGAGGGACATAGGGGGCACTTTGTGTTATTTGTGCATTTTGCTATCAATCTAAAATCAGGTCAAAATAAAAATTAAAAAAATGGGTAGTAGAAGCAGGTTGTTAAGATTTTCAGTGTGACTCTAGAATTTTTTTGTTTGTTGTTTGTTTTGGAGTGTAGTGGTAAGATCTCTGCTCACTGCAACCTCCACTTCCCAGGCTCAAGCAATTCTCCTGCCTCAGTCTCCCAAGTAGCTGGGATTATAGGTGCCCGCCACCACACCCAGCTAAGTTTTCTATTTTTTTTTTTTAGTAGAGATGGGGTTTCAGCATGTTGGCCAGTCCAGTCTCCTACTCCTGACTTCAAGTCATCCGCCCGCCTCAGCCTCCCGAAGTGCTGGGATTATAGGCATGAGCTCCCACTCCTGGCCCAAAGTTCATATTTTAACTACTAACCTAAATTATTTTAAAAACAAAAGCCTCCTTGGACTCAAACCAGGTCAGAGTGACATGATCATGTGCCTGTTTTGTGCAGGGTGAAGTGAGATTATTATCTAGGAAATAGCTGAAATGTCTTGTTGTGGGCATACATATTTCATATAAATTCTAAGCTTCATATTAGCACTTAGATTATAATTATCTAAAGAATAGAGCACAATTTCATATAATTTTCAGTGTATCAGGTGAATCAAAAGTGTACATACAAGCATGCAGATGAATTTCAGTGAATATAGTGGTGACAATGCTCAACAGAATATATGTCCCCCACCCAACCCTGCTTCTTGCTCTTTCACTGTCCTAAAGATAGAACAAAATGGTTCAGGCATCCAGCTTGTCCCCTCCACACTTCACACTTTTACTTAATAGCAGCTTATCTTTAACACTTTGTCATCTTTAAGATGTTGCTAATTCTTTCTGGTAGATCCCAGGACTGAGGATGAGGAAGAATGATTTTATTTAAATAAAGTTGCTTAATAAAAAACAATTTTTTTAGTTTTAAAATATTTTCATTATTTTATAAAATTTTTGTGGGTACATAGGAGGTTTATATATTTGTGGGGTACATGAGATGTTTTGATACAGGCATGCAGTGTGAAATAATCACGTCATGAGGAATGGGCTTTCCATCCCCTCAAGCATTTATCCTCTGAGTTAAAAACTATTCAATTGGCTGGGCACGGTGGCTCACGCCTGTAGTCCCAGCTCTTTGGGAGGCCGAGGTTGGCGGATCGCCTGAGGTCAGGAGTTTGAGACCAGCCTGGCCAACATGATGAAACCCCATCTCTACTAAAAATACAAAAATTAGCCGGGTGTGGTGGCGAGTGCCTGTCATCCCAGCTACTCGGGAGGCTGAGACAGGAGAATCATTTGAACCTGGGAGGTGGAGGTTACAGTGAGCCGAGATCATGCCATTGTACTCCAGCCTGAGTGACAAGAGTGAAACTCCATGTCAAAAACAAACAAAAATCAATTACATTCTTTAAGTTATTAAAATTAAACATTGTAAATGATTTTTTTTCCCAAAGCTTTTTCAAAGAAAAAAAAGTAGAAACAAAGACACTTTCTACTGATTTCCAATATGGTGACTCTGTATTTCTAGCATGTGTTAAGGTGAAAAATTGATTTTATGTTTAATACAAAACATAGCATAATGTAATGAAAAGCAAGATTGTAATGATAAAGGAAAATAACACTAGTGCTAATTTTTTTCAATTTGAAGCATTGGATTAAAATGAATTAGGTTATATTCCAACATGTTTATATTGAATTTCTTTTTTCTCCAATTGGTTTCTTTTTATTAATGGGTGAGTGTTGCATTTGTATAAGGTTTCCCTATTATATTCAATTGTTTTGAGATGCTTTTAATTTGAAGTTTTTATGTTTTCTTTTTGATGTATACATGTTATGCTTTTATGCTGAATTTGATAATTGGTGCTGTATATGCAAAGCAAATGTAATTTCCCAGCTTTTATTTTTTAAAGCCCTGGGAAGCAACATAATAAAGTAGAAATAGTATCAAGACAGGAGTTAGAATACCTGGATTCTAAAATTTAAATTAAATTAGGATCTAGTGACATTATAGGTGTTCCTTGATCTTCTGATGACCTGATTCCTCAAAAGAAAAATAAAATAATCTATAAATTGTTTCTAATTCTAAAACTCTATAAATCCTATTTTTAAAATTATAATTAGTTGAACTCTATAAGGTCACAAAAATCCCTATTAAGAAACTAAAATAAAATTTTATCATATCTTAAAAATACTCTGATCTTTTTTTATATGCTGACATGAATTCTAATTATTTTTGAGCCCCTAAAAAACATTTAAGATCACAGTTTATGTTTTGTTATTGACTTTCAGATAATTAACATTTTACTGATAGATATGAACAAATCTACTCTAACAGAGATAGTCATTAGTTTATTTCTCTCTTTTCAGTATCAATAAAAAGTATCGATTTACCAATAACAATGAATTAATTGCCTGAAATAAATGAAACGTAAGCAGCAAAAGTGAACTTTTTAGTATAACTCTTCTTGTAAACATTGACTTGGTTCAAAGGGAGCTTATCTTTAAAAAAAAAAAGCGCTAATTCATGTCTATTGGTATAGATATAATCTTTTTTTCCTTGAAAATAGATCCTACTATACTCCAGACACTATGCCACTAGGTGCAGATATTAACACAAATAGCAGGTGATCATTGTCCTCATGGAGTTTATTTTAAAGAGAACAAAGTGAGACAAAGGCACACAAGCAAAGAACTACAATACAAAGGGGATGGCATCTGACTCAGCATGGAGGTGTCACGGAAGGTGTTGTTTTGCTTAGGTTTTGAAGTGTGGGTAGGAGATGGCCCATGTTGAGAGTGGGAACTGGGAATTAAAAAGATGAGGAGGTCTCTGCAAATCTACATGGATGGGAAGTAGCATGCTGATGTGGGAAACAACTAAAAAGTTCCAGAATGCATGGTTTATAAAGCGTGAGTCAGAGAGGGCTAGACCAGTAGCCAGATCAAGGATATCTCAGATGTTATAGTCATGAATTAGTGCATTGACCTGCAGGCCATGGGAGTCACTGAAGGTTTCAGTCAGGTAAGTGAGCTGATCAGAACAGTCCTTTAGATAGGCCGCTCTTTTGGCTGTAATGGGGACACGTTTGAAGTAGGGCTATAGCTAAAAATATACAGACACTTCCTCTTGTCTACAGCCCTGCTGGCATCTGTTGTATTTTGACTTTTTAATAATAGCCATTCCAACCGGTATGAAATGGTATCTCATTGTGTTTTGATTTGCATTTTTCTGATGATTAGTGATTCTAAGCATTTTTTTTTTCGTGTATTTGTTGGCCATTTGTATGTGTTCTTTTGAGAAGTGTTTGTTCATGTCCTTTGCCCATTTTTTAATTGGGTTATTTTTTTTTCTAATTGATTTAAGTTCCCTGTAGATTCTGGATACTAAAAAACAAACAAAAACCAGAAGTAAATAAATTCTCAGGACACACACACCCACACCCACACCCACAGAGAGAGAGAGAGAGAGAGAGAGAGCGCGCCTAGGTAAGAGGCCACCAACCACCAGGGTCTAAACTGGGAACACTTTCTAGTACAGAATGAATGGAAAGGATTCATGAAATATCTAGAAAGTAACGTTAATGAGATTTACATGTATGGAGTGAATGAGGAGAAACAGGGATCATTCAGGATTCTGGTGGGAATAACAGGGGGAGCCATTAGTTGAAATTTTGAAGTGGGAGAAGGAGAGGGAGTTTTAGGGAGAAAGATGAGTTGTTTTTTTAGGTATTTCAAACCCTTGAAGCTTCTATGGGACATCGAAGTGGAAATAACAGTCTGTGGGTTGGGACAATAAAGAAAGAAATTGGTTGAAGACTAGGGGAAGAGTATAGAGCAAAGAAATATTTAAGATAATAAACATATAGAGATAGCTGAAAATGTGGGACTGGATTACAAAGGAAGAATGATTTAGTTATGAAGCCCAAGGGCTGACAGGAATGGGTGACTAGTCGAGGAGTTCATATGCATCTGTTATTGTATGAATAAAAAAAATTATCTGTTCCTTCCTAAAGATATCTTCAACCTGTTTTTGGATACATATGGGCACTGCTTTTCACTCTCTTAGCCCCATTTCTTATTTTAGCCTCTGCTGTAGCGATCAGTTCTGCACAGGCTTTGACCCAGGCTTTGACTAGTTGGTGCAGGTGTGATATGACACTTACCTGGAATGGCCCACAGTTTGTGGCTGCTCTTACTTAAGCAGGTGGGATGCTCATGTAGGTGTAACCTAGCAGCTTGGTAGAGTTTATGCCCATGGGGCAACCTGTGACCACTCAAAAATAAAGCCCTTTCCTCCTCCCAGATTGAGGAGTCTTGCATTATGTAATAAAACTCCTTAGAAGGCCTATTAGGTTCCAATACAGCATTAGGCAACTTGATAAGGTATCCCATCATCAGCCTTCCTTTCTTCCCTCATTCCTCTGCCTCTCACTCTTTCTTCCTAAGTTAACTTCTTAGATAAAATGCCAACTTTCTATATTTTGTCTCACATCAGGGAAAATAATTGTATACCCCATTTCAAAAGCACATAAAAAGGTTACTGTATAGAAAATTTGTCTTTAAGAGATTAAGCTGTAATTTTCCAAATACTTTAAAATTTTATTTCAGATACGTTTTTCATTTTTATAAGCTTCATCTAAAAGCAGAGTTCACCTAAGAATATACCTAAGAGCATATTACATAGAATATATTTTATATTTCAGTAGTTTAGCTAGGATTCTTTCAAAATTGAGAGGATCTACAAATATTTCTAACACATTAGTTTTCAGTCTTAAGGCTGAGTCAAGAACAAAGCTCCTAAACTTTGCATTGGTGATTGAGAACATTTTAAAATTGTTATTTAATTCATTAATTTATTTTTAAAAAAATTTCACATTGTAATTATATAGATTTATAGGATACAATTTGATGTTTCAATGAATATGTATGTTGTCTAATGATCCAATAAGGATAGTTAGTGTATTAATTACCTCATGCATTCATCATTTCTTTTTAATAAGAAATTTCAAAATCCTTTCTTCTAGATACTTTGTAATATACAATACTTTACTTTTAACTATAGTCACCCTGTTTTGCAAAGAACACTACAACTTATTCTTCCTATATAATTGTGATTTCATAACTGTTAACCAATCTATCTCCATTTTGCCCTCCCCACTTCTTCCTCACTGTTTGGTAACCACTATTCTACTATACTTCTCTATTAACATTTTTTTTTTTAAGATTCCACATATGAGCGAGATCATGCGGTATTTGCTTTCTGTGTCTGGCTTATTTCACTTAACATTGTATCCTACAGGGTCATCCATGTTGTTGCAACTGGCAGAATTTCATTCTTTTTTTATGGCTGAATAGTATTTCATTGTGTGTGTGTCCATATATATATATATATATATAATTTTATGTATAATTATAATTACACATAAAATTATATATAATTATAATTAATTTTATACATAATTATAATTACACATAAAATTATATATAATTATAATTATAATTATATATAATTATATATAATAATAATATATATTATATGTAATATATAATATACATAACATACATAATGTATATTATATATAATATACATAAAGTATATTATATACATTATACATTATATATATTATAATATACATAATATGTATTATATATAAAATATACATAATATGTATTATATATAAAATATACATAATATATAATGTATATTATACATATAATGTATATTATATATTATTAATATATTAATATCAATATTAATTATTATTAATTATTATTAATTATTATTAATTATTAATTAATAATTATTATTTATTATTAATATTATTAATATTAATATATAATATATTAATATTAATAATATATTATACATAATATATTATATATAATATACATAATATGTATTATATATAATATACATAATATATATTATATATATATAATTCACTTGTTTGTTTTTATACACATAGGTTGATTCCATATCTGATTATTAGAAATAGTGCTACAGTAAACATAAGAGTGCAGATATTTTTCAAACACAATGATTTCATTTCCTATGGATATATACCCAGTAGTGGGATTGCTGGGTTATGTGATCGAATGATTGTTTTTTTTTTTATTTTTTATTTTTTAGCGAACTTCCATAAAGTTTTGCTTAATGGTTGTACTAGTTTACAACCCCATCAACAGTGCGTAAGTGTTCCGTTTTCTCCACTTCCTTGCCAACTCTTGTTATCTTTTACCTTTTTGCTAATAGCCATTCTAATGGGTGAACTGGTATCTCATTGCGGTTTTGATTTGCATTTCCCTGATGGTTAGTGATGTTGAACATGATTTTATTATATATTCGTCTTGACCCTTTCTATATTTTCTCTTGTGGCATTTCTTTTAGTTTATTTTGTCCTTTTTTTTTTTTTTTTTTGCGAAGGAGTCTTGCTCTGTTGCCCAAGCTGGAGTGCAGTGGTGCAATCGGGGCTCACGGCAACCTCCATCTCCCTGGTTCAAGCAATTCCCCTGCCTCAGCCTGCTGAGTAGCTGGGGTTACAGGCACACGCCATCATGTTTGGCTAAATTTTTGTATTTTTAGTAGAGAAATGATTTCACCATATTGGTCAGGCTGGTCTCAAACTCCTGACCTCAGGCAATCCGCCTGCCTCAGCCTCCCAGTTTTGCCCATTTTTAAATAAGTTATTTATGTTTTTGCTGTTGAGTTGTTTAAGTTTGTTATATAATCTGGGCATTAACTCCTTAGCAGATGTATAGTTTGCAAATGTTGTATCCCATTCTGTAAGTTGTTTTTTCACTCTGTTAAGTTTCCTTTGCTGTGCAAAAGCATTTTAGTTTGATGAAACCCCATTTATCTCTTTTTGCTTTTGTTGCCTGTGCTTTTGACGTCTCATTTAAAAAATCCTTGTAGAACCCAAAGTTATAGAGAATTTCCCACATGTTATCTTCTAGTAGTTTTTCATAGTTTTCAATCTTACCTTTAGGTCTTTAATCGCATTTGAGTTGATTTTTGTATAAGGTAAAAGATAGGGGTCTAATTTCATTATCCCACATGTAGATATCCAATCTTCTCAGTACCATTTAATGAAGAGACTGTCTTTACCCCTGTGTGTGCTCTTGACTCCTTTTTTGAAAATCAGTTGACTTTAGGTATGAGAATTTATTTCTGAGCTGTATATTCTCTTCCATTGGTCTATGTGTTTGCTTTATGGCAGTGCCATGCTGTTTTGCTTACTATGGCTTTGTAGTATATTTTGAAGTCAGGTAGTGTGGTGCCTCCAGCTTTGTTATTTTTGCACAGGATTGCTTTGGTTATTTGGGGTCTTTTCTGGTTTCATACAAATTTTAGGGTATTTTTTTCTATTTCTGTGAAGAATTTCATTGGTATTTTGATAGGGATTGCATTGAATCTGTAGGACATTTTGTTAGTATGGTCATTTCAATAGTATCAGTTCTTCCATTCCATGAGTATATAGTGTCCATTTTTTGTGGATCGTAAATTTTTCCATCAGTGTGTTATAGTTTTCATTGTAGAGATCTTTCACGACCTTGATTAAATTTATCTGCAGATTTCTTGGTAGCTATTGTAAATGGAATTCCTTTCTTGATGACTTTTTCAGATAGTTCACTATTAGTGTATAGAAACACCACTGAATTTTCTGTGTTGATTTTGTATACTACAACTTTACTGAATTTATTTATGATTTCTAGTAGTTTTTGGTCAAGTCTTTAGGGTTCTCACTCTATATAAGTATATATAGAAAGAACCCTAAAGAGAGAGAGATCATATATATCTATATGATCATATATATAGATGTATACATATGTATGTGAGATCACATTTTCTACAAACAGAAACAATCTGACTTCCTTCTTTCCAGTTTGGATCCCTCTTATTTATTTCTTTTGTCTAATTGCTCTGGCTCTGACCTCCAGTACTATGCTAAATAGAAGTGGTAGAAGTTGACATCCTTGTCTTCCTCCATATCATAGAGGAAAAGCATTTAACTATTCACCATAAATAGATGTTAGCTGTGGGTTTGTCACCTATGGCCTTTACTGCGTTGAGGTACACTCCTATACCTACTTTCTTGACAGTTTTTATCATAAAGGAATGTTGACTTTTGTCAAGTGTTCTTTTTGCATCTGTTGAAATGATCACATGGTTTTTGTTCTTCTTTCTATTGTGGTGGTGTATCATATTTACTGATTTGTGCATGTTAAGCCATCCTTTCATCCCTGGGATGAACCCCACTTGATTATAGTGAATACTCTTTTTAGTGTGCTGTCGAAGTCAGTTCACTTGTATCTTGTTGAGAATTTTTGTATCTATGTTCTTCAGGAATATTGGCCTGTTATTTTCATTTTGTGCGTGTCTTTGTCTGGTTTTAGAATCAGGATGTTGCGAGCCTCATAAGATGAGTATGGAAGTATTCCTTCCTCATTACTTTTGTGGAAAAGTTTGTGGAGAATTGGTAGTTATTCTTTAACTGTTTGGTAGAATTCAGCAGTGAAGACATCAGGTCCTGGGTGTTGGTTGTTGTTGTTGTTGTTTTGATGGAAGATGTTTTATTATTGATTCAATTTCCAAACTCATTATTGATGTGTTCAGATGTTATATTTCCTCACAATTTAATCTGGGTAGTTGTATGTGTGCAGAAATTTATTCATTTTATTCTACATTATCAAATTTGTTGGCATATAGTTATGAGTAATGTCTTACAATCCCTTCTATTTCTGTGGTGTATCAGTTGTAATGTCTCCTTTTTCATCTTTTATTTATTTGAATTTTCTCTCCTTTTGTCTTAGTTTAGCTAAAGGTTTGTCAGTTTTACCTTTACACTTTGTCTTATTTATCTTTTGAAATATTTTTTAGTGTCTGTTTCATTTATATCTGCTGTGAGCTTTATTATTTCCTTCCTTCTACCAATTTTGGGTTTAGTTTGTTTTTGATGTTCTAGTTACTTGAAGTGTATAATTTTGCTTTGTGATTTGAAAATCTTTCTTCTTTTTTGGTGTAGGCTTTTATTGCTATAAATTTCCCTCTTAGAACTGCTTTTGCTACGTTCCATAGGTTTGGGTATGTTGGATTTTCATTCTTACTTGTCTCAGTGACTTTTGAAATTTTCCTATTAATGTCTTAATGAGACCTCTTGATTTCTTGGGTGCGTGCTATTTAATTTCCATGTTTTTATAAAATTTCCAAGGGCTTTCCTGTTGTTGATTTCTGACTTTATATCCCTGTAATCAGAAAAGATACTTCATATGATATCTGTCTTCTTAAGTTTGTTAAGACTTATTATGTGTCATAATGTATGATTGGTCCTAGAGAATGTTTGGTGTACAGTTGAGAATAATTTGTATTCTGCAGCTGTTGGATGATGTATTAGTCTGTTTTCATACTGCTGATAAAGACATACCCGAGACTGGGTAATTTACAGAGAAAAAGAGGTTTAGTGGACTCATAGTTCCACGTGGCTGGGGAGGTCTCCCAATCATGATGGAAGGCGAAAGACACATCTTACATGGTAGCAAACAAAATAGAATTGAGAACCAAGTGAAAGGGTTCCCCCTTATAAAACCATCAGATCTTGTTAGACGTATTCACTACCACAAGAACAGTATGGGGGAACCGCCCCCATGATTCAATTATCTCCCACTGGTTCCCTCCCACAACATGTATGAATTATGGGAGCTATAATCAAGATGAGATTTGGGTGGGGATATACAGCCAAACCATATCAGGTGAGATCTTCTTTACCTGCTAGGTCCATTTGGTCTATGGTATAGTTTGAGTCTGTCATTTTTTGGTTGATTTTCTCTTCATAGAATCTGTCCATTTTTAAAGTGGAGTGTTGAAATTTCCTACTAATATTGTATTGCAGTCTATCTCTACCTTTAAATCTAATATTTGCTTTATATATCTGGTTGTTCTGGTGTTGGGTACATATATAGTTACACCTAAGTAATATATATGTTATGTCCTCGTATTGAATTGGGCCTTTTATCTTTTCATTATACAGTGACATTCTTTTTTTATATAGTTTTTTTATTTAAAGCCTTTTAAAATATGACATGACTGTGGCTACTCCTGCTTGCTTTTCATTTGTTTGCATAAAATATATTTTTCCATCTCTTCACTTTCAGTCTATTTGTCTTTAATAGTGAGGTAAGTATCATGTAGGCAGCATATAGGTGGGTTTTGCTATCTGAATCCATTCATCCACTTTATATCTTTTAAGTAGAGTTTAATCCACTTCTATTCAAGTTTATTATTGATAAATTAGGACTTCCTTCTACCATTTCATTAGTTGTTTTTTAGATTACTTGTTCACTTCTTCCTTTCTTATTGTTTATCCCTCTAGTTTGGTGGTTTTCTGTGGTGCTAAGCTTTGTTTCTTTTCCCTTTTTTGGTGTGTGTGTGTGTATCTGCTGTAATTTCTTTCTTTCTGGTTAGTGAAACTAACATACAGAGTCCTGTATTTGTAACAGACTATTTTACACTGATAACAACTTAACTTCTGTCACATAAAAATACTCTTGACTTCTCCCCCCCACACACATAATTTATATTTTTGTTACCTTACATTGCATCTTTATGAATGGTAGACTCCATGGAACATAGGATCTATGTCACAACTAAATCAATTATTTAATGGCAGCATTAAAGCAGCCCAAAGAATGTGAAAAACTGGTGTGGGTGTATTTAACTTTTTAAAAACTATGTTTCATAATGTTTTCATTAAAAAGTCTTTATCAGTTTGCTAATGCCTAATTTTTACAACCAGCCACCATAGATTTTACAGGATAAATATATTATTTCAGTGGTAATTGAAGCAGAATTTTTGTTGCTCTTCTTACCCTTAGAGATTGTGTATTATCCTCAGACGTAATTCTTTGATTTTTTTTCTTTTCATGTTGTTACACATAGTTACCAACAATCAACGTGAGAATAACCTTTGAATATTTTCAAGCATTAAGATTTGTTTATACAGCTGCACAATTAGACAACCAACACTCTTGGGTCTTTACCTCTCAGCATACACCTGATTATTAACTTAAAGGTATGATGGGAAAAGTATCAATTTTTGTTGGTCACCTAGATTTGGAAATATGTAATAACTATAAGCTTGGGTCTGCTTCTTCAGAAGCCTAGGAATTGGAGTGATGGTTCTCTGAAGAGGCTGGAAACAAAGTATGTGTTTCCAGAAGGCTTAATAGAATATGTTGAGACATAGGCCATTAACACAAAAGTGAAAGAAATGCAAAAAATGTATGAAAGTAAGGATTTGAGAAGGGAAATTTTATTTTTAAGTCTAAGATTCCTATGAATTATATGAAAATAAATGTCCTATCCTTAAAATTAGCCAAAGGAAGCACTTTACTTATCAATATGATATGACTTTTCATACTCTTATCTAAAGATATCCTAAACTAAGATCCAGTTTTCTAAGTAAAGACGTTTTAATCATGCTTTAAAGCATGTTAGATGATTCCTACCACATCACATCATGTTGTTTACATGTATGATTTAAACTGCATTTATTCTTCAACTCACTGGTTCCTTAGGCTTCTTATCTTTCCTTGCACGCTTAGATAATTTATGTTAAATTGATTTTTAGAAGTTTAGTTGCTGGGCGTAGTGGCTGTCGCCTGTAAACCCAGTACTTTGGGAATTCAAGGCAGGTGGATTGCTTGAGTCTTGGAGTTTGAGGCCTGCCTGGGAAAGATGACAAACCCCATTGGTACAAAAATAAAAATATTAGCTGGATATGGTGGCACATGCCTGTGGTCCCAGCTACTCCAAGGCTGAGGTGGGAGGATGGCTTGAGTCCGAGAGGCAGAGGTGTGAGCCAAGATCATGCCCTGCTCTTCAGCCTGGGCAACCAAGACAGACCCTGTTTCAAAAAAAAAAATCTAGTGAGATTTGATTTCTATTTCTATGTGATTCAAAACTAGGAGAGCTTCAAGGCTAATGACTATTAAAAAATGGCCATTGCTACTTGCATTTTCTATGAAGCCAGCATACACAGCAACGTGCAACCTAAAAACCAAGCTATTTAATAAGTAGCTTAGATTTCAGGTTTGATTGTCTTTGAGGTTTGACTATTGCAGAGATCAATTGCCAGAAAAAATATAGACTAATTCTGTATTTGGTCCTTTTATCATATGAAACATCCCATCGTTGGGTATAAATTAAGAGCAAATACGGATGTTTATACCGATAGCGGTGCAGATATTTCCATGTTTATACAGATAGCGGTGTAGATATTTCCATGTTCATACAGATAATGGTGTAGATATTTCCATGTTCATACAGATAGCGGTGTAGCTATTTCCATGTTCATACAGATAGCGGTGTAGATATTTCCATGTTCAACCAGATGGCTGTGTAGATATATCCATGTTCATACAGATGTCGGTGAAGATATTTCCATGCTCATACAGATAGCGGTGTAGATATTTTCATGTTCATACAGATAGTGGTGTAGATATTTCCATGTTCATACAGATAGAGGGGCCGATATTTCCATGTTCATACAGATAGCAGTGCTGATATTTCCATGTTTATACAGGTAGCGGTGTAGATATTTCCATGTTTATACAGATAGCGGTGTAGATATTTCCATGTTTATACAGATAGCGGTGTAGATATTTCCATGTTTATACAGATAGCGGTGCAGATTTCTCCATCTTAATACAGATGGCGGTGCAGATATTTATATGTTCATACAGATGGCCGTGCAGATATTTCCATGTTCATACAGATGGCGGTGTAGATATTTCCATGTTCATACAGATAGCGGTGTAGTTATTTCCATGTGTAAAGAGATAGCTGTGAAGATATTTCCATGTATATGCAGATAGCTGTGAAGATATTTCCATTTTAATGCAGATAGCGGTGTAGATATTTCCATGTTTATACAGATAGCGGTGAAGATGTATGCATGTTTACACAGATAGCGGTGTAGATATTTCCATCTTCATACAGATAGCGGTGTAGATATTTCCATGTTCATCCAGATGGCTGTGTAGATATATCCATGTTCATACTGACGGCGGTGAAGATATTTCCATGTTCATACAGATAGCGGTGTAGATCTTTCCATGTTCATACAGATAGCGGTGTAGATATTTCCATGTTCATACAGATAGAGGTGTAGCTATTTCCATGTTCATACAGATAGCGGTGTAGATATTTCCATGTTCATCCAGATGGCTGTGAAGATATATCCATGTTCATACAGGTGGCGGTGAAGATATTTCCATGTTCATACAGATAGTGGTGTAGATATTTCCATGTTCATACAGATAGCGGTGTAGATACCTCCATCTTAATACAGATGGTGGTGTAGATATTTGTATGTTAATACAGATGGCGTTGCAGATATTTCCATGTTCATACAGATGGCGGTATAGATATTTCCATGTTTATAGAGATAGCGGTGTAGTTATTTCCATGTGTAAAGAGATAGCTTTGTAGATATTTCCATGTACATGCAGATAGCTGTGTAGATATTTCCATTTTCATGCAGATAGCGGTGTAGATATTTCCATGTTCAAACAGATAGCGGTGTAGATATTTCCAGGTTCATACAGATAGCGCTGTAGATATTTCCATGTTTATACAGATAGCGGTGAAGATGTATGCAAGTTTACACAGATAGCGGTGTAGATAATTAGATGTTCATACAGATAGGGGTGTAGATATTTCCATGTTCATCCAGATGGCTGTGTAGATATATCCATGTTCATACAGATGGCGGTGAAGATATTTCCATGTTCATACAGATAGCGGTGTAGATATTTCCATGTTCATACAGATAGCGGTGTAGATATTTCCATGTTCATACAGATAGCGGTGTAGCTATTTCCATGTTCATACATATAGCGGTGTAGATATTTCCATGTTCATCCAAATGGCTGTGTAGATATATCCATGTTCATACAGATGGCGGTGAAGATATTTCCATGTTCATACAGATAGTGGTGTAGATATTTCCATGTTCATACAGATAGTGGTGTAGATATTTCCATGTTCATACAGATAGCGGTGTAGCTATTTCCATGTTCACACAGATAGCGGTGTAGATATTTCCATGTTCATCCAGATGGCTGTGTAGATATTTCCATGTTCATACAGATAGCGGTGCTTATATTTCCATGTTTATACAGGTAGCAGTGTAGATATTTCCATGTTTATACAGATAGCGCTGTAGATATTTCCATGTTTATACAGATAGCGGTGAAGATGTATGCATGTTTACACAGATAGCGGTGTAGATATTTCCATGTTCATACAGATAGCGGTGTAGATATTTCCATTTTCATCCAGATGGCTGTGTAGATATATCCATCTTCATACAGATGGCGGTGAAGATATTTCCATGTTCATACAGATAGCGGTGTAGATATTTCCATGTTCATACAGATAGCGGTGTAGATATTTCCATGTTCATACAGATAGCGGTGTAGCTATTTCCATGTTCATACAGATAGCGGTGTAGATATTTCCATGTTCAAACAGATAGCGGTGTAGATATTTCCATGTTCATACAGATAGCGGTGCTGATATTTCCATGTTTATACAGGTAGCGGTGTAGATATTTCCATGTTTATACAGATAGCGGTGTAGATATTTCCATGTTTATACAGATAGCAGTGTAGATATCTCCATCTTAATACAGATGGCAGTGTAGATATTTATATGTTCATACAAATGGCCGTGCAGATATTTCCATGTTCATACAGATGGCGGTGTAGATATTTCCATGTTCATACAGATAGCGGTGTAGTTATTTCCATGTGCAAAGAGATAGCTGTGTAGATATTTCCATGTATATGCAGATATCAGTGTAGATATTTCCATTTTCATGCAGATAGCGGTGTAGATATTTCCATGTTCAAACAGATAGCGGTGTAGATATTTCCATGTTCATACAGATAGCGCTGCAGATATTTCCATGTTTATACTGATAGCGGTGAAGATGTATGCAAGTTTACACAGATAGCGGTGTAGATATTTCCATGTTCATACAGATAGGGGTGTAGATATTTCCATGTTCATCCAGATGGCTGTGTAGATATATCCAAGTTCATACAGATGGCGGTGAAGATATTTCCATGTTCATACAGATATCGGTGTAGATATTTCCATGTTCATACGGATAGCGGTGTAGCTATTTCCATGTTCATACAGATAGCGGTGTAGCTATTTCCATGTTCATACATATAGCGGTGTAGATATTTCCATGTTCATCCAAATGGCTGTGTAGATATATCCATGTTCATACAGATGGCGGTGAAGATATTTCCATGTTCATACAGATAGCGGTGTAGATATTTCCATGTTCATACAGATAGTGGTGTAGATATTTCCATGTTCATACAGATAGCGGTGTAGCTATTTCCATGTTCATACAGATAGCGGTGTAGATATTTCCATGTTCATCCAGATGGCTGTGTAAATATTTCCATATTCATACAGATAGCGGTGCTGATATTTCCATGTTTATACAGGTAGCAGTGTAGATATTTCCATGTTTATACAGATAGCGCTGTAGATATTTCCATGTTTATACAGATAGCGGTGAAGATGTATGCATGTTTACCCAGATAGAGGTGTAGATATTTCCATGTTCATACAGATAGCGGTGTAGATATTTCCATGTTCATACAGATAGCGGTGTAGATATTTCCATGTTCATACAGATAGCGGTGTAGATATTTCCATGTTCATACAGATAGCGGTGCTGATATTTCAATGTTTATACAGGTAGCGGTGTAGATATTTCCATGTTTATACAGATAGTGGTGTAGATATTTCCATGTTTATACAGATAGCGGTGTAGATATTTCCATGTTTATACAGATAGCGGTGTAGATATCTTCATCTTAATACAGATGGCGGTGTAGATATTTATATGTTCATACAGATGGCGATGCAGATATTTCCATGTTCATACAGATGACGGTGTAAATATTTCCATGTTTATAGAGACAGCGGTGTAGTCATTTCCATGTATAAAGAAATAGCTTTGTAGATATTTCCATGTATATGCAGATAGCTGTTTAGATATATCCATTTTCATGCAGATAGCGGTGTAGATATTTCCATGTTCAAACAGATAGCTGTGTAGATATTACCATGTTCATACAGATAGCGGTGTAGATATTTCCATGTGTATACAGATAGCGGTGAAGATGTATGCATGTTTACACAGATAGCGGTGTAGATATTTCCATGTTCATGCAGATAGCGGTGTAGGTATTTCCATGTTCATCCAGATGGCTGTGTAGATATATCCATGTTCATACAGATGGCGGTGTAGATATTTCCATGTTCATACAGATAGCGGTGTAGATATTTCCATGTTCATACAGATAGCGGTGTAGATATTTCCATGTTCATACAGATAGCGGTGTAGCTATTTCCATGTTCATACAGATAGCGGTGTAGATATTTCCATGTTCAAACAGATAGCGGTGTAGATATTTCCATGTTCATACAGATAGCGGTGCTGATATTTCCATGTTTATACAGGTAGCGGTGTAGATATTTCCATGTTTATACAGATAGCGGTGTAGATATTTACATGTTTATACAGATAGCGGTGTAGATATCTCCATCTTAATACAGATGGCAGTGAAGATATTTATATGTTCATACAAATGGCCGTGCAGATATTTCCAGGTTCATGCAGATGGCGGTGTAGATATTTCCATGTTCATACAGATAGCGGTGTAGTTATTTCCATGTGCAAAGAGATAGCTGTGTAGATATTTCCATGTATATGCAGATAGCAGTGTAGATATTTCCATTTTCATGCAGATAGCGGTGTAGATATTTCCATGTTCAAACAGATAGCGGTGTAGATATTTCCATGTTCATACAGATAGCGCTGTAGATATTTCCATGTTTATACAGATAGCGGTGAAGATGTATGCAAGTTTACACAGATAGCGGTGTAGATATTTCCATGTTCATCCAGATGGCTGTGTAGATATATCCATGTTCATACAGATGGCGGTGAAGATATTTCCATGTTCATACAGATAGCGGTGTAGATATTTCCATGTTCATACAGATAGCGGTGTAGATATTTCCATGTTCATACAGATAGCGGTGAAGCTATTTCCATGTTCATACATATAGCGGTGTAGATATTTCCATGTTCATCCAAATGGCTGTGTAGATAAATCCATGTTCATACAGATGGCGGTGAAGATATTTCCATGTTCAGACAAATAGCGGTGTAGATATTTCCATGTTCATACAGATAGTGGTGTAGATATTTCCATGTTCATACAGATAGCGGTGTAGCTATTTCCATGTTCATCCAGATAGCGGTGTAGACATTTCCATGTTCATACTGATAGCGGTGTAGCTATTTCCATATTCATACTGATAGTGATGTAGATATTTCCTTGTTCATCCAGATGGCTGTGTAGATATTTCCATGTTCATACAGTTAGCGGTGCTGATATTTCCATGTTTATACAGGTAGCGGTGTAGATATTCCCATGTTTATACAGATAGCGGTGTAGATATTTCCATGTTTATACAGATAGAGGTGAAGATGTATGCATGTTTACACAGTTAGCGGTGCAGATCTTTCCATGTTCATACAGATATCGGTGTAGATATTTCCATGTTCATCCAGATGGCTGTGTAGATATATCCATGTTCATTCAGATGGCGGTGAAGATATTTCCATGTTCATACAGATAGCGGTGTAGATATTTCCATGTTCATACAGATAGCTGTGTAGATATTTCCATGTTCATACAGACAGCCGTGTAGATATTTCCATGTTCATACAGATAGTGGTGTAGATATTTCCATGTTCATACAGATAGCGGTGTAGCTATTTCCATGTTCTTACAGATAGCGGTGTAGATATTTCCATGTTCATAGAGATAGCGGTGCAGATATTTCCATGTTCATACAGATAGTGGTGCTGATATTTCCATGTTTATACAGGTAGCGGTGTAGATATTTCCATGTTTATACAGATAGCGGTGTAGATATTTCCATGTTTATACAGATAGCGGTGTAGATATTTTCATGTTTATACAGATAGCGGTGTAGGTATCTCCATCTTAATACAGATGGCGGTGTAGATATTTATATGTTCATACAGATGGCGGTGCAGATATTTCCATGTTCATACAGATGGCGGTGTAGATATTTCCATGTTTATAGAGACTGCGGTGTAGATATTTCCATGTGTAAAGAAATATCTTTGTAAATATTTCCATGTATATGCAGATAGCTGTGTAGATATTTCCATTTTCATGCAGATAGCGGTGTAGATATTTCCATGTTAAAACAGATAGCTGTGTAGATATTTCCATGTTCATACAGATAGCGGTGTAGATATTTTCATGTTTATACAGATAGCGGTGAAGATGTATGCATGTTAAAACAGATAGCGGTGTAGATATTTCCAAGTTCATACAGATAGCGGTGTAGATATTTCCATGTTCATCCAGATGGCTGTGTAGATATATCCATGTTCATACAGATGGCGGTGAAGATATTTCCATGTTCATGCAGACAGCGGTGTAGATTTTTCCATGTTCATACAGATAGCGGTGTAGACATTTCCATGTTCATACTGATAGCGGTGTAGCTATTTCCATGTTCATACAGATAGCGGTGTAGATATTTCCATGTTCATCCAGATGGCTGTGTAGATATGTCCATGTTCATACAGATGGCGGTGAAGATATTTCCATGTTTATACAGATGGCGGTGTAGATATTTCCATGTTCATACAGATGGCAGTGTAGATATTTCCATGTTCATACAGACAGCGGTGCTGTTATTTCCATGTTCATCCAGATGGCTATGTAGATATATCCATGTTCATACAGATGGCGGTGAAGATATTTCCATGTTCATACAGATATCGCTGTAGATATTTCCATGTTCATAGAGATAGCGGTGTAGATATTTCCATGTTCATACAGATAGCGGTGCTGATATTTCCATGTTTTTTCAGGTAGCGGTGTTGATATTTCCAAGGTTATACAGATAGCGGTGCAGATATTTCCATGTTTATACAGATAGCGGTGTAGATATTTTCATGTTTATACAGATAGCGGTTTAGATATCTGCATCTTAATACTGATGGCGGTGTAGATATTTATATGTCCATACAGATGGCGGTGCAGATATTTCCATACTCATTCAGATGGCGGTGTAGATATTTCCATGTTTATAGAGATTGCGGTGTAGATATTTCCATGTGTAAAGAAATAGCTTTGTAGATATTTCCATGTACATGCAGAGAGCTGTGTAGATATTTCCATTTTCATGCAGATAGCGGTGTAGATATTTCCATGTTCAAACAGATAGCTGTGTAGATATTTCCATGTTCATACAGATAGCGGTGTAGGTATTTCCATGTTTATACAGATAGCGGTGAAGATGTATGCATGTTAACACAGATAGCGGTGTAGATATTTCCATGTTCATACAGATAGCGGTGTAGATATTTCCATATTCATCCAGATGGCTGTGTAGATATATCCATGTTCATACAGATGGCGGTGAAGATATTTCCATTTTCATACAGATAGCGGTGTAGATATTTCCATGTTCATACAGATAGCGGTGTAGATATTTCCATGTTCATACAGATAGCGGTGTAGCTATTTCCATGTTCATACAGATAGCGGTGTAGATATTTCCATGTTCATCCAGATGGGTGGGTAGATAAATCCATGTTCATACAGATGGCGGTGAAGATATTTCCATGTTCATACAGATAGCGGTGTAGTTATTTCCATGTTTATACAGATATCGGTGTAGATGTTTCCATGTTCATACAGATAGCGGAGTAGATATCTCCATCTTAATACAGATGGCGGTGTAGATATTTATATGATCATACAGATGGCGGTGGAGATATTTCCATGTTCATACAGATGGCGGTGTAGATATTTCCATGTTATAGAGGTAGTGGTGTAGTTATTTCCATGTGTAAAGAGATAGCTGTATAGATATTTCCATGTATATGCAGATAGCTTTGTAGATATTTCCATTTTCATGCAGATAGCGGTGTAGATATTTCCATGATCAAACAGATAGCGGTGTAGATATTTCCATGTTCATACAGATAGCAGTGTAGATATTTCCATGTTTAAACAGATCGTGGTGAAGATGTATACATGTTTACCGAGATAGTGGTGTAGATATTTCCATGCTCATACAGATAGCGGTGTAGATATTTCCGTGTTCATCCAGATGGCTGTGTAGATATATCCATGTTCATACAGATGGCGGTGAAGATATTTCCATGTTCATACAGATAGCGGTGTAGATATTTCCATGTTCATACAGATAGCGGTGTAGATATTTCCATGTTCATACAGACAGCGGTGCTGATATTTCCATGTTTATACAGGTAGCGGTGTAGATATTTCCATGTTTATACAGATAGCGGTGAAGATGTATGCATGTTTACACAGATAGTGGTGTAGATATTTCCATGTTCATACAGATAGTGGTGTAGATATTTCCATGTTTATACAGATAGCGGTGAAGATATATGCATGTTTGCACAGATAGCGGTGTAGATATTTCCATTTTCATACAGATAGCGGTGTAGATATTTCCATGTTCATCCAGAAGGCTGTGTAGATATTTCCATGTTCATACAGATAGCGGTGCTGATAGTTCCATATTTATACAGGTAGCCGTGTAGATATTTCCATGTTTATACAGATAGCGGTGTAGATATTTCCATGTTTATACAGATAGCGGTGTAGATATTTCCATGTTTATACAGATTGTGGTGTAGATATCTCCATCTTAATACAGATGGCGGTGTAGATATTTATATGTTCATACAGATGGTGGTGCAGATATTTCCATGTTCATACAGATGGCGGTGTAGATATTTCCATGTTTATAGAGATAGCGGTGTAGTTATTTCCATGTGTAAAGAAATAGCTTTGTAGATATTTCCGTGTATATGCAGATAGCTGAGTAGATATTTCCATTTTCATGCAGATAGCGGTGTAGATATTTCCATGTTCAAACAGATAGCGGTGTAGATATTTCCATGTTCATTCAGGTAGCGGTGTAGATATTTCCATGTTCATCCAGATGGCTGTGTAGATATTTCCATGTTCATACAGATAGGGGGGCTGATATTTCCATGTTCATACAGATAGCGGTGCTGATATTTCCATGTTTATACAGGTAGCGGTGTAGATATTTCCAGGTTTATACAGATAGCGGTGTAGACATTTCCATGTTTATACAGATAGCGGTGTAGATATTTACATGTTTATACAGATAGCGGTGTAGATATCTCTATCTTAATACAGATGGCGGTGTAGATATTTGTATGTTCATACAGACGGCCATGCAGATATTTCCATGTTCATACAGATGGCGGTGTAGATATATCCATGATCATACAGATAGCGGTGTAGTTATTTCCATGTGTAAAGAGATAGCTGTGTAGATATTTCCATGTATATGCAGATAGCTGTGTAGATATTTCCATTTTCATGCAGATAGCGGTTTAGATATTTCCATGTTCAAACAGATAGCGGTATAGATATTTCCATGTTCATAAAGATAGCTTTGTAGATATATCCATGTTTATACAGATAGCGGCGAAGATGTATGCATGTTTACACAGATAGCGGTGTAGATATTTCCATGTTCATACAGATAGCGGTGTAGATATTTCCATGTTCATCCAGATGGCTGTGTAGATATATCCATGTTCATACAGATAGGGGTGTAGATATTTCCATTTTCATGCAGATAGTGCTGTAGATATTTCCATGTTCATACAGATAGCGGTGCAGCTATTTCCATGTTCATACAGATAGCGATGTAGATATTTCCATGTTCGTACAGATAGCGGTGTAGATATTTCCATGTTCATACAGATAGCGGTGCTGATATTTCCATGTTTATACAGGTAGCGGTGCAGATATTTCCATGTTTATACAGATAGTGGTGTAGATATTTCCATGTTTATAAAGATATCGGTGTAGATATTTCCAGGTTTATACAGATAGCGGTGTAGATAACTCCATCTTAATACAGATGGCGGTGTAGTTATTTATATGTTCATACAGATGGCGGTGCAGATATTTCCATGTTCATACAGATGGCGGTGTAGATATTTGCATGTTCTTACAGATGTCGGTATAGCTATTTCCATGTTCATGGAGATAGCGTTGTAGATATTTCCATGTTAATCCAGATGGCTGTGTAGAGATATCCATGTTCACACAGATGGCTGTGAAGATATTTCCATGTTCATACAGATAGCGGTGTAGATATTTCCATGTTCATACAGATAGTGGTGTAGATATTTCCATGTTCATACAGATAGCGGTGCTGATATTTCCATGTTTATACAGGTAGCGGTGTAGATATTTCCAGGTTTATACAGATAGCGGTGTAGACATTTCCATGTTTATACAGATAGCGGTGTAGATATTTCCATGTTTATACAGATAGCGGTGTAGATATCTCTATCTTAATACAGATGGCGGTGTAGATATTTATATGTTCATACAGACGGCCATGCAGATATTTCCATGTTCATACAGATGGCGGTGTAGATATATCCATGTTCATACAGATAGCGGTGTAGTTATTTCCATGTGTAAAGAGATAGCTGTGTAGATATTTCCATGTATATGCAGATAGCTGTGTAGATATTTCCATTTTCATGCAGATAGCGGTTTAGATATTTCCATGTTCAAACAGATAGCGGTGTAGGTATTTCCATGTTCATACAGATAGCTTTGTAGATATATCCATGTTTATACAGATAGCGGCGAAGATGTATGCATGTTTACACAGATACCGGTGTAGATATTTCCTTGTTTATACAGATAGCGGTGTAGATATTTCCATGTTCATCCAGATGGCTGTGTAGATATATCCATGTTCATACAGATAGCGGTGTAGATATTTCCATGTTCATACAGATAGTGCTGTAGATATTTCCATGTGCATACAGATAGCGGTGCAGCTATTTCCATGTTCATACAGATAGCGGTGTAGATATTTCCATGTTCGTACAGATAGCGGTGCAGATATTTCCATGTTCATACAGATAGCGGTGCTTATATTTCCATGTTTATACAGATAGCGGTGTAGATATTTCCATGTTTATACAGATAGCGGTGTAGATATTTCCATGTTTATAGAGATAGCGGTGTAGATATTTCCAAGTTTATACAGATAGCGGTGTAGATATCTCCATCTTAATACAGATTGCGGTGTAGATATGTATATGTTCATACAGATGGCGGTGCAGATATTTCCATGTTCATACAGATGGCGGTGTTGATATTTCCATGTTTATAGAGATAGTGGTGTAGTTATTTCCATGTGTAAAGAGATAGCTTTGTAGATATTTCCATGTATATGCAGATAGCTGTGTAGATATTTCCATTTTCATGCAGATAGTGGTGTAGATATTTCCATGTTCAAACAGATAGCGGTGTAGATATTTCCATGTTCATACAGATAGTGGTGTAGATATTTCCATGTTCATACAGATGGCGGTCTAGATATTTGCATGTTCATACAGATGGCGGTATAGCTATTTCCATGTTCATGGAGATAGCATTGTAGATATTTCCATGTTAATCCAGATGGCTGTGTAGAGATATCCATGTTCATACAGATGGCGGTGAAGATATTTCCATGTTCATACAGATAGTGGTGTAGATATTTCCATGTTCATACAGATAGAGGGGCTGATATTTCCATGTTCATACAGATAGCGGTGCTAATATTTCCATGTTTATATAGGTAGCGGTGTAGATATTTCCAAGTTTATACAGATAGCGGTGTAGACATTTTCATGTTTATACAGATACCGGTGTAGATATTTTCATGTTTATACAGATATCGGTGTAGATATCTCCATCTTAATACAGATGGCCGTTTAGATATTTATATGTTTATACAGATGGCCGTGCAGATATTTCCATGTTCATACAGATGGCGGTGTAGATGTTTCCATGTTCATCCATATGGCTGTGTAGATATATACATGTTCATACAGATGGCGGTGAAGATATTTCCATGTTCATACAGATAGCGGTGTAGATATTTCCATGTTCATACGGATACCGGTGTAGATATTTCCATGTTCATACAGATAGTGGTGTAGTTATTTCCATGTTCATACAGATGGCGGTGTAGATATTTCCATGTTCATACAGATAGCCGTGTAGTTATTTCCATGTGTGAAGTGATAGCTGTGTAGATATTTCCATGTATATGCAGATAGCTGTGAAGATATTTCCATTTTCATGCAGACAGCGGTTTAGGTATTTCCATGTTCATACAGATAGCGGTGTAGATATTTCCATGTTCAAACAGATAGCGGTGTAGATATTTCCATGTTCATACAGATAGCGGTGCTTATATTTCCATGTTTATACAGGTAGCGGTGTAGATATTTCCATGTTTATACAGATAGCGGTGTAGATATTTCCATGTTCATACAGATAGCGGTGTAGATATTTCCATGTTCATACGGATGGCGGTGTAGATATTTCCATGTGCAAAGAGATAGCTGTGTAGATATTTCCATGTATATGCAGAAAGCTGTGTAGATATTTCCATTTTCATGCAGATAGCCGTTTAGATATTTCCATGTTCAAACAGATAGCGGTGTAGATATTTCCATGTTCATACAGATAGTGGTGTAGATATTTCCATATTTATACAGATAGCGGTGAAGATGTATGCATGTTTACACAGAAAGTGGTGTAGATATTTCCATGTTCATACAGATAGCGGTGCTGATATTTCCATGTTTATACAGGTAGCGGTGTAGATATTTCCAGGTTTATACAGATAGCGGTGTAGATATCTCTATCTTAATACAGATGGCAGTGTAGATATTTATATGTTCATACAGACGGCCATGCAGATATTTCCATGTTCATACAGATGGCGGTGTAGTTATTTCCATGTGTAAAGAGATAGCTGTGTTGATATTTCCATGTATATGCAGATAGCTGTGTAGATATTTCCATTTTCATGCAGATAGCGGTGTAGATATTTCCATGTTCATCCAGATGGCTGTGTAGATATATCCATGTTCATACAGATAGGGGTGTAGATATTTCCATTTTCATGCAGATAGTGCTGTAGATATTTCCATGTTCATACAGATAGCGGTGCAGCTATTTCCGTGTTCATACAGGTAGCGATGTAGATATTTCCATGTTCGTACAGATAGCGGTTTAGATATTTCCATGTTCATACAGATAGCGGTGCTGATATTTCCATGTTTATACAGGTAGCGGTGCAGATATTTCCATGTTTATACAGATAGCGGTGTAGATATTTCCATGCTTATAAAGATAGCGGTGTAGATATTTCCAGGTTTATACAGATAGCGGTGTAGATATCTCCATCTTAATACAGATGGCGGTGTAGTTATTTATATGTTCATACAGATGGCGGTGCAGATATTTCCATGTTTATACAGATGGCTGTGTAGATATTTGCATGTTCAAACAGATGGCGGTATAGCTATTTCCATGTTCATGGAGATAGCGTTGCAGATATTTCCATGTTAATCTAGACGGCTGTGTAGAGATATCCATGTTCATACAGATGGCGGTGAAGATATTTCCATGTTCTTACAGATAGCGGTGTAGATATTTCCATGTTCATACAGATAGTGGTGTAGATATTTCCATGTTCATACAGATAGGGGGGCTGATATTTCCATGTTCATACAGATAGCGGTGCTGATATTTCCATGTTTATACAGGTAGCGGTGTAGATATTTCCAGGTTTATACAGATAGCGGTGTAGACATTTCCATGTTTATACAGATAGCGGTGTAGATATTTCCATGTTTATACAGATAGCGGTGTAGATATCTCTATCTTAATACAGATGGCGGTGTAGATATTTATATGTTCATACAGACGGCCATGCAGATATTTCCATGTTCATACAGATGGCGGTGTAGTTATATCCATGTTCAAACAGATAGCGGTGTAGTTATTTCCATGTGTAAAGAGATAGCTGTGTAGATATTTCCATGTATATGCAGTTAGCTGTGTAGTTATTTCCATTTTCATGCAGATAGCGGTTTAGATATTTCCATCTTCAATCAGATAGCGGTGTAGATATTTCCATGTTCATACAGAAAGCTTTGTAGATATATCCATGTTTATACAGATAGCGGCGAAGATGTATGCATGTTTACACAGATAGCGGTGTAGATATTTCCATGTTTATTTAGATAGCGGTGTAGATATTTCCATGTTCATCCAGATGACTGTGTAGATATATCCATGTTCATACAGATAGCGGTGTAGATATTTCCATGTTCATACAGATAGCGCTGTAGATATTTCCATGTTCATACAGATAGCGGTGCAGCTATTTCCATGTTCATACAGATAGCGGTGTAGATAATTCCATGTTCATACAGATAGCGGTGTAGATATTTCCATGTTCATACAGATAGCGGTGCTTATATTTCCATGTTTATACAGATAGCGGTGTAGATATTTCCATGTTTATACAGATAGCGGTGTAGATATTTCCATGTTTATGGAGATAGCGGTGTAGATATTTCCAAGTTTATACAGATAGCGGTGAAGATATCTCCATCTTAATACAGATTGCGGTGTAGATATTTATATGTTCATACAGATGGCGGTGCAGATATTTCCATGTTCATGCAGATGGCGGTGTTGATATTTCCATGTTTATAGAGATAGTGGTGTAGTTATTTCCATGTGAAAAGAGATAGCTTTGTAGATATTTCCATGTATATTCAGATAGCTGTGTAGATATTTCCATTTTCATGCAGATAGCGGTGTAGATATTTCCATGTTCAAACAGATAGTGGTGTAGATATTTCCATGTTCATACAGATAGCGGTGTAGCTATTTCCATGTTCATACAGAAAGCGGTGTAGATAGTTCCATGTTCATCCAGATGGCTGAGTAGATATATCCATGTTCATACAGATGGCGGTGAAGATATTTCCATGTTCATACAGATAGCGGTGTAGATATTTCCATGTTCATACAGATAGTGGTGTAGATATTTCCATGTTCATACAGATAGAGGGGCTGATATTTCCATGTTCATACAGATAGCGGTGCTGATATTTCCATGTTTATACAGGTAGCGGTGTAGATATTTCCAAGTTTATACAGATAGCGGTGTAGACATTTCCATGTTTATACAGATACCGGTGTAGATATTTTCATGTTTATACAGATAGCGGTGTAGATATCTCCATCTTAATACAGATGGCCGTTTAGATATTTATATGTTCATACAGATGGCCGTGCAGATATTTCCATGTTCATACAGATGGCGGTGTAGATATTTCCATGTTCATCCATATGGCTGTGTAGATATATCCATGTTCATAGAGATGGCGGTGAAGATATTTCCATGTTCATACAGATAGCGGTGTAGATATGTCCAAGTTCATACGGATACCGGTGTAGATATTTCCATGTTCATACAGATAGTGGTGTAGTTATTTCCATGTTCATACAGATGGCGGTGTAGATATTTCCATGTTCATACAGATAGCCGTGTAGATATTTCCATGTGTGAAGAGATAGCTGTGAAGATATTTCCATGTATATGCAGATAGCTGCGAAGATATTTCCATTTTCATGCAGACAGCGGTGTAGCTTTTTCCATGTTCATACAGATAGCGTTGTAGATATTTCCATGTTCAAACAGATAGCGGTGTAGATATTTCCATGTTCATACTGATAGCGGTGCTTATATTTCCATGTTTATACAGGTAGCGGTGTAGATATTTCCATGTTTATACAGATAGCGGTGTAGATATTTCCATGTTTATACAGATAGCGGTGTAGATATTTCCATGTTCATCCAGATGGCTGTGTAGATATATCCTTGTTCCTACAGACGGCGGTGAAGATAATTCCATGTTCATACAGTTAGCGGTGTAGATATTTCCATGTTCATACAGATAGTGGTGTAGATATTTCCATGTTCATACAGATAGAGGGGCTGATATTTCCATGTTCATGCAGATAGCGGTGCTGATATTTCCATGTTTATACAGGTAGCGGAGTAGATATTTCCATGTTTATACAGATAGCTGTGTAGATATTTCCATGTTTATACACACAGCTGTGTAGATATCTCCATCTTAATACAGATGGCAGTGTAGATATTTATATGTTCATACAGATGGCCGTGCAGATATTTCCATGTTCATACAGATGGCGGTGTAGATATTTCCATGTTCATACAGATAGCGGTGTAGTTATTTCCATGTGCAAAGAGATAGCTATGTAGATATTTCCATGTGTATGCAGATAGCTGTGTAGATATTTCCATTTTCATGCAGATAGCGGTTTAGAGATTTCCATCTTCAAACAGATAGCGGTGTAGATATTTCCATGTTCATACAGATAGCAGTGTAGATATTTCCATGTTTATACATATAGCGGTGAAGATGTATGCATGTTTACACAGATAGCGGTGTAGATATTTCCATGTTCATACAGATAGCGGTGTAGATATTTCCATATTCATCCAGATGGCTGTGTTGATATATCCATGTTCATACAGATAGCGGTGTAGATATTTCCATGTTCATACAGATAGCGGTGTAGATATTTCCATGTTCATACAGATAGCGGTGTATCTATTTCTATGTTCATACAGATAGCGGTGTAGATATTTCCATGTTCGTACAGATAGCGGTGTAGATATTTCCATGTTCATACAGATAGCGGTGCTGATATTTCCATGTTTATAAAGTCAGCGGTGTGGATATTTCCATGTTTATACAGATAGCGGTGTGGATATTTCCATGTTTATGCAGATAGCGGTGTAGATATTTCCAGGTTTATACAGATAGCGGTGTAGATATCTCCATCTTAATACGGATGGCGGTGTAGATATTTATATGTTCACACCGATGGCGGTGCAGATATTTCCATGTTCATACAGATGGCGGTGTAGCTATTTCCATGTTCATACAGATAGCGGTGTAGCTATGTCCATGTTCATGAAGATAGCGGTGTAGATATTTCCATGTTCATCCATATGGCTGTGTAGATATATCCATGTTCATACAGATGGCGGTGAAGATATTTCCATGTTCATACAGATAGCGGTGTAGATATTTCCATGTTCATACAGATAGCGGTGTAGATATTTCCATGTTCATCCAGATGGCTGTGTAGATATATCCATGTTCATACAGATGGCGATGAAGATATTTCCATGTACATACAGATAGCGGTGTAGATATTTCCATGTTCATACAGATAGCTGTGTAGATATTTCCATGTTCATACAGATAGTGGTGTAGATATTTCCATGTTCATACAGATGGCGGTGTAGATATTTATATGTTCATACAGACGGCGGTGCAGATATTTCCATGTTCATACAGATGTCAGTGTAGATATTTCCATGTTTTTAGAGATAGTGGTGTAGTTATTTCCATGTGTAAAGAGATAGCTTTGTAGATATTTCCATGTATATGCAGATAGCTGTGTAGATATTTCCATTTTCATGCAGATAGCGGTGTAGATATTTCCATGTTCAAACAGATTGCGGTGTAGATATTTCCATGTTCATACAGATATTGGTGTAGATATTTCCATGTTCAAACAGATAGCGGTGTAGCTATTTCCATGTTCATACAGATAGCGGTGTAGATATTTCCATGTTCACCCAGATGGCTGTGTAGATATCTCCATCTTAATACAGATGGCGGTGAAGATATTTCCATGTTCATACAGACAGCGGTGTATATATTTCCATGTTCATACAGATAGTGGTGTAGATATTTCCATGTTCATACAGATAGAGGGGGTGATATTTCCATTTTCATACAGATAGCGGTGCTGATATTTCCATGTTTATACAGGTAGCGGTGTAGATATTTCCAAGTTTATACAGATAGCGGTGTAGACATTTCCATGTTTATACAGATAGTGGTGTAGATATTTCCATGTTTATACAGATAGTGGTGTAGATATCTCCATCTTAATACAGATGGCGGTGTAGATATTTATATGTTCATACAGAAGGCCGTGCAGATATTTCCATGTTCATACAGATGGCGGTGTAGATATATCCATGCTCATACCGATATCGGTGTAGTTATTTCCATGTGTAAAGAGATAGCTGTGTAGATATTTCCATGTATATGCAGATAGCGGTTTAGATATTTCCATGTCCAAACAGATAGCGGTGTAGATATATCCATGTTTATACAGATAGCGGTGAAGATGTATGCATGTTTACACAGATAGCGGTGTAGATATTTCCATGTTCATACAGATAGCGGTGTAGATATTTCCATGTTCATCCAGATGGCTGTGTAGATGTATCCATGTTCATACAGATAGGGGTGTAGATATTTCCATGTTCATACAGATAGTGCTGTAGATATTTCCATGTTCATACAGATAGCGGTGCAGCTATTTCCATGTTCATACAGATAGCGCTGTAGATATTTCCATGTTCGTACAGATAGCGCTGTTGATATTTCCATGTTCATACAGATAGCGGTGCTGATATTTCCATGTTTATACAGGTAGCGATGCAGATATTTCCATGTTTATACAGATAACGGTGTAGATATTTCCGTGTTTATACAGATAGCGGTGTAGATATTTCCAGGTTTATACAGATAGCGGTGTAGATGTCTCCATCTTAATACAGATGGCGGTCTAGTTATTTATATGTTCATACAGATGGCGGTGCAGATATTTCCATGTTCATACAGATGGCGGTGTAGATATTTGCATGTTCATACAGATGGCGGTATAGCTATTTCCATGTTCATGGAGATAGCGTTGTAGATATTTCCATGTTAATCCAGATGGCTGTGTAGAGATATCCATGTTCATACAGATGGCGGTGAAGATATTTCCATGTTCATACAGATAGCGGTGTAGATATTTCCATGTTCATACAGATAGTGGTGTAGACATTTCCATGTTCATACAGATAGTGGGGCTGATATTTCCATGTTCATACAGATAGCGGTGCTGATATTTCCATGCTTATACAGGTAGCGATGTAGATATTTCCAGGTTTATACAGATAGCGGTGTAGACATTTCCATGTTTATACAGATAGCGGTTTAGATATTTCCATGTTTATACAGATAGCGGTTTAGATATCTCTATCTTAATACAGATGGCGGTGTAGATATTTATATGTTCATACAGATGGCCATGCAGATATTTCCATGTTCATACAGATGGCGGTGTAGATATATCCATGTTCATACAGATAGCGGTGTAGTTATTTCCATGTGTAAAGAGATAGCTGTGTAGATATTTCCATGTATATGCAGATAGCTTTGTAGATATTTCCATTTTCATGCAGATAGCGGTTTAGATATTTCCATGTTCAAACAGATAGCGGTGTAGATATTTCCATGTTCATACAGAAAGCTTTGTAGATATATCCATGTTTATACAGATAGCGGCGAAGATGTATGCATGTTTACACAGATAGCGGTGTAGATATTTCCATGTTTATTCAGATAGCGGTGTAGATATTTCCATGTTCATCCAGATGGCTGTGTAGATATATCCATGTTCATACAGATAGAGGGGCTGATATTTCCATGTTCATACAGATAGCGGTGCTGATATTTCCATGTTTATGCAGGTAGCGGTGTAGATATTTCCAAGTTTATACATATAGCGGTGTAGACATTTCCATGTTTATACAGATACCGGTGTAGATATTTTCATGTTTATACAGATAGCGGTGTAGATATCTCCATCTTTATACAGATGGCGGTTTAGATATTTATATGTTCATACAGATGGCCGTGCAGGTATTTCCATGTTCATACAGATGGCTGTGTAGATATTTCCATGTTCATCCATATGGCTGTGTAGATATATCCATGTTCATACAGATGGCGGTGAAGATATTTCCATGTTTATACAGATAGCGGTGTAGATATTTCCATGTTCATACAGATAGCGGTGTAGATATTTCCATGTTCATACAGATAGTGGTGTAGATATTTCCATGTTTATACAGATGGCGGTGTAGATATTTCCATGTTCATACAGATAGCCGTGTAGTTATTTCCATGTGTGAAGAGATAGCTGTGTAGATATTTCCATGTATATGCAGATAGCTGTGAAGATATTTCCATTTTCATGCAGATTGCGGTTTATATATTTCCATGTTCAAACAGATAGCGGTGTAGATATTTCCATGTTCATACAGATAGCGGTGTAGATATTTCCATGTTTATACAGATAGCGGTGAAGATGTATGCATGTTTACACAGATAGCGGTGTAGATATTTCCATGTTCATACAGATAGCGGTGTAGATATTTCCATGTTCATCCAGATGGCTGTGTAGATATATCCATGTTCATACAGATAGCGGTGTAGATATTTCCATGTTCATTCAGATAGCGGTGTAGTTATTTCCATGTGTAAAGAGATATCTGTGTAGATATTTCCATGTATATGCAGATAGCTGTGTAGATATTTCCATTTTCAGGCAGATAGCGATTTAGATATTTCCATGTTCAAACAGATAGCGGTGTAGATATTTCCATGTTCATACAGATAACGGTGTAGATATTTCCATGTTCATACAGATAGTGGTGTAGATATTTCCATGTTCATACAGATGGCGGTGTAGATATTTCCATGTTCATACAGAGAGCGATGTAGTTATTTCCATGTGCAAAGAGATAGCTGTGTAGATATTTCCATTTTCATGCAGATAGCGGTTTAGATAATTCCATGTTCAAACAGATAGCGGTGTAGACATATCCATGTTTATACAGATAGCGGTGAACATGTATGCATGTTTACACAGATAGCAGTGTAGATATTTCCATGTTCATACAGATAGCAGTGTAGCTATTTCCATGTTCATACAGATAGCGGTGTAGATATTTCCATGTTCGTACAGATAGCGGTGTAGATATTTCCATGTTCAAACAGATAGCGGTGCTGATATTTCCATGTTTATACAGGTAGCGATGCAGATATTTCCATGTTTATACAGATAGCGGTGTAGATATTTCCATGTTTATACAGATAGCGGTGTAGATGTTTCCAGGTTTATACAGATAGCGGTGTAGATATCTCCAACTTAATACAGGTGGCGGTGTAGTTATTTATATGTTCATACAGATGGCGGTGCAGATATTTCCATGTTCATACAGATGGCGGTGTGGATATTTGCATGTTCATACAGATGGCGGTGTAGCTGTTTCCATGTTCATGGAGATAGCGGTGTAGATATTTCCATGTTCATCCAGATGGCTGTGTGGAGATATCCATGTTCATGCAGATGGCGGTGAAGATATTTCCATGTTCATACAGAGAGTGGTGTAGATATTTCCATGTTCATACAGATAGTGGTGTAGATATTTCCATGTTCATACAGATAGGGGGGCTGATATTTCCATCTTCATACAGATAGCGGTGCTGATATTTCCATGTTTATACAGGTAGCGGTGTAGCTATTTCCAAGTTTATACAGATAGCGGTGTAGATATCTCCATCTTAATACAGATGGCGGTGTAGATATTTATATGTTCATACAGATGGCGGTGCAGACATTTCCATGTTCATACAGATGGCGGTGTAGATATTTCCATGTTTATAGAGATAGTGGTTTAGTTTTTTCCATGTGTAAAGAGATAGCTTTGTAGATATTTCCATGTATATGTAGATAGCTGTGTAGATATTTCCATTTTCATGCAGATAGCGGTGTAGATATTTCCATGTTCAAACAGATAGCGGTGTAGGTATTTCCATGTTCATACAGATAGTGGTGTAGATATTTCCATGTTCATACAGATAGCGGTGTAGCTATATCCATGTTCATACAGATAGCGGGGTAGATATTTCCATGTTCATCCAGATGGCTGTGTTGATATCTCCATCTTAATACAGATGGCGGTGAAGATATTTCCATGTTCATACAGATAGCGGTGTAGATATTTCCATGTTCATACAGATAGTGGTGTAGATATTTCCATGTTCATACAGATAGAGGGGTTGATATTCCCATGTTCATACAGATAGCGGTGCTGATATTTTCATGTTTATACAGGTAGCGGTGTAGATATTTCCAAGTTTATACAGGTAGCGGTGTAGACATTTCCATGTTTATACAGATAGCGGTGTAGATATTTCTATGTTTATACAGATAGTGGTGTAGATATTTCCATCTTTATACAGATGGCGGTGTAGATATTTATATGTTCATACAGAAGGCCGTGCAGATATTTCCATGTTCATACAGATGGCGGTGTAGATATTTCCATGTTCATACCGATAGCGGTGCAGTTATTTCCATGTGTAAAGAGATAGCTGTGTAGATATTTCCATGTATATGCAGATAGCTGTGTAGATATTTCCATTTTCATGCAGATAGCGGTTTAGATATTTCCATGTTCAAACAGATAGCGGTGTAGACATATACATGTTTATACAGATAGCGGTGAACATGTATGCATGTTTACACAGATAGCGGTGTAGATATTTCCATGTTCATACAGATAGCGGTGTAGATATTTCCATGTTCATTCAGATGGCTGTGTAGATATATCCATGTTCATACAGATAGGGGTGTAGATATTTCCATGTTCATACAGATAGTGCTGTAGATATTTCCATGTTCATACAGATAGCGGTGCAGCTATTTCCATGTTCATACAGATAGCGGTGTAGATATTTCCATGTTCGTACAGATAGCGGTGTTGATATTTCCATGTTCATACAGATAGCGGTGCTGATATTTCCATGTTTATACAGGTAGCGGTGCACATATTTCCATGTTTATACAGATAGCGGTGTAGATATTTCCATGTTTATAAAGATAGCGGTGTAGATATTTCCAGCTTTATACAGATAGCGGTGTATATATCTCCATCTTAATACAGATGGAGGTGTAGTTATTTATATGTTCATACAGATGGCGGTGCAGATATTTCCATGTTCATACAGATGGCGGTGTAGATATTTGCATGTTCATACAGATGGCGGTATAGCTATTTCCATGTTCTTGGAGATAGCATTGTAGATATTTCCATGTTAATCCAGATGGCTGTGTAGATATATCCATGTTCATACAGATGGCGGTGAAGATATTTCCATGTTCATACAGATAGCGGTGTAGATATTTCCATGTTCATACAGATACTGGTGTAGATATTTCCATGTTCATACAGATAGAGGGGCTGATATTTCCATGTTCATACAGATAGCGGTGCTGATATTTCCATGTTTATACAGGGAGCGCTGTAGATATTTCCAAGTTTATACAGATAGCGGTGTAGACATTTCCATGTTTATACAGATAACGGTGTAGATATTTTCATGTTTATACAGATAGCGGTGTAGATATCTCCATCTTAATACAGATGGCGGTTTAGATATTTATATGTTCATACAGATGGCCGTGCAGATATTTCCATGTTCATACAGATGGCGGTGTAGATATTTCCATGTTCATCCATATGGCTGTGTAGATATATCCATGTTCATACAGATGGCGGTGAAGATATTTCCATGTTCATACAGATAGCGGTGTAGATATTTCCATGTTCATACGGATACCGGTGTAGATATTTCCATGTTCATACAGATAGTGGTGTAGTTATTTCCATGTTCATACAGATGGCGGTGTAGATATTTCCATGTTCATACAGATAGCCGTGAAGTTATTTCCATGTGTAAAGAGATAGCTGTGTACATATTTCCATGTATATGCAGATTGCTATGAAGATATTTCCATTTTCATGCAGACAGCGGTGTACCTATTTCCATGTTCATACAGATAGCGGTGTAGATATTTCCATGTTCAAACAGATAGCGGTGTTGATATTTCCATGTTCATACAGATATCTTTGTAGATATATCCATGTTTATACAGATAGCGGCGAAGATGTATGCATGTTTACACAGATAGCGGTGTAGATATTTCCATGTTTATACAGATAGCGGTGTTGCTATTTCCATGTTCATCCAGATGGCTGTGTAGATATATCCATGTTCATAGAGATAGCGGTGTAGATATTTCCATGTTCATACAGATAGTGCTGTAGATATTTCCATGTTCATACAGATAGCGGTGCAGCTATTTCCATGTTCATACAGATAGCGGTGTAGATATTTCCATGTTCGTACAGATAGCGTTGTAGATATTTCCATGTTCATACAGATAGCGGTGGTTATATTTCCATGTTTATACAGATAGCGGTGTAGATATTTCCATGTTTATACAGATAGCGGTGTTGATATTTCCATGTTTATAGAGATAGTGGTGTAGATATTTCCAAGTTTATACAGATAGCGGTGTAGATATCTCCATCTTAATACAGATTGCGGTGTAGATATTTATATGTTCATACAGATGGCGGTGCAGATATTTCCATGTTCATACAGATGGCGGTGTTGATATTTCCATATTTATAGAGATACTGGTGTAGTTATTTCCATGTGTAAAGAGATAGCTTTGTAGATATTTCCAAGTATATGCAGATAGCTGTGTAGATATTTCCATTTTCATGCAGATAGCGGTGTAGATATTTCCATGTTCAAACAGATAGCGGTGTAGATATTTCCATGTTCATACAGATAGTGGTGTAGATATTTCCATGTTCATACAGATGGCGGTGTAGATATTTGCATGTTCATACAGATGGCGGTATAGCTATTTCCATGTTCATGGAGATAGCGTTGTAGATATTTCCATGTTAATCCAGATGGCTGTGTAGAGATATCCATGTTCATACAGATGGCATTGAAGATATTTAAATGTTCATACAGATAGCGGTGTAGATATTTCCATGTTCATACAGGTAGTAGTGTAGATATTTCCATGTTCATACAGATTGGGGGGCTGATATTTCCATGTCCATACAGATAGCGGTGCTGATATTTCCATGTTTATACAGGTAGCGGTGTAGATATTTCCAGGTTTATACAGATAGCGGTGTAGACATTTCCATGTTTATACAGATAGCGGTGTAGATATTTCCATGTTTATACAGATAGCGGTGTAGATATCTCTATCTTAATACAGATGGCGGTGTAGATATTTATATGTTCATACAGACGGTCATGCAGATATTTCCATGTTCATACAGATGGCGGTGTAGATATATCCATGTTCATACAGATAGCGGTGTAGTTATTTCCATGTGTAAAGAGATAGCTGTGTAGATATTTCCATGTATATGCAGATAGCTGTGTAGATATTTCCATTTTCATGCAGACAGCGGTTTTGATATTTCCATGTTCAAACAGATAGCGGTGTAGATATTTCCATGTTCATACAGATAGCTTTGTAGATATATCCATGTTTATACAGATAGCGGCGAAGATGTATGCATGTTTACACAGATAGCGGTGTAGATATTTCCATGTTTCTACAGATAGCGGTGTAGATATTTCCATGTTCATCCAGATGGCTGTGTAGATATATCCATGTTCATACAGATAGGGGTGTAGATATTTCCATGTTCAAACAGATAGAGGTGTAGATATTTCCATGTATATGCAGATAGCTGTGTAGATATTTCCATTTTCATGCCGATAGCGGTGTAGATATTTCCATGTTCAAACAGATAGCGGTGTAGATATTTCCATGTTCTTACAGATATTGGTGTAGATATTTCCATGTTCATACAGATAGCGGTGTAGCTATTTCCATGTTCATACAGATAGCGGTGTAGATATTTCCATGTTCATCCAGATGGCTTTGTAGATATCTCCATCTTAATACAGATGGCGGTGAAGTTATTTCCATGTTCATACAGATAGCGGTGTATATATTTCCATGTTCATACAGATAGTGGTGTAGATATTTCCATGTTCATACAGATAGAGGGGGTGATATTTCCATGTTCATACAGATAGCGGTGCTGATATTTCCATGTTTCTACAGGTAGCGGTGTAGATATTTCCAAGTTTATACAGATAGCGGTGAAGACATTTCCATGTTTATACAGATAGCGGTGTAGATATTTCCATGTTTATACAGATAGCGGTGTAGATATCTCCATCTTAATACTGATGGCGGTGTAGATATTTATATGTTCATACAGAAGGCCGTGCAGACATTTCCATATTCATACAGATGGCGGTGTAGATATTTCCATGTTCATACCGATAGCGGTGTAGTTATTTCCATGTGTAAAGAGATAGCTGTGTAGATATTTCCATGTGTATGCAGATAGCTGTGTAGATATTTCCATTTTCATGCAGATAGCAGTTTAGATATTTCCATGTTCAAACAGATAGCGGTGTAGATATATCCATGTTTATACAGATAGCGTTGAAGATGTATGCATGTTTACACAGATAGCGGTGTAGATATTTCCATTTTCATACAGATAGCGGTGTAGATATTTCCATGTTCATCCAGATGGCTGTGTAGATATATCCATGTTCATACAGATAGGGGTGTAGATATTTCCATGTTCATACAGATAGTGCTGTAGATATTTCCATGTTCATACAGATAGCGGTGTAGATATTTCCATGTTCGTACAGATAGCGGTGTTGATATTTCCATGTTCATACAGATAGCGGTGCTGATATTTCCATGTTTATACAGGTAGCGGTGCAGATATTTCCATGTTTATACAGATAACGGTGTAGATATTTCCATGTTTATACAGATAGCGGTGTAGATATTTCCAGGTTTATAAAGATAGCGGTGTAGATGTCTCCATGTTAATACAGACGGCGGTGTAGTTATTTATATGTTCATACAGATGGCGGTGCAGATATTTCCATGTTCATGCAGATGGCGGTGTAGATATTTGCATGTTCATACAGATGGCGGTATAGCTATTTCCATGTTCATGGAGATAGCGTTGTAGATATTTCCATGTTAATCCAGATGGCTGTGTAGAGATATCCATGTTCATACAGATGGCGGTGAAGATATTTCCATGTTCATACAGATAGCGGTGTAGATATTTCCATTTTCATACAGATAGTGGTGTAGACATTTCCATGTTCATACAGATAGTGGGGCTGATATTTCCATGTTCATACAGATAGCGGTGCTGATATTTCCATGTTTATACAGGTAGCGGTGTAGATATTTCCAGGTTTATACAGATAGCGGTGTAGACATTTCCATGTTTATACAGATAGCGGTGTAGATATTTCCATGTTTATACAGATAGCGGTGTAGATATCTCTATCTTAATACAGATGGCGGTGTAGATATTTATATGTTCATACAGATGGCCATGCAGATATTTAGATGTTCATACAGATGGCGGTGTAGATATATCCATGTTCATACAGATAGCGGTGTAGTTATTTCCATGTGTAAAGAGATAGCTGTGTAGATATTTCCATGTATATGCAGATAGCTGTGTAGATATTTCCATTTTCATGCAGATAGCGGTTTAGATATTTCCATGTTCAAACAAATAGCGGTGTAGATATTTCCATGTTCATACAGAAAGCTTTGTAGATATATCCATGTTTATACAGATAGCGGCGAAGATGTATGAATGTTTACACAGATAGCGGTGTAGATATTTCCATGTTTATTCAGATAGCGGTGTAGATATTTCCATGTTCATCCAGATGGCTGTGTAGATATATCCATGTTCATACCGATAGCGGTGTAGATATTTCCATGTTCATACAGATCCTGCTGTAGACACTTCCATGTTCATACAGATAGCGGTGCAGCTATTTCCATGTTCATACAGATAGCGGTGTAGATATTTCCATGTTCGTACAGATAGCGGTGTAGATATTTCAATGTTCATACAGATAGCGGTGCTTATATTTCCATGTTTATACAGATAGCGGTGTAGATATTTCCATGTTTATATAGATAGCGGTGTAGATATTTCCATGTTTATAGAGATAGCGGTGTAGATATTTCCAAGTTTATACAGATAGTGGTGTAGATATCTCCATCTTAATACAGATGGCGGTGTAGATATTTATATGTTCATACAGATGTCGGTGCAGATATTTCCATGTTCATACAGATTGCGGTGTTGATATTTCCATGTTTATAGGGATAGTGGGTTAGTTATTTACATGTGTAAAGAGATAGCTTTGTAGATATTTCCATGTATATTCAGATAGCTGTGTAGATATTTCCATTTTCATGCAGATAGCGGTGTAGATATTACCATGTTCAAACAGATAGCGGTGTAGATATTTCCATGTTCATACAGATAGTGGTGTAGATATTTCCGTGTTCATACAGATAGCGGTGTAGCTATTTCCATGTTCATACAGAAAGCGGTGTAGATATTTCCATGTTCATCCAGATGGCTGTGTAGATACATCCATGTTCATACAGATGGCGGTGAAGATATTTCCATGTTCATACAGATAGCGGTGTAGATATTTCCATGTTCATACAGATAGTGGTGTAGATATTTCCATGTATATACAGATAGAGGGGCTGATATTTCCATGTTCATACAGATAGCGGTGCTGATATTTCCATGTTTATACAGGTAGCGGTGTAGATATTTCCAAGTTTATACAGATAGCGGTGTAGACATTTCAATGTTTATACAGATAGCGTTGTAGATATTTTCATGTTTATACAGATAGCGGTGTAGATATCTCCATCTTAATACAGATGGCGGTTTAGATATTTATATGTTCATACAGACGGCCGTGCAGATATTTCCATGTTCATACAGATGGCGGTGTAGATATTTCCTAGTTCATCCATATGGCTGTGTAGATATATCCATGTTCATACAGATGGCGGTGAAGATATTTCCATGTTCATACAGATAGCGGTGTAGATATTTCCATGTTCATACGGATACCGGTGTAGCTATTTCCATGTTCATACAGATAGTGGTGTAGTTATTTCCATGTTCATACAGATGGCGGTGCAGATATTTCCATGTTCATACAGATAGCCGTGTAGTTATTTCCATGTGTGAAGAGATAGCTGTGTAGATATTTCCATGTATATGCAGATAGCTGTGAAGATATTTCCATTTTCATGCAGACAGCGGTGTAGCTATTTCCATTTTCATACAGATAGCGGTGTAGATATTTCCATGTTCATCCAGATGGCTGTGTAGAGATATCCATGTTCATACAGATGGCGGTGAAGATATTTCCATGTTCATAAAAATAGCGGTGTAGATATTTCCATGTTCATACAGATAGCGGTGCAGCTATTTCCATGTTCATATAGATAGCGGTGTAGATATTTCCATGTTCGTACAGATAGCGGTGTAGATATTTCCATCTTCATACAGATAGCGGTGCTTATAATTCCATGTTTATACAGATAGCGGTGTAGATATTTCCATGTTTATACAGATAGCGCTGTAGATATTTCCATGTTTATAGAGATAGCGGTGTAGATATTTCCAAGTTTATACAGATAGCGGTGTAGGTATCTCCATCTTAATACAGATGGCTTTGTAGATATTTATATGTTCATACTGATGGCGGTGCAGATATTTCCATGTTCATACAGATGGCGGTGTTGATATTTCCATGTTTATAGAGATAGTGGTGTAGTTATTTCCATGTGTAAAGGGATAGCTTTGTAGATATTTCCATGTATATGCAGATAGCTGCGTAGATATTTCCATTTTCATGCAGATAGCGGTGAAGATATTTCCATGTTCAAACAGATAGCGGTGTAGCTATTTCCATGTTCATACAGATAGCGGTGTAGATATTTCCATGTTCATCCAGATGACTTTGTAGATATATCCATGTTCATACAGATGGCGGTGAAGATATTTCCATGTTTATACAGATAGCGGTGTAGATATTTCCATGTTCATACTTATAGTGGTG
The DNA here is from genome assembly GCF_029281585.2 of Gorilla gorilla gorilla. Taxonomy (NCBI): domain Eukaryota; kingdom Metazoa; phylum Chordata; class Mammalia; order Primates; family Hominidae; genus Gorilla; species Gorilla gorilla. The sequence goes on from NC_073244.2 coordinate 76,496,549, forward strand.
TAGATATTTCCATGTTCATACAGTTAGAGGGGCTGATATTTCCATGTTCATACAGATAGCGGTGCTGATATTTCCATGTTTATGCAGGTAGCGGTGTAGATATTTCCAAGTTTATACAGATAGCGGTGTAGACATTTCCATGTTTATACAGATACCGGTGTAGATATTTTCATGTTTATACAGATAGCGGTGTAGATATCTCCATCTTAATACAGATTGCGGTGTCGATATTTATATGTTCATACAGATGGCGGTGCAGATATTTCCATGTTCATACAGATGGCGGTGTTGATATTTCCATGTTTATAGAGATAGTGGTGTAGTTATTTCCATGTGTAAAGAGATAGCTTTGTAGATATTTCCCTGTATATGCAGATAGCTGTGTAGATATTTCCATTTTCATGCAGATAGCGGTGTAGATATTTCCATGTTCAAACAGATAGCGGTGTAGATATTTCCATGTTCATACAGATAGTGGTGTAGATATTTCCATGTTCATACAGATGGCGGTGTAGACATTTGCATGTTCATACAGATGGCGGTATAGCTATTTCCATGTTCATGGAGATAGCGTTGTAGATATTTCCATGTTAATCCAGATGGCTGTGTAGAGATATCCATGTTCATACAGATGGCGGTGAAGATATTTCCATGTTCATACAGATAGCGGTGTAGATATTTCCATGTTCATACAGATAGTGGTGTAGATATTTCCATGTTCATACAGATAGGGGGGCTGATATTTCCATGTTCATACAGATAGCGGTGCTGATATTTCCATGTTTATACAGGTAGCGGTGTTGATATTTCCAGGTTTATACAGATAGCGGTGTAGACATTTCCATGTTTATACAGATAGCGGTGTAGATATTTCTATGTTTAAACAGATAGCGGTGTAGATATCTCTATCTTAATACAGATGTCGGTGTGGATATTTATATGTTCATACAGACGGCCATGCAGATATTTCCATGTTCATACAGATGGCGGTGTAGATATATCCATGTTCATACAGATAGCGGTGTAGTTATTTCCATGTGTAAAGAGATAGCTGTGTAGATATTCCCATGTATATGCAGATAGCTGTGTAGATATTTGCATTTTCATGCAGATAGCGGTTTAGATATTTCCATGTTCAAACAGGTAGCGGTGTAGATATTTCCATGTTCATACAGATAGCTTTGTAGATATATCCATGTTTATACAGATAGCGGCGAAGATGTATGCATGTTTACACAGATAGCGGTGTAGATATTTCCATGTTTATACAGATAGCGGTGTAGATATTTCCATGTTCATCCAGATAGCTGTGTAGATATATCCATGTTCATACAGATAGCGGTGTAGATATTTCCATGTTCATACAGATATTGCTGTAGATATTTCCATGTTCATACAGATAGCGGTGTAGATATTTCCATGTTTATACAGATAGTAGTGTAGATATTTCCATGTTCATACAGATTGGGGGGCTGATATTTCCATGTCCATACAGATAGCGGTGCTGATATGTCCATGTTTATACAGGTAGCGGTGTAGATATTTCCAGGTTTATACAGATAGCGGTGTAGACATTTCCATGTTTATACAGATAGCGGTGTAGATATTTCCATGTTTATGCAGATAGCGGTGTAGATATCTCTATCTTAATACAGATGGCGGTGTAGATATTTATATGTTCATACAGACGGTCATGCAGATATTTCCATGTTCATACAGATGGCGGTGTAGATATATCCATGTTCATACAGATAGCGGTGTAGTTATTTCCATGTGTAAAGAGATAGCTGTGTAGATATTTCCATGTATATGCAGATAGCTGTGTAGATATTTCCATTTTCATGCAGACAGCGGTTTTGATATTTCCATGTTCAAACAGATAGCGGTGTAGATATTTCCATGTTCATACAGATAGCTTTGTAGATATATCCATGTTTATACAGATAGCGGCGAAGATGTATGCATGTTTACACAGATAGCGGTGTAGATATTTCCATGTTTATACAGATAGCGGTGTAGATATTTCCATGTTCATCCAGATGGCTGTGTAGATATATCCATGTTCATACAGATATGGGTGTAGATATTTCCATGTTCAAACAGATAGAGGTGTAGATATTTCCATGTTCAAACAGATAGAGGTGTAGATATTTCCATGTTCATACAGATAGCGGTGTAGATATTTCCATGTTCATACAGATAGCGGTGTATATATTTCCATGTTCATACAGATAGCGGTGTAGATATTTCCATGTTCATACAGATAGCGGTGTAGATATTTCCATGTTTATCCAGATGGCTGTGTAGATATATCCATGTTCATACAGATAGGGGTGTAGATATTTCCATTTTCATGCAGATAGTGCTGAAGATATTTCCATGTTCATACAGATAGCGGTGCAGCTATTTCCGTGTTCATACAGATAGCGATGTAGATATTTCCATGTTCGTACAGATAGCGGTGTAGATATTTCCATGTTCATACAGATAGCGGTGCTGATATTTCCATGTTTATACAGGTAGCGGTGCAGATATTTCCATGTTTATACAGATTGCGGTGTAGATATTTCCAGGTTTATACAGATAGCGGTGTAGATATCTCCATCTTAATACAGATGGCGGTGTAGTTATTTATATGTTCATACAGATGGCGGTGCAGATATTTCCATGTTCATACAGATGGCGGTGTAGATATTTGCATGTTCATACAGATGGCGGTATAGCTATTTCCATGTTCATGGAGATAGCGTTGTAGATATTTCCATGTTAATCCAGATGGATGTGTAGAGGTATCCATGTTCATACAGATGGCGGTGAAGATATTTCCATGTTCATACAGATAGCGGTGTAGATATTTCCATGTTCATACAGATAGCGGTGTAGATATTTCCATGTTCATACAGATAGGGGGGCTGATATTTCCATGTTCATACAGATAGCGGTGCTGATATTTCCATGTTTATACAGGTAGCGGTGTAGATATTTCCAGGTTTATAAAGATAGCGGTGTTGACATTTCCATGTTTATACAGATAGCGGTGTAGATATTTCCATGTTTATACAGATAGCGGTGTAGATATCTCTATCTTAATACAGGTGGCGGTGTAGATATATATATGTTCATACAGACGGCCATGCAGATATTTCCAGGTTCATACAGATGGCGGTGTAGATATATCCATGTTCATACAGATAGCGGTGTAGTTATTTCCATGTGTAAAGAGATAGCTGTGTAGATATTTCCATGTATATGCAGATAGCTGTGTAGATATTTCCGTTTTCATGCAGAAAGCGGTTTAGATATTTCCATGTTCAAACAGATAGCGGTATAGATATTTCCATGTTCATACAGAAAGCTTTGTAGATATATCCATGTTTATACAGATAGCGGCGAAGATGTATGCATGTTTACACAGATAGCGGTGTAGATATTTCCATGTTCATACAGATAGCGGTGTAGATATTTCCATGTTCATCCAGATGGCTGTGTAGATATATCCATGTTCATACAGATAGGGGTGTAGATATTTCCATTTTCCTGCAGATAGTGCTGTAGATATTTCCATGTTCATACAGATAGCGGTGCAGCTATTTCCATGTTCGTACAGATAGCGATGTAGATATTTCCATGTTCGTACAGATAGCGGTGTAGATATTTCCATGTTCATACAGATAGCGGTGCTGATATTTCCATGTTTATACAGGTAGCGGTGCAGATATTTCCATGTTTATACAGATAGCGGTGTAATTATTTCCATGTCTATAAAGATAGCGGTGTAGATATTTCCAGGTTTATACAGATAGCGGTGTAGATATCTCCATCTTAATACAGATGGCGGTGTAGTTATTTATATGTTCATACAGATGGCGATGCAGATATTTCCATGTTCATACAGATGGCGGTGTAGATATTTGCATGTTCATACAGATGGCGGTATAGCTATTTCCATGTTCATGGAGATAGCGTTGTAGATATTTCCATGTTAATCCAGATGGATGTGTAGAGATATCCATGTTCATACAGATGGCGGTGAAGATATTTCCATGTTCATACAGATAGCGGTGTAGATATTTCCATGTTCATACAGATAGCGGTGTAGATATTTCCATGTTCATACAGATAGGGGGGCTGATACTTCCATGTTCATACAAATAGCGGTGCTGATATTTCCATATTTATACAGGTAGCGGTGTAGATATTTCCAGGTTTATACAGATAGCGGTGTAGACATTTCCAAGTTTATACAGATAGCGGTGTAGATATTTCCATGTTTATACAGATAGTGGTTTAGATATCTCTATCTTAATACAGATGGCGGTGTAGATATTTATATGTTCATACAGACGGCCATGCAGATATTTCCATGTTCATACAGATGGCGGTGTAGATATTTCCATGTGTAAAGAGATAGCTGTGTAGATATTTCCATGTATATGCAGATAGCTGTGTAGATATTTCCATTTTCATGCAGATAGCGGTTTAGATATTTCCATGTTCAAACAGATAGCGGTGTAGATATTTCCATGTTCATACAGATAGCTTTGTAGATATATCCATGTTTATACAGATAACGGCGAAGATGTATGCATGTTTACACAGATACCGGTGTAGATATTTATATGTTCATAGAGATGGCGGTGCAGATATTTCCATGTTCTTACAGATGGCGGTGTTGATATTTCCATGTTTATAGAGATAGTGGTGTAGTTATTTCCATGTGTAAAGAGATAGCTTTGTAGATATTTCCATGTATATGCAGATAGCTGTGTAGATATTTCCATTTTCATGCAGATAGCGGTGTAGATATTTCCATGTTCAAACAGATAGCGGTGTAGATATTTCCATGTTCATACAGATAGCGGTGCTGATATTTCCATGTTTATACAGGTAGCGGTGTAGATATTTCCAGGTTTATACAGATAGCGGTGTAGACATTTCCATGTTTATACAGATAGTGGTGTAGATATTTCCATGTTTATAGAGATAGTTGTGTAGTTATTTCCATGTGTAAAGAGATAGCTTTGTAGATATTTCCATGTATATGCAGGTAGCGGTGTAGATATTTCCATGTTCATACAGATAGCGGTGTAGATATTTCCATGTTCATCCTGATGGCTGTGTAGATATATCCATGTTCATACAGATAGCGGTGTAGATATTTCCATGTTTATAAAGATAGCGGTGTAGATATTTCCAGGTTTATACAGATAGCGGTGTAGATATCTCCATCTTAATACAGATGGCGGTGTAGTTATTTATATGTTCATACAGATGGCGGTGCAGATATTTCCATGTTCATACAGATGGCGGTGTAGGTATTTGCATGTTCATACAGATGGCGGTATAGCTATTTCCATGTTCATGGAGATAGCGTTGCAGATATTTCCATGTTAATCCAGATGGCTGTGTAGAGATATCCATGTTCATACAGATGGCGGTGAAGATATTTCCATGTTCATACAGATAGCGGTGTAGATATTTCCATGTTCATACAGATAGTGGTGTAGATATTTCCATGTTCATACAGATAGGGTGGCTGATATTTCCATGTTCATACAGATAGCGGTGCTGATATTTCCAAGTTTATACAGGTAGCGGTGTAGATATTTCCAGGTTTATACAGATAGCGGTGTAGACATTTCCATGTTTATACAGATAGCGGTGTAGATATTTCCATGTTTATACAGATAACGGTGTAGATATCTCTATCTTAATACAGATGGCGGTGTAGATATTTATATGTTCATACAGACGGCCATGCAGATATTTCCATGTTCATACAGATGGCGGTGTAGATATATCCATGTTCATACAGATAGCGGTGTAGTTATTTCCATGTGTAAAGAGTTAGCTGTGTAGAAATTTCCATGTATATGCAGATAGCTGTGTAGATATTTCCATTTTCATGCAGATAGCGGTTTAATTATTTCTATGTTCAAACAGATAGTGGTGTAGATATTTCCATGTTCATACAAAAAGCTTTGTAGATATATCCATGTTTATACAGATAGCGGCGAAGATGTATGCATGTTTACACAGATAGCGGTGTAGATATTTCCATGTTTATTCAGATAGCGGTGTAGATATTTCCATGTTCATCCAGATGGCTGTGTAGATATAAACATGTTCATACAGATAGCGGTGGAGATATTTCCATGTTCATACAGATAGTGCTGTAGATATTTCCATGTTCATACAGATAGCGGTGCAGCTATTTCCATGTTCATACAGTTAGCGGTGTAGATATTTCCATGTTCGTACAGATAGCGGTGTAGATATTTCCATGTTCATACAGATAGCGGTGCTTATATTTCCATGTTTATACAGATAGCGGTGTAGATATTTCCATGTTTATACAGATAGCGGTGTAGATATTTCCATGTTTATGGAGATAGCGGTGTAGATATTTCCAAGTTTATACAGATAGCGGTGTAGATATCTCCATCTTAATACAGATTGCGGTGTAGATATTTATATGTTCATACAGATGGCGGTGCAGATATTTCCATGTTCATACAGATGGCGGTGTTGATATTTCCATGTTTATAGAGATAGTGGTGTAGTTATTTCCATGTGTAAAGAGATAGCTTTGTAGATATTTCCATGTATATTCAGATAGCTGTGTAGATATTTCCATTTTCATGCAGATAGCGGTGTAGATATTTCCATGTTCAAACAGATAGCGGTGTAGATATTTCCATGTTCATATAGATAGTGGTGTAGATATTTCCATGTTCATACAGATAGCGGTGTAGCTATTTCCATGTTCATACAGAAAGCGGTGTAGATATTTCCATGTTCATCCAGATGGCTGTGTAGAGATATCCATGTTCATACAGATGGCGGTGAAGATATTTCCATGTTCATACAGATAGCGGTGTAGATATTTCCATGTTCATACAGATAGTGGTGTAGATATTTCCATGTTCATACAGATAGAGGGGCTGATATTTCCATGTTCATACAGATAGCGGTGCTGATATTTCCATGTTTATACAGGTAGCAGTGTAGATATTTCCATGTTTATACAGATAGCTGTGTAGATATTTCCATGTTTATACAGATAGCGGTGTAGATATCTCCATCTTAATACATATGGCAGTGTAGATATTTATACGTTCATACAGATGGCCGTGCAGATATTTCCATGTTCATACAGATGGCGGTGTAGATATTTCCATGTTCATACAGATAGCGGTGTAGTTATTTCCATGTGCAAAGAGATAGCTATGTAGATATTTCCATGTGTATGCAGATAGCTGTGTAGATATTTCCATTTTCATGCAGATAGCGGTTTAGAGATTTCCATGTTCAAACAGATAGCGGTGTAGATATTTCCATGTTCATACAGATAGCGGTGAAGATGTATGCATGTTTACACAGATAGCGGTGTAGATATTTCCATGTTCATACAGATAGCGGTGTAGATATTTCCATATTCATCCAGATGGCTGTGTAGATATATCCATGTTCATACAGATAGCGGCGTAGATATTTCCATGTTCATACAGATAGCGGTGTAGATATTTCCATGTTCATACAGATAGCGGTGTATATATTTCCATGTTCGTACAGATAGCGGTGTAGATATTTCCATGTTTGTACAGATAGCGGTGCTGATATTTCCATGTTTATACAGTCAGCGGTGTGGATATTTCCATGTTTATACAGATAGCGGTGTGGATATTTCCATGTTTATGCAGATAGCGGTGTAGTTATTTCCAGGTTTATACAGATAGCGGTGTAGATATCTCCATCTTAATACGGATGGCGGTGTAGATATTTATATGTTCATACCGATGGCGGTGCAGATATTTCCATGTTCATACAGATGGCGGTGTAGCTATTTCCATGTTCATACAGATAGCGGTGTAGCTATATCCATGTTCATGAAGATAGCGGTGTAGATATTTCCATATTCATCCATATTGCTGTGTAGATATATCCATGTTCATACTGATGGCGGTGAAGATATTTCCATGTTCATACAGATAGCGGTGTAGATATTTCCATGTTCATACAGATAGCGGTGTAGATATTTCCATGTTCATCCAGATGGCTGTGTAGATATATCCATGTTCATACAGATGGCGATGAAGATATTTCCATGTACAAACAGATAGCGGTGTAGATATTTCCATGTTCATACAGATAGCGGTGTAGATATTTCCATGTTCATACAGATAGTGGTGTAGATATTTCCATGTTCATACAGATGGCGGTGTAGATATTTATATGTTCATACAGACGGCGGTGCAGATATTTCCATGTTCATACAGATGTCAGTGTAGATATTTCCATGTTTTTAGAGATAGTGGTGTAGTTATTTCCATGTGTAAAGAGATAGCTTTGTAGATATTTCCATGTATATGCAGATAGCTGTGTAGATATTTCCATTTTCATGCAGATAGCGGTGTAGATATTTCCATGTTCAAACAGATAGCGGTGTAGATATTTCCATGTTCTTACAGATATTGGTGTAGATATTTCCATGTTCATACAGATAGCGGTGTAGCTATTTCCATGTTCATACAGATAGCGGTGTAGATATTTCCATGTTCATCCAGATGGCTGTGTAGATATCTCCATCTTAATACAGATGGCGGTGAAGTTATTTCCATGTTCATACAGATAGCGGTGTATATATTTCCATGTTCATACAGATAGTGGTGTAGATATTTCCATGTTCATACAGATAGAGGGGGTGATATTTCCATGTTCATACAGATAGCGGTGCTGATATTTCCATGTTTCTACAGGTAGCGGTGTAGATATTTCCAAGTTTATACAGATAGCGGTGAAGACATTTCCATGTTTATACAGATAGCGGTGTAGATATTTCCATGTTTATACAGATAGCGGTGTAGATATCTCCATCTCAATACTGATGGCGGTGTAGATATTTATATGTTCATACAGAAGGCCGTGCAGACATTTCCATATTCATACAGATTGCGGTGTAGATATTTCCATGTTCATACCGATAGCGGTGTAGTTATTTCCATGTGTAAAGAGATAGCTGTGTAGATATTTCCATGTGTATGCAGATAGCTGTGTAGATATTTCCATTTTCATGCAGATAGCTTTTTAGATATTTCCATGTTCAAACAGATAGCGGTGTAGATATATCCATGTTTATACAGATAGCGTTGAAGATGTATGCATGTTTACACAGATAGCGGTGTAGATATTTCCATTTTCATACAGATAGCGGTGTAGATATTTCCATGTTCATCCAGATGGCTGTGTAGATATAACCATGTTCATACAGATAGGGGTGTAGATATTTCCATGTTCATACAGATAGTGCTGTAGATATTTCCATGTTCATACAGATAGCGGTGTAGATATTTCCATGTTCGTACAGATAGCGGTGTTGATATTTCCATGTTCATACAGATAGCGGTGCTGATATTTCCATGTTTATACAGGTAGCGGTGCAGATATTTCCATGTTTATACAGATAACGGTGTAGATATTTCCATGTTTATACAGATAGCGGTGTAGATATTTCCAGGTTTATAAAGATAGCGGTGTAGATGTCTCCATGTTAATACAGACGGCGGTGTAGTTATTTATATGTTCATACAGATGGCGGTGCAGATATTTCCATGTTCATGCAGATGGCGGTGTAGATATTTGCATGTTCATACAGATGGCGGTATAGCTATTTCCATGTTCATGGAGATAGCGTTGTAGATATTTCCATGTTAATCCAGATGGCTGTGTAGAGATATCCATGTTCATACAGATGGCGGTGAAGATATTTCCATGTTCATACAGATAGCGGTGTAGATATTTCCATGTTCATACAGATAGTGGTGTAGACATTTCCATGTTCATACAGATAGTGGGGCTGATATTTCCATGTTCATACAGATAGCGGTGCTGATATTTCCATGTTTATACAGGTAGCGGTGTAGATATTTCCAGGTTTATACAGATAGCGGTGTAGACATTTCCATGTTTATACAGATAGCGGTGTAGATATTTCCATGTTTATACAGATAGCGGTGTAGATATCTCTATCTTAATACAGATGGCGGTGTAGATATTTATATGTTCATACAGATGGCCATGCAGATATTTAGATGTTCATACAGATGGCGGTGTAGATATATCCATGTTCATACAGATAGCGGTGTAGTTATTTCCATGTGTAAAGAGATAGCTGTGTAGATATTTCCATGTATATGCAGATAGCTGTGTAGATATTTCCATTTTCATGCAGATAGCGGTTTAGATATTTCCATGTCCAAACAAATAGCGGTGTAGATATTTCCATGTTCATACAGAAAGCTTTGTAGATATATCCATGTTTATACAGATAGCGGCGAAGATGTATGAATGTTTACACAGATAGCGGTGTAGATATTTCCATGTTTATTCAGATAGCGGTGTAGATATTTCCATGTTCATCCAGATGGCTGTGTAGATATATCCATGTTCATACCGATAGCGGTGTAGATATATCCATGTTCATACAGATCCTGCTGTAGACACTTCCATGTTCATACAGATAGCGGTGCAGCTATTTCCATGTTCATACAGATAGCGGTGTAGATATTTCCATGTTCGTACAGATAGCGGTGTAGATATTTCAATGTTCATACAGATAGCGGTGCTTATATTTCCATGTTTATACAGATAGCGGTGTAGATATTTCCATGTTTATATAGATAGCGGTGTAGATATTTCCATGTTTATAGAGATAGCGGTGTAGATATTTCCAAGTTTATACAGATAGTGGTGTAGATATCTCCATCTTAATACAGATGGCGGTGTAGATATTTATATGTTCATACAGATGTCGGTGCAGGTATTTCCATGTTCATACAGATTGCGGTGTTGATATTTCCATGTTTATAGGGATAGTGGGTTAGTTATTTACATGTGTAAAGAGATAGCTTTGTAGATATTTCCATGTATATTCAGATAGCTGTGTAGATATTTCCATTTTCATGCAGATAGCGGTGTAGATATTACCATGTTCAAACAGATAGCGGTGTAGATATTTCCATGTTCATACAGATAGTGGTGTAGATATTTCCATGTTCATACAGATAGCGGTGTAGCTATTTCCATGTTCATACAGAAAGCGGTGTAGATATTTCCATGTTCATCCAGATGGCTGTGTAGATACATCCATGTTCATACAGATGGCGGTGAAGATATTTCCATGTTCATACAGATAGCGGTGTAGATATTTCCATGTTCATACAGATAGTGGTGTAGATATTTCCATGTTCATACAGATAGAGGGGCTGATATTTCCATGTTCATACAGATAGCGGTGCTGATATTTCCATGTTTATACAGGTAGCGGTGTAGATATTTCCAAGTTTATACAGATAGCGGTGTAGACATTTCAATGTTTATACAGATAGCGTTGTAGATATTTTCATGTTTATACAGATAGCGGTGTAGATATCTCCATCTTAATACAGATGGCGGTTTAGATATTTATATGTTCATACAGACGGCCGTGCAGATATTTCCATGTTCATACAGATGGCGGTGTAGATATTTCCTAGTTCATCCATATGGCTGTGTAGATATATCCATGTTCATACAGATGGCGGTGAAGATATTTCCATGTTCATACAGATAGCGGTGTAGATATTTCCATGTTCATACGGATACCGGTGTAGCTATTTCCATGTTCATACAGATAGTGGTGTAGTTATTTCCATGTTCATACAGATGGCGGTGCAGATATTTCCATGTTCATACAGATAGCCGTGTAGTTATTTCCATGTGTGAAGAGATAGCTGTGTAGATATTTCCATGTATATGCAGATAGCTGTGAAGATATTTCCATTTTCATGCAGACAGCGGTGTAGCTATTTCCATTTTCATACAGATAGCGGTGTAGATATTTCCATGTTCATCCAGATGGCTGTGTAGAGATATCCATGTTCATACAGATGGCGGTGAAGATATTTCCATGTTCATAAAAATAGCGGTGTAGATATTTCCATGTTCATACAGATAGCGGTGCAGCTATTTCCATGTTCATATAGATAGCGGTGTAGATATTTCCATGTTCGTACAGATAGCGGTGTAGATATTTCCATCTTCATACAGATAGCGGTGCTTATATTTCCATGTTTATACAGATAGCGGTGTAGATATTTCCATGTTTATACAGATAGCGCTGTAGATATTTCCATGTTTATAGAGATAGCGGTGTAGATATTTCCAAGTTTATACAGATAGCGGTGTAGATATCTCCATCTTAATACAGATGGCTTTGTAGATATTTATATGTTCATACTGATGGCGGTGCAGATATTTCCATGTTCATACAGATGGCGGTGTTGATATTTCCATGTTTATAGAGATAGTGGTGTAGTTATTTCCATGTGTAAAGGGATAGCTTTGTAGATATTTCCATGTATATGCAGATAGCTGCGTAGATATTTCCATTTTCATGCAGATAGCGGTGAAGATATTTCCATGTTCAAACAGATAGCGGTGTAGCTATTTCCATGTTCATACAGATAGCGGTGTAGATATTTCCATGTTCATCCAGATGACTTTGTAGATATATCCATGTTCATACAGATGGCGGTGAAGATATTTCCATGTTCATACAGATAGCGGTGTAGATATTTCCATGTTCATACATATAGTGTGGTAGATATTTCCATGTTCATACAGTTAGAGGGGCTGATATTTCCATGTTCATACAGATAGCGGTGCTGATATTTCCATGTTTATGCAGGTAGCGGTGTAGATATTTCCAAGTTTATACAGATAGCGGTGTAGACATTTCCATGTTTATACAGATACCGGTGTAGATATTTTCATGTTTATACAGATAGCGGTGTAGATATCTCCATCTTAATGCAGATTGCGGTGTCGATATTTATATGTTCATACAGATGGCGGTGCAGATATTTCCATGTTCATACAGATGGCGGTGTTGATATTTCCATGTTTATAGAGATAGTGGTGTAGTTATTTCCATGTGTAAAGAGATAGCTTTGTAGATATTTCCCTGTATATGCAGATAGCTGTGTAGATATTTCCATTTTCATGCAGATAGCGGTGTAGATATTTCCATGTTCAAACAGATAGCGGTGTAGATATTTCCATGTTCATACAGATAGTGGTGTAGATATTTCCATGTTCATACAGATGGCGGTGTAGATATTTGCATGTTCATACAGATGGCGGTATAGCTATTTCCATGTTCATGGAGATAGCGTTGTAGATATTTCCATGTTAATCCAGATGGCTGTGTAGAGATATCCATGTTCATACAGATGGCGGTGAAGATATTTCCATGTTCATACAGATAGCGGTGTAGATATTTCCATGTTCATACAGATAGTGGTGTAGATATTTCCATGTTCATACAGATAGGGGGGCTGATATTTCCATGTTCATACAGATAGCGGTGCTGATATTTCCATGTTTATACAGGTAGCGGTGTAGATATTTCCAGGTTTATACAGATAGCGGTGTAGACATTTCCATGTTTATACAGATAGCGGTGTAGATAGTTCTATGTTTAAACAGATAGCGGTGTAGATATCTCTATCTTAATACAGATGTCGGTGTGGATATTTATATGTTCATACAGACGGCCATGCAGATATTTCCATGTTCATACAGATGGCGGTGTAGATATATCCATGTTCATACAGATAGCGGTGTAGTTATTTCCATGTGTAAAGAGATAGCTGTGTAGATATTCCCATGTATATGCAGATAGCTGTGTAGATATTTGCATTTTCATGCAGATAGCGGTTTAGATATTTCCATGTTCAAACAGGTAGCGGTGTAGATATTTCCATGTTCATACAGATAGCTTTGTAGATATATCCATGTTTATACAGATAGCGGCGAATATGTATGCATGTTTACACAGATAGCGGTGTAGATATTTCCATGTTTATACAGATAGCGGTGTAGATATTTCCATGTTCATCCAGGTAGCTGTGTAGATATATCCATGTTCATACAGATAGCGGTGTAGATATTTCCATGTTCATACAGATAGTGCTGTAGATATTTCCATGTTCATACAGATAGCGGTGCAGCTATTTCCATGTTCATACAGATAGCGGTGCACATATTTCCATGTTCGTGCAGATAGCGGTGTAGATATTTCCATGTTCATACAGATAGCGGTGCTTATATTTCCATGTTTATACAGATAGCGGTGTAGATATTTCCATGTTTATACAGATAGCGGTGTAGATATTTCCATGTTTATAGAGATAGCGGTGTAGATATTTCCAAGTTTATACAGATAGCGGTGTAGATATCACCATCTTAATACAGATTGTGGTGTAGATATTTATATGTTCATACAGATGGCGGTGCAGATATTTCCATGTTCATACAGATGGCGGTGTTGATATTTCCATGTTTATAGAGATAGTGGTGTAGTTATTTCCATGTGTAAAGAGATAGCTTTGTAGATATTTCCATGTATATGCAGATAGCGGTGTAGATATTTCCATGTTCATACAGATAGCGGTGTAGATATTTCCATGTTCATCCAGATGGCTGTGTAGATATATCTATGTTCATACAGATAGGGGTGTAGATATTTCCATTTTCATGCAGATAGTGCTGTAGATATTTCCATGTTCGTACAGATAGCAGTGTAGATATTTCCATGTTCATACAGATAGCGGTGCTGATATTTCCATGTTTATACAGGTAGCGGTGCACATATTTCCATGTTTATACAGATAGCGGTGTAGATATTTCCATGTTTATAAAGATAGCGGTATAGATATTTCCAGGTTTATACAGATAGCGGTGTAGATATCTCCATCTTAATACAGATGGCGGTTTAGTTATTTATATGTTCATACAGATGGCGGTGCAGATATTTCCATGTTCATACAGATGGCGGTGTAGATATTTGCATGTTCATACAGATGGCGGTATAGCTATTTCCATGTTCATGGAGATAGCGTTGCAGATATTTCCATGTTAATCCAGATGGCTGTGTAGAGATATCCATGTTCATACAGATGGCGGTGAAGATATTTCCATGTTCATACAGATAGCGGTGCAGATATTTCCATGTTCATACAGATAGTGGTGTAGATATTTCCATGTTCATACAGATAGCGGTGCTGATATTTCCATGTTTATACAGGTAGCGGTGTAGATATTTCCAGGTTTATACAGATAGCGGTGTAGACATTTCCATGTTTATACAGATAGCGGTGTAGATATTTCCATGTTTATACAGATAGCGGTGTAGATATCTCTATCTTAATACAGATGGCGGTGTAGACATTTATATGTTCATACAGACGGCCATGCAGATATTTCCATGTTCATACAGATGGCGGTGTAGATAGATCCATGTTCATACAGATAGCGGTGTAGTTATTTCCATGTGTAAAGAGATAGCTGTGTAGATATTCCCATGTATATGCAGATAGCTGTGTAGATATTTCCATTTTCATGCAGATAGCGGTTTAGATATTTCCATGTTCAAACAGATAGCGGTGTAGATATTTCCATGTTCATACAGATAGCTTTGTAGATATATCCATGTTTATACAGATAGCGGCGAAGATGTATGCATGTTTACACAGATAGCTGTGTAGATATTTCCATGTATATGCAGATAGCTGTGTAGATATTTCCATTTTCATGCAGATAGCGGTGTAGATATTTCTATGTTCAAACAGATAGCGGTGTAGATATTTCCATGTTCATACAGATAGTGGTGTAGATATTTCCATGATCATACAGATAACGGTGTAGCTATTTCCATGTTCATACAGAAAGCGGTGTAGATATTTCCATGTTCATCCAGATGGCTGTGTAGATATATCCATGTTCATACAGATGGCGGTGAAGATATTTCCATGTTCATACAGATAGCGGTGTAGATATTTCCATGTTCATACAGATAGTGGTGTAGATATTTCCATGTTCATACAGATAGAGGGGCTGATATTTCCATGTTCATACAGATAGCGGTGCTGATATTTCCATGTTTATACAGGTAGCAGTGTAGATATTTCCAAGTTTATACAGATAGCGGTTTAGACATTTCAATGTTTATACAGATAGCGTTGTAGATATTTTAATGTTTATACAGATAGCGGTGTAGATATCTCCATCTTAATACAGATGGCAGTGTAGATATTTATATGTTCATACAGATGGCGGTGCAGATATTTCCATGTTCAAACAGATGGCGGTGTAGATATTTCCATGTTCATACAGATAGCGGTGTAGATATTTCCATGTTCAAACAGATACCGGTGTAGATATTTCCATGTTCATACAGATAGCAGTGCTTATATTTCCATGTTTATATAGGTAGCGGTGTAGATATTTCCATGTTTATACAGATAGCGGTGTAGATATTTCCATGTTTATACAGATAGCGGTGTAGATATTTCCATGTTCATACAGATGGCGTTGTAGATATTTCCATGTTCATACAGATAGCAGTGTAGTTATTTCCATGTGCAAAGAGATAGCTATGTAGATATTTCCATGTGTATGCAGATAGCTGTGTAGATATTTCCATTTTCATGCAGATAGCGGTTTAGAGATTTCCATGTTCAAACAGATAGCGGTGTAGATATTTCCATGTTCATACAGATAGCGGTGTATATATTTCCATGTTCGTACAGATAGCGGTGTAGATATTTCCATGTTCATACAGATAGCGGTGCTGATATTTCCATGTTTATACAGTCAGCGGTGTGGATATTTCCATGTTTATACAGATAGCGGTGTGGATATTTCCATGTTTATGCAGCTAGCGGTGTAGATATTTCCAGGTTTATACAGATAGCGGTGTAGATATCTCCATCTTAATATGGATGGCGGTGTTGATATTTATATGTTCATACCGATGGCGGTGCAGATATTTCCATGTTCATACAGATGGCGGTGTAGCTATTTCCATGTTCATACAGATAGCGGTGTAGCTATATCCATGTTCATGAAGATAGCGGTGTAGATATTTCCATGTTCATCCATATTGCTGTGTAGATATATCCATGTTCATACAGATGGCTTTGAAGATATTTCCATGTTCATACAGATAGCGGTGTAGATATTTCCATGTTCATACAGATAGCGGTGTAGATATTTCCATGTTCATCCAGATGGCTGTGTAGATATATCCATGTTCATACAGATGGCGATGAAGATATTTCCATGTACATACAGATAGCGGTGTAGATATTTCCATGTTCATACAGATAGCGGTGTAGATATTTCCATGTTCATACAGATAGTGGTGTAGATATTTCCATGTTCATACAGATGGCGGTTTAGATATTTATATGTTCATACAGACGGCGGTGCAGATATTTCCATGTTCATACAGATGTCAGTGTAGATATTTCCATGTTTTTATAGATAGTGGTGTAGTTATTTCCATGTGTAAAGAGATAGCTTTGTAGATATTTCCATGTACATGCAGATAGCTGTGTAGATATTTCCATTTTCATGCAGATAGCGGTGTAGATATTTCCGTGTTCAAACAGATAGCGGTGTAGATATTTCCATGTTCTTACAGATATTGGTGTAGATATTTCCATGTTCATACAGATAGCGGTGTAGCTATTTCCATGTTCATACAGATAGCGGTGTAGATATTTCCATGTTCATCCAGATGGCTGTGTAGATATCTCCATCTTAATACAGATGGCGGTGAAGATATTTCCATGTTCATACAGATAGCGGTGTATATATTTCCATGTTCATACAGATAGTGGTGTAGATATTTCCATGTTCATACCGATAGAGGGGGTGATATTTCCATGTTCATACGGATACCGGTGTAGATATTTCCATGTTCATACAGATAGTGGTGTAGTTATTTCCATGTTCATACAGATGGCGGTGCAGATATTTCCATGTTCATACAGATAGCCGTGTAGTTATTTCCATGTGTGAAGAGATAGCTGTGTAGATATTTCCATGTATATGCAGATAGCTGTGAAGATATTTCCATTTTCATGCAGACAGCGGTGTAGCTATTTCCATGTTCATACAGATAGCGGTGTAGATATTTCCATGTTCATGCAGATGGCTGTGTAGAGATATCCATGTTCATACAGATGGCGGTGAAGATATTTCCATGTTCATACAGATAGCGGTGCAGATATTTCCATGTTCATACAGATAGTGCTGTAGATATTTCCATGTTCATACAGATAGCGGTGCAGCTATTTCCATGTTAATACAGATAGCGGTGTACATATTTCCATGTTCGTACAGATAGCGGTGTAGATATTTCCATGTTCCTACAGATAGCGGTGCTTATATTTCCATGTTTATACATATAGCGGTGTAGATATTTCCATGTTTATACAGATAGCGGTGTAGATATTTCCATGTTTATAGAGATAGCGGTGTAGATATTTCCAAGTTTATACAGATAGCGGTGTAGATATCTCCATCTTAATACAGATGGCTTTGTAGATATTTATATGTTCATACTGATGGCGGTGCAGATATTTCCATGTTCATACAGATAGTGGTGTAGATATTTCCATGTTCATACAGATAGAGGGGCTGATATTTCCATGTTCATACAGATAGCGGTGCTGATATTTCCATGTTTATGCAGGTAGCGGTGTAGATATTTCCAAGTTTATACAGATAGCGGTGCAGACATTTCCATGTTTATACAGATACCGGTGTAGATATTTTCATGTTTATACAGATAGCGGTGTAGATATCTCCATCTTAATACAGATTGCGGTGTAGATATTTATATGTTCATACAGATGGCGGTGCAGATATTTCCATGTTCATACAGATGGCGGTGTTGATATTTCCATGTTTATAGAGATAGTGGTGTAGTTATTTCCATGTGTAAAGAGATAGCTTTGTAGATATTTCCATGTATATTCAGATAGCTGTGTAGATATTTCCATGTTCGTACAGATAGCGGTGTAGATATTTCCATGTTCATACAGATAGCGGTGCTTATATTTCCATGTTTATACAGGTAGCGGTGTGGATATTTCCATGTTTATACAGATAGCGGTATAGATATTTCCATGTTTATACAGATAGCGGTGTAGATATTTCCAAGTTTATACAGATAGCGGTGTAGATATCTCCATCTTAATACAGATGGCGGTGTAGTTATTTATATGTTCATACAGACGGCGGTGCAGATATTTCCATGTTCATACAGATGGCGGTGTAGATATTTGCATGTTCATACAGATGGCGGTATAGCTATTTCCATGTTCATGGAGATAGCGTTGTAGATATTTCCATGTTAATCCAGATGGCTGTGTAGAGATATCCATGTTCATACAGATGGCGGTGAAGATATTTCCATGTTCATACAGATAGCGGTGCAGATATTTCCATGTTCATACAGATAGTGGTGTAGATATTTCCATGTTCATACAGATAGGGGGGCTGATATTTCCATGTTCATACAGATAGCGGTGCTGATATTTCCATGTTTATACAGGTAGCGGTGTAGATATTTCCAGGTTTATACAGATAGCGGTGTAGACATTTCCATGTTTATACAGATAGCGGTGTAGATATTTCCATGTTTAAACAGATAGCGGTGTAGATATCTCTATCTTAATACAGATGTCGGTGTAGATAATTATATGTTCATACAGACGGCCATGCAGATATTTCCATGTTCATACAGATGGCGGTGTAGATATATCCATGTTCATACAGATAGCGGTGTAGTTATTTCCATGTGTAAAGAGATAGCTGTGTAGATATTCCCATGTATATGCAGATAGCGGTGTAGATATTTGCATTTTCATGCAGATAGCGGTTTAGTTATTTCCATGTTCAAACAGATAGCGGTGTAGTTATTTCCATGTTCATACAGATAGCTTTGTAGATATATCCATGTTTATACAGATAGCGGCGAAGATGTATGCATGTTTACACAGATAGCGGTGTAGATATTTCCATATTTATACAGATAGCGGTGTAGATATTTCCATGTTCCTACAGATAGCGGTGCTTATATTTCCATGTTTATAGAGATAGCGGTGTAGATATTTCCATGTTTATACAGATAGCGGTGTAGATATTTCCATGTTTATAGAGATAGCGGTGTAGATATTTCCAAGTTTATACAGATAGCGGTGTAGATATCACCATCTTACTACAGATTGCGGTGTAGATATTTATATGTTCATACAGATGGCGGTGCAGATATTTCCATGTTCATACAGATGGCCGTGTTGATATTTCCATGTTTATAGAGATAGTGGTGTAGTTATTTCCATGTGTAAAGAGATAGCTTTCTAGATATTTCCATGTATATGCAGATAGCGGTGTAGATATTTCCATGTTCATACAGATAGCGGTGTAGATATTTCCATGTTCATCCAGATGGCTGTGTAGATATATCCATGTTCATACAGATAGGTGTGTAGATATTTCCATTTTCATGCAGATAGTGCTGTAGATATTTCCATGTTCATACAGATAGCGGTGCAGCTATTTCCGTGTTCATACAGATAGCGATGTAGATATTTCCATGTTCGTACAGATAGCGGTGTAGATATTTCCATGTTCATACAGATAGCGGTGCTGATATTTCCATGTTTATATAGGTAGCGGTGCACATATTTCCATGTTTATACAGATAGCGGTGTAGATATTTCCATGTTTATAAAGATAGCGGTATAGATATTTCCAGGTTTATACAGATAGCGGTGTAGATATCTCCATCTTAATACAGATGGCGGTTTAGTTATTTATATGTACATACAGATGGCGGTGCAGATATTTCCATGTTCATACAGATGGCGGTGTAGATATTTGCATGTTTATACAGATAGCGGTGTAGATATCTCTATCTTAATACAGATGGCGGTGTAGATATTTATATGTTCATACAGACGGCCATGCAGATATTTCCATGTTCATACAGATGGCGGTGTAGATATATCCATGTTCATACAGATAGCGGTGTAGTTATTTCCATGTGTAAAGAGATAGCTGTGTAGATATTCCAATGTATATGCAGATAGCTGTGTAGATATTTGCATTTTCATGCAGATAGCGGTTTAGATATTTCCATGTTCAAACAGATAGCGGTGTAGATATTTCCATGTTCATACAGATAGCTTTGTAGATATATCCATGTTTATACAGATAGCGGCGAAGATGTATGCATGTTTACACAGATAGCGGTGTAGATATTTCCATGTTTATACAGATAGCGGTGTAGATATTTCCATGTTCATCCAGATGGCTGTGTATATATATCCATGTTCATACAGATAGCGGTGTAGATATTTCCATGTTCATACAGATAGTGCTGTAGATATTTCCATGTTCATACAGATAGCGGTGCAGCTATTTCCATGTTCATACAGATAGCGGTGTACATATTTCCATGTTCGTACAGATAGCGGTGTAGATATTTCCATGTTCATACAGATAGCGGTGCTTATATTTCCATGTTTATACAGATAGCGGTGTAGATATTTCCATGTTTATACAGATAGCGGTGTAGATATTTCCATGTTTATAGAGATAGCGGTGTAGATATTTACAAGTTTATACAGATAGCTGTGTAGATATCACCATCTTAATACAGATTGCGGTGTAGATATTTATATGTTCATACAGATGGCGGTGCAGATATTTGCATGTTCATACAGATGGCGGTGTTGATATTTCCATGTTTATAGAGATAGTGGTGTAGTTATTTCCATGTGTAAAGAGATAGCTTTGTAGATATTTCCATGTATATGCAGATAGCGGTGTAGATATTTCCATGTTCATACAGATAGCAGTGTAGATATTTCCATGTTCATCCAGATGGCTGTGTAGATATATCCATGTTCATACAGATAGGTGTGTAGATATTTCCATTTTCATGCAGATAGTGCTGTAGATATTTCCTTCTTCATACAGATAGCGGTGCAGCTATTTCCGTGTTCATACAGATAGCGATGTAGATATTTCCTTGTTCGTACAGATAGCGGTGTAGATATTTCCATTTTCATACAGATAGCGGTGCTGATATTTCCATGTTTATACAGGTAGCGGTGCACATATTTCCATGTTTATACAGATAGCGGTGTAGATATTTCCATGTTTATAAAGATAGCGGTAGAGATATTTCCAGGTTTATACAGATAGCGGTGTAGATATCTCCATCTTAATACAGATGGCGGTTTAGTTATTTATTTGTTCACACAGATGGCGGTGCAGATATTTCCATGTTCATACAGATGGCGGTGTAGATATTTGCATGTTCATACAGATGGCGGTATAGCTATTTCCATGTTCATGGAGATAGCGTTGTAGATATTTCCATGTTAATCCAGATGGATGTGTAGAGGTATCCATGTTCATACAGATGGCGGTGAAGATATTTCCATGTTCATACAGATAGCGGTGTAGATATTTCCATGTTCATACAGATAGCGGTGTAGATATTTCCATGTTCATACAGATAGGGGGGCTGATATTTCCATGTTCATACAGATAGCGGTGCTGATATTTCCATGTTTATACAGGTAGCGGTGTAGATATTTCCAGGTTTATAAAGATAGCGGTGTTGACATTTCCATGTTTATACAGATAGCGGTGTAGATATTTCCATGTTTATACAGATAGCGGTGTAGATATCTCTATCTTAATACAGGTGGCGGTGTAGATATATATATGTTCATACAGACGGCCATGCAGATATTTCCAGGTTCATACAGATGGCGGTGTAGATATATCCATGTTCATACAGATAGCGGTGTAGTTATTTCCATGTGTAAAGAGATGGCTGTGTAGATATTTCCATGTATATGCAGATAGCTGTGTAGATATTTCCGTTTTCATGCAGAAAGCGGTTTAGATATTTCCATGTTCAAACAGATAGCGGTATAGATATTTCCATGTTCATACAGAAAGCTTTGTAGATATATCCATGTTTATACAGATAGCGGCGAAGATGTATGCATGTTTACACAGATAGCGGTGTAGATATTTCCATGTTCATACAGATAGCGGTGTAGATATTTCCATGTTCATCCAGATGGCTGTGTAGATATATCCATGTTCATACAGATACTGGTGTAGATATTTCCAATTTCCTGCAGATAGTGCTGTAGATATTTCCATGTTCATACAGATAGCGGTGCAGCTATTTCCATGTTCGTACAGATAGCGATGTAGATATTTCCATGTTCGTACAGATAGCGGTGTAGATATTTCCATGTTCATACAGATAGCGGTGCTGATATTTCCATGTTTATACAGGTAGCGGTGCAGATATTTCCATGTTTATACAGATAGCGGTGTAATTATTTCCATGTCTATAAAGATAGCGGTGTAGATATTTCCAGGTTTATACAGATAGCGGTGTAGATATCTCCATCTTAATACAGATGGCGGTGTAGTTATTTATATGTTCATACAGATGGCGGTGTAGATATTTGCATGTTCATACAGATGGCGGTATAGCTATTTCCATGTTCATGGAGATAGCGTTGTAGATATTTCCATGTTAATCCAGATGGATGTGTAGAGATATCCATGTTCATACAGATGGCGGTGAAGATATTTCCATGTTCATACAGATAGCGGTGTAGATATTTCCATGTTCATACAGATAGCGGTGTAGATATTTCCATGTTCATACAGATAGGGGGGCTGATACTTCCATGTTCATACAAATAGCGGTGCTGATATTTCCATATTTATACAGGTAGCGGTGTAGATATTTCCAGGTTTATACAGATAGCGGTGTAGACATTTCCAAGTTTATACAGATAGCGGTGTAGATATTTCCATGTTTATACAGATAGTGGTTTAGATATCTCTATCTTAATACAGATGGCGGTGTAGATATTTATATGTTCATACAGACGGCCATGCAGATATTTCCATGTTCATACAGATGGCGGTGTAGATATTTCCATGTGTAAAGAGATAGCTGTGTAGATATTTCCATGTATATGCAGATAGCTGTGTAGATATTTCCATTTTCATGCAGATAGCGGTTTAGATATTTCCATGTTCAAACAGATAGCGGTGTAGATATTTCCATGTTCATACAGATAGCTTTGTAGATATATCCATGTTTATACAGATAACGGCGAAGATGTATGCATGTTTACACAGATACCGGTGTAGATATTTATATGTTCATAGAGATGGCGGTGCAGATATTTCCATGTTCTTACAGATGGCGGTGTTGATATTTCCATGTTTATAGAGATAGTGGTGTAGTTATTTCCATGTGTAAAGAGATAGCTTTGTAGATATTTCCATGTATATGCAGATAGCTGTGTAGATATTTCCATTTTCATGCAGATAGCGGTGTAGATATTTCCATGTTCAAACAGATAGCGGTGTAGATATTTCCATGTTCATACAGATAGCGGTGCTGATATTTCCATGTTTATACAGGTAGCGGTGTAGATATTTCCAGGTTTATACAGATAGCGGTGTAGACATTTCCATGTTTATACAGATAGTGGTGTAGATATTTCCATGTTTATAGAGATAGTTGTGTAGTTATTTCCATGTGTAAAGAGATAGCTTTGTAGATATTTCCATGTATATGCAGGTAGCGGTGTAGATATTTCCATGTTCATACAGATAGCGGTGTAGATATTTCCATGTTCATCCTGATGGCTGTGTAGATATATCCATGTTCATACAGATAGCGGTGTAGATATTTCCATGTTTATAAAGATAGCGGTGTAGATATTTCCAGGTTTATACAGATAGCGGTGTAGATATCTCCATCTTAATACAGATGGCGGTGTAGTTATTTATATGTTCATACAGATGGCGGTGCAGATATTTCCATGTTCATACAGATGGCGGTGTAGGTATTTGCATGTTCATACAGATGGCGGTATAGCTATTTCCATGTTCATGGAGATAGCGTTGCAGATATTTCCATGTTAATCCAGATGGCTGTGTAGAGATATCCATGTTCATACAGATGGCGGTGAAGATATTTCCATGTTCATACAGATAGCGGTGTAGATATTTCCATGTTCATACAGATAGTGGTGTAGATATTTCCATGTTCATACAGATAGGGTGGCTGATATTTCCATGTTCATACAGATAGCGGTGCTGATATTTCCAAGTTTATACAGGTAGCGGTGTAGATATTTCCAGGTTTATACAGATAGCGGTGTAGACATTTCCATGTTTATACAGATAGCGGTGTAGATATTTCCATGTTTATACAGATAACGGTGTAGATATCTCTATCTTAATACAGATGGCGGTGTAGATATTTATATGTTCATACAGACGGCCATGCAGATATTTCCATGTTCATACAGATGGCGGTGTAGATATATCCATGTTCATACAGATAGCGGTGTAGTTATTTCCATGTGTAAAGAGATAGCTGTGTAGAAATTTCCATGTATATGCAGATAGCTGTGTAGATATTTCCATTTTCATGCAGATAGCGGTTTAATTATTTCTATGTTCAAACAGATAGTGGTGTAGATATTTCCATGTTCATACAAAAAGCTTTGTAGATATATCCATGTTTATACAGATAGCGGCGAAGATGTATGCATGTTTACACAGATAGCGGTGTAGATATTTCCATGTTTATTCAGATAGCGGTGTAGATATTTCCATGTTCATCCAGATGGCTGTGTAGATATAAACATGTTCATACAGATAGCGGTGTAGATATTTCCATGTTCATACAGATAGTGCTGTAGATATTTCCATGTTCATACAGATAGCGGTGCAGCTATTTCCATGTTCATACAGTTAGCGGTGTAGATATTTCCATGTTCGTACAGATAGCGGTGTAGATATTTCCATGTTCATACAGATAGCGGTGCTTATATTTCCATGTTTATACAGATAGCGGTGTAGATATTTCCATGTTTATACAGATAGCGGTGTAGATATTTCCATGTTTATGGAGATAGCGGTGTAGATATTTCCAAGTTTATACAGATAGCGGTGTAGATATCTCCATCTTAATACAGATTGCGGTGTAGATATTTATATGTTCATACAGATGGCGGTGCAGATATTTCCATGTTCATACAGATGGCGGTGTTGATATTTCCATGTTTATAGAGATAGTGGTGTAGTTATTTCCATGTGTAAAGAGATAGCTTTGTAGATATTTCCATGTATATTCAGATAGCTGTGTAGATATTTCCATTTTCATGCAGATAGCGGTGTAGATATTTCCATGTTCAAACAGATAGCGGTGTAGATATTTCCATGTTCATATAGATAGTGGTGTAGATATTTCCATGTTCATACAGATAGCGGTGTAGCTATTTCCATGTTCATACAGAAAGCGGTGTAGATATTTCCATGTTCATCCAGATGGCTGTGTAGAGATATCCATGTTCATACAGATGGCGGTGAAGATATTTCCATGTTCATACAGATAGCGGTGTAGATATTTCCATGTTCATACAGATAGTGGTGTAGATATTTCCATGTTCATACAGATAGAGGGGCTGATATTTCCATGTTCATACAGATAGCGGTGCTGATATTTCCATGTTTATACAGGTAGCGGTGTAGATATTTCCATGTTTATACAGATAGCTGTGTAGATATTTCCATGTTTATACAGATAGCGGTGTAGATATCTCCATCTTAATACATATGGCAGTGTAGATATTTATACGTTCATACAGATGGCCGTGCAGATATTTCCATGTTCATACAGATGGCGGTGTAGATATTTCCATGTTCATACAGATAGCGGTGTAGTTATTTCCATGTGCAAAGAGATAGCTATGTAGATATTTCCATGTGTATGCAGATAGCTGTGTAGATATTTCCATTTTCATGCAGATAGCGGTTTAGAGATTTCCATGTTCAAACAGATAGCGGTGTAGATATTTCCATGTTCATACAGATAGCGGTGAAGATGTATGCATGTTTACACAGATAGCGGTGTAGATATTTCCATGTTCATACAGATAGCGGTGTAGATATTTCCATATTCATCCAGATGGCTGTGTAGATATATCCATGTTCATACAGATAGCGGCGTAGATATTTCCATGTTCATACAGATAGCGGTGTAGATATTTCCATGTTCATACAGATAGCGGTGTATATATTTCCATGTTCGTACAGATAGCGGTGTAGATATTTCCATGTTTGTACAGATAGCGGTGCTGATATTTCCATGTTTATACAGTCAGCGGTGTGGATATTTCCATGTTTATACAGATAGCGGTGTGGATATTTCCATGTTTATGCAGATAGCGGTGTAGTTATTTCCAGGTTTATACAGATAGCGGTGTAGATATCTCCATCTTAATACGGATGGCGGTGTAGATATTTATATGTTCATACCGATGGCGGTGCAGATATTTCCATGTTCATACAGATGGCGGTGTAGCTATTTCCATGTTCATACAGATAGCGGTGTAGCTATATCCATGTTCATGAAGATAGCGGTGTAGATATTTCCATATTCATCCATATTGCTGTGTAGATATATCCATGTTCAT
Source organism: Gorilla gorilla gorilla (assembly GCF_029281585.2). Taxonomy (NCBI): domain Eukaryota; kingdom Metazoa; phylum Chordata; class Mammalia; order Primates; family Hominidae; genus Gorilla; species Gorilla gorilla. The sequence goes on from NC_073244.2 coordinate 76,523,992, forward strand.
ACTGATGGCGGTGAAGATATTTCCATGTTCATACAGATAGCGGTGTAGATATTTCCATGTTCATACAGATAGCGGTGTAGATATTTCCATGTTCATCCAGATGGCTGTGTAGATATATCCATGTTCATACAGATGGCGATGAAGATATTTCCATGTACAAACAGATAGCGGTGTAGATATTTCCATGTTCATACAGATAGCGGTGTAGATATTTCCATGTTCATACAGATAGTGGTGTAGATATTTCCATGTTCATACAGATGGCGGTGTAGATATTTATATGTTCATACAGACGGCGGTGCAGATATTTCCATGTTCATACAGATGTCAGTGTAGATATTTCCATGTTTTTAGAGATAGTGGTGTAGTTATTTCCATGTGTAAAGAGATAGCTTTGTAGATATTTCCATGTATATGCAGATAGCTGTGTAGATATTTCCATTTTCATGCAGATAGCGGTGTAGATATTTCCATGTTCAAACAGATAGCGGTGTAGATATTTCCATGTTCTTACAGATATTGGTGTAGATATTTCCATGTTCATACAGATAGCGGTGTAGCTATTTCCATGTTCATACAGATAGCGGTGTAGATATTTCCATGTTCATCCAGATGGCTGTGTAGATATCTCCATCTTAATACAGATGGCGGTGAAGTTATTTCCATGTTCATACAGATAGCGGTGTATATATTTCCATGTTCATACAGATAGTGGTGTAGATATTTCCATGTTCATACAGATAGAGGGGGTGATATTTCCATGTTCATACAGATAGCGGTGCTGATATTTCCATGTTTCTACAGGTAGCGGTGTAGATATTTCCAAGTTTATACAGATAGCGGTGAAGACATTTCCATGTTTATACAGATAGCGGTGTAGATATTTCCATGTTTATACAGATAGCGGTGTAGATATCTCCATCTCAATACTGATGGCGGTGTAGATATTTATATGTTCATACAGAAGGCCGTGCAGACATTTCCATATTCATACAGATTGCGGTGTAGATATTTCCATGTTCATACCGATAGCGGTGTATTTATTTCCATGTGTAAAGAGATAGCTGTGTAGATATTTCCATGTGTATGCAGATAGCTGTGTAGATATTTCCATTTTCATGCAGATAGCGGTTTAGATATTTCCATGTTCAAACAGATAGCGGTGTAGATATATCCATGTTTATACAGATAGCGTTGAAGATGTATGCATGTTTACACAGATAGCGGTGTAGATATTTCCATTTTCATACAGATAGCGGTGTAGATATTTCCATGTTCATCCAGATGGCTGTGTAGATATATCCATGTTCATACAGATAGGGGTGTAGATATTTCCATGTTCATACAGATAGTGCTGTAGATATTTCCATGTTCATACAGATAGCGGTGTAGATATTTCCATGTTCGTACAGATAGCGGTGTTGATATTTCCATGTTCATACAGATAGCGGTGCTGATATTTCCATGTTTATACAGGTAGCGGTGCAGATATTTCCATGTTTATACAGATAACGGTGTAGATATTTCCATGTATATACAGATAGCGGTGTAGATATTTCCAGGTTTATAAAGATAGCGGTGTAGATGTCTCCATGTTAATACAGATGGCGGTGTAGTTATTTATATGTTCATACAGATGGCGGTGCAGATATTTCCATGTTCATGCAGATGGCGGTGTAGATATTTGCATGTTCATACAGATGGCGGTATAGCTATTTCCATGTTCATGGAGATAGCGTTGTAGATATTTCCATGTTAATCCAGATGGCTGTGTAGAGATATCCATGTTCATACAGATGGCGGTGAAGATATTTCCATGTTCATACAGATAGCGGTGTAGATATTTCCATGTTCATACAGATAGTGGTGTAGACATTTCCATGTTCATACAGATAGTGGGGCTGATATTTCCATGTTCATACAGATAGCGGTGCTGATATTTCCATGTTTATACAGGTAGCGGTGTAGATATTTCCAGGTTTATACAGATAGCGGTGTAGACATTTCCATGTTTATACAGATAGCGGTGTAGATATTTCCATGTTTATACAGATAGCGGTGTAGATATCTCTATCTTAATACAGATGGCGGTGTAGATATTTATATGTTCATACAGATGGCCATGCAGATATTTAGATGTTCATACAGATGGCGGTGTAGATATATCCATGTTCATACAGATAGCGGTGTAGTTATTTCCATGTGTAAAGAGATAGCTGTGTAGATATTTCCATGTATATGCAGATAGCTGTGTAGATATTTCCATTTTCATGCAGATAGCGGTTTAGATATTTCCATGTCCAAACAAATAGCGGTGTAGATATTTCCATGTTCATACAGAAAGCTTTGTAGATATATCCATGTTTATACAGATAGCGGCGAAGATGTATGAATGTTTACACAGATAGCGGTGTAGATATTTCCATGTTTATTCAGATAGCGGTGTAGATATTTCCATGTTCATCCAGATGGCTGTGTAGATATATCCATGTTCATACCGATAGCGGTGTAGATATATCCATGTTCATACAGATCCTGCTGTAGACACTTCCATGTTCATACAGATAGCGGTGCAGCTATTTCCATGTTCATACAGATAGCGGTGTAGATATTTCCATGTTCGTACAGATAGCGGTGTAGATATTTCAATGTTCATACAGATAGCGGTGCTTATATTTCCATGTTTATACAGATAGCGGTGTAGATATTTCCATGTTTATATAGATAGCGGTGTAGATATTTCCATGTTTATAGAGATAGCGGTGTAGATATTTCCAAGTTTATACAGATAGTGGTGTAGATATCTCCATCTTAATACAGATGGCGGTGTAGATATTTATATGTTCATACAGATGTCGGTGCAGATATTTCCATGTTCATACAGATTGCGGTGTTGATATTTCCATGTTTATAGGGATAGTGGGTTAGTTATTTACATGTGTAAAGAGATAGCTTTGTAGATATTTCCATGTATATTCAGATAGCTGTGTAGATATTTCCATTTTCATGCAGATAGCGGTGTAGATATTACCATGTTCAAACAGATAGCGGTGTAGATATTTCCATGTTCATACAGATAGTGGTGTAGATATTTCCATGTTCATACAGATAGCGGTGTAGCTATTTCCATGTTCATACAGAAAGCGGTGTAGATATTTCCATGTTCATCCAGATGGCTGTGTAGATACATCCATGTTCATACAGATGGCGGTGAAGATATTTCCATGTTCATACAGATAGCGGTGTAGATATTTCCATGTTCATACAGATAGTGGTGTAGATATTTCCATGTTCATACAGATAGAGGGGCTGATATTTCCATGTTCATACAGATAGCGGTGCTGATATTTCCATGTTTATACAGGTAGCGGTGTAGATATTTCCAAGTTTATACAGATAGCGGTGTAGACATTTCAATGTTTATACAGATAGCGTTGTAGATATTTTCATGTTTATACAGATAGCGGTGTAGATATCTCCATCTTAATACAGATGGCGGTTTAGATATTTATATGTTCATACAGACGGCCGTGCAGATATTTCCATGTTCATACAGATGGCGGTGTAGATATTTCCTAGTTCATCCATATGGCTGTGTAGATATATCCATGTTCATACAGATGGCGGTGAAGATATTTCCATGTTCATACAGATAGCGGTGTAGATATTTCCATGTTCATACGGATACCGGTGTAGCTATTTCCATGTTCATACAGATAGTGGTGTAGTTATTTCCATGTTCATACAGATGGCGGTGCAGATATTTCCATGTTCATACAGATAGCCGTGTAGTTATTTCCATGTGTGAAGAGATAGCTGTGTAGATATTTCCATGTATATGCAGATAGCTGTGAAGATATTTCCATTTTCATGCAGACAGCGGTGTAGCTATTTCCATTTTCATACAGATAGCGGTGTAGATATTTCCATGTTCATCCAGATGGCTGTGTAGAGATATCCATGTTCATACAGATGGCGGTGAAGATATTTCCATGTTCATAAAAATAGCGGTGTAGATATTTCCATGTTCATACAGATAGCGGTGCAGCTATTTCCATGTTCATATAGATAGCGGTGTAGATATTTCCATGTTCGTACAGATAGCGGTGTAGATATTTCCATCTTCATACAGATAGCGGTGCTTATATTTCCATGTTTATACAGATAGCGGTGTAGATATTTCCATGTTTATACAGATAGCGCTGTAGATATTTCCATGTTTATAGAGATAGCGGTGTAGATATTTCCAAGTTTATACAGATAGCGGTGTAGATATCTCCATCTTAATACAGATGGCTTTGTAGATATTTATATGTTCATACTGATGGCGGTGCAGATATTTCCATGTTCATACAGATGGCGGTGTTGATATTTCCATGTTTATAGAGATAGTGGTGTAGTTATTTCCATGTGTAAAGGGATAGCTTTGTAGATATTTCCATGTATATGCAGATAGCTGCGTAGATATTTCCATTTTCATGCAGATAGCGGTGAAGATATTTCCATGTTCAAACAGATAGCGGTGTAGCTATTTCCATGTTCATACAGATAGCGGTGTAGATATTTCCATGTTCATCCAGATGACTTTGTAGATATATCCATGTTCATACAGATGGCGGTGAAGATATTTCCATGTTCATACAGATAGCGGTGTAGATATTTCCATGTTCATACATATAGTGTGGTAGATATTTCCATGTTCATACAGTTAGAGGGGCTGATATTTCCATGTTCATACAGATAGCGGTGCTGATATTTCCATGTTTATGCAGGTAGCGGTGTAGATATTTCCAAGTTTATACAGATAGCGGTGTAGACATTTCCATGTTTATACAGATACCGGTGTAGATATTTTCATGTTTATACAGATAGCGGTGTAGATATCTCCATCTTAATACAGATTGCGGTGTCGATATTTATATGTTCATACAGATGGCGGTGCAGATATTTCCATGTTCATACAGATGGCGGTGTTGATATTTCCATGTTTATAGAGATAGTGGTGTAGTTATTTCCATGTGTAAAGAGATAGCTTTGTAGATATTTCCCTGTATATGCAGATAGCTGTGTAGATATTTCCATTTTCATGCAGATAGCGGTGTAGATATTTCCATGTTCAAACAGATAGCGGTGTAGATATTTCCATGTTCATACAGATAGTGGTGTAGATATTTCCATGTTCATATAGATGGCGGTGTAGATATTTGCATGTTCATACAGATGGCGGTATAGCTATTTCCATGTTCATGGAGATAGCGTTGTAGATATTTCCATGTTAATCCAGATGGCTGTGTAGAGATATCCATGTTCATACAGATGGCGGTGAAGATATTTCCATGTTCATACAGATAGCGGTGTAGATATTTCCATGTTCATACAGATAGTGGTGTAGATATTTCCATGTTCATACAGATAGGGGGGCTGATATTTCCATGTTCATACAGATAGCGGTGCTGATATTTCCATGTTTATACAGGTAGCGGTGTAGATATTTCCAGGTTTATACAGATAGCGGTGTAGACATTTCCATGTTTATACAGATAGCGGTGTAGATAGTTCTATGTTTAAACAGATAGCGGTGTAGATATCTCTATCTTAATACAGATGTCGGTGTGGATATTTATATGTTCATACAGACGGCCATGCAGATATTTCCATGTTCATACAGATGGCGGTGTAGATATATCCATGTTCATACAGATAGCGGTGTAGTTATTTCCATGTGTAAAGAGATAGCTGTGTAGATATTCCCATGTATATGCAGATAGCTGTGTAGATATTTGCATTTTCATGCAGATAGCGGTTTAGATATTTCCATGTTCAAACAGGTAGCGGTGTAGATATTTCCATGTTCATACAGATAGCTTTGTAGATATATCCATGTTTATACAGATAGCGGCGAAGATGTATGCATGTTTACACAGATAGCGGTGTAGATATTTCCATGTTTATACAGATAGCGGTGTAGATATTTCCATGTTCATCCAGGTAGCTGTGTAGATATATCCATGTTCATACAGATAGCGGTGTAGATATTTCCATGTTCATACAGATAGTGCTGTAGATATTTCCATGTTCATACAGATAGCGGTGCAGCTATTTCCATGTTCATACAGATAGCGGTGCACATATTTCCATGTTCGTGCAGATAGCGGTGTAGATATTTCCATGTTCATACAGATAGCGGTGCTTATATTTCCATGTTTATACAGATAGCGGTGTAGATATTTCCATGTTTATACAGATAGCGGTGTAGATATTTCCATGTTTATAGAGATAGCGGTGTAGATATTTCCAAGTTTATACAGATAGCGGTGTAGATATCACCATCTTAATACAGATTGTGGTGTAGATATTTATATGTTCATACAGATGGCGGTGCAGATATTTCCATGTTCATACAGATGGCGGTGTTGATATTTCCATGTTTATAGAGATAGTGGTGTAGTTATTTCCATGTGTAAAGAGATAGCTTTGTAGATATTTCCATGTATATGCAGATAGCGGTGTAGATATTTCCATGTTCATACAGATAGCGGTGTAGATATTTCCATGTTCATCCAGATGGCTGTGTAGATATATCTATGTTCATACAGATAGGGGTGTAGATATTTCCATTTTCATGCAGATAGTGCTGTAGATATTTCCATGTTCGTACAGATAGCAGTGTAGATATTTCCATGTTCATACAGATAGCGGTGCTGATATTTCCATGTTTATACAGGTAGCGGTGCACATATTTCCATGTTTATACAGATAGCGGTGTAGATATTTCCATGTTTATAAAGATAGCGGTATAGATATTTCCAGGTTTATACAGATAGCGGTGTAGATATCTCCATCTTAATACAGATGGCGGTTTAGTTATTTATATGTTCATACAGATGGCGGTGCAGATATTTCCATGTTCATACAGATGGCGGTGTAGATATTTGCATGTTCATACAGATGGCGGTATAGCTATTTCCATGTTCATGGAGATAGCGTTGCAGATATTTCCATGTTAATCCAGATGGCTGTGTAGAGATATCCATGTTCATACAGATGGCGGTGAAGATATTTCCATGTTCATACAGATAGCGGTGCAGATATTTCCATGTTCATACAGATAGTGGTGTAGATATTTCCATGTTCATACAGATAGCGGTGCTGATATTTCCATGTTTATACAGGTAGCGGTGTAGATATTTCCAGGTTTATACAGATAGCGGTGTAGACATTTCCATGTTTATACAGATAGCGGTGTAGATATTTCCATGTTTATACAGATAGCGGTGTAGATATCTCTATCTTAATACAGATGGCGGTGTAGACATTTATATGTTCATACAGACGGCCATGCAGATATTTCCATGTTCATACAGATGGCGGTGTAGATAGATCCATGTTCATACAGATAGCGGTGTAGTTATTTCCATGTGTAAAGAGATAGCTGTGTAGATATTCCCATGTATATGCAGATAGCTGTGTAGATATTTCCATTTTCATGCAGATAGCGGTTTAGATATTTCCATGTTCAAACAGATAGCGGTGTAGATATTTCCATGTTCATACAGATAGCTTTGTAGATATATCCATGTTTATACAGATAGCGGCGAAGATGTATGCATGTTTACACAGATAGCTGTGTAGATATTTCCATGTATATGCAGATAGCTGTGTAGATATTTCCATTTTCATGCAGATAGCGGTGTAGATATTTCTATGTTCAAACAGATAGCGGTGTAGATATTTCCATGTTCATACAGATAGTGGTGTAGATATTTCCATGATCATACAGATAACGGTGTAGCTATTTCCATGTTCATACAGAAAGCGGTGTAGATATTTCCATGTTCATCCAGATGGCTGTGTAGATATATCCATGTTCATACAGATGGCGGTGAAGATATTTCCATGTTCATACAGATAGCGGTGTAGATATTTCCATGTTCATACAGATAGTGGTGTAGATATTTCCATGTTCATACAGATAGAGGGGCTGATATTTCCATGTTCATACAGATAGCGGTGCTGATATTTCCATGTTTATACAGGTAGCAGTGTAGATATTTCCAAGTTTATACAGATAGCGGTTTAGACATTTCAATGTTTATACAGATAGCGTTGTAGATATTTTAATGTTTATACAGATAGCGGTGTAGATATCTCCATCTTAATACAGATGGCAGTGTAGATATTTATATGTTCATACAGATGGCGGTGCAGATATTTCCATGTTCAAACAGATGGCGGTGTAGATATTTCCATGTTCATACAGATAGCGGTGTAGATATTTCCATGTTCAAACAGATACCGGTGTAGATATTTCCATGTTCATACAGATAGCAGTGCTTATATTTCCATGTTTATATAGGTAGCGGTGTAGATATTTCCATGTTTATACAGATAGCGGTGTAGATATTTCCATGTTTATACAGATAGCGGTGTAGATATTTCCATGTTCATACAGATGGCGTTGTAGATATTTCCATGTTCATACAGATAGCAGTGTAGTTATTTCCATGTGCAAAGAGATAGCTATGTAGATATTTCCATGTGTATGCAGATAGCTGTGTAGATATTTCCATTTTCATGCAGATAGCGGTTTAGAGATTTCCATGTTCAAACAGATAGCGGTGTAGATATTTCCATGTTCATACAGATAGCGGTGTATATATTTCCATGTTCGTACAGATAGCGGTGTAGATATTTCCATGTTCATACAGATAGCGGTGCTGATATTTCCATGTTTATACAGTCAGCGGTGTGGATATTTCCATGTTTATACAGATAGCGGTGTGGATATTTCCATGTTTATGCAGATAGCGGTGTAGATATTTCCAGGTTTATACAGATAGCGGTGTAGATATCTCCATCTTAATATGGATGGCGGTGTTGATATTTATATGTTCATACCGATGGCGGTGCAGATATTTCCATGTTCATACAGATGGCGGTGTAGCTATTTCCATGTTCATACAGATAGCGGTGTAGCTATATCCATGTTCATGAAGATAGCGGTGTAGATATTTCCATGTTCATCCATATTGCTGTGTAGATATATCCATGTTCATACAGATGGCTTTGAAGATATTTCCATGTTCATACAGATAGCGGTGTAGATATTTCCATGTTCATACAGATAGCGGTGTAGATATTTCCATGTTCATCCAGATGGCTGTGTAGATATATCCATGTTCATACAGATGGCGATGAAGATATTTCCATGTACATACAGATAGCGGTGTAGATATTTCCATGTTCATACAGATAGCGGTGTAGATATTTCCATGTTCATAAAGATAGTGGTGTAGATATTTCCATGTTCATACAGATGGCGGTTTAGATATTTATATGTTCATACAGACGGCGGTGCAGATATTTCCATGTTCATACAGATGTCAGTGTAGATATTTCCATGTTTTTATAGATAGTGGTGTAGTTATTTCCATGTGTAAAGAGATAGCTTTGTAGATATTTCCATGTACATGCAGATAGCTGTGTAGATATTTCCATTTTCATGCAGATAGCGGTGTAGATATTTCCGTGTTCAAACAGATAGCGGTGTAGATATTTCCATGTTCTTACAGATATTGGTGTAGATATTTCCATGTTCATACAGATAGCGGTGTAGCTATTTCCATGTTCATACAGATAGCGGTGTAGATATTTCCATGTTCATCCAGATGGCTGTGTAGATATCTCCATCTTAATACAGATGGCGGTGAAGATATTTCCATGTTCATACAGATAGCGGTGTATATATTTCCATGTTCATACAGATAGTGGTGTAGATATTTCCATGTTCATACCGATAGAGGGGGTGATATTTCCATGTTCATACGGATACCGGTGTAGATATTTCCATGTTCATACAGATAGTGGTGTAGTTATTTCCATGTTCATACAGATGGCGGTGCAGACATTTCCATGTTCATACAGATAGCCGTGTAGTTATTTCCATGTGTGAAGAGATAGCTGTGTAGATATTTCCATGTATATGCAGATAGCTGTGAAGATATTTCCATTTTCATGCAGACAGCGGTGTAGCTATTTCCATGTTCATACAGATAGCGGTGTAGATATTTCCATGTTCATGCAGATGGCTGTGTAGAGATATCCATGTTCATACAGATGGCGGTGAAGATATTTCCATGTTCATACAGATAGCGGTGCAGATATTTCCATGTTCATACAGATAGTGCTGTAGATATTTCCATGTTCATACAGATAGCGGTGCAGCTATTTCCATGTTAATACAGATAGCGGTGTACATATTTCCATGTTCGTACAGATAGCGGTGTAGATATTTCCATGTTCCTACAGATAGCGGTGCTTATATTTCCATGTTTATACATATAGCGGTGTAGATATTTCCATGTTTATACAGATAGCGGTGTAGATATTTCCATGTTTATAGAGATAGCGGTGTAGATATTTCCAAGTTTATACAGATAGCGGTGTAGATATCTCCATCTTAATACAGATGGCTTTGTAGATATTTATATGTTCATACTGATGGCGGTGCAGATATTTCCATGTTCATACAGATAGTGGTGTAGATATTTCCATGTTCATACAGATAGAGGGGCTGATATTTCCATGTTCATACAGATAGCGGTGCTGATATTTCCATGTTTATGCAGGTAGCGGTGTAGATATTTCCAAGTTTATACAGATAGCGGTGCAGACATTTCCATGTTTATACAGATACCGGTGTAGATATTTTCATGTTTATACAGATAGCGGTGTAGATATCTCCATCTTAATACAGATTGCGGTGTAGATATTTATATGTTCATACAGATGGCGGTGCAGATATTTCCATGTTCATACAGATGGCGGTGTTGATATTTCCATGTTTATAGAGATAGTGGTGTAGTTATTTCCATGTGTAAAGAGATAGCTTTGTAGATATTTCCATGTATATTCAGATAGCTGTGTAGATATTTCCATGTTCGTACAGATAGCGGTGTAGATATTTCCATGTTCATACAGATAGCGGTGCTTATATTTCCATGTTTATACAGGTAGCGGTGTGGATATTTCCATGTTTATACAGATAGCGGTATAGATATTTCCATGTTTATACAGATAGCGGTGTAGATATTTCCAAGTTTATACAGATAGCGGTGTAGATATCTCCATCTTAATACAGATGGCGGTGTAGTTATTTATATGTTCATACAGACGGCGGTGCAGATATTTCCATGTTCATACAGATGGCGGTGTAGATATTTGCATGTTCATACAGATGGCGGTATAGCTATTTCCATGTTCATGGAGATAGCGTTGTAGATATTTCCATGTTAATCCAGATGGCTGTGTAGAGATATCCATGTTCATACAGATGGCGGTGAAGATATTTCCATGTTCATACAGATAGCGGTGCAGATATTTCCATGTTCATACAGATAGTGGTGTAGATATTTCCATGTTCATACAGATAGGGGGGCTGATATTTCCATGTTCATACAGATAGCGGTGCTGATATTTCCATGTTTATACAGGTAGCGGTGTAGATATTTCCAGGTTTATACAGATAGCGGTGTAGACATTTCCATGTTTATACAGATAGCGGTGTAGATATTTCCATGTTTAAACAGATAGCGGTGTAGATATCTCTATCTTAATACAGATGTCGGTGTAGATAATTATATGTTCATACAGACGGCCATGCAGATATTTCCATGTTCATACAGATGGCGGTGTAGATATATCCATGTTCATACAGATAGCGGTGTAGTTATTTCCATGTGTAAAGAGATAGCTGTGTAGATATTCCCATGTATATGCAGATAGCGGTGTAGATATTTGCATTTTCATGCAGATAGCGGTTTAGTTATTTCCATGTTCAAACAGATAGCGGTGTAGTTATTTCCATGTTCATACAGATAGCTTTGTAGATATATCCATGTTTATACAGATAGCGGCGAAGATGTATGCATGTTTACACAGATAGCGGTGTAGATATTTCCATATTTATACAGATAGCGGTGTAGATATTTCCATGTTCCTACAGATAGCGGTGCTTATATTTCCATGTTTATAGAGATAGCGGTGTAGATATTTCCATGTTTATACAGATAGCGGTGTAGATATTTCCATGTTTATAGAGATAGCGGTGTAGATATTTCCAAGTTTTTACAGATAGCGGTGTAGATATCACCATCTTACTACAGATTGCGGTGTAGATATTTATATGTTCCTACAGATGGCGGTGCAGATATTTCCATGTTCATACAGATGGCCGTGTTGATATTTCCATGTTTATAGAGATAGTGGTGTAGTTATTTCCATGTGTAAAGAGATAGCTTTCTAGATATTTCCATGTATATGCAGATAGCGGTGTAGATATTTCCATGTTCATACAGATAGCAGTGTAGATATTTCCATGTTCATCCAGATGGCTGTGTAGATATATCCATGTTCATACAGATAGGTGTGTAGATATTTCCATTTTCATGCAGATAGTGGTGTAGATATTTCCTTCTTCATACAGATAGCGGTGCAGCTATTTCCGTGTTCATACAGATAGCGATGTAGATATTTCCTTGTTCGTACAGATAGCGGTGTAGATATTTCCATTTTCATACAGATAGCGGTGCTGATATTTCCATGTTTATACAGGTAGCGGTGCACATATTTCCATGTTTATACAGATAGCGGTGTAGATATTTCCATGTTTATAAAGATAGCGGTAGAGATATTTCCAGGTTTATACAGATAGCGGTGTAGATATCTCCATCTTAATACAGATGGCGGTTTAGTTATTTATTTGTTCACACAGATGGCGGTGCAGATATTTCCATGTTCATACAGATGGCGGTGTAGATATTTGCATGTTCATACAGATGGCGGTATAGCTATTTCCATGTTCATGGAGATAGCGCTGCAGATATTTCCATGTTAATCCAGATGGCTGTGTAGAGATATCCATGTTCATACAGATGGCGGTGAAGATATTTCCATGTTCATACAGATAGCGGTGTAGATATTTCCATGTTCATACAGATAGTGGTGTAGATATTTCCATGTTCATACAGATAGCGGTGCTGATATTTCCATGTTTATACAGGTAGCGGTGTAGATATTTCCATGTTTATACAGATAGCGGTGTAGACATTTCCATGTTTATACAGATAGCGGTGTAGATATTTCCATGTTTATACAGATAGCGGTGTAGATATCTCTATCTTAATACAGATGGCGGTGTAGATATTTATATGTTCATACAGACGGCCATGCAGATATTTCCATGTTCATACAGATGGCGGTGTAGATATATCCATGTTCATACAGATAGCGGTGTAGTTATTTCCATGTGTAAAGAGATAGCTGTGTAGATATGTCCATGTATATGCAGATAGCTGTGTAGATATTTCCATTTTCATGCAGATAGCGGTTTAGATATTTCCATGTTCAAACAGATAGTGGTGTAGATATTTCCATGTTCATACAGAAAGCTTTGTAGATATATCCATGTTTATACAGATAGCGGCGAAGATGTATGCATGTTTACACAGATAGCTGTGTAGATATTTCTATGTTTATTCAGATAGCGGTGTAGATATTTCCATGTTCATCCAGATGGCTGTGTAGATATATCCATGTTCATACAGATAGCGGTGTAGATATTTCCATGTTCATACAGATAGTGCTGTAGATATTTCCATGTTCATACAGATAGTGGTGCAGCTATTTCCATGTTCATACAGTTAGCGGTGTAGATATTTCCATGTTCGTACTGATAGCGGTGTAGATATTTCCATGTTCATACAGATAGCGGTGCTTATATTTCCATGTTTATACAGATAGCGGTGTAGATATTTCTATGTTTATACAGATAGCGGTGTAGATATTTCCCCGTTTATGGAGATAGCGGTGTAGATATTTCCAAGTTTATACAGATAGCGGTGTAGATATCTCCATCTTAACACAGATTGCGGTGTAGATATTTATATGTTCATACAGATGGCGGTGCAGATATTTCCATGTTCATACAGATGGCGGTGTTGATATTTCCATGTTTATAGAGATAGTGGTGTAGTTATTTCCATGTGTAAAGAGATAGCTTTGTAGATATTTCCATGTATATTCAGATAGCTGTGTAGATATTTCCATTTTCATGCAGATAGCGGTGTAGATATTTCCATGTTCAAACAGATAGCGGTGTAGATATTTCCATGTTCATACAGATAGGGATGTAGATATTTCCATGTTCATACAGATAGCGGTGTAGCTATTTCCATGTTCATACAGAAAGCGGTGTAGATATTTCCATGTTCATCCAGATGGCTGTGTAGATATATCCATGTTCATACAGATGGCGGTGAAGATATTTCCATGTTCATACAGATAGCGGTGTAGATATTTCCATGTTCATACAGATAGTGGTGTAGATATTTCCATGTTCATACAGATAGAGGGGCTGATATTTCCATGTTCATACAGATAGCGGTGCTGTTATTTCCATGTTTATACAGGTAGCGGTGGAGATATTTCCAGGTTTATACAGATAGCGGTGTAGACATTTCCATGTTTATACATATAGCGGTGTAGATATTTTCATGTTTATACAGATAGCGGTGTAGATATCTCCATCTTAATACAGATGGCGGTTTAGATATTTATATGTTCATACAGATGGCCGTGCAGATATTTCCATGTTCATACAGATGGCGGTGTAGATATTTCCATGTTCATCCATATGGCTGTGTAGATATATCCATGTTCATACAGATGGCGGTGAAGATATTTCCATGTTCATACTGATAGCGGTGTAGATATTTCCATGTTCATACGGATACCGGTGTAGATATTTCCATGTTCATACAGATATTGGTGTAGTTATTTCCATGTTCATACAGATGGCGGTGTAGATATTTCCATGTTCATACAGATAGCCGTGTAGTTATTTCCATGTGTGAAGAGATAGCTGTGTAGATATTTCCATGTATATGCAGATAGTTGTGAAGATATTTCCATTTTCATGCAGACAGCGGTGTAGCTATTTCCATGTTTATACAGATAGCGGTGTAGATATCTCCATCTTAATACGGATGGCGGTGTAGATATTTATATGTTCATACCGATGGCGGTGCAGATATTTCCATGTTCATACAGATGGCGGTGTAGCTATTTCCATGTTCATACAGATAGCGGTGTAGCTTTATCCATGTTCATGAAGATAGTGGTGTAGATATTTCCATGTTCATCCAGATGGCTGCATAGATATATCCATGTTCATACAGATGGCGGTGAAGATATTTCCATGTTCATACAGATAGCGGTGTAGATATTTCCATGTTCATCCAGATGGCTGTGTAGATATATCCATGTTCATACAGATGGCGATGAAGATATTTCCATGTACATACAGATAGCGGTGTAGATATTTCCATGTTCATACAGATAGCGGTGTAGATATTTCCATGTTCATACAGAGAGTGGTGTAGATATTTCCATGTTCATACAGATGGCGGTGTAGATATTTATATGTTCATACAGACGGCGGTGCAGATATTTCCATGTTCATACAGATGTCAGTGTAGGTATTTCCATGTTTTTAGAGATAGTGGTGTAGTTATTTCCATGTGTAAAGAGATAGCTTTGTAGATATTTCCATGTATATGCAGATAGCTGTGTAGATATTTCCATTTTCATGCAGATAGCGGTGTAGATATTTCCATGTTCAAACAGATAGCGGTGTAGATATTTCCATGTTCATACAGATATTGGTGTAGATATTTCCATGTTCATACAGATAGCGGTGTAGCTCTTTCCATGTTCATACAGATAGCGGTGTAGATATTTCCATGTTCATCCAGATGGCTGTGTAGATATCTCCATCTTAATACAGATGGCGGTGAAGATATTTCCATGTTCATACAGATAGCGGTGTATATATTTCCATGTTCATACAGATAGTGGTGTAGATATTTCCATGTTCATACAGATAGAGGGGGTGATATTTCCATGTTCATACAGATAGCGGTGCTGATATTTCCATGTTTATACAGGTAGCGGTGTAGATATTTCCAAGTTTATACAGATAGCGGTGTAGACATTTCCATGTTTATACAGATAGCGGTGTAGATATTTCCATGTTTATACAGATAGCGGTGTAGATATCTCCATCTTAATACAGATGGCAGTGTAGATATTTATATGTTCATACAGAAGGCCGTGCAGATATTTCCATGTTCATACAGATGGCGGTGTAGATATTTCCATGTTCATACCGGTAGCTGTGTAGTTATTTCCATGTGTAAAGAGATAGCTGTGTAGATATTTCCATGTATATGCAGATAGCTGTGTAGATATTTCCATTTTCATGCAGAGAGCGGTTTAGATATTTCCATGTTCAAACAGATAGCGGTGTAGATATATCCATGTTTATACAGAGAGCGGTGAAGATGTATGCATGTTTACACAGATAGCGGGGTAGATATTTCCATGTTCATACAGATAGCGGTGTAGATATTTCCATGTTCATCCAGATGGCTGTGTAGATATATCCATGTTCATACAGATAGGGGTGTAGATATTTCCATGTTCATACAGATAGTGCTGTAGATATTTCCATGTTCATACAGATAGCGGTGCAGCTATTTCCATGTTCATACAGATAGCGGTGCAGCTATTTCCATGTTCATACAGATAGCGGTGTAGATATTTCCATGTTCATACAGATAGCGGTGCTGATATTTCCATGTTTATACAGGTAGCGGTGCAGATATTTCCATGTTTATACAGATAACGGTGTAGATATTTCCATGTTTATACAGATAGCGGTGTAGATATTTCCAGGTTTATACAGATAGCGGTGTAGTTGTCTCCATCTTAATACAGATGGCGGTGTAGTTATTTATATGTTCATACAGATGGCGGTGCAGATATTTCCATGTTCATACAGATGGCGGTGTAGATATTTGCATGTTCATACAGATGGCGGTATAGCTATTTCCATGTTCATGGAGATAGCGTTGTAGATATTTCCATGTTAATCCAGATGGCTGTGTAGAGATATCCATGTTCATACAGATGGCGGTGAAGATATTTCCATGTTCCTACAGATAGCGGTGTAGATATTTCCATGTTCATACAGATAGTGGTGTAGACATTTCCATGTTCATACAGATAGCGGTGCTGATATTTCCAAGTTTATACAGGTAGCGGTGTAGATATTTCCAGGTTTATACAGATAGCGGTGTAGACATTTCCATGTTTATACAGATAGCGGTGTAGATATTTCCATGTTTATACAGATAGCGGTGTAGATATCTCTATCTTAATACAGATGGCGGTGTAGATATTTATATGTTCATACAGACGGCCATGCAGATATTTCCATGTTCATACAGATGGCGGTGTAGATATATCCATGTACATACAGATAGCGGTGTAGTTATTTCCATGTGTAAAGAGATAGCTGTGTAGATATTTCCATGTATATGCAGATTGCTGTGTAGATATTTACATTTTCATGCAGATAGCGGTTTAGATATTTCTATGTTCAAACAGATAGTGGTGTAGATATTTCCATGTTCATACAGAAAGCTTTGTAGATATATCCATGTTTATACAGATAGCGGCAAAGATGTATGCATGTTTACACAGATAGCGGTGTAGATATTTCCATGGTTATTCAGATAGCGGTGTAGATATTTCCATGTTCATCCAGATGGCTGTGTAGATATATCCATGTTCATACAGATAGCGGTGTAGATATTTCCATGTTCATACAGATAGTGCTGTAGATATTTCCATGTTCATACAGATAGCGGTGCAGCTATTTCCAAGTTCATACAGTTAGCGGTGTAGATATTTCCATGTTCAAACAGATAGCGGTGTAGATATTTCCATGTTCATACAGATAGTGGTGTAGATATTTCCATGTTCATACAGATGGCGGTGTAGATATTTGCATGTTCATACAGATGGCGGTATAGCTATTTCCATGTTCATGGAGATAGCGTTGTAGATATTTCCATGTTAATCCAGATGGCTGTGTACAGATATCCATGTTAATACAGATGGCGGTGAAGATATTTCCATGTTCATACAGATAGCGGTGCAGATATTTCCATGTTCATACAGATAGTGGTGTAGATATTTCCATGTTCATACAGATAGCGGTGCAGCTATTTCCATGTTCATACAGATAGCTGTGAACATATTTCCATGTTCGTACAGATAGCGGTGTAGATATTTCCATGTTCATACAGATAGCGGTGCTTATATTTCCATGTTTATACAGATAGTGGTGTAGATATTTCCATGTTTATACAGATAGCGGTGTAGATATTTCCATGTTTATAGAGATAGCGGTGTAGATATTTCCAAGTTTATACAGATAGCCGTGTAGATATCACCATCTTAATACAGATTGCGGTGTAGATATTTATATGTTCATACAGATGGCGGTGCAGATATTTCCATGTTCATACAGATGGCGGTGTTGATATTTCCATGTTTATAGAGATAGTGGTGTAGTTATTTCCATGTGTAAAGAGATAGCTTTGTAGATATTTCCATGTATATTCAGATAGCTGTGTAGATATTTCCATTTTCATGCAGATAGCGGTGTAGATATTTCCATGTTCAAACGGATAGCGGTGTAGATATTTCCATGTTCATACGGATACCGGTGCAGATATTTCCATGTTCATACAGATAGCGGTGTAGTTATTTCCATGTTCATACAGATGGCGGTATAGATATTTCCATGTTCATACAGATAGCCGTGTAGTTATTTCCATCTGTGAAGACATAGCTGTGTAGATATTTCCATGTATATGCAGATATCTGTGAAGATATTTCCATTTTCATGCAGACAGCGGTGTAGCTATTTCCATGTTCATACAGAAAGCGGTGTAGATATTTCCATGTTCATCCAGATGGCTGTGTAGAGATATCCATGTTCATACAGATGGCGGTGAAGATATTTCCATGTTCATACAGATAGCGGTGTAGATATTTCCATGTTCATTCGGATAGTGCTGTAGATATTTCCATGTTCATACAGATAGCGGTGCAGCTATTTCCATGTTCATACAGATAGCGGTGTAGATATTTCCATTTTCGTACAGATAGCGGTGTTGATATTTCCATGTTCATACAGATACCGGTGCTTATATTTCCATGTTTATACAGATAGCGGTGTATATATTTCCATGTTTATACAGATAGCAGTGTAGATATTTCCATGTTTATAGAGATAGCGGTGTAGATATTTCCAAGTTTATACAGATAGCGGTGTAGATATCTCCATCTTAATACAGAAGGCTTTGTAGATATTTATATGTTCTTACTGATGGCGGTGCAGATATTTCCATGTTTATACAGATGGCGGTGTTGATATTTCCATGTTTATAGAGATAGTGGTGTAGTTATTTCCATGTGTAAAGAGATAGCTTTGTAGATATTTCCATGTATATGCAGATAGCTGTGTAGATATTTCCATTTTCATACAGATAGCGGTGAAGATATTTCCATGTTCAAACAGATAGCGGTGTAGCTATTTCCATGTTCATACAGATAGTGGTGTAGATATTTCCATGTTCATCCAGATGGCTGTGTAGATATATCCATGTTCATACAGGTGGCGGTGAAGATATTTCCATGTTCATACAGATAGCGGTGTAGATATTTCCATGTTCATACAGATAGTGGTGTAGATATTTCCATGTTCATACAGATAGAGGGGCTGATATTTCCATGTTCATACAGATAGCGCTGCTTATATTTCCATGTTTATGCAGGTAGCGGTGTAGATGTTTCCAAGTTTATACAGATAGCGGTGTAGACATTTCCATGTTTATACAGTTACTGGTGTAGATATTTTCATGTTTATACAGATAGCGGTGTAGATATCTCCATCTTAATACAGATGGCGGTTTAGATATTTATATGTTCATACAGATGGCCGTGCAGATATTTCCATGTTCATACAGATGGCTCTGTAGATATTTCCATGTTCATCCATATGGCTGTGTAGATATATCCATGTTCATACAGATGGCGGTGAAGATATTTCCATGTTTACACAGATAGCGTTGTAGATATTTCCATGTTCACACAGATAGCGGTGTAGATATTTCCATGTTCATACAGATAGTGGTGTAGATATTTCCATGTTTATACAGATGGCGGTGTAGATATTTCCATGTTCATACAGATGGCGGTGTTGATATTTCCATGTTTATAGAGATAGTGGTGTAGTTATTTCCATGTGTAAAGAGATAGCTTTGTAGATATTTCCATGTATATGCAGATAGCTGTGAAGATATTTCCATTTTCATGCAGATTGCGGTTTAGATATTTCCATGTTCAAACAGAAAGCGGTGTAGATATTTCCATGTTCATACAGATAGCGGTGTAGATATTTCCATGTTTATACAGATAGCGGTGAAGATGTATGCATGTTTACACAGATAGCGGAGTAGATATTTCCATGTTCATACAGATAGCGGTGTAGATATTTCCATGTTCATCCAGATGGCTGTGTAGATATATCCATGTTCATACAGATAGCGGTGTAGATATTTCCATGTTCATACAGATAGTGCTGTAGATATTTCCATGTTCATACAGATAGCGGTGTAGCTATTTCCATGTTCATACAGATAGCGGTGTAGATATTTCCATGTTCAAACAGATAGCGGTGTAGATATTTCCATGTTCATACAGATAGCGGTGCTTATATTTCCATGTTTATACAGGTAGCGGTGTAGATATTTCCATGTTTATACAGATAGCGGTGTAGATATTTCCATGTTTATACAGATAGCGGTGTAGATATTTCCATGTCCATCCAGATGGCTGTGTAGATATATCCATGTTCATACAGATGGCGGTGAAGATAATTCCATGTTCATACAGATAGCGGTGTAGATATTTCCATGTTCATACAGATGGCGGTGTAGATATTTCCATGTTCATACCGATAGCGGTGTAGTTATTTCCATGTGTAAAGAGATAGCTGTGTAGATATTTCCATGTTTATGCAGATAGCTGTGTAGATATCTCCATTTTCAGGCAGATCGCCATTTAGATATTTCCATGTTCAAACAGATAGCGCTGTAGATATTTCCATGTTTATACAGATAGCGGTGTAGATATTTCCATGTTCATACAGATAGTGGTGTTGATATTTCCATGTTCATACAGATGGCGGTGTAGATATTTCCATGTTCATACAGAGAGCGATGTAGTTATTTCCATGTGCAAAGAGATAGCTGTGTAGATATTTCCATGTTTATACAGATAGAGGTGTAGATATTTCCATGTTTATACAGATAGCGGTGTAGATATTTCCATGTTCATACAGATAGCGGTGTAGATATTTCCATGTTTATACAGATAGCGGTGAAGATGTATGCATGTTTACACAGATAGCGGTGTAGATATTTCCATGTTCATACAGATAGCGGTGTAGATATTTCCATGTTCATCCAGATGGCTGTGTAGATATATCCATGTTCATAGAGATAGCGGTGTAGATATTTCCATTTTCGTACAGATAGTGGTGTAGATATTTCCATGTTCATACAGATAGAGGTGTAGCTATTTCCATGTTCATACAGATAGCGGTGCTGATATTTCCATCTTTATACAGGTAGCGGTGCAGATATTTCCATGTTTATACAGATAGCGGTGTAGATATTTCCATGTTTATACAGATAGCGGTGTAGATATTTCCAGGTTTATACAGATAGAGGCGTAGATATCTCCATCTTAATACAGATGGCGGTGCAGATATTTCCATGTTCATACAGATGGCGGTGTAGCTATTTCCATGTTCATACAGATAGCGGTGTAGCTATATCCATGTTCATGCAGATAGCGGTGCAGATATTTCCATGTTCATCCATATGGCTGTGTAGATATGTCCATGTTCATACAGAAGGCGGTGAAGGTATTTCCATGTTCATACAGATAGCGGTGTAGGTATTTCCATGTTCATACAGATAGTGGTGTAGATATTTCATTTTCATACAGATAGCAGTGTAGCTATTTCCATGTTCATGCAGATTGCGGTGTAGATATTTCCATGTTCATCCATATGGCTGTGTAGATATATCCATGTTCATACAGATGGCGGTGAAGATATTTCCATGTTCATACAGATAGCGGTGTAGATATTTCCATGTTCATACAGATAGCGGTGTAGATATTTTCATGTTCATACAGATAGTGGTGTAGATATTTCCATGTTCATACAGATGGCGGTGTAGATATTTCCATGTTCATACAGAGAGCGATGTAGTTATTTCCATGTGCAAAGAGATAGCTGTGTAGATATTTCCAAGTATATGCTGATAGCAGTGTAGTTATTTCCATTTTCATGCAGATAGCGGTTTAGATATTTCCATGTTCAAACAGATAGTGGTGTAGATATTTCCATGTTCATACAGATAGCGTTGTACATATTTCCATGTTCATCCAGATAGCTGTGTAGATATTTCCATTTTTAAGCAGATAGCGGTGTAGATATTTCCATGTTCATCCAGATGGCTGTGTAGATATATCCATGTTCATACAGATAGCGGTGTATATATTTCCATGTCCATACAGATAGTACTGAAGATATTTCCATGTTCATACAGATAGCGGTGCAGCTATTTCCATGTTCATACAGATAGCGGTGTAGATATTTCCATATTCGTACAGATAGCGGTGTAGATATTTCCATGTTCATACAGATAGCGGTGCTTATATTTCCATGTTTATACAGATAGCGGTGTAGATATTTCCATGTTTATACAGATAGCGGTGTGGATACTTGTATGTTCATACAGATGGCGGTGCAGATATTTCCATGTTCATACAGATGGCGGTGTAGATATTTCCATGTTTATAGAGATAGTGGTGTAGTTATTTCCATGTGTGAAGAGATAGCTTTGTAGATATTTCCATGTATATGCAGATAGCTGTGTAGATATTTCCATTTTCATGCAGATAGCGGTGTAGATATTTCCATGTTCAAACAGATAGCGGTGTAGATATTTCCATGTTCATACAGATAGTGGTGTAGATATTTCCATGTTCATACAGATAGCGGTGTAGCTATTTCCATGTTCATACAGATAGCGGTGTAGATATTTCCATGTTCATCCAGATGGCTGTGTAGATATATCCATGTTCATAGAGATGGCGATGAAGATATTTCCATGTTCATACAGATAGTGGTGTAGATATTTCCATGTTCATACAGATAGAGGGGCTGATATTTCCATGTTCATACAGATAGCGGTGCCGATATTTCCATGTTTGTACAGGTAGCGGTGTAGATATTTCCAAGTTTATACAGATAGCGGTGTAGACATTTCCATGTTTATACAGATAGCGGTGTAGATATTTCCATGTTTATACAGATAGCGGTGTAGATATCTCCATCATAATACAGATGGCGGTTTAGATATTTATATGGTCATACAGATGGCCGTGCAGATATTTCCATGTTCATACAGATGGCGGTGTAGATATTTCCATGTTCATACCGATAGCGGGGTAGTTATTTCCATGTGTAAAGAGATAGCTGTGTAGATATTTCCATGTATATGCAGATAGCTGTGTAGATATTTCCATTTTCAGGCAGATAGCGGTTTAGATATTTCCATGTTCAAACAGATAGCGGTGTAGATATTTCCATGTTCATACAGATAGCGGTGTAGATATATCCATGTTTATACAGATAGCGGTGAAGCAGTATGCATGTTTACACAGATAGCGGTGTAGATATTTCCATGTTCACACAGATAGCGGTGTAGATATTTCCATGTTCATCCTGATGGCTGTGTAGATATATCCATGTTCATACAGATAGCGGTGTAGATATTTCCATGTTCATACAGATAGTGGTGTAGATATTTCCATGTTCATACAGATAGCGGTGCAGCTATTTCCATGTTCGTACAGATAGCGGTGTAGATATTTCCATGTTCATACAGATAGCGGTGTAGATATTTCCATGTTCATACAGATAGCGGTGCTTATATTTCCATGTTTATACAGGTAGCGGTGTGGATATTTCCATGTTTATACAGATAGCGGTGTAGATATTTCCATGTTTATACAGATAGCGGTGTAGATATTTCCAAGTTTATACAGATAGCGGTGTAGATATCTCCAACTTAATACAGATGGCGGTGTAGATATTTATATGTTCATACAGATGGCGGTGCAGATATTTCCATGTTCATACAGATGGCGGTGTAGATATTTCCATGTTTATAGAGATAGTGGTGTAGTTATTTCCATGTGTAAAGAGATAGCTTTGTAGATATTTCCATGTATATGCAGATAGCTGTGTAGATATTTCCATTTTCATGCAGATAGCGGTGTAAGTATTTCCATGTTCAAACAGATAGCGGTTTAGATATTTCCATGTTCAAACAGATAGTGGTGTAGATATTTCCATGTTCATACAGAAAGCTTTGTAGATATATCCATGTTTATACAGATAGCGGCGAAGATGTATGCATGTTTACACAGATAGCTGTGTAGATATTTCTATGTTTATTCAGATAGCGGTGTAGATATTTCCATGTTCATCCAGATGGCTGTGTAGATATTTCCATGTTCATACAGATAGCGGTGTAGATATTTCCATGTTCATACAGATAGTGCTGTAGATATTTCCATGTTCATACAGATAGTGGTGCAGCTATTTCCATGTTCATACAGTTAGCGGTGTAGATATTTCCATGTTCGTACTGATAGCGGTGTAGATATTTCCATGTTCATACAGATAGCGGTGCTTATATTTCCATGTTTATACAGATAGCGGTGTAGATATTTCTATGTTTATACAGATAGCGGTGTAGATATTTCCCCGTTTATGGAGATAGCGGTGTAGATATTTCCAAGTTTATACAGATAGCGGTGTAGATATCTCCATCTTAACACAGATTGCGGTGTAGATATTTATATGTTCATACAGATGGCGGTGCAGATATTTCCATGTTCATACAGATGGCGGTGTTGATATTTCCATGTTTATAGAGATAGTGGTGTAGTTATTTCCATGTGTAAAGAGATAGCTTTGTAGATATTTCCATGTATATTCAGATAGCTGTGTAGATATTTCCATTTTCATGCAGATAGCGGTGTAGATATTTCCATGTTCAAACAGATAGCGGTGTAGTTATTTCCATGTTCATACAGATAGGGATGTAGATATTTCCATGTTCATACAGATAGCGGTGTAGCTATTTCCATGTTCATACAGAAAGCGGTGTAGATATTTCCATGTTCATCCAGATGGCTGTGTAGATATATCCATGTTCATACAGATGGCGGTGAAGATATTTCCATGTTCATACAGATAGCGGTGTAGATATTTCCATGTTCATACAGATAGTGGTGTAGATATTTCCATGTTCATACAGATAGAGGGGCTGATATTTCCATGTTCATACAGATAGCGGTGCTGTTTTTTCCATGTTTATACAGGTAGCGGTGGAGATATTTCCAGGTTTATACAGATAGCGGTGTAGACATTTCCATGTTTATACATATAGCGGTGTAGATATTTTCATGTTTATACAGATAGCGGTGTAGATATCTCCATCTTAATACAGATGGTGGTTTAGATATTTATATGTTCATACAGATGGCCGTGCAGATATTTCCATGTTCATACAGATGGCGGTGTAGATATTTCCATGTTCATCCATATGGCTGTGTAGATATATCCATGTTCATACAGATGGCGGTGAAGATATTTCCATGTTCATACTGATAGCGGTGTAGATATTTCCATGTTCATACGGATACCGGTGTAGATATTTCCATGTTCATACAGATATTGGTGTAGTTATTTCCATGTTCATACAGATGGCGGTGTAGATATTTCCATGTTCATACAGATAGCCGTGTAGTTATTTCCATGTGTGAAGAGATAGCTGTGTAGATATTTCCATGTATATGCAGATAGTTGTGAAGATATTTCCATTTTCATGCAGACAGCGGTGTAGCTATTTCCATGTTTATACAGATAGCGGTGTAGATATCTCCATCTTAATACGGATGGCGGTGTAGATATTTATATGTTCATACCGATGGCGGTGCAGATATTTCCATGTTCATACAGATGGCGGTGTAGCTATTTCCATGTTCATACAGATAGCGGTGTAGCTTTATCCATGTTCATGAAGATAGTGGTGTAGATATTTCCATGTTCATCCAGATGGCTGCATAGATATATCCATGTTCATACAGATGGCGGTGAAGATATTTCCATGTTCATACAGATAGCGGTGTAGATATTTCCATGTTCATCCAGATGGCTGTGTAGATATATCCATGTTCATACAGATGGCGATGAAGATATTTCCATGTACATACAGATAGCGGTGTAGATATTTCCATGTTCATACAGATAGCGGTGTAGATATTTCCATGTTCATACAGAGAGTGGTGTAGATATTTCCATGTTCATACAGATGGCGGTGTAGATATTTATATGTTCATACAGACGGCGGTGCAGATATTTCCATGTTCATACAGATGTCAGTGTAGGTATTTCCATGTTTTTAGAGATAGTGGTGTAGTTATTTCCATGTGTAAAGAGATAGCTTTGTAGATATTTCCATGTATATGCAGATAGCTGTGTAGATATTTCCATTTTCATGCAGATAGCGGTGTAGATATTTCCATGTTCAAACAGATAGCGGTGTAGATATTTCCATGTTCATACAGATATTGGTGTAGATATTTCCATGTTCATACAGATAGCGGTGTAGCTCTTTCCATGTTCATACAGATAGCGGTGTAGATATTTCCATGTTCATCCAGATGGCTGTGTAGATATCTCCATCTTAATACAGATGGCGGTGAAGATATTTCCATGTTCATACAGATAGCGGTGTATATATTTCCATGTTCATACAGATAGTGGTGTAGATATTTCCATGTTCATACAGATAGAGGGGGTGATATTTCCATGTTCATACAGATAGCGGTGCTGATATTTCCATGTTTATACAGGTAGCGGTGTAGATATTTCCAAGTTTATACAGATAGCGGTGTAGACATTTCCATGTTTATACAGATAGCGGTGTAGATATTTCCATGTTTATACAGATAGCGGTGTAGATATCTCCATCTTAATACAGATGGCAGTGTAGATATTTATATGTTCATACAGAAGGCCGTGCAGATATTTCCATGTTCATACAGATGGCGGTGTAGATATTTCCATGTTCATACCGGTAGCTGTGTAGTTATTTCCATGTGTAAAGAGATAGCTGTGTAGATATTTCCATGTATATGCAGATAGCTGTGTAGATATTTCCATTTTCATGCAGAGAGCGGTTTAGATATTTCCATGTTCAAACAGATAGCGGTGTAGATATATCCATGTTTATACAGAGAGCGGTGAAGATGTATGCATGTTTACACAGATAGCGGGGTAGATATTTCCATGTTCATACAGATAGCGGTGTAGATATTTCCATGTTCATCCAGATGGCTGTGTAGATATATCCATGTTCATACAGATAGGGGTGTAGATATTTCCATGTTCATACAGATAGTGCTGTAGATATTTCCATGTTCATACAGATAGCGGTGCAGCTATTTCCATGTTCATACAGATAGCGGTGCAGCTATTTCCATGTTCATACAGATAGCGGTGTAGATATTTCCATGTTCATACAGATAGCGGTGCTGATATTTCCATGTTTATACAGGTAGCGGTGCAGATATTTCCATGTTTATACAGATAACGGTGTAGATATTTCCATGTTTATACAGATAGCGGTGTAGATATTTCCAGGTTTATACAGATAGCGGTGTAGTTGTCTCCATCTTAATACAGATGGCGGTGTAGTTATTTATATGTTCATACAGATGGCGGTGCAGATATTTCCATGTTCATACAGATGGCGGTGTAGATATTTGCATGTTCATACAGATGGCGGTATAGCTATTTCCATGTTCATGGAGATAGCGTTGTAGATATTTCCATGTTCATCCAGATGGCTGCATAGATATATCCATGTTCATACAGATGGCGGTGAAGATATTTCCATGTTCATACAGATAGCGGTGTAGATATTTCCATGTTCATCCAGATGGCTGTGTAGATATATCCATGTTCATACAGATGGCGATGAAGATATTTCCATGTACATACAGATAGCGGTGTAGATATTTCCATGTTCATACAGATAGCGGTGTAGATATTTCCATGTTCATACAGAGAGTGGTGTAGATATTTCCATGTTCATACAGATGGCGGTGTAGATATTTATATGTTCATACAGACGGCGGTGCAGATATTTCCATGTTCATACAGATGTCAGTGTAGGTATTTCCATGTTTTTAGAGATAGTGGTGTAGTTATTTCCATGTGTAAAGAGATAGCTTTGTAGATATTTCCATGTATATGCAGATAGCTGTGTAGATATTTCCATTTTCATGCAGATAGCGGTGTAGATATTTCCATGTTCAAACAGATAGCGGTGTAGATATTTCCATGTTCATACAGATATTGGTGTAGATATTTCCATGTTCATACAGATAGCGGTGTAGCTCTTTCCATGTTCATACAGATAGCGGTGTAGATATTTCCATGTTCATCCAGATGGCTGTGTAGATATCTCCATCTTAATACAGATGGCGGTGAAGATATTTCCATGTTCATACAGATAGCGGTGTATATATTTCCATGTTCATACAGATAGTGGTGTAGATATTTCCATGTTCATACAGATAGAGGGGGTGATATTTCCATGTTCATACAGATAGCGGTGCTGATATTTCCATGTTTATACAGGTAGCGGTGTAGATATTTCCAAGTTTATACAGATAGCGGTGTAGACATTTCCATGTTTATACAGATAGCGGTGTAGATATTTCCATGTTTATACAGATAGCGGTGTAGATATCTCCATCTTAATACAGATGGCAGTGTAGATATTTATATGTTCATACAGAAGGCCGTGCAGATATTTCCATGTTCATACAGATGGCGGTGTAGATATTTCCATGTTCATACCGGTAGCTGTGTAGTTATTTCCATGTGTAAAGAGATAGCTGTGTAGATATTTCCATGTATATGCAGATAGCTGTGTAGATATTTCCATTTTCATGCAGAGAGCGGTTTAGATATTTCCATGTTCAAACAGATAGCGGTGTAGATATATCCATGTTTATACAGAGAGCGGTGAAGATGTATGCATGTTTACACAGATAGCGGGGTAGATATTTCCATGTTCATACAGATAGCGGTGTAGATATTTCCATGTTCATCCAGATGGCTGTGTAGATATATCCATGTTCATACAGATAGGGGTGTAGATATTTCCATGTTCATACAGATAGTGCTGTAGATATTTCCATGTTCATACAGATAGCGGTGCAGCTATTTCCATGTTCATACAGATAGCGGTGCAGCTATTTCCATGTTCATACAGATAGCGGTGTAGATATTTCCATGTTCATACAGATAGCGGTGCTGATATTTCCATGTTTATACAGGTAGCGGTGCAGATATTTCCATGTTTATACAGATAACGGTGTAGATATTTCCATGTT
The DNA here is from genome assembly GCF_029281585.2 of Gorilla gorilla gorilla. Taxonomy (NCBI): domain Eukaryota; kingdom Metazoa; phylum Chordata; class Mammalia; order Primates; family Hominidae; genus Gorilla; species Gorilla gorilla. Next base: position 76,553,524 of record NC_073244.2, read on the forward strand.
TATACAGATAGCGGTGTAGATATTTCCAGGTTTATACAGATAGCGGTGTAGTTGTCTCCATCTTAATACAGATGGCGGTGTAGTTATTTATATGTTCATACAGATGGCGGTGCAGATATTTCCATGTTCATACAGATGGCGGTGTAGATATTTGCATGTTCATACAGATGGCGGTATAGCTATTTCCATGTTCATGGAGATAGCGTTGTAGATATTTCCATGTTAATCCAGATGGCTGTGTAGAGATATCCATGTTCATACAGATGGCGGTGAAGATATTTCCATGTTCCTACAGATAGCGGTGTAGATATTTCCATGTTCATACAGATAGTGGTGTAGACATTTCCATGTTCATACAGATAGCGGTGCTGAAATTTCCAAGTTTATACAGGTAGCGGTGTAGATATTTCCAGGTTTATACAGATAGCGGTGTAGACATTTCCATGTTTATACAGATAGCGGTGTAGATATTTCCATGTTTATACAGATAGCGGTGTAGATATCTCTATCTTAATACAGATGGCGGTGTAGATATTTATATGTTCATACAGACGGCCATGCAGATATTTCCATGTTCATACAGATGGCGGTGTAGATATATCCATGTACATACAGATAGCGGTGTAGTTATTTCCATGTGTAAAGAGATAGCAGTGTAGATATTTCCATGTATATGCAGATTGCTGTGTAGATATTTACATTTTCATGCAGATAGCGGTTTAGATATTTCTATGTTCAAACAGATAGTGGTGTAGATATTTCCATGTTCATACAGAAAGCTTTGTAGATATATCCATGTTTATACAGATAGCGGCAAAGATGTATGCATGTTTACACAGATAGCGGTGTAGATATTTCCATGTTTATTCAGATAGCGGTGTAGATATATCCATGTTCATCTAGATGGCTGTGTAGATATATCCATGTTCATACAGATAGCGGTGTAGATATTTCCATGTTCATACAGATAGTGCTGTAGATATTTCCATGTTCATACAGATAGCGGTGCAGCTATTTCCATGTTCATACAGTTAGCGGTGTAGATATTTCCATGTTCAAACAGATAGCGGTGTAGATATTTCCATGTTCATACAGATAGTGGTGTAGATATTTCCATGTTCATACAGATGGAGGTGTAGATATTTGCATGTTCATACAGATGGCGGTATAGCTATTTCCATGTTCATGGAGATAGCGTTGTAGATATTTCCATGTTAATCCAGATGGCTGTGTACAGATATCCATGTTAATACAGATGGCGGTGAAGATATTTCCATGTTCATACAGATAGCGGTGCAGATATTTCCATGTTCATACAGATAGTGGTGTAGATATTTCCATGTTCATACAGATAGCGGTGCAGCTATTTCCATGTTCATACAGATAGCTGTGAACATATTTCCATGTTCGTACAGATAGCGGTGTAGATATTTCCATGTTCATACAGATAGCGGTGCTTATATTTCAATGTTTATACAGATAGTGGTGTAGATATTTCCATGTTTATACAGATAGCGGTGTAGATATTTCCATGTTTATAGAGATAGCGGTGTAGATATTTCCAAGTTTATACAGATAGCCGTGTAGATATCACCATCTTAATACAGATTGCGGTGTAGATATTTATATGTTCATACAGATGGCGGTGCAGATATTTCCATGTTCATACAGATGGCGGTGTTGATATTTCCATGTTTATAGAGATAGTGGTGTAGTTATTTCCATGTGTAAAGAGATAGCTTTGTAGATATTTCCATGTATATTCAGATAGCTGTGTAGATATTTCCATTTTCATGCAGATAGCGGTGTAGATATTTCCATGTTCAAACGGATAGCGGTGTAGATATTTCCATGTTCATACGGATACCGGTGCAGATATTTCCATGTTCATACAGATAGTGGTGTAGTTATTTCCATGTTCATACAGATGGCGGGATAGATATTTCCATGTTCATACAGATAGCCGTGTAGTTATTTCCATCTGTGAAGACATAGCTGTGTAGATATTTCCATGTATATGCAGATAGCTGTGAAGATATTTCCATTTTCATGCAGACAGCGGTGTAGCTATTTCCATGTTCATACAGAAAGCGGTGTAGATATTTCCATGTTCATCCAGATGGCTGTGTAGAGATATCCATGTTCATACAGATGGCGGTGAAGATATTTCCATGTTCATACAGATAGCGGTGTAGATATTTCCATGTTCATTCGGATAGTGCTGTAGATATTTCCATGTTCATACAGATAGCGGTGCAGCTATTTCCATGTTCATACAGATAGCGGTGTAGATATTTCCATTTTCGTACAGATAGCGGTGTTGATATTTCCATGTTCATACAGATACCGGTGCTTATATTTCCATGTTTATACAGATAGCGGTGTATATATTTCCATGTTTATACAGATAGCGGTGTAGATATTTCCATGTTTATAGAGATAGCGGTGTAGATATTTCCAAGTTTATACAGATAGCGGTGTAGATATCTCCATCTTAATACAGATGGCTTTGTAGATATTTATATGTTCTTACTGATGGCGGTGCAGATATTTCCATGTTTATACAGATGGCGGTGTTGATATTTCCATGTTTATAGAGATAGTGGTGTAGTTATTTCCATGTGTAAAGAGATAGCTTTGTAGATATTTCCAAGTATATGCAGATAGCTGTGTAGATATTTCCATTTTCATACAGATAGCGGTGAAGATATTTCCATGTTCAAACAGATAGCGGTGTAGCTATTTCCATGTTCATACAGATAGTGGTGTAGATATTTCCATGTTCATCCAGATGGCTGTGTAGATATATCCATGTTCATACAGGTGGCGGTGAAGATATTTCCATGTTCATACAGATAGCGGTGTAGATATTTCCATGTTCATACAGATAGTGGTGTAGATATTTCCATGTTCATACAGATAGAGGGGCTGATATTTCCATGTTCATACAGATAGCGCTGCTTATATTTCCATGTTTATGCAGGTAGCGGTGTAGATGTTTCCAAGTTTATACAGATAGCGGTGTAGACATTTCCATGTTTATACAGTTACCGGTGTAGATATTTTCATGTTTATACAGATAGCGGTGTAGATATCTCCATCTTAATACAGATGGCGGTTTAGATATTTATATGTTCATACAGATGGCCGTGCAGATATTTCCATGTTCATACAGATGGCTGTGTAGATATTTCCATGTTCATCCATATGGCTGTGTAGATATATCCATGTTCATACAGATGGCGGTGAAGATATTTCCATGTTTACACAGATAGCGTTGTAGATATTTCCATGTTCACACAGATAGCAGTGTAGATATTTCCATGTTCATACAGATAGTGGTGTAGATATTTCCATGTTTATACAGATGGCGGTGTAGATATTTCCATGTTCATACAGATGGCGGTGTTGATATTTCCATGTTTATAGAGATAGTGGTGTAGTTATTTCCATGTGTAAAGAGATAGCTTTGTAGATATTTCCATGTATATGCAGATAGCTGTGAAGATATTTCCATTTTCATGCAGATTGCGGTTTAGATATTTCCATGTTCAAACAGAAAGCGGTGTAGATATTTCCATGTTCATACAGATAGCGGTGTAGATATTTCCATGTTTATACAGATAGCGGTGAAGATGTATGCATGTTTACACAGATAGCGGAGTAGATATTTCCATGTTCATACAGATAGCGGTGTAGATATTTCCATGTTCATCCAGATGGCTGTGTAGATATATCCATGTTCATACAGATAGCGGTGTAGATATTTCCATGTTCATACAGATAGTGCTGTAGATATTTCCATGTTCATACAGATAGCGGTGTAGCTATTTCCATGTTCATACAGATAGCGGTGTAGATATTTCCATGTTCAAACAGATAGCGGTGTAGATATTTCCATGTTCATACAGATAGCGGTGCTTATATTTCCATGTTTATACAGGTAGCGGTGTAGATATTTCCATGTTTATACAGATAGCGGTGTAGATATTTCCATGTTTATACAGATAGCGGTGTAGATATTTCCATGTCCATCCAGATGGCTGTGTAGATATATCCATGTTCATACAGATGGCGGTCAAGATAATTCCATGTTCATACAGATAGCGGTGTAGATATTTCCATGTTCATACAGATGGCGGTGTAGATATTTCCATGTTCATACCGATAGCGGTGTAGTTATTTCCATGTGTAAAGAGATAGCTGTGTAGATATTTCCATGTTTATGCAGATAGCTGTGTAGATATTTCCATTTTCAGGCAGATCGCCATTTAGATATTTCCATGTTCAAACAGATAGCGCTGTAGATATTTCCATGTTTATACAGATAGCGGTGTAGATATTTCCATGTTCATACAGATAGTGGTGTAGATATTTCCATGTTCATACAGATGGCGGTGTAGATATTTCCATGTTCATACAGAGAGCGATGTAGTTATTTCCATGTGCAAAGAGATAGCTGTGTAGATATTTCCATGTTTATACAGATAGCGGTGTAGATATTTCCATGTTTATACAGATAGCGGTGTAGATATTTCCATGTTCATACAGATAGCGGTGTAGATATTTCCATGTTTATACAGATAGCGGTGAAGATGTATGCATGTTTACACAGATAGCGGTGTAGATATTTCCATGTTCATACAGATAGCGGTGTAGATATTTCCATGTTCATCCAGATGGCTGTGTAGATATATCCATGTTCATAGAGATAGCGGTGTAGATATTTCCATTTTCGTACAGATAGTGGTGTAGATATTTCCATGTTCATACAGATAGCGGTGTTGCTATTTCCATGTTCATACAGATAGCGGTGTAGATATTTCCATGTTTGTACAGATAGCGGTGTAGTTATTTCCATTTTCATACAGATAGCGGTGCTGATATTTCCATCTTTATACAGGTAGCGGTGCAGATATTTCCATGTTTATACAGATAGCGGTGTAGATATTTCCATGTTTATACAGATAGCGGTGTAGATATTTCCAGGTTTATACAGATAGAGGTGTAGATATCTCCATCTTAATACAGATGGCGGTGCAGATATTTCCATGTTCATACAGATGGCGGTGTAGCTATTTCCATGTTCATACAGATAGCGGTGTAGCTATATCCATGTTCATGCAGATAGCGGTGCAGATATTTCCATGTTCATCCATATGGCTGTGTAGATATGTCCATGTTCATACAGAAGGCGGTGAAGGTATTTCCATGTTCATACAGATAGCGGTGTAGGTATTTCCATGTTCATACAGATAGTGGTGTAGATATTTCATTTTCATACAGATAGCAGTGTAGCTATTTCCATGTTCATGCAGATTGCGGTGTAGATATTTCCATGTTCATCCATATGGCTGTGTAGATATATCCATGTTCATACAGATGGCGGTGAAGATATTTCCATGTTCATACAGATAGCGGTGTAGATATTTCCATGTTCATACAGATAGCGGTGTAGATATTTTCATGTTCATACAGATAGTGGTGTAGATATTTCCATGTTCATACAGATGGCGGTGTAGATATTTCCATGTTCATACAGAGAGCGATGTAGTTATTTCCATGTGCAAAGAGATAGCTGTGTAGATATTTCCAAGTATATGCAGATAGCAGTGTAGATATTTCCATTTTCATGCAGATAGCGGTTTAGATATTTCCATGTTCAAACAGATAGTGGTGTAGATATTTCCATGTTCATACAGATAGCGTTGTACATATTTCCATGTTCATCCAGATAGCTGTGTAGATATTTCCATTTTTAAGCAGATAGCGGTGTAGATATTTCCATGTTCATCCAGATGGCTGTGTAGATATATCCATGTTCATACAGATAGCGGTGTATATATTTCCATGTCCATACAGATAGTACTGAAGATATTTCCATGTTCATACAGATAGCGGTGCAGCTATTTCCATGTTCATACAGATAGCGGTGTAGATATTTCCATATTCGTACAGATAGCGGTGTAGATATTTCCATGTTCATACAGATAGCGGTGCTTATATTTCCATGTTTATACAGATAGCGGTGTAGATATTTCCATGTTTATACAGATAGCGGTGTGGATACTTGTATGTTCATACAGATGGCGGTGCAGATATTTCCATGTTCATACAGATGGCGGTGTAGATATTTCCATGTTTATAGAGATAGTGGTGTAGTTATTTCCATGTGTGAAGAGATAGCTTTGTAGATATTTCCATGTATATGCAGATAGCTGTGTAGATATTTCCATTTTCATGCAGATAGCGGTGTAGATATTTCCATGTTCAAACAGATAGCGGTGTAGATATTTCCATGTTCATACAGATAGTGGTGTAGATATTTCCATGTTCATACAGATAGCGGTGTAGCTATTTCCATGTTCATACAGATAGCGGTGTAGATATTTCCATGTTCATCCAGATGGCTGTGTAGATATATCCATGTTCATAGAGATGGCGATGAAGATATTTCCATGTTCATACAGATAGTGGTGTAGATATTTCCATGTTCATACAGATAGAGGGGCTGATATTTCCATGTTCATACAGATAGCGGTGCCGATATTTCCATGTTTGTACAGGTAGCGGTGTAGATATTTCCAAGTTTATACAGATAGCGGTGTAGACATTTCCATGTTTATACAGATAGCGGTGTAGATATTTCCATGTTTATACAGATAGCGGTGTAGATATCTCCATCATAATACAGATGGCGGTTTAGATATTTATATGGTCATACAGATGGCCGTGCAGATATTTCCATGTTCATACAGATGGCGGTGTAGATATTTCCATGTTCATACCGATAGCGGGGTAGTTATTTCCATGTGTAAAGAGATAGCTGTGTAGATATTTCCATGTATATGCAGATAGCTGTGTAGATATTTCCATTTTCAGGCAGATAGCGGTTTAGATATTTCCATGTTCAAACAGATAGCGGTGTAGATATTTCCATGTTCATACAGATAGCGGTGTAGATATATCCATGTTTATACAGATAGCGGTGAAGCAGTATGCATGTTTACACAGATAGCGGTGTAGATATTTCCATGTTCACACAGATAGCGGTGTAGATATTTCCATGTTCATCCTGATGGCTGTGTAGATATATCCATGTTCATACAGATAGCGGTGTAGATATTTCCATGTTCATACAGATAGTGCTGTAGATATTTCCATGTTCATACAGATAGCGGTGCAGCTATTTCCATGTTCGTACAGATAGCGGTGTAGATATTTCCATGTTCATACAGATAGCGGTGTAGATATTTCCATGTTCATACAGATAGCGGTGCTTATATTTCCATGTTTATACAGGTAGCGGTGTGGATATTTCCATGTTTATACAGATAGCGGTGTAGATATTTCCATGTTTATACAGATAGCGGTGTAGATATTTCCAAGTTTATACAGATAGCGGTGTAGATATCTCCAACTTAATACAGATGGCGGTGTAGATATTTATATGTTCATACAGATGGCGGTGCAGATATTTCCATGTTCATACAGATGGCGGTGTAGATATTTCCATGTTTACAGAGATAGTGGTGTAGTTATTTCCATGTGTAAAGAGATAGCTTTGTAGATATTTCCATGTATATGCAGATAGCTGTGTAGATATTTCCATTTTCATGCAGATAGCGGTGTAAGTATTTCCATGTTCAAACAGATAGCGGTGTAGATATTTCCATGTTCATACAGATAGCGGTGTAGATATTTCCATGTTTATACAGATAGCGGTGATGATGTTTGCATGTTTACACAGATAGCGGTGTTGATATTTCCATGTTCATACAGATAGCGGTGTAGATATTTCCATGTTCATCCAGATGGCTGTGTAGATATATCCATGTTCATACAGATGGCGGTGAAGATAATTCCATGTTCATACAGATAGCGGTGTAGATATTTCCATGTTCATACAGATAGTGGTGTAGATATTTCCATGTTCATACAGATAGAGGGGCTGATATTTCCATGTTCATACAGATAGCGGTGCTGATATTTCCATGTTTATACAGGTAGCGGTGTAGATATTTCCATGTTCATACAGATAGCGGTGTAGATATTTCCATGCTTATACAGATAGCGGTGTAGATATCTCCATCTTAATACAGATGGCGGTGTAGGTATTTATATGTTCATACAGATGGCCGTGCAGATATTTCCATGTTCATACAGATGGCGGTGTAGATATTTCCATGTTCATACAGAGAGCGGTGTAGATATTTCCATGTGTAAAGAGATAGCGGTGTAGATATTTCCATGTATATGCAGATAGCTGTGTAGATATTTCCATTTTCATGCAGATATCGGTTTAGATATTTCCATGTTCAAACAGATAGCGGTGTAGATATTTCCATGTTCATACAGATAGCGGTGTAGATATTTCCATGTTTATACAGATAGCGGTGTAGATATTTCCATGTTTATACAGATAGCGGTGAAGAAGTATGCATGTTTACACAGATAGCGGTGTAGCTCTTTCCATGTTCATACAGATAGTGGTGTAGATATTTCCATGTTCATACAGATAGCGGTGTAGCTATTTCCATGTTCATACAGATAGTGGTGTAGATATTTCCATGTTCATACAGATAGCGGTGCTGATATTTCCATGTTCATCCATATGGCTGTGTAGATTTATCCATGTTCATACAGATGGCGGGGAGATATTTCCATGTTCATACAGATAGCAGAAGAGATATTTCCATGTTCATCCAGATGGCTGTGCAGATATATCCATGTTCATACAGATGGCGATGAAGATATTTCCATACTCAAACAGATAGCAGTGTAGATATTTCCATGTTCATACAGATAGTGGTGTAGATATTTCCATGTTCATACAGATAGAGGAGCTGATATTTCCATGTTCATACAGATAGCGGTGCTGATATTTCCATGTTTATACAGGTAGCGGTGTAGATGTTTCCATGTTTATAAAGATAGCGGTGTAGATATTTCCATGTTTATACAGATAGCGGTGTAGATATTTCCATGTTTATACGGATAGCGGTGTAGATATCTCCATCTTAATACAGATGGCGGTGTAGATATTTATATGTTCATACAGATGGCCGTGCAGATATTTCAATGTTCATACAGATGGCGGTGTAGATATATCCATGTTCATACAGAAAGCTGTGTAGTTATTTCCATGTGTAAAGAGATAGCTGTGTAGATATTTCCATGTATATGCAAATAGCTGTGTAGATATTTCCATTTTCAAGCAGATAGCGGTGTAGATATTTCCATGTTCATCCAGATGACTGTGTAGATATATCCATGTTCATACAGATAGCGGTGTAGATATTTCCATGTCCATTCAGATAGTGCTGTAGATATTTCCATGTTCATACAGATAGCGGTGCAGCTATTTCCATGTTCATACAGATAGCGGTGTAGATAATTCCATGTTCGTACAGATAGCGGAGTAGATATTTCCATGTTCATACAGATAGCGGTGTAGATATTTCCATGTTCAAACAGATAGCGGTGTAGATATTTCCATGTTCATCCAGATGGCTGTGTAGATATATCCATGTTCATAGAGATGGCGGTGAAGATATTTAAATGTTCATACAGATAGCGGTTTAGATATTTCCATGTTCAAACAGATAGCGGTGTAGATATTTCCATGTTCATACAGATAGCGGTGTAGATATATCCATGTTTATACAGACAGCGGTGAAGATGTATGCATGTTTACACAGATAGCGGTGTAGATATTTCCAAGTTCATACAGATAGCGGTGTATATATTTCCATGTTCATCCTGATGGCTGTGTAGATATATCCATGTTCATACAGAAAGCGGTGTAGATATTTCCATGTTCATACAGATAGTGCTGTAGATATTTCCATGTTCAGACAGATAGGGGTGCAGCTATTTCCATGTTCATACAGATAGCGGTGTAGATATTTCCATGTTCGTACAGATAGCGGTGTAGATATATCCATGTTCATACAGATAGCGGTGCTTATATTTCCATGTTTATACAGGTAGCGGTGTGGATATTTCCATGTTTATACAGATAGCGGTGTATATATTTCCATGTTTATACAGATAGCGGTGTAGATATTTCCAAGTTTATACAGATAGCGGTGTAGATATCTCCAACTTAATACAGATGGCAGTGTAGATGATTATATGTTCATACAGATGGCGGTGCAGATATTTCCATGTTCATACAGATGGCGGTGTTGATATTTCCATGTTTATAGAGATAGTGGTGTAGTTATTTCCATGTGTAAAGAGATAGCTTTGTAGATATTTCCATGTATATGCAGATAGCTGTGTAGATATTTCCATTTTCATGCAGATAGCGGTGTAAATATTTCCATGTTCAAACAGATAGCGGTGTAGATATTTCCATGTTCATACAGATAGCGGTGCTGATATTTCCATGTTCATCCATATGGCTGTGTAGATTTATCCATGTTCATACAGATGGCGGTGAAGATATTTCCATGTTCATACAGATAGCAGAATAGATATTTCCATGTTCATCCAGATGGCTGTGCAGATATATCCATGTTCATACAGATGGCGATGAAGATATTTCCATACTCATACAGATAGCAGTGTAGATATTTCCATGTTCATACAGATAGTGGTGTAGATATTTCCATGTTCATACAGATAGAGGGGCTGATATTTCCATGTTCATACAGATAGCGGTGCTGATATTTCCATGTTTATACAGGTAGCGGTGCTGATATTTCCATGTTTATACAGATAGCGGTATAGATATTTCCATGTTTATAGAGATAGCGGTGTAGATATTTCCAGGTTTATACAGATAGCGGTGTAGATATCTCCATCTTAATACAGATGGTGGTGTAGTTATTTATATGTTCATACAGATGGCGGTGCAGATATTTCCATGTTCATACAGATGGCGGTGTAGATATTTGCATGTTCATACAGATGGCGGTGTAGCTATTTCCATGTTCATGGAGATAGCGGTGTAGAAATTTCCATATTCATCCAGATGGCTGTGTAGAGATATCCATGTTCATACAGATGGCGGTGAAGATATTTCCATGTTCATACAGATAGCGGTGTAGATATTTCCATGTTTATACACATAGTGGTGTAGATATTTCCATGTTCATACAGATAGAGGGGCTGATATTTCCATGTTCATACAGATTGCGGTGCCGATATTTCCATGTTTGTACAGGTAGCGGTGTAGATATTTCCAAGTTTATACAGATAGCGGTGTAGACATTTCCATGTTTAAACAGATAGCGGTGTAGATATTTCCATGTTTATACAGATAGCGGTGTAGATATCTCCATCATAATACAGATGGCGGTTTAGATATTTATATGGTCATACAGATGGCCGTGCAGATATTTCCATGTTCATACAGATGGCGGTGTAGATATTTCCATGTTCATACCGATAGCGGGGTAGTTATTTCCATGTGTAAAGAGATAGCTGTGTAGATATTTCCATGTATATGCAGATAGCTGTGTAGATATTTCCATTTTCAGGCAGATAGCGGTTTAGATATTTCCATGTTCATCCAGATGGCTGTGTAGATATATCCATGTTCATACAGATAGCGGTGTATATATTTCCATGTCCATACAGATAGTGCTGAAGATATTTCCATGTTCATACAGATAGCGGTGCAGCTATTTCCATGTTCATACAGATTGCGGTGTAGATATTTCCATATTCGTACAGATAACGGTGTAGATATTTCCATGTTCATACAGATAGCGGTGCTTATATTTCCATGTTTATACAGATAGCGGTGTAGATATTTCCATGTTTATACAGATAGCGGTGTGGATACTTGTATGTTCATACAGATGGCGGTGCAGATATTTCCATGTTCATACAGATGGCGGTGTAGATATTTCCATGTTTATAGAGATAGTGGTGTAGTTATTTCCATGTGTGAAGAGATAGCTTTGTAGATATTTCCATGTATATGCAGATAGCTGTGTAGATATTTCCATTTTCATGCAGATAGCGGTGTAGATATTTCCATGTTCAAACAGATAGCGGTGTAGATATTTCCATGTTCATACAGATAGTGGTGTAGATATTTCCATGTTCATACAGATAGCGGTGTAGCTATTTCCATGTTCATACAGATAGCGGTGTAGATATTTCCATGTTCATCCAGATGGCTGTGTAGATATATCCATGTTCATAGAGATGGCGATGAAGATATTTCCATGTTCATACAGATAGTGGTGTAGATATTTCCATGTTCATACAGATAGAGGGGCTGATATTTCCATGTTCATACAGATTGCGGTGCCGATATTTCCATGTTTGTACAGGTAGCGGTGTAGATATTTCCAAGTTTATACAGATAGCGGTGTAGACATTTCCATGTTTATACAGATAGCGGTGTAGATATTTCCATGTTTATACAGATAGCGGTGTAGATATCTCCATCATAATACAGATGGCGGTTTAGATATTTATATGGTCATACAGATGGCCGTGCAGATATTTCCATGTTCATACAGATGGCGGTGTAGATATTTCCATGTTCATACCGATAGCGGGGTAGTTATTTCCATGTGTAAAGAGATAGCTGTGTAGATATTTCCATGTATATGCAGATAGCTGTGTAGATATTTCCATTTTCAGGCAGATAGCGGTTTAGATATTTCCATGTTCAAACAGATAGCGGTGTAGATATTTCCATGTTCATACAGATAGCGGTGTAGATATATCCATGTTTATACAGATAGCGGTGAAGCAGTATGCATGTTTACACAGATAGCGGTGTAGATATTTCCATGTTCATACAGATAGCGGTGTAGATATTTCCATGTTCATCCTGATGGCTGTGTAGATATATCCATGTTCATACAGATAGCGGTGTAGATATTTCCATGTTCATACAGATAGTGCTGTAGATATTTCCATGTTCATACAGATAGCGGTGCAGCTATTTCCATGTTCGTACAGATAGCGGTGTAGATATTTCCATGTTCGTACAGATAGCGGTGTAGATATTTCCATGTTCATACAGATAGCGGTGCTTATATTTCCATGTTTATACAGGTAGCGGTGTGGATATTTCCATGTTTATACAGATAGCGGTGTAGATATTTCCATGTTTATACAGATAGCGGTGTAGATATTTCCAAGTTTATACAGATAGCGGTGTAGATATCTCCAACTTAATACAGATGGCGGTGTAGATATTTATATGTTCATACAGATGGCGGTACAGATATTTCCATGTTCATACAGATGGCGGTGTAGATATTTCCATGTTTATAGAGATAGTGGTGTAGTTATTTCCATGTGTAAAGAGATAGCTTTGTAGATATTTCCATGTATATGCAGATAGCTGTGTAGATATTTCCATTTTCATGCAGATAGCGGTGTAAGTATTTCCATGTTCAAACAGATAGCGGTGTAGATATTTCCATGTTCATACAGATAGCGGTGTAGGTATTTCCATGTTTATTCAGATAGCGGTGAAGATGTTTGCATGTTTACACAGATAGCGGTGTTGATATTTCCATGTTCATACAGATAGCGGTGTAGATATTTCCATGTTCATCCAGATGGCTGTGTAGATATATCCATGTTCATACAGATGGCGGTGAAGATAATTCCATGTTCATACAGATAGCGGTGTAGATATTTCCATGTTCATACAGATAGTGGTGTAGATATTTCCATGTTCATACCGATAGAGGGGCTGATATTTCCATGTTCATACAGATAGCGGTGCTGATATTTCCATGTTTATACAGGTAGCGGTGTAGATATTTCCATGTTCATACAGATAGCGGTGTAGATATTTCCATGCTTATACAGATAGCAGTGTAGATATCTCCATCTTAATACAGATGGCGGTGTAGGTATTTATATGTTCATACAGATGGCCGTGCAGATATTTCCATGTTCATACAGATGGCGGTGTAGATATTTCCATGTTCATACAGAGAGCGGTGTAGATATTTCCATGTGTAAAGAGATAGCGGTGTAGATATTTCCATGTATATGCAGATAGCTGTGTAGATATTTCCATTTTCATGCAGATATCGGTTTAGATATTTCCATGTTCAAACAGATAGCGGTGTAGATATTTCCATGTTCATACAGATAGCGGTGTAGATATTTCCATGTTTATACAGATAGCGGTGAAGAAGTATGCATGTTTACACAGATAGCGGTGTAGCTCTTTCCATGTTCATACAGATAGTGGTGTAGATATTTCCATGTTCATACAGATAGCGGTGTAGCTATTTCCATGTTCATACAGATAGCGGTGTAGATATTTCCATGTTCATACAGATAGCGGTGCTGATATTTCCATGTTCATCCATATGGCTGTGTAGATTTATCCATGTTCATACAGATGGCGGTGAAGATATTTCCATGTTCATACAGATAGCAGAATAGATATTTCCATGTTCATCCAGATGGCTGTGCAGATATATCCATGTTCATACAGATGGCGATGAAGATATTTCCATACTCATACAGATAGCAGTGTAGATATTTCCATGTTCATACAGATAGTGGTGTAGATATTTCCATGTTCATACAGATAGAGGGGCTGATATTTCCATGTTCATACAGATAGCGGTGCTGATATTTCCATGTTTATACAGGTAGCGGTGTAGATGTTTCCATGTTTATAAAGATAGCGGTGTAGATATTTCCATGTTTATACAGATAGCGGTGTAGATATTTCCATGTTTATACAGATAGCGGTGAAGAAGTATGCATGTTTACACAGATAGCGGTGTAGCTCTTTCCATGTTCATACAGATAGTGGTGTAGATATTTCCATGTTCATACAGATAGCGGTGTAGCTATTTCCATGTTCATACAGATAGTGGTGTAGATATTTCCATGTTCATACAGATAGCGGTGCTGATATTTCCATGTTCATCCATATGGCTGTGTAGATTTATCCATGTTCATACAGATGGCGGTGAAGATATTTCCATGTTCATACAGATAGCAGAAGAGATATTTCCATGTTCTTCCAGATGGCTGTGCAGATATATCCATGTTCATACAGATGGCGATGAAGATATTTCCATACTCAAACAGATAGCAGTGTAGATATTTCCATGTTCCTACAGATAGTGGTGTAGATATTTCCATGTTCATACAGATAAAGGAGCTGATATTTCCATGTTCATACAGATAGCGGTGCTGATATTTCCATGTTTATACAGGTAGCGGTGTAGATGTTTCCATGTTTATAAAGATAGCGGTGTAGATATTTCCATGTTTATACAGATAGCGGTGTAGATATTTCCATGTTTATACGGATAGCGGTGTAGATATCTCCATCTTAATACAGATGGCGGTGTAGATATTTATATGTTCATACAGATGGCCGTGCAGATATTTCAATGTTCATACAGATGGCGGTGTAGATATATCCATGTTCATACAGAAAGCTGTGTAGTTATTTCCATGTGTAAAGAGATAGCTGTGTAGATATTTCCATGTATATGCAAATAGCTGTGTAGATATTTCCATTTTCAAGCAGATAGCGGTGTAGATATTTCCATGTTCATCCAGATGACTGTGTAGATATATCCATGTTCATACAGATAGCGGTGTAGATATTTCCATGTCCATTCAGATAGTGCTGTAGATATTTCCATGTTCATACAGATAGCGGTGCAGCTATTTCCATGTTCATACAGATAGCGGTGTAGATAATTCCATGTTCGTACAGATAGCGGAGTAGATATTTCCATGTTCATACAGATAGCGGTGTAGATATTTCCATGTTCAAACAGATAGCGGTGTAGATATTTCCATGTTCATCCAGATGGCTGTGTAGATATATCCATGTTCATAGAGATGGCGGTGAAGATATTTAAATGTTCATACAGATAGCGGTTTAGATATTTCCATGTTCAAACAGATAGCGGTGTAGATATTTCCATGTTCATACAGATAGCGGTGTAGATATATCCATGTTTATACAGATAGCGGTGAAGATGTATGCATGTTTACACAGATAGCGGTGTAGATATTTCCAAGTTCATACAGATAGCGGTGTATATATTTCCATGTTCATCCTGATGGCTGTGTAGATATATCCATGTTCATACAGAAAGCGGTGTAGATATTTCCATGTTCATACAGATAGTGCTGTAGATATTTCCATGTTCATACAGATAGGGGTGCAGCTATTTCCATGTTCATACAGATAGCGGTGTAGATATTTCCATGTTCGTACAGATAGCGGTGTAGATATTTCCATGTTCATACAGATAGCGGTGCTTATATTTCCATGTTTATACAGGTAGCGGTGTGGATATTTCCATGTTTATACAGATAGCGGTGTATATATTTCCATGTTTATACAGATAGCGGTGTAGATATTTCCAAGTTTATACAGATAGCGGTGTAGATATCTCCAACTTAATACAGATGGCAGTGTAGATGATTATATGTTCATACAGATGGCGGTGCAGATATTTCCATGTTCATACAGATGGCGGTGTTGATATTTCCATGTTTATAGAGATAGTGGTGTAGTTATTTCCATGTGTAAAGAGATAGCTTTGTAGATATTTCCATGTATATGCAGATAGCTGTGTAGATATTTCCATTTTCATGCAGATAGCGGTGTAAATATTTCCATGTTCAAACAGATAGCGGTGTAGATATTTCCATGTTCATACAGATAGCGGTGCTGATATTTCCATGTTCATCCATATGGCTGTGTAGATTTATCCATGTTCATACAGATGGCGGTGAAGATATTTCCATGTTCATACAGATAGCAGAATAGATATTTCCATGTTCATCCAGATGGCTGTGCAGATATATCCATGTTCATACAGATGGCGATGAAGATATTTCCATACTCATACAGATAGCAGTGTAGATATTTCCATGTTCATACAGATAGTGGTGTAGATATTTCCATGTTCATACAGATAGAGGGGCTGATATTTCCATGTTCATACAGATAGCGGTGCTGATATTTCCATGTTTATACAGGTAGTGGTGCTGATATTTCCATGTTTATACAGATAGCGGTATAGATATTTCCATGTTTATACAGATAGCGGTGTAGATATTTCCAGGTTTATACAGATAGCGGTGTAGATATCTCCATCTTAATACAGATGGTGGTGTAGTTATTTATATGTTCATACAGATGGCGGTGCAGATATTTCCATGTTCATACAGATGGCGGTGTAGATATTTGCATGTTCATACAGATGGCGGTGTAGCTATTTCCATGTTCATGGAGATAGCGGTGTAGAAATTTCCATATTCATCCAGATGGCTGTGTAGAGATATCCATGTTCATACAGATGGCGGTGAAGATATTTCCATGTTCATACAGATAGCGGTGTAGATATTTCCATGTTTATACACATAGTGGTGTAGATATTTCCATGTTCATACAGATAGAGGGGCTGATATTTCCATGTTCATACAGATTGCGGTGCCGATATTTCCATGTTTGTACAGGTAGCGGTGTAGATATTTCCAAGTTATACAGATAGCGGTGTAGACATTTCCATGTTTATACAGATAGCGGTGTAGATATTTCCATGTTTATACAGATAGCGGTGTAGATATCTCCATCGTAATACAGATGGCGGTTTAGATATTTATATGGTCATACAGATGGCCGTGCAGATATTTCCATGTTCATACAGATGGCGGTGTAGATATTTCCATGTTCATACCGATAGCGGGGTAGTTATTTCCATGTGTAAAGAGATAGCTGTGTAGATATTTCCATGTATATGCAGATAGCTGTGTAGATATTTCCATTTTCAGGCAGATAGCGGTTTAGATATTTCCATGTTCATCCAGATGGCTGTGTAGATATATCCATGTTCATACAGATAGCGGTGTATATATTTCCATGTCCATACAGATAGTGCTGAAGATATTTCCATGTTCATACAGATAGCGGTGCAGCTATTTCCATGTTCATACAGATTGCGGTGTAGATATTTCCATATTCGTACAGATAACGGTGTAGATATTTCCATGTTCATACAGATAGCGGTGCTTATATTTCCATGTTTATACAGATAGCGGTGTAGATATTTCCATGTTTATACAGATAGCGGTGTGGATACTTGTATGTTCATACAGATGGCGGTGCAGATATTTCCATGTTCATACAGATGGCGGTGTAGATATTTCCATGTTTATAGAGATAGTGGTGTAGTTATTTCCATGTGTGAAGAGATAGCTTTGTAGATATTTCCATGTATATGCAGATAGCTGTGTAGATATTTCCATTTTCATGCAGATAGCGGTGTAGATATTTCCATGTTCAAACAGATAGCGGTGTAGATATTTCCATGTTCATACAGATAGTGGTGTAGATATTTCCATGTTCATACAGATAGCGGTGTAGCTATTTTCATGTTCATACAGATAGCGGTGTAGATATTTCCATGTTCATCCAGATGGCTGTGTAGATATATCCATGTTCATAGAGATGGCGATGAAGATATTTCCATGTTCATACAGATAGTGGTGTAGATATTTCCATGTTCATACAGATAGAGGGGCTGATATTTCCATGTTCATACAGATTGCGGTGCCGATATTTCCATGTTTGTACAGGTAGCGGTGTAGATATTTCCAAGTTTATACAGATAGCGGTGTAGACATTTCCATGTTTATACAGATAGCGGTGTAGATATTTCCATGTTTATACAGATAGCGGTGTAGATATCTCCATCATAATACAGATGGCGGTTTAGATATTTATATGGTCATACAGATGGCCGTGCAGATATTTCCATGTTCATACAGATGGCGGTGTAGATATTTCCATGTTCATACCGATAGCGGGGTAGTTATTTCCATGTGTAAAGAGATAGCTGTGTAGATATTTCCATGTATATGCAGATAGCTGTGTAGATATTTCCATTTTCAGGCAGATAGCGGTTTAGATATTTCCATGTTCAAACATATAGCGGTGTAGATATTTCCATGTTCATACAGATAGCGGTGTAGATATATCCATGTTTATACAGATAGCGGTGAAGCAGTATGCATGTTTACACAGATAGCGGTGTAGATATTTCCATGTTCACACTGATAGCGGTGTAGATATTTCCATGTTCATCCTGATGGCTGTGTAGATATATCCATGTTCATACAGATAGCGGTGTAGATATTTCCATGTTCATACAGATAGTGCTGTAGATATTTCCATGTTCATACAGATAGCGGTGCAGCTATTTCCATGTTCGTACAGATAGCGGTGTAGATATTTCCATGTTCGTACAGATAGCGGTGTAGATATTTCCATGTTCATACAGATAGCGGTGCTTATATTTCCATGTTTATACAGGTAGCGGTGCTGATATTTCCATGTTTATACAGATAGCGGTGTAGACATTTCCATGTTTATACAGATAGCGGTGTAGATATTTCCATGTTTATACAGATAGCGGTGTAGATATCTCTATCTTAATACAGATGGCGGTGTAGATATTTATATGTTCATACAGATGGCCATGCAGATATTTCCATGTTCATACAGATGGCGGTGTAGATATATCCATGTTCATACAGATAGCAGTGTAGTTATTTCCATGTGTAAAGAGATAGCTGTGTTGATATTTCCATGTATATGCAGATAGCTGTGTAGATATTTCCATTTTTAAGCAGATAGCGGTGTAGATATTTCCATGTTCATCCAGATGGCTGTGTAGATATATCCATGTTCATACAGATAGCGGTGTATATATTTCCATGTCCATACAGATAGTGCTGAAGATATTTGCATGTTCATACAGATAGCGGTGCAGCTATTTCCATGTTCATACAGATAGCGGTGTAGATATTTCCATATTCGTACAGATAACGGTGTAGATATTTCCATGTTCATACAGATAGCGGTGCTTATATTTCCATGTTTATACAGATAGTGGTGTAGATATTTCCATGTTTATACAGATAGCGGTGTGGATACTTGTATGTTCATACAGATGGCGGTGCAGATATTTCCATGTTCATACAGATGGCGGTGTAGATATTTCCATGTTTATAGAGATAGTGGTGTAGTTATTTCCATGTGTGAAGAGATAGCTTTGTAGATATTTCCATGTATATGCAGATAGCTGTGTAGATATTTCCATTTTCATGCAGATAGCGGTGTAGATATTTCCATGTTCAAACAGATAGCGGTGTAGATATTTCCATGTTCATACAGATAGTGGTGTAGATATTTCCATGTTCATACAGATAGCGGTGTAGCTATTTCCATGTTCATACAGATAGCGGTGTAGATATTTCCATGTTCATCCAGATGGCTGTGTAGATATATCCATGTTCATAGAGATGGCGATGAAGATATTTCCATGTTCATACAGATAGTGGTGTAGATATTTCCATGTTCATACAGATAGAGGGGCTGATATTTCCATGTTCATACAGATTGCGGTGCCGATATTTCCATGTTTGTACAGGTAGCGGTGTAGATATTTCCAAGTTTATACAGATAGCGGTGTAGACATTTCCATGTTTATACAGATAGCGGTGTAGATATTTCCATGTTTATACAGATAGCGGTGTAGATATCTCCATCATAATACAGATGGCGGTTTAGATATTTATATGGTCATACAGATGGCCGTGCAGATATTTCCATGTTCATACAGATGGCGGTGTAGATATTTCCATGTTCATACCGATAGCGGGGTAGTTATTTCCATGTGTAAAGAGATAGCTGTGTAGATATTTCCATGTATATGCAGATAGCTGTGTAGATATTTCCATTTTCAGGCAGATAGCGGTTTAGATATTTCCATGTTCAAACAGATAGCGGTGTAGATATTTCCATGTTCATACAGATAGCGGTGTAGATATATCCATGTTTATACAGATAGCGGTGAAGCAGTATGCATGTTTACACAGATAGCGGTGTAGATATTTCCATGTTCACACAGATAGCGGTGTAGATATTTCCATGTTCATCCTGATGGCTGTGTAGATATATCCATGTTCATACAGATAGCGGTGTAGATATTTCCATGTTCATACAGATAGTGCTGTAGATATTTCCATGTTCATACAGATAGCGGTGCAGCTATTTCCATGTTCGTACAGATAGCGGTGTAGATATTTCCATGTTCGTACAGATAGCGGTGTAGATATTTCCATGTTCATACAGATAGCGGTGCTTATATTTCCATGTTTATACAGGTAGCGGTGTGGATATTTCCATGTTTATACAGATAGCGGTATAGATATTTCCATGTTTATACAGATAGCGGTGTAGATATTTCCAAGTTTATACAGATAGCGGTGTAGATATCTCCATCTTAATACATATGGCGGTGTAGTTATTTATATGTTCATACAGATGGCGGTGCAGATATTTCCATGTTCATACAGATGGCGGTGTAGATATTTGCAAGTTCATACAGATGGCGGTGTAGCTATTTCCATGTTCATGGAGATAGCGGTGTAGAAATTTCCATATTCATCCAGATGGCTGTGTAGAGATATCCATGTTCATACAGATGGCGGTGAAGATATTTCCATGTTCATACAGATAGCGGTGTAGATATTTCCATGTTTATACACATAGTGGTGTAGATATTTCCATGTTCATACAGATAGGGCGGCTGATATTTCCACGTTCATACAGATAGCGGTGCTGATATTTCCATGTTTATACAGGTTGCGGTGTAGATATTTCCAGGTTTATACAGATAGCGGTGTAGACATTTCCATGTTTATACAGATAGCGGTGTAGATATTTCCATGTTTATACAGATAGCGGTGTAGATATCTCTATCTTAATACAGATGGCGGTGTAGATATTTATATGTTCATACAGATGGCCATGCAGATATTTCCATGTTCATACAGATGGCGGTGTAGATATATCCATGTTCATACAGATAGCAGTGTAGTTATTTCCATGTGTAAAGAGATAGCTGTGTAGATATTTCCATGTATATGCAGATAGCTGTGTAGATATTTCCATTTTCAAGCAGATAGCGGTGTAGATATTTCCATGTTCATCCAGATGGCTGTGTAGATATATCCATGTTCATACAGATAGCGGTGTATATATTTCCATGTCCATACAGATAGTGCTGAAGATATTTCCATGTTCATACAGATAGCGGTGCAGCTATTTCCATGTTCATACAGATAGCGGTGTAGATATTTCCATATTCGTACAGATAACGGTGTAGATATTTCCATGTTCATACAGATAGCGGTGCTTATATTTCCATGTTTATACAGATAGCGGTGTAGATATTTCCATGTTTATACAGATAGCGGTGTGGATACTTGTATGTTCATACAGATGGCGGTGCAGATATTTCCATGTTCATACAGATGGCGGTGTAGATATTTCCATGTTTATAGAGATAGTGGTGTAGTTATTTCCATGTGTGAAGAGATAGCTTTGTAGATATTTCCATGTATATGCAGATAGCTGTGTAGATATTTCCATTTTCATGCAGATAGCGGTGTAGATATTTCCATGTTCAAACAGATAGCGGTGTAGATATTTCCATGTTCATACAGATAGTGGTGTAGATATTTCCATGTTCATACAGATAGCGGTGTAGCTATTTCCATGTTCATACAGATAGCGGTGTAGATATTTCCATGTTCATCCAGATGGCTGTGTAGATATATCCATGTTCATAGAGATGGCGATGAAGATATTTCCATGTTCATACAGATAGTGGTGTAGATATTTCCATGTTCATACAGATAGAGGGGCTGATATTTCCATGTTCATACAGATTGCGGTGCCGATATTTCCATGTTTGTACAGGTAGCGGTGTAGATATTTCCAAGTTTATACAGATAGCGGTGTAGACATTTCCATGTTTATACAGATAGCGGTGTAGATATTTCCATGTTTATACAGATAGCGGTGTAGATATCTCCATCATAATACAGATGGCGGTTTAGATATTTATATGGTCATACAGATGGCCGTGCAGATATTTCCATGTTCATACAGATGGCGGTGTAGATATTTCCATGTTTATAGAGATAGTGGTGTAGTTATTTCCATGTGTAAAGAGATAACTTTGTAGATATTTCCATGTATATGCAGATAGCTGTGTAGATATTTCCATTTTCATGCAGATAGCGGTGTAAGTATTTCCATGTTCAAACAGATAGCGGTGTAGATATTTCCATGTTCATACAGATAGCGGTGTAGATATTTCCATGTTTATACAGATAGCGGTGAAGATGTTTGCATGTTTACACAGATAGCGGTGTTGATATTTCCATGTTCATACAGATAGCGGTGTAGATATTTCCATGTTCATCCAGATGGCTGTGTAGATATATCCATGTTCATACAGATGGCGGTGAAGATAATTCCATGTTCATACAGATAGCGGTGTAGATATTTCCATGTTCATACAGATAGTGGTGTAGATATTTCCATGTTCATACAGATAGAGGGGCTGATATTTCCATGTTCATACAGATAGCGGTGCTGATATTTCCATGTTTATACAGGTAGCGGTGTAGATATTTCCATGTTCATACAGATAGCGGTGTAGATATTTCCATGCTTATACAGATAGCGGTGTAGATATCTCCATCTTAATACAGATGGCGGTGTAGGTATTTATATGTTCATACAGATGGCCGTGCAGATATTTCCATGTTCATACAGATGGCGGTGTAGATATTTCCATGTTCATACAGAGAGCGGTGTAGATATTTCCATGTGTAAAGAGATAGCGGTGTAGATATTTCCATGTATATGCAGATAGCTGTGTAGATATTTCCATTTTCATACAGATAGCGGTGTAGATATTTCCATGTTTATACAGATAGCGGTGAAGAAGTATGCATGTTTACACAGATAGCGGTGTAGCTCTCTCCATGTTCGTACAGATAGTGGTGTAGATATTTCCATGTTCATACAGATAGCGGTGTAGCTATTTCCATGTTCATACAGATAGTGGTGTAGATATTTCCATGTTCATACAGATAGAGGGGCTGATATTTCCATGTTCATACAGATTGCGGTGCCGATATTTCCATGTTTGTACAGGTAGCGGTGTAGATATTTCCAAGTTTATACAGATAGCGGTGTAGACATTTCCATGTTTATACAGATAGCGGTGTAGATATTTCCATGTTTATACAGATAGCGGTGTAGATATCTCCATCATAATACAGATGGCGGTATAGATATTTATATGGTCATACAGATGGCCGTGCAGATATTTCCATGTTCCTACAGATGGCGGTGTAGATATTTCCATGTTTATAGAGATAGTGGTGTAGTTATTTCCATGTGTAAAGAGATAACTTTGTAGATATTTCCATGTATATGCAGATAGCTGTGTAGATATTTCCATTTTCATGCAGATAGCGGTGTAAGTATTTCCATGTTCAAACAGATAGCGGTGTAGATATTTCCATGTTCATACAGATAGCGGTGTAGATATTTCCATGTTTATACAGATAGCGGTGAAGATGTTTGCATGTTTACACAGATAGCGGTGTTGATATTTCCATGTTCATACAGATAGCGGTGTAGATATTTCCATGTTCATCCAGATGGCTGTGTAGATATATCCATGTTCATACAGATGGCGGTGAAGATAATTCCATGTTCATACAGATAGCGGTGTAGATATTTCCATGTTCATACAGATAGTGGTGTAGATATTTCCATGTTCATACAGATAGAGGGGCTGATATTTCCATGTTCATACAGATAGCGGTGCTGATATTTCCATGTTTATACAGGTAGCGGTGTAGATATTTCCATGTTCATACAGATAGCGGTGTAGATATTTCCATGCTTATACAGATAGCGGTGTAGATATCTCCATCTTAATACAGATGGCGGTGTAGGTATTTATATGTTCATACAGATGGCCGTGCAGATATTTCCATGTTCATACAGATGGCGGTGTAGATATTTCCATGTTCATACAGAGAGCGGTGTAGATATTTCCATGTGTAAAGAGATAGCGGTGTAGATATTTCCATGTATATGCAGATAGCTGTGTAGATATTTCCATTTTCATACAGATAGCGGTGTAGATATTTCCATGTTTATACAGATAGCGGTGAAGAAGTATGCATGTTTACACAGATAGCGGTGTAGCTCTCTCCATGTTCGTACAGATAGTGGTGTAGATATTTCCATGTTCATACAGATAGCGGTGTAGCTATTTCCATGTTGATACAGATAGCGGTGTAGATATTTCCATGTTCATACAGATAGCGGTGCTGATATTTCCATGTTCATCCATATGGCTGTGTAGATTTATCCATGTTCATACAGATGGCGGTGAAGATATTTCCATGTTCATACAGATAGCAGAATAGATATTTCCATGTTCATCCAGATGGCTGTGCAGATATATCCATGTTCATACAGATGGCGATGTAGATATTTCCATACTCATACAGATAGCAGTGTAGATATTTCCATGTTCATACAGATAGTGGTGTAGATATTTCCATGTTCATACAGATAGAGGGGCTGATATTTCCATGTTCATACAGATAGCGGTGCTGATATTTCCATGTTTATACAGGTGGCGGTGTAGATGTTTCCATGTTTATAAAGATAGCGGTGTAGATATTTCCATGTTTATACAGATAGCGGTGTAGATATTTCCATGTTTATACAGATAGCGGTGAAAAAGTATGCATGTTTACACAGATAGCGGTGTAGCTCTTTCCATGTTCATACAGATAGTGGTGTAGATATTTCCATGTTCATACAGATAGCGGTGTAGCTATTTCCATGTTCATACAGATAGCGGTGTAGATAATTCAAAGTTCATACAGATAGCGGTGCTGATATTTCCATGTTCATCCATATGGCTGTGTAGATTTATCCATGTTCATACAGATGGCGGTGAAGATATTTCCATGTTCATACAGATAGCAGAAGAGATATTTCCATGTTCATCCAGATGGCTGTGCAGATATATCCATGTTCATACAGATGGCGATGAAGATATTTCCATACTCATACAGATAGCAGTGTAGATATTTCCATGTTCATACATATAGTGGTGTAGATATTTCCATGTTCATACACATAGAGGGGCTGATATTTCCATGTTCATACAGATAGCGGTGCTGATATTTCCATGTTTATACAGGTAGCGGTGTAGATGTTTCCATGTTTATAAAGATAGCGGTGTAGATATTTCCATGTTTATACAGATAGCGGTGTAGATATTTCCATGTTTATACAGATAGCGGTGTAGATATCTCCATCTTAATACAGATGGCGTTGTAGATATTTATATGTTCATACAGATGGCCGTGCAGATATTTCAATGTTCATACAGATGGCGGTGTAGATATATCCATGTTCATACAGAAAGCTGTGTAGTTATTTCCATGTGTAAAGAGATAGCTGTGTAGATATTTCCATGTATATGCAAATAGCTGTGTAGATATTTCCATTTTCAAGCAGATAGCGGTGTAGATATTTCCATGTTCATCCAGATGACTGTGTAGATATATCCATGTTCATACAGATAGCGGTGTAGATATTTCCATGTCCATTCAGATAGTGCTGTAGATATTTCCATGTTCATACAGATAGCGGTGCAGCTATTTCCATGTTCATACAGATAGCGGTGTAGATAATTCCATGTTCGTACAGGTAGCGGAGTAGATATTTCCATGTTCATACAGATAGCGGTGTAGATATTTCCATGTTCAAACAGATAGCGGTGTAGATATTTCCATGTTCATCCAGATGGCTGTGTAGATATATCCATGTTCATAGAGATGGCGGTGAAGATATTTAAATGTTCATACAGATAGCGGTTTAGATATTTCCATGTTCAAACAGATAGCGGTGTAGATATTTCCATGTTCATACAGATAGCGGTGTAGATATATCCATGTTTATACAGATAGCGGTGTAGATATTTCCATGTTCATACAGATAGTGCTGTAGATATTTCCATGTTCATACAGATAGGGGTGCAGCTATTTCCATGTTCATACAGATAGCGGTGTAGATATTTCCATGTTCATACAGATAGCGGTGTAGATATTTCCATGTTCATCCTGATGGCTGTGTAGATATATCCATGTTCATACAGAAAGCGGTGTAGATATTTCCATGTTCATACAGATAGTGCTGTAGATATTTCCATGTTCATACAGATAGGGGTGCAGCTATTTCCATGTTCATACAGATAGCGGTGTAGATATTTCCATGTTCGTACAGATAGCGGTGTAGATATTTCCATGTTCATACAGATAGCGGTGCTTATATTTCCATGTTTATACAGGTAGCGGTGTGGATATTTCCATATTTATACAGATAGCGGTGTAGATATTTCCAAGTTTATACAGATAGCGGTGTAGATATCTCCAACTTAATACAGATTTCAGTGTAGTTGATTATATGTTCATACAGATGGCGGTGCAGATATTTCCATGTTCATACAGATGGCGGTGTAGATATTTCCATGTTTATAGAGATAGTGGTGTAGTTATTTCCATGTGTAAAGAGATAGCTTTGTAGATATTTCCATGTATATGCAGATAGCTGTGTAGATATTTCCATTTTCATGCAGATAGCGGTGTAAATATTTCCATGTTCAAACTGATAGCGGTGTAGATATTTCCATGTTCATACAGATAGTGGTGTAGATATTTCCATGTTTATACAGATAGCGGTGAAGAAGTATGCATGTTTACACATATAGCGGTGTAGCTCTTTCCATGTTCATACAGAAAGTGGTGTAGATATTTCCATGTTCATACAGATAGCGGTGTAGCTATTTCCATGTTCATACAGGTAGCGGTGCGGATATTTCCATGTTTATACAGATAGCGGTGTAGATATTTCCATTTTTATACAGATAGCGGTGTAGATATTTCCAATTTTATACAGATAGCGGTGTAGATATCTCCATCTTAATACAGTTGGCGGTGTAGATATTTATATGTTCATACAGATGGCGGTGCAGATATTTCCATGTTCATACAGATGGCGGTGCAGCTATTTCCATGTTCATATAGATAGCGGTGTAGCTATTTCCATGTTCATGTAGATAGCGGTGTAGATATTTCCATGTTCATCAATATGGCTGTGTAGATTTATCCATGTTCATACAGATGGCGGTGAAGATATTTCCATGTTCATACAGATATCAGTATAGATATTTCCATGTTCGTACAGATAGCGGTGTAGATATTTCCATGTTCATACAGATAGCGGTGCTGATACTTCCATGTTTATACAGGTAGCAGTGCAGATATTTCCATGTTTATACAGATAGCGGTGTAGATATTTCCATGTTTATACAGATAGCGGTGTAGATATTTCCAGGTTTATACAGATAGCGGTGTAGATATCTCCATCTTAATACAGATGGCGGTGTAGTTATATATATGTTCATACAGATTACGGTGAAGATATTTCCATGTTCATACAGATGGCGGTGTGGATATTTGCATGTTCATACAGATAGCGGTGTAACTATTTCCATGTTCATGGAGATAGCGGTGTAGATATTTCCATGTTCATCCAGATGGCTGTGTAGAGATATCCATGTTCATACAGATGGCGGTGAAGTTATTTCCATGTTCATACAGATAGCGGTGTAGATATTTGCATGTTCATACAGATAGTGGTGTAGATATTTCCATGTTCATGCAGATAGGGGGGCTGATATATCCATGTTCATACAGGTAGCGGTGCTGATACTTCCATGTTTATACAGGTTGCGTTGTAGATATTTCCAGCTTTATGCAGATAGCGGTGTAGACATTTCCATGTTTATACAGATAGCGGTGTAGATATTTCCATGTTGATACAGATAGTGGTGTAGATATCTCCATCTTAATACAGATGGCGGTGTAGATATTTATATGTTCATACAGATAGCCGTGCAGATATTTCCATGTTCATACCGATAGCGGTGTAGTTATTTCCATGTGTAAAGAGATAGCGGTGTAGATATTTCCTTGTTCATACAGATAGCGGTGTAGATATTTCCATGTTCATCCAGATGGCTGTGTAGATATATCCATGTTCATACAGATAGGGGTGTAGATATTTCCATGTTCATACAGATAGTGCTGTAGATATTTCCATGTTCATACAGATAGCGGTGCAGCTATTTCCATGTTCATACAGATAGTGGTGTAGATATTTCCATGTTCGTACAGATAGCGGTGTAGATATTTCCATGTTCATACAGATAGCGGTGCTTATATTTCCATGTTTATAAGGGTAGCGGTGTAGATATTTCCATGTTTATACAGATAGCGGTGTAGATATTTCCATGTTTATACAGACAGCGGTGTAGATATTTCCAAGTTTATACAGATAGCGGTGTAGATATATCCATCTTAATTCAGATGGCGGTGTAGATATTTATATGTTCATACAGATGGCGGGGCAGATATTTCCATGTTCATACAGATGTCCGTGTAGATATTTCCATGTTCATCCAGATGGCTGTGTAGATATATCCATGTTCATACAGATGGCGTTGAAGATATTTCCATGTTCGTACAGATAGCGGTGTAGATATTTCCATGTTCATACAGATATTGGTGTAGATATTTCCATGTTCATACAGATAGCGGTGTAGCTATTTCCATGTTCATGCAGATAGCGGTGTAGATATTTCCATGTTCATCCAGATGGCTGTGTAGATATACCCATGTTCATACAGATGGCGGTGAAGATATTTCCATGTTCATACAGATAGCGGTGTAGATATTTCCATGTTTATGCAGATAGTTGTGTAGATATTTCCATGTTCATAGAGATAGCGGTGTAGCTATTTCCATGTTCATACAGATAGCGGTGTATTTACATGTTCATCCAGATGGCTGTGTAGACATATCCATGTTCATACAGATTGCTGTGAAGATAATTCCATGTTCATACAGATAGCGGGGTAGATATTTCCATGTTCATACAGATAGTGGTGTAGATATTCCCATGTTCATACGGATAGAGGGGCTGATATTTCCACGTTCATACAGATAGCGGTGCTGATATTTCCATCTTTATAAAGGTAGCGGTGTAGATATTTCCATGTTCATACAGATAGCGGTGTAGATATTTCCATGTTTATACAGATAGCGGTGTAGATATCTCCATCTTAATACAGATGGCGGTGTAGATATTTATATGTTCATACAGATGGCCGTGCAGATATTTCCATGTTCATACAGATGGCGGTGTAGATATTTCCATGTTCATACAGATAGCGGTGTAGATATTTCCATGTGTAAAGAGATAGCGGTGTAGATATTTCCATGTATACGCAGATAGCTGTGTAGATATTTCCATTTTCATGCAGATAGCGTTTTAGATATTTCCATGTTCAAACAGATAGCGGTGTAGATATTTCCATGTTCATACAGATAGCGGTGTAGATATTTCCATGTTTATACAGATAGCGGTGAAGATGTATGCATGTTTACACAGATAGCGGTTTAGATATTACCATGTTCAAACAGATAGCGGTGTAGATATTTCCATCTTCATACAGATAGCGGTGCTGATATTTCCATGTTTATTCAGGTAGCGGTGTGGATATTTCCATGCTTATACAGATAGCGGTGTAGATATTTCCATTTTTATACAGATAGCAGTGCAGATATTTCCAAGTTTATGCAGATAGCGGTGTAGATATCTCCATCTTAATACAGATGGCAGTGTAGATATTTATATGTTCATACAGATGGCGGTTCAGATATTTCCATGTTCATACAGATGGCGGTGTATCTATTTCCATGTTCATACAGATAGCGGTGTAGCTATTTCCATGTTCATACAGATAGCGGTGTAGATATTTCCATGTTCATCCATATGGCTGTGTAGATATATCCATGTTCATACAGATGGCGGTGATGATATTTCCATGTTCATACACATAGCGGTGTAGTTATTTCCATGTGTAAAGAGGTAGCTGTGTAGATATTTCCATGTATATGCAAATAGCTCTGTAGATATTTCCATTTTCAAGCAGATAGCGGTGAATATATTTCCCTGTTCAAACAGTTAGCGGTGTAGATATTTCCATGTTCATAAAGATAGCGGTGTAGATATTTCCATGTTTATACAGATAGCGGTGAAGATGTATGCATGTTTACACAGATAGCGTTGTAGATATTTCCATGTTCATCCAGATGGCTGTGTAGATACATCCATGTTCATACAGATAGCGGTGTAGATATTTCCAAGTTCATACAGATAGCGGTGCAGATATTTCCATGTTCATCCAGATGGCTGTGTAGATATATCCATGTTCATACAGATGGCGGTGAAGATATTTCCATGTTCATACAGATAGCGGTGTAGATATTTCCATGTTCATACAGATAGCGGTGTAGATATTTCCATGTTCATACAGATAGCGGTGTATGTATTTCCATGTTCATACAGATAGCGATGTAGATATTTCCATGTTCATCCAGATGGCTGTGTAGATATATCCATGTTCATACAGATAGCGGTTTAGATATTTCCAAGTTCATCCAGATGGCTGTGTAGCTATTTCCATGTTCATACAAATAGTGGAGTAGATATTTCCATGTTCATTCAGATAGCGGTGTAGATATATCCATGTTCCTACAGATTACGGTGCTGATATTTCCATGTTTATACAGGTAGCGGTGTTGATATTTCCATGTTTATACAGATAGCAGTGTAGATATTTCCGTATTTATACAAATAGCGGTGTAGATATTTCCATGTTTATACAGATAGAGGTGTAGATATCTCCATCTTAATACAGGTGGCGGTGTAGATATTGATATGTTCATACAGACGGCGGTGCAGATATTTCCATGTTCATACAGATGGCGGTGTAGATATTACCATGTTTATAGAGATAGCGGTGTAGATATTTCCATGAGTAAAGAGATAGCTGTGTAGATATTTCCATGTATATGCTGATAGCTGTGTAGATATTTCCATTTTCATGCAGTTAGCGGTGTAGATATTTCCATGTTCAAACAGATAGCGGTGTAGATATTTCCATGTTCATACAGATAGCAGTGTAGATATTTCCATGTTTATAAAGATAGCGGTGAAGATGTATGCATGTTTGCACAGATAGCGGTGTAGATATTTCCATGTTCATACAGATAGCGGTGTAGATATTTCCATGTTCATCCAGATGGCTGTGTAGATATATCCATGTTCATACAGATGGCGGTGAAGATATTTCCATGTTCATACAGATAGCGGTGTAGATATTTCCATGTTCAAACAGATAGCGGTGTAGATATTTCCCTGTTCATAAAAACAGCGGTGCTGATATTTCCTTGTTCATCCAGATTGCTGTGTAGATATATCCATGTTCATACAGATTGCGGTGAAGGTATTCCCATTTTCATACAGATATTGGTGTAGATATTTCCAAGTTCATACAGATAGCGCTGTAGATATTTCAATATTCATACAGATAGCGGTGCTGATATTTCCATTTTTGTACAGAAAGCGGTGTAGATATTTCCATGTTCATACAGATAGCGGTGTAGCTATTTCCATGTTCATACAGATAGCGGTGTAGATATTTCCATGTTCATAGAGATAGCGGTGTAGATATTTCCATGTTCGTACAGATAGCGGTGCTGATATTTCCATGTTTATACAGGTAGCGGTGTAGATATTTCCATGTTTATACAGATAGTGGTGTAGATATTTCCATGTTTATACAGATAGCGGTGTAGATATTTCCAGGTTTATACAGATAGCGGTGTAGATATCTCCATCTTAATACAGATGGCGGTGTAGTTATATATATGTTCATACAGATTACGGTGAAGATATTTCCATGTTCATACAGATGGCGGTGTGGATATTTGCATGTTCATACAGATAGCGGTGTAGCTATTTCCATGTTCATGGAGATAGCTGTGTAGATATTTCCATGTTCATCCAGATGGCTGTGTAGAGATATCCATGTTCATACAGATGGCGGTGAAGTTATTTCCATGTTCATACAGATAGCGGTGTAGATATTTCCATGTTCATACAGATAGTGGTGTAGATATTTCCATGTTCATGCAGATAGGGGGGCTGATATATCCATGTTCATACAGATAGCGGTGCTGATACTTCCATGTTTATACAGGTTGCGTTGTAGATATTTCCAGCTTTATGCAGATAGCGGTGTAGACATTTCCATGTTTATACAGATAGCGGTGTAGATATTTCCATGTTGATACAGATAGTGGTGTAGATATCTCCATCTTAATACAGATGGCGGTGTAGATATTTATATGTTCATACAGATAGCCGTGCAGATATTTCCATGTTCATACCGATAGCGGTGTAGTTATTTCCATGTGTAAAGAGATAGCGGTGTAGATATTTCCGTGTTCATACAGATAGCGGTGTAGATATTTCCATGTTCATCCAGATGGCTGTGTAGATATATCCATGTTCATACAGATAGGGGTGTAGATATTTCCATGTGCATACAGATAGTGCTGTAGATATTTCCATGTTCATACAGATAGCGGTGCAGCTATTTCCATGTTCATACAGATAGTGGTGTAGATATTTCCATGTTCGTACAGATAGCGGTGTAGATATTTCCATGTTCATACAGATAGCGGTGCTTATATTTCCATGTTTATAAGGGTAGCGGTGTAGATATTTCCATGTTTATACAGATAGCGGTGTAGATATTTCCATGTTTATACAGATAGCGGTGTAGATATTTCCAAGTTTATACAGATAGCGGTGTAGATATATCCATCTTAATTCAGATGGCGGTGTAGATATTTATATGTTCATACAGATGGCGGGGCAGATATTTCCATGTTCATACAGATGTCCGTGTAGATATTTCCATGTTCATCCAGATGGCTGTGTAGATATATCCATGTTCATACAGATGGCGTTGAAGATATTTCCATGTTCGTACAGATAGCGGTGTAGATATTTCCATGTTCATACAGATATTGGTGTAGATATTTCCATGTTCATACAGATAGCGGTGTAGCTATTTCCATGTTCATGCAGATAGCGGTGTAGATATTTCCATGTTCATCCAGATGGCTGTGTAGATATACCCATGTTCATACAGATGGCGGTGAAGATATTTCCATGTTCATACAGATAGCGGTGTAGATATTTCCATGTTTATGCAGATAGTTGTGTAGATATTTCCATGTTCATAGAGATAGCGGTGTAGCTATTTCCATGTTCATACAGATAGCGGTGTAGATATTTACATGTTCATCCAGATGGCTGTGTAGACATATCCATGTTCATACAGATTGCTGTGAAGATAATTCCATGTTCATACAGATAGCGGGGTAGATATTTCCATGTTCATACAGATAGTGGTGTAGATATTCCCATGTTCATACGGATAGAGCGGCTGATATTTCCACGTTCATACAGATAGCGGTGCTGATATTTCCATCTTTATAAAGGTAGCGGTGTAGATATTTCCATGTTCATACAGATAGCGGTGTAGATATTTCCATGTTTATACAGATAGCGGTGTAGATATCTCCATCTTAATAAAGATGGCGGTGTAGATATTTATATGTTCATACAGATGGCCGTGCAGATATTTCCATGTTCATACAGATGGCGGTGTAGATATTTCCATGTTCATACAGATAGCGGTGTAGATATTTCCATGTGTAAAGAGATAGCGGTGTAGATATTTCCATGTATACGCAGATAGCTGTGTAGATATTTCCATTTTCATGCAGATAGCGTTTTAGATATTTCCATGTTCAAACAGATAGCGGTGTAGATATTTCCATGTTCATACAGATAGCGGTGTAGATATTTCCATGTTTATACAGATAGCGGTGAAGATGTATGCATGTTTACACAGATAGCGGTTTAGATATTACCTTGCTCAAACAGATAGCGGTGTAGATATTTCCATGTTCATACAGATAGCGGTGCTGATATTTCCATGTTTATTCAGGTAGCGGTGTGGATATTTCCATGTTTATACAGATAGCGGTGTAGATATTTCCATTTTTATACAGATAGCGGTGCAGATATTTCCAAGTTTATGCAGATAGCGGTGTAGATATCTCCATCTTAATACAGATGGCAGTGTAGATATTTATATGTTCATACAGATGGCGGTTCAGATATTTCCATGTTCATACAGATGGCGGTGTATCTATTTCCATGTTCATACAGATAGCGGTGTAGCTATTTCCATGTTCATACAGATAGCGGTGTAGATATTTCCATGTTCATCCATATGGCTGTGTAGATATATCCATGTTCATACAGATGGCGGTCATGATATTTCCATGTTCATACAGATAGCGGTGTAGTTATTTCCATGTGTAAAGAGGTAGCTGTGTAGATATTTCCATGTATATGCAAATAGCTCTGTAGATATTTCCATTTTCAAGCAGATAGTGGTGAATATATTTCCCTGTTCAAACAGTTAGCGGTGTAGATATTTCCATGTTCATAAAGATAGCGGTGTAGATATTTCCATGTTTATACAGATAGCGGTGAAGATGTATGCATGTTTACACAGATAGCGTTGTAGATATTTCCATGTTCATCCAGATGGCTGTGTAGATACATCCATGTTCATACAGATAGCGGTGTAGATATTTCCAAGTTCATACAGATAGCGGTGCAGATATTTCCATGTTCATCCAGATGGCTGTGTAGATATATCCATGTTCATACAGATGGCGGTGAAGATATTTCCATGTTCATACAGATAGCGGTGTAGATATTTCCATGTTCATACAGATAGCGGTGTAGATATTTCCATGTTCATACAGATAGCGGTGTATGTATTTCCATGTTCATACAGATAGCGATGTAGATATTTCCATGTTCATCCAGATGGCTGTGTAGATATATCCATGTTCATACAGATAGCGGTGTAGATATTTCCAAGTTCATCCAGATGGCTGTGTAGCTATTTCCATGTTCATACAAATAGTGGAGTAGATATTTCCATGTTCATTCAGATAGCGGTGTAGATATATCCATGTTCCTACAGATTACGGTGCTGATATTTCCAAGTTTATACAGGTAGCGGTGTTGATATTTCCATGTTTTTACAGATAGCAGTGTAGATATTTCCGTGTTTATACAAATAGCGGTGTAGATATTTCCATGTTTATACAGATAGAGGTGTAGATATCTCCATCTTAATACAGATGGCGGTGTAGATATTGATATGTTCATACAGACGGCGGTGCAGATATTTCCATGTTCATACAGATGGCGGTGTAGATATTACCATGTTTATAGAGATAGCGGTGTAGATATTTCCATGTGTAAAGAGATAGCTGTGTAGATATTTCCATGTATATGCTGATAGCTGTGTAGATATTTCCATTTTCATGCAGTTAGCGGTGTAGATATTTCCATGTTCAAACAGATAGCGGTGTAGATATTTCCATGTTCATACAGATAGCAGTGTAGATATTTCCATGTTTATAAAGATAGCGGTGAAGATGTATGCATGTTTGCACAGATAGCGGTGTAGATATTTCCATGTTCATACAGATAGCGGTGTAGATATTTCCATGTTCATCCAGATGGCTGTGTAGATATATCCATGTTCATACAGATGGCGGTGAAGATATTTCCATGTTCATACAGATAGCGGTGTAGATATTTCCATGTTCAAACAGGTAGCGGTGTAGATATTTCCCTGTTCATAAAAACAGCGGTGCTGATATTTCCTTGTTCATCCAGATGGCTGTGTAGATATATCCATGTTCATACAGATTGCGGTGAAGGTATTCCCATTTTCATACAGATATTGGTGTAGATATTTCCAAGTTCATACAGATAGCGCTGTAGATATTTCAATATTCATACAGATAGCGGTGCTGATATTTCCATTTTTGTACAGAAAGCGGTGTAGATATTTCCATGTTCATACAGATAGCGGTGTAGCTATTTCCATGTTCATACAGATAGCGGTGTAGATATTTCCATGTTCATAGAGATAGCGGTGTAGATATTTCCATGTTCGTACAGATAGCGGTGCTGATATTTCCATGTTTATACAGGTAGCGGTGTAGATATTTCCATGTTTATACAGATAGTGGTGTAGATATTTCCATGTTTATACAGATAGCGGTGTAGATATTTCCAAGTTTTTACAGATAGCGGTGTACATATCTCCATCTTAATACAGAATGCGGTGTAGATATTTATATGTTCATTTAGATGGCGGTGCATATATTTCCATGTTCATACAGATGGCGGTGTAGATATTTCCATGTTTATAGAGATAGCGGTGTAGTTATTTCCATGTGTAAAGAGATAGCTTTGTAGATATTTCCATGTATATGCAGATACCTGTGTAGATATTTCTATTTTCATGCAGATAGCGGTTTAGATATTTCCATGTTCAAACAGATAGCGGTGTAGATATTTCCATGTTCATACAGATAGCGGTGTAGATATTTCCATGTTTATACAGATAGCGGTGAAGATGTATGCATGTTTACACAGATAGCGGTGTAGATATTTCCATGTTCATACAGATAGCGGTGTAGATCTTTCCATGTTCATACAGATAGCGGTGCTGATATTTCCATGTTTATTCAGGTAGCGGTGTGGATATTTCCATGTTTATACAGATAGCGGTGTAGATATTTCCATTTTTATACAGATAGCGGTGCAGATATTTCCAAGTTTATGCAGATAGCGGTGTAGATAACTCCATCTTAATACAGATGGCAGTGTAGATATTTATATGTGCATACAGATGGCGGTTCAGATATTTCCATGTTCATACAGATGGCGGTGTATCTATTTCCATGTTCATACAGATAGCGGTGTAGCTAATTCCATGTTCATACAGATAGCGGTGTATATATTTCCATGTTCATCCATATGGCTGTGTAGATATATCCATGTTCATACAGATGGCGGTGATGATATTTCCATGTTCATACAGATAGCGGTGTAGTTATTTCCATGTGTAAAGAGGTAGCTGTGTAGATATTTCCATGTATATGCAAATAGCTCTGAAGATATTTCCATTTTCATGCAGATAGCGGTGAATATATTTCCCTGTTCATACAGTTAGCGGTGTAGATATTTCCAAGTTCATAAAGATAGCGGTGTAGATATTTCCATGTTTATACAGATAGCTGTGAAGATGTATGCATGTTTACACAGATAGCGTTGTAGATATTTCCATGTTCATCCAGATGGCTGTGTAGATACATCCATGTTCATACAGATAGCGGTGTAGATATTTCCAAGTTCATACAGATAGCGGTGCAGATATTTCCATGTTCATCCAGATGGCTGTGTAGATATATCCATGTTCATACAGATGGCGGTGAAGATATTTCCATGTTCATACAGATAGCGGTGTAGTTATTTCCATGTTCATACAGATAGCGGTGTAGATATTTCCATGTTCATACAGATAGCGGTGCATGTATTTCCATGTTCATACAGATAGCGATGTAGTTATTTCCATGTTCATCCAGATGGCTTTGTAGATATATACATGTTCATACAGATAGCGGTGTAGATATTTCCATGTTCATCCAGATGGCTGTGTAGCTAATTCCATGTTCATACAAATAGTGGAGTAGATATTTCCATGTTCATTCAGATAGCGGTGTAGATATTTCCATGTTCCTACAGATTATGGTGCTGATATTTCCATGTTTATACAGGTAGCGGTGTTGATATTTCCATGTGTATACAGATAGCAGTGTAGATATTTCCGTGTTTATACAAATAGCGGTGTAGATATTTCCATGTTTATACAGATAGTGGTGTAGATATCTCCATCTTAATACAGATGGCGGTGTAGATATTGATATGTACATACAGACGGCGGTGCAGATATTTCCATGTTCATACAGATGGCGGTGTAGATATTACCATGTTTATAGAGATAGTGGTGTAGTTATTTCCATGTGTAAAGAGATAGCTGTGTAGATATTTCCATGTATATGCTGATAGATGTGTAGCTATTTCCATTTTCATGCAGATAGCGGTGTAGATGTTTCCATGTTCAAACAGATAGCGGTGTAGATATTTCCATGTTCATACAGATAGCAGTGTAGATATTTCCATGTTTATAAAGATAGCGGTGAAGATGTATGCATGTTTACACAGATAGCGGTGTAGATATTTCCATGTTCATACAGATAGAGGTGTAGATATTTCCATGTTCATCCAGATGGCTGTGTAGATATAACCATGTTGATACAGATGGCGGTGAAGATATTTCCATGTTCATACAGATAGCGGTGTAGATATTTCCATGTTCAAACAGATAGCGGTGTAGATATTTCCTTGTTCATAAAAACAGCGGTGCTGTTATTTCCTTGTTCATCCAGATGGCTGTGTAGATATATCCATGTTCATACACATTGCGGTGAAGATATTCCCATGTTCATACAGATATTGGTGTAGATATTTCCAAGTTCATACAGATAGCGCTGTAGATATTTCAATATTCATACAGATAGCGGTGCTGATATTTCCATTTTTGTACAGGAAGCGGTGTAGATATTTCCATGTTCATACAGATAGCGGTGTAGCTATTTCCATGTTCATACAGATAGCGGTGTAGATATTTCCATGTTCATAGAGATAGCGGTGTAGATATTTCCATGTTCGTACAGATAGCGGTGCTGATATTTCCATGTTTATACAGGTAGCGGTGTAGATATTTCCATGTTTATAAAGATAGTGGTGTAGATATTTCCATGTTTATACAGATAGCGGTGTAGATATTTCCAAGTTTTTACAGATAGCGGTGTAGATATCTCCATCTTAATACAGAATGCGGTGTAGATATTTATATGTTCATACAGATGGCGGTGCATATATTTCCATGTTCATACCGATGGCGGTGTAGATATTTCCATGTTTATAGAGATAGCGGTGTAGTTATTTCCATGTGTAAAGAGATAGCTTTGTAGATATTTCCATGTATATGCAGATACCTGTGTAGATATTTCTATTTTCATGCAGATAGCGGTTTAGATATTTCCATGTTCAAACAGATAGCGGTGTAGATATTTCCATGTTTATACAGATAGCGGTGAAGATGTATGCATGTTTACACAGATAGCGGTGTAGATATTTCCATGTTCATACAGATAGCGGTGTAGATATTTCCATGTTCATCCAGATGGCTGTGTAGACATATCCATGTTAAAACAGTTGGCGGTGAAGATATTTCCATGTTCATACAGATAGCGGTGTAGATATTTCCATGTTCATACAGATGGCGGTGTAGATATTTCCATGTTCATACAGATGGATGTGTAGGTATATCCATGTTCATACAGATGGCGGTGATGATATTTCCATGTTCATACAGATATCGGTGTAGATATTTCCATTTTCATACAGATAGCGGTGTAGATATTTCCATGTTCATACCGATAGCGGTGCTGATATTTCCATGTTTACAGATAGCGGTGTAGATATTTCCATGTTTATACAGATAGCGGTGTAGTTATCTCCTTCTTAATACAGATGGCGGTGTAGATATATATATGTTCATACAGATGACGGTGCAGATATTTCCATGTTCATACAGATGGCAGTGTAGATATTTCCATGTTTATAGAGATAGCAGTGTAGATATTTCCATGTGTATAGAGATAGCTGTGTAGATATTTCCATGTATATGCAGATAGCTGTGTAGATATTTCCATTTTCATGCAGACAGCGGTGTAGATATTTCCATGTTCATACAGATAGCGGTGTGGATATTTCCATGTTCATACAGATAGCGGTGTAGATATTTCCATGTTCATACAGATAGCGGTGTAGATATTTCCATGTTCATACAGATAGCGGTGCTGATATTTCCATGTTCATACAGGTAGCGGTGTAGATATTTATATGTTCATACAGATGGCGGTGCAGATATTTCCATGTTCATACAGATGGCGGTGTGGATATTTCCATGTTCATTCAGATAGCGGTGAAGATATTTCCATGTGTAAAGAGATACCTGTGTAGATATTTCCAAGTATATGCAGATAGCTGTGTAGCAATTTCCATTTTCATGAAGACCGTGGTGTATATATTTCCCTGTTCAAACAGATAGCGGTGTAGATATTTCCATGTTCATACAGATAGCGGTGTAGATTTTCCATGTTCATACTGATAGCGGTGTAGATATTTCCATGTTCATACAGATAGCGGTGCTGATATTTCCATGTTTTTACAGGTTGCGGTGTAGATATTTCCATGTTTATACAGATAGCGTTGTAGATATTTCCATGTTTATACAGATAGCGGTGTAGATATTTCCATGTTTATACAGATAGCGGTGTCGATATCTCCATCTTAATACAGATGGCGGTGTAGATATTTATATGTTCATACAGATGGCGGTGCAGATATTTCCATGTTCAAACAGATGGCGGTGTAGATATTCCCATGTTTATTCAGATGGCAATGTAGGTATTTACATGTTTATAGGTATGGCGGTGTAGATATTTCCTTGCATTGACAGATAGCTGTGTAGATATTTCCATTTTTATACAGATAGCGCTGAAGATATTTCCATGATTATACAGATAGCGGTGTAGATATTTCCATGTTTATACAGATAGCGGTGTAGATATTTCCATGTTTATACAGATAGCGGTGTAGATATTTCCATGTTTATACCGATAGCGTTGTAGATATTTCCATGTTTATACAGATAGCGGTGTAGATATCTCTATCTTAATACAGATGGCGGTGTAGATATTTATATGTCCATACAGAGGGCCATGCAGATATTTCCATGTTCATACAGATGGCGGTGTAGATATATCCATGTTCATACAGATAGCGGTGTAGTTATTTCCATGTGTAAAGTGATAGCTGTGTAGATATTTCCATGTATATGCAGATAGCTGTGTAGATATTTCCATTTTCATGCAGATAGCGGTTTATATATTTCCATGTTCAAACAGATAGCGGTATAGATATTTCCATGTTCATGCAGATCGCTTTGTAGATATATCCATGTTTATACAGATAGCGGCGAAGATGTATGCATGTTTAAACAGATAGCGGTGTAGATATTTTCATGTTCATACAGATAGCGGTGTAGATATTTCCATGTTCATACAGATAGCGGTGCTGATATTTCCATGTTTATACAGGTAGCGGTGCAGATATTTCCATGTTTATACAGATAGCGGTGTAGATATTTCCATGTTTTTAAAGATAGCGGTGTAGATATTTCCAGGTTTATACAGATAGCGGTGTAGATATCTCCATCTTAATACAGATGGCGGTGTAGTTATTTATATGTTCATACAGATGGCGGTGCAGATATTTCCATGTTCATACAGATGGCGGTGTAGATATTTGCATGTTCATACAGATGGCAGTATAGCTATTTCCATGTTCATGGAGATAGCGTTGTAGATATTTCCATGTTAATCCAGATGGATGTGTAGAGATATCCATGTTCATACAGATGGCGGTGAAGATATTTCCATGTTCATACAGATAGCGGTGTAGATATTTCCATGTTCATAGAGATAGCGGTGTAGATATTTCCATGTTCGTACAGATAGTGGTGCTGATATTTCCATGTTTATACAGGTAGCGGTGTAGATATTTCCATGTTTATACAGATAGTGGTGTAGATATTTCCATGTTTATACAGATAGCGGTGTAGATATTTCCAAGTTTTTACAGATAGCGGTGTACATATCTCCATCTTAATACAGAATGCGGTGTAGATATTTATATGTTCATTTAGATGGCGGTGCATATATTTCCATGTTCATACAGATGGCGGTGTAGATATTTCCATGTTTATAGAGATAGAGGTGTAGTTATTTCCATGTGTAAAGAGATAGCTTTGTAGATATTTCCATGTATATGCAGATACCTGTGTAGATATTTCTATTTTCATGCAGATAGCGGTTTAGATATTTCCATGTTCAAACAGATAGCGGTGTAGATATTTCCATGTTCATACAGATAGCGGTGTAGATATTTCCATGTTTATACAGATAGCGGTGAAGATGTATGCATGTTTACACAGATAGCGGTGTAGATATTTCCATGTTCATACAGATAGCGGTGTAGATCTTTCCATGTTCATACAGATAGCGGTGCTGATATTTCCATGTTTATTCAGGTAGCGGTGTGGATATTTCCATGTTTATACAGATAGCGGTGTAGATATTTCCATTTTTATACAGATAGCGGTGCAGATATTTCCAAGTTTATGCAGATAGCGGTGTAGATAACTCCATCTTAATACAGATGGCAGTGTAGATATTTATATGTGCATACAGATGGCGGTTCAGATATTTCCATGTTCATACAGATGGCGGTGTATCTATTTCCATGTTCATACAGATAGCGGTGTAGCTAATTCCATGTTCATACAGATAGCGGTGTATATATTTCCATGTTCATCCATATGGCTGTGTAGATATATCCATGTTCATACAGATGGCGGTGATGATATTTCCATGTTCATACAGATAGCGGTGTAGTTATTTCCATGTGTAAAGAGGTAGCTGTGTAGATATTTCCATGTATATGCAAATAGCTCTGAAGATATTTCCATTTTCATGCAGATAGCGGTGAATATATTTCCCTGTTCATACAGTTAGCGGTGTAGATATTTCCAAGTTCATAAAGATAGCGGTGTAGATATTTCCATGTTTATACAGATAGCTGTGAAGATGTATGCATGTTTACACAGATAGCGTTGTAGATATTTCCATGTTCATCCAGATGGCTGTGTAGATACATCCATGTTCATACAGATAGCGGTGTAGATATTTCCAAGTTCATACAGATAGCGGTGCAGATATTTCCATGTTCATCCAGATGGCTGTGTAGATATATCCATGTTCATACAGATGGCGGTGAAGATATTTCCATGTTCATACAGATAGCGGTGTAGTTATTTCCATGTTCATACAGATAGCGGTGTAGATATTTCCATGTTCATACAGATAGCGGTGCATGTATTTCCATGTTCATACAGATAGCGATGTAGTTATTTCCATGTTCATCCAGATGGCTTTGTAGATATATACATGTTCATACAGATAGCGGTGTAGATATTTCCATGTTCATCCAGATGGCTGTGTAGCTAATTCCATGTTCATACAAATAGTGGAGTAGATATTTCCATGTTCATTCAGATAGCGGTGTAGATATTTCCATGTTCCTACAGATTATGGTGCTGATATTTCCATGTTTATACAGGTAGCGGTGTTGATATTTCCATGTGTATACAGATAGCAGTGTAGATATTTCCGTGTTTATACAAATAGCGGTGTAGATATTTCCATGTTTATACAGATAGTGGTGTAGATATCTCCATCTTAATACAGATGGCGGTGTAGATATTGATATGTACATACAGACGGCGGTGCAGATATTTCCATGTTCATACAGATGGCGGTGTAGATATTACCATGTTTATAGAGATAGTGGTGTAGTTATTTCCATGTGTAAAGAGATAGCTGTGTAGATATTTCCATGTATATGCTGATAGATGTGTAGCTATTTCCATTTTCATGCAGATAGCGGTGTAGATGTTTCCATGTTCAAACAGATAGCGGTGTAGATATTTCCATGTTCATACAGATAGCAGTGTAGATATTTCCATGTTTATAAAGATAGCGGTGAAGATGTATGCATGTTTACACAGATAGCGGTGTAGATATTTCCATGTTCATACAGATAGAGGTGTAGATATTTCCATGTTCATCCAGATGGCTGTGTAGATATATCCATGTTGATACAGATGGCGGTGAAGATATTTCCATGTTCATACAGATAGCGGTGTAGATA
Source organism: Gorilla gorilla gorilla (assembly GCF_029281585.2). Taxonomy (NCBI): domain Eukaryota; kingdom Metazoa; phylum Chordata; class Mammalia; order Primates; family Hominidae; genus Gorilla; species Gorilla gorilla. The sequence goes on from NC_073244.2 coordinate 76,598,240, forward strand.
TTTCCATGTTCAAACAGATAGCGGTGTAGATATTTCCTTGTTCATAAAAACAGCGGTGCTGTTATTTCCTTGTTCATCCAGATGGCTGTGTAGATATATCCATGTTCATACAGATTGCGGTGAAGATATTCCCATGTTCATACAGATATTGGTGTAGATATTTCCAAGTTCATACAGATAGCGGTGTAGATATTTCAATATTCATACAGATAGCGGTGCTGATATTTCCATTTTTGTACAGGAAGCGGTGTAGATATTTCCATGTTCATACAGATAGCGGTGTAGCTATTTCCATGTTCATACAGATAGCGGTGTAGATATTTCCATGTTCATAGAGATAGCGGTGTAGATATTTCCATGTTCGTACAGATAGCGGTGCTGATATTTCCATGTTTATACAGGTAGCGGTGTAGATATTTCCATGTTTATAAAGATAGTGGTGTAGATATTTCCATGTTTATACAGATAGCGGTGTAGATATTTCCAAGTTTTTACAGATAGCGGTGTAGATATCTCCATCTTAATACAGAATGCGGTGTAGATATTTATATGTTCATACAGATGGCGGTGCATATATTTCCATGTTCATACAGATGGCGGTGTAGATATTTCCATGTTTATAGAGATAGCGGTGTAGTTATTTCCATGTGTAAAGAGATAGCTTTGTAGATATTTCCATGTATATGCAGATACCTGTGTAGATATTTCTATTTTCATGCAGATAGCGGTTTAGATATTTCCATGTTCAAACAGATAGCGGTGTAGATATTTCCATGTTCATACAGATAACGGTGTAGATATTTCCATGTTTATACAGATAGCGGTGAAGATGTATGCATGTTTACACAGATAGCGGTGTAGATATTTCCATGTTCATACAGATAGCGGTGTAGATATTTCCATGTTCATCCAGATGGCTGTGTAGACATATCCATGTTAAAACAGTTGGCGGTGAAGATATTTCCATGTTCATACAGATAGCGGTGTAGATATTTCCATGTTCATACAGATGGCGGTGTAGATATTTCCATGTTCATACAGATGGATGTGTAGGTATATCCATGTTCATACAGATGGCGGTGATGATATTTCCATGTTCATACAGATATCGGTGTAGATATTTCCATTTTCATACAGATAGCGGTGTAGATATTTCCATGTTCATACCGATAGCGGTGCTGATATTTCCATGTTTACAGATAGCGGTGTAGATATTTCCATGTTTATACAGATAGCGGTGTAGTTATCTCCTTCTTAATACAGATGGCGGTGTAGATATATATATGTTCATACAGATGACGGTGCAGATATTTCCATGTTCATACAGATGGCAGTGTAGATATTTCCATGTTTATAGAGATAGCAGTGTAGTTATTTCCATGTGTATAGAGATAGCTGTGTAGATATTTCCATGTATATGCAGATAGCTGTGTAGATATTTCCATTTTCATGCAGACAGCGGTGTAGATATTTCCATGTTCATACAGATAGCGGTGTAGATATTTCCATGTTCATACAGATAGCGGTGTAGATATTTCCATGTTCATACAGATAGCGGTGTAGATATTTCCATGTTCATACAGATAGCGGTGCTGATATTTCCATGTTCATACAGGTAGCGGTGTAGATATTTATATGTTCATACAGATGGCGGTGCAGATATTTCCATGTTCATACAGATGGCGGTGTGGATATTTCCATGTTCATTCAGATAGCGGTGAAGATATTTCCATGTGTAAAGAGATACCTGTGTAGATATTTCCAAGTATATGCAGATAGCTGTGTAGCAATTTCCATTTTCATGAAGACCGTGGTGTATATATTTCCCTGTTCAAACAGATAGCGGTGTAGATATTTCCATGTTCATACAGATAGCGGTGTAGATTTTCCATGTTCATACTGATAGCGGTGTAGATATTTCCATGTTCATACAGATAGCGGTGTAGATATTTCCATGTTCATCCAGATGGCTTTGTAGCTATTTACATGTTCATACAGATAGCGGTGCTGATATTTCCATGTTTATACAGATAGCGGTGTAGATATTTCCATGTTTATACAGATAGCGGTGTAGATATCTCCATCTTAATACAGATGGCGGTGTAGATATTTATATGTTCATACAGATGGCGGTGCAGATATTTCCATGTTCAAACAGATGGCGGTGTAGATATTCCCATGTTTATTCAGATGGCAATGTAGGTATTTACATGTTTATAGGTATGGCGGTGTAGATATTTCCTTGCATTGACAGATAGCTGTGTAGATATTTCCATTTTTATACAGATAGCACTGAAGATATTTCCATGATTATACAGATAGCGGTGTAGATATTTCCATGTTTATACAGATAGCGGTGTAGATATTTCCATGTTTATACAGATAGTGGTGTAGATATTTCCATGTTTATACCGATAGCGGTGTAGATATTTCCATGTTTATACAGATAGCGGTGTAGATATCTCTATCTTAATACAGATGGCGGTGTAGATATTTATATGTCCATACAGAGGGCCATGCAGATATTTCCATGTTCATACAGATGGCGGTGTAGATATATCCATGTTCATACAGATAGCGGTGTAGTTATTTCCATGTGTAAAGTGATAGCTGTGTAGATATTTCCATGTATATGCAGATAGCTGTGTAGATATTTCCATTTTCATGCAGATAGCGGTTTATATATTTCCATGTTCAAACAGATAGCGGTATAGATATTTCCATGTTCATGCAGATCGCTTTGTAGATATATCCATGTTTATACAGATAGCGGCGAAGATGTATGCATGTTTAAACAGATAGCGGTGTAGATATTTTCATGTTCATACAGATAGCGGTGTAGATATTTCCATGTTCATACAGATAGCGGTGCTGATATTTCCATGTTTATACAGGTAGCGGTGCAGATATTTCCATGTTTATACAGATAGCGGTGTAGATATTTCCATGTTTTTAAAGATAGCGGTGTAGATATTTCCAGGTTTATACAGATAGCGGTGTAGATATCTCCATCTTAATACAGATGGCGGTGTAGTTATTTATATGTTCATACAGATGGCGGTGCAGATATTTCCATGTTCATACAGATGGCGGTGTAGATATTTGCATGTTCATACAGATGGCAGTATAGCTATTTCCATGTTCATGGAGATAGCGTTGTAGATATTTCCATGTTAATCCAGATGGATGTGTAGAGATATCCATGTTCATACAGATGGCGGTGAAGATATTTCCATGTTCATACAGATAGCAGTGTAGATATTTCCATGTTCATCCAGATGGCTGTGTAGATGTATCCATGTTTTACAGATGGCGGTGGAGATATTTCCATGTTCGTACAGATAGCGGTGTAGATATTTCCATGTTCATACAGATAGCTTTGTAGATATATCCATGTTTATACAGATAGCGGCGAAGATGTATGCATGTTTACACAGATAGTGGTGTAGATATTTCCATGTTTATACAGATAGCGGTGTAGATATTTCCATGTTCATCCAGATGGCTGTGTAGATATATCCATGTTCATACAGATAGCGGTGTAGATATTTCCATGTTCATACAGATAGTGCTGAAGATGTTTCCATGTTCATACAGATAGCGGTGCAGCTATTTCCATGTTCATACAGATAGCGGTGTAGATATTTCCATGTTCGTACAGATAGCGGTGTAGATATTTCCATGTTCATACAGATAGCGGTGCTTATATTTCCATCTTTATACAGATAGCGGTGCTTATATTTCCATGTTTATACAGATAGCGGGGTAGATATCTCCATCTTAATACAGATTGCGGTGTAGATATTTATATGTTCATACAGATGGCGGTGCAGATATTTCCATGTTCATACAGATGGCGGTGTTGATATTTCCATGTTTATAGAGATAGTGGTGTAGTTATTTCCATGTGTAAAGAGATAGCTTTGTAGATATTTCCATGTATATGCAGATAGCTGTGTAGGTATTTCCATTTTCATGCACATAGCGGTGTAGATATTTCCATGTTCAAACAGATAGCGGTGTAGATATTTCCATGTTCATACAGATAGTGGTGTAGATATTTCCATGTTCATACAGATAGCGGTGTAGCTATTTCCATGTTCATACAGATAGCGGTGTAGATATTTCCATGTTCATCCTGATGGCTGTGTAGATATATCCATGTTCATACAGATGGCGGTGAAGATATTTCCATTTTCCTACAGGTAGCGGTGTAGATATTTCCATGTTCATACAGATAGTGGTGTAGATATTTCCATGTTCATACAGATAGAGGGGCTGATATTTCCATGTTCATACAGACAGCGGTGCTGATATTTCCATGTTTATACAGGTAGCGGAGTAGATATTTCCAAGTTTATACAGATAGCGGTGTAGACATTTCCATGTTTATACAGATAGCGGTGTAGATATTTTCATGTTTATACAGATAGCGGTGTAGATATCTCCATCTTAATACAGATGGCGGTTTAGATATTTATATGTTCATACAGATGGCCGTGCAGATATTTCCATGTTCATACAGATGGCGGTGTAGATATTTCCATGTTCATTCATATGGCAGTGTAGATATATCCATGTTCATACAGATGGCGGTGAAGATATTTCCATGTTCCTACAGATAGCGGTGTAGATATTTCCATGTTCATACGGATAGCGGTGTAGATATTTCCATGTTCATAGAGATAGTGGTGTAGATATTTCCATGTTCATACAGATGGCGGTGTAGATATTTCCATGTTCATACAGATAGTGGTGTAGTTATTTCCATGTGTGAAGAGATAGCTGTGTAGATATTTCCATGTATATGCAGATAGCTGTGAAGATATTTCCATTTTCATGCAGACAGCGGTGTAGCTATTTCCATGTTCATACAGATAGCGGTGTAGATATTTCCATGTTCAAACAGATAGCGGTGTAGATATTTCCATGTTCATACAGATAGCGGTGCTTATATTTCCATGTTTATACAGGTAGCGGTGTAGATATTTCCATGTTTATACAGATAGCGGTGTAGATATTTCCATGTTTATACAGATAGCGGTGTAGATATTTCCATGTTCATCCAGATGGCTGTGTAGATATATCCATGTTCATACAGATGGCGGTTAAGATAATTCCATGTTCATACAGATAGCGGTGTAGATATTTCCATGTTCATACAGATAGTGGTGTAGATATTTCCATGTTCATACAGATAGAGGGGCTGATATTTCCATGTTCATACAGTTAGCGGTGCTGATATTTCCATGTTTATACAGGTAGCGGTGTAGATATTTCCATGTTTATACAGATAGCGGTGTAGATATTTCCATGTTTATACAGATAGCGGTGTAGATATCTCCATCTTAATACAGATGGCAGTGTAGATATTTATATGTTCATACAGATGGCCGTGCAAATATTTCCATGTTCATACAGATGGTGGTGTAGATATTTCCATGTTCATACAGATAGCGGTGTAGTTATTTCCATGTGCAAAGAGATAGCTATGAAGATATTTCCATGTGTATGCAGATAGCTGTGTAGATATTTCCATTTTCATGCAGATAGCGGTTTAGATATTTACATGTTCAAACAGATAGCGGTGTAGGTATTTCCATATTCATCCAGATGGCTGTGTAGATATATCCATGTTCATACAGATAGCGGTGTAGATATTTCCATGTTCATACAGATAGTGGTGTAGATATTTCCATGTTCATACAGATAGAGGGGCTGATATTTCCATGTTCATACAGTTAGCGGTGCTGATATTTCCATGTTTATACAGGTAGCGGTGTAGATATTTCCATGTTTATACAGACAGCGGTGTAGATATTTCCGTGTTTATACAGATAGCGGTGTAGATATCTCCATCTTAATACAGATGGCAGTGTAGATATTTATATGTTCATACAGACGGCCGTGCAGATATTTCCATGTTCATACAGATGGTGGTGTAGATATTTCCATGTTCATACAGATAGCGGTGTAGTTATTTCCATGTGCAAAGAGATAGCTATTAAGATATTTCCAAGTGTATGCAGATAGCTGTGTAGATATTTCCATTTTCATGCAGATAGCGGTTTAGATATTTACATGTTCAAACAGATAGCGGTGTAGGTATTTCCATATTCATCCAGATGGCTGTGTAGATATATCCATGTTCATACAGATAGCGGTGTACATATTTCCATGTTCGTACAGAGAGCGCTGTAGATATTTCCATGTTCATACAGATAGCGGTGCTGATATTTCCATGTTCATACAGTCAGCGGTGTGGATATTTCCATGTTTATACAGATAGCGGTGTGGGTATTTCCATGTTTATGCAGATAGCGGTGTAGATATTTCCAGGTTTATTCAGATAGCGGTGTACATATCTCCATCTTAATACGGATGGCGGTGTAGATATTTATATGTTCATACAGATGGCGGTGCAGATATTTCCATGTTCATACAGATGGCGGTGTACCTATTTCCATGTTCATACAGATAGCGGTGTAGCTATATCCAAGTTCATGCAGATAGCGGTGTAGATATTTCCATGTTCATCCATTTGGCTGTGTAGATATATCCATGTTCATACAGATGGCGGTGAAGATATTTCCATGTTCATACAGATAGCCGTGTAGATATTTCCATGTTCATACAGATAGCGGTGTAGATATATCCATGTTCATCCAGATGGCTGTGTAGATATATCCATGATCATACAGATGGCGATGAAGATATTTCCATGTTCATACAGATAGCGGTTTAGATATTTCCATGTTCAAACCGATAGGGGTTTAGATATATCCATGTTTATACAGATTGCGGTGGAGATGTATGCATGTTTACACAGATAGCGGTGTAGATATTTCCATGTTCATACAGATAGAGGGGGTGATATTTCCATGTTCATACAGATAGCGGTGCTGATATTTCCATGTTTATACAGGTAGCGGTGTAGATATTTACAAGTTTATACAGATAGCGGTGTAGACATTTCCATGTTTATACAGATAGCGGTGTAGATATTTCCATGTTTATACAGATAGCGGTGAAGATGTATGAATGTTTACACAGACAGCGGTGTAGATATTTCCATGTTCACACAGATAGCGGTGTAGATATTTCCATGTTCATTCAGATGGCGGTGTAAATATTTCCACGTTCATACAGATAGCGGTGTAGATATTTCCATTTTCATACAGATAGCGGTGTAGATATTTCCATGTTCAAACAGATAGCGGTGTAGATATTTCCATGTTTATACAGATAGCGGTGAAGATGTTTTCATGTTTACACAGATAGCGGTGTAGATATTTCCATGTTCATACAGATAGCGGTGTAGCTATATCCATGTTCATGCAGATAGCGGTGTAGATATTTCCATGTTCATCCATATGGCTGTGTAGATATATCCATGTTCATACAGATAGCGGTGTAGATATTTCCATGTTCATACAGATAGTGCTGTAGATATTTCCATGTTTATAGAGTTAGTGGTGTAGGTATTTGCATGTTTATACAGATAGCGGTGAAGATATTTCCGTGTTCATACAGGTGGCGGTGTAGATATTTCCATGTTTATAGAGATAGTGGTGTAGATATTTCCACATTTATACCGATTGCGGTGTAGATATTTCCATGTTTATACAGATAGCAGTGAAGGAATTTCCATGTTTATACAGATAGCAGTGTAGATATTTCCATGTTTATACAGATAGCGGTGTTGATATTTCCATGTTTATACAGATGGCAGTGTAGATAATTCCATGTTTATAGATATAGCGGTGTACATATTTCCATGTTTATAGAGATAGCGGCGTAGATATTTCCATGTTTTTGCAGATAGCGGTGTATATATTTCCATGTTTATACAGAGAGCACTGTAGATATTTAGATGTTTATAGAGATAGCGGTGTAGATATTTCCCTGTTTTACAGATAGCAATGTGGATATTTCCATGTTTATACAGATAGCGGTGCAGATATTTCCATTTTTATAGAGACAGCAGTGTAGTTATTTCCAAGTTTATACAGATAACGGTGTTGATATTTCCATGTTTATACAGATAGCAGTGTAGATATTTCTGTGTTTATACAGATAGCGGAGTAGGTATTTCCATGTTTACCCAGATAGCGGCGTAGACATTTCCATGTTTACACAGATAGAATTGTAGATATATCCATGTTTATAGAGATAGCCGTGTAGACATTTCCATGTTTATACAGATAGTGGTGAAGATTTTTCCATGTTTATAGAGATATCGGTGGAGATATATCCATCTTTATATGGTTGGCGGTGTAGATATTTCCATGTTTATACAGATGGCGTTGTAGATTTTTCCATGTTTATAGAGATGGCGATCTAGATATTTCCACGTTTACAGAGATAGCAGTGTACTTATTTACATGTTTATAGAGATAGCGGTGTGGATACTTCCATGTTTATACAGATAATGGTGTAGATATTTCCATGTTTATACAGATCGTGGTGTAGATATTTCCATGTTTATGCAGATAGCGGTGTTAATATTTTCATGTTTATACAGATAGCGGTGTAGATATTTCCATGTTTATACAGATAGCGCTGTAGATATTTCCATTTTTATACAGATGGCGGTGTAGATATTTCCATGTTTGTACAGAAGGCCGTGTAGATATTTCCATGCTTATACAGATGGCAGTCTATATATTTCCATGTTTTTAGAGATGAAGGTCTAGATATTTCCATGTTTATACAGATAGCGGTGTATTTATTTCCATGTTTATTGAGATAACATTGTAGATATTTCCATGTTTATTCAGATAGCGGGGTAGATATTTCCATGTTCAAATGGAAAGCGGTGTAGATATTTCCATGATCATACAGATAGCAGTGTAGATATTTCCATGTTCATACAGATAGCGGTGTAGATTTTTCCATTTTCATACAGATGGCAGTACAGATATTTCCAGGTTCATACAGATGGCGGTGAAGATATTTCCATGTTGATACAGAAGGCGGTGTATATATTTCCATGTTGATACAGATGGCGGTGTAGATAATTCCATGTTCTTACAGATGGCGGTGTAGATATTTACATGTTTATACAGAGAGCAGTGTAGTCATTTCCAAGTTTTTACCGATGGCGGTGTAGATATTTCCATGTTTATAGAGATAGCAGTCTAGATATTTCCATGTTTAAACAGATAACAGTGTAGATATTTCCATATTTATGCAGATAGAGGTGTAGATACTTCTGTGTTCATACAGATAACATTGTAGATATTTCCATTATCATAAAGATGGCGGTGTAGATAATTCCATTTTGATACAGAAGGCAGTGTAGATATTTCTATGTTTATACAGATGACGGTGTAGATATTTCCATGTTTATACAGATGGCGGTGTAGTTATTTCCATGTTTTAGAGATAGCGGTGTAGATATTTCCGTGTTTACACAGATAGCGGTGTAGATATTTCCATGTTTATACAGATAGCGGTGTAGATATTTCCATGTTTATATAGATAGCGGTGAAGATATTTCCCTGTTTTACAGATAGCAGTGTAGATATTTCCATGTTCATACAGATAGAGGTGTAGATTTTTCCATGCTCCTACAGATGTCGGTGAAGATATTTCCATGTTCATCCAAATGGCTGTGTAGATATATCCATGTTCATACAGATGGCGGTGAAGATATTTCCATGTTCATACAGATAGCGGTGTAGATATTTCCATGTTCATACAGATAGCGTTGCTGATATTTCCATGTTTATACAGGTAGCGGTGTAGATATTTCCATGTTTATACAGATAGCGGAGTAGATATTGCCATGCTTGTACAGATAGCGGTGTAGATAGTTCCATGTTTATACAGATGGCAGTGGGGTTATTTCCATGTTTATAGATATAGCGGGGTAGATATTTCAGTGTTTATAGAGATAGCGGTGTAGATATTTCCATGTTTTTACAGATAGCGGTGCAGATATTTCCATGTTTATACAGAGAGCAATGTAGATATTTTCATGTTTATAGAGACAGCGATGTCAATATTTCCATGTTTACACAGATAGCAGTGAAGATATTTACAAGTTTATACAGATAGCGGTGTAGATATTTCCATCTTTATACAGATAGCGGTGTAGATATTTCCATGTTTATACAGATAGCGTTATAGATATTTCCATGTTTGTAGAGATAGCAGGATATTTATTTCCATGTTTATACAGATATCGGTGTAGATATTTCCATGTTTATACAGATAGCAGTGCAGATATTTCTGTGTTTATACAGATAGCCGTGTAGATATTTCCATCATCATTCAGCTGGCGGCGTAGATATTTGCAAGCTGATACAGATGGCGGTGTAGATATTTCCAAGTTTATAGAGACGGCGTACAGATATTTCCATGTTCTCACCGACGGCGGTGTAGATATTTCCATATTTATAGAGATGGCGGTGTAGATATTTCCATGTTTATATACTTATCGCTGTAGATATTTCCATGTTTATTCAGATAGCAGTGTTGATATTTCCATGTTTATACAAATAGCGGTGTAGATATTTCCATGTTTATAGAGATAGTGGTGTAGATATTTCCATGTTTATAGAGATAGTGGTGTAGATATTTCCATGATTATAGAGATTGTAGTGTAGTTATTTCCATGTTTATAGAGATAGCAGTGTAGAAATTTCCCTGTTTCACAGAAAGCAGTGTAGATATTTCCATGTTTATACAGGTAGCAGTGTAGATATTTCCATGTTTATACAGATGGCAGTGTAGATATTTCCATGTTTATAGAGATGGCGGTGTAGATATTTCCTTGTTTATACAGATAGCGGTGTAAATATTTCGATGTTTATAGAGATAGGTTTGTAGGTATTTCCATGTTCATACAGATAGCGGTGTAGATATTTCCATGTTCATACAGAAGGCGGTGTAGATATTTCCATCTTCATACAGATGGCGGTGAAGATATTTGCATGTTCATACAGATGGCAGTGTAGATATTTCCATGTTCATACAGATGTCGGTGTAGATATTTCCATGTTCACACAGATGTCTGTGTAGTTATTTCCATGTTCATACAGATGACGTTGTTGATATTTCCATGTTCATACCGAGGGCGGGGTAGATATTTCCATGTTGATAGAGATGGCGGTGTAGATATTTCCATGTTCATACAAATAGTGCTGTAGATATTTCCATGTTCATACAGATAGCGGTGCAGCTATTTCCATGTTCATACAGATAGCGGTGTAGATATTTCCATGTTCGTACCGATAGCGGTGTACATATTTCCATGTTCATACAGATAGCGGTGCTTATATTTCCATGTTTATACAGATTGCGGTGTAGATATTTCCATGTTTATACAGATAGCGGTGTAGATATTTCCTTGTTTATAGAGATAGCGGCGCAGATATTTCCATGTCCATACAGATGGCGGTGTTGATATTTCCATGTTTATAGAGATAGTGGTGTTGTTATTTCCATGTGTAAAGAGATAGCATTGTAGATATTTCCATGTGTATGCAGATAGCTGTGTAGATATTTCTATTTTCATGCAGATAGCGGTGTAGATATTTCCATGTTCAAACAGACAGCGGTGTAGATATTTCCATGTTCATACAGATAGTGATGTAGATATTTCCATGTTCATACAGATAGCGGTGTAGCTATTTCCATGTTCATACAGATAGCGGTGTAGATACTTCCATGTTCATCCAGATGGCTGTGTAGATATATCCATGTTCATACAGATGGCGGTGAAGATATTTCCATGTTCATACAGATAGCGGTGTAGATATTTCCATGTTCATACAGATAGTGGTGTAGATATTTCCATGTTCATACAGATAGAGGGGCTGATATTTCCATGTTCATACAGATAGCGGTGCTGCTATTTCCATGTTTATACAGGTAGCGGTGTAGATATTTCCAAGTTTATACAGATAGCGGTGTAGACATTTCCATGTTTATACAGATAGCGGTGTAGATATTTTCATGTTTATACAGATAGCGGTGTAGATATCTCCATCTAAATATAGATGGCGGTTTAGATATTTATGTGTTCATACAGATGGCCGTGCAGATATTTCCATGTTCATACAGATGGCGGTGTAGATATTTCCATGTTCATCCATATGGCTGTGTAGAAGATATTTCCATGTTCATCCATATGGCTGTGTAGATATATCCATGTTCATACAGATGGCGGTGAAGATATTTCCATGTTCATACAGATAGCGGTGTGGATATTTCCATGTTCATACAGATAGCGGTGTAGGTATTTTCATGTTCATACAGATAGTGGTGTAGATATTTCCATGTTCATACAGATGGCGGTGTAGATATTTCCATGTTCATACAGATAGCGGTGTAGTTATTTCCATGTGTGAAGAGATAGCTGTGTAGATATTTCCATGTATATGCAGATAGCTCTGAAGATATTTCCATCTTCATGCAGATTGCGGTTTAGATATTTCTATGTTCAAACAGATAGCGGTGTAGATATTTCCATGTTCATACAGATAGCGGTGTAGATATTTCCATGTTTATACAGATAGCGGTGAAGATGTATGCATGTTTGCACAGATAGCGGTGTAGCTATTTCCATGTTCATACAGATAGCGGTGAAGTTATTTCCATGTTCAAACAGATAGCGGTGTAGATATTTCAATGTTTATACAGATAGCGGTGCTTATATTTCCATGTTTATACAGGCAGCGGTGTAGATATTTCCACGTTTATACAGATAGCGGTGTAGATATTTCCATGTTTATACAGATTGCGGTGTAGATATTTCCATGTTCATCCAGATGGCTGTGTAGATATATCCATGTTCATACAGATGGCGGTGAAGATAATTCCATGTTCATACAGATAGCGGTGTAGATATTTCCATGTTCATACAGATAGTGGTGGAGATATTTCTATGTTCATACAGATAGAGGGGCTGATATTTCCGTGTTCATACAGATAGCGGTGCTGATATTTCCATGTTTATACAGGTAGCGGTGTAGATATTTCCATGTTTATACAGATAGCGGTGTAGATATTTCCATGTTTATACAGATAGCGGTGTGGGTATCTCCATCTTAATACAGATGGCAGTGTAGATATTTATATGCTCATACAGATGGCCGTGCAGATATTTCCATGTTGATACAGATGGTGGTGTAGATATTTCCATGTTCATACAGATGGGGGTGAAGCTTATTCCATGTTCATACAGATAGCGGTGTAGATATTTCCATGTTCATACAGATAGTGCTGTAGATATTTCCATGTTCATACAGATAGAGGGGCTGATATTTCCATGTTCATACAGATAGCGGTGCTGATATTTCCATGTTTATACAGGTAGCGGTTTAGATATTTCCATGTTTATAGAGATAGCGGTGTAGATATTTCCATGTTTATACAGATAGCGGTGTAGATATCTCCATCTTAATATAGATGGCAGTGCAGATATTTATATGTTCATACAGATGGCCGTGCAGATATTTCCATGTTCATACAGATGGCGGTGTAGATATTTCTATGTTCATACAGATAGCGGTGTAGTTATTTCCATGTTCAAAGAGATAGCTGTGTAGATATTTCCATGTGTATGCAGATAGCTGTGTAGATATTTCCATTTTCATGCAGATAGCGGTTTAGATATTTCCATGTTCAAACAGATAGCGGTGTAGATATTTCCATGTTCATCCAGATGGCTGTGTAGATATATCCATGTTCATACAGATAGCGGTGTAGATATTTCCATGTTCATACAGATAGTGGTGTAGATATTCCCATGTTCATACAGATAGCGGTGTATCTATTTCCATGTTCATACAGATAGCGGTGTAGATATTTCCATGTTCATACAGATAGCGGTGTAGATATTTCCATGTTCATACAGATATCGGTGCTGATATTTCCATGTTTATACAGTCAGCGGTGTGCATATTTCCATGTTTATACAGATAGCGGTGTGGAAATTTCCATGTTTATGCAGATAGCGGTGTAGATATTTCCAGGTTTATACAGATAGCAGTGTTGATATCTCCATCTTAATACAGATGTCGGTGTAGATATTTATATGTTCATACAGATGGCGGTGCAGATATTTCCATGTTCATACAGATGGCGGTGTAGCTATTTCCATGTTCATATGGATAGCGGTGTAGCTATATCCAAGTTCATGCAGATAGCGGTGTAGATATTTCCATGTTCATCCATATGGCTGTGTAGATATATCCATGTTCATACAGATAGCGGTGTAGATATTAACATGTTCATACAGATAGTGCTGTAGATATTTCCATGTTCATACAGATAGCGGTGTAGCTATTTCCATGTTCATACAGATAGCGGTGTAGATATGTCCATGTTCAAACAGATAGCGGTGTAGATATGTCCATGTTCATACAGATAGCGGTGCTTATATTTCCACGTTTATACAGGTAGCAGTGTAGATATTTCCATGTTCATACAGATAGCGGTGTAGATATTTCCATATTTATACAGATAGCGGTGTAGATATTTCCATGTTCATCCAGATGGCTGTGTAGATATATCCATGTTCATACAGATGGCGGTGAAGATATTTCCATGTTCATACAGATAGCGGTGTAGATATTTCCATGTTCATACAGATAGTGGTGTAGATATTTCCATGTTCATACAGAAAGAGGGGCTGATATTTCCATGTTCATACATATAGAGGTGCTGATATTTCCATGTTTGTACAGGTAGCGGTGTAGATATTTCCATGTTTATACAGATAGCGGTTTAAATGTTTCCATGTTTATACAGATAGCGGTGTAGTTATCTCCATCTTAATACAGATGGCAGTGTAGATATTTATATGTTCATACAGATGGCCGTGCAGATATTTCCATGTTCATACAGATGGCGGTGTAGATATTTCTATGTTCATACAGATAGCGGTGTAGTTATTTCCATGTGCAAAGAGATAGCTGTGTAGATATTTCCATGTATACGCAGATAGCAGTGTAGATATTTCCATTTTCATGCAGATAGCGGTTTAGATATTTCCATGTACAAACAGATAGCGGTGTAGATATTTCCATGTTTATACAGATAGCGGTGTAGATATTTCCATGTTTATACAGATAGCGGTGAAGATGTATGCATGTTTACACAGATAGCGGTGTAGATATTTCGATGTTCATACAGATAGCGGTGTAGATATTTCCATGTTCATCCAGATGTCTGTGTAGATATATCCATGTTCATACAGATGACGGTGAAGATATTTCCATGTTCATACAGATAGCGGTGTAGATATTTCCATGTTCATACAGATAGTGGGGTAGATATTTCCATGTTCATACAGATAGGGGGGCTGATATTTCCATGTTCATACAGATAGCGGTGCTGATATTTCCATGTTTATACAGGTAGCGGTGTAGATATTTCCAGGTTTATACAGATAGCGGTGTAGACATTTCCATGTTTATACAGATAGCGGTGTAGATATTTCCATGTTTATACAGATAGCGGTGTAGATATCTCCATCTTAATACAGATTGCGGTGTAGATATTTATATGTTCATACAGATGGCGGTGCAGATATTTCCATGTTCATACAGATGGCTGTGTTGATATTTCCATGTTTATAGAGATAGTGGTGTAGTTATTTCCATGTGTAAAGAGATAGCTTTGTAGATATTTCCATGTATATCCAGATAGCGGTGTAGATATTTCCATGTTCACACAGATAGCGGTGTAGATATTTCCATGTTCATCCAGATGGCTGTGTAGATATATCCATGTTCATACAGATAGGGGTGTAGATATTTCCATTTTCATGCAGATAGTGCTGTAGATATTTCCATGTTCATACAGATAGCGGTGCAGCTATTTCCATGTTCATACAGATAGCGATGTAGATATTTCCATGTTCGTACAGATAGCGGTGTAGATATTTCCATGTTCAAACAGATAGCGGTCCTGATATTTCCATGTTTATACAGGTAGCGGTGCAGATATTTCCATGTTTATACAGATAGCGGTGTAGATATTTCCATGTTTATAAAGATAGCGGTGTAGATATTTCCAGGTTTATACAGATAGCGGTGTAGATATCTCCATCTTAATACAGATGGCGGTGTAGTTATTTATATGTTCATACAGATGGCGGTGCAGATATTTCCATGTTTATACAGATGGCGGTGTAGGTATTTGCATGTTCATACAGATGGCGGTATAGTTATTTCCATGTTCATGGAGATAGCGTTGTAGATATTTCCATGTTAATCCAGATGGCTGTGTAGAGATATCCATGTTCATACAGATGGCGGTGAAGATATTTCCATGTTCATACAGATAGCGGTGTAGATATTTCCATGTTCATACAGATAGTGGTGTAGATATTTCCATGTTCATACAGATAGGGGGGCTGATATTTCCATGTTCATACATATAGCGGTGCTGATATTTCCATGTTTATACAGGTAGCGGTGTAGATATTTCCAGGTTTATACAGATAGCGGTGTAGACATTTCCATGTTTATACAGATAGCGGTGTAGATATTTCCATGTTTATACAGATAGCGGTGTGGATATCTCTATCTTAATGCAGATGGCGGTGTAGATATTTATAGGTTCATACAGACGGCCATGCAGATATTTCCATGTTCATACAGATGGCGGTGTAGATATATCCATGTTCATACAGATAGCGGTGTAGTTATTTCCATGTGTAAAGAGATATTTGTGTAGATATTTCCATGTATATGCAGATAGCTGTGTAGATATTTCCATTTTCATGCAGATAGCGGTTTAGATATTTCCATGTTCAAACAGATAGCGGTGTAGATATTTCCATGTTCATACAGATAGCTTTGTAGATATATCCATGTTATACAGATAGCGGCGAAGATGTATGCATGTTTACACAGATAGCGGTGTAGATATTTCCATGTTTCTACAGATAGCGGTGTAGATATTTCCATGTTCATCCAGATGGCTGTGTAGATATATCCATGTTCATACAGATAGCGGTGTAGATATTTCCATGTTCATACAGATAGTGCTGTAGATATTTCCATGTTCATACAGATAGCGGTGCAGCTATTTCCATGTTCATACAGATAGCGGTGTAGATATTTCCATGTTCGTACAGATAGCGGTGTAGATATTTCCATGTTCATACAGATAGCGGTGCTTATATTTCCATGTTTATACAGATAGCGGTGTAGATATTTCCATGTTTATACAGATAGCGGTGTAGATATTTCCATGTTTATAGAGATAGCGGTGTAGATATTTCCAAGTTTATACAGATAGCGGTGTAGATATCTCCATCTTAATAAAGATTGCGGTGTAGATATTTATATGTTCATACAGATGGCGGTGCAGATATTTCCATGTTCATACAGATGGCGGTGTAGATATTTCCATATTTATAGTGATAGTGGTGTAGTTATTTCCATGTGTAAAGAGATAGCTTTGTAGATATTTCCATGTATATGCAGATAGCTGTGTAGATATTTCCATTTTCATGCAGATAGCTTTGTAGATATTTCCATGTTCAAACAGATAGCGGTGTAGATATTTCCATGTTCATACAGATAGTGGTGTAGATATTTCCATGTTCATACAGATAGCGGTGTAGATATTTCCATGTTCATCCAGATGGCTGTGTAGATATATCCATGTTCATACAGATAGCGGTGTAGATATTTCCATGTTCATACAGATAGTGGTGTAGATATTTCCATGTTCATACAGATAGCGGTGTAGCTATTTCCATGTACATACAGATAGCGGTGTAGATATTTCCATGTTCAAACAGATAGCGGTGTAGATATCTCCATGTTCATACAGATAGCGGTGCTTATATTTCCATGTTTATACAGGTAGCGGTGTAGATATTTCCATGTTTATACAGATAGCGGTGTAGATATTTCCATGTTTATACAGATAGCGGTGTAGATATTTCCATGTCCATCCAGATGACTGTGTAGATATATCCATGTTCATACAGATGGCGGTGAAGATAATTCCATGTTCATACAGATAGCGGTGTAGATATTTCCATGTTCATACAGATGGCGGTGTAGATATTTCCATGTTCATACCGATGGCAGTGTAGTTATTTCCATGTGTAAAGAGATATCTGTGTAGATATTTCCATGTATATGCAGGTAGCTGTGTAGATATTTCCATTTTCAGGCAGATAGCGATTTAGATAATTCCATGTTCAAACAGATAGCGGTGTAGATATTTCCATGTTCATACAGATAGCGGTGTAGATATTTCCATGTTCATACAGATAGTGGTGTAGATATTTCCATGTTCATACAGATGGCGGTGTAGATATTTCCATGTTCATACAGAGAGCGATGTAGTTATTTCCATGTGCAAAGAGATAGCTGTGTAGATATTTTCATTTTCCTGCAGATAGCGGTTTAGATAATTCCATGTTCAAACAGATAGCGGTGTAGACATATCCATGTTTATACAGATAGCGGTGAACATGTATGCATGTTTACACAGATAGCGGTGTAGATATTTCCATGTTCATACAGATAGCGGTGTAGCTATTTCCATGTTCATACAGATAGCGGTGTAGATATTTCCATGTTCGTACAGATAGCGGTGTAGATATTTCCATGTTCATACAGATAGCGGTGCTGATATTTCCATGTTTATACAGGTAGCGGTGCAGATATTTCCATGTTTATACAGATAGCGGTGTAGATATTTCCATGTTTATACAGATAGCGGTGTAGATGTTTCCAGGTTTATACAGATAGCGGTGTAGATATCTCCATCTTAATACAGATGGCGGTGTAGTTATTTATATGTTCATACAGATGGCGGTGCAGATATTTCCATGTTCATACAGATGGCGGTGTGGATATTTGCATGTTCATACAGATGGCGTTGTAGCTGTTTCCATGTTCATGGAGATAGCGGTGTAGATATTTCCATGTTCATCCAGATCGCTGTGTAGAGATATCCATGTTCATACAGATGGCAGTGAAGATATTTCCATGTTCATACAGATAGCGGTGTAGACATTTCCATGTTCATACACATAGTGGTGTAGATATTTCCATGTTCATACAGATAGGGGGGCTGATATTTCCATCTTCATACAGATAGCGGTGCAGATATTTCCATGTTTATACAGGTAGCGGTGTAGCTATTTGCAAGTTTATACAGATAGCGGTGTAGATACCTCCATCTTAATACAGATGGCGGTGTAGATATTTATATGTTCATACAGATGGCGTTGCAGACATTTCCATGTTCATACAGATGGCGGTGTAGATATTTCCATGTTTATAGAGATAGTGGTGTAGTTATTTCCATGTGTAAAGAGATAGCTTTGTAGATATTTCCATGTATATGTAGATAGCTGTGTAGATATTTCCATTTTCATGCAGATAGCGGTGTAGATATTTCCATGTTCAAACAGATAGCGGTGTAGGTATTTCCATGTTCATACAGATAGTGGTGTAGATATTTCCATGTTCATACAGATAGCGGTGTAGCTATATCCATGTTCATACAGATAGCGGGGTAGATATTTCCATGTTCATCCAGATGGCTGTGTAGATATCTCCATCTTAATACAGATGACGGTGAAGATATTTCCATGTTCATAGAGATAGCGGTGTAGATATTTCCATGTTCATACAGATAGTGGTGTAGATATTTCCATGTTCATACAGATAGAGGGGGTGATATTTCCATGTTCATACAGATAGCGGTGCTGATATTTTCATGTTTATACAGGTAGCGGTGTAGATATTTCCAAGTTTATACAGGTAGCGGTGTAGACATTTCCATGTTTATACAGATAGCGGTGTAGATATTTCTATGTTTATACAGATAGCGGTGTAGATATCTCCATCTTTATACAGATTGCTGGGTAGATATTTATATGTTCATACAGAAGGCCGTGCAGATATTTCCATGTTCATACAGATGGCGGTGTAGATATTTCCATGTTCATACTGATAGCGGTGTAGTTATTTCCATGTGTAAAGAGATAGCTGTGTAGATATTTCCATGTATATGCAGATAGCTGTGTAGATATTTCCATTTTCATGCAGATAGCGGTTTAGATATTTCCATGTTCAAACAGATAGCGGTGTAGACATATCCATGTTTATACAGATAGCGGTGAAGATGTATGCATGTTTACACAGATAGCGGTGTAGATATTTCCATGTTCATACAGATAGCGGTGTAGATATTTCCATGTTCATCCAGATGGCTGTGTAGATATATCCATGTTCATACAGATAGGGGTGTAGATATTTCCATGTTCATACGGATAGTGCTGTAGATATTTCCATGTTTATACAGATAGCGGTGCAGCTATTTCCATGTTCATACAGATAGCGGTATAGATATTTCCATGTTCGTACAGATAGCGGTGTTGATATTTCCATCTTCATACAGACAGCGGTGCTGATATTTCCATGTTTATACAGGTAGCGGTGCAGATATTTCCATGTTTATACAGATAGCGGTGTAGATATTTCCACGTTTATAAAGATAGCGGTGTAGATATTTCCAGCTTTATACAGATAGCGGTGTATATATCTCCATCTTAATACAGATGGCGGTGTAGTTATTTATATGTTCATACAGATGGCGGTGCAGATATTTCCATGTTCATACAGATGGCTGTGTTGATATTTCCATGTTTATAGAGATAGTGGTGTAGTTATTTCCATGTGTAAAGAGATAGCTTTGTAGATATTTCCATGTATATGCAGATAGCGGTGTAGATATTTCCATGTTCACACAGATAGCGGTGTAGATATTTCCATGTTCATCCAGATGGCTGTGTAGATATATCCATGTTCATACAGATAGGGGTGTAGACATTTCCATTTTCATGCAGATAGTGCTGTAGATATTTCCATGTTCATACAGATAGCGGTGCAGCTATTTCCATGTTCATACAGATAGCGATGTAGATATTTCCATGTTCGTACAGATAGCGGTGTAGATATTTCCATGTTCATACAGATAGCGGTGCTGATATTTCCATGTTTATACAGGTAGCGGTGCAGATATTTCCATGTTTATACAGATAGCGGTGTAGATATTTCCATGTGTAAAGAGATAGCTTTGTAGATATTTCCATGTATATGCAGATAGCTGTTTAGATATTTCCATTTTCGTGCAGGTAGCGGTTTAGATATTTCCATGTTCAAACAGATAGCGGTGTAGATATTTCCATGTTCATACAGATAGCTTTGTAGATATATCTATGTTTGTACAGATAGCGGCGAAGATGTATGCATTTTTACACAGATAGCGGTGTAGATATTTCCATGTTTATACAGATAGCGGTGTAGATATTTCCATGTTCATCCAGATGGCTGTGTAGATATATCCATGTTCATACAGATAGCGGTGTAGATATTTCCATGTTCATACAGATAGTGCTGTAGATATTTCCATGTTCATACAGATAGCGGTGCAGCTATTTCCATGTTCATACAGATAGCGGTGTAGATATTTCCATGTTCGTACAGATAGCGGTGTAGATATTTCCATGTTCATACAGATAGCGGTGCTTATATTTCCATGTTTATACAGATAGCGGTGTAGATATTTCCATGTTTATACAGATAGCGGTGTAGATATTTCCATGTTTATAGAGATAGCGGTGTAGATATTTCCAAGTTTATACAGATAGCGGTGTAGATATCTCCATCTTAATACAGATTGCGGTGTAGATATTTATATGTTCATACAGATGGCGGTGCAGATATTTCCATGTTCATACAGATGGCGGTGTTGATATTTCCATATTTATAGAGATAGTGGTGTAGTTATTTCCATGTGTAAAGAGATAGCTTTGTAGATATTTCCATGTATATGCAGATAGCTGTGTAGATATTTCCATTTTCATGCAGATAGCGGTGTAGATATTTCCATGTTCAAACAGATAGCGGTGTAGATATTTCCATGTTCATACAGATAGTGGTGTAGATATTTCCATGTTCATACAGATGGCGGTGTAGATATTTGCATGTTCATACAGATGGCGGTATAGCTATTTCCATGTTCATGGAGATAGCGTTGTAGATATTTCCATGTTAATCCAGATGGCTGTGTAGAGATATCCATGTTCATACAGATGGCAGTGAAGATATTTCCATGTTCATACAGATAGCGGTGTAGATATTTCCATGTACATACAGATAGTGGTGTAGATATTTCCATGTTCATACAGATAGGGGGGCTGATATTTCCATGTCCGTACAGATAGCGGTGCTGTTATTTCCATGTTTATACAGGTAGCGTTGTAGATATTTCCAGGTTTATACAGATAGCGTTGTAGACATTTCCATGTTTATACAGATAGCGGTGTAGATATTTCCATGTTTATACAGATAGCGGTGTAGATATCTCTGTCTTAATACAGATGGCAGTGTAGATATTTATATGTTCATACAGACGGTCATGCAGATATTTCCATGTTCATATAGATGGCGGTGTAGATATATCCATATTCATACAGATAGCGGTGTAGTTATTTCCATGTTTAAAGAGATTGCTGTGTAGATATTTCCATGTATATGCAGATAGCTGTGTAGATATTTCCATTTTCATGCAGATAGCGGTTTTGATATTTCCATGTTCAAACAGATAGCGGTGTAGATATTTCCATGTTCATACAGATAGTGCTGTAGATATTTCCATGTTCATACAGATAGCGGTGCAGCTATTTCCATGTTCATACAGATAGCGGTGTAGATATTTCCATGTTCGTAGAGATAGCGGTGTAGATATTTCCATGTTCATACAGATAGCGGTGCTTATGTTTCCATGTTTATACAGATAGCGGTGTAGATATTTCCATGTTTATACAGATAGCGGTGTAGATATTTCCATGTATATAGAGATAGCGGTGTAGATATTTCCAAGTTTGTACAGATAGCGGTGTAGATATCTCCATCTTAATACAGATTGCGGTGTAGATATTTATATGTTCATACAGATGGCGGTGCAGATATTTCCATATTTATAGAGATAGTGGTGTAGTTATTTCCATGTGTAAAGAGATAGCTTTGTAGATATTTCCATGTATATGCAGATAGCTGTGTAGATATTTCCATTTTCATGCAGATAGCGGTGTAGATATTTCCATGTTCAAACAGATAGCGGTGTAGATATTTCCATGTTCATACAGATAGTGGTGTAGATATTTCCATGTTCATACAGATGGCGGTGTAGATATTTGCATGTTCATACAGATGGCGGTAAAGCTATTTCCATGTTCATGGAGATAGCGTTGTAGATATTTCCATGTTAATCCAGATGGCTGAGTAGAGATATCCATGTTCATACAGATGGCAGTGAAGATATTTCCATGTTCATACAGATAGCGGTGTAGATATTTCCATGTTCATACAGATAGTGGTGTAGATATTTCCATGTTCATACAGATAGGGGGGCTGATATTTCCATGTCCGTACAGATAGCGGTGCTGATATTTCCATGTTTATACAGGTAGCGGTGTAGATATTTCCAGGTTTATACAGATAGCGTTGTAGACATTTCCATGTTTATACAGATAGCGGTGTAGATATTTCCATGTTTATACAGATAGCGGTGTAGATATCTCTATCTTAATATAGATGGCGGTGTAGATATTTATATGTTCATACAGACGGTCATGCAGATATTTCCATGTTCATACAGATGGCGGTGTAGATATATCCATGTTCATACAGATAGCGGTGTAGTTATTTCCATGTTTAAAGAGATAGCTGTGTAGATATTTCCATGTATATGCAGATAGCTGTGTAGATATTTCCATTTTCATGCAGATAGCGGTTTTGATATTTCCATGTTCAAACAGATAGCGGTGTAGATATTTCCATGTTCATAAAGATAGCGGTGTAGATATATCCATGTTTATACAGATAGCGGTGAAGATGTAAGCATGTTTACACAGATAGCGGTGTAGATATTTCCATGTTTATACAGATAGCGGTGTAGATATTTCCATCTTCATCCAGACGGCTGTGTAGATATATCCATGTTCATACAGATAGCGGTGTAGATATTTCCATGTTCATACAGATAGTGCTGTAGATATTTCCATGTTCATACAGATAGCGGTGCAGCTATTTCCATGTTCATACAGATTGCGGTGTAGATATTTCCATGTTCGTACAGATAGCGGTGTAGATATTTCCATGTTCATACAGATAGCGGTGCTTATATTTCCATGTTTATACAGATAGCGGTGTAGATATTTCCATGTTTATACAGATAGCGGTGTAGATATTTCCATGTTTATAGAGATAGCGGTGTAGATATTTACAAGTTTATACAGATAGCGGTGTAGATATCTCCATCTTAATACAGATTGCGGTGTAGATATTTATATGTTCATAGAGATGGCGGTGCAGATATTTCCATGTTCATACAGATGGCGGTTTTGATATTTCCATGTTTATAGATATAGTGGTGTAGTTATTTCCATGTGTAAAGAGATAGCTTTGTAGATATTTCCATGTATATGCAGATAGCGGTGTAGATATTTCCATGTTCATACAGATAGCGGTGTAGATATTTCCATGTTCATCCAGATGGCTGTGTAGATATATCCATGTTCATACAGATAGGGGTGTAGATATTTCCATTTTCATGCAGATAGTGCTGTAGATATTTCCATGTTCATACAGATAGCGGTGCAGCTATTTCCATGTTCATACAGATAACGATGTAGATATTTCCATGTTCGTACAGATAGCGGTGTAGATATTTCCATGTTCATACAGATAGCGGTGCAGCTATTTCCATGTTCATACAGATTGCGGTGTAGATATTTCCATGTTCGTACAGATAGCGGTGTAGATATTTCCATGTTCATACAGATAGCGGTGCTTATATTTCCATGTTTATACAGATAGCGGTGTAGATATTTCCATGTTTATACAGATAGCGGTGTAGATATTTCCATGTTTATAGAGATAGCGGTGTAGATATTTCCAAGTTTATACAGATAGCGGTGTAGATATCTCCATCTTTATACAGATTGCGGTGTAGTTATTTATATGTTCATACAGATGGCGGTGCCGATATTTCCATGTTCATACAGATGGAGGTGTTGATATTTCCATGTTTATAGAGATAGTGGTGTAGTTATTTCCATGTGTAAAGAGATAGATTTGTAGATATTTCCATGTATATGCAGATAGCTGTGTAGATATTTCCATTTTCATGCAGATAGCGGTGTAGATATTTCCATGTTCAAACAGATAGCGGTGTAGATATTTCCATGTTCATACAGATAGTGGTGTAGATATTTCCATGTTCATACAGATAGCGGTGTAGATATTTGCATGTTCATACAGATGGCGGTATAGCTATTTCCATGTTCATGGAGATAGCGTTGTAGATATTTCCATGTTAATCCAGATGGCTGTGTAGAGATATCCATGTTCATACAGATGGCGGTGAAGATATTTCCATGTCCATACAGATAGTGGTGTACATATTTCCATGTTCATACAGATAGCGGTGTAGATATTTCCATGTCCATACAGATGGTGGTGTACATATTTCCATGTTCATACAGATAGGGGGGCTGATATTTCCATGTTCATACAGATAGCGGTGCTGATATTTCCATGTTTATACAGGTAGCGGTGTAGATATTTCCAGGTTTATACAGATAGCGGTGTAGACATTTCCATGTTTATACAGATAGCGGTGTAGATATTTCCATGTTTATACAGATAGCGGTGTAGATATCTCTATCTTAATACAGATGTCGGTGTAGATATTTATATGTTCATACAGACTGCCATGCAGATATTTCCATGTTCATACAGATGGCGGTGTAGATATATCCATGTTCATACAGATAGCGGTGTAGTTATTTCCATGTGTAAAGAGATAGCTGTGTAGATATTCCCATGTATATGCAGATAGCTGTGTAGATATTTCCATTTTCATGCAGATAGCGGTTTAGATATTTCCATGTTCAAACAGATAGCGGTGTAGATATTTCCATGTTCATACAGATAGCTTTGTAGATATATCCATGTTTATACAGATAGCGGTGAAGATGTATGCATGTTTACACAGATAGCGGTGTAGATATTTCCATGTTTATACAGATAGCGGTGTAGATATTTCCATGTTCATCCAGATGGCTGTGTAGATATATCCATGTTCATACAGATAGGGGTGTAGATATTTCCATGTTCATACAGATAGTGCTGTAGATATTTCCATGTTCATACAGATAGCGGTGCAGCTATTTCCATCTTCATACAGATAGCGGTGTACATATTTCCATGTTCATACAGATAGCGGTGTAGATATTTCCATGTTCATACAGATAGCGGTGCTTATATTTCCATGTTTATACAGATAGCGGTGTAGATATTTCCATGTTTATACAGATAGCGGTGTAGATATTTCCATGTTTATAGAGATAGCGGTGTAGATATTTCCAAGTTTATACAGATAGCGGTGTAGATATCACCACCTTAATACAGATTGCGGTGTAGATATTTATATGTTCATACAGATGGCGGTGCAGTTATTTCCATGTTCATGCAGATGGCGGTGTTGATATTTCCATGTTTATAGAGATAGTGGTGTAGTTAATTCCATGTGTAAAGAGATAGCTTTGTAGATATTTCCATGTATATGCAGATAGCGGTGTAGATATTTCCATGTTCATACAGATAGTGGTGTAGATATTTCCATGTTCATCCAGATGGCTGTGTAGATATATCCATGTTCATACAGATAGGGGTGTAGATATTGCCATTTTCATGCAGATAGTGCTGTAGATATTTCCATGTTCATACAGATAGCGGTGCAGCTATTTCCGTGTTCATACAGATAGCGATGTAGATATTTCCATGTTCGTACAGATAGCGGTGTAGATATTTCCATGTTCATACAGATAGCGGTGCTGATATTTCCATGTTTATACAGGTAGCGGTGCAGATATTTCCATGTTTATACAGATAGCGGTGTAGATATTTCCAGGTTTATACAGATAGCGGTGTAGATATCTCCATCTTAATACAGATGGCGGTGTAGTTATTTATATGTTCATACAGATGGCGGTGCAGATATTTCCATGTTCATAGAGATGGCGGTGTAGATATTTGCATGTTCATACAGATGGCGGTATAGCTATTTCCATGTTCATGGAGATAGCGTTGCAGATATTTCCATGTTAATCCAGATGGCTGTGTAGAGATATCCATGTTCATACCGATGGCGGTGAAGATATTTCCATGTTCATACAGATAGCGGTGTAGATATTTCCATGTTCATGCAGATAGTGGTGTAGATATTTCCATGTTCATACAGATAGGGGGGCTGATATTTCCATGTTCATACAGATTGCGGTGCTGATATTTCCATGTTTATACAGGTAGCGGTGTAGATATTTCCAGGTTTATAAAGATAGCGGTGTAGACATTTCCATGTTTATACAGATAGCGGTGTAGATATTTCCATGTTTATACAGATAGCGGTGTAGATATCTCTATCTTAATACAGATGGCGGTGTAGATATTTATATGTTCATACAGACGGCCATGCAGATATTTCCAGGTTCATACAGATGGCGGTGTAGATATATCAATGTTCATACAGATAGCGGTGTAGTTATTTCCATGTGTAAAGAGATAGCTGTGTAGATATTTCCATGTATATGCAGATAGCTGTGTAGATATTTCCATTTTCAAAAAGATAGCGGTTTAGATATTTCCATGTTCAAACAGATAGCGGTATAGATATTTCCATTTTCATACAGGTAGCATTGTAGATATATCCATGTTTATACAGATAGTGGCGAAGATGAATGCATGTTTACACAGATAGCGGTGTAGATATTTCCATGTTCATACAGATAGCGGTGTAGATATTTCCATGTTCATCCAGATGGCTGTGTAGATATATCCATGTTCATACAGATAGGGGTGTAGATATTTCCATTTTCATGCAGCTAGTGCTGTAGATATTTCCATGTTCATACAGATAGCGGTGCAGCTATTTCCATGTTCATGCAGATAGCGATGTAGATATTTCCATGTTCGTACAGATAGCGGTGTAGATATTTCCATGTTCATACAGATAGCGGTGCTGATATTTAAATGTTTATACAGGTAGCGGTGCAGATATTTCCATGTTTATACAGATAGCGGTGTAGATATTTCCATGTTTATAAAGATAGCGGTGTAGATATTTCCAGGTTTATACAGATAGCGGTGTAGATATCTCCATCATAATACAGATGGCGGTGTAGTTATTTATATGTTCATACAGATGGCGGTGCAGATATTTCCATGTTCATACAGATGGCGGTGTAGATATTTGCATGTTCATACAGATGGCGGTATAGCTATTTCCATGTTCATGGAGATAGCGTTGTAGATATTTCCATGTTAATCCAGATGGATGTGTAGAGATATCTATGTTCATACAATTGGCGGTGAAGATATTTCCATGTTCATACAGATAGCGGTGTAGATATTTCCATGTTCATACAGATAGCGGTGTAGATATTTCCATGTTCATACAGATAGGGGGGCTGATATTTCCATGTTCATACAGATAGCGGTGCTGATATTTCCATGTTTATACAGGTAGCGGTGTAGATATTTCCAGGTTTATACAGATAGCGGTGTAGACATTTCCATGTTTATACAGATAGCGGTGTACATATTTCCATGTTTATACAGATAGCGGTTTAGATATCTCTATCTTAATACAGATGTCGGTGTAGATATTTATATGTTCATACAGACGGCCATGCAGATATTTCCATGTTCATACAGATGGCGGTGTAGATATTTCCATGTGTAAAGAGATAGCTGTGTAGATATTTCCATGTATATGCAGATAGCTGTGTAGATATTTCCATTTTCATGCAGATAGCGGTTTAGATATTTCCATGTTCAAACAGATAGTGGTGCAGATATTTCCATGTTCATACAGATAGCTTTGTAGATATATCCATGTTTATACAGATAGCGGCGAATATGTATGCATGTTTACACAGATACCGGTGTAGATATTTCCTTGTTTATACAGATAGCGGTGTAGATATTTCCATGTTCATCCAGATGGCTGTGTAGATATATCCATGTTCACACAGATAGCGGTGTAGATATTTCCATGTTAATACAGATAGTGCTGTAGATATTTCCATGTTCATATAGATAGCGGTGCAGCTATTTCCATGTTCATACAGATAGCGGTGTAGATATTTCCATGTTCGTACAGATAGCGGTGTAGATATTTCCATGTTCATACAGATAGCGGTCCTTATATTTCCATGTTTATACAGATAGCGGTGTAGATATTTCCATGTTTATACAGATAGCGGTGTAGATATTTCCATGTTTATAGAGATAGCGGTGTAGATATTTCCAAGTTTACACAGATAGCGGTGTAGATATCTCCATCTTAATACAGATTGCGGTGTAGATATTTATATGTTCATACAGATGGCGGTGCAGATATTTCCATGTTCATACAGATGGCGGTGTTGATATTTCCATGTTTATAGAGATAGTGGTGTAGTTATTTCCATGTGTAAAGAGATAGCTTTGTAGATATTTCCATGTATATGTAGATAGCGGTGTAGATATTTCCATGTTCATACAGATAGCGGTGTAGATATTTCCATGTTCATCCAGATGGCTGTGTAGATATATCCATGTTCATACAGATAGGGGTGTAGATATTTCCATTTTCATGCAGATAGTGCTGTAGATATTTCCATGTTCATACAGATAGCGGTGCAGCTATTTCCATGTTCATACAGATAGCGATGTAGATATTTCCATGTTCGTACAGATAGCGGTGTAGATATTTCCATGTTCATACAGATAGTGGTGCTGATATTTCCATGTTTATACAGGTAGCGGTGCAGATATTTCCATGTTTATACAGATAGCGGTGTAGATATTTCCATGTTTATAAAGATAGCAGTGTAGATAATTCCAGGTTTATACAGATAGCGGTGTAGATATCTCCATCTTAATACAGATGGCGGTGTAGTTATTTATATGTTCATACAGATGGCGGTGCAGATATTTCCATGTTCATAGAGATGGCGGTGTAGATATTTGCATGTTCATACAGATGGCGGTATAGCTATTTCCATGTTCATGGAGATAGCGTTGTAGATATTTCCATGTTAATCCAGATGGCTGTGTAGAGATATCCATGTTTATACAGATGGCGGTGAAGATATTTCCATGTTCATACAGATAGCGGTGTAGATATTTCCATGTTCATACAGATTGTGGTGTAGAAATTTCCATGTTCATACAGATAGGGTGGCTGATATTTCCATGTTCATACAGATAGCGGTGCTGATATTTCCATGTTTATACAGGTAGCGGTGTAGATATTTCCAGGTTTATACAGATAGCGGTGTAGACATTTCCATGTTTATACAGATAGCGGTGTAGATATTTCCATGTTTATACAGATAGCGGTGTAGATATCTCTATCTTAATACAGATGGCGGTGTAGATATTTATATGTTCATACAGACGGCCATGCAGATATTTCCAGGTTCATACAGATGGCGGTGTAGATATATCCATGTTCATAAAGATAGCGGTGTAGTTATTTCCATGTGTAAAGAGATAGCTGTGTAAATATTTCCATGTATATGCAGATAGCTGTGTAGATATTTCCATTTTCATGCAGATAGCGGTTTATATATTTCCATGTTCAAACAGATAGCGGTATAGATATTTCCATGTTCATACAGATAGCTTTGTAGATATATCCATGTTTATACAGATAGCGGCGAAGAT
Source organism: Gorilla gorilla gorilla (assembly GCF_029281585.2). Taxonomy (NCBI): domain Eukaryota; kingdom Metazoa; phylum Chordata; class Mammalia; order Primates; family Hominidae; genus Gorilla; species Gorilla gorilla. The sequence goes on from NC_073244.2 coordinate 76,629,016, forward strand.
GTATGCATGTTTACACAGATAGCGGTGTAGATATTTCCATGTTCATACAGATAGCGGTGTAGATATTTCCATGTTCATCCAGATGACTGTGTAGATATATCCATGTTCATACAGATAGGGGTGTAGATATTTCCATTTTCATGCAGATAGTGCTGTAGATATTTCCATGTTCATACAGATAGCGGTGCAGCTATTTCCATGTTCATACAGATAGCGATGTAGATATTTCCATGTTCGTACAGATAGCGGTGTAGATATTTCCATGTTCATACAGATAGCGGTGCTGATATTTCCATGTTTATACACGTAGCGGTGCAGATATTTCCATGTTTATACAGATAGCGGTGTAGATATTTCCATGTTTATAAAGATAGCGGTGTAGATATTTCCAGGTTTATACAGATAGCGGTGTAGATATCTCCATCTTAATACAGATGGCGGTGTAGTTATTTATATGTTCATACAGATGGCGGTGCAGATATTTCCATGTTCATACAGATGGCCGTGTAGATATTTGTATGTTCATACAGATGGCGGTATAGCTATTTCCATGTTCATGGAGATAGCGTTGTAGATATTTCCATGTTAATCCAGATGGATGTGTAGAGATATCCATGTTCATACAGATGGCGGTGAAGATATTTCCATGTTCATACAGATAGCGGTGTAGATATTTCCATGTTCATACAGATAGTGGTGTAGATATTACCATGCTCATACAGATAGGGGGGCTGATATTTCCATGTTCATACAGATAGCGGTGCTGATATTTCCATGTTTATACAGGTAGCGGTGTAGATATTTCCAGGTTTATACAGGTAGCGGTGTAGACATTTCCATGTTTATACAGATAGCGGTGTAGATATTTCCATGTTTATACAGATAGCGGTTTAGATATCTCTATCTTAATACAGATGGCGGTGTAGATATTTATATGTTCATACAGACGGCCATGCAGATATTTCCATGTTCCTACAGATGGCGGTGTAGATATTTCCATGAGTAAAGAGAAAGCTGTGTAGATATTTCCATGTATATGCAGATAGCTGTGTAGATATTTCCATTTTCATGCATATAGCGGTTTAGATATTTCCATGTTCAAACAGATAGCGGTGTAGATATTTCCATGTTCATACAGATAGCTTTGTAGATATATCCATGTTTATACAGATAGCGGCGAAGGTGTATGCATGTTTACACAGATACCGGTGTAGATATTTCCTTGTTTATACAGATAGCGGTGTAGATATTTCCATGTTCATCCAGATGGCTTTGTAGATATACACATGTTCATACAGATAGCGGTGTAGGTATTTCCATGTTCATACAGATAGTGCTGTAGATATTTCCATGTTCATACAGATAGTGGTGCAGCTATTTCCATGTTCATACAGATAGCGGTGTAGATATTTCCATGTTCATACAGATAGCAGTGCTTATATTTCCATGTTTATACAGATAGCGGTGTAGATATTTCCATGTTTATACAGATAGCGGTGTAGATATTTCCATGTTTATAGAGATAGCGGTGTAGATATTTCCAAGTTTATACAGATAGCGGTGTAGATATCTCCATCTTAATACAGATTGCGGTGTAGATATTTATATGTTCATACAGATGGCGGTGCAGATATTTCCATGTTCATACAGATGGCGGTGTTGATATTTCCATGTTTATAGAGATAGTGGTGTAGTTATTTCCATGTGTAAAGAGATAGCTTTGTAGATATTTCCATGTATATGCAGATAGCTGTGTAGATATTTCCATTTTCATGCAGATAGCAGCGTAGAAATTTCCATGTTCAAACAGATAGCGGTGTAGATATTTCCATGTTCATACAGATAGTGGTGTAGATATTTCCATGTTCCTACAGATGGCGGTCTAGATATTTGCATGTTCATACAGATGGCGGTATAGCTATTTCCATGTTCATGGAGATAGCGTTGTAGATATTTCCATGTTAATCCAAATGGCTGTGTAGAGATATCCATGTTCATACAGATGGCGGTGAAGATATTTCCATGTTCATACAGATAGCGGTGTAGATATTTCCATGTTCATACAGATAGTGGTGTAGATATTTCCATGTTCATACAGATAGGGGGGCTTATATTTCCATGTTCATACGGATAGCGGTGCTGATATTTCCATGTTTATACAGGTAGCGGTGTAGATATTTCCAGGTTTATACAGATAGCGGTGTAGACATTTCCATGTTTATATAGATAGCGGTGTACATATTTCCATGTTTATACAGATAGCGGTATAGATATCTCTATCTTAATACAGATGTCGGTGTAGATATTTATATGTTCATACAGACGGCCATGCAGATATTTCCATGTTCATACAGATGGCGGTGTAGATATATCCATGTTCATACAGATAGCGGTGTAGTTATTTCCATGTGTAAAGAGATAGCTGTGTAGATATTCCCATGTATATGCAGATAGCTGTGTAGATATTTCCATTTTCATGCAGATAGCGGTTTAGATATTTCCATGTTCAAACAGATAGCGGTGTAGATATTTCCATGTTCATACAGATAGCTTTGTAGATATATCCATGTTTATACAGATAGCGGCGAAGATGTATGCATGTTTACACAGATAGCGGTGTAGATATTTCCATGTTTATACAGATAGCGGTGTAGATATTTCCATGTTCATCCAGATGGCTGTGTAGATACATCCATGTTCATACAGATAGCGGTGTAGATATTTCCATGTTCATACAGATAGTGCTGTAGATATTTCCATGTTCATACAGATAGCGGTGCAGCTATTTCCATGTTCATACAGATAGCGGTGTACATATTTCCATGTTCGTACAGATAGCGGTGTAGATATTTCCATGTTCCTACAGATAGCGGTGCTTATATTTCCATGTTTATACAGATAGCGGTGTAGATATTTCCATGTTTATACAGATAGCGGTGTAGATATTTCCATGTTTATAGAGATAGCGGTGTAGATATTTCCAAGTTTATACAGATAGCGGTGTAGATATCACCATCTTAATACAGATTGCGGTGTAGATATTTATATGTTCATACAGATGGCGGTGCAGATATTTCCATGTTCATGCAGATGGCGGTGTTGATATTTCCATGTTTATAGAGATAGTGGTGTAGTTAATTCCATGTGTAAAGAGATAGCTTTGTAGATATTTCCATGTATATGCAGATAGCGGTGTAGATATTTCCATGTTCATACAGATAGTGGTGTAGATATTTCCATGTTCATCCAGATGGCTGTGTAGATATATCCATGTTCATACAGATAGGGGTGTAGATATTTCCATTTTCATGCAGATAGTGCTGTAGATATTTCCATGTTCATACAGATAGCGGTGCAGCTATTTCCGTGTTCATACAGATAGCGATGTAGATATTTCCATGTTCGTAGAGATAGCGGTGTAGATATTTCCATGTTCATACAGATAGCGGTGCTGATATTTCCATGTTTATACAGGTAGCGGTGCAGATATTTCCATGTTTATACAGATAGCGGTGTAGATATTTCCAGGTTTATACAGATAGCGGTGTAGATATCTCCATCTTAATACAGATGGCGGTGTAGTTATTTATATGTTCATACAGATGGCGGTGCAGATATTTCCATGTTCATACAGATGGCGGTGTAGATATTTGCATGTTCATACAGATAGCTTTGTAGATATATCCATGTTTATACAGATAGCGGCGAAGGTGTATGCATGTTTACACAGATACCGGTGTAGATATTTCCTTGTTTATACAGATAGCGGTGTAGATATTGCCATGTTCATCCAGATGGCTGTGTAGATATATCCATGTTCATACAGATAGCGGTGTAGATATTTCCATGTTCATACAGATAGTGCTGTAGATATTTCCATGTTCATACAGATAGCGGTGCAGCTATTTCCATGTTCATACAGATAGCGGTGTAGATATTTCCATGTTCGTACAGATAGCGGTGTAGATATTTCCATGTTCATACAGATAGCGGTGCTTATATTTCCATGTTTATACAGATAGCGGTGTAGATATTTCCATGTTTATACAGATAGCGGTGTAGATATTTCCATGTTTATAGAGATAGCGGTGTTGATATTTCCAAGTTTATACAGATAGCGGTGTAGATATCTCCATCTTAATACAGATTGCGGTGTAGATATTTATATGTTCATACAGATGGCGGTGCAGATATTTCCATGTTCATACAGATGGCGGTGTTGATATTTCCATGTTTATAGAGATAGTGGTGTAGTTATTTCCATGTGTAAAGAGATAGCTTTGTAGATATTTCCATGTATATGCAGATAGCTGTGTAGATATTTCCATTTTCATGCAGATAGCAGCGTAGATATTTCCATGTTCATACAGATAGTGGTGTAGATATTTCCATGTTCATACAGATGGCGGTGTAGATATTTGCATGTTCATACAGATGGCGGTATAGCTATTTCCATGTTCATGGAGATAGCGTTGTAGATATTTCCATGTTAATCCAGATGGCTGTGTAGAGATATCCATGTTCATACAGATGGCGGTGAAGATATTTCCATGTTCATACAGATAGCGGTGTAGATATTTCCATGTTCATACAGATAGTGGTGTAGATATTTCCATGTTCATACAGATAGGGGGGCTGATATTTCCATGTTCATACAGATAGCGGTGCTGATATTTCCATGTTTATACAGGTAGCGGTGTAGATATTTCCAGGTTTATACAGATAGCGGTGTAGACATTTCCATGTTTATATAGATAGCGGTGTAGATATTTCCATGTTTATACAGATAGCGGTGTAGATATCTCTATCTTAATACAGATGTCGGTGTAGATATTTATATGTTCATACAGACGGCCATGCAGATATTTCCATGTTCATACAGATGGCGGTGTAGATATATCCATGTTCATACAGATAGCGGTGTAGTTATTTCCATGTGTAAAGAGATAGCTGTGTAGATATTCCCATGTATATGCAGATAGCTGTGTAGATATTTCCATTTTCATGCAGATAGCGGTTTAGATATTTCCATGTTCAAACAGATAGCGGTGTAGATATTTCCATGTTCATACAGATAGCTTTGTAGATATATCCATGTTTATACAGATAGCGGCGAAGATGTATGCATGTTTACACAGATAGCGGTGTAGATATTTCCATGTTTATACAGATAGCGGTGTAGATATTTCCATGTTCATCCAGATGGCTGTGTAGATACATCCGTGTTCATACAGATAGCGGTGTAGATATTTCCATGTTCATACAGATAGTGCTGTAGATATTTCCATGTTCATACAGATAGCGGTGCAGCTATTTCCATGTTCATACAGATAGCGGTGTACATATTTCCATGTTCGTACAGATAGCGGTGTAGATATTTCCATGTTCCTACAGATAGCGGTGCTTATATTTCCATGTTTATACAGATAGCGGTGTAGATATTTCCATGTTTATACAGATAGCGGTGTAGATATTTCCATGTTTATAGAGATAGCGGTGTAGATATTTCCAAGTTTATACAGATAGCGGTGTAGATATCACCATCTTAATACAGATTGCGGTGTAGATATTTATATGTTCATACAGATGGCGGTGCAGATATTTCCATGTTCATGCAGATGGCGGTGTTGATATTTCCATGTTTATTGAGATAGTGGTGTAGTTAATTCCATGTGTAAAGAGATAGCTTTGTAGATATTTCCATGTATATGCAGATAGCGGTGTAGATATTTCCATGTTCATACAGATAGTGGTGTCGATATTTCCATGTTCATCCAGATGGCTGTGTAGATATATCCATGTTCATACAGATAGGGGTGTAGATATTTCCATTTTCATGCAGATAGTGCTGTAGATATTTCCATGTTCATACAGATAGCGGTGCAGCTATTTCCGTGTTCATACAGATAGCGATGTAGATATTTCCATGTTCGTAGAGATAGCGGTGTAGATATTTCCATGTTCATACAGATAGCGGTGCTGATATTTCCATGTTTATACAGGTAGCGGTGCAGATATTTCCATGTTTATACAGATAGCGGTGTAGATATTTCCAGGTTTATACAGATAGCGGTGTAGATATCTCCATCTTAATACAGATGGCGGTGTAGTTATTTATATGTTCATACAGATGTCGGTGTAGATATTTATATGTTCATACAGACGGCCATGCAGATATTTCCATGTTCATACAGATGGCGGTGTAGATATATCCATGTTCATACAGATAGCGGTGTAGTTATTTCCATGTGTAAAGAGATAGCTGTGTAGATATTCCCATGTATATGCAGATAGCTGTGTAGATATTTCCATTTTCATGCAGATAGCGGTTTAGATATTTCCATGTTCAAACAGATAGCGGTGTAGATATTTCCATGTTCATACAGATAGCTTTGTAGATATATCCATGTTTATACAGATAGCGGCGAAGATGTATGCATGTTTACACAGATAGCGGTGTAGATATTTCCATGTTTATACAGATAGCGGTGTAGATATTTCCATGTTCATCCAGATGGCTGTGTAGATACATCCATGTTCATACAGATAGCGGTGTAGATATTTCCATGTTCATACAGATAGTGCTGTAGATATTTCCATGTTCATACAGATAGCGGTGCAGCTATTTCCATGTTCATACAGATAGCGGTGTACATATTTCCATGTTCGTACAGATAGCGGTGTAGATATTTCCATGTTCCTACAGATAGCGGTGCTTATATTTCCATGTTTATACAGATAGCGGTGTAGATATTTCCATGTTTATACAGATAGCGGTGTAGATATTTCCATGTTTATAGAGATAGCGGTGTAGATATTTCCAAGTTTATACAGATAGCGGTGTAGATATCACCATCTTAATACAGATTGCGGTGTAGATATTTATATGTTCATACAGATGGCGGTGCAGATATTTCCATGTTCATGCAGATGGCGGTGTTGATATTTCCATGTTTATAGAGATAGTGGTGTAGTTAATTCCATGTGTAAAGAGATAGCTTTGTAGATATTTCCATGTATATGCAGATAGCGGTGTAGATATTTCCATGTTCATACAGATAGTGGTGTAGATATTTCCATGTTCATCCAGATGGCTGTGTAGATATATCCATGTTCATACAGATAGGGGTGTAGATATTTCCATTTTCATGCAGATAGTGCTGTAGATATTTCCATGTTCATACAGATAGCGGTGCAGCTATTTCCGTGTTCATACAGATAGCGATGTAGATATTTCCATGTTCGTAGAGATAGCGGTGTAGATATTTCCATGTTCATACAGATAGCGGTGCTGATATTTCCATGTTTATACAGGTAGCGGTGCAGATATTTCCATGTTTATACAGATAGCGGTGTAGATATTTTCAGGTTTATACAGATAGCGGTGTAGATATCTCCATCTTAATACAGATGGCGGTGTAGTTATTTATATGTTCATACAGATGGCGGTGCAGATATTTCCATGTTCATACAGATGGCGGTGTAGATATTTGCATGTTCATACAGATGGCGGTATAGCTATTTCCATGTTCATGGAGATAGCGTTGCAGATATTTCCATGTTAATCCAGATGGCTGTGTAGAGATATCCATGTTCATACAGATGGCGGTGAAGATATTTCCATGTTCATACAGATAGCGGTGTAGATATTTCCATGTTCATACAGATAGTGGTGTAGATATTTCCATGTTCATACAGATAGGGGGGCTGATATTTCCATGTTCATACACATAGCGGTGCTGATATTTCCATGTTTATACAGGTAGCGGTGTAGATATTTCCAGGTTTATACAGATAGCGGTGTAGACATTTCCATGTTTATATAGATAGCGGTGTAGATATTTCCATGTTTATACAGATAGCGGTGTAGATATCTCTATCTTAATACAGATGTCGGTGTAGATATTTATATGTTCATACAGACGGCCATGCAGATATTTCCATGTTCATACAGATGGCGGTGTAGATATATCCATGTTCATACAGATAGCGGTGTGGTTATTTCCATGTGTAAAGAGATAGCTGTGTAGATATTCCCATGTATTTGCAGATAGCTGTGTAGATATTTCCATTTTCATGCAGATAGCGGTTTAGATATTTCCATGTTCAAACAGATAGCGGTGTAGATATTTCCATGTTCATACAGATAGCTTTGTAGATATATCCATGTTTATACAGATAGCGGCGAAGATATATGCATGTTTACACAGATAGCGGTGTAGATATTTCCATGTTTATACAGATAGCGGTGTAGATATTTCCATGTTCATCCAGATGGCTGTGTAGATACATGCATGTTCATACAGATAGCGGTGTAGATATTTCCATGTTCATACAGATAGTGCTGTAGATATTTCCATGTTCATACAGATAGCGGTGCAGCTATTTCCATGTTCATACAGATAGCGGTGTACATATTTCCATGTTCGTACGGATAGCGGTGAAGATATTTCCATGTTCATACAGATAGCGGTGCTTATATTTCCATGTTTATACAGATAGCGGTGTAGATATTTCCATGTTTATACAGATAGCGGTGTAGATATTTCCATGTTTATACAGATAGCGTTGTAGATATTTCCATGTCCATCCAGATGGCTGTGTAGATATATCCATGTTCATACAGATGGCGGTGAAGATAATTCCATGTTCATACAGATAGCGGTGTAGATATTTCCATGTTCATACAGATGGCGGTGTAGATATTTCCATGTTCATTCCGATAGCGGTGTAGTTATTTATATGTGTAAAGAGATATCTGTGTAGATATTTCCATGTATATGCAGATAGCTGTGTAGATATTTCCATTTTCAGGCAGATAGCGATTTAGATATTTCCATGTTCAAACAGATAGCGGTGTAGATATTTCCATGTTCATACAGATAGCGGTGTAGGTATTTCCATGTTCATACAGATAGTAGTGTAGATATTTCCATGTTCATACAGATGGCGGTGTAGATATTTCCATGTTCATACAGAGAGCGATGTAGTTATTTCCATGTGCAAAGAGATAGCTGTGTAGATATTTCCATTTTCATGCAGATAGCGGTTTAGATAATTCCATGTTCAAACAGATAGCGGTGTAGACATATCCATGTTTATACAGATAGCGGTGAACATGTATGCATGTTTACACAGATAGCAGTGTAGATATTTCCATGTTCATACAGATAGCGGTGTAGCTAATTCCATGTTCATACAGATAGCGGTGTAGATATTTCCATGTTCGTACAGATTGCGTTGTAGATATTTCCATGTTCATACAGATAGCGGTGCTGATATTTCCATGTTTATACAGGTAGCGGTGCAGATATTTCCATGTTTATACAGATAGCGGTGTAGATATTTCCATGTTTATACAGATAGCGGTGTAGATGTTTCCAGGTTTATACAGATAGCGGTGTAGATATCTCCATCTTAATACAGATGGCGGTGTAGTTATTTATATGCTCATACAGATGGCGGTGCAGATATTTCCATGTTCATACAGATGGCGGTGTGGAGATTTGCATGTTCATACAGATGGCGGTGTAGCTGTTTCCATGTTCATGGAGATAGCGGTGTAGATATTTCCATGTTCATCCAGATGGCTGTGTAGAGATATCCATGTTCATACAGATGGCGGTGAAGATATTTCCATGTTCATACAGATAGCGGTGTAGATATTTCCATGTTCATACAGATAGTGGTGTAGATATTTCCATGTTCTTACAGATAGGGGGGCTGATATTTCCATCTTCATACAGATAGCGGTGCTGATATTTCCATGTTTATACAGGTAGCGGTGTAGCTATTTCCAAGTTTATACAGATAGCGGTGTAGATATCTCCATCTTAATACAGATGGCGGTGTAGATATTTATATGTTCATACAGATGGCGGTGCAGACATTTCCATGTTCATACAGATGGCGGTGTAGATATTTCCATGTTTATAGAGATAGTGGTTTAGTTATTTCCATGCGTAAAGAGATAGCTTTGTAGATATTTCCATGTATATGTAGATAGCTGTGTAGATATTTCCATTTTCATGCAGATAGCGGTGTAGATATTTCCATGTTCAAACAGATAGTGGTGTAGGTATTTCCATGTTCATACAGATAGCGGGGTAGATATTTCCATGTTCATCCAGATGGCTGTGTAGATATCTCCATCTTAATACAGATGGCGGTGAAGATATTTCCATGTTCATACAGATAGCGGTGTAGATATTTCCATATTCATACAGATAGTGGTGTAGATATTTCCATGTTCATACAGATAGAGGGGGTGATATTTCCATGTTCATGCAGATAGCGGTGCTGATATTTTCATGTTTATATAGGTAGTGGTGTAGATATTTCCAAGTTTATACAGCTGGCGGTGTAGACATTTCCATGTTTATACAGATAGCGGTGTAGATATTTCTATGTTTATACAGATAGCGGTGTAGATATCTCCATCTTTATACAGATGGCGGTGTAGATATTTATATGTTCATACAGAAGGCCGTGCAGATATTTCCATGTTCATACAGATGGCGGTGTAGATATTTCCATGTTCATACCGATAGCGGTGTAGTTATTTCCATGTGTAAAGAGATAGCTGTGTAGATATTTCCATGTATATGCAGATAGCTGTGTAGGTATTTCCATTTTCATGCAGATAGCGGTTTAGATATTTCCATGTTCAAACAGATAGCGGTGTAGACATATCCATGTTTATACAGATAGCGGTGAACATGTATGCATGTTTACACAGATAGCGGTGTAGATATTTCCATGTTCATACAGATAGCGGTGTAGGTATTTCCATGTTCATCCAGATGGCTGTGTAGATATATCCATGTTCATACAGATAGGGGTGTACATATTTCCATGTTCATACAGATAGTGCTGTAGATATTTCCATGTTCATACAGATATCGGTGCAGCTATTTCCATGTTCATAAAGATAGCGGTGTAGATATTTCCATGTTCGTACAGATAGCGGTGTTGATATTTCCATGTTCATACAGATAGCGGTGCTGATATTTCCATGTTTATACAGGTAGCGGTGCACATATTTCCATGTTTATACAGATAGCGGTGTAGATATTTCCATGTTTATAAAGATAGCAGTGTAGATATTTCCAGCTTTATACAGATAGCGGTGTATATATCTCCATCTTAATACAGATGGAGTTGTAGTTATTTATATGTTCATACAGATGGCGGTGCAAATATTTCCATGTTCATACAGATGGCGGTGTAGATCTTTGCATGTTCATACAGATGGCGGTATAGCTATTTCCATGTTCATGGAGATAGCGTTGTAGATATTTCCATGTTAATCCAGATGGCTGTGTAGATATATCCATGTTCATACAGATGGCGGTGAAGATATTTCCATGTTCATACAGATAGCGGTGTAGATATTTCCATGTTCATACAGATAGTGGTGTAGATATTTCCATGTTCATACAGATAGGGGGGCTGATATTTCCATCTTCATACAGATAGCGGTGCAGATATTTCCATGTTTATACAGGTAGCGGTGTAGCTATTTCCAAGTTTATACAGATAGCGGTGTAGATACCTCCATCTTAATACAGATGGCGGTGTAGATATTTATATGTTCATACAGATGGCGGTGCAGACATTTCCATGTTCATGTAGATGGCGGTGTAGATATTTCCATGTTTATAGAGATAGTGGTGTAGTTATTTCCATGTGTAAAGAGATAGCTTTGTAGATATTTCCATGTATATGTAGATAGCTGTGTAGATATTTCCATTTTCATGCAGATAGCGGTGTAGATATTTCCATGTTCAAACAGATAGCGGTGTAGGTATTTCCATGTTCATACAGATAGTGGTGTAGATATTTCCATGTTCATACAGATAGCTGTGAAGCTATATCCATGTTCATACAGATAGCGGGGTAGATATTTCCATGTTCATCCAGATGGCTGTTTAGATATCTCCATCCATGTTCATACAGATAGCGGTGTAGATATTTCCATGTTCATACAGATAGTGGTGTAGATATTTCCATGTTCATACAGAAAGAGGGGGTGATATTTCCATGTTCATACAGATAGCGGTGCTGATATTTTCATGTTTATACAGGTAGCGGTGTAGATATTTCCAAGTTTATACAGGTAGCGGTGTAGACATTTCCATGTTTATACAGATAGCGGTGTAGATATTTCTATGTTTATACAGATAGCAGTGTAGATATCTCCATCTTTATACAGATGGCGGTGTAGATATTTATATGTTCATACAGAAGTCCGTGCAGATATTTCCATGTTCATACAGATGGCGGTGTAGATATTTCCATGTTCATACCGATAGCGGTGTAGTTATTTCCATGTGTAAAGAGATAGCTGTGTAGACATTTCCATATATATGCAGATAGCTGTGTAGATATTTCCATTTTCTTGCAGATAGCGGTTTAGATAATTCCATGTTCAAACAGATAGCGGTGTAGACATATCCATGTTTATACAGATAGCGGTGAACATGTATGCATGTTTACACAGATAGCGGTGTAGATATTTCCATGTTCATACAGTTAGCGGTGTAGATATTTCCATGTTCATCCAGATGGCTGTGTAGATATATCCATGTTCATACAGATAGGGTTGTAGATATTTCCATGTTCATACAGATAGTGCTTTAGATATTTCCATGTTCATACAGATAGCGGTGCAGCTATTTCCATGTTCATACAGATAGCGGTGTAGATATTTCCATGTTCGTACAGATAGCGGTGTGGATATTTCCATGTTCATACAGATAGCTGTGCTGCTATTTCCATGTTTATACAGGTAGCGGTGCAGATATTTCCATGTTTATACAGATAGCGGTGTAGATATTTCCATGTTTATAAAGATAGCGGTGTAGATATTTCCAGCTTTATGCAGATAGCGGTGTATATATCTCCATCTTAATACAGATGGAGGTGTAGTTATTTATATGTTCATACAGATGGCGGTGGAGATATTTCCATGTTCATACAGATAGCGGTGTAGATATTTCCATGTTCATACAGATAGTGGTGTAGATATTTCCATGTTCATACAGATAGGGGGGCTGATATTTCCATGTTCATACAGATAGCGGTGCTGATATTTCCATGTTTATACAGGTAGCGGTGTAGATATTTCCAGGTTTATACAGATAGCGGTGTAGACATTTCCATGTTTATACAGATAGCGGTGTAGATATTTCCATGTTTATACAGATAGCGGTGTAGATATCACTATCTTAATACAGATGGCAGTGTAGATATTTATATGTTCATACAGACGGCCATGCAGATATTTCCATGTTCATACAGATGGCCGTGTAGACATATCCATGTTCATACAGATAGCGGTGTAGTTATTTCCATGTGTAAAGAGATAGCTGTGTAGATATTTCCATGTATATGCAGATAGCTGTGTAGATATTTCCATTTTCATGCAGATAGCGGTTTAGATATTTCCATGTTCAAACAGATAGCGGTGTAGATATTTCCATGTTCATACAGATAGCTTTGTATATATATCCATGTTTATACAGATAGCGGCGAAGATGTATGCATGTTTACACAGATAGCGGTGTAGATATTTCCAGGTTTATACAGATAGCGGTGTAGATATTTCCATGTTCATCCAGATGGCTGTGTAGATATATCCATGTTCATACAGATAGCGGTGTAGATATTTCCATGTTCATACAGATAGTGCTGTAGATATTTCCATGTTCATACAGATAGCGGTGCAGCTATTTCCATGTTCATACAGATAGCGGTGTAGATATTTCCATGTTCGTACAGATAGCGGTGTAGATATTTCCATGTTCATACAGATACCGGTGCTTATATTTCCATGTTTATACAGATAGCGGTGTAGATATTTCCATGTTTATACAGATAGCGGTGTAGATATTTCCATGTTTATAGAGATAGCGGTGTAGATATTTCCAAGTTTATACAGATAGCGGTGTATATATCTCCATCTTAATACAGATTGCGGTGAAGATATTTATATGTTCATACAGATGGCGGTGCAGATATTTCCATGTTCATACAGATGGCTGTGTTGATATTTCCATGTTTATAGAGATAGTGGTGTAGTTATTTCCATGTGTAAAGAGATAGCTTTGTAGATATTTCCATGTATATGCAGATAGCGGTGTAGATATTTCCATGTTCACCCAGATAGCAGTTTAGATATTTCCATGTTCATCCAGATGGCTGTGTAGATATATCCATGTTCATACAGATAGGGGTGTAGATATTTCCATTTTCATGCAGATAGTGCTGTAGATATTCCCATGTTCATACAGATAGCGGTGCAGCTATTTCCATGTTCATACAGATAGCGATGTAGATATTTCCATGTTCGTACAGATAGCGGTGTAGATATTTCCATGTTCATACAGATAGCGGTGCTGATATTTCCATGTTTATACAGGTAGCGGTGCAGATATTTCCATGTTTATACAGATAGCGGTGTAGATATTTCCATGTTTATAAAGATAGCGGTGTAGATATTTCCAGGTTTATACAGATAGAGGTGTAGATATCTCCATCTTAATACAGATGGCGGTGTAGTTATTTATATGTTCATACAGATGGCGGTGCAGATATTTCCATGTTCATACAGATGGCGGAGTAGATATTTGCATGTTCATACAGATGGCGGTGTAGATATTTCCATGTTCATACAGATGGCGGTGTTGATATTTCCATATTTATAGAGATAGTGGTGTAGTTATTTCCATGTGTAAAGAGATAGCTTTGTAGAGATTTCCATGTATATGCAGATAGCTGTGTAGATATTTCCATTTTCATGCAGATAGCGGTGTAGATATTTCCATGTTCAAACAGATAGTGGTGTAGATATTTCCATGTTCATACAGATAGTGGTGTAGATATTTCCATGTTCATACAGATGGCGGTGTAGATATTTGCATGTTCATACAGATTGCAGTATAGCTATTTCCATGTTCATGGAGATAGCGTTGTAGATATTTCCATGTTAATCCAGATGCCTGTGTAGAGATATCCATGTTCATACAGATGGCAGTGAAGATATTTCCATGTTCATACAGATAGCGGTGTAGATATTTCCATGTTCATACAGATAGTGGTGTAGATATTTCCATGTTCATACAGATTGGGGGGCTGATATTTCCATGTCCATACAGATAGCGGTCCTGATATTTCCATGTTTATACAGGTAGTGGTGTAGATATTTCCAGGTTTATACAGATAGCGGTGTAGACATTTCCATGTTTATACAGATAGCGGTGTAGATATTTCCATGTTTATAAAGATAGCGGTGTAGATATCTCTATCTTAATACAGATGGCGGTGTAGATATTTATATGTTCATACAGATGGTCATGCAGATATTTCCATGTTCATACAGATGGCGGTGTAGATATATCCATGTTCATACAGATAGCGGTGTAGTTATTTCCATGTGTAAAGAGATAGCTGTGTAGATATTTCCATGTATATGCAGATAGCTGTGTAGAGATTTCCATTTTCATGCAGATAGCGGTTTTGATATTTCCATGTTCAAACAGATAGCGGTGTAGATATTTCCATGTTCATACAGATAGCGGTGCAGCTATTTCCACGTTCATACAGATTGCGGTGTAGATATTTCCATGTTCATACAGATAGCGGTTCTGATATTTCCATGTTTATACAGGTAGCGGTGTAGATATTTCCATGTTTATACAGATAGCGATGTAGATATCCCCATCTTAATACAGATTGCGGTGTAGATATTTATATGTTCATACAGATGGCGGTGCAGATATTTCCATGTTCATGCAGATGGCAGTGTTGATATTTCCATGTTTATAGAGATAGTGGTGTAGTTAATTCCATGTGTAAAGAGATAGCTTTGTAGATATTTCCATGTATATGCAGATAGCGGTGTAGATATTTCCATGTTCGTACAGATAGTGGTGTAGATATTTCCATGTTTATCCAGATGGCTGTGTAGATATATCCATGTTCATACAGATAGGGGTGTAGATATTTCCATTTTCATGCAGATAGTGCTGTAGATATTTGCATGTTCATACAGATAGCGGTGCAGTTATTTCCGTGTTCATACAGATAGCGATGTAGATATTTCCATGTTCGTACAGATAGCGGTGTAGATATTTCCATGTTCATACAGACAGCGGTGCTGATATTTCCATGTTTATACAGGTAGCGGTGCAGATATTTCCATGTTTATACAGATAGCGGTGTAGATATTTCCAGGTTTATACAGATAGCGGTGTAGATATCTCCATCTTAATACAGATGGCGGTGTAGTTATTTATATGTTCATACAGATGGCGGTGCAGATATTTCCAAGTTCATACAGATGGCGGTGTAGATATTTGTATGTTCATACAGATGGCGGTATAGCTATTTCCATGTTCATGGAGATAGCGTTGCAGATATTTCCATGTTAATCCAGATGGCTGTGTAGAGATATCCATGTTCATACAGATGGCGGTGAAGATATTTCCATGTTCATACATATAGCGGTGTAGATATTTCCATGTTCATACAGATAGTGGTGTAGATATTTCCATGTTTATACAGGTAGCGGTGTAGATATTTCCAGGTTTATAAAGATAGCGGTGTAGACATTTCCATGTTTATACAGACAGCGGTGTAGATATTTCCATGTTCATACAGATAGTGCTGTAGATATTTCCATGTTCATACAGATAGCGGTGCAGCTATTTCCATGTTCATACAGATAGCGGTGTAGATATTTCCATGTTCGTACAGATAGCGGTGTAGAAATTTCCATGTTCATACAGATAGCGGTGCTTATATTTCCATGTTTATACAGATAGCGGTGTAGATATTTCCATGTTTATACAGATAGCGGTGTAGATATTTCCATGTTTATAGAGATAGCGGTGTAGATATTTCCAAGTTTATACTGATAGCAGTGTAGATATCTCCATCTTAATACAGATTGCGGTGTAGATATTTATATGTTCATACAGATGGCGGTGTAGATATTTCCATGTTCATACAGATGGCGGTGTTGATATTTCCATATTTATAGAGATAGTGGTTTAGTTATTTCCATGTGTAAAGAGATAGCTTTGTAGAGATTTCCATGTATATGCAGATAGCTGTGTAGATATTTCCATTTTCATGCAGATAGCGGTGTAGATATTTCCATGTTCAAACAGATAGCGGTGTAGATATTTCCATGTTCATATAGATAGTGGTGTAGATATTTCCATGTTCATACAGATGGCGGTGTAGATATTTGCATGTTCATACAGATGGCGGTATAGCTATTTCCATGTTCATGGAGATAGCGTTGTAGATATTTCCATGTTAATCCAGATGGCTGTGTAGAGATATCCATGTTCATACAGATGGCAGTGAAGATATTTCCATGTTCATACAGATAGCAGTGTAGATATTTCCATGTTCATACAGATAGTGGTGTAGATATTTCCATGTTCATACAGATTGGGGGGCTGATATTTCCATGTCCATACAGATAGCGGTGCTGATATTTCCATGTTTATACAGGTAGCGGTGTAGATATTTCCAGGTTTATACAGATAGCGGTGTAGACATTTCCATGTTTATACAGATAGCGGTGTAGATATTTCCATGTTTATAAAGATAGCGGTGTAGATATCTCTATCTTAATACAGATGGCGGTGTAGATATTTTTATGTTCATACAGACGGTCATGCAGATATTTCCATGTTCATACAGATGGCGGTGTAGATATATCCATGTTCATACAGATAGCAGTGTAGTTATTTCCATGTGTAAAGAGATAGCTGTGTAGATATTTCCATGTATATGCAGATAGCTGTGTAGATATTTCCATTTTCATGCAGATAGCAGTTTTGATATTTCCATGTTCAAACAGATAGCGGTGTAGATATTTCCATGTTCATACAGATAGCGGTGCAGCTATTTCCATGTTCATACAGATTGCGGTGTAGACATTTCCATGTTCATACAGATAGCGGTTCTGATATTTCCATGTTTATACAGGTAGCGGTGTAGATATTTCCATGTTTATACAGATAGCGATGTAGATATCACCATCTTAATACAGATTGCGGTGTACATATTTATATGTTCATACAGATGGCGGTGCAGATATTTCCATGTTCATGCAGATGGCGGTGTTGATATTTCCATGTTTATAGAGATAGTGGTGTAGTTAATTCCATGTGTAAAGAGATAGCTTTGTAGATATTTCCATGTATATGCAGATAGCGGTGTAGATATTTCCATGTTCATACAGATAGTGGTGTAGATATTTCCATGTTTATCCAGATGTCTGTGTAGATATATCCATGTTCATACAGATAGGGGTGTAGATATTTCCATTTTCATGCAGATAGTGCTGTAGATATTTGCATGTTCATACAGATAGCGGTGCAGTTATTTCCGTGTTCATACAGATAGCGATGTAGATATTTCCATGTTCGTACAGATAGCGGTGTAGATATTTCCATGTTCATACAGACAGCGGTGCTGATATTTCCATGTTTATACAGGTAGCGGTGCAGATATTTCCATGTTTATACAGATAGCGGTGTAGATATTTCCAGGTTTATACAGATAGCGGTGTAGATATCTCCATCTTAATACAGATGGCGGTGTAGTTATTTATATGTTCATACAGATGGCGGTGCAGATATTTCCAAGTTCATA
This sequence comes from Gorilla gorilla gorilla, assembly GCF_029281585.2. Classification (NCBI taxonomy): domain Eukaryota; kingdom Metazoa; phylum Chordata; class Mammalia; order Primates; family Hominidae; genus Gorilla; species Gorilla gorilla. The sequence continues at coordinate 76,647,691 of NC_073244.2, forward strand.
CAGATGGCGGTGTAGATATTTGTATGTTCATACAGATGGCGGTATAGCTATTTCCATGTTCATGGAGATAGCGTTGCAGATATTTCCATGTTAATCCAGATGGCTGTGTAGAGATATCCATGTTCATACAGATGGCGGTGAAGATATTTCCATGTTCATACATATAGCGGTGTAGATATTTCCATGTTCATACAGATAGTGGTGTAGATATTTCCATGTTTATACAGGTAGCGGTGTAGATATTTCCAGGTTTATAAAGATAGCGGTGTAGACATTTCCATGTTTATACAGACAGCGGTGTAGACATTTCCATGTTCATACAGATAGTGCTGTAGATATTTCCATGTTCATACAGATAGCGGTGCAGCTATTTCCATGTTCATACAGATAGCGGTGTAGATATTTCCATGTTCGTACAGATAGCGGTGTAGATATTTCCATGTTCATACAGATAGCGGTGCTTATATTTCCATGTTTATACAGATAGCGGTGTAGATATTTCCATGTTTATACAGATAGCGGTGTAGATATTTCCATGTTTATAGAGATAGCGGTGTAGATATTTCCAAGTTTATACTGATAGCGGTGTAGATATCTCCATCTTAATACAGAATGCGGTGTAGATATTTATATGTTCATACAGATGGCGTTGCATATATTTCCATGTTCATACAGATGGCGGTGTAGATATTTCCATGTTTATAGAGATATCGGTGTAGTTATTTCCATGTGTAAAGAGATAGATATGTAGATATTTCCATCTATATGCAGATACCTGTGTAGATATTTCTATTTTCATGCAGATAGCGGTGTAGATATTTCCATGTTCAAACAGATAGCGGTGTAGATATTTCCATGTTCATACAGATAGCGGTGTAGATATTTCCATGTTTATACAGATAGCGGTGAAGATGTATGCATGTTTACACAGATAGCGGTGTAGATATTTCCATGTTCATACAGATAGCGGTGTAGATATTTCCTTGTTCATCCTGATGGCTGTGTAGACATATCCATGTTAAAACAGATGGCGGTGAAGATATTTCCATGTTCATACAGATAGCGGTGTAGATATTTCCATGTTCATACAGATGGCGGTGTAGATATTTCCATGTTCATACAGATGGATGTGTAGATATATCCATGTTCATACAGATAGCGGTGCTGATACTTCCATGTTTATACAGGTTGCGGTGTAGATATTTCCAGGTTTATACATATAGCGGTGTAGACATTTCCATGTTTATACAGATAGCGGTGTAGATATTTCCATGTTGATACAGATAGTGGTGTCGATATCTCCATCTTAATACAGATGGCGGTGTAGATATTTATATGTTCATACAGATAACCGTGCAGATATTTTCATGTTCATACCGATAGCGGTGTAGTTATTTCCATGTGTAAAGAGATAGCGGTGTAGATATTTCCGTGTTCATACAGATAGCGGTGTAGATATTTCCATGTTCATCCAGATGGCTGTGTAGATATATCCATGTTCATACAGATAGGGGTGTAGATATTTCCATGTTCATACAGATAGTGCTGTAGATATTTCCATGTTCATACAGATAGCGGTGCAGCTATTTCCATGTTCATACAGATAGTGGTGTAGATATTTCCATGTTCGTACAGACAGCGGTGTAGAGATTTCCATGTTCATACAGATAGCGGTGCTTATATTTCCATGTTTATAAAGGTAGCGGTGTAGATATTTCCATGTTTATACAGATATCGGTGTAGATATTTCCATGTTTATACAGATAGCGGTGTAGATATTTCCAAGTTTATGCAGATAGCGGTGTAGATATCTCCATCTTAATAGAGATGGCGGTGTAGATATTTATATGTTCATTCAGATGGCGGTGCAGATATTTCCATGTTCATACAGATGGCCGTGTAGATATTTCCATGTTCATCCAGATGGCTGTGTAGATATATCCATGTTCATACAGATGGCGGTGTAGATATTGCCATGTTCATACAGATAGCGGTGTAGATATTTCCATGTTTATACAGATAGTGGTGTGGATATTTCCATGTTCATACAGATAGCGGTGTAGCTATTTCCATGTTCATACAGATAGCGTTGTAGATATTTACATGTTCATCCAGATGGCTGTGTAGACATATGTATGTTCATACAGATTGCGGTGAAGATAATTCCATGTTCATACAGATAGCGTGGTAGATATTTCCATGTTCATACAGATAGTGGTGTAGATATTCCCATGTTCATACCGATAGAGGGGCTGATATTTCCATGTTCATACAGATAGCGGTGCTGATATTTCCATCTTTATAAAGGTAGCGGTGTAGATATTTCCATGTTCATACAGATAGCGGTGTAGATATTTCCATGTTTATACAGATAGCGGTGTAGATATCTCCATCTTAATACAGATGGCGGTGTAGATATTGATATGTTCATACAGATGGCCGTGCAGATATTTCCAAGTTCATACAGATGGCGGTGTAGATATTTGTATGTTCATACAGATGGCGGTATAGCTATTTCCATGTTCATGGAGATAGCGTTGCAGATATTTCCATGTTAATCCAGATGGCTGTGTAGAGATATCCATGTTCATACAGATGGCGGTGAAGATATTTCCATGTTCATACATATAGCGGTGTAGATATTTCCATGTTCATACAGATAGTGGTGTAGATATTTCCATGTTTATACAGGTAGCGGTGTAGATATTTCCAGGTTTATAAAGATAGCGGTGTAGACATTTCCATGTTTATACAGACAGCGGTGTAGACATTTCCATGTTCATACAGATAGTGCTGTAGATATTTCCATGTTCATACAGATAGCGGTGCAGCTATTTCCATGTTCATACAGATAGCGGTGTAGATATTTCCATGTTCGTACAGATAGCGGTGTAGATATTTCCATGTTCATACAGATAGCGGTGCTTATATTTCCATGTTTATACAGATAGCGGTGTAGATATTTCCATGTTTATACAGATAGCGGTGTAGATATTTCCATGTTTATAGAGATAGCGGTGTAGATATTTCCAAGTTTATACTGATAGCGGTGTAGATATCTCCATCTTAATACAGAATGCGGTGTAGATATTTATATGTTCATACAGATGGCGTTGCATATATTTCCATGTTCATACAGATGGCGGTGTAGATATTTCCATGTTTATAGAGATATCGGTGTAGTTATTTCCATGTGTAAAGAGATAGATATGTAGATATTTCCATCTATATGCAGATACCTGTGTAGATATTTCTATTTTCATGCAGATAGCGGTGTAGATATTTCCATGTTCAAACAGATAGCGGTGTAGATATTTCCATGTTCATACAGATAGCGGTGTAGATATTTCCATGTTTATACAGATAGCGGTGAAGATGTATGCATGTTTACACAGATAGCGGTGTAGATATTTCCATGTTCATACAGATAGCGGTGTAGATATTTCCTTGTTCATCCTGATGGCTGTGTAGACATATCCATGTTAAAACAGATGGCGGTGAAGATATTTCCATGTTCATACAGATAGCGGTGTAGATATTTCCATGTTCATACAGATGGCGGTGTAGATATTTCCATGTTCATACAGATGGATGTGTAGATATATCCATGTTCATACAGATAGCGGTGCTGATACTTCCATGTTTATACAGGTTGCGGTGTAGATATTTCCAGGTTTATACATATAGCGGTGTAGACATTTCCATGTTTATACAGATAGCGGTGTAGATATTTCCATGTTGATACAGATAGTGGTGTCGATATCTCCATCTTAATACAGATGGCGGTGTAGATATTTATATGTTCATACAGATAACCGTGCAGATATTTTCATGTTCATACCGATAGCGGTGTAGTTATTTCCATGTGTAAAGAGATAGCGGTGTAGATATTTCCGTGTTCATACAGATAGCGGTGTAGATATTTCCATGTTCATCCAGATGGCTGTGTAGATATATCCATGTTCATACAGATAGGGGTGTAGATATTTCCATGTTCATACAGATAGTGCTGTAGATATTTCCATGTTCATACAGATAGCGGTGCAGCTATTTCCATGTTCATACAGATAGTGGTGTAGATATTTCCATGTTCGTACAGACAGCGGTGTAGAGATTTCCATGTTCATACAGATAGCGGTGCTTATATTTCCATGTTTATAAAGGTAGCGGTGTAGATATTTCCATGTTTATACAGATATCGGTGTAGATATTTCCATGTTTATACAGATAGCGGTGTAGATATTTCCAAGTTTATGCAGATAGCGGTGTAGATATCTCCATCTTAATAGAGATGGCGGTGTAGATATTTATATGTTCATTCAGATGGCGGTGCAGATATTTCCATGTTCATACAGATGGCCGTGTAGATATTTCCATGTTCATCCAGATGGCTGTGTAGATATATCCATGTTCATACAGATGGCGGTGTAGATATTGCCATGTTCATACAGATAGCGGTGTAGATATTTCCATGTTTATACAGATAGTGGTGTGGATATTTCCATGTTCATACAGATAGCGGTGTAGCTATTTCCATGTTCATACAGATAGCGTTGTAGATATTTACATGTTCATCCAGATGGCTGTGTAGACATATGTATGTTCATACAGATTGCGGTGAAGATAATTCCATGTTCATACAGATAGCGGGGTAGATATTTCCATGTTCATACAGATAGTGGTGTAGATATTCCCATGTTCATACCGATAGAGGGGCTGATATTTCCATGTTCATACAGATAGCGGTGCTGATATTTCCATCTTTATAAAGGTAGCGGTGTAGATATTTCCATGTTCATACAGATAGCGGTGTAGATATTTCCATGTTTATACAGATAGCGGTGTAGATATCTCCATCTTAATACAGATGGCGGTGTAGATATTGATATGTTCATACAGATGGCCGTGCAGATATTTCCATGTTCATACAGATGGCGGTGTAGATATTTCCATGTTCATACAGATAGCGCTGTAGATATTTCCATGTGTAAAGAGATAGCGGTGTAGATATTTCCATGTATATGCAGATAGCTGTGTAGATATTTCCATTTTCATGCAGATAGCGTTTTAGACATTTCCATGTTCAAACAGATAGCGGTGTAGATATTTCCATGTTCATACAGATAGCGGTGTAGATATTTCCATGTTTATACAGATAGCGGTGAAGATGTATGCATGTTTACACAGATAGCGGTTTAGATATTACCATGTTCAAACAAATAGCGGTGTAGATATTTCCATGTTCGTACAGATAGCGGTGCTGATATTTCCATGTTTATACAGGTAGCGGTGTGGATATTTCCATGTTTATACAGAGAGCGGTGTAGATATTTCCATTTTTATACAGATAGCGGTGCAGATATTTCCAAGTTTATGCAGATAGCGGTGTAGATAACTCCATCTTAATACAGATGGCAGTGTAGATATTTATATGTTCTTACAGATGGCGGTTCAGATATTTCCATGTTCATACAGATGGCAGTGTATCTATTTCCATGTTCATACAGATAGCGGTGTAGCTATTTCCATGTTCATACAGATAGCGGTGTAGATATTGCCATGTTCATCCATATGGCTGTGTAGATATATCCATGTTCATACAGATGGCGGTGATGATATTTCCATTTTCATACAGATAGCGGTGTAGTTATTTCCATGTGTAAAGAGGTAGCTGTGTAGATATTTCCATGTATATGCAAATAGCTCTGTAGATATTTCCATTTTCATGCAGATAGCGGTGAATATATTTCCCTGTTCAAACAGTTAGCGGTGTAGATATTTCCATGTTCATAAAGATAGCGGTGTAGATATTTCCATGTTTATACAGATAGCGGTGAAGATGTATGCATGTTTACACAGATAGCGTTGTAGATATTTCCATGTTCATCCAGATGGCTGTGTAGATACATCCATGTTCATACAGATATCGGTGTAGGTATTTCCAAGTTCATACAGATAGCGGTGCAGATATTTCCATGTTCATCCAGATGGCTGTGTAGATACATCCATGTTCATACAGATGGCGGTGAAGATATTTCCATGTTCATACAGATAGCGGTGTAGATATTTCCATGTTCATACAGATAGCGGTGTAGATATTTCCGTGTTCATACAGATAGCGGTGTATGTATTTCCATGTTCATACAGATAGCGATGTAGATATTTCCATGTTCATCCAGATGGCTTTGTAGATATATCCATGTTCATACAGATAGCGGTGTAGATATTTCCATGTTCATCCAGATGGCTGTGTAGCTATTTCCATGTTCATACAAATAGTGGAGTAGATATTTCCATGTTCATTCAGATAGCGGTGTAGATATTTCCATGTTCCTACAGATTGCGGTGCTGATATTTCCATGTTTATACAGGTAGCGATGTTGATATTTCCATTTTTATACAGATAGCAGTGTAGATATTTCCGTGTTTATACAAATAGTGGTGTAGATATTTCCATGTTTATACAGATAGTGGTGTAGATATCTCCATCTTAATACAGATGGCGGTGTAGATATTGATATGTTCATACAGATGGCGGTGCAGATATTTCCATGTTCATACAGATGGCGTTGTAGATATTACCATGTTTATAGAGATAGCGGTGTAGTTATTTCCATGTGTAAAGAGATAGCTGTGTAGATATTTCCATGTATATGCTGATAGCTGTGTAGCTATTTCCATTTTCGTGCAGATAGCGGTGTAGATATTTCCATGTTCAAACAGATAGCGGTGTAGATATTTCCATGTTTATAAAGATAGCGGTGAAGATGTATGCATGTTTGCACAGATAGCGGTGTAGATATTTCCATGTTCATACAGATAGCGGTGTAGATATTTCCATGTTCATCCAGATGGCTGTGTAGATATATCCATGTTCATACAGATGGCGGTGAAGATATTTCCATGTTCATACAGATAGCGGTGTAGATATTTCCATGTTCAAACAGATAGCGGTGTAGATATTTCCTTGTTCATAAAAACAGCGGTGCTGATATTTCCTTGTTCATCCAGATGGCTGTGTAGATATATCCATGTTCATACAGATTGCGGTGAAGATATTCCCATGTTCATACAGATATTGGTGTAGATATTTCCAAGTTCATACAGATATCGCTGTAGATATTTCAATATTCATACAGATAGCGGTGCTGATATTTCCATTTTTGTACAGGAAGCGGTGTAGATATTTCCATGTTCATACAGATAGCGGTGTAGCTATTTCCATGTTCATACAGATAGCGGTGTAGATATTTCCATGTTCATAGAGATTGCGGTGTAGATATTTCCATGTTCATACAGATAGCGGTGCTGATATTTCCATGTTTATACAGGTAGCGGTGTAGATATTTCCATGTTTATACAGATAGTGGTGTAGATATTTCCATGTTTATACAGATAGCGGTGTAGATATTTCCAAGTTTTTACAGATAGCGGTGTAGATATCTCCATCTTAATACAGAATGCGGTGTAGATATTTATATGTTCATACAGATGGCGTTGCATATATTTCCATGTTCATACAGATGGCGGTGTAGATATTTCCATGTTTATAGAGATAGCGGTGTAGTTATTTCCATGTGTAAAGAGATAGATTTGTAGATATTTCCATCTATATGCAGATACCTGTGTAGATATTTCTATTTTCATGCAGATAGCGGTTTAGATATTTCCATGTTCAAACAGATAGCGGTGTAGATATTTCCATGTTCATACAGATAGCGGTGTAGATATTTCCATGTTTATACAGATAGCGGTGAAGATGTATGCATGTTTACACAGATAGCGGTGTAGATATTTCCATGTTCATACAGATAGCGGTGTAGATATTTCCTTGTTCATCCAGATGGCTGTGTAGACATATCCATGTTAAAACAGATGGAGGTGAAGATATTTCCATGTTCATACAGATAGCGGTGTAGATATTTCCATGTTCATACAGATGGCGGTGTAGATATTTCCATGTTCATACAGATGGATGTGTAGATATATCCATGTTCATACAGATGGCGGTGAAGATATTTCCATGTTCATACAGATATCGGTGTAGATATTTCCATGTTCATACAGATAGCGGTGTAGATATTTCCATGTTCATACCGATAGCGGTGCTGATATTTCCATGTTTATACAGGTAGCGGTGTAGATATTTCCATATTTATACAGTTAGCGGTGTAGATATTTCCATGTTTATAGAGATAGCGGTGTAGATATTTCCATGTTTATATAGATAGCGGTGTAGTTATCTCCTTCTTAAAACAGATGGCGGTGTAGATGTATATATGTTCATACAGATGGCGGTGCAGATATTTCCATGTTCATACAGATGGCGGTGTAGATATTTCCATGTTTATAGATATAGCAGTGTATTTATTTCCATGTGTATAGAGATAGCTGTGTAGATATTTCCATGTATATGCAGATAGCTGTGTAGATATTTCCATTTTCATGCAGACAGCGGTGTAGATATTTCCATGTTCATACAGATAGCGGTGTAGGTATTTCCATGTTCATACAGTTAGCGGTGTAGATATTTCCATGTTCATACAGATAGCGGTGTAGATATTTCCATGTTCATACAGATAGCGGTGCTGATATTTCCATGTTCATACAGGTAGCGGTGTAGATATTTCCCTGTTTATACAGATAGTGGTGTAGATATTTCCATGTTTATACAGATAGCGGTGTAGATATTTCCATGTTTATACAGATAGCGGTGTAGATATCTCCATCTTAATACAGATGGCGGTGTAGATATTTATATGTTCATACAGATGGCGGTGCAGATATTTCCATGTTCATACAGATGGCGGTGTGGATATTTCCATTTTCATTCAGATAGCGGTGAAGTTATTTCCAAGTGTAAAGAGATACCTGTGTAGATATTTCCATGTATATGCAGATAGCTGTGTAGCAATTTCTATTTTCATGAAGACCGTGGTGTATATATTTCCCTGTTCAAACAGATAGCGGTGTAGATATTTCCATGTTCATACAGATAGCGGTGTAGATATTTCCATGTTCATACTGATAGCGGTGTAGATGTTTCCATGTTCATACAGATAGCGGTGCTGATATTTCCATGTTTTTACAGGTTGCGGTGTAGATATTTCCATGTTTATACAGATAGCGGTGTAGATATTTCCATGTTTATACAGATAGCGGTGTAGATATTTCCATGTTTACACAGATAGTTGTGTAGGTATCTCCATCTTAATACAGATAGCGGTGTAGATATTTATATGTTCATACAGATGGCGGTGCAGATATTTCCATGTTCAAACAGATGGCGGTGTAGATATTTCCATGTTTATAGAGATAGCAGTGTAGTTATTTCCATGTGTAAAGAGATAGCTGTGTAGATATTTCCATGTACATGCAGATAGCTGTGTAGATAATTCCATTTTCATGCAGATAGCGGTGTAGATATTTCCATGTTCAAACAGATAGCGGTGTAGATATTTCCATGTTCATACACATAGCGGTGTAGATATTTCCATGTTTATACAGATAGCGGTGAAGATGTATGCATGTTTACACAGATATCGGTGTAGATATTTCCATGTTCATTCAGAAAGCGGTGTAGATATTTCCATGTTCATCCAGATGGCAGTATAGATGTATCCATGTTCATACAGATGGCGGTGAAGATATTTCCATGTTCATACAGATAGCGGTGTAGATATTTCCATGTTCATACAGATGGATGTGTAGATATATCCATGTACATACAGATGGCGGTGAAGATATTTCCATTTTCATACAGATATCGGTGTAGATATTTCCATGTTCATACAGATAGCGGTGTAGATTTTTCCATGTTCATACCGATAGCGGTGCTGATATTTCCATGTTTATACAGGTAGCGGTGTAGATATTTCCATATTTATACAGTTAGCGGTGTAGATATTTCCATGTTTATAGAGATAGCGGTGTAGATATTTCCATGTTTATATAGATAGCGGTGTAGTTATCTCCTTCTTAAAACAGATGGCGGTGTAGATGTATATATGTTCATACAGATGGCGGTGCAGATATTTCCATGTTCATACAGATGGCGGTGTAGATATTTCCATGTTTATAGAGATAGCAGTGTAGGTATTTCCATGTGTATAGAGATAGCTGTGTAGATATTTCCATCTATATGCAGATAGCTGTGTAGATATTTCCATTTACATGCAGACAGCGGTGTAGATATTTCCATGTTCATACAGATAGCGGTGTAGGTATTTCCATGTTCATACAGTTAGCGGTGTAGATATTTCCATGTTCATACAGATAGCGGTGTAGATATTTCCATGTTCATACAGATAGCGGTGCTGATATTTCCATGTTCATACAGGTAGCGGTGTAGATATTTCCCTGTTTATACAGATAGTGGTGTAGATATTTCCATGTTTATACAGATAGCGGTGTAGATATTTCCATCTTAATACAGATGGCGGTGTAGATATTTATATGTTCATACAGATGGCGGTGCAGATATTTCCATGTTCATACAGATGGCGGTGTGGATATTTCCATTTTCATTCAGATAGCGGTGAAGTTATTTCCAAGTGTAAAGAGATACCTGTGTAGATATTTCCATGTATATGCAGATAGCTGTGTAGCAATTTCTATTTCCGTGAAGACCGTGGTGTATATATTTCCCTGTTCAAACAGATAGCGGTGTAGATATTACCATGTTCATACAGATAGCGGTGTAGATATTTCCATGTTCATACTGATAGCGGTGTAGATATTTCCATGTTCATACAGATAGCGGTGCTGATATTTCCATGTTTTTACAGGTTGCGGTGTAGATATTTCCATGTTTATACAGATAGCGGTGTAGATATTTCCATGTTTATACAGATAGCGGTGTAGATATTTCCATGTTTATACAGATAGCGGTGTAGATATTTCCATGTTTATACAGATAGCGGTGTAGATATCTCCATCTTAATACAGATAGCGGTGTAGATATTTATATGTTCATACAGATGGCGGTGCAGATATTTCCATGTTTATAGAGATGGCGAGGTAGATATTTCCAAGTTTATACAGATGGCAGTGTAGATATTTCCATGTTCATACAGATAGCGGTGTAGATATTTCCATGTTTATGGAGATATCGGTGTAGATATTTCCATGTTTATACAGATAGCGGTGTAGATATTTCCATGATTACACAGATAGCGGTGTAGATATTTCCATGTTTATATAGATAGCGGTGTAGATATTTATATGTTTATACAGATAGCGGTGAAGATATTTCCATGTTTATACAGACAGCGGTGTAGATATTTCCATGTTTATACAGAGAGCATTGTAGATATTTCCATGTTTATAGAATTAGCGGTGTAGATATTTCCCTGTTTTACAGATAGCAGAGTAGAAATTTCCATGTTTATACAGATAGCAGTGTAGACATTTCCATGTTTATACCGATAGCGGTGTAGATATTTCTGTGTTTATACATATAGCGGTGTAGATATTTCCATGATCATACAGATGGCGGTGTGGATATTTCCATTTTGATACAGACTGGGTGTAGATAGTTTCATGTTTATGCAGATGACGGTGTAGATATTTACATGTTTATAGACATGGCGGTGTAGATATTTCCATGTTTTTACACATAGCAGTGTCGATATTTCCATGTTTATGGAGATATCGGTGTAGGTATTTCCATGTTTATAGAGAGAGCGTTGTAGATATTTCCATGTTTATACAGATAGCGGTGTAGATATTTCCCTGTTTTACAGATAGCAGTGTAGATATTTCCATGTTTATACAGATAGCGGTGTAGATATTTCCATGTACATACAGATAGCGGTGTAGATATTCCCATGTTTATTCAGATGGCAATGTAGATATTTACATGTTTATAGGGATGGCGGTGTAGATATTTCCTTGTATTGACAGATAGCTGTGTAGATATTTCCATTTTTATACAGATAGCGCTGAAGATATTTCCATGATTATACAGATAGTGGTGTAGATATTTCCATGTTTATACAGATAGCGGTGTAGATATTTCCATGTTTATACAGATAGCGGTGTAGATATTTCCATGTTTATACAGATAGCGGTGTAGATATTTCCATGTTTATGGAGATGGCATTATAGTTATTTACTTGTTTATACAGATGGTGGTTTCGATATTTCCATGTTCATACAGGTAGCGGTGTAGATATTTCCATATTTATACACATGGCGGTGTAGATATTTCCATGTGCATACAGATGCCAGTGTAGATATTTCAATGTTTATAGAGATGACGGTGTAGATATTTCCATGTTTATACAGATGGCGGTGAAGATATTTCCATGTTTATACCCATAGCGGTGTATATATTTCCATGTTTATACACATAGCGGTATAGATATTTCTATGTTTACAGAGATATTGGTGTAGATATTTCCATGTTTATAGAGATAGTCGTGTAGATATTTCCATGTTTATAGATAAAGCGGTGTCGATAATTCCCTGTTTCACAGACAGCAGTGTAGATATTGCCATGTTTATTCAGATAGCGGTGTAGATATATCCATGTTTATAGAGATAGCGGTGTAATTATTACCATGTTTATAGAGATGGCGGTGGAGATATTTCCATGTTTATAGAGATGGCGGTGTAGATATTTCCATGTTTATACAGATGGCGGTGTAGGTATTTCCATGTTTATACAGATAGCGGTGTAGGTATTTCCATGCTTATACAGATAGCGGTGTAGGTATTTCCATGTTCATACAGATTGCGTTGTAAATATTTCCATGTTTATACAGATAGCGGTGTGGATATTTCCATGTTTATAGAGATAGCGTTTTAGATATTTCCATGTTTATACATATAGCGGTATAGATATTTCCATGTTTAAACAGATGGCGGTGTAGATATTTCCATGTTTATACAGGTGGCGGTGTAGTTATTTCCATATTCATACAGATGGCGTTGTAGATATTTCAATGTTTATAGAGATGGCGGTGTAGATATTTCCATGTTTATACAGATGGCGGTGTAGTTATTTCCACGTTTATACTGATAGCGGTGTAGGTATTTCCATGCTTCTACATATAGCGGTGTAGATATTTCCACGTTCAGAAGAAAGCGTTGTAAATATTTCCATGTTTATACAGATAGCTGTGTAGATATTTCCATGTTTATAGAGATAGCGGTATAGATATTTCCATGTTGATACACATAGCGGTGTAGATATTTCCATGTTTATAGAGATAGCGGTGTAGATATTTCCATGTTTATAGAGATAGTGGTGTAGATATTTCCATGTTTATAGAGATAGTGGTGTAGATATTTCCATGATTATAGAGATTGTGGTGTAGTTATTTCCATGTTTATAGATATAGCAGTGTAGAAATTTCCCTGTTTCACAGAAAGCAGTGTAGATATTTCCATGTTTATACAGATAGCGGTGTAGATATTTCCATGTTTATACAGATGGCAGTGTAGATATTTCCATGTTTATAGAGATGGCGGTGTAGATATTTCCTTGTTTATACAGATAGCGGTTTAAATATTTCGATGTTTATAGAGATAGGTTTGTAGGTATTTCCATGTTCATACAGATAGCGGTGTAGATATTTCCATGTTCATACAGAAGGCGGTGTAGATATTTCCATCTTCATACAGATGGCGGTGAAGATATTTGCATGTTCATACAGATGGCGGTGTAGATATTTCCATGTTCATACAGATGTCGGTGTAGATATTTCCATGTTCACACAGATGTCTGTGTAGTTATTTCCATGTTCATACAGATGACGTTGTTGATATTTCCATGTTCATACCAAGGGCGGTGTAGATATTTCCATGTTTATACAGATAGCGGTGTAGATATTTCCAAGTTTATACAGATGGCAGTGTAGATATTTCCATGTTCATACAGATAGCAGTGTAGATATTTCCATGTTTATGGAGATATCGGCGTAGATATTTCCATGTTTATACAGTTAGCGGTGTAGATATTTCCATGATTACACAGATAGCGGTGTAGATATTTCCATGTTTATATAGATAGTGGTGTAGATATTTACATGTTTATACAGATAGCGGTGAAGATATTTCCATGTTTATACAGACAGCGGTGTAGATATTTCCATGTTTATACAGAGAGCATTGTAGATATTTCCATGTTTATAGAGTTAGCGGTGTAGATATTTCCCTGTTTTACAGATAGCAGAGTAGATATTTCCATGTTTATACAGATAGCAGTGCAGACATTTCCATGTTTATACCGATAGCGGTGTAGATATTTCTGTGTTTATACATATAACGGTGTAGATATTTCCATGATCATACAGATGGCGGTGTGGATATTTCCATTTTGATACAGACTGGGTGTAGATATTTTCATGTTTATACAGATGACGGTGTAGATATTTACATGTTTATAGACATGGCGGTTTAGATATTTCCATGTTTTTACACATAGCAGTGTCGATATTTCCATGTTTATGGAGATATCGGTGTAGGTATTTCCATGTTTATCGAGAGAGCGTTGTAGATATTTCCATGTTTATACAGATAGCGGTGTAGATATTTCCCTGTTTTACAGATAGCAGTGTAGATATTTCCATGTTTATACAGATAGCGGTGTAGATATTTCCATGTACATACAGATAGCGGTGTAGATATTCCCATGTTTATTCAGATGGCAATGTAGATATTTACATGTTTATAGGGATGGCGGTGTAGATATTTCCTTGTATTGACAGATAGCTGTGTAGATATTTCCATTTTTATACAGATAGCGCTGAAGATATTTCCATGATTATACAGATAGTGGTGTAGATATTTCCATGTTTATACAGATAGCGGTGTAGATATTTCCATGTTTATACAGATAGCGCTGTAGATATTTCCATGTTTATGGAGATGGCATTATAGTTATTTACTTGTTTATACAGATGGTGGTTTCGATATTTCCATGTTCATACAGATAGCGGTGTAGATATTTCCATATTTATACACATGGCGGTGTAGATATTTCCATGTGCATACAGATGCCGGTGTAGATAT
Source organism: Gorilla gorilla gorilla (assembly GCF_029281585.2). Taxonomy (NCBI): domain Eukaryota; kingdom Metazoa; phylum Chordata; class Mammalia; order Primates; family Hominidae; genus Gorilla; species Gorilla gorilla. Next base: position 76,662,709 of record NC_073244.2, read on the forward strand.
TTCAATGTTTATAGAGATGACGGTGTAGATATTTCCATGTTTATACAGATGGCGGTGTAGATATTTCCATGTTTATACCCATAGCGGTGTAGATATTTCCATGTTTATACTCATAGCGGTATAGATATTTCTATGTTTACAGAGATATTGGTGTAGATATTTCCATGTTTATAGAGACAGTCATGTAGATATTTCCATGTTTATAGATATAGCGGTGTCGAGAATTCCCTGTTTCACAGACAGCATTATAGATATTGCCATGTTTATTCAGATAGCGGTGTAGATATATCCATGTTTATAGAGATAGCGGTGTAATTATTTCCATGTTTATAGAGATGGCGGTGGAGATATTTCCATGTTTATACTGGTAGCTGTGTAGATATTTCCATGTTTATACAGATGGCGGTGTAGGTATTTCCATGTTAATACAGATAGCGGTGTAGGTATTTCCATGCTTATACAGATAGCGATGTAGATATTTCCATGTTTATACTCATAGCGGTATAGATATTTCTATGTTTACAGAGATATTGGTGTAGATATTTCCATGTTTATAGAGATAGTCATGTAGATATTTCCATGTTTATAGATATAGCGGTGTCGATAATTCCCTGTTTCACAGACAGCATTATAGATATTGCCATGTTTATTCAGATAGCGGTGTAGATATATCCATGTTTATAGAGATAGCGGTGTAATTATTTCCATGTTTATAGAGATGGCGGTGGAGATATTTCCATGTTTATACTGGTAGCGGTGTAGATATTTCCATGTTTATACAGATAGCGGTGTAGATATTTCCATGTTTATACACATAGCGGTGTAGATATTTCCATCTTTATACAGATAGCGGTGTAGATATCTCCATCTTAATACAGATGGCGGTGTAGATATTTATATGTTCATTCAGATGGCGGTGCAGATATTTCCATGTTCATACAGATGGCGGTGTAGATATTTCCATGTTCATACAGATAGCGGTGTAGTTATTTCCATGTGTGAAGAGATAGCTGTGTAGATATTCCCATGTATATGCAGATAGCTGTGTAGATATTTCCATTTTCAAGCAGATAGCGGTGTATATACTTCCCTGTTCAAACAGATAGCGGTGTAGATGTTTCCATGTTCATACAGATAGTGGTGTAGATATTTCCATGTTTGTACACATAGCGGTGTAGATATCTCCATCTTAATACAGATGGCGGTGTAGATATTTATATGTTCATACAGATGGCGGTGCAGATATTTCCATGTTCATTCACACGGCGGTGTAGATATTTCCATGTTCATACAGATAGTGGTGCAGTTATTTCCATGTGTAAAGAGATAGCTGTGTAGATATTTCCATGTATATGCAGATAGCTGTGTAGATATTTCCATTTTCATGCAGATATCGGTGTATATATTTCCCTGTTCAAACAGTAAGCGGTGTAGATATTTCCATGTTCAGAAAGATAGCGGTGTAGGTATTTCCATGTTTATACAGATAGCGGTGAAGATGTATGCATGTTTACACAGATAGCGGTGTAGATATTTCCATGTTCATCCAGATGGCTGTGTAGATATATCCATGTTCATACAGATAGCGGTGTAGATATTTCCATCTTCATACAGATAGCGGTGCAGATATTTCCATGTTCATCCAGATGGCTGTGTAGATATATCCATGTTCATACAGATGGTGGTGAAGATATTTCCTTGTTAATACAGATAGCGGTGTAGATATTTCCATGTTCATACAGAAAGCGGTGTAGATATTTCCTTGTTCATACAGATAGCGGTGTATGTATTTCCATGTTCATACTGATAGCAGTGTAGATAATTCCATTTTCAAGCAGATAGCGGGGCTGATATTTCCATGTTCATCCAGATGGCTGTGTAGATATATCCATGTTCATACAGATGGTGGTGAAGACATTTCCATGTTCATACAGATAGCGGTGTAGATATTTCCATGTTCATAGAGATAGCCGTGTAGATATTGCCATGTTCATACCGATAGCGGTGCTGATACTTCCATGTTGATACAGGTAGCGGTGTAGATATTTCCATGTTTATACACATAGCGGTGCTGATATTTCCATGTTTATACAGGTAGCCGTGTAGATATTTCCATGTTTATACAGATAGCGGTGTAGAAATTTCCATGTTTATACAGATAGCGGTGTAGATATTTCCATGTTTATACAGATAGCGGTGTAGATATCTCCATCTTAATACAGATGGCGGTGTAGATATTTATATGTTCATACAGATGGCGGTGCAGATATTTCCATGTTCATACGGATGGCGGTGAAGATATTTCCATGTTCATACAGATGGCTGTGTAGAAACTTCCATGTTCATACTGATAGCGGTGCTGATATTTCCATGTTTATACAGGTAGCGGTGTAGATATTTCCATGTTTATACAGATAGCGGTGTAGATATTTCCATGTTTATACACATAGCGTTGTAGATATTTCCATGTTTATACAGATAGCGGTGTAGATATTTCCATGTTTATGCAGATAGTTGTTTAGATATCTCCATCTTAATACAGATGGCGTTGTAGATATTTAAATGTTCATACAGATGGCTGTGTAGACATATCCATGTTCATACAGATGGCGGTGAAGATATATCCATGTTCCTACAGATGGCGGTGAAGATATTTCCATGTTCATACAGATGGCGGTGTAGATATTTCCATGTTCATAGAGATGGCGGGGCTGATATTTCCTTGTTTATACATGTAGCGGTGTAGATATTTCCATGTTTATACAGATAGCGCTGTAGATATTTCCATGTTTATGGAGATGGCATTATAGTTATTTACTTGTTTATACAGATGGTGGTGTCGATATTTCCATGTTCATACAGATAGCGGTGTAGATATTTCCATATTTATACACATGGCGGTGTAGATATTTCCATGTGCATACAGATGCCGGTGTAGATATTTCAATGTTTATAGAGATGACGGTGTAGATATTTCCATGTTTATACAGATGGCGGTGTAGATATTTCCATGTTTATACCCATAGCGGTGTAGATATTTCCATGTTTATACACATAGCGGTATAGATATTTCTATGTTTACAGAGATATTGGTGTAGATATTTCCATGTTTATAGAGATAGTCGTGTAGATATTTCCATGTTTATACAGACAGCGGTGTAGATATTTCCATGTTTATACAGAGAGCATTGTAGATATTTCCATGTTTATAGAGTTAGCGGTGTAGATATTTCCCTGTTTTACAGATAGCAGAGTAGATATTTCCATGTTTATACAGATAGCAGTGCAGACATTTCCATGTTTATACCGATAGCGGTGTAGATATTTCTGTGTTTATACATATAACGGTGTAGATATTTCCATGATCATACAGATGACGGTGTGGATATTTCCATTTTGATACAGACTGGGTGTAGATAGTTTCATGTTTATACAGATGACGGTGTAGATATTTACATGTTTATAGACATGGCGGTGTAGATATTTCCATGTTTTTACACATAGCAGTGTCGATATTTCCATGTTTATGGAGATATCGGTGTAGGTATTTCCATGTTTATAGAGAGAGCGTTGTAGATATTTCCATGTTTATACAGATAGCGGTGTAGATATTTCCATGTACATACAGATAGCGGTGTAGATATTCCCATGTTTATTCAGATGGCAATGTAGATATTTACATGTTTATAGGTATGGCGGTGTAGATATTTCCTTGTATTGACAGATAGCTGTGTAGATATTTCCATTTTTATACAGATAGCGCTGAAGATATTTCCATGATTATACAGATAGTGGTGTAGATATTTCCATGTTTATACAGATAGCGGTGTAGATATTTCCATGTTTATACAGATAGCGCTGTAGATATTTCCATGTTTATGGAGATGGCATTATAGTTATTTACTTGTTTATACAGATGGTGGTTTCGATATTTCCATGTTCATACAGATAGCGGTGTAGATATTTCCATATTTATACACATGGCGGTGTAGATATTTCCATGTGCATACAGATGCCGGTGTAGATATTTCAATGTTTATAGAGATGACGGTGTAGATATTTCCATGTTTATACAGATGGCGGTGTAGATATTTCCATGTTTATACCCATAGCGGTGTAGATATTTCCATGTTTATACTCATAGCGGTATAGATATTTCTATGTTTACAGAGATATTGGTGTAGATATTTCCATGTTTATAGAGACAGTCATGTAGATATTTCCATGTTTATAGATATAGCGGTGTCGATAATTCCCTGTTTCACAGACAGCATTATAGATATTGCCATGTTTATTCAGATAGCGGTGTAGATATATCCATGTTTATAGAGATAGCGGTGTAATTATTTCCATGTTTATAGAGATGGCGGTGGAGATATTTCCATGTTTATACTGGTAGCGGTGTAGATATTTCCATGTTTATACAGATGGCGGTGTAGGTATTTCCATGTTTATACAGATAGCGGTGTAGGTATTTCCATGCTTATACAGATAGCGGTGTAGATATTTCCATGTTCATACAGATAGCGTTGTAAATATTTCCATGTTTATACAGATAGCGGTGAAGATATTTCCATGTTTATAGAGATAGCGTTTTAGATATTTCCATGTTTATACATATAGCGGTATAGATATTTCCATGTTTAAACAGATGGCGGTGTAGATATTTCCATGTTTATACAGGTGGCGGTGTAGTTATTTCCATATTCATACAGATGGCGTTGTAGATATTTGAATGTTTATAGAGATGGCGGTGTAGATATTTTCATGTTTATACAGATGGCGGTGTAGTTATTTCCACGTTTATACAGATAGCGGTGTAGGTATTTCCATGCTTCTACAGATAGCGGTGTAGATATTTCCACGTTCATACAGATAGCGTTGTAAATATTTCCATGTTTATACAGATAGCGGTGTAGATATTTCCATGTTTATAGAGATAGCGGTATAGATATTTCCATGTTGGTACACATAGCGGTGTAGATATTTCCATGTTTATAGAGATAGCGGTGTAGATATTTCCATGTTTATAGAGATAGTGGTGTAGATATTTCCATGTTTATAGAGATAGTGGTGTAGATATTTCCATGATTATAGAGATTGTGGTGTAGTTATTTCCATGTTTATAGAGATAGCAGTGTAGAAATTTCCCTGTTTCACAGATAGCAGTGTAGATATTTCCATGTTTATACAGATAGCGGTGTAGATATTTCCATGTTTATACAGATGGCAGTGTAGATATTTCCATCTTTATAGAGATGGCGGTGTAGATATTTCCTTGTTTATACAGATAGCGGTTTAAATATTTCGATGTTTATAGAGATAGGTTTGTAGGTATTTCCATGTTCATACAGATAGCAGTGTAGATATTTCCATGTTCATACAGAAGGCGGTGTAGATATTTCCATGTTCATACAGATGTCGGTGTAGATATTTCCATGTTCACACAGATGTTTGTGTAGTTATTTCCATGTTCATACAGATGAAGTTGTTGATATTTCCATGTTCATACCAAGGGCGGTGTAGATATTTCCATGTTTATAGAGATGGCAGTGTAGATATTTCCAAGTTTATACAGATGACAGTGTAGATATTTCCATGTTCATACAGATAGCGGTGTAGATATTTCCATGTTTATGGAGATATCGGTGTAGATATTTCCATGTTTATACAGATAGCGGTGTAGATATTTCCATGATTACACAGATAGCGGTGTAGATATTTCCATGTTTATATAGATAGCGGTGTATATATTTACATGTTTATACACATAGCGGTGAAGATATTTCCATGTTTATACAGACAGCTGTGTAGATATTTCCATGCTTATACAGAGAGCATTGTAGATATTTCCATGTTTATAGAGTTAGCGGTGTAGATATTTCCCTGTTTTACAGATAGCAGAGTAGATATTTCCATGTTTATACAGATAGCAGTGTAGACATTTCCATGTTTATACCGATAGCGGTGTAGATATTTCTGTGTTTATACATATAACGGTGTAGATATTTCCATGATCATACAGATGGCGGTGTGGATATTTCCATTTTGATACAGACTGGGTGTAGATAGTTTCATGTTTATACAGATGACGGTGTAGATATTTACATGTTTATAGACATGGCAGTGTAGATATTTCCATGTTTTTACACATAGCAGTGTCGATATTTCCATGTTTATGGAGATATCGGTGTAGGTATTTCCATGTTTATAGAGAGAGCGTTGTAGATATTTCCATGTTTATACAGATAGTGGTGGAGATATTTCCCTGTTTTACAGATAGCAGTGTAGATATTTCCATGTTTATACAGATAGTGGTGTAGATATTTCCATGTACATACAGATAGCGGTGTAGATATTCCCATGTTTATTCAGATGGCAATGTAGATATTTACATGTTTATAGGGATGGCGGTGTAGATATTTCCTTGTATTGACAGATAGCTGTGTAGATATTTCCATTTTTATACAGATAGCGCTGAAGATATTTCCATGATTATACAGATAGTGGTGTAGATATTTCCATGTTTATACAGATAGCGGTGTAGATATTTCCATGTTTATACAGATAGCGCTGTAGATATTTCCATGTTTATGGAGATGGCATTATAGTTATTTACTTGTTTATACAGATGGTGGTGTCGATATTTCCATGTTCATACAGATAGCGGTGTAGATATTTCCATATTTATACACATGGCGGTGTAGATATTTCCATGTGCATACAGATGCCGGTGTAGATATTTCAATGTTTATAGAGATGACGGTGTAGATATTTCCATGTTTATACAGATGGCGGTGTAGATATTTCCATGTTTATACCCATATCGGTGTAGATATTTCCATGTTTATACACATAGCCGTATAGATATTTCTATGTTTACAGAGATATTGGTGTAGATATTTCCATGTTTATAGAGATAGTCGTGTAGATATTTCCATGTTTATACAGACAGCGGTGTAGATATTTCCATGTTTATACAGAGAGCATTGTAGATATTTCCATGTTTATAGAGTTAGCGGTGTAGATATTTCCCTGTTTTACAGATAGCAGAGTAGATATTTCCATGTTTATACAGATAGCAGTGCAGACATTTCCATGTTTATACCGATAGCGGTGTAGATATTTCTGTGTTTATACATATAACGGTGTAGATATTTCCATGATCATACTGATGGCGGTGTGGATATTTCCATTTTGATACAGACTGGGTGTAGATATTTTCATGTTTATACAGATGACGGTGTAGATATTTACATGTTTATAGACATGGCGGTGTAGATATTTCCATGTTTTTACACATAGCAGTGTCGATATTTCCATGTTTATGGAGATATCGGTGTAGGTATTTCCATGTTTATAGAGAGAGCGTTGTAGATATTTCCATGTTTATACAGATAGCGGTGTAGATATTTCCCTGTTTTACAGATAGCAGTGTAGATATTTCCATGTTTATACAGATAGCGGTGTAGATATTTCCATGTACATACAGATAGCGGTGTAGATATTCCCATGTTTATTCAGATGGCAATGTAGATATTTACATGTTTATAGGGATGGCGGTGTAGATATTTCCTTGTATTGACAGATAGCTGTGTAGATATTTCCATTTTTATACAGATAGCGCTGAAGATATTTCCATGATTATACAGATAGTGGTGTAGATATTTCCATGTTTATACAGATAGCGGTGTAGATATTTCCATGTTTATACAGATAGCGCTGTAGATATTTCCATGTTTATGGAGATGGCATTATAGTTATTTACTTGTTTATACAGATGGTGGTGTCGATATTTCCATGTTCATACAGATAGCGGTGTAGATATTTCCATATTTATACACATGGCGGTGTAGATATTTCCATGTGCATACAGATGCCGGTGTAGATATTTCAATGTTTATAGAGATGACGGTGTAGATATTTCCATGTTTATACAGATGGCGGTGTAGATATTTCCATGTTTATACCCATAGCGGTGTAGATATTTCCATGTTTATACTCATAGCGGTATAGATATTTCTATGTTTACAGAGATATTGGTGTAGATATTTCCATGTTTATAGAGATAGTCATGTAGATATTTCCATGTTTATAGATATAGCGGTGTCGATAATTCCCTGTTTCACAGACAGCATTATAGATATTGCCATGTTTATTCAGATAGCGGTGTAGATATATCCATGTTTATAGAGATAGCGGTGTAATTATTTCCATGTTTATAGAGATGGCGGTGGAGATATTTCCATGTTTATAGAGATGGCGGTGTAGATATTTCCATGTTTATACAGATGGCGGTGTAGGTATTTCCATGTTTATACAGATAGCGGTGTAGGTATTTCCATGCTTATACAGATAGCGGTGTAGATATTTCCATGTTCATACAGATTGCGTTGTAAATATTTCCATGTTTATACAGATAGCGGTGTAGATATTTCCATGTTTATAGAGATAGCGTTTTAGATATTTCCATGTTTATACATATAGCAGTATAGATATTTCCATGTTTAAACAGATGGCGGTGTAGATATTTCCATGTTTATACAGGTGGCGGTGTAGTTATTTCCATATTCATACAGATGGCGTTGTAGATATTTCAATGTTTATATAGATGGCGGTGTAGATATTTCCATGTTTATACAGATGGCGGTGTAGTTATTTCCACGTTTATACAGATAGCGGTGTAGGTATTTCCATGCTTCTACAGATAGCGGTGTAGATATTTCCACGTTCATAAAGATAGCGTTGTAAATATTTCCATGTTTATTCAGATAGCTGTGTAGATATTTCCATGTTTATAGAGATAGCGGTATAGATATTTCCATGTTGATACACATAGCGGTGTAGATATTTCCATGTTTATAGAGATAGCGGTGTAGATATTTCCATGTTTATAGAGATAGTGGTGTAGATATTTCCATGTTTATAGAGATAGTGGTGTAGATATTTCCATGATTATAGAGATTGTGGTGTAGTTATTTCCATGTTTATAGAGATAGCAGTGTAGAAATTTCCCTGTTTCACAGAAAGCAGTGTAGATATTTCCATGTTTATACAGATAGCGGTGTAGATATTTCCATGTTTATACAGATGGCAGTGTAGATATTTCCATGTTTATAGAGATGGCGGTGTAGATATTTCCTTGTTTATACAGATAGCGGTTTAAATATTACGATGTTTATAGAGATAGGTTTGTAGGTATTTCCATGTTCATACAGATAGCGGTGTAGATATTCCCATGTTTATTCAGATGGCAATGTAGATATTTACATGTTTATAGGGATGGCGGTGTAGATATTTCCTTGTATTGACAAATAGCTGTGTAGATATTTCCATTTTTATACAGATAGCGCTGAAGATATTTCCATGATTATACAGATAGTGGTGTAGATATTTCCATGTTTATACAGATAGCGGTGTAGATATTTCCATGTTTATACAGATAGCGCTGTAGGTATTTCCATGTTTATGGAGATCGCATTATAGTTATTTACTTGTTTATACAGATGGTGGTGTCGATATTTCCATGTTCATACAGATAGCGGTGTAGATATTTCCTTATTTATACACATGGCGGTGTAGATATTTCCATGTGCATACAGATGCCGGTGTAGATATTTCAATGTTTATAGAGATGACGGTGTAGATATTTCCATGTTTATACAGATGGCGGTGTAGATATTTCCATGTTTATACCCATAGCGGTGTAGATATTTCCATGTTTATACTCATAGCGGTATAGATATTTCTATGTTTACAGAGATATTGGTGTAGATATTTCCATGTTTATAGAGATAGTCATGTAGATATTTCCATGTTTATAGATATAGCGGTGTCGATAATTCCCTGTTTCACAGACAGCATTATAGATATTGCCATGTTTATTCAGATAGCAGTGTAGATATATCCATGTTTATAGAGATAGCGGTGTAATTATTTCCATGTTTATAGAGATGGCGGTGGAGATATTTCCATGTTTATACAGGTAGCGGTGTAGATATTTCCATGTTTATACAGATAGCGGTGTAGATATTTCCATGTTTATACACATAGCGGTGTAGATATTTCCATCTTTATACAGATAGCGGTGTAGATATCTCCATCTTAATACAGATGGCGGTGTAGATATTTATATGTTCATTCAGATGGCGGTGCAGATATTTCCATGTTCATACAGATGGCGGTGTAGATATTTCCATGTTCATACAGATAGCGGTGTAGTTATTTCCATGTGTAAAGAGATAGCTGTGTAGATATTCCCATGTATATGCAGATAGCTGTGTAGATATTTCCATTTTCAAGCAGATAGCGGTGTATATACTTCCCTGTTCAAACAGATAGCGGTGTAGATATTTCCATGTTCATACAGATAGTGGTGTAGATATTTCCATGTTTGTACAGATAGCGGTGTAGATATCTCCATCTTAATACAGATGACGGTGTAGATATTTATATGTTCATACAGATGGTGGTGCAGATATTTCCATGTTCATACACACGGCGGTGTAGATATTTCCATGTTCATACAGATAGTGGTGCAGTTATTTCCATGTGTAAAGAGATAGCTGTGTAGATATTTCCATGTATATGCAGATAGCTGTGTAGATATTTCCATTTTCATGCAGATATCGGTGTATATATTTCCCTGTTCAAACAGTTAGCGGTGTAGATATTTCCATGTTCAGAAAGATAGCGGTGTAGATATTTCCATGTTTATACAGATAGCGGTGAAGATGTATGCATGTTTACACAGATAGCGGTGTAGATATTTCCATGTTTATACAGATAGCGGTGTAGATATCTCCATCTTAATACAGATGGCGGTGTAGATATTTATATGTTCATACAGATGGCGGTGCAGATATTTCCATGTTCATATGGATGGCGGTGAAGATATTTCCATGTTCATACAGATGGCGGTGTAGAAACTTCCATGTTCATACTGATAGCGGTGCTGATATTTCCATGTTTATACAGGTAGCGGTGTAGATATTTTCATGTTTATACAGATAGCGGTGTAGATATTTCCATGTTTATACACATAGCGTTGTAGATATTTCCATGTTTATACAGATAGCGGTGTAGATATTTCCATGTTTATGCAGATAGTTGTTTAGATATCTCCAGCTTAATACAGATGGCGTTGTAGATATTTAAATGTTCATACATATGGCTGTGTAGACATATCCATGTTCATACAGATGGCGGTGAAGATATTTCCATGTTCATACAGATAGCGGTGTAGATATTTCCATGTTCATACAGATAGCGGTGTAGATATTTCCATGTTCATACAGATGGCTGTGTAGATATATCCATGTTCCTACAGATGGCGGTGAAGATATTTCCATGTTCATACAGATGGCGGTGTAGATATTTCCATGTTCATAGAGATGGCGGGGCTGATATTTCCATGTTTATACATGTAGCGGTGTAGATATTTCCATGTTTATACAGATAGCGCTGTAGATATTTCCATGTTTATGGAGATGGCATTATAGTTATTTACTTGTTTATACAGATGGTGGTGTCGATATTTCCATGTTCATACAGATAGCGGTGTAGATATTTCCATATTTATACACATGGCGGTGTAGATATTTCCATGTGCATACAGATGGCGGTGTAGATATTTCCATGTTTATACCCATAGCGGTGTAGATATTTCCATGTTTATACACATAGCGGTATAGTTATTTCTATGTTTACAGAGATATTGGTGTAGATATTTCCATGTTTATAGAGATAGTCGTGTAGATATTTCCATGTTTATACAGACAGCGGTGTAGATATTTCCATGTTTATACAGAGAGCATTGTAGATATTTCCATGTTTATAGAGTTAGCGGTGTAGATATTTCCCTGTTTTACAGATAGCAGAGTAGATATTTCCATGTTTATACAGATAGCAGTGCAGACATTTCCATGTTTATACCGATAGCGGTGTAGATATTTCTGTGTTTATACATATAACGGTGTAGATATTTCCATGATCATACTGATGGCGGTGTGGATATTTCCATTTTGATACAGACTGGGTGTAGATAGTTTCATGTTTATACAGATGACGGTGTAGATATTTACATGTTTATAGACATGGCGGTGTAGATATTTCCATGTTTTTACACATAGCAGTGTCGATATTTCCATGTTTATGGAGATATCGGTGTAGGTATTTCCATGTTTATAGAGAGAGCGTTGTAGATATTTCCATGTTTATACAGATAGCGGTGTAGATATTTCCCTGTTTTACAGATAGCAGTGTAGATATTTCCATGTTTATACAGATAGCGGTGTAGATATTTCCATGTACATACAGATAGCGGTGTAGATATTCCCATGTTTATTCAGATGGCAATGTAGATATTTACATGTTTATAGGGATGGCGGTGTAGATATTTCCTTGTATTGACAGATAGCTGTGTAGATATTTCCATTTTTATACAGATAGCGCTGAAGATATTTCCATGATTATACAGATAGTGGTGTAGATATTTCCATGTTTATACAGATAGCGGTGTAGATATTTCCATGTTTATACAGATAGCGCTGTAGATATTTCCATGTTTATGGAGATGGCATTATAGTTATTTACTTGTTTATACAGATGGTGGTGTCGATATTTCCATGTTCATACAGATAGCGGTGTAGATATTTCCATATTTATACACATGGCGGTGTAGATATTTCCATGTGCATACAGATGCCGGTGTAGATATTTCAATGTTTATAGAGATGACGGTGTAGATATTTCCATGTTTATACAGATGGCGGTGTAGATATTTCCATGTTTATACCCATAGCGGTGTAGATATTTCCATGTTTATACTCATAGCGGTATAGATATTTCTATGTTTACAGAGATATTGGTGTAGATATTTCCATGTTTATAGAGATAGTCATGTAGATATTTCCATGTTTATAGATATAGCAGTGTCGATAATTCCCTGTTTCACAGACAGCATTATAGATATTGCCATGTTTATTCAGATAGCGGTGTAGATATATCCATGTTTATAGAGATAGCGGTGTAATTATTTCCATGCTTATAGAGATGGCGGTGGAGATATTTCCATGTTTATACAGATGGCGGTGTAGGTATTTCCATGTTTATACAGATAGCGGTGTAGGTATTTCCATGCTTATACAGATAGCGGTGTAGATATTTCCATGTTCATACAGATAGCGTTGTAAATATTTCCATGTTTATACAGATAGCGGAGTAGATATTTCCATGTTTACAGAGATAGCGTTTTAGATATTTCCATGTTTATACATATAGCGGTATAGATATTTCCATGTTTAAACAGATGGCGGTGTAGATATTTCCATGTTTATACAGGTGGCGGTGTAGTTATTTCTATATTCGTACAGATGGCGTTGTAGATATTTCAATGTTTATAGAGATGGCGGTGTAGATATTTTCATGTTTATACAGATGGCGGTGTAGGTATTTCCACGTTTATACAGATAGCAGTGTAGGTATTTCCATGCTTCTACAGATAGCGGTGTAGATATTTCCACGTTCATACAGATAGCGTGGTAAATATTTCCATGTTTATACAGATAGCGGTGTAGATATTTCCATGTTTATAGAGATAGCGGTATAGATATTTCCATGTTGATACACATAGCGGTGTAGATATTTCCATGTTTATAGAGATAGCGGTGTAGATATTTCCATGTTTATAGAGATAGTGGTGTAGATATTTCCATGTTTATAGAGATAGTGGTGTAGATATTTCCATGATTATAGAGATTGTGGTGTAGTTATTTCCATGTTTATAGAGATAGCAGTGTAGAAATTTCCCTGTTTCACAGAAAGCAGTGTAGATATTTCCATGTTTATACAGATAGCGGTGTAGATATTTCCATGTTTATACAGATGGCAGTGTAGATATTTCCATCTTTATAGAGATGGCGGTGTAGATATTTCCTTGTTTATACAGATAGCAGTTTAAATATTTCGATGTTTATAGAGATAGGTTTGTAGGTATTTCCATGTTCATACAGATAGCAGTGTAGATATTTCCATGTTCATACAGAAGGCGGTGTAGATATTTCCATGTTCATACAGATGTCGGTGTAGATATTTCCATGTTCACACAGATGTTTGTGTAGTTATTTCCATGTTCATACAGATGACGTTGTTGATATTTCCATGTTCATACCGAGGGCGGTGTAGATATTTCCATGTTTATAGAGATGGCGGTGTAGATATTTCCAAGTTTATACAGATGACAGTGTAGATATTTCCATGTTCATACAGATAGCGGTGTAGATATTTCCATGTTTATGGAGATATCGGTGTAGATATTTCCATGTTTATACAGATAGCGGTGTAGATATTTCCATGATTACACAGATAGCGGTGTAGATATTTCCATGTTTATATAGATAGCGGTGTATATATTTACATGTTTATACAAATAGCGGTGAAGATATTTCCATGTTTATACAGACAGCGGTGTAGATATTTCCATGCTTATACAGAGAGCATTGTAGATATTTCCATGTTTATAGAGTTAGCGGTGTAGATATTTCCCTGTTTTACAGATAGCAGAGTAGATATTTCCATGTTTATACAGATAGCAGTGTAGACATTTCCATGTTTATACCGATAGCGGTGTAGATATTTCTGTGTTTATACATATAACGGTGTAGATATTTCCATGATCATACAGATGGCGGTGTGGATATTTCCATTTTGATACAGACTGGGTGTAGATAGTTTCATGTTTATACAGATGACGGTGTAGATATTTACATGTTTATAGACATGGCGGTGTAGATATTTCCATGTTTTTACACATAGCAGTGTCGATATTTCCATGTTTATGGAGATATCGGTGTAGGTATTTCCATGTTTATAGAGAGAGCGTTGTAGATATTTCCATGTTTATACAGATAGCGGTGTAGATATTTCCCTGTTTTACAGATAGCAGTGTAGATATTTCCATGTTTATACAGATAGCGGTGTAGATATTTCCATGTACATACAGATAGCGGTGTAGATATTCCCATGTTTATTCAGATGGCAATGTAGATATTTACATGTTTATAGGGATGGCGGTGTAGATATTTCCTTGTATTGACAAATAGCTGTGTAGATATTTCCATTTTTATACAGATAGCGCTGAAGATATTTCCATGATTATACAGATAGTGGTGTAGATATTTCCATGTTTATACAGATAGCGGTGTAGATATTTCCATGTTTATACAGATAGCGCTGTAGATATTTCCATGTTTATGGAGATGGCATTATAGTTATTTACTTGTTTATACAGATGGTGGTGTCAATATTTCCATGTTCATACAGATAGCGGTGTAGATATTTCCATATTTGTACACATGGCGGTGTAGATATTTCCATGTTTATAGAGATGACGGTGTAGATATTTCCATGTTTATACAGATGGCGGTGTAGATATTTCCATGTTTATACCCATAGCGGTGTAGATATTTCCATGTTTATACACATAGCGGTATAGATATTTCTATGTTTACAGAGATATTGGTGTAGATATTTCCATGTTTATAGAGATAGTCGTGTAGATATTTCCATGTTTATACAGACAGCGGTGTAGATATTTCCATGTGTATACAGAGAGCATTGTAGATATTTCCATGTTTATAGAGTTAGCGGTGTAGATATTTCCCTGTTTTACAGATAGCAGAGTAGATATTTCCATGTTTATACAGATAGCAGTGCAGACATTTCCATGTTTATACCGATAGCGGTGTAGATATTTCTGTGTTTATACATATAACGGTGTAGATATTTCCATGATCATACTGATGGCGGTGTGGATATTTCCATTTTGATACAGACTGGGTGTAGATATTTTCATGTTTATACAGATGACGGTGTAGATATTTACATGTTTATAGACATGGCGGTGTAGATATTTCCATGTTTTTACACATAGCAGTGTCGATATTTCCATGTTTATGGAGATATCGGTGTAGGTATTTCCATGTTTATAGAGAGAGCGTTGTAGATATTTCCATGTTTATACAGATAGCGGTGTAGATATTTCCCTGTTTTACAGATAGCAGTGTAGATATTTCCATGTTTATACAGATAGCGGTGTAGATATTTCCATGTACATACAGATAGCGGTGTAGATATTCCCATGTTTATTCAGATGGCAATGTAGATATTTACATGTTTATAGGGATGGCGGTGTAGATATTTACTTGTATTGACAGATAGCTGTGTAGATATTTCCATTTTTATACAGATAGCGCTGAAGATATTTCCATGATTATACAGATAGTGGTGTAGATATTTCCATGTTTATACAGATAGCGGTGTAGATATTTCCATGTTTATACAGATAGCGCTGTAGATATTTCCATGTTTATGGAGATGGCATTATAGTTATTTACTTGTTTATACAGATGGTGGTGTCGATATTTCCATGTTCATACAGATAGCGGTGTAGATATTTCCATATTTATACACATGTCGGTGTAGATATTTCCATGTGCATACAGATGCCGGTGTAGATATTTCAATGTTTATAGAGATGACGGTGTAGATATTTCCATGTTTATACAGATGGCGGTGTAGATATTTCCATGTTTATACCCATAGCGG
Organism: Gorilla gorilla gorilla; assembly: GCF_029281585.2. Classification (NCBI taxonomy): domain Eukaryota; kingdom Metazoa; phylum Chordata; class Mammalia; order Primates; family Hominidae; genus Gorilla; species Gorilla gorilla. The sequence goes on from NC_073244.2 coordinate 76,679,314, forward strand.
TGTAGATATTTCCATGTTTATACTCATAGCGGTATAGATATTTCTATGTTTACAGAGATATTGGTGTAGATATTTCCATGTTTATAGAGATAGTCATGTAGATATTTCCATGTTTATAGATATAGCGGTGTCGATAATTCCCTGTTTCACAGACAGCATTATAGATATTGCCATGTTTATTCAGATAGCGGTGTAGATATATCCATGTTTATAGAGATAGCGGTGTAATTATTTCCATGTTTATAGAGAAGGCGGTGGAGATATTTCCATGTTTATAGAGATGGCGGTGTAGATATTTCCATGTTTATACAGATGGCGGTGTAGGTATTTCCATGTTTATACAGATAGCGGTGTAGTTATTTCCATGCTTATACAGATAGCGGTGTAGATATTTCCATGTTCATACAGATAGCGTTGTAAATATTTCCATGTTTATACAGATAGCGGAGTAGATATTTCCATGTTTATAGAGATAGCGTTTTAGTTATTTCCATGTTTATACATATAGCGGTATAGATATTTCCATGTTTAAACAGATGGCGGTGTAGATATTTCCATGTTTATACAGGTGGCGGTGTAGTTATTTCCATATTCATACAGATGGCGTTGTAGATATTTCAATGTTTATAGAGATGGCGGTGTAGATATTTTCATGTTTATACAGATGGCGGTGTAGGTATTTCCACGTTTATGCAGATAGCGGTGTAGGTATTTCCATGCTTCTACAGATAGCGGTGTAGATATTTCCACGTTCATACAGATAGCGTTGTAAATATTTCCATGTTTATACAGATAGCGGTGTAGATATTTCCATGTTTATAGAGATAGCGGTATAGATATTTCCATGTTGATACACATAGCGGTGTAGATATTTCCATGTTTATAGAGATAGCGGTGTAGATATTTCCATGTTTATAGAGATAGTGGTGTAGATATTTCCATGATTATAGAGATTGTGGTGTAGTTATTTCCATGTTTATAGAGATACCAGTGTAGAAATTTCCCTGTTTCACAGAAAGCAGTGTAGATATTTCCATGTTTATACAGATAGCGGTGTAGATATTTCCATGTTTATACAGATGGCAGTGTAGATATTTCCATGTTTATAGAGATGGCGGTGTAGATATTTCCTTGTTTATTCACATAGCGGTTTAAATATTTCGATGTTTATAGAGATAGGTTTGTAGGTATTTCCATGTTCATACAGATAGCGGTGTAGATATTTCCATGTTCATACAGAAGGCGGTGTAGATATTTCCATCTTCATACAGATGGCGGTGAAGATATTTGCATGTTCGCAGAGATGGCGGTGTAGATATTTCCATGTTCATACAGATGTCGGTGTAGATATTTCCATGTTCACACAGATGTCTGTGTAGTTATTTCCATGTTCATACAGATGACGTTGTTGATATTTCCATGTTCATACCGAGGTCGGTGTAGATATTTCCATGTTTATACAAATAGCGGTGTAGATATTTCCATGTTTATAGAGATAGTGGTGTAGATATTTCCATGATTAAGGAGATTGTGGTGTAGTTATTTCCATGTTTATAGAGATAGCAGTGTAGAAATTTCCCTGTTTCACAGAAAGCAGTGTAGATATTTCCATGTTTATACAGATAGCGGTGTAGATATTTCCATGTTTATACAGATGGCAGTGTAGATATTTCCATGTTTATAGAGATGGCGGTGTAGATATTTCCTTGTTTATACAGATAGCGGTTTAAGTATTTCGATGTTTATAGAGATAGGTTTGTAGGTATTTCCATGTTCATACAGATAGCGGTGTAGATATTTAAATGTTCATACAGAAGGCGGTGTAGATATTTCCATCTTCATACAGATGGCGGTGAAGATATTTGCATGTTCATACAGATGGCGGTGTAGATATTTCCATGTTCATACAGAAGGCGGTGTAGATATTTCCATGTTCATACAGATGTCGGTGTAGATATTTCCATGTTCACACAGATGTCTGTGTAGTTATTTCCATATTCATACAGATGACGTTGTTGATATTTCCTTGTTCATACCGAGGGCAGTATAGATATTTCCATGTTTATAGAGATGGCGGTGTAGACATTTCCAAGTTTATACAGATGGCAGTGTAGATATTTCCATGTTCATACAGATAGCGGTGTAGATATTTCCATGTTTATGGAGATATCGGTGTAGATATTTCCATGTTTATACAGATAGCGGTGTAGATATTTCCATGATTACACAGATAGCGGTGTAGATATTTCCATGTTTATATAGATAGCGGTGTAGATATTTACATGTTTATACAGATAGCCGTGAAGATATTTCCATGTTTATACAGACAGCGGTGTAGATATTTCCATGTTTATACAGAGAGCATTGTAGATATTTCCATGTTTATAGAGTTAGCGGTGTAGACATTTCCCTGTTTTACAGATAGCAGAGTAGATATTTCCATGTTTATACAGATAGCAGTGTAGACATTTCCATGTTTATACCGATAACGGTGTAGATATTTCTGTGTTTATACATATAACGGTGTAGATATTTCCATGATCATACAGATGGCGTTGTGGAGATTTCCATTTTGATACAGACTGGGTGTAGATATTTTCATGTTTATACAGATGACCGTGTAGATATTTACATGTTTATAGACATGGCGGTGTAGATATTTCCATGTTTTTACACATAGCAGTGTCGATATTTCCAAGTTTATGGAGATATCGGTGTAGGTATTTCCATGTTTATAGAGAGAGCGTTGTAGATATTTCCATGTTTACACAGATAGCGGTGTAGATATTTCCGTGTTTATACAGATAGCGGTGTAGATATTTCCATGTTTATTCAGATAGCGGTGTAGATATTTCCATGTTTATATAGATAGCGGTGAAGATATTTCCCTGTTTTACAGATAGCAGTGTAGATATTTCCATGTTCATACAGATAGAGGTGTAGATTTTTCCATGCTCCTACAGATGTCGGTGAAGATATTTCCATGTTGATACAGATGGCGGTGTATATATTTCCATGTTTATACAGATGGCGGTGTAGATAATTCCATCTTCTTACAGATGGCTGTGTAGTTATTTCCATGTTCATGCAGATTGCGGTGTAGATATTTCCATGTTTATACAGATAGCGGTGTATATATTTAAATGTTCAAACAGATAGCGGTGTAGATATTTCCATGTTTACAGAGATGGTGGTGTAGATATTTCCTTCTTTATAGAGATAGTGTTGTAGATATTTCCATGTTTATACAGATAGCGGAGTAGATATTGCCATGCTTGTACAGATAGCGGTGTAGATAGTTCCATGTTTATACAGATGGCAGTGAGGATATTTCCATGTTTATAGATATAGCAGGGTAGATATTTCAGTGTTTATAGAGATAGCGGTGTAGATATTTCCATGTTTTTACAGATAGCGGTGCAGATATTTCCATGTTTATACAGAGAGCAATGTAGATATTTCCATGTTTATAGAGATAGCGGTGTCAATATTCCCATGTTTACACAGATAGCAGTGAAGATATTTACAAGTTTATATAGATACCGGTGTAGATATTTCCATCTTTATACAGATAGCGGTGTAGATATTTCCATGTTTATACAGATAGCGTTATAGATATTTCCATGTTTGTAGAGATAGAAGGGTATTTATTTCTATGTTTATACAGATATCGGTGTAGATATTTCCATGTTCATACAGATAGTGGTGTAGATATTTCCATGTTCATACAGATAGCGGTGTAGATATTTCCATGTTTATACAGATGGCAGTGTAGATATTTCCATGTTTATAGAGATGGCAGTGTAGATATTTCCTTGTTTATACAGATAGCGGTTTAAATATTTCGATGTTTATAGAGATAGGTTTGTAGGTATTTCCATATTCATACAGATAGCGGTGTAGATATTTCCATGTTCATACAGAAGTCGGTGTAGATATTTCCATCTTCATACAGATGGCGGTGAAGATATTTGCATGTTCATACAGATGGCGGTGTAGATATTTCCATGTTCATACAGATGTCGGTGTAGATATTTCCATGTTCACACAGTTGTCTGTGTAGTTATTTCCATGTTCATACAGATGACGTTGTTGACATTTCCATGTTCATACCAAGGGCGGTGTAGATATTTCCATGTTTATAGAGATGGCGGTGTAGATATTTCCAAGTTTATTCAGATGGCAGTGTAGATATTTCCATGTTCATACAGATAGCGGTGTAGATATTTCCATGTTTATGGATATATCGGTGTAGATATTTCCATGTTTATACAGGTAGCGTTGTAGATATTTCCATGATTACACAGATAGCGGTGTAGATATTTCCATGTTTATATAGATAGCGGTGTAGATATTTACATGTTTATACAGATAGCGGTGAAGATATTTCCATGTTTATACAGACAGCGGTGTAGAAATTTCCATGTTTATACAGAGAGCATTGTAGATATTTCCATGTTTATAGAGTTAGCGGTGTAGATATTTCCCTGTTTTACAGATAGCAGTGTAGATATTTCCATGTTTATACAGATAGCAGTGCAGACATTTCCATGTTTATACCGATAGCGGTGTAGATATTTCTGTGTTTATACATATAACGGTGTAGATATTTCCATGATCATACAGATGGCGGTGTGGATATTTCCATTTTGATACAGACTGGGTGTAGATATTTTCATGTTTATACAGATGACGGTGTAGATATTTACATGTTTATAGACATGGCGCTGTAGATATTTCCATGTTTTTACACATAGCAGTGTCGATATTTCCATGTTTATGGAGATATCGGTGTAGGTATTTCCATGTTTATAGAGAGAGCGTTGTAGATATTTCCATGTTTATACAGATAGCGGTGTAGATATTTCCCTGTTTTACAGATAGCAGTGTAGATATTTCTATGTTTATACAGATAGCGGTGTAGATATTTCCATGTACATACAGATAGCGGTGTAGATATTCCCATGTTTATTCCGATGGCAATGTAGATATTTACATGTTTATAGGGATGGCGGTGTAGATATTTCCTTGTATTGACAGATAGCTGTGTAGATATTTCCATTTTTATACAGATAGCGCTGAAGATATTTCCATGATTATACAGATAGTGGTGTAGATATTTCCATGTTTTTACAGATAGCGGTGTAGATATTTCCATGTTTATACAGATAGCGGTGTAGATATTTCCATGTTTATGGAGATGGCATTATAGTTATTTACTTGTTTATACAGATGGTGGTGTCGATATTTCCATGTTCATACAGATAGCGGTGTAGATATTTCCATGTTCATACAGATAGCGGTGTAGATATTTCCATGTTCGTACAGATAGCGGTGTAGATATTTCCATGTTCATACAGATAGCGGTGATGATATTTCCATGTTTATACTGGTAGCGGTGCAGATATTTCCATGTTTATACAGATAGCGGTGTAGATATTTCCATGTTTATAAAGATAGCGGTGTAGATATTTCCAGCTTTATACAGATAGCGGTGTATATATCTCCATCTTAATACAGATGGAGGTGTAGTTATTTATATGTTCATACAGATGGCGGTGCAGATATTTCCATGTTCATACAGATGGCGGTATAGCTATTTCCATGTTCATGGAGATAGCATTGTAGGTATTTCCATGTTAATCCAGATGGCTGTGTAGAGATATCCATATTCATACAGATGGCGGTGAAGATATTTCCATGTTCATACAGATAGCGGTGTAGATATTTCCATGTTCATACAGATAGTGGTGTAGATATTTCCATGTTCATACAGATAGGGGGGCTGATATTTCCATGTTCATACAGATAGCGGTGCTGATATTTCCATGTTTATACAGATAGCGGTGTAGATATTTCCAGGTTTATACAGATAGCGGTGTAGACATTTCCATGTTTATACAGATAGCGGTGTAGATATTTCCATGTTTATACAGATAGCGGTGTAGATATCTCTATCTTAATACAGATGGCAGTGTAGATATTTATATGTTCATACAGACGGCCATGCAGATATTTCCATGTTCATACAGATGGCGCTGTAGATATATCCATGTTCATACAGATAGCGGTGTAGTTATTTCCATGTGTAAAGAGATAGCTGTGTAGATATTTCCATGTATATGCAGATAGCTGTGTAGATATTTCCATTTTCATGCAGATAGCGGTTTAGATATTTCCATGTTCAAACAGATAGCGGTGTATATATTTCCATGTTCATACAGATAGCTTTGTAGATATATCCATGTTTATACAGATAGCGGCGAAGATGTATGCATGTTTACACAGATAGCGGTGTAGATATTTCCATGTTTATACAGATAGCGGTGTAGATATTTCCATGTTCATCCAGATGGCTGTGTAGATATATCCATGTTCATACAGATAGCGGTGTAGATATTTCCATGTTCATACAGATAGTGCTGTAGATATTTCCATGTTCATACAGATAGCGGTACAGCTATTTCCATGTTCATACAGATAGCGGTGTAGATATTTCCATGTTCGTACAGATAACGGTGTAGATATTTCCATGTTCATACAGATAGCGGTGCTTATATTTCCATGTTTATACAGATAGCGGTGTAGATATTTCCATGTTTATACAGATAGCGGTGTAGATATTTCCATGTTTATAGAGATAGCGGTGTAGATATTTCCATGTTTATACAGATGGCAGTGTAGATATTTCCATGTTTATAGAGATGGCAGTGTAGATATTTCCTTGTTTATACAGATAGCGGTTTAAATATTTCGATGTTTATAGAGATAGGTTTGTAGGTATTTCCATATTCATACAGATAGCGGTGTAGATATTTCCATGTTCATACAGAAGTCGGTGTAGATATTTCCATCTTCATACAGATGGCGGTGAAGATATTTGCATGTTCATACAGATGGCGGTGTAGATATTTCCATGTTCATACAGATGTCGGTGTAGATATTTCCATGTTCACACAGTTGTCTGTGTAGTTATTTCCATGTTCATACAGATGACGTTGTTGACATTTCCATGTTCATACCAAGGGCGGTGTAGATATTTCCATGTTTATAGAGATGGCGGTGTAGATATTTCCAAGTTTATTCAGATGGCAGTGTAGATATTTCCATGTTCATACAGATAGCGGTGTAGATATTTCCATGTTTATGGATATATCGGTGTAGATATTTCCATGTTTATACAGGTAGCGTTGTAGATATTTCCATGATTACACAGATAGCGGTGTAGATATTTCCATGTTTATATAGATAGCGGTGTAGATATTTACATGTTTATACAGATAGCGGTGAAGATATTTCCATGTTTATACAGACAGCGGTGTAGAAATTTCCATGTTTATACAGAGAGCATTGTAGATATTTCCATGTTTATAGAGTTAGCGGTGTAGATATTTCCCTGTTTTACAGATAGCAGTGTAGATATTTCCATGTTTATACAGATAGCAGTGCAGACATTTCCATGTTTATACCGATAGCGGTGTAGATATTTCTGTGTTTATACATATAACGGTGTAGATATTTCCATGATCATACAGATGGCGGTGTGGATATTTCCATTTTGATACAGACTGGGTGTAGATATTTTCATGTTTATACAGATGACGGTGTAGATATTTACATGTTTATAGACATGGCGCTGTAGATATTTCCATGTTTTTACACATAGCAGTGTCGATATTTCCATGTTTATGGAGATATCGGTGTAGGTATTTCCATGTTTATAGAGAGAGCGTTGTAGATATTTCCATGTTTATACAGATAGCGGTGTAGATATTTCCCTGTTTTACAGATAGCAGTGTAGATATTTCTATGTTTATACAGATAGCGGTGTAGATATTTCCATGTACATACAGATAGCGGTGTAGATATTCCCATGTTTATTCCGATGGCAATGTAGATATTTACATGTTTATAGGGATGGCGGTGTAGATATTTCCTTGTATTGACAGATAGCTGTGTAGATATTTCCATTTTTATACAGATAGCGCTGAAGATATTTCCATGATTATACAGATAGTGGTGTAGATATTTCCATGTTTTTACAGATAGCGGTGTAGATATTTCCATGTTTATACAGATAGCGGTGTAGATATTTCCATGTTTATGGAGATGGCATTATAGTTATTTACTTGTTTATACAGATGGTGGTGTCGATATTTCCATGTTCATACAGATAGCGGTGTAGATATTTCCATGTTCATACAGATAGCGGTGTAGATATTTCCATGTTCGTACAGATAGCGGTGTAGATATTTCCATGTTCATACAGATAGCGGTGATGATATTTCCATGTTTATACTGGTAGCGGTGCAGATATTTCCATGTTTATACAGATAGCGGTGTAGATATTTCCATGTTTATAAAGATAGCGGTGTAGATATTTCCAGCTTTATACAGATAGCGGTGTATATATCTCCATCTTAATACAGATGGAGGTGTAGTTATTTATATGTTCATACAGATGGCGGTGCAGATATTTCCATGTTCATACAGATGGCGGTATAGCTATTTCCATGTTCATGGAGATAGCATTGTAGGTATTTCCATGTTAATCCAGATGGCTGTGTAGAGATATCCATATTCATACAGATGGCGGTGAAGATATTTCCATGTTCATACAGATAGCGGTGTAGATATTTCCATGTTCATACAGATAGTGGTGTAGATATTTCCATGTTCATACAGATAGGGGGGCTGATATTTCCATGTTCATACAGATAGCGGTGCTGATATTTCCATGTTTATACAGATAGCGGTGTAGATATTTCCAGGTTTATACAGATAGCGGTGTAGACATTTCCATGTTTATACAGATAGCGGTGTAGATATTTCCATGTTTATACAGATAGCGGTGTAGATATCTCTATCTTAATACAGATGGCAGTGTAGATATTTATATGTTCATACAGACGGCCATGCAGATATTTCCATGTTCATACAGATGGCGCTGTAGATATATCCATGTTCATACAGATAGCGGTGTAGTTATTTCCATGTGTAAAGAGATAGCTGTGTAGATATTTCCATGTATATGCAGATAGCTGTGTAGATATTTCCATTTTCATGCAGATAGCGGTTTAGATATTTCCATGTTCAAACAGATAGCGGTGTATATATTTCCATGTTCATACAGATAGCTTTGTAGATATATCCATGTTTATACAGATAGCGGCGAAGATGTATGCATGTTTACACAGATAGCGGTGTAGATATTTCCATGTTTATACAGATAGCGGTGTAGATATTTCCATGTTCATCCAGATGGCTGTGTAGATATATCCATGTTCATACAGATAGCGGTGTAGATATTTCCATGTTCATACAGATAGTGCTGTAGATATTTCCATGTTCATACAGATAGCGGTACAGCTATTTCCATGTTCATACAGATAGCGGTGTAGATATTTCCATGTTCGTACAGATAACGGTGTAGATATTTCCATGTTCATACAGATAGCGGTGCTTATATTTCCATGTTTATACAGATAGCGGTGTAGATATTTCCATGTTTATACAGATAGCGGTGTAGATATTTCCATGTTTATAGAGATAGCGGTGTAGATATTTCCAAGTTTATACAGATAGCGGTGTAGATATCTCCATCTTAATACAGATTGCGGTGTAGATATTTATATGTTCATACAGATGGCGGTGCAGATATTTCCATGTTCATACAGATGGCTGTGTTGATATTTCCATGTTTATAGAGATAGTGGTGTAGTTATTTCCATGTGTAAAGAGATAGCTTTGTAGATATTTCCATGTATATGCATATAGCGGTGTAGATATTTCCATGTTCATACAGATAGCGGTGTATATATATCCATGTTCATCCAGATGGCTGTGTAGATATATCCATGTTCATAGAGATAGGGGTGTAGATATTTCCATTTTCATGCAGATAGTGCTGTAGATATTTCCATGTTCATACAGATAGCGGTGCAGCTATTTCCATGTTCATACAGATAGCGATGTAGATATTTCCATGTTCGTACAGATAGCGGTGTAGATATTTCCATGTTCATACAGATAGCGGTGCTGATATTTCCATGTTTATACAGGTAGCGGTGCAGATATTTCCATGCTTATACAGATAGCGGTGTAGATATTTCCATGTTTATAAAGATAGCGGTGTAGATATTTCCAGGTTTATACAGATAGCGGTGTAGATATCTCCATCTTAATACAGATGGCGGTGTAGTTATTTATATGTTCATACAGATGGCGGTGCAGATATTTCCATGTTCATACAGATGGTGGTGTAGATATTTGCATGTTCATACAGATGGCGGTATAGCTATTTCCATGTTCATGGAGATAGCGTTGTAGATATTTCCATGTTAATCCAGATGGCTGTGTAGAGATATCCATGTTCATTCAGATGGCGGTGAAGATATTTCCATGTTCATACAGATAGCGGTGTAGATATTTCCATGTTCATACAGATAGTGGTGTAGATATTTCCATGTTCATACAGATAGGGGGGCTGATATTTCCATGTTCATACAGATAGCGGTGCTGATATTTCCATGTTTATACAGGTAGCGGTGTAGATATTTCCAGGTTTATACAGATAGCAGTGTAGACATTTCCATGTTTATACAGATAGCGGTGTAGATATTTCCATGTTTATACAGATAGCGGTGTAGATATCTCTATCTTAATACAGATGGCGGTGTAGATATTTATATGTTCATACAGACGGCCATGCAGATATTTCCATGTTCATACAGATGGCGGTGTAGATATATCCATGTTCATACAGATAGCGGTGTAGTTATTTCCATGTGTAAAGAGATAGCTGTGTAGATATTTCCATGTATATGCAGATAGCTGTGTAGATATTTCCATTTTCATGCAGATACCGGTTTAGATATTTCCTTGTTCAAACAGATAGTTGTGTAGATATTTCCATGTTCATACAGATAGCTTTGTAGATATATCCATGTTTATACAGAGAGCGGCGAAGATGTATGCATGTTTACACAGATAGCGGTGTAGATATTTCCATGTTCATACAGATAGCGTTGTAGATATTTCCATGTTCATCCAGATGGCTGTGTAGATATATCCATGTTCATACAGATAGTGCTGTAGATATTTCCATGTTCATACAGATAGCGGTGCAGCTATTTCCATGTTCATACAGAGAGCGGTGTATATATTTCCATGTTCGTACAGATAGCGGTGTAGATATATCCATGTTCATACAGATAGCGGTGCTTATATTTCCATGTTTATACAGATAGCGGTGTAGATATTTCCAAGTTTATACAGATAGCGGTGTAGATATTTCCATGTTTATAGAGATAGCTGTGTAGATATTTCCAAGTTTATACAGATAGCGGTGTAGATATCTCCATCTTAATACAGATTGCGGTGTAGATATTTATATGTTCATACAGATGGCGGTGCAGATATTTCCATGTTCATACAGATGGCGGTGTTGATATTTCCATGTATATAGAGATAGTGGTGTAGTTATTTCCATGTGTAAAGAGATAGCTTTGTAGATATTTCCATGTATATGCAGATAGCTGTGTAGATATTTCCATTTTCATGCAGATAGCGGTGTAGATATTTCCATGTTCAAACAGATAGCGGTGTAGATATTTCCATGTTCATACAGATAGTGGTGTAGATTTTTCCATGTTCATACAGATGACGGTGTAGATATTTGCATGTTAATACAGATGGCGGTATAGCTATTTCCATGTTCATGGAGATAGCGGTGTAGATATTTCCATGTTAATCCAGATGGCTGTGTAGAGATATTCATCTTCATACAGATGGCGGTGAAGATATTTCCATGTTCATACAGATAGCGGTGTAGATATTTCCATGTTCATAGAGATAGTGGTGTAGATATTTCCATGTTCATACAGATAGGGGGGCTGATATTTCCATGTCCATACAGATAGCGGTGCTGATATTTCCATGTTTATACAGGTAGTGGTGTAGCTATTTCCAGGTTTATACAGATAGCGGTGTAGACATTTCCATGTTTATACAGATAGCGGTGTAGATATTTCCATGTTTATACAGATAGCGGTGTAGATATCTCTGTCTTAATACAGATGGCGGTGTAGATATTTATATGTTCATACAGACGGCCATGCAGATATTTCCATGTTCATACAGATGGCGGTGTAGATATATCCATGTTCATACAGATAGCGGTGTAGTTATTTCCAAGTGTAAAGAGATAGCTGTGTAGATATTCCCATGTATATGCAGATAGCTGTGTAGATATTTCCATTTTCATGCAGATAGCGGTTTAGATATTTCTATGTTCAAACAGATAGCGGTGTAGATATTTCCATGTTCATACAGATAGCTTTGTAGATATATCCATGTTTATACAGATAGCGGCGAAGATGTATGCATGTTTACACAGATAGCGGTGTAGATATTTCCATGTTTATACAGATAGCGGTGTAGATATTTCCATGTTCATCCAGATGGCTGTGTAGATATATCCATGTTCATACAGATAGCGGTGTAGATATTTCCATGTTCATACAGATAGTGCTGTAGATATTTCCATGTTCATACAGATAGCGGTGCAGCTATTTCCATGTTCATACAGATAGCGGTGTAGATATTTCCATGTACGTACAGATAGCGGTGTATATATTTCCATGTTCATACAGATAGCGGTGCTTATATTTCCATGTTTATACAGATAGCGGTGTAGATATTTCCAAGTTTATACAGATAGCAGTGTAGATATCACCATCTTAATACAGATTGCGGTGTAGGTATTTATATGTTCATACAGATGGCGGTGCAGATATTTCCATGTTCATACAGATGGCGGTGTTGATATTTCCATGTTTATAGAGATAGTGGTGTAGTTATTTCCATGTGTAAAGAGATAGCTTTGTAGATATTTCCATGTATATGCAGATAGCGGTGTAGATATTTCCATGTTCATACAGATAGCGGTGTAGATATTTCCATGTTCATCCAGATGGCTGTGTAGATATATCCATGTTCATACAGATAGGGGTGTAGATATTTCCATTTTCATGCAGATAGTGCTGTAGATATTTCCATGTTCATACAGATAGCGGTGCATCTATTTCCGTGTTCATACAGATAGCGATGTAGATATTTCCATGTTCGTACAGATAGCGGTGTAGTTATTTCCATGTTCATACAGAAAGCGGTGCTGATATTTCCATGTTTATACAGGTAGCGGTGCAGATATTTCCATGTTTATACAGATAGCGGTGTAGATATTTCCATGTTTATAAAGATAGCGATGTAGATATTTCCAGGTTTATACAGATAGCAGTGTAGATATCTCCATCTTAATACAGATGGCGGTGTAGTTATTTATATGTTCATACAGATGGCGGTGCAGATATTTCCATGTTCATACAGATGCCGGTGTAGATATTTGCATGTTCATACAGATGGCGGTATAGCTATTTCCATGTTCATGGAGATAGCGTTGCAGATATTTCCATGTTAATCCAGATGGCTGTGTAGAGATATCCATGTTCATACAGATGGCGGTGAAGATATTTCCATGTTCATACAGATAGCGGTGTAGATATTTCCATGTTCATACAGATAGTGGTGTATATATTTCCATGTTCATACAGATAGGGGGGCTGATATTTCCATGTTCATTCAGATAGCGGTGCTGATATTTCCATGTTTATACAGGTAGCGGTGTAGATATTTCCAGGTTTATACAGATAGCGGTGTAGACATTTCCATGTTTATACAGATAGCGGTGTAGATATTTCCATGTTTATACAGATAGCGGTGTAGATATCTCTATCTTAATACAGATGGCGGTGTAGATATTTATATGTTCATACAGACGGCCATGCAGATATTTCCATGTTCATACAGATGGCGGTGTAGATATATCCATGTTCATACAGATAGCGGTGTAGTTATTTCCATGTGTAAAGAGATAGCTGTGTAGATATTTCCATGTATATGCAGATAGCTGTGTAGATATTTCCATTTTCATGCAGATAGCGGTTTAGATATTTCCATGTTTAAACAGATAGCGGTGTAGATATTTCCATGTTCATACAGAAAGCTTTGTAGATATATCCATGTTTATACAGATAGCGGCGAAGATGTATGCATGTTTACACAGATAGCGGTGTAGATATTTCCATGTTTATTCAGATAGCGGTGTAGATATTTCCATGTTCATCCGGATGGCTGTGTAGATATATCCATGTTCATACAGATAGCGGTGTAGATATTTCCATGTTCATACAGATAGTGCTGTAGATATTTCCATGTTCATACAGATAGCGGTGCAGCTATTTCCATGTTCATACAGATAGCGGTGTAGATATTTCCATGTTCGTACAGATAGCGGTGTAGATATTTCCATGTTCATACAGATAGCGGTGCTTATATTTCCATGTTTATACAGATAACGGTGTAGATATTTCCATGTTTATACAGATAGCGGTGTAGATATTTCCATGTTTATGGAGATAGCGGTGTAGATATTTCCAAGTTTATACAGATAGCGGTGTAGATATCTCCATCTTAATACAGATTGCGGTGTAGATATTTATATGTTCATACAGATGGTGGTGCAGATATTTCCATATTCATACAGATGGCGGTGTTGATATTTCCATGTTTATAGAGATAGTGGTGTAGTTATTTCCATGTGTAAAGAGATAGCTTTGTAGATATTTCCATGTATATTCAGATAGCTGTGTAGATATTTCCATTTTCATGCAGATAGCGGTGTAGATATTTCCATGTTTATACAGATAGCGGTGTAGATATTTCCATGTTTATAGAGATAGCGGTGTAGATATTTCCAAGTTTATACAGATAGCGGTGTAGATATCTCCATCTTAATACAGATTGCGGTGTAGATATTTATATGTTCATACAGATGGCGGTGCAGATATTTCCAAGTTCATACAGATGGCTGTGTTGATATTTCCATGTTTATAGAGATAGTGGTGTAGTTATTTCCATGTGTAAAGAGATAGCTTTGTAGATATTTCCATGTATATGCATATAGCGGTGTAGATATTTCCATGTTCATACAGATAGCGGTGTATATATATCCATGTTCATCCAGATGGCTGTGTAGATATATCCATGTTCATAGAGATAGGGGTGTAGATATTTCCATTTTCATGCAGATAGTGCTGTAGATATTTCCATGTTCATACAGATAGCGGTGCAGCTATTTCCATGTTCATACAGATAGCGATGTAGATATTTCCATGTTCGTACAGATAGCGGTGTAGATATTTCCATGTTCATACAGATAGCGGTGCTGATATTTCCATGTTTATACAGGTAGCGGTGCAGATATTTCCATGCTTATACAGATAGCGGTGTAGATATTTCCATGTTTATAAAGATAGCGGTGTAGATATTTCCAGGTTTATACAGATAGCGGTGTAGATATCTCCATCTTAATACAGATGGCGGTGTAGTTATTTATATGTTCATACAGATGGCGGTGCAGATATTTCCATGTTCATACAGATGGTGGTGTAGATATTTGCATGTTCATACAGATGGCGGTATAGCTATTTCCATGTTCATGGAGATAGCGTTGTAGATATTTCCATGTTAATCCAGATGGCTGTGTAGAGATATCCATGTTCATTCAGATGGCGGTGAAGATATTTCCATGTTCATACAGATAGCGGTGTAGATATTTCCATGTTCATACAGATAGTGGTGTAGATATTTCCATGTTCATACAGATAGGGGGGCTGATATTTCCATGTTTATACAGGTAGCGGTGTAGATATTTCCAGGTTTATACAGATAGCAGTGTAGACATTTCCATGTTTATACAGATAGCGGTGTAGTAATTTCCATGTTTATACAGATAGCGGTGTAGATATCTCTATCTTAATACAGATGGCGGTGTAGATATTTATATGTTCATACAGACGGCCATGCAGATATTTCCATGTTCATACAGATGGCGGTGTAGATATATCCATGTTCATACAGATAGCGGTGTAGTTATTTCCATGTGTAAAGAGATAGCTGTGTAGATATTTCCATGTATATGCAGATAGCTGTGTAGATATTTCCATTTTCATGCAGATACCGGTTTAGATATTTCCTTGTTCAAACAGATAGTTGTGTAGATATTTCCATGTTCATACAGATAGCTTTGTAGATATATCCATGTTTATACAGAGAGCGGCGAAGATGTATGCATGTTTACACAGATAGCGGTGTAGATATTTCCATGTTCATACAGATAGCGTTGTAGATATTTCCATGTTCATCCAGATGGCTGTGTAGATATATCCATGTTCATACAGATAGTGCTGTAGATATTTCCATGTTCATACAGATAGCGGTGCAGCTATTTCCATGTTCATACAGAGAGCGGTGTATATATTTCCATGTTCGTACAGATAGCGGTGTAGATATATCCATGTTCATACAGATAGCGGTGCTTATATTTCCATGTTTATACAGATAGCGGTGTAGATATTTCCAAGTTTATACAGATAGCGGTGTAGATATTTCCATGTTTATAGAGATAGCTGTGTAGATATTTCCAAGTTTATACAGATAGCGGTGTAGATATCTCCATCTTAATACAGATTGCGGTGTAGATATTTATATGTTCATACAGATGGCGGTGCAGATATTTCCATGTTCATACAGATGGCGGTGTTGATATTTCCATGTATATAGAGATAGTGGTGTAGTTATTTCCATGTGTAAAGAGATAGCTTTGTAGATATTTCCATGTATATGCAGATAGCTGTGTAGATATTTCCATTTTCATGCAGATAGCGGTGTAGATATTTCCATCTTCAAACAGATAGCGGTGTAGATATTTCCATGTTCATACAGATAGTGGTGTAGATTTTTCCATGTTCATACAGATGGCGGTGTAGATATTTGCATGTTAATACAGATGGCGGTATAGCTATTTCCATGTTCATGGAGATAGCGGTGTAGATATTTCCATGTTAATCCAGATGGCTGTGTAGAGATATTCATGTTCATACAGATGGCGGTGAAGATATTTCCATGTTCATACAGATAGCGGTGTAGATATTTCCATGTTCATAGAGATAGTGGTGTAGATATTTCCATGTTCATACAGATAGGGGGGCTGATATTTCCATGTCCATACAGATAGCGGTGCTGATATTTCCATGTTTATACAGGTAGTGGTGTAGCTATTTCCAGGTTTATACAGATAGCGGTGTAGACCTTTCCATGTTTATACAGATAGCGGTGTAGATATTTCCATGTTTATACAGATAGCGGTGTAGATATCTCTGTCTTAATACAGATGGCGGTGTAGATATTTATATGTTCATACAGACGGCCATGCAGATATTTCCATGTTCATACAGATGGCGGTGTAGATATATCCATGTTCATACAGATAGCGGTGTAGTTATTTCCAAGTGTAAAGAGATAGCTGTGTAGATATTCCCATGTATATGCAGATAGCTGTGTAGATATTTCCATTTTCATGCAGATAGCGGTTTAGATATTTCCATGTTCAAACAGATAGCGGTGTAGATATTTCCATGTTCATACAGATAGCTTTGTAGATATATCCATGTTTATACAGATAGCGGCGAAGATGTATGCATGTTTACACAGATAGCGGTGTAGATATTTCCATGTTTATACAGATAGCGGTGTAGATATTTCCATGTTCATCCAGATGGCTGTGTAGATATATCCATGTTCATACAGATAGCGGTGTAGATATTTCCATGTTCATACAGATAGTGCTGTAGATATTTCCATGTTCATACAGATAGCGGTGCAGCTATTTCCATGTTCATACAGATAGCGGTGTAGATATTTCCATGTACGTACAGATAGCGGTGTATATATTTCCATGTTCATACAGATAGCGGTGCTTATATTTCCATGTTTATACAGATAGCGGTGTAGATATTTCCAAGTTTATACAGATAGCAGTGTAGATATCACCATCTTAATACAGATTGCGGTGTAGGTATTTATATGTTCATACAGATGGCGGTGCAGATATTTCCATGTTCATACAGATGGCGGTGTTGATATTTCCATGTTTATAGAGATAGTGGTGTAGTTATTTCCATGTGTAAAGAGATAGCTTTGTAGATATTTCCATGTATATGCAGATAGCGGTGTAGATATTTCCATGTTCATACAGATAGCGGTGTAGATATTTCCATGTTCATCCAGATGGCTGTGTAGATATATCCATGTTCATACAGATAGGGGTGTAGATATTTCCATTTTCATGCAGATAGTGCTGTAGATATTTCCATGTTCATACAGATAGCGGTGCATCTATTTCCGTGTTCATACAGATAGCGATGTAGATATTTCCATGTTCGTACAGATAGCGGTGTAGTTATTTCCATGTTCATACAGAAAGCGGTGCTGATATTTCCATGTTTATACAGGTAGCGGTGCAGATATTTCCATGTTTATACAGATAGCGGTGTAGATATTTCCATGTTTATAAAGATAGCGGTGTAGATATTTCCAGGTTTATACAGATAGCAGTGTAGATATCTCCATCTTAATACAGATGGCGGTGTAGTTATTTATATGTTCATACAGATGGCGGTGCAGATATTTCCATGTTCATACAGATGCCGGTGTAGATATTTGCATGTTCATACAGATGGCGGTATAGCTATTTCCATGTTCATGGAGATAGCGTTGCAGATATTTCCATGTTAATCCAGATGGCTGTGTAGAGATATCCATGTTCATACAGATGGCGGTGAAGATATTTCCATGTTCATACAGATAGCGGTGTAGATATTTCCATGTTCATACAGATAGTGGTGTAGATATTTCCATGTTCATACAGATAGGGGGGCTGATATTTCCATGTTCATTCAGATAGCGGTGCTGATATTTCCATGTTTATACAGGTAGCGGTGTAGATATTTCCAGGTTTATACAGATAGCGGTGTAGACATTTCCATGTTTATACAGATAGCGGTGTAGATATTTCCATGTTTATACAGATAGCGGTGTAGATATCTCTATCTTAATACAGATGGCGGTGTAGATATTTATATGTTCATACAGACGGCCATGCAGATATTTCCATGTTCATACAGATGGCGGTGTAGATATATCCATGTTCATACAGATAGCGGTGTAGTTATTTCCATGTGTAAAGAGATAGCTGTGTAGATATTTCCATGTATATGCAGATAGCTGTGTAGATATTTCCATTTTCATGCAGATAGCGGTTTAGATATTTCCATGTTTAAACAGATAGCGGTGTAGATATTTCCATGTTCATACAGAAAGCTTTGTAGATATATCCATGTTTATACAGATAGCGGCGAAGATGTATGCATGTTTACACAGATAGCGGTGTAGATATTTCCATGTTTATTCAGATAGCGGTGTAGATATTTCCATGTTCATCCGGATGGCTGTGTAGATATATCCATGTTCATACAGATAGCGGTGTAGATATTTCCATGTTCATACAGATAGTGCTGTAGATATTTCCATGTTCATACAGATAGCGGTGCAGCTATTTCCATGTTCATACAGATAGCGGTGTAGATATTTCCATGTTCGTACAGATAGCGGTGTAGATATTTCCATGTTCATACAGATAGCGGTGCTTATATTTCCATGTTTATACAGATAACGGTGTAGATATTTCCATGTTTATACAGATAGCGGTGTAGATATTTCCATGTTTATGGAGATAGCGGTGTAGATATTTCCAAGTTTATACAGATAGCGGTGTAGATATCTCCATCTTAATACAGATTGCGGTGTAGATATTTATATGTTCATACAGATGGTGGTGCAGATATTTCCATATTCATACAGATGGCGGTGTTGATATTTCCATGTTTATAGAGATAGTGGTGTAGTTATTTCCATGTGTAAAGAGATAGCTTTGTAGATATTTCCATGTATATTCAGATAGCTGTGTAGATATTTCCATTTTCATGCAGATAGCGGTGTAGATATTTCCATGTTCAAACAGATAGCGGTGTAGATATTTCCATGTTCATACAGATAGTGGTGTAGATATTTCCATGTTTATACAGGTAGCGGTGTAGATATTTCCATGTTTATACAGATAGCGGTGTAGATATTTCCATGTTTATACAGATAGCGGTGTAGATATTTTCATGTTTATACAGATAGCGGTGTAGATATCTCCATCTTAATACAGATGGCGGTTTAGATATTTATATGTTCATACAGATGGCGGTGTAGATATTTCCATGTTCATCCATATGGCTGTGTAGATATATCCATGTTCATACAGATGGCGGTGAAGATATTTCCATGCTCATACAGATAGCGGTGTAGATATTTCCATGTTCATATGGATACCGGTGTAGATATTTCCATGTTCATACAGATAGTGGTGTAGTTATTTCCATGTTCATACAGATGGCGGTGTAGATATTTCCATGTTCATACAGATAGCCGTGTAGTTATTTCCATGTGTGAAGAGATAGCTGTGTAGATATTTCCATGTATATGCAGATATCTGTGAAGATATTTCCATTTTCATGCAGACAGCAGTGTAGCTATTTCCATGTTCATACAGATAGCGGTGTAGATATTTCCATGTTCAAACAGATAGCGGTGTAGATATTTCCATGTTCATACAGATAGCGGTGCTTATATTTCCATGTTTATACAGGTAGCGGTGTAGATATTTCCATGTTTATACAGATAGCGGTGTAGATATTTCCATGTTTATACAGATAGCGGTGTAGATATTTCCATGTTCATCCAGATGGCTGTGCAGATATATCCATGTTCATACAGACGGCGGTGAAGATAATTCCATGTTCATACAGTTAGCAGTGTAGATATTTCCATGTTCATACAGATAGTGGTGTAGATATTTCCATGTTCATAAAGATAGAGGGGCTGATATTTCCATGTTCATACAGATAGCGGTGCTGATATTTCCATGTTTATACAGGTAGCGGTGTAGTTATTTCCTTTCCATGTTTATACAGATAGCTGTGTAGATATTTCCATGTTTATACAGATAGCGGTGTAGATATCTCCATCTTAATACAGATGGCAGTGTAGATATTTATATGTTCATACAGATGGCCGTGCAGATATTTCCATGTTCATACAGATGGCGGTGTAGATATTTCCATGTTCATACAGATAGCGGTGTAGTTATTTCCATGTGCAAAGAGATAGCTATGTAGATATTTCCATGTGTATGCAGATAGCTTTGTAGATATTTCCATTTTCATGCAGATAGCGGTTTAGAGATTTCCATGTTCAAACAGATAGCGGTGTAGATATTTCCATGTTCATACAGAAAGCGGTGTAGATATTTCCATGTTTATACAGATAGCGGTGAAGATGTATGCATGTTTACACAGATAGCGGTGTAGATATTTCCATGTTCATGCAGATAGCGGTGTAGATATTTCCATATTCATCCAGATGGCTGTGTAGATATATCCATGTTCATACAGATAGCGGTGTAGATATTTCCATGTTCATACAGATAGTGGTGTAGATATTTCCATGTTCATACAGATAGCGGTGTATCTATTTCCATTTTCATACAGATAGCGGTGTAGATATTTCCATGTTCGTACAGATAGCGGTGTAGATATTTCCATGTTCATACAGATAGCGGTGCTGATATTTCCATGTTTATAAAGTCAGCGGTGTGGATATTTCCATGTTTATACAGATAGCGGTGTGGATATTTCCATGTTTATGCAGATAGCGGTGTAGATATTTCCAGGTTTATACAGATAGCGGTGTAGATATCTCCATCTTAATACGGATGGCGGTGTAGATATTTATATGTTCATACCGATGGCGGTGCAGATATTTCCATGTTCATACAGATGGCGGTGTAGCTATTTCCATGTTCATACAGATAGCGGTGTAGCTATATCCATGTTCATGAAGATAGCGGTGTAGATATTTCCATGTTCATCCATATGGCTGTGTAGATATATCCATGTTCATACAGATGGCGGTGAAGATATTTCCATGTTCATACAGATAGTGGTGTAGATATTTCCATTTTCATGCAGATAGCTGTGTAGATATTTCCATTTTCATGCAGATAGCGGTGTAGATATTTCCATGTTCAAACAGATAGCGGTGTAGATATTTGCATGTTCATACAGATGGCGGTATAGCTATTTCCATGTTAATGGAGATAGCGTTGCAGATATTTCCATGTTAATCCAGATGGCTGTGTAGAGATATCCATGTTCATACAGATGGCGGTGAAGATATTTCCATGTTCATACAGATAGCGGTGTAGATATTTCCATGTTCATACAGATAGTGGTGTAGATATTTCCATGTTCATACAGATAGGGGGGCTGATATTTCCATGTTAATACAGATAGCGGTGCTGATATTTCCATGTTTATACAGGTAGCGGTGTAGATATTTCCATGTTTATACAGATAGCGGTGTAGATATTTCCATGTTTATTCAGATAGCGGTGTAGATATCTCTATCTTAATACAGATGGCAGTGTAGATATTTATATGTTCATAAAGACGGCCATGCAGATATTTCCATGTTCTTACAGATGGCGGTGTAGATATATCCATGTTCATACAGATAGCGGTGTAGTTATTTCCATGTGTAAAGAGATAGCTGTGTAGATATTTCCATGTATATGCAGATAGCTGTGTAGATATTTCCATTTTCATGCAGATAGCGGTTTAGATATTTCCATGTTCAAACAGATAGCGGTGTAGATATTTCCATGTTCATACAGATAGCTTTGTAGATATATCCATGTTTATACAGATAGCGGCGAAGATGTATGCATGTTTACACAGATACCGGTGTAGATATTTCCTTGTTTATACAGATAGCGGTGTAGTTATTTCCATGTTCATCCAGATGGCTGTGTAGATATGTCCATGTTCATACAGATAGCGGTGTAGATATTTCCATGTTCATACAGATAGTGCTGTAGATATTTCCATGTTCATACAGATAGCGGTGCAGCTATTTCCATGTTCATGCAGATAGCGTTGTAGATATTTCCATGTTCCTAAAGATAGCGGTGTAGATATTTCCATGTTCATACAGATAGCGGTGCTTATATTTCCATGTTTATACAGATAGCGGTGTAGATATTTCCATGTTTATACAGATAGCGGTGTAGATATTTCCATGTTTATAGAGACAGCGGTGTAGATATTTCCAAGTTTATACAGATAGCGGTGTAGATATCTCCATCTTAATACAGATTGCGGTGTAGATATGTATATGTTCATACAGATGGCGGTGCAGATATTTCCATGTTCATACAGATGGCGGTGTTGATATTTCAATGTTTATAGAGATAGTGGTGTAGTTATTTCCATGTGTAAAGAGATAGCTTTGTAGATATTTCCATGTATATGCAGATAGCTGTGTAGATATTTCCATTTTCATGCAGATAGCGGTGTAGATATTTCCATGTTCAAACAGATAGCGGTGTAGATATTTCCATGTTCATACAGATAGTGGTGTAGATATTTCCATGTTCATACAGATGGCGGTGTAGATATTTGCATGCTCATACAGATGGCGGTATAGCTATTTCCATGTTCATGGAGATAGCGTTGTAGATATTTCCATGTTAATCCAGATGGCTGTGTAGAGATATCCATGTTCATACAGATGGCGGTGAAGATATTTCCATGTTCATACAGATAGCGGTGTAGATATTTCCATGTTCATACAGATAGAGGTGTAGATATTTCCATGTTCATACAGATAGGGGGGCTGATATTTCCATGTTAATACAGATAGCGGTGCTGATATTTCCATGTTTATACAGGTAGCGGTGTAGATATTTCCAGGTTTATACAGATAGCGGTGTAGACATTTCCATGTTTATACAGATAGCGGTGTAGATATTTCCATGTTTATTCAGATAGCGGTGTAGATATCTCTATCTTAATACAGATGGCGGTGTAGATATTTATATGTTCATACAGACGGCCATGCAGATATTTCCATGTTCATACAGATGGCGGTGTAGATATATCCATGTTCATACAGATAGCGGTGTAGTTATTTCCATGTGTAAAGAGATAGCTGTGTAGATATTTCCATGTATATGCAGATAGCTGTGTAGATATTTCCATTTTCATGCAGATAGCGGTTTAGATATTTCCATGTTCAAACAGATAGCGGTGTAGATATTTCCATGTTCATACAGATAGCTTTGTAGATATATCCATGTTTATACAGATATCGGCGAAGATGTATGCATGTTTACACAGATACCGGTGTAGATATTTCCTTGTTTATACAGATAGCGGTGTAGTTATTTCCATGTTCATCCAGATGGCTGTGTAGATATATCCATGTTCATACAGATAGCGGTGTAGATATTTCCATGTTCATACAGATAGTGCTGTAGATATTTCCATGTTCATACAGATAGCGGTGCAGCTATTTCCATGTTCATGCAGATAGCGTTGTAGATATTTCCATGTTCATAAAGATAGCGGTGTAGATATTTCCATGTTCATACAGATAGCGGTGCTTATATTTCCATGTTTATACAGATAGCGGTGTAGATATTTCCATGTTTATAGAGACAGCGGTGTAGATATTTCCAAGTTTATACAGATAGCGGTGTAGATATCTCCATCTTAATACAGATTGCGGTGTAGATATGTATATGTTCATACAGATGGCGGTGCAGATATTTCCATGTTCATACAGATGGCGGTGTTGATATTTCAATGTTTATAGAGATAGTGGTGTAGTTATTTCCATGTGTAAAGAGATAGCTTTGTAGATATTTCCATGTATATGCAGATAGCTGTGTAGATATTTCCATTTTCATGCAGATAGCGGTGTAGATATTTCCATGTTCAAACAGATAGCGGTGTAGATATTTGCATGTTCATACAGATGGCGGTATAGCTATTTCCATGTTCATGGAGATAGCGTTGCAGACATTTCCATGTTAATCCAGATGGCTGTGTAGAGATATCCATATTCATACAGATGGTGGTGAAGATATTTCCATGTTCATACAGATAGAGGTGTAGATATTTCCATGTTCAAACAGATAGTGGTGTAGATATTTCCATGTTCATACAGATAGGGGGGCTGTTATTTCCATGTTAATACAGATAGCGGTGCTGATATTTCCATGTTTATACAGGTAGCGGTGTAGATATTTCCAGGTTTATACAGATAGCGGTGTAGACATTTCCATGTTTATACAGATAGCGGTGTAGATATTTCCATGTTTATTCAGATAGCGGTGCAGATATCTCTATCTTAATACAGATGGCAGTGTAGATATTTATATGTTCATACAGACGGCCATGCAGATATTTCCATGTTCATACAGATGGCGGTGTAGATATATCCATGTTCATACAGATAGCGGTGTAGTTATTTCCATGTGTAAAGAGATAGCTGTGTAGATATTTCCATGTATATGCAGATAGCTGTGTAGATATTTCCATTTTCATGCAGATAGCGGTTTAGATATTTCCATGTTCAAACAGATAGCGGTGTAGATATTTCCATGTTCATACAGATAGCTTTGTAGATATATCCATGTTTATACAGATAGCGGCGAAGATGTATGCATGTTTACACATATACCGGTGCAGATATTTCCTTGTTTATACAGATAGCGGTGTAGTTATTTCCATGTTCATCCATATGGCTGTGTAGATATGTCCATGTTCATACAGATAGCGGTGTAGATATTTCCATGTTCATACAGATAGTGCTGTAGATATTTCCATGTTCATACAGATAGCGGTGCAGCTATTTCCATGTTCATGCAGATAGCGTTGTAGATATTTCCATGTTCGTAAAGATAGCGGTGTAGATATTTCCATGTTCATACAGATAGCGGTGCTTATATTTCCATGTTTATACAGATAGCGGTGTAGATATTTCCATGTTTATACAGATAGCGGTGTAGATATTTCCATGTTTATAGAGACAGCGGTGTAGATATTTCCAAGTTTATACAGATAGCGGTGTAGATATCTCCATCTTAATACAGATTGCGGTGTAGATATGTATATGTTCATACAGATGGCGGTGCAGATATTTCCATGTTCATACAGATGGCGGTGTTGATATTTCAATGTTTATAGAGATAGTGGTGTAGTTATTTCCATGTGTAAAGAGATAGCTTTGTAGATATTTCCATGTATATACAGATAGCTGTGTAGATATTTCCATTTTCATGCAGATAGCGGTGTAGATATTTCCATGTTCAAACAGATAGCGGGGTAGATATTTCCATGTTCATACAGATAGTGGTGTAGATATTTCCATGTTCATACAGATGGCGGTGTAGATATTTGCATGTTCATACAGATGGCGGTATAGCTATTTCCATGTTCATGGAGATAGCGTTGTAGATATTTCCATTTTAATCCAGATGGCTGTGTAGAGATATCCATGTTCATACAGATGGCGGTGAAGATATTTCCATGTTCATACAGATAGCGGTGTAGATATTTCCATGTTCATACAGATAGAGGTGTAGATATTTCCATGTTCATACAGATAGGGGGGCTGATATTTCCATGTTCATACAGATAGCGGTGCTGATATTTCCATGTTTATACAGGTAGCGGTGTAGATATTTCCAGGTTTATACAGATAGAGGTGTAGACATTTCCATGTTTATACAGATAGCGGTGTAGATATTTCCATGTTTATACAGATAGCGGTGTAGATGTCTCTATCTTAATACAGATGTCGGTGTAGATATTTATATGTTCATACAGACGGCCATGCAGATATTTCCATGTTCATACAGATGGCGGTGTAGATATATCCATGTTCATACAGATAGCGGTGTAGTTATTTCCAAGTGTAAAGAGATAGCTGTGTAGATATTCCCATGTATATGCAGATAGCTGTGTAGATATTTCCATTTTCATGCAGATAGCGGTTTAGATATTTCCATGTTCAAACAGATAGCGGTGTAGATATTTCCATGTTCATACAGATAGCTTTGTAGATATATCCATGTTTATACAGATAGCGGCGAAGATGTATGCATGTTTACACAGATACCGGTGTAGATATTTCCTTGTTTATACAGATAGCGGTGTAGTTATTTCCATGTTCATCCAGATGGCCCCTGTAGATATGTCCATGTTCATACAGATAGCGGTGTAGATATTTCCATGTTCATACAGATAGTGCTGTAGATATTTCCATGTTCATACAGATAGCGGTGCAGCTATTTCCATGTTCATGCAGATAGCGTTGTAGATATTTCCATGTTCGTAAAGATAGCGGTGTAGATATTTCCATGTTCATACAGATAGCGGTGCTTATATTTCCATGTTTATACAGATAGCGGTGTAGATATTTCCATGTTTATACAGATAGCGGTGTAGATATTTCCATGTTTATAGAGACAGCGGTGTAGATATTTCCAAGTTTATACAGATAGCGGTGTAGATATCTCCATCTTAATACAGATTGCGGTGTAGATATGTATATGTTCATACAGATGGCGGTGCAGATATTTCCATGTTCATACAGATGGCGGTGTTGATATTTCAATGTTTATAGAGATAGTGGTGTAGTTATTTCCATGTGTAAAGAGATAGCTTTGTAGATATTTCCATGTATATGCAGATAGCTGTGTAGATATTTCCATGTTCATACAGATAGTGGTGTAGATTTTTCCATGTTCATACAGATGGCGGTGTAGATATTTGCATGTTAATACAGATGGCGGTATAGCTATTTCCATGTTCATGGAGATAGCGGTGTAGATATTTCCATGTTAATCCAGATGGCTGTGTAGAGATATTCATGTTCATACAGATGGCGGTGAAGATATTTCCATGTTCATACAGATAGCGGTGTAGATATTTCCATGTTCATAGAGATAGTGGTGTAGATATTTCCATGTTCATACAGATAGGGGGGCTGATATTTCCATGTCCATACAGATAGCGGTGCTGATATTTCCATGTTTATACAGGTAGTGGTGTAGCTATTTCCAGGTTTATACAGATAGCGGTGTAGACATTTCCATGTTTATACAGATAGCGGTGTAGATATTTCCATGTTTATACAGATAGCGGTGTAGATATCTCTGTCTTAATACAGATGGCGGTGTAGATATTTATATGTTCATACAGACGGCCATGCAGATATTTCCATGTTCATACAGATGGCGGTGTTGATATTTCAATGTTTATAGAGATAGTGGTGTAGTTATTTCCATGTGTAAAGAGATAGCTTTGTAGATATTTCCATGTATATACAGATAGCTGTGTAGATATTTCCATTTTCATGCAGATAGCGGTGTAGATATTTCCATGTTCAAACAGATAGCGGGGTAGATATTTCCATGTTCATACAGATAGTGGTGTAGATATTTCCATGTTCATACAGATGGCGGTGTAGATATTTGCATGTTCATACAGATGGCGGTATAGCTATTTCCATGTTCATGGAGATAGCGTTGTAGATATTTCCATTTTAATCCAGATGGCTGTGTAGAGATATCCATGTTCATACAGATGGCGGTGAAGATATTTCCATGTTCATACAGATAGCGGTGTAGATATTTCCATGTTCATACAGATAGAGGTGTAGATATTTCCATGTTCATACAGATAGGGGGGCTGATATTTCCATGTTCATACAGATAGCGGTGCTGATATTTCCATGTTTATACAGGTAGCGGTGTAGATATTTCCAGGTTTATACAGATAGAGGTGTAGACATTTCCATGTTTATACAGATAGCGGTGTAGATATTTCCATGTTTATACAGATAGCGGTGTAGATGTCTCTATCTTAATACAGATGTCGGTGTAGATATTTATATGTTCATACAGACGGCCATGCAGATATTTCCATGTTCATACAGATGGCGGTGTAGATATATCCATGTTCATACAGATAGCGGTGTAGTTATTTCCAAGTGTAAAGAGATAGCTGTGTAGATATTCCCATGTATATGCAGATAGCTGTGTAGATATTTCCATTTTCATGCAGATAGCGGTTTAGATATTTCCATGTTCAAACAGATAGCGGTGTAGATATTTCCATGTTCATACAGATAGCTTTGTAGATATATCCATGTTTATACAGATAGCGGCGAAGATGTATGCATGTTTACACAGATACCGGTGTAGATATTTCCTTGTTTATACAGATAGCGGTGTAGTTATTTCCATGTTCATCCAGATGGCCCCTGTAGATATGTCCATGTTCATACAGATAGCGGTGTAGATATTTCCATGTTCATACAGATAGTGCTGTAGATATTTCCATGTTCATACAGATAGCGGTGCAGCTATTTCCATGTTCATGCAGATAGCGTTGTAGATATTTCCATGTTCGTAAAGATAGCGGTGTAGATATTTCCATGTTCATACAGATAGCGGTGCTTATATTTCCATGTTTATACAGATAGCGGTGTAGATATTTCCATGTTTATACAGATAGCGGTGTAGATATTTCCATGTTTATAGAGACAGCGGTGTAGATATTTCCAAGTTTATACAGATAGCGGTGTAGATATCTCCATCTTAATACAGATTGCGGTGTAGATATGTATATGTTCATACAGATGGCGGTGCAGATATTTCCATGTTCATACAGATGGCGGTGTTGATATTTCAATGTTTATAGAGATAGTGGTGTAGTTATTTCCATGTGTAAAGAGATAGCTTTGTAGATATTTCCATGTATATGCAGATAGCTGTGTAGATATTTCCATGTTCATACAGATAGTGGTGTAGATTTTTCCATGTTCATACAGATGGCGGTGTAGATATTTGCATGTTAATACAGATGGCGGTATAGCTATTTCCATGTTCATGGAGATAGCGGTGTAGATATTTCCATGTTAATCCAGATGGCTGTGTAGAGATATTCATGTTCATACAGATGGCGGTGAAGATATTTCCATGTTCATACAGATAGCGGTGTAGATATTTCCATGTTCATAGAGATAGTGGTGTAGATATTTCCATGTTCATACAGATAGGGGGGCTGATATTTCCATGTCCATACAGATAGCGGTGCTGATATTTCCATGTTTATACAGGTAGTGGTGTAGCTATTTCCAGGTTTATACAGATAGCGGTGTAGACATTTCCATGTTTATACAGATAGCGGTGTAGATATTTCCATGTTTATACAGATAGCGGTGTAGATATCTCTGTCTTAATACAGATGGCGGTGTAGATATTTATATGTTCATACAGACGGCCATGCAGATATTTCCATGTTCATACAGATGGCGGTGTAGATATATCCATGTTCATACAGATAGCGGTGTAGTTATTTCCAAGTGTAAAGAGATAGCTGTGTAGATATTCCCATGTATATGCAGATAGCTGTGTAGATATTTCCATTTTCATGCAGATAGCGGTTTAGATATTTCCATGTTCAAACAGATAGCGGTGTAGATATTTCCATGTTCATACAGATAGCTTTGTAGATATATCCATGTTTATACAGATAGCGGCGAAGATGTATGCATGTTTACACAGATAGCGGTGTAGATATTTCCATGTTTATACAGATAGCGGTGTAGATATTTCCATGTTCATCCAGATGGCTGTGTAGATATATCCATGTTCATACAGATAGCGGTGTAGATATTTCCATGTTCATACAGATAGTGCTGTAGATATTTCCATGTTCATACAGATAGCGGTGCAGCTATTTCCATGTTCATACAGATAGCGGTGTAGATATTTCCATGTACGTACAGATAGCGGTGTATATATTTCCATGTTCATACAGATAGCGGTGCTTATATTTCCATGTTTATACAGATAGCGGTGTAGATATTTCCAAGTTTATACAGATAGCAGTGTAGATATCACCATCTTAATACAGATTGAGGTGTAGGTATTTATATGTTCATACAGATGGCGGTGCAGATATTTCCATGTTCATACAGATGGCGGTGTTGATATTTCCATGTTTATAGAGATAGTGGTGTAGTTATTTCCATGTGTAAAGAGATAGCTTTGTAGATATTTCCATGTATATGCAGATAGCGGTGTAGATATTTCCATGTTCATACAGATAGCGGTGTAGATATTTCCATGTTCATCCAGATGGCTGTGTAGATATATCCATGTTCATACAGATAGGGGTGTAGATATTTCCATTTTCATGCAGATAGTGCTGTAGATATTTCCATGTTCATACAGATAGCGGTGCATCTATTTCCGTGTTCATACAGATAGCGATGTAGATATTTCCATGTTCGTACAGATAGCGGTGTAGTTATTTCCATGTTCATACAGAAAGCGGTGCTGATATTTCCATGTTTATACAGGTAGCGGTGCAGATATTTCCATGTTTATACAGATAGCGGTGTAGATATTTCCATGTTTATAAAGATAGCGGTGTAGATATTTCCAGGTTTATACAGATAGCAGTGTAGATATCTCCATCTTAATACAGATGGCGGTGTAGTTATTTATATGTTCATACAGATGGCGGTGCAGATATTTCCATGTTCATACAGATGCCGGTGTAGATATTTGCATGTTCATACAGATGGCGGTATAGCTATTTCCATGTTCATGGAGATAGCGTTGCAGATATTTCCATGTTAATCCAGATGGCTGTGTAGAGATATCCATGTTCATACAGATGGCGGTGAAGATATTTCCATGTTCATACAGATAGCGGTGTAGATATTTCCATGTTCATACAGATAGTGGTGTAGATATTTCCATGTTCATACAGATAGGGGGGCTGATATTTCCATGTTCATTCAGATAGCGGTGCTGATATTTCCATGTTTATACAGGTAGCGGTGTAGATATTTCCAGGTTTATACAGATAGCGGTGTAGACATTTCCATGTTTATACAGATAGCGGTGTAGATATTTCCATGTTTATACAGATAGCGGTGTAGATATCTCTATCTTAATACAGATGGCGGTGTAGATATTTATATGTTCATACAGACGGCCATGCAGATATTTCCATGTTCATACAGATGGCGGTGTAGATATATCCATGTTCATACAGATAGCGGTGTAGTTATTTCCATGTGTAAAGAGATAGCTGTGTAGATATTTCCATGTATATGCAGATAGCTGTGTAGATATTTCCATTTTCATGCAGATAGCGGTTTAGATATTTCCATGTTTAAACAGATAGCGGTGTAGATATTTCCATGTTCATACAGAAAGCTTTGTAGATATTTCCATGTTTATACAGATAGCGGCGAAGATGTATGCATGTTTACACAGATAGCGGTGTAGATATTTCCATGTTTATTCAGATAGCGGTGTAGATATTTCCATGTTCATCCGGATGGCTGTGTAGATATATCCATGTTCATACAGATAGCGGTGTAGATATTTCCATGTTCATACAGATAGTGCTGTAGATATTTCCATGTTCATACAGATAGCGGTGCAGCTATTTCCATGTTCATACAGATAGCGGTGTAGATATTTCCATGTTCGTACAGATAGCGGTGTAGATATTTCCATGTTCATACAGATAGCGGTGCTTATATTTCCATGTTTATACAGATAACGGTGTAGATATTTCCATGTTTATACAGATAGCGGTGTAGATATTTCCATGTTTATGGAGATAGCGGTGTAGATATTTCCAAGTTTATACAGATAGCGGTGTAGATATCTCCATCTTAATACAGATTGCGGTGTAGATATTTATATGTTCATACAGATGGTGGTGCAGATATTTCCATATTCATACAGATGGCGGTGTTGATATTTCCATGTTTATAGAGATAGTGGTGTAGTTATTTCCATGTGTAAAGAGATAGCTTTGTAGATATTTCCATGTATATTCAGATAGCTGTGTAGATATTTCCATTTTCATGCAGATAGCGGTGTAGATATTTCCATGTTCAAACAGATAGCGGTGTAGATATTTCCATGTTCATACAGATAGTGGTGTAGATATTTCCATGTTTATACAGGTAGCGGTGTAGATATTTCCATGTTTATACAGATAGCGGTGTAGATATTTCCATGTTTATACAGATAGCGGTGTAGATATTTTCATGTTTATACAGATAGCGGTGTAGATATCTCCATCTTAATACAGATGGCGGTTTAGATATTTATATGTTCATACAGATGGCGGTGTAGATATTTCCATGTTCATCCATATGGCTGTGTAGATATATCCATGTTCATACAGATGGCGGTGAAGATATTTCCATGCTCATACAGATAGCGGTGTAGATATTTCCATGTTCATATGGATACCGGTGTAGATATTTCCATGTTCATACAGATAGTGGTGTAGTTATTTCCATGTTCATACAGATGGCGGTGTAGATATTTCCATGTTCATACAGAGAGCCGTGTAGTTATTTCCATGTGTGAAGAGATAGCTGTGTAGATATTTCCATGTATATGCAGATATCTGTGAAGATATTTCCATTTTCATGCAGACAGCAGTGTAGCTATTTCCATGTTCATACAGATAGCGGTGTAGATATTTCCATGTTCAAACAGATAGCGGTGTAGATATTTCCATGTTCATACAGATAGCGGTGCTTATATTTCCATGTTTATACAGGTAGCGGTGTAGATATTTCCATGTTTATACAGATAGCGGTGTAGATATTTCCATGTTTATACAGATAGCGGTGTAGATATTTCCATGTTCATCCAGATGGCTGTGCAGATATATCCATGTTCATACAGACGGCGGTGAAGATAATTCCATGTTCATACAGTTAGCAGTGTAGATATTTCCATGTTCATACAGATAGTGGTGTAGATATTTCCATGTTCATACAGATAGAGGGGCTGATATTTCCATGTTCATACAGATAGCGGTGCTGATATTTCCATGTTTATACAGGTAGCGGTGTAGTTATTTCCATGTTTATACAGATAGCTGTGTAGATATTTCCATGTTTATACAGATAGCGGTGTAGATATCTCCATCTTAATACAGATGGCAGTGTAGATATTTATATGTTCATACAGATGGCCGTGCAGATATTTCCATGTTCATACAGATGGCGGTGTAGATATTTCCATGTTCATACAGATAGCGGTGTAGTTATTTCCATGTGCAAAGAGATAGCTATGTAGATATTTCCATGTGTATGCAGATAGCTTTGTAGATATTTCCATTTTCATGCAGATAGCGGTTTAGAGATTTCCATGTTCAAACAGATAGCGGTGTAGATATTTCCATGTTCATACAGAAAGCGGTGTAGATATTTCCATGTTTATACAGATAGCGGTGAAGATGTATGCATGTTTACACAGATAGCGGTGTAGATATTTCCATGTTCATGCAGATAGCGGTGTAGATATTTCCATATTCATCCAGATGGCTGTGTAGATATATCCATGTTCATACAGATAGCGGTGTAGATATTTCCATGTTCATACAGATAGTGGTGTAGATATTTCCATGTTCATACAGATAGCGGTGTATCTATTTCCATTTTCATACAGATAGCGGTGTAGATATTTCCATGTTCGTACAGATGGCGGTGTAGATATTTCCATGTTCATACAGATAGCGGTGCTGATATTTCCATGTTTATAAAGTCAGCGGTGTGGATATTTCCATGTTTATACAGATAGCGGTGTGGATATTTCCATGTTTATGCAGATAGCGGTGTAGATATTTCCAGGTTTATACAGATAGCGGTGTAGATATCTCCATCTTAATACGGATGGCGGTGTAGATATTTATATGTTCATACCGATGGCGGTGCAGATATTTCCATGTTCATACAGATGGCGGTGTAGCTATTTCCATGTTCATACCGATAGCGGTGTAGCTATATCCATGTTCATGAAGATAGCGGTGTAGATATTTCCATATTCATCCAGATGGCTGTGTAGATATATCCATGTTCATACAGATGGCGGTGAAGATATTTCCATGTTCATACAGATAGTGGTGTAGATATTTCCATTTTCATGCAGATAGCTGTGTAGATATTTCCATTTTCATGCAGATAGCGGTGTAGATATTTCCATGTTCAAACA
The DNA here is from genome assembly GCF_029281585.2 of Gorilla gorilla gorilla. Lineage (NCBI taxonomy): Eukaryota > Metazoa > Chordata > Mammalia > Primates > Hominidae > Gorilla > Gorilla gorilla. The sequence goes on from NC_073244.2 coordinate 76,714,277, forward strand.
GATAGCGGTGTAGATATTTGCATGTTCATACAGATGGCGGTATAGCTATTTCCATGTTAATGGAGATAGCGTTGCAGATATTTCCATGTTAATCCAGATGGCTGTGTAGAGATATCCATGTTCATACAGATGGCGGTGAAGATATTTCCATGTTCATACAGATAGCGGTGTAGATATTTCCATGTTCATACAGATAGTGGTGTAGATATTTCCATGTTCATACAGATAGGGGGGCTGATATTTCCATGTTAATACAGATAGCGGTGCTGATATTTCCATGTTTATACAGGTAGCGGTGTAGATATTTCCATGTTTATACAGATAGCGGTGTAGATATTTCCATGTTTATTCAGATAGCGGTGTAGATATCTCTATCTTAATACAGATGGCAGTGTAGATATTTATATGTTCATAAAGACGGCCATGCAGATATTTCCATGTTCTTACAGATGGCGGTGTAGATATATCCATGTTCATACAGATAGCGGTGTAGTTATTTCCATGTGTAAAGAGATAGCTGTGTAGATATTTCCATGTATATGCAGATAGCTGTGTAGATATTTCCATTTTCATGCAGATAGCGGTTTAGATATTTCCATGTTCAAACAGATAGCGGTGTAGATATTTCCATGTTCATACAGATAGCTTTGTAGATATATCCATGTTTATACAGATAGCGGCGAAGATGTATGCATGTTTACACAGATACCGGTGTAGATATTTCCTTGTTTATACAGATAGCGGTGTAGTTATTTCCATGTTCATCCAGATGGCTGTGTAGATATGTCCATGTTCATACAGATAGCGGTGTAGATATTTCCATGTTCATACAGATAGTGCTGTAGATATTTCCATGTTCATACAGATAGCGGTGCAGCTATTTCCATGTTCATGCAGATAGCGTTGTAGATATTTCCATGTTCCTAAAGATAGCGGTGTAGATATTTCCATGTTCATACAGATAGCGGTGCTTATATTTCCATGTTTATACAGATAGCGGTGTAGATATTTCCATGTTTATACAGATAGCGGTGTAGATATTTCCATGTTTATAGAGACAGCGGTGTAGATATTTCCAAGTTTATACAGATAGCGGTGTAGATATCTCCATCTTAATACAGATTGCGGTGTAGATATGTATATGTTCATACAGATGGCGGTGCAGATATTTCCATGTTCATACAGATGGCGGTGTTCATATTTCAATGTTTATAGAGATAGTGGTGTAGTTATTTCCATGTGTAAAGAGATAGCTTTGTAGATATTTCCATGTATATGCAGATAGCTGTGTAGATATTTCCATTTTCATGCAGATAGCGGTGTAGATATTTCCATGTTCAAACAGATAGCGGTGTAGATATTTCCATGTTCATACAGATAGTGGTGTAGATATTTCCATGTTCATACAGATGGCGGTGTAGATATTTGCATGCTCATACAGATGGCGGTATAGCTATTTCCATGTTCATGGAGATAGCGTTGTAGATATTTCCATGTTAATCCAGATGGCTGTGTAGAGATATCCATGTTCATACAGATGGCGGTGAAGATATTTCCATGTTCATACAGATAGCGGTGTAGATATTTCCATGTTCATACAGATAGAGGTGTAGATATTTCCATGTTCATACAGATAGGGGGGCTGATATTTCCATGTTAATACAGATAGCGGTGCTGATATTTCCATGTTTATACAGGTAGCGGTGTAGATATTTCCAGGTTTATACAGATAGCGGTGTAGACATTTCCATGTTTATACAGATAGCGGTGTAGATATTTCCATGTTTATTCAGATAGCGGTGTAGATATCTCTATCTTAATACAGATGGCGGTGTAGATATTTATATGTTCATACAGACGGCCATGGAGATATTTCCATGTTCATACAGATGGCGGTGTAGATATTTACATGTTCATACAGATAGCCGTGTAGTTATTTCCATGTGTGAAGAGATAGCTGTGTAGATATTTCCATGTATATGCAGATATCTGTGAAGATATTTCCATTTTCATGCAGACAGCAGTGTAGCTATTTCCATGTTCATACAGATAGCGGTGTAGATATTTCCATGTTCAAACAGATAGCGGTGTAGATATTTCCATGTTCATACAGATAGCGGTGCTTATATTTCCATGTTTATACAGGTAGCGGTGTAGATATTTCCATGTTTATACAGATAGCGGTGTAGATATTTCCATGTTTATACAGATAGCGGTGTAGATATTTCCATGTTCATCCAGATGGCTGTGCAGATATATCCATGTTCATACAGACGGCGGTGAAGATAATTCCATGTTCATACAGTTAGCAGTGTAGATATTTCCATGTTCATACAGATAGTGGTGTAGATATTTCCATGTTCATACAGATAGAGGGGCTGATATTTCCATGTTCATACAGATAGCGGTGCTGATATTTCCATGTTTATACAGGTAGCGGTGTAGTTATTTCCATGTTTATACAGATAGCTGTGTAGATATTTCCATGTTTATACAGATAGCGGTGTAGATATCTCCATCTTAATACAGATGGCAGTGTAGATATTTATATGTTCATACAGATGGCCGTGCAGATATTTCCATGTTCATACAGATGGCGGTGTAGATATTTCCATGTTCATACAGATAGCGGTGTAGTTATTTCCATGTGCAAAGAGATAGCTATGTAGATATTTCCATGTGTATGCAGATAGCTTTGTAGATATTTCCATTTTCATGCAGATAGCGGTTTAGAGATTTCCATGTTCAAACAGATAGCGGTGTAGATATTTCCATGTTCATACAGAAAGCGGTGTAGATATTTCCATGTTTATACAGATAGCGGTGAAGATGTATGCATGTTTACACAGATAGCGGTGTAGATATTTCCATGTTCATGCAGATAGCGGTGTAGATATTTCCATATTCATCCAGATGGCTGTGTAGATATATCCATGTTCATACAGATAGCGGTGTAGATATTTCCATGTTCATACAGATAGTGGTGTAGATATTTCCATGTTCATACAGATAGCGGTGTATCTATTTCCATTTTCATACAGATAGCGGTGTAGATATTTCCATGTTCGTACAGATGGCGGTGTAGATATTTCCATGTTCATACAGATAGCGGTGCTGATATTTCCATGTTTATAAAGTCAGCGGTGTGGATATTTCCATGTTTATACAGATAGCGGTGTGGATATTTCCATGTTTATGCAGATAGCGGTGTAGATATTTCCAGGTTTATACAGATAGCGGTGTAGATATCTCCATCTTAATACGGATGGCGGTGTAGATATTTATATGTTCATACCGATGGCGGTGCAGATATTTCCATGTTCATACAGATGGCGGTGTAGCTATTTCCATGTTCATACCGATAGCGGTGTAGCTATATCCATGTTCATGAAGATAGCGGTGTAGATATTTCCATGTTCATCCATATGGCTGTGTAGATATATCCATGTTCATACAGATGGCGGTGAAGATATTTCCATGTTCATACAGATAGTGGTGTAGATATTTCCATTTTCATGCAGATAGCTGTGTAGATATTTCCATTTTCATGCAGATAGCGGTGTAGATATTTCCATGTTCAAACAGATAGCGGTGTAGATATTTGCATGTTCATACAGATGGCGGTATAGCTATTTCCATGTTAATGGAGATAGCGTTGCAGATATTTCCATGTTAATCCAGATGGCTGTGTAGAGATATCCATGTTCATACAGATGGCGGTGAAGATATTTCCATGTTCATACAGATAGCGGTGTAGATATTTCCATGTTCATACAGATAGTGGTGTAGATATTTCCATGTTCATACAGATAGGGGGGCTGATATTTCCATGTTAATACAGATAGCGGTGCTGATATTTCCATGTTTATACAGGTAGCGGTGTAGATATTTCCATGTTTATACAGATAGCGGTGTAGATATTTCCATGTTTATTCAGATAGCGGTGTAGATATCTCTATCTTAATACAGATGGCAGTGTAGATATTTATATGTTCATAAAGACGGCCATGCAGATATTTCCATGTTCTTACAGATGGCGGTGTAGATATATCCATGTTCATACAGATAGCGGTGTAGTTATTTCCATGTGTAAAGAGATAGCTGTGTAGATATTTCCATGTATATGCAGATAGCTGTGTAGATATTTCCATTTTCATGCAGATAGCGGTTTAGATATTTCCATGTTCAAACAGATAGCGGTGTAGATATTTCCATGTTCATACAGATAGCTTTGTAGATATATCCATGTTTATACAGATAGCGGCGAAGATGTATGCATGTTTACACAGATACCGGTGTAGATATTTCCTTGTTTATACAGATAGCGGTGTAGTTATTTCCATGTTCATCCAGATGGCTGTGTAGATATGTCCATGTTCATACAGATAGCGGTGTAGATATTTCCATGTTCATACAGATAGTGCTGTAGATATTTCCATGTTCATACAGATAGCGGTGCAGCTATTTCCATGTTCATGCAGATAGCGTTGTAGATATTTCCATGTTCCTAAAGATAGCGGTGTAGATATTTCCATGTTCATACAGATAGCGGTGCTTATATTTCCATGTTTATACAGATAGCGGTGTAGATATTTCCATGTTTATACAGATAGCGGTGTAGATATTTCCATGTTTATAGAGACAGCGGTGTAGATATTTCCAAGTTTATACAGATAGCGGTGTAGATATCTCCATCTTAATACAGATTGCGGTGTAGATATGTATATGTTCATACAGATGGCGGTGCAGATATTTCCATGTTCATACAGATGGCGGTGTTGATATTTCAATGTTTATAGAGATAGTGGTGTAGTTATTTCCATGTGTAAAGAGATAGCTTTGTAGATATTTCCATGTATATGCAGATAGCTGTGTAGATATTTCCATTTTCATGCAGATAGCGGTGTAGATATTTCCATGTTCAAACAGATAGCGGTGTAGATATTTCCATGTTCATACAGATAGTGGTGTAGATATTTCCATGTTCATACAGATGGCGGTGTAGATATTTGCATGCTCATACAGATGGCGGTATAGCTATTTCCATGTTCATGGAGATAGCGTTGTAGATATTTCCATGTTAATCCAGATGGCTGTGTAGAGATATCCATGTTCATACAGATGGCGGTGAAGATATTTCCATGTTCATACAGATAGCGGTGTAGATATTTCCATGTTCATACAGATAGAGGTGTAGATATTTCCATGTTCATACAGATAGGGGGGCTGATATTTCCATGTTAATACAGATAGCGGTGCTGATATTTCCATGTTTATACAGGTAGCGGTGTAGATATTTCCAGGTTTATACAGATAGCGGTGTAGACATTTCCATGTTTATACAGATAGCGGTGTAGATATTTCCATGTTTATTCAGATAGCGGTGTAGATATCTCTATCTTAATACAGATGGCGGTGTAGATATTTATATGTTCATACAGACGGCCATGGAGATATTTCCATGTTCATACAGATGGCGGTGTAGATATATCCATGTTCATACAGATAGCGGTGTAGTTATTTCCATGTGTAAAGAGATAGCTGTGTAGATATTTCCATGTATATGCAGATAGCTGTGTAGATATTTCCATTTTCATGCAGATAGCGGTTTAGATATTTCCATGTTCAAACAGATAGCGGTGTAGATATTTCCATGTTCATACAGATAGCTTTGTAGATATATCCATGTTTATACAGATATCGGCGAAGATGTATGCATGTTTACACAGATACCGGTGTAGATATTTCCTTGTTTATACAGATAGCGGTGTAGTTATTTCCATGTTCATCCAGATGGCTGTGTAGATATATCCATGTTCATACAGATAGCGGTGTAGATATTTCCATGTTCATACAGATAGTGCTGTAGATATTTCCATGTTCATACAGATAGCGGTGCAGCTATTTCCATGTTCATGCAGATAGCGTTGTAGATATTTCCATGTTCATAAAGATAGCGGTGTAGATATTTCCATGTTCATACAGATAGCGGTGCTTATATTTCCATGTTTATACAGATAGCGGTGTAGATATTTCCATGTTTATAGAGACAGCGGTGTAGATATTTCCAAGTTTATACAGATAGCGGTGTAGATATCTCCATCTTAATACAGATTGCGGTGTAGATATGTATATGTTCATACAGATGGCGGTGCAGATATTTCCATGTTCATACAGATGGCGGTGTTGATATTTCAATGTTTATAGAGATAGTGGTGTAGTTATTTCCATGTGTAAAGAGATAGCTTTGTAGATATTTCCATGTATATGCAGATAGCTGTGTAGATATTTCCATTTTCATGCAGATAGCGGTGTAGATATTTCCATGTTCAAACAGATAGCGGTGTAGATATTTGCATGTTCATACAGATGGCGGTATAGCTATTTCCATGTTCATGGAGATAGCGTTGCAGACATTTCCATGTTAATCCAGATGGCTGTGTAGAGATATCCATATTCATACAGATGGTGGTGAAGATATTTCCATGTTCATACAGATAGAGGTGTAGATATTTCCATGTTCAAACAGATAGTGGTGTAGATATTTCCATGTTCATACAGATAGGGGGGCTGTTATTTCCATGTTAATACAGATAGCGGTGCTGATATTTCCATGTTTATACAGGTAGCGGTGTAGATATTTCCAGGTTTATACAGATAGCGGTGTAGACATTTCCATGTTTATACAGATAGCGGTGTAGATATTTCCATGTTTATTCAGATAGCGGTGCAGATATCTCTATCTTAATACAGATGGCAGTGTAGATATTTATATGTTCATACAGACGGCCATGCAGATATTTCCATGTTCATACAGATGGCGGTGTAGATATATCCATGTTCATACAGATAGCGGTGTAGTTATTTCCATGTGTAAAGAGATAGCTGTGTAGATATTTCCATGTATATGCAGATAGCTGTGTAGATATTTCCATTTTCATGCAGATAGCGGTTTAGATATTTCCATGTTCAAACAGATAGCGGTGTAGATATTTCCATGTTCATACAGATAGCTTTGTAGATATATCCATGTTTATACAGATAGCGGCGAAGATGTATGCATGTTTACACAGATACCGGTGCAGATATTTCCTTGTTTATACAGATAGCGGTGTAGTTATTTCCATGTTCATCCATATGGCTGTGTAGATATGTCCATGTTCATACAGATAGCGGTGTAGATATTTCCATGTTCATACAGATAGTGCTGTAGATATTTCCATGTTCATACAGATAGCGGTGCAGCTATTTCCATGTTCATGCAGATAGCGTTGTAGATATTTCCATGTTCGTAAAGATAGCGGTGTAGATATTTCCATGTTCATACAGATAGCGGTGCTTATATTTCCATGTTTATACAGATAGCGGTGTAGATATTTCCATGTTTATACAGATAGCGGTGTAGATATTTCCATGTTTATAGAGACAGCGGTGTAGATATTTCCAAGTTTATACAGATAGCGGTGTAGATATCTCCATCTTAATACAGATTGCGGTGTAGATATGTATATGTTCATACAGATGGCGGTGCAGATATTTCCATGTTCATACAGATGGCGGTGTTGATATTTCAATGTTTATAGAGATAGTGGTGTAGTTATTTCCATGTGTAAAGAGATAGCTTTGTAGATATTTCCATGTATATACAGATAGCTGTGTAGATATTTCCATTTTCATGCAGATAGCGGTGTAGATATTTCCATGTTCAAACAGATAGCGGGGTAGATATTTCCATGTTCATACAGATAGTGGTGTAGATATTTCCATGTTCATACAGATGGCGGTGTAGATATTTGCATGTTCATACAGATGGCGGTATAGCTATTTCCATGTTCATGGAGATAGCGTTGTAGATATTTCCATTTTAATCCAGATGGCTGTGTAGAGATATCCATGTTCATACAGATGGCGGTGAAGATATTTCCATGTTCATACAGATAGCGGTGTAGATATTTCCATGTTCATACAGATAGAGGTGTAGATATTTCCATGTTCATACAGATAGGGGGGCTGATATTTCCATGTTCATACAGATAGCGGTGCTGATATTTCCATGTTTATACAGGTAGCGGTGTAGATATTTCCAGGTTTATACAGATAGAGGTGTAGACATTTCCATGTTTATACAGATAGCGGTGTAGATATTTCCATGTTTATACAGATAGCGGTGTAGATGTCTCTATCTTAATACAGATGTCGGTGTAGATATTTATATGTTCATACAGACGGCCATGCAGATATTTCCATGTTCATACAGATGGCGGTGTAGATATATCCATGTTCATACAGATAGCGGTGTAGTTATTTCCAAGTGTAAAGAGATAGCTGTGTAGATATTCCCATGTATATGCAGATAGCTGTGTAGATATTTCCATTTTCATGCAGATAGCGGTTTAGATATTTCCATGTTCAAACAGATAGCGGTGTAGATATTTCCATGTTCATACAGATAGCTTTGTAGATATATCCATGTTTATACAGATAGCGGCGAAGATGTATGCATGTTTACACAGATACCGGTGTAGATATTTCCTTGTTTATACAGATAGCGGTGTAGTTATTTCCATGTTCATCCAGATGGCCCCTGTAGATATGTCCATGTTCATACAGATAGCGGTGTAGATATTTCCATGTTCATACAGATAGTGCTGTAGATATTTCCATGTTCATACAGATAGCGGTGCAGCTATTTCCATGTTCATGCAGATAGCGTTGTAGATATTTCCATGTTCGTAAAGATAGCGGTGTAGATATTTCCATGTTCATACAGATAGCGGTGCTTATATTTCCATGTTTATACAGATAGCGGTGTAGATATTTCCATGTTTATACAGATAGCGGTGTAGATATTTCCATGTTTATAGAGACAGCGGTGTAGATATTTCCAAGTTTATACAGATAGCGGTGTAGATATCTCCATCTTAATACAGATTGCGGTGTAGATATGTATATGTTCATACAGATGGCGGTGCAGATATTTCCATGTTCATACAGATGGCGGTGTTGATATTTCAATGTTTATAGAGATAGTGGTGTAGTTATTTCCATGTGTAAAGAGATAGCTTTGTAGATATTTCCATGTATATGCAGATAGCTGTGTAGATATTTCCATTTTCATGCAGATAGCGGTGTAGATATTTCCATGTTCAAACAGATAGCGGTGTAGATATTTCCATGTTCATACAGATAGTGGTGTAGATATTTCCATGTTCATACAGATGGCGGTGTAGATATTTGCATGCTCATACAGATGGCGGTATAGCTATTTCCATGTTCATGGAGATAGCGTTGTAGATATTTCCATGTTAATCCAGATGGCTGTGTAGAGATATCCATGTTCATACAGATGGCGGTGAAGATATTTCCATGTTCATACAGATAGCGGTGTAGATATTTCCATGTTCATACAGATAGAGGTGTAGATATTTCCATGTTCATACAGATAGGGGGGCTGATATTTCCATGTTAATACAGATAGCGGTGCTGATATTTCCATGTTTATACAGGTAGCGGTGTAGATATTTCCAGGTTTATACAGATAGCGGTGTAGACATTTCCATGTTTATACAGATAGCAGTGTAGATATTTCCATGTTTATTCAGATAGCGGTGTAGATATCTCTATCTTAATACAGATGGCGGTGTAGATATTTATATGTTCATACAGACGGCCATGCAGATATTTCCATGTTCATACAGATGGCGGTGTAGATATATCCATGTTCATACAGATAGCGGTGTAGTTATTTCCATGTGTAAAGAGATAGCTGTGTAGATATTTCCATGTATATGCAGATAGCTGTGTAGATATTTCCATTTTCATGCAGATAGCGGTTTAGATATTTCCATGTTCAAACAGATAGCGGTGTAGATATTTCCATGTTCATACAGATAGCTTTGTAGATATATCCATGTTTATACAGATATCGGCGAAGATGTATGCATGTTTACACAGATACCGGTGTAGATATTTCCTTGTTTATACTGATAGCGGTGTAGTTATTTCCATGTTCATCCAGATGGCTGTGTAGATATATCCATGTTCATACAGATAGCGGTGTAGATATTTCCATGTTCATACAGATAGTGCTGTAGATATTTCCATGTTCATACAGATAGCGGTGCAGCTATTTCCATGTTCATGCAGATAGCGTTGTAGATATTTCCATGTTCATAAAGATAGCGGTGTAGATATTTCCATGTTCATACAGATAGCGGTGCTTATATTTCCATGTTTATACAGATAGCGGTGTAGATATTTCCATGTTTATAGAGACAGCGGTGTAGATATTTCCAAGTTTATACAGATAGCGGTGTAGATATCTCCATCTTAATACAGATTGCGGTGTAGATATGTATATGTTCATACAGATGGCGGTGCAGATATTTCCATGTTCATACAGATGGCGGTGTTGATATTTCAATGTTTATAGAGATAGTGGTGTAGTTATTTCCATGTGTAAAGAGATAGCTTTGTAGATATTTCCATGTATATGCAGATAGCTGTGTAGATATTTCCATTTTCATGCAGATAGCGGTGTAGATATTTCCATGTTCAAACAGATAGCGGTGTAGATATTTGCATGTTCATACAGATGGCGGTATAGCTATTTCCATGTTCATGGAGATAGCGTTGCAGATATTTCCATGTTAATCCAGATGGCTGTGTAGAGATATCCATGTTCATACAGATGGCGGTGAAGATATTTCCATGTTCATACAGATAGCGGTGTAGATATTTCCATGTTCATAAAGATAGTGGTGTAGACATTTCCATGTTCATACAGATAGGGGGGCTGATATTTCCATGTTCATACAGATAGCGGTGCTGATATTTCCATGTTTATACAGGTAGCGGTGTAGATATTTCCAGGTTTATACAGATAGCGGTGTAGACATTTCCATGTTTATACAGATAGCGGTGTAGATATCTCTATCTTAATACAGATGGCGGTGTAGATATTTATATGTTCATACAGACGGCCATGCAGATATTTCCATGTTCATACAGATGGCGGTGTAGATATATCCATGTTCATACAGATAGCGGTGTAGTTATTTCCATGTGTAAAGAGATAGCTGTGTAGATATTTCCATGTATATGCAGATAGCTGTGTAGATATTTCCATTTTCATGCAGATAGCGGTTTAGATATTTCCATGTTTAAACAGATAGCGGTGTAGATATTTCCATGTTCATACAGAAAGCTTTGTAGATATATCCATGTTTATACAGATAGCGGCGAAGATGTATGCATGTTTACACAGATAGCGGTGTAGATATTTCCATGTTTATTCAGATAGCGGTGTAGATATTTCCATGTTCATCCAGATGGCTGTGTAGATATATCCATGTTCATACAAATAGCGGTGTAGATATTTCCATGTTCATACAGATAGTGCTGTAGATATTTCCATGTTCATACAGATAGCGGTGCAGCTATTTCCATGTTCATACAGATAGCGGTGTAGATATTTCCATGTTCGTACAGATAGCGGTGTAGATATTTCCATGTTCATACAGATAGCGGTGCTTATATTTCCATGTTTATACAGATAGCGGTGTAGATATTTCCATGTTTATACAGATAGCGGTGTAGATATTTCCATGTTTATGGAGATAGCGGTGTAGATATTTCCAAGTTTATACAGATAGCGGTGTAGATATCTCCATCTTAATACAGATTGCGGTGTAGATATTTATATGTTCATACAGATGGTGGTGCAGATATTTCCATATTCATACAGATGGCGGTGTTGATATTTCCATGTTTATAGAGATAGTGGTGTAGTTATTTCCATGTGTAAAGAGATAGCTTTGTAGATATTTCCATGTATATTCAGATAGCTGTGTAGATATTTCCATTTTCATGCAGATAGCGGTGTAGATATTTCCATGTTCAAACAGATAGCGGTGTAGATATTTCCATGTTCATACAGATAGTGGTGTAGATATTTCCATGTTCATACAGATAGCGGTTTAGCTATTTCCATGTTCATACAGAAAGCGGTGTAGATATTTCCATGTTCATCCAGATGGCTGTGTAGATATATCCATGTTCATACAGATGGCGGTGAAGATATTTCCATGTTCATACAGATAGCGGTGTAGATATTTCCAAGTTCATACAGATAGTGGCGTAGATATTTCCATGTTCATACAGATAGAGGGGCTGATATTTCCATGTTCATACAGATAGCGGTGCTGATATTTCCATGTTTATACAGGTAGCGGTGTAGATATTTCCAAGTTTATACAGATAGCGGTGTAGATATTTCCATGTTTATACAGATAGCGGTGTAGATATTTTCATGTTTATACAGATAGCGGTGTAGATATCTCCATCTTAATACAGATGGCGGTTTAGATATTTATATGTTCATACAGATGGCGGTGTAGATATTTCCATGTTCATCCATATGGCTGTGTAGATATATCCATGTTCATACAGATGGCGGTGAAGATATTTCCATGCTCATACAGATAGCGGTGTAGATATTTCCATGTTCATATGGATACCGGTGTAGATATTTCCATGTTCATACAGATAGTGGTGTAGTTATTTCCATGTTCATACAGATGGCGGTGTAGATATTTACATGTTCATACAGATAGCCGTGTAGTTATTTCCATGTGTGAAGAGATAGCTGTGTAGATATTTCCATGTATATGCAGATATCTGTGAAGATATTTCCATTTTCATGCAGACAGCAGTGTAGCTATTTCCATGTTCATACAGATAGCGGTGTAGATATTTCCATGTTCAAACAGATAGCGGTGTAGATATTTCCATGTTCATACAGATAGCGGTGCTTATATTTCCATGTTTATACAGGTAGCGGTGTAGATATTTCCATGTTTATACAGATAGCGGTGTAGATATTTCCATGTTTATACAGATAGCGGTGTAGATATTTCCATGTTCATCCAGATGGCTGTGCAGATATATCCATGTTCATACAGACGGCGGTGAAGATAATTCCATGTTCATACAGTTAGCAGTGTAGATATTTCCATGTTCATACAGATAGTGGTGTAGATATTTCCATGTTCATACAGATAGAGGGGCTGATATTTCCATGTTCATACAGATAGCGGTGCTGATATTTCCATGTTTATACAGGTAGCGGTGTAGTTATTTCCATGTTTATACAGATAGCTGTGTAGATATTTCCATGTTTATACAGATAGCGGTGTAGATATCTCCATCTTAATACAGATGGCAGTGTAGATATTTATATGTTCATACAGATGGCCGTGCAGATATTTCCATGTTCATACAGATGGCGGTGTAGATATTTCCATGTTCATACAGATAGCGGTGTAGTTATTTCCATGTGCAAAGAGATAGCTATGTAGATATTTCCATGTGTATGCAGATAGCTTTGTAGATATTTCCATTTTCATGCAGATAGCGGTTTAGAGATTTCCATGTTCAAACAGATAGCGGTGTAGATATTTCCATGTTCATACAGAAAGCGGTGTAGATATTTCCATGTTTATACAGATAGCGGTGAAGATGTATGCATGTTTACACAGATAGCGGTGTAGATATTTCCATGTTCATACAGATAGCGGTGTAGATATTTCCATATTCATCCAGATGGCTGTGTAGATATATCCATGTTCATACAGATAGCGGTGTAGATATTTCCATGTTCATACAGATAGTGGTGTAGATATTTCCATGTTCATACAGATAGCGGTGTATCTATTTCCATGTTCATACAGATAGCGGTGTAGATATTTCCATGTTCGTACAGATAGCGGTGTAGATATTTCCAGGTTTATACAGATAGCGGTGTAGATATCTCCATCTTAATACGGATGGCGGTGTAGATATTTATATGTTCATACCGATGGCGGTGCAGATATTTCCATGTTCATACAGATGGCGGTGTAGCTATTTCAATGTTCATACAGATAGCGGTGTAGCTATATCCATGTTCATGAAGATAGCGGTGTAGATATTTCCATGTTCATCCATATGGCTGTGTAGATATATCCATGTTCATACAGATGGCGGTGAAGATATTTCCATGTTCATACAGATAGTGGTGTAGATATTTCCATTTTCATGCAGATAGCTGTGTAGATATTTCCATTTTCATGCAGATAGCGGTATAGATATTTCCATGTTCAAACAGATAGCGGTGTAGATATTTGCATGTTCATACAGATGGCGGTATAGCTATTTCCATGTTCATGGAGATAGCGTTGCAGATATTTCCATGTAAATCCAGATGGCTGTGTAGAGATATCCATGTTCATACAGATGGCGGTGAAGATATTTCCATGTTCATACAGATAGCGGTGTAGATATTTCCATGTTCATACAGATAGTGGTGTAGATATTTCCATGTTCATACAGATAGGGGGGCTGATATTTCCATGTTAATACAGATAGCGGTGCTGATATTTCCATGTTTATACAGGTAGCGGTGTAGATATTTCCATGTTTATACAGATAGCGGTGTAGATATTTCCATGTTTATTCAGATAGCGGTGTAGATATCTCTATCTTAATACAGATGGCAGAGTAGATATTTATATGTTCATACAGACGGCCATGCAGATATTTCCATGTTCATACAGATGGCGGTGTAGATATATCCATGTTCATACAGATAGCGGTGTAGTTATTTCCATGTGTAAAGAGATAGCTGTGTAGATATTTCCATGTATATGCAGATAGCTGTGTAGATATTTCCATTTTCATGCAGATAGCGGTTTAGATATTTCCATGTTCAAACAGATAGCGGTGTAGATATTTCCATGTTCATACAGATAGCTTTGTAGATATATCCATGTTTATACAGATAGCGGCGAAGATGTATGCATGTTTACACAGATACCGGTGTAGATATTTCCTTGTTTATACAGATAGCGGTGTAGTTATTTCCATGTTCATCCAGATGGCTGTGTAGATATGTCCATGTTCATACAGATAACGGTGTAGATATTTCCATGTTCATACAGATAGTGCTGTAGATATTTCCATGTTCATACAGATAGCGGTGCAGCTATTTCCATGTTCATGCAGATAGCGTTGTAGATATTTCCATGTTCGTAAAGATAGCGGTGTAGATATTTCCATGTTCATACAGATAGCGGTGCTTATATTTCCATGATTATACAGATAGCGGTGTAGATATTTCCATGTTTATACAGATAGCGGTGTAGATATTTCCATGTTTATAGAGACAGCGGTGTAGATATTTCCAAGTTTATACAGATAGCGGTGTAGATATCTCCATCTTAATACAGATTGCGGTGTAGATATGTATATGTTCATACAGATGGCGGTGCAGATATTTCCATGTTCATACAGATGGCGGTGTTGATATTTCAATGTTTATAGAGATAGTGGTGTAGTTATTTCCATGTGTAAAGAGATAGCTTTGTAGATATTTCCATGTATATGCAGATAGCTGTGTAGATATTTCCATTTTCATGCAGATAGCGGTGTAGATATTTCCATGTTCAAACAGATAGCGGTGTAGATATTTCCATGTTCATACAGATAGTGGTGTAGATATTTCCATGTTCATACAGATGGTGGTGTAGATATTTGCATGCTCATACAGATGGCGGTATAGCTATTTACATGTTCATGGAGATAGCGTTGTAGATATTTCCATGTTAATCCAGATGGCTGTGTAGAGATATCCATGTTCATACAGATGGCGGTGAAGATATTTCCATGTTCATACAGATAGCGGTGTAGATATTTCCATGTTCATACAGATAGAGGTGTAGATATTTCCATGTTCATACAGATAGGGGGGCTGATATTTCCATGTTAATACAGATAGCGGTGCTGATATTTCCATGTTTATACAGGTAGCGGTGTAGATATTTCCAGGTTTATACAGATAGCGGTGTAGACATTTCCATGTTTATACAGATAGCGGTGTAGATATTTCCATGTTTGTTCAGATATCGGTGTAGATATCTCTATCTTAATACAGATGGCGGTGTAGATATTTATATGTTCATACAGACGGCCATGCAGATATTTCCATGTTCATACAGATGGCGGTGTAGATATATCCATGTTCATACAGATAGCGGTGTAGTTATTTCCATGTGTAAAGAGATAGCTGTGTAGATATTTCCATGTATATGCAGATAGCTGTGTAGATATTTCCATTTTCATGCAGATAGCGGTTTAGATATTTCCATGTTCAAACAGATAGCAGTGTAGATATTTCCATGTTCATACAGATAGCTTTGTAGATATATCCATGTTTATACAGATATCGGCGAAGATGTATGCATGTTTACACAGATACCGGTGTAGATATTTCCTTGTTTATACAGATAGCGGTGTAGTTATTTCCATGTTCATCCAGATGGCTGTGTAGATATATCCATGTTCATACAGATAGCGGTGTAGATATTTCCATGTTCATACAGATAGTGCTGTAGATATTTCCATGTTCATACAGATAGCGGTGCAGCTATTTCCATGTTCATGCAGATAGCGTTGTAGATATTTCCATGTTCATAAAGATAGCGGTGTAGATATTTCCATGTTCATACAGATAGCGGTGCTTATATTTCCATGTTTATACAGATAGCGGTGTAGATATTTCCATGTTTATAGAGACAGCGGTGTAGATATTTCCAAGTTTATACAGATAGCGGTGTAGATATCTCCATCTTAATACAGATTGCGGTGTAGATATGTATATGTTCATACAGATGGCGGTGCAGATATTTCCATGTTCATACAGATGGCGGTGTTGATATTTCAATGTTTATAGATATAGTGGTGTAGTTATTTCCATGTGTAAAGAGATAGCTTTGTAGATATTTCCATGTATATGCAGATAGCTGTGTAGATATTTCCATTTTCATGCAGATAGCGGTGTAGATATTTCCATGTTCAAACAGATAGCGGTGTAGATATTTCCATGTTCATACAGATAGTGGTGTAGATATTTCCATGTTCATACAGATGGCGGTGTAGATATTTGCATGTTCATACAGATGGCGGTATAGCTATTTCCATGTTCATGGAGACAGCGTTGTAGATATTTCCATTTTAATCCAGATGGCTGTGTAGAGATATCCATGTTCATACAGATGGCGGTGAAGATATTTCCATGTTCATACAGATAGCGGTGGAGATATTTCCATGTTCATACAGATAGAGGTGTAGATATTTCCATGTTCATACAGATAGGGGGGCTGATATTTCCATGTTCATACAGATAGCGGTGCTGATATTTCCATGTTTATACAGGTAGCGGTGTAGATATTTCCAGGTTTATACAGATAGAGGTGTAGACATTTCCATGTTTATACAGATAGCGGTGTAGATATTTCCATGTTTATACAGATAGCAGTGTAGATGTCTCTATCTTAATACAGATGTCGGTGTAGATATTTAAATGTTCATACAGACGGCCATGCAGATATTTCCATGTTCATACAGATGGCGGTGTAGATATATCCATGTTCATACAGATAGCGGTGTAGTTATTTCCAAGTGTAAAGAGATAGCTGTGTAGATATTCCCATGTATATGCAGATAGCTGTGTAGATATTTCCATTTTCATGCAGATAGCGGTTTAGATATTTCCATGTTCAAACAGATAGCGGTGTAGATATTTCCATGTTCATACAGGTAGCTTTGTAGATATATCCATGTTTATACAGATAGCGGCGAAGATGTATGCATGTTTACACAGATAGCGGTGTAGATATTTCCATGTTTATACAGATAGCGGTGTAGATATTTCCATGTTCATCCAGATGGCTTTGTAGATATATCCATGTTCATACAGATAGCAGTGTAGATATTTCCATGTTCATACAGATAGTGCTGTAGATATTTCCATGTTCATACAGATAGCGGTGCAGCTATTTCCATGTTCATACAGATAGCGGTGTAGATATTTCCATGTACGTACAGATAGCGGTGTATATATTTCCATGTTCATACAGATAGCGGTGCTTATATTTCCATGTTTATACAGATAGCGGTGTAGATATTTCCAAATTTATACAGATAGCAGTGTAGATATCACCATCTTAATACAGATTGCGGTGTAGATATTTATATGTTCATACAGATGGCGGTGCAGATATTTCCATGTTCATACAGATGGCGGTGTTGATATTTCCATGTTTATAGAGATAGTGGTGTAGTTATTTCCATGTGTAAAGAGATAGCTTTGTAGATATTTCCATGTATATGCAGATAGCGGTGTAGATATTTCCATGTTCATACAGATAGCGGTGTAGATATTTCCATGTTCATCCAGATGGCTGTGTAGATATATCCATGTTCATACAGATAGGGGTGTAGATATTTCCATTTTCATGCAGATAGTGCTTTAGATATTTCCATGTTCATACAGATAGCGGTGCATCTATTTCCGTGTTCATACAGATAGCGATGTAGATATTTCCATGTTCGTACAGATAGCGGTGTAGTTATTTCCATGTTCATACAGATAGCGGTGCTGATATTTCCATGTTTATACAGGTAGCGGTGCAGATATTTCCATGTTTATACAGATAGCGGTGTAGATATTTCCATGTTTATAAAGATAGCGGTGTAGATATTTCCAGGTTTATACAGATAGCGGTGTAGATATCTCCATCTTAATACAGTTGGCGGTGTAGTTATTTATATGTTCATACAGATGGCGGTGCAGATATTTCCATGTTCATACAGATGGCGGTGTAGATATTTGCATGTTCATACAGATGGCGGTATAGCTATTTCCATGTTCATGGAGATAGCGTTGCAGATATTTCCATGTTAATCCAGATGGCTGTGTAGAGATATCCATGTTCATACAGATGGCGGTGAAGATATTTCCATGTTCATACAGATAGCAGTGTAGATATTTCCATGTTCATACAGATAGTGGTGTAGATATTTCCATGTTCATACAGATAGGGGGGCTGATATTTCCATGTTCATACAGATAGCGCTGCTGATATTTCCATGTTTATACAGGTAGCGGTGTAGATATTTCCAGGTTTATACAGATAGCGGTGTAGACATTTCCATGTTTATACAGATAGCGGTGTAGATATTTCCATGTTTATACAGATAGCGGTGTAGATATCTCTATCTTAATACAGATGGCGGTGTAGATATTTATATGTTCATACAGACGGCCATGCAGATATTTCCATGTTCATACAGATGGCGGTGTAGATATATCCATGTTCATAAAGATAGCGGTGTAGTTATTTCCATGTGTAAAGAGATAGCTGTGTAGATATTTCCATGTATATGCAGATAGCTGTGTAGATATTTCCATTTTCATGCAGATAACGGTTTAGATATTTCCATGTTTAAACAGATAGCGGTGTAGATATTTCCATGTTCATACAGAAAGCTTTGTAGATATATCCATGTTTATACAGATAGCGGCGAAGATGTATGCATGTTTACACAGATAGCGGTGTAGATATTTCCACGTTTATTCAGATAGCGGTGTAGATATTTCCATGTTCATCCAGATGGCTGTGTAGATATATCCATGTTCATACAGATAGCGGTGTAGATATTTCCATGTTCATACAGATAGTGCTGTAGATATTTCCATGTTCATACAGATAGCGGTGCAGCTATTTCCATGTTCATACAGATAGCGGTGTAGATATTTCCATGTTCGTACAGATAGCGGTGTAGATATTTCCATGTTCATACAGATAGCGGTGCTTATATTTCCATGTTTATACAGATAGCGGTGTAGATATTTCCATGTTTATACAGATAGCGGTGTAGATATTTCCATGTTTATGGAGATAGCGGTGTAGATATTTCCAAGTTTATACAGATAGCGGTGTAGATATCTCCATCATAATACAGATTGCGGTGTAGATATTTATATGTTCATACAGATGGTGGTGCAGATATTTCCATATTCATACAGATGGCGGTGTTGATATTTCCATGTTTATAGAGATAGTGGTGTAGTTATTTCCATGTGTAAAGAGATAGCTTTGTAGATATTTCCATGTATATTCAGATAGCTGTGTAGATATTTCCATTTTCATGCAGATAGCGGTGTAGATATTTCCATGTTCAAACAGATAGCGGTGTAGATATTTCCATGTTCATACAGATAGTGGTGTAGATATTTCCATGTTCATACAGATAGCGGTTTAGCTATTTCCATGTTCATACAGAAAGCGGTGTAGATATTTCCATGTTCATCCAGATGGCTGTGTAGATATATCCATGTTCATACAGATGGCGGTGAAGATATTTCCATGTTCATACAGATAGCGGTGTAGATATTTCCAAGTTCATACAGATAGTGGTGTAGATATTTCCATGTTCATACAGATAGAGGGGCTGATATTTCCATGTTCATACAGATAGCGGTGCTGATATTTCCATGTTTATACAGGTAGCGGTGTAGATATTTCCAAGTTTACACAGATAGCGGTGTAGATATTTCCATGTTTATACAGATAGCGGTGTAGATATTTTCATGTTTATACAGATAGCGGTGTAGATATCTCCATCTTAATACAGATGGCGGTTTAGATATTTATATGTTCATACAGATGGCGGTGTAGATATTTCCATGTTCATCCATATGGCTGTGTAGATATATCCATGTTCATACAGATGGCGGTGAATATATTTCCATGCTCATACAGATAGCGCTGTAGATATTTCCATGTTCATATGGATACCGGTGTAGATATTTCCATGTTCATACAGATAGTGGTGTAGTTATTTCCATGTTCATACAGATGGCGGTGTAGATATTTCCATGTTCATACAGATAGCCGTGTAGTTATTTCCATGTGTGAAGAGATAGCTGTGTAGATATTTCCATGTATATGCAGATATCTGTGAAGATATTTCCATTTTCATGCAGACAGCAGTGTAGCTATTTCCATGTTCATACAGATAGCGGTGTAGATATTTCCATGTTCAAACAGATAGCGGTGTAGATATTTCCATGTTCATACAGATAGCGGTGCTTATATTTCCATGTTTATACAGGTAGCGGTGTAGATATTTCCATGTTTATACAGATAGCCGTGTAGATATTTCCATGTTTATACAGATAGCGGTGTAGATATTTCCATGTTCATCCAGATGGCTGTGCAGATATATCCATGTTCATACAGACGGCGGTGAAGATAATTCCATGTTCATACAGTTAGCAGTGTAGATATTTCCATGTTCATACAGATAGTGGTATAGATATTTCCATGTTCATACAGATAGAGGGGCTGATATTTCCATGTTCATACAGATAGCGGTGCTGATATTTCCATGTTTATACAGGTAGCGGTGTAGTTATTTCCATGTTTATACAGATAGCTGTGTAGATATTTCCATGTTTATACAGATAGCGGTGTAGATATCTCCATCTTAATACAGATGGCAGTGTAGATATTTATATGTTCATACAGATGGCCGTGCAGATATTTCCATGTTCATACAGATGGCGGTGTAGATATTTCCATGTTCATACAGATAGCGGTGTAGTTATTTTCATGTGCAAAGAGATAGCTATGTAGATATTTCCATGTGTATGCAGATAGCTTTGTAGATATTTCCATTTTCATGCAGATAGCGGTTTAGAGATTTCCATGTTCAAACAGATAGCGGTGTAGATATTTCCATGTTCATACAGAAAGCGGTGTAGATATTTCCATGTTTATACAGATAGCGGTGAAGATGTATGCATGTTTACACAGATAGCGGTGTAGATATTTCCATGTTCATACAGATAGCGGTGTAGATATTTCCATATTCATCCAGATGGCTGTGTAGATATATCCATGTTCATACAGATAGCGGTGTAGATATTTCCATGTTCATACAGATAGTGGTGTAGATATTTCCATGTTCATACAGATAGCGGTGTATCTATTTCCATGTTCATACAGATAGCGGTGTAGATATTTCCATGTTCGTACAGATAGCGGTGTAGATATTTCCATGTTCATACAGATAGCGGTGCTGATATTTCCATGTTTATAAAGTCAGCGGTGTGGATATTTCCATGTTTATACAGATAGCGGTGTGGATATTTCCATGTTTATGCAGATAGCGGTGTAGATATTTCCAGGTTTATACATATAGCGGTGTAGATATCTCCATCTTAATACGGATGGCGGTGTAGATATTTATATGTTCATACCGATGGCGGTGCAGATATTTCCATGTTCATACAGATGGCGGTGTAGCTATTTCCATGTTCATACAGATAGCGGTGTAGCTATATCCATGTTCATGAAGATAGCGGTGTAGATATTTCCATGTTCATCCATATGGCTGTGTAGATATATCCATGTTCATACAGATGGCGGTGAAGATATTTCCATGTTCATACAGATAGTGGTGTAGATATTTCCATTTTCATGCAGATAGCTGTGTAGATATTTCCATTTTCATGCAGATAGCGGTGTAGATATTTCCATGTTCAAACAGATAGCGGTGTAGATATTTGCATGTTCATACAGATGGCGGTATAGCTATTTCCATGTTCATGGAGATAGCGTTGCAGATATTTCCATGTTAATCCAGATGGCTGTGTAGAGATATCCATGTTCATACAGATGGCGGTGAAGATATTTCCATGTTCATACAGATAGCGGTGTAGATATTTCCATGTTCATACAGATAGTGGTGTAGATATTTCCATGTTCATACAGATAGGGGGGCTGATATTTCCATGTTAATACAGATAGCGGTGCTGATATTTCCATGTTTATACAGGTAGCGGTGTAGATATTTCCATGTTTATACAGATAGCGGTGTAGATATTTCCATGTTTATTCAGATAGCGGTGTAGATATCTCTATCTTAATACAGATGGCAGTGTAGATATTTATATGTTCATACAGACGGCCATGCAGATATTTCCATGTTCATACAGATGGCGGTGTAGATATATCCATGTTCATACAGATAGCGGTGTAGTTATTTCCATGTGTAAAGAGATAGCTGTGTAGATATTTCCATGTATATGCAGATAGCTGTGTAGATATTTCCATTTTCATGCAGATAGCGGTTTAGATATTTCCATGTTCAAACAGATAGCTTTGTAGATATATCCATGTTTATACAGATAGCGGCGAAGATGTATGCATGTTTACACAGATACCGGTGTAGATATTTCCTTGTTTATACAGATAGCGGTGTAGTTATTTCCATGTTCATCCAGATGGCTGTGTAGATATGTCCATGTTCATACAGATAGCGGTGTAGATATTTCCATGTTCATACAGATAGTGCTGTAGATATTTCCATGTTCATACAGATAGCGGTGCAGCTATTTCCATGTTCATGCAGATATCGTTGTAGATATTTCCATGTTCGTAAAGATAGCGGTGTAGATATTTCCATGTTCATACAGATAGCGGTGCTTATATTTCCATGTTTATACAGATAGCGGTGTAGATATTTCCATGTTTATACAGATAGCGGTGTAGATATTTCCATGTTTATAGAGACAGCGGTGTAGATATTTCCAAGTTTATACAGATAGCGGTGTAGATATCTCCATCTTAATACAGATTGCGGTGTAGATATGTATATGTTCATACAGATGGCGGTGCAGATATTTCCATGTTCATACAGATGGCGGTGTTGATATTTCAATGTTTATAGAGATAGTGGTGTAGTTATTTCCATGTGTAAAGAGATAGCTTTGTAGATATTTCCATGTATATGCAGATAGCTGTGTAGATATTTCCATTTTCATGCAGATAGCGGTGTAGATATTTCCATGTTCAAACAGATAGCGGTGTAGATATTTCCATGTTCATACAGATAGTGGTGTAGATATTTCCATGTTCATACAGATGGCGGTGTAGATATTTGCATGTTCATACAGATGGCGGTGTAGCTATTTCCATGTTCATGGAGATAGCGTTGTAGATATTTCCATGTTAATCCAGATGGCTGTGTAGAGATATCCATGTTCATACAGATGGCGGTGAAGATATTTCCATGTTCATACAGATAGCGGTGTAGATATTTCCATGTTCATACAGATAGAGGTGTAGATAGTTCCATGTTCATACAGATAGGGGGGCTGATATTTCCATGTTCATACAGATAGCGGTGCTGATATTTCCATGTTTATACAGGTAGCGGTGTAGATATTTCCAGGTTTATACAGATAGCGGTGTAGATATTTCCATGTTTATACAGATAGCGGTGTAGATATTTTCATGTTTATACAGATAGCGGTGTAGATATCTCCATCTTAATACAGATGGCGTTTTAGATATTTATATGTTCATACAGATGGCGGTGTAGATATTTCCATGTTCATCCATATGGCTGTGTAGATATATCCATGTTCATACAGATGGCGGTGAATATATTTCCATGCTCATACAGATAGCGCTGTAGATATTTCCATGTTCATATGGATACCGGTGTAGATATTTCCATGTTCATACAGATAGTGGTGTAGTTATTTCCATGTTCATACAGATGGCGGTGTAGATATTTCCATGTTCATACAGATAGCCGTGTAGTTATTTCCATGTGTGAAGAGATAGCTGTGTAGATATTTCCATGTATATGCAGATATCTGTGAAGATATTTCCATTTTCATGCAGACAGCAGTGTAGCTATTTCCATGTTCATACAGATAGCGGTGTAGATATTTCCATGTTCAAACAGATAGCGGTGTAGATATTTCCATGTTCATACAGATAGCGGTGCTTATATTTCCATGTTTATACAGGTAGCGGTGTAGATATTTCCATGTTTATACAGATAGCCGTGTAGATATTTCCATGTTTATACAGATAGCGGTGTAGATATTTCCATGTTCATCCAGATGGCTGTGCAGATATATCCATGTTCATACAGACGGCGGTGAAGATAATTCCATGTTCATACAGTTAGCAGTGTAGATATTTCCATGTTCATACAGATAGTGGTATAGATATTTCCATGTTCATACAGATAGAGGGGCTGATATTTCCATGTTCATACAGATAGCGGTGCTGATATTTCCATGTTTATACAGGTAGCGGTGTAGTTATTTCCATGTTTATACAGATAGCTGTGTAGATATTTCCATGTTTATACAGATAGCGGTGTAGATATCTCCATCTTAATACAGATGGCAGTGTAGATATTTATATGTTCATACAGATGGCCGTGCAGATATTTCCATGTTCATACAGATGGTGGTGTAGATATTTCCATGTTCATACAGATAGCGGTGTAGTTATTTTCATGTGCAAAGAGATAGCTATGTAGATATTTCCATGTGTATGCAGATAGCTTTGTAGATATTTCCATTTTCATGCAGATAGCTGTTTAGAGATTTCCATGTTCAAACAGATAGCGGTGTAGATATTTCCATGTTCATACAGAAAGCGGTGTAGATATTTCCATGTTTATACAGATAGCGGTGAAGATGTATGCATGTTTACACAGATAGCGGTGTAGATATTTCCATGTTCATACAGATAGCGGTGTAGATATTTCCATATTCATCCAGATGGCTGTGTAGATATATCCATGTTCATACAGATAGCGGTGTAGATATTTCCATGTTCATACAGATAGTGGTGTAGATATTTCCATGTTCATACAGATAGCGGTGTATCTATTTCCATGTTCATACAGATAGCGGTGTAGATATTTCCATGTTCGTACAGATAGCGGTGTAGATATTTCCATGTTCATACAGATAGCGGTGCTGATATTTCCATGTTTATAAAGTCAGCGGTGTGGATATTTCCATGTTTATACAGATAGCGGTGTGGATATTTCCATGTTTATGCAGATAGCGGTGTAGATATTTCCAGGTTTATACAGATAGCGGTGTAGATATCTCCATCTTAATACGGATGGCGGTGTAGATATTTATATGTTCATACCGATGGCGTTGCAGATATTTCCATGTTCATACAGATGGCGGTGTAGCTATTTCCATGTTCATACAGATAGCGGTGTAGCTATATCCATGTTCATGAAGATAGCGGTGTAGATATTTCCATGTTCATCCATATGGCTGTGTAGATATATCCATGTTCATACAGATGGCGGTGAAGATATTTCCATGTTCATACAGATAGTGGTGTAGATATTTCCATTTTCATGCAGATAGCTGTGTAGATATTTCCATTTTCATGCAGATAGCGGTGTAGATATTTCCATGTTCAAACAGATAGCGGTGTAGATATTTGCATGTTCATACAGATGGCGGTATAGCTATTTCCATGTTCATGGAGATAGCGTTGCAGATATTTCCATGTTAATCCAGATGGCTGTGTAGAGATATCCATGTTCATACAGATGGCGGTGAAGATATTTCCATGTTCATACAGATAGCGGTGTAGATATTTCCATGTTCATACAGATAGTGGTGTAGATATTTCCATGTTCATACAGATAGGGGGGCTGATATTTCCATGTTAATACAGATAGCGGTGCTGATATTTCCATGTTTATACAGGTAGCGGTGTAGATATTTCCATGTTTATACAGATAGCGGTGTAGATATTTCCATGTTTATTCAGATAGCGGTGTAGATATCTCTATCTTAATACAGATGGCAGTGTAGATATTTATATGTTCATACAGACGGCCATGCAGATATTTCCATGTTCATACAGATGGCGGTGTAGATATATCCATGTTCATACAGATATCGGTGTAGTTATTTCCATGTGTAAAGAGATAGCTGTGTAGATATTTCCATGTATATGCAGATAGCTGTGTAGATATTTCCATTTTCATGCAGATAGCGGTTTAGATATTTCCATGTTCAAACAGATAGCTTTGTAGATATATCCATGTTTATACAGATAGCGGCGAAGATGTATGCATGTTTACACAGATACCGGTGTAGATATTTCCTTGTTTATACAGATAGCAGTGTAGTTATTTCCATGTTCATCCAGATGGCTGTGTAGATATGTCCATGTTCATACAGATAGCGGTGTAGATATTTCCATGTTCATACAGATAGTGCTGTAGATATTTCCATGTTCATACAGATAGCGGTGCAGCTATTTCCATGTTCATGCAGATATCGTTGTAGATATTTCCATGTTCGTAAAGATAGCGGTGTAGATATTTCCATGTTCATACAGATAGCGGTGCTTATATTTCCATGTTTATACAGATAGCGGTGTAGATATTTCCATGTTTATACAGATAGCGGTGTAGATATTTCCATGTTTATAGAGACAGCGGTGTAGATATTTCCAAGTTTATACAGATAGCGGTGTAGATATCTCCATCTTAATACAGATTGCGGTGTAGATATGTATATGTTCATACAGATGGCGGTGCAGATATTTCCATGTTCATACAGATGGCGGTGTTGATATTTCAATGTTTATAGAGATAGTGGTGTAGTTATTTCCATGTGTAAAGAGATAGCTTTGTAGATATTTCCATGTATATGCAGATAGCTGTGTAGATATTTCCATTTTCATGCAGATAGCGGTGTAGATATTTCCATGTTCAAACAGATAGCGGTGTAGATATTTCCATGTTCATACAGATAGTGGTGTAGATATTTCCATGTTCATACAGATGGCGGTGTAGATATTTGCATGTTCATACAG
The DNA here is from genome assembly GCF_029281585.2 of Gorilla gorilla gorilla. Taxonomy (NCBI): domain Eukaryota; kingdom Metazoa; phylum Chordata; class Mammalia; order Primates; family Hominidae; genus Gorilla; species Gorilla gorilla. The sequence continues at coordinate 76,741,831 of NC_073244.2, forward strand.
ATGGCGGTATAGCTATTTCCATGTTCATGGAGATAGCGTTGTAGATATTTCCATGTTAATCCAGATGGCTGTGTAGAGATATCCATGTTCATACAGATGGCGGTGAAGATATTTCCATGTTCATACAGATAGCGGTGTAGATATTTCCATGTTCATACAGATAGAGGTGTAGATAGTTCCATGTTCATACAGATAGGGGGGCTGATATTTCCATGTTCATACAGATAGCGGTGCTGATATTTCCATGTTTATACAGGTAGCGGTGTAGATATTTCCAGGTTTATACAGATAGAGGTGTAGACATTTCCATGTTTATACAGATAGTGGTGTAGATATTTCCATGTTTATACAGATAGCGGTGTAGATGTCTCTATCTTAATACAGATGTCGGTGTAGATATTTGTATGTTCATACAGACGGCCATGCAGATATTTCCATGTTCATACAGATGGCGGTGTAGATATATCCATGTTCATACAGATAGCGGTGTAGTTATTTCCAAGTGTAAAGAGATAGCTGTTTAGATATTCCCATGTATATGCAGATAGCTGTGTAGATATTTCCATTTTCATGCAGATAGCGGTTTAGATATTTCCATGTTCAAACAGATAGCGGTGTAGATATTTCCATGTTCATACAGATAGCTTTGTAGATATATCCATGTTTATACAGATAGCGGCGAAGATGTATGCATGTTTACACAGATAGCGGTGTAGATATTTCCATATTTATACAGATAGCGGTGTAGATATTTCCATGTTCATCCAGATGGCTGTGTAGATATATCCATGTTCATACAGATAGCGGTGTAGATATTTCCATGTTCATACAGATAGTGCTGTAGATATTTCCATGTTCATACAGATAGCGGTGCAGCTATTTCCATGTTCATACAGATAGCGGTGTAGATATTTCCATGTACGTACAGATAGCGGTGTATATATTTCCATGTTCATACAGATAGCGGTGCTTATATTTCCATGTTTATACAGATAGCGGTGTAGATATTTCCATGTTTATACAGATAGCGGTGTAGATATTTCCATGTTTATAGACATAGCGGTGTAGATATTTCCAAGTTTATACAGATAGCAGTGTAGATATCACCATCTTAATACAGATTGCGGTGTAGATATGTATATGTTCATACAGATGGCGGTGCAGATATTTCCATGTTCATACAGATGGCGGTGTTGATATTTCCATGTTTATAGAGATAGTGGTGTAGTTATTTCCATGTGTAAAGAGATAGCTTTGTAGATATTTCCATGTATATGCAGATAGCGGTGTAGATATTTCCATGTTCATACAGATAGCGGTGTAGATATTTCTATGTTCATCCAGATGGCTGTGTAGATATATCCATGTTCATACAGTTAGGGGTGTAGATATTTCCATTTTCATGCAGATAGTGCTGTAGATATTTCCATGTTCATACAGATAGCGGTGCATCTATTTCCGTGTTCATACAGATAGCGATGTAGATATTTCCATGTTCGTACAGATAGCGGTGTAGTTATTTCCATGTTCATACAGATAGCGGTGCTGATATTTCCATGTTTATACAGGTAGCGGTGCAGATATTTCCATGTTTATACAGATAGCGGTGTAGATATTTCCATGTTTATAAAGATAGCGGTGTAGATATTTCCAGGTTTATACAGATAGCGGTGTAGATATCTCCATCTTAATACAGATGGCGGTGTAGTTATTTATATGTTCATACAGATGGCGGTGCAGATATTTCCATGTTCATACAGATGGCGGTGTAGATATTTGCATGTTCATACAGATGGCGGTATAGCTATTTCCATGTTCATGGAGATAGCGTTGCAGATATTTCCATGTTAATCCAGATGGCTGTGTAGAGATATCCATGTTCATACAGATGGCGGTGAAGATATTTCCATGTTCATACAGATAGCGGTGTAGATATTTCCATGTTCATACAGATAGTGGTGTAGATATTTCCATGTTCATACAGATAGGGGGGCTGATATTTCCATGTTCATACAGATAGCGGTGCTGATATTTCCATGTTTATACAGGTAGCGGTGTAGATATTTCCAGGTTTATACAGATAGCGGTGTAGACATTTCCATGTTTATACAGATAGCGGTGTGGATATTTCCATGTTTATAGAGATAGTGGTGTAGTTATTTCCATGTGTAAAGAGATAGCTTTGTAGATATTTCCATGTATATTCAGATAGCTGTGTAGACATTTCCATTTTCATGCAGATAGCGGTGTAGATATTTCCATGTTCAAACAGATAGCGGTGTAGATATTTCCATGTTCATACAGATAGTGGTGTAGATATTTCCATGTTCATACAGATAGCGGTGTAGCTATTTCCATGTTCATACAGAAAGCGGTGTAGATATTTCCATGTTCATCCAGATGGCTGTGTAGATATCTCCATCTTAATACAGATGGCGGTTTAGATATTTATATGTTCATACAGATGGCCGTGCAGATATTTCCATGTTCATACAGATGGCGGTGTAGATATTTCCATGTTCATCCATATGGCTGTGTAGATATATCCATGTTCATACAGATGGCGGTGAAGATATTTCCATGTTCATACGGATACCGGTGTAGATATTTCCATGTTCATACAGATAGTGGTGTAGTTATTTCCATGTTCATACAGATGGCGGTGTAGATATTTCCATGTTCATACAGATAGCCGTGTAGTTATTTCCATGTGTGAAGAGATAGCTGTGTAGATATTTCCATGTATATGCAGATAGCTGTGAAGATATTTCCATTTTCATGCAGACAGCGGTGTAGCTATTTCCATGTTCATACAGATAGCGGTGTAGATATTTCCATGTTCATCCAGATGGCTGTGTAGAGATATCCATGTTCATACAGATGGCGGTGAAGATAATTCCATGTTCATACAGATAGCGGTGTAGATATTTCCATGTTGATACAGATAGTGCTGTAGATATTTCCATGTTGATACAGATAGCGGTGCAGCTATTTCCATGTTCATACAGATAGCGGTGTAGATATTTCGATGTTCGTACCGATAGCGGTGTAGATATTTCCATGTTCATACAGATAGCGGTGCTTATATTTCCATGTTTATACAGATAGCGGTGTAGATATTTCCATGTTTATACAGATAGCGGTGTAGATATTTCCATGTTTATAGAGATAGCGGTGTAGATATTTCCAAGTTTATACAGATAGCGGTGTAGATATCTCCATCTTAATACAGATGGCTTTGTAGATATTTATGTTCATACTGATGGCGGTGCAGATATTTCCATGTTCATACAGATGGCGGTGTTGATATTTCCATGTTTATAGAGATAGTGGTGTAGTTATTTCCATGTGTAAAGAGATAGCTTTGTAGATATTTCCATGTATATGCAGATAGCTGTGTAGATATTTCCATTTTCATGCAGATAGCGTTGAAGATATTTCCATGTTCAAACAGATAGCGGTGTATCTATTTCCATGTTCATACAGATAGCGGTGTAGATATTTCCATGTTCATCCAGATGGCTGTGTAGATATATCCATGTTCATACAGATGGCGGTGAAGATATTTCCATGTTCATACAGATAGCGGTGTAGATATTTCCATGTTCATACAGATAGTGGTTTAGATATTTCCATGTTCATACAGATAGAGGGGCTGATATTTCCATGTTCCTACAGATAGCGGTGCTGATATTTCCATGTTTATGCATGTAGCGGTGTAGATATTTCCAAGTTTATACAGATAGCGGTGTAGACATTTCCATGTTTATACAGATACCGGTGTAGATATTTTCATGTTTATACAGATAGCGGTGTAGATATCTCCATCTTAATACAGATGGCGGTTTAGATATTTATATGATCATACAGATGGCAGTGCAGATATTTCCATGTTCATACAGATGGCTGTGTAGATATTTCCATGTTCATCCATATGGCTGTGTAGATATATCCATGTTCATACAGATGGCATTGAAGATATTTCCATGTTTATACAGATAGCGGTGTAGATATTTCCATGTTCATACAGATAGCGGTGTAGATATTTCCATGTTCATACAGATAGTGGTGTAGATATTTCCATGTTTATACAGATGGCGGTGTAGATATTTCCATGTTCATACAGATAGCAGTGTAGTTATTTCCATGTGTGAAGAGATAGCTGTGTAGATATTTCCATGTATATGCAGATAGCTGTGAAGATATTTCCATTTTCATGCAGATTGCGGTTTAGATATTTCCATGTTCAAACAGATAGCGGTGTAGATATTTCCATGTTCATACAGATAGCGGTGTAGATATTTCCATGTTTTTACAGATAGTGGTGAAGATGTATGCATGTTTACACAGATAGCGGTGTAGATATTTCCATGTTCATACAGATAACGGTGTAGATATTTCCATGTTCATCCAGATGGCTGTGTAGATATATCCATGTTCATACAGATAGCGGTGTAGATATTTCCATGTTCATACAGATAGTGCTGTAGATATTTCCATGTTCATACAGATAGCGGTGCAGCTATTTCCATGTTCATACAGATAGCGGTGTAGATATTTCCATGTTCAAACAGATAGCGGTGTAGATATTTCCAAGTTCATACAGAAGGCGGTGTAGATATTTCCATGTTTATACAGATAGCGGTGTAGATATTTCCATGTTTATACAGATAGCGGTGTAGATATTTCCATGTTTATACAGATAGCGGTGTAGATATTTCCATGTCCATCCAGATGGCTGTGTAGATATATCCATGTTCATACAGATGGCGGTGAAGATAATTCCATGTTCATACAGATAGCGGTGTAGATATTTCCAAGTTCATACAGAAGGCGGTGTAGATATTTCCATGTTCATACCGATAGCGGTGTAGTTATTTCCATGTGTAAAGAGATAGCTGTGTAGATATTTCCATGTATATGCAGATAGCTGTGTAGATATTTCCGTTTTCAGGCAGATAGCGATTTAGATATTTCCATATTCAAACAGATAGCGGTGTAGATATTTCCATGTTCATACAGATAGCGGTGTAGATATTTCCATGTTCGTACAGATAGTGGTGTAGATCTTTCCACGTTCATACAGATGGCGGTGCAGCTATTTCCATGTTCATACAGAGAGCGATGTAGTTATTTCCATGATCATACAGATAGCGGTGTAGATATTTCCATGTTCATACAGATAGCGGTGCTGATATTTCCATGTTTATACAGGTAGCGGTGCAGATGTTTCCTTGTTTATACAGATATCGGTGTAGATATTTCCATGTTTATAAAGATAGCGTTGTAGATATTTCCAGCTTTATACAGATAGCGGTGTATATAACTCCATCTTAATACAGATGGAGGTGTAGTTATTTATATGTTCATACAGATGGCGGAGCAGATATTTCCATGTTCATACAGATGGCGGTGTAGATATTTGCATGTTCATACAGATGGCGGTAGAGCTATTTCCATGTTCATGGAGATAGCTTTGTAGATATTTCCATGTTAATCCAGATGGCTGTGTAGAGATATCCATGTTCAGACAGATGGCGGTGAAGATATTTCCATGTTCATACAGATAGCGGTGTAGATATTTCCATGCTCATACAGACAGTGGTGTAGATATTTCCATGTTCATACAGATAGGGGGGCTGGTATTTCCATGTTCATACAGATAGCGGTGCTGATATTTCCATGTTTATACAGGTAGCGGTGTAGATATTTCCAGGTTTATACAGATAGCGGTGTAGACATTTCCATGTTTATACAGATAGCGGTGTAGATATTTCCATGTTTATACAGATAGCGGTGTAGATATCACTATCTTTATACAGATGGCAGTGTAGATATATATATGTTCATACAGACGGCCATGCAAATATTTCCATGTTCATACAGATGGCGGTGTAGATATATCCATGTTCATACAGATAGCGGTGTAGTTATTTCCATGTGTAAAGAGATAGCTGTGTAGATATTTCTATGTATATGCAGATAGCTGTGTAGATATTTCCATTTTCATGCAGATAGCGGTTTAGATATTTCCATGTTCAAACAGATAGCGGTGTAGATATTTCCATGTTCATACAGATAGCTTTGTAGATATATCCATGTTTATACAGTTAGCGGCGAAGATGTATTCATGTTTACACAGATAGCGGTGTAGATATTTCCATGTTTATACAGATAGCGGTGTAGATATTTCCATGTTCATCCAGATGGCTGTGTAGATATATCCATGTTCATACAGATAGTGGTGTAGATATTTCCATGTTCATACAGATAGTGCTGTAGATATTTCCATGTTCATACAGATAGCGGTGCAGCTATTTCCATGTTCATACAGATAGCGGTGTAGATATTTCCATGTTCGTATAGATAGCGGTGTAGATATTTCCATGTTCATACAGATAGCGGTGCTTATATTTCCATGTTTATACAGATAGCGGTGTAGATATTTCCATGTTTATACAGATAGCGGTGTAGATATTTCCATGTTTATAGAGATAGCGGTGTAGATATTTCCAAGTTTATACAGATAGCGGTGTAGATATCTCCATCTTAATACAGATTGCGGTGCAGATATTTATAAGTTCATACAGATGGCTGTGCAGATATTTCCATGTTCATACAGATGGCTGTGTTGATATTTCCATGTTTATAGAGATAGTGGTGTAGTTATTTCCATGTGTAAAGGGATAGCTTTGTAGATATTTCCATGTATATGCAGATAGCGGTGTAGATATTTCCATGTTCATACAGATAGCGGTGTAGATATTTCCATGTTCATCCAGATGGCTGTGTAGATATATCCATGTTCATACAGATAGGGGTGTAGATATTTCCATTTTCATGCAGATAGTGTTGTAGATATTTCCATGATCATACAGATAGCGGTGCAGCTATTTCCATGTTCATACAGATAGCGATGTAGATATTTCCATGTTCGTACAGATAGCGGTGTAGATATTTCCATGTTCATACAGATAGCAGTGCTTATATTTCCATGTTTATACAGATAGCGGTGTAGATATTTCCATGTTTATAGAGATAGCGGTGCAGATATTTCCATGTTTATACAGATAGCGGTGTAAATATTTCCATGTTTATAAAGATAGCGGTGTAGATATGTCCAGGTTTATACAGACAGCGGTGTAGATATCTCCATCTTAATACAGATGGTGGTGTAGTTATTTATATGTTCATACAGATGGCGGTGCAGATATTTCCATGTTCATACAGATGGCGGTGTAGATATTTGCATGTTCATACAGATGGCGGTATAGCTATTTCCATGTTCATGGAGATAGCGTTGTAGATAATTCCATGTTAATCCAGATGGCTGTGTAGAGATATCCATGTTCATACAGATGGCGGTGAAGATATTTCCATGTTCATACAGATAGCGTTGTAGATATTTCCTTGTTCATACAAATAGTGGTGTAGATATTTCCATGTTCATACAGATAGGGGGGATGATATTTCCATGTTCATACAGATAGCGCTGCTGTTATTTCCATGTTTATACAGGTAGCGGTGTAGATATTTCCAGGTTTATACAGATAGCGGTGTAGACATTTCCATGTTTATACAGATAGCGGTGTAGATATTTCCATGTTTATACAGATAGTGGTGTAGATATCTCTATCTTAATACAGATGGCGGTGTAGATATTTATATGTTCATACAGACGGCCATGCAGATATTTCCATGTTCATACAGATGGCGGTGTAGATATATCCATGTTCATACAGATAGCGGTGCAGTTATTTCCATGTGTAAAGAGATAGCTGTGTAGATATTCCCATGTATATGCAGATAGCTGTGTAGATATTTCCATTTTCATCCAGATAGCGGTTTAGATATTTCCATGTTCAAACAGATAGCGGTGTAGATATTTCCATGTTCATACAGATAGCTTTGTAGATATATCCATGTTTATACAGGTAGTGGCGAAGATGTATGCATGTTTACACAGATAGCGGTGTAGATATTTCCATGTTTATACAGATAGCGGTGTAGATATTTCCATGTTCATCCAGATGGCTGTGTAGATATATCCATGTTCATACAGATAGCGGTGTAGATATTTCCATGTTCATACAGATAGTGCTGTAGATATTTCCATGTTCATACAGATAGCGGTGCAGCTATTTCCATGTTCATACAGATAGCGGTGTAGATATTTCCATGTTCGTAAAGACAGTGGTGTAGATATTTCCATGTTCATACAGATAGCAGTGCTTATATTTCCATGTTTATACAGATAGCGGTGTAGATATTTCCATGTTTATAGAGATAGCGGTGTAGATATATCCAAGTTTATACAGATAGCGGTGTAGATATCACCATCTTAATACAGATTTCGGTGTAGATATTTATATGTTCATACAGATGGCGGTGCAGATATTTCCATGTTCATACAGATGGCGGTGTTGATATTTCCGTGTTTATAGAGATAGTGGTGTAGTTATTTCCATGTGTGAAAAGATAGCTTTGTAGATATTTCCATGTATATGCAGATAGCGGTGTAGATATTTCCATGTTCATACAGATAGCGGTGTAGATATTTCCATGTTCATCCAGATGGCTGTGTAGATATATCCATGTTCATACAGATAGGGGTGTAGATATTTCCATTTTCATGCAGATAGTGCTGTAGATATTTCCATGTTCATACAGATAGCGGTGCAGATATTTCCATGTTCATACGGATACCAGTGTAGATATTTGAATGTTAATACAGATAGTGGTGTAGTTATTTCCATGTTCATACAGATGGCAGTGTAGATATTTCCATGTTCATACAGATAGCCGTGTAGTTATTTCCATGTGTGAAGAGATAGCTGTGTAGATATTTCCATGTATATGCAGATAGCTGTGAAGATATTTCCATTTTCATGCAGACAGCGGTGTAGCTATTCCCATGTTCATACAGATAGCGTTGTAGATATTTCCATGTTCAAACAGATAGCGGTGTAGATATTTCCAGGTTCATACATATAGCGGTGCTTATATTTCCATGTTTATACAGGTAGCGGTGTAGATATTTCCATGTTTATACAGATAGCGGTGTAGATATTTCCATGTTTATACAGATAGCGGTGTAGATATTTCCATGTTCATCCAGATGTCTGTGTAGATATATCCATGTTCATACAGACGGCGGTGAAGATAATTCCATGTTCATACAGTTAGCGGTGTAGATATTTCCATGTTCATACAGAGAGTGGAGTAGATATTTCCATGTTCATACAGATAGAGGGGCTGATATTTCCATGTTCATACAGATAGCGGTGCTGATATTTCCATGTTTATACAGGTAGCGGAGTAGCTATTTCCATATTTATACACATAGCGGTGTAGATATTTCCATGTTTATACAGATAGCGGTGTAGATATCTCCATCTTAATACAGATGGCGGTGTAGATATTTATATGTTCATACAGAAGGCCGTGCAGATATTTCCATGTTCATACAGATGGCGGTGTAGATATTTCCATGTTCATACCGATAGCGGTGTAGTTATTTCCATGTGCAAAGAGATAGCTATGTAGATATTTCCATGTGTATGCAGATAGCTGTGTAGATATTTCCATTTTCATGCAGATAGCGGTTTAGAGATTTCCATGATCAAACAGAGAGAGGTGTAGGTATTTCCATGTTCATACAGATAGCGGTGTAGATATTTCCATGTTTATGCAGATAGCGGTGAAGATGTATGCATGTTTACACAGATTGCGGTGTAGATATTTCCATGTTCATACAGATAGCGGTGTAGATATTTCCATATTCATCCAGATGGCTGTGTAGATATATCCATGTTCATACAGATAGCGGTGTAGATATTTCCATGTTCATACAGATAGTGGTGTAGATATTTCCATGTTCATACAGATAGCGGTGTAGATATTTCCATGTTCATACAGATAGCGGTGTAGATATTTCCATGTTCGTACAGATAGCGGTGTAGATATTTCCATGTTCATACAGATAGCGTTGCTGATATTTCCATGTTTATACAGTCAGCGGTGTGGATATTTCAATGTTTATACAGATAGCGGTGTGGATATTTCCATGTTTATGCAGATAGCGGTGTAGATATTTCCAGGTTTATACAGATAGCGGTGTAGATATCTCCATCTTAATACGGATGGCGGTGTAGATATTTATATGTTCATACCGATGGCGGTGCAGATATTTCCATGTTCATACAGATGGCGGTGTAGCTATTTCCATGTTCATACAGATAGCGGTGTAGCTATATCCATGTTCATGAAGATAGCTGTGTAGATATTTCCATGCTCATCCATATGGCTGTGTAGATATATCCATGTTCATACAGATGGCGGTGAAGATATTTCCATGTTCTTACAGATAGCGGTGTAGACATTTCCATGTTTATACAGATAGCGGTGTAGATATTTTCATGTTTATACAGATAGCTATGTAGATATCTCCATCTTAATACAGATGGCGGTTTAGATATTTATATGTTCATACAGATGGCCGTGCAGATATTTCCATGTTCATACAGATGGCGGTGTAGATATTTCCATGTTCATCCATATGGCTGTGTAGATATATCCATGTTCATACAGATGGCGGTGAAGATATTTCCATGTTCATACAGATAGCGGTGTAGATATTTCCATGTTCATACGGATACCGGTGTAGATATTTCCATGTTCATACAGATAGTGGTGTAGTTATTTCCATGTTCATACAGATGGCGGTGTAGATATTTCCATGTTCATTCAGATAGCCGTGTAGTTATTTCCATGTGTGAAGAGATAGCTGTGTAGATATTTCCATGTATATGCAGATAGCTGTGAAGATATTTCCATTTTCATGCAGACAGCGGTGTAGCTATTTCCATGTTCATACAGATAGCGGTGTAGATATTTCCATGTTCATACAGATGGCTGTGTAGAGATATCCATGTTCATACAGATGGCGATGAAGATATTTCCATGTTCATACAGATAGCGGTGTAGATATTTCCATGTTCATACAGATAGTGCTGTAGATATTTCCATGTTCATTCAGATAGCGGTGCAGCTATTTCCATGTTCATACAGATAGCGGTGTAGATATTTCCATGTTCGTACAGATAGCGGTGTAGATATTTCCATGTTCATACAGATAGCGGTGCTTATATTTCCCTGTTTATACAGATAGCGGTGTAGATATTTCCATGTTTATACAGATAGCGGTGTAGATATTTCCATGTTTATAGAGATAGCGGTGTAGATATTTCCATGTTTATACAGATAGCGGTGTAGATATCTCCATCTTAATACATATTGCGGTGTAGATATTTATATGTTCATACAGATGGCCATGCAGATATTTCCATGTTCATACAGATGGCGGTGTAGATATTTCCGTGTTCATCCATATGGCTGTGTAGATATATCCATGTTCATACAGATGGCGGTGAAGATATTTCCATGTTCATACAGATAGCGGTGTAGATATTTCCATGTTCATACGGATACCGGTGTAGATATTTCCATGTTCATACAGATAGTGTTGTAGTTATTTCCATGTTCATACAGATGGCGGTGTAGATATTTCCATGTTCATACAGATAGCCGTGTAGTTATTTCCATGTGTGAAGAGATAGCTGTGTAGATATTTCCATGTATATGCAGATAGCTGTGAAGATATTTCCATTTTCATGCAGACAGCGGTGTAGCTATTTCCATGTTCATACAGATAGCGGTGTAGATATTTCCATGTTCAAACAGATAGCGGTGTAGATATTTCCATGTTCATACAGATAGCGGTGCTTATATTTCCATGTTTATACAGGTAGCGGTTTAGATATTTCCATGTTTATACAGATAGCGGTGTAGATATTTCCATGTTTATACAGATAGCGGTGTAGATATTTCCATGTTCATCCAGATGGCTGTGTAGATATATCCATGTTCATACAGACGGCGGTGAAGATAATTCCATGTTCATACAGTTAGCGGTGTAGATATTTCCATATTCATACAGATAGTGGTGTAGATATTTCCATGTTCATACAGATAGAGGGGCTGATATATCCATGTTCATACAGATAGCGGTGCTGATATTTCCATGTTTATACAGGTAGCGGTGTAGATATTTCCATGTTTATACAGATAGCGGTGTAGATATTTCCATGTTTATACAGATAGCGGTGTAGATATCTGCATCTTAATACAGATGGCGCTGTAGATATTTATATGTTCATACAGAAGGCCGTGCAGATATTTCCATGTTCATACAGATGGCGGTGTAGATATTTCCATGTTCATACTGATAGCGGTGTAGTTATTTCCATGTGCAAAGAGATATCTAAGTAGATATTTCCATGTGTATGCAGATAGCTGTGTAGATGTTTCCATTTTCATGCAGATAGTGGTTTAGAGATTTCCATGTTCAAACAGAAAGCGGTGTAGGTATTTCCATGTTCATACAGATAGCGGTGTAGATATTTCCATGTTTATACAGATAGCGGTGAAGATGTATGCATGTTTACACTGATAGCGGTGTAGATATTTCCATGTATTTACAGATAGCGGTGTACATATTTCCATATTCATCCAGATGGCTGTGTAGATATATCCATGTTCATACAGATAGCGGTGTAGATATTTCCATGTTCATACAGATAGTGGTGTAGATATTTCCATGTTCATACAGATAGCGGTGTATCTATTTCCATGTTCATTCAGATAGCGGTGTAGATATTTCCATGTTCGTACAGATAGCGGTGTAGATATTTCCATGTTCATACAGATAGCGGTGCTGATATTTCCATGTTTATACAGTCAGCGGTGTGGATATTTCAATGTTTATACAGATAGCGGTGTGGATATTTCCATGTTTATGGAGATAGCGGTGTAGATATTTCCAGGTTTATACAGATAGCGGTGTAGATATCTCCATCTTAATACGGATGGCGGTGTAGATATTTATATGTTCATACCGATGGTGGTGCAGATATTTCCATGTTCATACAGATGGCAGTGTAGCTATTTCCATGTTCATACAGATAGCGGTGTAGCTATATCCATGTTCATGAAGATAGCGGTGTAGATATTTCCATGTTCATCCATATGGCTGTGTAGATATATCCATGTTCATACAGATGGCTGTGAAGATATTTCCATGTTCATACAGATAGCGGTGTAGATATTTCCATGTTCATACAGATAGCGGTGTGGATATTTCCATGTTCATCCAGATGGCTGTGAAGATATATCCATGTTCATACAGATGGCGATGAAGATATTTCCATGTACATACACATAGCGGTGTAGATATTTCCATGTTCATACAGATAGCGGTGTAGATATTTCCATGTTCATACCGATAGTGGTGTAGATATTTCCATGTTCATACAGATGGAGGTGTAGATATTTATATGTTCATACAGACGGCGGTGCAGATATTTCCATGTTCATACAGATGTCAGTGTAGATATTTCCATGTTTTTAGAGATAGTGGTGTAGTTATTTCCATGTGTAAAGAGATAGCTTTATAGATATTTCCATGTATATGCAGATAGCTGAGTAGATATTTCCATTTTCATGCAGATAGCATTGTAGATATTTCCATGTTCAAACAGATAGCGGTGTAGATATTTCCATGTTCATACAGATATTGGTGTAGATATTTCCATTTTCATACAGATAGCGGTGTAGCTATTTCCATGTTCATACAGATAGCGGTGTAGATATTTCCATGTTCATACAGATAGCGGTGTATATATTTCCTTGTTCATACAGGTAGTGGTGTAGATATTTCCATGTTCATACAGATAGAGGGGGTGATAATTCCATGTTCATACTGATAGCGGTGCTGATATTTCCATGTTTATACAGGTAGCGGTGTAGATATTTCCAAGTTTATACAGATAGCGGTGTAGACATTTCCATGTTTATACAGATAGCGGTGTAGATATTTCCATGTTTATACAGATAGCGGTGTAGATATCTCCATCTTAATACAGATGGCGGTGTAGATATTTATGTGTTCATACAGAAGGCCGTGCAGATATTTCCATGTTCATACAGATGGCGGTGTAGATATTTCCATGTTCATACCGATAGCGGTGTAGTTATTTCCATGTGTAAAGAGATAGCTGTGTAGATATTTCCATGTATATGCAGATAGCTGTGTAGATATTTCCATTTTCATGCAGATAGCGGTTTAGATATTTCCATTTTCAAACAGATAGCGGTGTAGATATATCCATGTTTATACAGATAGCGGTGAAGATGTATGCATGTTTTCACAGATAGCGGTGTAGATATTTCCATGTTCATACAGATAGCGGTGTAGATATTTCCATGTTCATCCAGATGGCTGTGTAGATATATCCATCTTCATACAGATAGGGGTGTAGATATTTCCATGTTCATACAGATAGTGCTGTAGATATTTCCATGTTCATACAGATAGCGGTGCAGCTATTTCCATGTTCATACAGATAGCGGTGTAGATATTTCCATCTTCGTACAGATAGCGGTGTTGATATTTCCATGTTCATACGGATAGCGGTGCTGATATTTCCATGTTTATACAGGTAGCGGTGCAGATATTTCCATGTTTATACAGATAACGGTGTAGATATTTCCATGTTTATACAGATAGCGGTGTAGATATTTCCAGGTTTATACAGAGAGCGGTGTAGATGTCTCCATCGTACTACAGATGGCGGTGTAGTTATTTATATGTTCATACAGATGGCGGTGCAGATATTTCCATGTTCATACAGATGGCGGTGTAGATATTTGCATGTTCATACAGATGGCGGTATAGCTATTTCCATTTTCATGGAGATAGCATTGTAGATATTTCCATGTTAATCCAGATGGCTTTGTAGAGATATCCATGTTCATACAGATGGCGGTGAAGATATTTCCATGTTCATACAGATAGCGGTGTAGATATTTCCATGTTCATACAGATAGTGGTGTAGACATTTCCATTTTCATACAGATAGTGGGGCTGATATTTCCATATTCATACAGATAGCGGTGCTGATATTTCCATGTTTATACAGGTAGCGGTGTAGATATTTCCAGGTTTATACAGATAGCGGTGTAGACATTTCCATGTTTATACAGATAGCGGTGTAGATATTTCCATGTTTATACAGATAGCGGTGTAGATATCTCAATCTTAATACAGATGGCGGTGTAGATATTTATATGTTCATACAGATGGCCATGCAGATATTTCAATGTTAATACAGATGGCGGTGTAGAAATATCCATGTTCATACAGATAGCGGTGTAGTTATTTCCATGTGTAAAGAGATAGCTGTGTAGATATTTCCATGTATATGCAGATAGCTGTGTAGATATTTCGATTTTCATGCAGATAGCGGTTTAGATATTTCCATGTTCAAACAGATAGCGGTGTAGATATTTCCATGTTCATACAGAAAGCTTTGTAGATATATCCATGTTTATACAGATAGCGGCGAAGATGTATGCATGTTTACACAGATAGCGGTGTAGATTTTTCCATGTTTATTCAGATAGCGGTGTAGATATTGCCATGTTCATCCAGATGGCTGTGTAGATATATCCATGTTCATACAGATAGCGGTGTAGATATTTCCGTGTTCATACAGATAGTGCTGTAGACATTTCCATGTTCATACAGATAGCGGTGCAGCTATTTCCATGTTCATACAGATAGCAGTGTAGATATTTCCATGTTCGTACAGATAGCGGTGTAGATATTTCCATGTTCATACAGATAGCGTTGCAGCTATTTCCATGTTTATACAGATAGCGGTGTAGATATTTCTATGTTTATATAGATAGCGGTGTAGATTTTTCCATGTTTATATAGATAGCGGTGTAGATATTTCCAAGTTTATACAGATAGTGGTGTAGATATCTCCATCTTAATACAGATGGCGGTGTAGATATTTATATGTTCATAGAGATGGCGGTGCAGATATTTCCATGTTCATACAGATGGCGGTGTTGATATTTCCATGTTTATAGGGATAGTGGTGTAGTTATTTCCATGTGTAAAGAGATAGCTTTGTAGATATTTCCATGTATATTCAGATAGCTGTGTAGATATTTCCATTTTCATGCAGATAGCGGTGTAGATATTTCCATGTTCATACAGATAGCGGTGTAGATATTTCCATGTTCATACAGATAGAGGTGTAGATATTTCCATGTTCATACAGATAGCGGTGTAGCTATTTCCATGTTCATACAGAAAGCGGTGTAGATATTTCCATGTTCATCCAGATGGCTGTGTAGATATATCCATGTTCATACAGATGGCGGTGAAGATATTTCCATGTTCATACAGATAGCGGTGTAGATATTTCCATGTTCATACAGATAGTGGTGTAGATATTTCCATGTTCATACAGATAGAGGGGCTGATATTTCCATGTTCATACAGATAGCGGTGCTGATATTTCCATGTTTATACAGGTAGCGGTGTAGATATTTCCAAGTTTATACAGATAGCGGTGTAGACATTTCCATGTTTATACAGATAGCGGTGTAGATATTTTCATGTTTATACAGATAGCGGTGTAGATAACTCCATCTTAATACAGATGGCGGTTTAGATATTTATATGTTCATACAGACGGCCGTGCAGATATTTCCATGTTCATACAGATGGCGGTGTAGATATTTCCATGTTCATCCATATGGCTGTGTAGATATATCCATGTTCATACAGATGGCGGTGAAGATATTTCCATGTTCATACAGATAGCTGTGTAGATATTTCCATGTTCATACGGATACCGGTGTAGATATTTCCATGTTCATACAGATAGTGGTGTAGTTATTTCCATGTTCATACAGATGGCAGTGTAGCTATTTCCATGTTCATACAGATAGCGGTGTAGCTATATCCATGTTCATGAAGATAGCGGTGTAGATATTTCCATGTTCATCCATATGGCTGTGTAGATATATCCATGTTCATACAGATGGCTGTGAAGATATTTCCATGTTCATACAGATAGCGGTGTAGATATTTCCATGTTCATACAGATAGCGGTGTGGATATTTCCATGTTCATCCAGATGGCTGTGAAGATATATCCATGTTCATACAGATGGCGATGAAGATATTTCCATGTACATACAGATAGCGGTGTAGATATTTCCATGTTCATACAGATAGCGGTGTAGATATTTCCATGTTCATACCGATAGTGGTGTAGATATTTCCATGTTCATACAGATGGAGGTGTAGATATTTATATGTTCATACAGACGGCGGTGCAGATATTTCCATGTTCATACAGATGTCAGTGTAGATATTTCCATGTTTTTAGAGATAGTGGTGTAGTTATTTCGATGTGTAAAGAGATATCTTTATAGATATTTCCATGTATATGCAGATAGCTGTGTGGATATTTCCATTTTCATGCAGATAGCAGTGTAGATATTTCCATGTTCAAATAGATAGCGGTGTAGATATTTCCATGTTCATACAGATATTGGTGTAGATATTTCCATTTTCATACAGATAGCGGTGTAGCTATTTCCATGTTCATACAGATAGCGGTGTAGATATTTCCATGTTCATCCAGATGGCTGTGTAGATATCTCCATGTTCATACAGATGGCGGTGAAGATATTTCAATGTTCATACAGATAGCGGTGTATATATTTCCTTGTTCATACAGATAGTGGTGTAGATATTTCCATGTTCATACAGATAGAGGGGGTGATATTTCCATGTTCATACAGATAGCGGTGCTGATATTTCCATGTTTATACAGGTAGCGGTGTAGATATTTCCAAGTTTATACAGATAGCGGTGTAGACATTTCCATGTTTATACAGATAGCGGTGTAGATATTTCCATGTTTATACAGATAGCGGTGTAGATATCTCCATCTTAATACAGATGGCGGTGTAGATATTTATATGTTCATACAGAAGGCCGTGCAGATATTTCCATGTTCATACAGATGGCGGTGTAGATATTTCCATGTTCATACCGATAGCGGTGTAGTTATTTCCATGTGTAAAGAGATAGCTGTGTAGATATTTCCATGTATATGCAGATAGCTGTGTAGATATTTCCATTTTCATGCAGATAGCGGTTTAGATATTTCCATTTTCAAACAGATAGCGGTGTAGATATATCCATGTTTATACAGATAGCGGTGAAGATGTATGCATGTTTTCACAGATAGCGGTGTAGATATTTCCATGTTCATACAGATAGCGGTGTAGATATTTCCATGTTCATCCAGATGGCTGTGTAGATATATCCATCTTCATACAGATAGGGGTGTAGATATTTCCATGTTCATACAGATAGTGCTGTAGATATTTCCATGTTCATACAGATAGCGGTGCAGCTATTTCCATGTTCATACAGTTAGCGGTGTAGATATTTCCATCTTCGTACAGATAGCGGTGTTGATATTTCCATGTTCATACGGATAGCGGTGCTGATATTTCCATGTTTATACAGGTAGCGGTGCAGATATTTCCATGTTTATACAGATAACGGTATAGATATTTCCATGTTTATACAGACAGCGGTGTAGATATTTCCATGTTTATGCAGATAGCGGTGTAGATATTTCCATGTTCATACAGATAGCGTTGTAAATATTTCCATGTTTATACAGATAGCGGAGTAGATATTTCCATGTTTATAGAGATAGCGTTTTAGATATTTCCATGTTTATACATATAGCGGTATAGATATTTCAATGTTTAAACAGATGGCGGTGTAGATATTTCCATGTTTATACAGGTGGCGGTGTAGTTATTTCCATATTCATACAGATGGCGTTGTAGATATTTCAATGTTCATACAGATGGCGGTGTAGATATTTCCATGTTCATACAGATGTCGGTGTAGATATTTCCATGTTCACACAGATGTCGGTGTAGTTATTTCCATGTTCATACAGATGACGTTGTTGATATTTCCATGTTCATACCGAGGGCGGTGTAGATATTTCTATGTTTATAGAGATGGCGGTGTAGATATTTCCAAGTTTATACAGATGGCAGTGTAGATATTTCCATGTTCATACAGATAGCGGTGTAGATATTTCCATGTTTATGGAGATATCGGTGTAGATATTTCCATGTTTATACAGATAGTGGTGTAGATATTTCCATGATTACACAGATAGCGGTGAAGATATTTCCATGTTTATACAGACATCGGTGTAGATATTTCCATGTTTATACAGAGAGCATTGTAGATATTTCCATGTTTATAGAGTTAGCGGTGTAGATATTTCCCTGTTTTACAGATAGCAGAGTAGATATTTCCATGTTTATACAGATAGCAGTGCAGACATTTCCATGTTTATACCGATAGCGGTGTAGATATTTCTGTGTTTATACATATAACGGTGTAGATATTTCCATGATCATACAGATGGCGGTGTGAATATTTCCATTTTGATACAGACTGGGAGTAGATATTTTCATGTTTATACAGATGACGGTGTAGATATTTACATGTTTATAGACATGGCGGTGTAGATATTTCCATGTTTTTACACATAGCAGTGTCGATATTTCCATGTTTATGGAGATATCGGTATAGGTATTTCCATGTTTATAGAGAGAGCGTTGTAGATATTTCCATGTTTATACAGATAGCGGTGTAGATATTTCCCTGTTTTACAGATAGCAGTGTAGATATTTCCATGTTTATACAGATAGCGGTTTAGATATTTACATGTACATACAGATAGCGGTGTAGATATTCCCATGTTTATTCAGATGGCAATGTAGATATTTACATGTTTATAGGGATGGCAGTGTAGATATTTCCTTGTATTGACAGATAGCTGTGTAGATATTTCCATTTTTATACAGATAGTGCTGAAGATATTTCCATGATTATACAGATAGTGGTGTAGATATTTCCATGTTCATACAGATAGCGGTGTAGATATTTCCATGTTCATCCATATGGCTGTGTAGATATATCCATGTTCATACAGATGGCGGTGAAGATATTTCCATGTTCATACAGATAGCGGTGTAGATATTTCCATGTTCATACAGATAGCGGTGTAGATATTTCCATGTTCATACAGATAGTGGTGTAGATATTTCCATGTTTATACAGATGGCGGTGGAGATATTTCCATGTTCATACAGATAGCGGTGTAGTTATTTCCATGTGTGAAGAGATAGCTGTGTAGATATTTCCATGTATATGCAGATAGCTGTGAAGATATTTCCATTTTCATGCAGATTGCGGTTTAGATATTTCCATGTTCAAACAGATAGCGGTGTAGATATTTCCATGTTCATACAGATAGCGGTGTAGATATTTCCATGTTTATACAGATAGCGGTGAAGGTGTATGCATGTTTACACAGATAGCGGTGTAGATATTTCCATGTTCATACAGATAGCGGTGTAGATATTTCCATGTTCATCCAGATGGCTGTGAAGATATATCCATGTTCATACAAATAGCGGTGTAGATATTTCCATGTTCATACAGATAGTGCTGTAGACATTTCCATGTTCATACAGATAGCGGTGTAGCTATTTCCATGTTCATACAGATAGCGGTGTAGATATTTCCATGTTCAAACAGATAGCGGTGTAGTTATTTCCATGTTCATACAGATAGCGGTGCTTATATTTCCATGTTTATACAGGTAGCGGTGTAGATATTTCCATGTTTATACAGATAGCGGTGTAGATATTTCCATGTTTATACAGATAGCGGTGTAGATATTTCCATGTCCATCCAGATGGATGTGTAGATATATCCATGTTCATACAGATGGCGGTGAAGATAATTCCATGTTCATACAGATAGCGGTGTAGACATTTCCATGTTCATACAGATGGCGGTGTAGATATTTCCATGTTCATACCAATAGCGGTGTAGTTATTTCCATGTGTAAAGAGATAGCTGTGTAGATATTTCCACGTATATGCAGATAGCTGTGTAGATATTTCCATTTTCAGGCAGATAGCGGTTTAGATATTTCCATGTTCAAACAGATAGCGCTGTAGGTATTTCCATGTTCATACAGATAGCGGTGTAGATATTTCCATGTTCATACAGATAGTGGTGTAGCTATTTCCATGTTCATGCAGATAGCGGTGTAGATATTTCCATGTTCATCCATATGGCTGTGTAGATATATCCATGTTCATACAGATGGCGGTGAAGATATTTCCATGTTCATACAGATAGCGGTGTAGATATTTCCATGTTCATACAGATAGCGGTGTAGATATTTCCATGTTCATACAGATAGTGGTGTAGATAATTCCATGTTCATACAGATGGCGGTGTAGATATTTCCATGTTCATACAGAGAGCGATGTAGTTATTTCCATGTGCAAAGAGATAGCTGTGTAGATATTTCCATGTATATGCAGATAGCTGTGTAGATATTTCCATTTTCATGCAGATAGCGGTTTAGATATTTCCATGTTCAAACAGATAGCGGTGTAGATATTTCCATGTTCATACAGATAGCGGTGTAGATATTTCCATGTTTATACAGATAGCGGTGAAGATGTATGCATGTTTACACAGATAGCAGTTTAGATATTTCCATGTTCATACAGATAGTGGTGTAGATATTTCCATGTTCATCCAGATGGCTGTGTAGATATATCCATGTTCATAGAGATAGCGGTGTAGATATTTCCATGTTCATACAGATAGCGGTGTAGATATTTCCATGTTCATACAGATAGCGGTGTAGCTATTTCCATGTTCATACAGATAGCGGTGTAGATATTTCCATGTTCGTACAGATAGCGGTGTAGATATTTCCATGTTTAAACAGGTGGCGGTGTAGTTATTTCCATATTCATACATATGGCGTTGTAGATATTTCAATGTTTATAGAGATGGCGGTGTAGATATTTCCATGTTTATACAGATGGCGGTGTAGGTATTTCCACGTTTATACAGATAGCGGTGTAGGTATTTCCATGCTTCTACAGATAGCGGTGTAGATATTTCCACGTTCATACAGATAGCGTTGTAAATATTTCCATGTTTATACAGATAGCGGTGTAGATAATTCCATGTTTATAGAGATAGCGGTATAGATATTTCCATGTTGATACACATAGCGGTGTAGATATTTCCATGTTTATAGAGATAGCGGTGTAGATATTTCCATGTTTATAGAGATAGTGGTGTAGATATTTCCATGTTTATAGAGATAGTGGTGTAGATATTTCCATGATTATAGAGATTGTGGTGTAGTTATTTCCATGTTTATAGAGATAGCAGTGTAGAAATTTCCGTTTCACAGAAAGCAGTGCAGATATTTCCATGTTTATACAGATAGCGGTGTAGATATTTCCATGTTTATACAGATGGCAGTGTAGATATTTCCATGTTTATAGAGATGGCGGTGTAGATATTTCCTTGTTTATTCACATAGCGGTTTAAATATTTCGATGTTTATAGAGATAAGTTTGTAGTTATTTCCATGTTCATACTGATAGCGGTGTAGATATTTCCATGTTCATACAGAAGGCGGTGTAGATATTTCCATCTTCATACAGATGGCGGTGAAGATATTTGCATGTTCATACAGATGGCGGTGTAGATATTTCCATGTTCATACAGATGTCGGTGTAGATATTTCCATGTTCACACAGATGTCTGTGTAGTTATTTCCATGTTCATACTGATGACGTTGTTGATATTTCCATGTTCATACCGAGGGCGGTGTAGATATTTCCATGTTTATAGAGATGGTGGTGTAGATATTTCCAAGTTTATACAGATGGCAGTGTAGATATTTCCATGTTCATACAGATAGCGGTGTAGATATTTCCATGTTTATGGAGATATCGGTGTAGATATTTCCATGTTTATACAGATAGCGGTGTAGATATTTCCATGATTACACAGATAGCGGTGAAGATATTTCCATGTTTATACAGACAGCGGTGTAGATATTTCCATGTTTATACAGAGAGCATTGTAGATATTTCCATGTTTATAGAGTTAGCGGTGTAGATATTTCCCTGTTTTACAGATAGCAGAGTAGATATTTCCATGTTTATACAGATAGCAGTGCAGACATTTCCATGTTTATACCGATAGCGGTGTAGATATTTCTGTGTTTATACATATAACGGTGTAGATATTTCCATGATCATACAGATGGCGGTGTGGATATTTCCATTTTGATACAGACTGGGTGTAGATATTTTCATGTTTATACAGATGACGGTGTAGATATTTACATGTTTATAGACATGGCGGTGTAGATATTTCCATGTTTTTACACATAGCAGTGTCGATATTTCCATGTTTATGGAGATATCGGTGTAGGTATTTCCATGTTTATAGAGAGAGCGTTGTAGATATTTCCATGTTTATACAGATAGCGGTGTAGATATTTCCATGTTCATACAGATAGCGGTGTAGATATTTCCATGTTCATACAGAAAGCGGTGCTGATATTTCCATGTTCATACAGATAGCGGTGTAGTTATTTCCATGTGTGAAGAGATAGCTGTGTAGATATTTCCATGTATATGCAGATAGCTGTGAAGATATTTCCATTTTCATGCAGATTGCGGTTTAGATATTTCCATGTTCAAACAGATAGCGGTGTAGATATTTCCATGTTCATAGAGATGGCGGTGTAGATATTTCCATGTATATACAGATAGCGGTGTAGATTTTTCCATGTTTATACAGATAGCGGTGAAGATGTATGCATGTTTACACAGATAGCGGTGTAGATATTTCCATGTTCATACAGATATCTTTGTAGATATTTCCATGTTCATCCAGATGGCTGTGTAGATATATCCATGTTCATACACATAGCGGTGTAGATATTTCCATGTTCATACAGATAGTGCTGTAGATATTTCCATGTTCATACAGATAGTGGTGTAGCTATTTCGATGTTCATACAGATAGCGGTGTAGTTATTTCCATGTTCATACAGATAGCGGTGCTTATATTTCCATGTTTATACAGGTAGCGGTGTAGATATTTCCATGTTTATACAGATAGCGGTGTAGATATTTCCATGTCCATCCAGATGGATGTGTAGATATATCCATGTTCATACAGATGGCGGTGAAGATAATTCCATGTTCATACAGATAGCGGTGTAGATATTTCCATGTTCATACAGATGGCGGTGTAGATATTTCCATGTTCATACCGATAGCGGTGTAGTTATTTCCATGTGTAAAGAGATAGCTGTGTAGATATTTCCATGTATATGCAGATAGCTGTGTAGATATTTCCATTTTCATGCAGATAGCGGTTTAGATATTTCCATGTTCAAACAGATAGCGGTGTAGGTATTTCCATGTTCATACAGATAGCGGTGTAGATATTTCCATGTTCATACAGATAGTGGTGTAGCTATTTCCATGTTCATGCAGATAGCGGTGTAGATATTTCCATGTTCATCCATATGGCTGTGTAGATATATCCATGTTCATACAGATGGCGGTGAAGATATTTCCATGTTCATACAGATAGCGGTGTAGATATTTCCATGTTCATACAGATAGCGGTGTAGATATATCCATGTTCATACAGATAGTGGTGTAGATATTTCCATGTTCATACAGATGGCGGTGTAGATATTTCCATGTTCATACAGAGAGCGATGTAGTTATTTCCATGTGCAAAGAGATAGCTGTGTAGATATTTCCATGTATATGCAGATAGCTGTGTAGATATTTCCATTTTCATGCAGATAGCGGTTTAGATATTTCCATGTTCAAACAGATAGCGGTGTAGATATTTCCATGTTCATACAGATAGCGGTGTAGATATTTCCATGTTTATACAGATAGCGGTGAAGATGTATGCATGTTTACACAGATAGCAGTGTAGATATTTCCATGTTCATACAGATAGCGGTGTAGATATTTCCATGTTCATCCAGATGGCTGTGTAGATATATCCAAGTTCATAGAGATAGCGGTGTAGTTATTTCCATGTTCATACAGATAGCGGTGTAGATATTTCCATGTTCATAGAGATAGCGGTGAAGCTATTTCCATGTTCATACAGATAGCGGTGTAGATATTTCCATGTTCGTACAGATAGCGGTGTAGATATTTCCATGTTCATACAGATAGCGGTGCTGATATTTCCATGTTTATACAGGTAGCGGTGCAGATATTTCCCTGTTTATACAGATAGCGGTATAGATATTTCCATGTTCATACAGATAGCGGTGTAGATATTTCCATGTTCATACAGATAGCGGTGAAGCTATTTCCATGTTCATACAGATAGCGGTGTAGATATTTCCATGTTCATACAGATAGCGGTGTAGATATTTCCATGTTCATACAGATAGCGGTGTAGCTATTTCCATGTTCATACAGATAGCGATGTAGATATTTCCATGTTCATCCAGATGGCTGTGTAGCTATTTCCATGTTCATACAGATAGCGGTGCTGATATTTCCATGTTTATACTGGTAGTGGTGTAGATATTTCCATGTTTATACAGAAACCGGTGTAGATATTTCCATGTTTATACAGATATCGGTGTAGATATTTCCATGTTTATACAGAAACCGGTGTAGATATCTCCATCTTAATACAGATGGCGGTGTAGATATTTATATGTTCATACAGATGGCGGTGCAGATATTTCCATGTTCATACAGATGGCGGTGTAGATATTTCCATGTTTATAGAGATAGCAGTGTAGTTATTTCCATGTGTAAAGAGATAGCTTTGTAGATATTTCCATGTATATGCAGATAGCTGTGTAGATATTTCCATTTTCATGCAGATTGCGGTGAAGATGTATGCATGTTTACACAGATAGCGGTGTAGATATTTCCATGTTCATACAGATAGCAGTGTAGATATTTCCATGTTTACAGAGATAGCGGTGTAGATATTTCGATGTTGATAGAGATAGCGATGAAGTAATTTCCATGTTTATACGGATAGCTGTGTAGATATTTCCTTGTATATAAAGATAGCGGTATAGATATTTCCATGTTTATGCAGATGGCAGTGTAGAAATTTCCATCTTTATACAGATAGAGGTGAAGGTATTTCCATGTTAATACAGAAAGCAGTGTAGATATTTCCATGTTTTTACAGATAGCGGTGTAGGTATTCCCATGTTTATACAGACGGCGGTGTAGATATTTGCATCTTTAGAGAGATCGCGGTGTAGATATTTCCATGCTCATACGGATGATGGTTTAGATATTTCCCTGTTTATAGAGGTGGCAGTGTAGATATTTCCATATTTATAGACATGGCGTTGTAGATATTTCCTTGTTTAAACAGATAGCAGTGTAGATATTTCCATGTTTATAGAGATAGTGGTGTAGATATTTCCATGTTCATACAGATGGCGGTGTACATATTTCCATGTTCATACAGATGGCAGTGTAGATATTTCCATCTTTATAGAGATAGCGGTTTAGATACTTGCAATTTTATACCGATGGCGCTGTAGATATTTTCATATTCATACACATAGCGGTGTAGATATTTCCATGTTTATACAGATGGCAGTGTAGATATTTCCTTCTTTATACAGATAGCGGTGTAGACATTTCCATGTTATAGAGATAGCGATGTAGATATTTCCATGTTTATACAGATAGGGATGTACATATTACCATGTTCTTACAGATAGCTGTGTAGATATTTCCATATTTATGCAGATGGCGGTGTAGACATTTCCATGTTTATAGAGATGGCGTTGTAGATATTTCCTTGTTTGTACAGAGAGCTGTTTAGATATTTCCAAGTCATAGAGGTAGCGTTTTAGATATTTCCATGTTTATACAGATAGCGGTGTAGATATTTCCAAGTTTATACAGATAGCGGTGAAGATTTTTCCATGTTTATTGAGATAGCGGTGTAGATATTTCCAAGTTTATACAGATAGCGGTGTAGCTATTTCCATGTTTGTACAGATAGCACTGTAGATATTTCCATGTTTATTCAGATAGCGGTGTAGATATTTCCATGTTTATACAGATAGCGGTGTAGCTATTTCCATGTTTGTACAGATAGCACTGCAGATATTTCCATGTTTATTCAGATAGCGGTGTAGATATTTCCATGTTTATTCAGATAGCGGAGTAGATATTTCCTTGTTTATACAGATAGTGGGGTAGATATTTCCATGTCCATACAGATAGCGGTGTAGATAATTCCATCTTTATACAGATGGCTGTGTAGATATTTCCATGTTCATACAGATAGCGGTGTAGATATTTCCATCTTTATACACATGGCGGTGTAGATATTTCCAAGTTCATAAGATGGCAGTCTATGTATTTCAATCTTTATAGAGATGGCAGTGTAGATATTTCCATGATTATAGAGATAGTGGTGTAGATATTTCCATCTTTTAGAGATAGCGTTGTAGATATTTCCCTGTTTCACAGATAAGTGTAGATATTTCCATGTTTATACAGAGAGTGGTGTAGATATTTCCGTGTTCATACAGATAGCGGTGTAGATATTTCTTGTTCATACAGATAGCGGTGTAGATATTTCCATGTTCATACAGATGTTGGTGTAGATATTTCCATGTTCATACAGATGGCGGTGTAGATATTTCCATGTTCATACAGATGGCGTGAAGATATTTCAGTGTTCATACAGATGGCTGTGTAGATATTTCCATGTTCATACCGATGGTGGTGTAGATATTTCCATGTTCATACTGATGGCGCTGTAGCTATTTCCATGTTTATACAGATGGCAGTGTAGGTATTTCCATGTTTATAGATTTAGTGGTGTAGATATTTCCATGTTTATAGAGTTAGTGGTGTAGATATTTGCATGTTTATACAGATAGCGGTGAAGATATTTCCGTGTTCATACAGATGGCGGTGTAGATATTTCCATGTTTATAGAGATAGTGGTGTAGATATTTCCACATTTATACCGATTGCGGTGTAGATATTTCCATGTTTAAAGAGATGGCGGTGTAGATATTTCCGTGTTTATACAGATAGCGGTGAAGGAATTTCCATGTTTATACAGATAGCAGTGTAGATATTTCCATGTTTATACAGATAGCGGTGTTGATATTTCCATGTTTATACAGATGGCAGTGTAGATAATTCCATGTTTATAGATATAGCGGTGTACATATTTCCATGTTTATAGAGATAGCGGCATAGATATTTCCATGTTTTTGCAGATAGCGGTGTAGATATTTCCATGTTTATACAGAGAGCACTGTAGATATTTAGATGTTTATAGAGATAGCGGTGTAGATATTTCCCTGTTTTACAGATAGCAATGTAGATATTTCCATGTTTATACAGATAGCGGTGCAGATATTTCCATGTTTATAGAGATAGCTGTGTAGTTATTTCCAAGTTTATACAGATAACGGTGTAGATATTTCCATGTTTATACAGATAGCAGTGTAGATATTTCTGTGTTTATACAGATAGCGGAGTAGGTATTTCCATGTTTACCCAGATAGCGGCGTAGACATTTCCATGTTTACACAGATAGAATTGTAGATATATCCATGTTTATAGAGATGGCCGTGTAGACATTTCCATGTTTATACAGATAGTGGTGAAGATTTTTCCATGTTTATACAGATAGCGGTGTAGATATATCCATCTTTATATGGTTGGCGCTGTAGATATTTCCATGTTTATACAGATGGCGTTGTAGATATTTCCATGTTTATAGAGATGGCGATCTAGATATTTCCATGTTTACAGAGATAGCAGTGTACTTATTTACATGTTTATAGAGATAGCGGTGTGGATACTTCCATGATTATACAGATAATGGTGTAGAGATTTCCATGTTTATACAGATCGCGGTGTAGATATTTCCATGTTTATGCAGATAGCGGTGTAAATATTTTCATGTTTATACAGATAGCGTTGTAGATATTTCCATGTTTATACAGATAGCGCTGTAGATATTTCCATCTTTATGCAGATGGCGGTGTAGATGTTTCCATGTTTGTACAGAAGGCCGTGTAGATATTTCCATGCTTATACAGATGGCAGTGTAGATATTTCCATGTTTTTAGAGATGAAGGTCTAGATATTTCCATGTTTATACAGATAGCGGTGTAGTTATTTCCATGTTTATTGAGATAAGATTGTAGATATTTCCATGTTTATACAGATAGCGGGGTAGATATTTCCATGTTCAAATGGAAAGCGGTGTAGATATTTCCATGATCATACAGATAGCAGTGTAGATATTTCCATGTTCATACAGATAGCGGTGTAGATTTTTCCATTTTCATACAGATGGCAGTACAGATATTTCCAGGTTCATACAGATGGCGGTGAAGATATTTCCATGTTGATACAGAAGGCGGTGTATATATTTCCATGTTGATACAGATGGCGGTGTAGATAATTCCATGTTCTTACAGATGGCGGTGTAGATATTTACATGTTTATACAGAGAGCAGTGTAGTCATTTCCAAGTTTTTACCGATGGCGGTGTAGATATTTCCATGTTTATAGAGATAGCAGTCTAGTTATTTCCATCTCTAAACAGATAACAGTGTAGATATTTCCATATTTATGCAGATAGAGGTGTAGATACTTCTGTGTTCATACAGATAACATAGTAGATATTTCCATGATCATAAAGATGGCGGTGTAGATAATTCCATTTTGATACAGATGGCGGTGTAGATATTTCTATGTTTATACAGATGACGGTGTAGATATTTCCATGTTTATACAGATGGCGGTGTAGTTATTTCCATGTTTATAGAGGTAGCGGTGTAGATATTTCCATGTTTACACAGATAGCGGTGTAGATATTTCCATGTTTATACAGATAGCGGTGTAGATATTTCCATGTTTATTCAGATAGCGGTGTAGATATTTCCATGTTTATATAGATAGCGGTGAAGATATTTCCCTGTTTTACAGATAGCAGTGTAGATATTTCCATGTTCATACAGATAGAGGTGTAGATTTTTCCATGCTCCTACAGATGTCGGTGAAGATATTTCCATGTTGATACAGATGGCGGTGTATATATTTCCATGTTGATACAGATGGCGATGTAGATAATTCCATCTTCTTACAGATGTCTGAGTAGTTATTTCCATGTTCATGCAGATGGCGGTGTAGATATTTCCATGTTTATACAGATAGCGGTGTATATATTTAAATGTTCAAACAGATAGCTGTGTAGATATTTCCATGTTTACAGAGATGGCGGTGTAGATATTTCCTTCTTTATAGAGATAGTGTTGTAGATATTTCCATGTTTATACAGATAGCGGAGTAGATATTGCCATGCTTGTACAGATAGCGGTGTAGATAGTTCCATGTTTATACAGATGGCAGTGTGGATATTTCCATGTTTATAAATATAGCGGGGTAGATATTTCAGTGTTTATAGAGATAGCGGTGTAGATATTTCCATGTTTTTACAGATAGCGGTGCAGATATTTCCATGTTTATACAGAGAGCAATGTAGATATTTCCATGTTTATAGAGATAGCGGTGTCAATATTCCCATGTTTACACAGATAGCAGTGAAGATATTTACAAGTTTATACAGATAGCGGTGTAGATATTTCCATGTTTATACAGATATCGGTGTAGATATTTCCATGTTTATACAGATAGCGCTATAGATATTTCCATGTTTGTAGAGATAGCAGGGTATTTATTTCCATGTTTATACAGATATCGGTGTAGATATTTCCATGTTTATACACATAGCAGTGCAGATATTTCTGTGTTTATACAGATAGCCGTGTAGATATTTCCATCATCATTCAGCTGGCGGTGTAGATATTTGCAAGCTGATACAGATGGCGGTGTAGATATTTCCAAGTTTATAGAGATGGCGTACAGATATTTCCATGTTCTCACCGACGGCGGTGTAGATATTTCCATGTTTATAGAGATGGCGGTGTAGATATTTCCATGTTTATACACTTATCGCTGTAGATATTTCCATGTTTATTCAGATAGCAGTGTTGATATTTCCATGTTTATACAAATAGCGGTGTAGATATTTCCATGTTTATAGAGATAGTGGTGTAGATATTTCCATGTTTATAGAGATAGTGGTGTAGATATTTCCATGATTATAGAGATTGTGGTGTAGTTATTTCCATGTTTATAGAGATAGCAGTGTAGAAATTTCCCTGTTTCACAGAAAGCAGTGTAGATATTTCCATGTTTATACAGATAGCGGTGTAGATATTTCCATGTTTATACAGATGGCAGTGTAGATATTTCCATGTTTATAGAGATGGCGGTGTAGATATTTCCTTGTTTATACAGATAGCGGTTTAAATATTTCGATGTTTATAGAGAAAGGTTTGTAGGTATTTCCATGTTCATACAGATAGCGGTGTAGATATTTCCATGTTCATACAGAAGGCGGTGTAGATATTTCCATCTTCATACAGATGGCGGTGAAGATATTTGCATGTTCATACAGATGGCGGTGTAGATATTTCCATGTTCATACAGATGTCGGTGTAGATATTTCCATGTTCACACAGATGTCTGTGTAGTTATTTCCATGTTCATACAGATGACGTTGTTGATATTTCCATGTTCATACCGAGGGCGGTGTAGATATTTCCATGTTTATAGAGATGGCGGTGTAGATATTTCCAAGTTTATACAGATGACAGTGTAGATATTTCCATGTTCATACAGATAGCAGTGTAGATATTTCCATGTTTATGGAGATATCGGTGTAGATATTTCCATGTTTATACAGATAGCGGTGTAGATGTTTCCATGATTACCCAGATAGCGGTGTAGATATTTCCATGTTTATATAGATAGCGGTGTATATATTTACATGTTTATACAGATAGCGGTGAAGATATTTCCATGTTTATACAGACAGCGGTGTAGATATTTCCATGCTTATACAGAGAGCATTGTAGATATTTCCATGTTTATAGAGTTAGCGGTGTAGATATTTCCCTGTTTTACAGATAGCAGAGTAGATATTTCCATGTTTATACAGATAGCAGTGTAGACATTTCCATGTTTATACCGATAGCGGTGTAGATATTTCTGTGTTTATACATATAACGGTGTAGATATTTCCATGATCATACAGATGGCGGTGTGGATATTTCCATTTTGATACAGACTGGGTGTAGATTGTTTCATGTTTATACAGATGACGGTGTAGATATTTACATGTTTATAGACATGGCGGTGTAGATATTTCCATATTTTTACACATAGCATTGTCGATATTTCCATGTTTATGGAGATATCGGTGTAGGTATTTCCATGTTTATAGAGAGAGCGTTGTAGATATTTCCATGTTTATACAGATAGCGGTGTAGATATTTCCCTGATTTACAGATAGCAGTGTAGATATTTCCATGTTTATACAGATAGCGGTGTAGATATTTCCATGTACATACAGATAGCGGTGTAGATATTCCCATGTTTATTCAGAAGGCAATGTAGATATTTACATGTTTATAGGGATGGCGGTGTAGATATTTCCTTGTATTGACAAATAGCTGTGTAGATATTTCCATTTTTATACAGATAGCGCTGAAGATATTTCCATGATTATACAGATAGTGGTGTAGATATTTCCATGTTTATACAGATAGCGGTGTAGATATTTCCATGTTTATACAGATAGCGGTGTAGATATTTCCATGTTTATGGAGATGGCATTATAGTTATTTACTTGTTTATACAGATGGTGGTGTCGATATTTCCATGTTCATACAGATAGCGGTGTAGATATTTCCATATTTATACACATGGCGGTGTAGATATTTCCATGTGCATACAGATGCCGGTGTAGATATTTCAATGTTTATAGAGATGACGGTGTAGATATTTCCATGTTTATACAGATGGCGGTGTAGATATTTCCATGTTTATACCCATAGCGGTGTAGATATTTCCATGTTTATACACATAGCGGTATAGATATTTCTATGTTTACAGAGATATTGGTGTAGATATTTCCATGTTTATAGAGATAGTCGTGTAGATATTTCCATGTTTATAGATATAGCGGTGTCAATTCCCTGTTTCACAGACAGCAGTGTAGATATTGCCATGTTTATTCAGATAGCGGTGTAGATATATCCATGTTTATAGAGATAGCGGTGTAATTATTTCCATCTTTATAGAGATGGCGGTGTAGATATTTCCAAGTTTATACAGATGGCGGTGTAGGTATTTCCATGTTTATACAGATAGCGGTGTAGGTATTTCCATGCTTATACAGATAGCGGTGTAGATATTGTCATGTTTATTAAGGTAGCGGTGTAGATATATCCATGTTTATAGAGATAGCGGTGTAATTATTTCCATGTTCATACAGATAGCGGTGTAGATATTTCCATGTTCATACAGATAGCGGTGTAGATATTTCCATGTTCATACAGATAGCGGTGAAGATATTTCCATGTTCATACAGATAGCGGTGTATATATTTCCATGTTCATACAGATTGCGGTGTAGATTTTTCCATTTTCATACAGATGGCAGTACAGATATTTCCAGGTTCATACAGATGGCGGTGAAGATATTTCCATGTTGATACAGAAGGCGGTCTATATATTTCCATGTTGATACAGATGGCGGTGTAGATAATTCCATGTTCTTACAGATGGCGGTGTAGATATTTACATGTTTATACAGAGAGCAGTGTGGTCATTTCCAAGATTTTGCCGATGGCGGTGTAGATATTTCCATGTTTATAGAGATAGCAGTCTAGTTATTTCCATCTGTAAACAGATAACAGTGTAGATATTTCCATATTTATGCAGATAGAGGTGTAGATACTTCTGTGTTCATACAGATAACATTGTAGATATTTCCATGATCATAAAGATGGCGGTGTAGATAATTCCATTTTGATACAGATGGTGGTGTAGATATTTCTATGTTTATACAGATGACGGTGTAGATATTTCCATGTTTATACAGATGGCGGTGTAGTTATTTCCATGTTTATAGAGATAGCGGTGTAGATATTTCCATGTTTACACAGATAGCGGTGTAGATATTTCCATGTTTATACAGATAGCGGTGTAGATATTTCCATGTTTATGGAGATGGCATTATAGTTATTTACTTGTTTATACAGATGGTGGTGTCGATATTTCCATGTTCATACAGATAGCGGTGTAGATATTTCCATGTTTATACACATGGCGGTGTAGATATTTCCATGTGCATACAGATGCCGGTGTAGATATTTCAATGTTTATAGAGATGACGGTGTAGATATTTCCATGTTTAAACAGATGGCGGGGTAGATATTTCCATGTTTATACCCATAGCGGTGTAGATATTTCCATGTTCATACCGATAGCGTTGTAAATATTTCCATGTTTATACAGATAGCGGTGTAGATATTTCCATGTTTATAGAGATAGCGTTTTAGATATTTCCATGTTTATACATATAGCGGTATAGATATTTCCATGTTTAAACAGATGGCGGTGTAGATATTTCCATGTTTATACAGGTGGCGGTGTAGTTATTTCCATATTCATACAGATGGCGGTGTAGATATTTCCATGTTTATACAGATGGCGGTGTAGGTATTTCCACGTTTATATAGATAGCGGTGTAGTTATTTCCATGCTTCTACAGATAGCGGTGTAGATATTTCCACGTTCATACAGATAGCGTTGTAAATATTTCCATGTTTATACAGATAGCGGTGTAGATATTTCCATGTTTATAGAGATAGCGGTATAGATATTTCCATGTTGATACACATAGCGGTGTAGGTATTTCCATGTTTATAGAGATAGCGGTGTATATATTTCCATGTTTATGCAGATGGCGGTGTAGATATTTCCATGTTTATACAGATGGCGGTGTAGATATTTCCATGTTTATACAGATGGCGGTGTAGATACTTCCATATTTATACAGATGGCGCTGTAGATATTTTCATGTTCATACAGATAGCGGTGTAGATATTTCCATGTTTATAGAGATGGCGCTGTAGATATTTCCTTGTTTATACACATAGCAGTGTAGATATTTCCATGTTTAAAGAGATGGCGGTGTAGATATTTCCATGTTTATACAGGTGGCGGTGTAGTTATTTCCATATTCATACAGATGGCGTTGTAGATATTTCAATGTTTATAGAGATGGCGGTGTAGATATTTCCATGTTCATACAGGTGGCGGTGTAGGTATTTCCACGTTTATATAGATAGCGGTGTAGGTATTTCCATGCTTCTACAGATAGCGGTGTAGATATTTCCACGTTCATACAGATAGCATTGTAAATATTTCCATGTTTATACAGATAGCGGTGTAGATATTTCCATGTTTATAGAGATAGCGGTATAGATATTTCCATGTTGATACACATAGCGGTGTAGATATTTCCATGTTTATAGAGATAGCGGTGTATATATTTCCATGTTTATGCAGATGGCGGTGTAGATATTTCCATGTTTATACAGATGGCGGTGTAGATATTTCCATGTTTATACAGATGGCGATGTAGATACTTCCATATTTATACAGATGGCGCTGTAGATATTTTCATGTTCATACAGATAGCGGTGTAGATATTTCCATGTTTATAGAGATGGCGCTGTAGATATTTCCTTGTTTATACACATAGCAGTGTAGATATTTCCATGTTTAAAGAGATGGCGGTGTAGATATTTCCATGTTTGTACAGGTAGCGGTGAAGATATTTCCATATTTATACAGGTAGCGGTACAGATATGTGAATTCATTAAACCTCTTTTTCTTTATAAATTACCCAGTCTTGGGTATGTCTTTATCAGCAGCATGAAAATTGACTAATACACTCACTGTCCATGAATGATACTCTGTTAGCCCATTTGCATTGTTATAAAGAAATACCTGAGGCTGGGTTATTTATAAAGAAATGAGGTTTATTTGGCTCCTTGTTGTGAAGGCTGTACATGAAGCATAGTACTGGCACCTGCTTCCAGGGAGGGCCTCAGGAACCTTCCAATCATGGTGGAAGGTGAAGGGAAACCAGCATATCACATGGTGAGAACGGAAGCAAGAGAGACAGGGAGGAGGTGTCAGTCTCTTTTAAACAACCAGATATCGCATGAACTCACAGGGTAAGAACTCATTCATTACCAAGAGGACAGCACCAAGCCATTCAGGAGGCATCTATCTCCAACATTGGGGATCACATTTTAACGTGAGATTTGAAGGGGACAAACATCCAAACTATGTCAGATACCAAAGCTGACAATGCTTAGGATCTTTAGCTGTTCCAGGTTCTGGGAAAAGGGAGAGAGTTAGCTTCCCTCGTCTATGCTGTGCTACTCCATATTATATTAGTAATTATTGTTCTCTAAAGGTTTTTGAAAGCAAATAAACAAATGCAAGGCAAAATATACGAAATGCAAGGCAAAACATACGAAATGCAAGGCAAATGCATTAAAAACTTTTGAGTGTTAATATATAGATTTTATTTTATCTTTTTAATTTCTTTTGCTTAACCATATAGATTATGTAGTTTTGATTAACTGGCCATGAAATAGCTCTGCCTACATAGAATTTCCCATGAATAATTGGTTGTGGAGACTTTTGTGTGGGACCCAAATCCTCCCTCAAAACTGAAGTTTGCCCAGCTATTGGGAGTGTTGGCAAATCATGCCTCTCAGCTGATTCTCTCTAGAATTTATTCTCAGGAGATCTAATTAATAACTTGTCAAGCTGATGTCCATCCTTGGGGACAGACAACTCATATCTGAAGAATGGCCAGTGAAAGGTATTAAAACTCCATACTCCTGCCTCAATTTAGGGCAACTCTGAAGGGTCGCCCCAGCTTCTCAGCTCCCCCTTGAGATTAGCTGAGGTATTTGTTGTGACTGCCTCACATCTCAACTCCCTTTGTCCAATTCAGCTTTTTCGCCACAGTTGTTGGCTCCTAGGATTTTACCCAGTTAAATGTTCTCTACACAAATCTCTATCTCAAATCTGCTTTACAGGGAATGTGGCCTCAGACAGGTTTTCATTAGGTTCTGGTCGTAACTCTCATTAGTCATTGATATGATTCGGCTGTGTCTCCACCCGAATCTCACCTTGATTGTAATTATCCCCGCATGTCAAGGATGGAGTCAGGTGGAGATCATTGAATCATAGGGGCGGGTTCCCCCTACTGTTCTCCTGGTAGCGAATAAGTCTCACCAGATCTGATGCTTTTAAAATGGGAGTTTCCCTACACAAGCTTTCTTCTCTGCTACCATTTAAGATGTGCCTTTGCTTCTTTTTTGCCTTCTGCCGTGACTGTGAGGCCTCCCCAGCCATGTGGAATTGTGAGTTCATTAAACCTCTTTCCTTTCTAAATTACCCGGTCTTGGGTATGACTTTATTAGCAGCATGACAACAAACTAGTGCAGTCTGTTCTATAAGCCCAAGTCGGATCACAGAGTCCCGCTTTCTGTTTTTTTTTTCTAGCCCATATTTCTACTAAAACTTGACTCATATAGACTTAAAACAAAATAATGAAGCATGGCTAGTAATTATTTAATATTTTATACGTGTCAGGTACTGTATTTTGTAACTTATCTTTTAATAATCTTTCCAAATCTCTAAAAGGAGAATTCTGCTCTTTTATAGAGAAAACAAGGATGGCTCAATCTTTTGATTTTTATTACAAGCTTTATTTTGTATAACATATAATAAACTAAAAATATTGAAAGTTTAGAAACCATCAGCACACAATCGAGGTGATGGAAATATACTTCACCTCCAGTTTCCTGATGCCTCTTTATAATACATTTCTCTGGCCCCTCATTCCTGGCCCTTAAAAACCACCAAACTGCTTTCTGTCACTGGACAGTAATTTATACAGTCAAAAAATGTATATAAATAAAATTTTACACTATGCACTTTTTTGTCTGACATTTTATGTTTTTTTCTCTGCATGTTTTACCTCTAGAGTCTGCCTTGTTTCACTTAGTATAGTTATTTTGAGATTCATTCATGTTATAGTATGTATCCATAATTAATTCGGATAAAGCAAGTTAATTCATTAATGTATTGATTGATATTTAGACTGTTTCTAGTTTGGGCTATTATGAATACATGTGCTATGAACATTTGTGTTGATATCATTATATGAACACCTACTTTTATCTCTCTTGGGTAAATACCCAGGAGTGCAATGGCTGAGTCTTACGGCAGAAGTATGTTTAACTTTTTAAGGGACTCTTAAACTGTTTTTCAAAGGTTACACTTTTTTGTATTCCCATCAGCAGTGTATGAGAGTTTCAGCTTCTCCACATCCAAGCCAGTGCTTGGCTATTATCAGTCATGCTAATCTTAGCTATTTAAAAATAGATAGTGGCGTCTCATTTTGGTTTTAATTTGCATTGCCCTAAGCATTAATTATGTTGAGCATATGTGCTTATTTACCAAACAAATGTCTACTTTGAAATGTCTGTTCCAGTCTTTCACCCAAGTTTTAAATGGGGTTGTTTGTTTTTCATTATTAAATTTTGAGCTTTTAAAATATATTTTTGATGCAAGCCTTTCATCAGATATATGAATTGCAAATA
Source organism: Gorilla gorilla gorilla (assembly GCF_029281585.2). NCBI lineage: Eukaryota > Metazoa > Chordata > Mammalia > Primates > Hominidae > Gorilla > Gorilla gorilla. Next base: position 76,780,318 of record NC_073244.2, read on the forward strand.
TTTTCTCCCAGCCTGCAGCTTGTCTTTTCAGTCTCTTAATAGATTCTTTTGAAGAGCAGATTCTTTTTTTTAAATTTGATGAGTTCTTCTTATCAATATATTATTATATAAATCATGCTGTGGGGTCATATCAAAGAAAGCTTTGCCTGACTCAAAGTCCCAAATGTTTTCACATCTTCCCTCTCCTCTCCTTTGGGAACTGAGATTACACGTAAATTCAGTTACTTGAAATTTACTGTCTACTATTGCTCTGTTCATGTTTTTTAAAAGTTTATTTTCTCTCTATATTTTATTTTGAGAGGTGTCTATCTTTTCTTCTTTAATGACTAACGTGCTATCAGCCTACCATGTAGCTGGGACTACAGCCGCATGCTACTATGCCCCGCTAATTTTTGTATTTTTAGTAGAGATGGGATTTCACCATATTGGTCAGGCTGGTCCTGAACTCCTGACTTCGTGATCCACCTGCCTCGGCCTCACAAAATGCTGAGATTACAGGCGTGAGCCACTGCGCCCAGCCTCCTTTAGTGTATCTTGCATGTCTCTATTTTAGAACATATAGAATACTGTTTCAATAAGCATTTGAATGTTCTTAACTGATAACTCTGGCACCTTGATTTACTCTGGATCAGTTCTGACTCAGTGATTTTTCTCCTTATTATGAGCCACGTTCTTCTGTCTTTTGTTGTTACTGTTGTGTCTCTGCTAAACTGTGTCTGGATGTCAGATATGGTGACTTTTATCTTATTGAGTGCTGGAAGTATATATAAATATTCTTGATCTTTGTATTGGTATGTATTTAAGTTTAGTTGGAAAGAGTTTGACTCTTTTTGGTCTTGCTTTAAAAATTCATTAGGTGGGATCAGACCAGTTCTCATTTTAGAGCTAATCACTCCCAACTAGTGAGGCAAGATCCTTCTGGGTATCCCTGGGAATCTTGAGGTGTTCCTGGTTTGGCTGATAAAATAAGCACTATTACTGGACCTTGGTGAGCATGTGTACTGTTACTTTTCATCTTATCTGGGTGTTGTTTCCCCAACCGTAGGTACTTTTCTCTAGGCCTGTCCTAACAATTACTTAGCTATGTACTTTAGGGGGACCCTTTGCAGAGCTCTGGAGTTCTCTTTCTGTGCAGCCCCTTCTTCTCGGAAACCTTGTCCTGAGAGCTCATGTCAACATGGTTTCTGTGGACTCTCAGCTCTGTCCCCTCAGCTCAGGGAGAACGATGGGCTCCTCTTGGGCTTTTCTCCTGGAGTAGTGGGCTGGAAAACTTTCTCCAGGCATAAATTAGGGCAGTTGATAGGCTCACCTTGTTTGAGACTGACTTTACAGGGTCTTGCAAACTTTTGTGGCATACATTTTGGCCATTTTTTTCGTTGTTTCAGGAGGGAGAGAAAGTCTAGTTCTTGTTACTCCATCATGGTCATTGCAGAAGTCAACCTAACTGATATTTATCAATACAGTCTGTTGCTACACATTGAACTTGCTTAAGATAATTTTTAGATGGCACAGAACTTTCTGTCCATTGAATGAGACTCTCTGCTTATTTTGCAAGTGCTCATTTGTATGGAGACATTTGTATGGAGAAACTTCAAAAAGTTTGTGGAAAAATGAAGTTAAAAGATAAACATTGAAAATGTGATCTTCGGTTTTCATCCCTAAAGAACTGATGGTCCTGGGAACTTAACAATGTCAATGCAGTCTCTTATACATTATTAACTTAAGAAAAATGGGTGCCCTTTCCACATTTGTTGAGATTGGGAAACAAAAAGAAGTCAGAAGGAGCCAAATCAGAGCTGTAAGGTGGATGCCTGACAATTTCCCATTGAGACTCTCACAAAATTGCCTTTGCTTGATGACAGGAATGAGCAGAAACATTGTGGTGTTAGAGGACTGTCTGCTAAAGCTTTCCCAGGTATTTTGCCCTAAAACTTTGGCTAACTTATTCAAAACACTCTCATGATATGCAGATATTATTGTTCTTTGACCTTCCACAAAGTCAACAAGCAAAATGCCTGGAATGTCCCCAAAAAACTGTTGCCGTGACCTTTGCTCTTGAGTGATCCCCTTTAGCTTTGACTGGACCACTTCCACCTTTGGTAGCCATTGCTTTGATTGTGTTTTGCCCTCAGGATCATACTGGGAAAGCCATGTTTTATCTTCTGTTACAATTCTTCAAAGAAATCCTTCAGGATCTTGACCCTGGTTCTTTAAAATTTCCATTGAGAGCTCTCCTCTTGTCTGCAGCTGATCTGAGCACAACACTTTTGGCACCCATGCAGTGGAAAGTTGGTTCAACTTTAATTTTTTAGTCAGAACTGTGTAAGCTGAACCAATTAAGATGTCTACGATGTTGGCTATTGTTTGTGCTGTTGATTATCAGTCCTCTTCAATTAGGGCACAAACAAGATTAATTTTTTTCCTTGCAAATTGATATGGATGATCTGTCCCTGTGGACTTCATCTTCCACATCATCTCGTTTCTTCTTTAAAAAAGCTGTCCGCTTGTGAACTACTGATTTCTTTGGTGCATTGTCCCCTCAAGCTTCTTGTAAAGCATCAGTGATTTCACCATTCTTTCACTCAAGCTTCATCATAATCTAATGTTTGTTCTTGCTTCAATTTTAGCAGAATTTACATTGCTCTGCTAGGGGCTCTTTTCAAACTAATGTCTACTCCTTCTTACTGTCTCAAACTAGATCCTGTTCAAACATGCTATAATAAATTAGTATGAGTTTATTTTGCTGCCAAAATTGAAACCTTTGCATAGTTTTTTTCATAATATACATTTTCCATGAACTTTTTAAGGCCTCTCATGTATCCACAGGTAGAGTGCCTTACCTATTCTGACTTCAGTCAATTATTCAAGACCTTTCCTTGTCAGTGATACATTAGAAAGGTAGAGTATTGAAAAATAAGAGTAGCTTCTGCTGATTAAGAAATACTATATCTTTTTCTACTTCTTTCTTTTTTTTTTTTTTCTTTTTTTTTTTTTTTTTGAGACAGCATCTTTCTCTGTCACCCAGGCTGGAGTGCAGTGGTGTGATCTCAGCTCACTGCAACCTCTGCCTCCCAGGGTCAAGTGATTCTCCTGCCTCAGCCTCCCGAGTAGCTGGGACTATAGGTGCCTGCCACCACACCCAGCTAATTTTTGTATTTTTAGTGGAGACAAGGTTTTACCATATTGGCCAGGCTGGTCTTGAACTCCTGACCTTGTGATCTGCCTGATTCGGCCTCCCAAAGCGCTGGGATTACAGTCATGAGCCACCGTACCTAGCTTTCTACTTCTTTCTTATTATTTTCCTCCTCTCTCATTCCTATATTCTCTCCTTTCTCCTACTTTCCTCCCCACTCCCTGTTTCCTTCCTTTCATCTTTCCTATTTTCAAGACTTAATATTTCTTGAACCTCCGATGTTATCATAGTATGTTATTTGTTTAATTTTCACATAACAATAATAGTTTAAATACAAATAATATTTATTTTCATCCCCATGTTATCAGTATAACAGTAAAGATGTGGAGAGGCCAGCTGGGCATGGTGGCTCAAGCCTGTAATCCCAGCACATTGGGAGGCCGAGGTGGGTGGATCACGAGGTCAGGAGATCGAGACCATCCTGGCTAACATGGTGAAACCCCATCTCTACTAAAAAATAGAAAAAATTAGCTGGGCGTGGTGGCACGTGCCTGTAGTCCCAGCTACTCGGGAGGCTGAGGCAGGAGAATAGTGTGAACCCGGGAGGCAGAACTTGCAGTGAGCCAAGATCACGCCACTGCACTCCAGCCTGGGTGACAGAGCGAGACTCTGTCTCAAAAAATAAATAAATAAATAAATGAAAATAAAATTAAAAAAATGATGTGGAGAGGCCAAACCAATGGCTCTTATATCCACGTTCTTTCTTCTAAATGATTTCACCTTAGTTTTGGTCTGCATCTCTAACCATAGCTAGTTGCAGCAGGACTTCTATCTGGCCTTGCTGCTCTCATTTTTGGACCTCCTCACTGAAATCAAATTGATCTTTCTAAAATGCAAACCTGGTCTTAGTATTTTATTACTTAAAACCCATTGGTGGCTTTCCATGATTTATGGAATAAAGTCAAAATTCCTGTTTTTGCCCATGTTTCTGTGTGCCTCTCATCCCTACATTTACTGATTCCTGTGTGCCATAAATTGCCAGTTGTCCAGAGTTCATTCTCTTTTTGTACTTGGGAGGACTTCTGCATCCTGCAACTTTTCCCCTGAAACGTGCTTGGAAAATACCTACTCATTTTTTTCAGATTCAGGTTAGCTTTTTACTTCAGTTTCTTTTCCTGAAGCTTATACTGACTGCTCCATATGGCTTTGGGGATTAGCTACTCATTCCTTTGTGCCCTTTGTAGATACACATTTATCATGGAGTCTTTTTTTTTTTTTTTTTTTTTTTTTGAGACAGAGTCTCACTCTGTCACCAGGCTGGAGTGCAGTGGTGTGATCTCAGCTCACTGCAACCTTTACCTTCCAGGTTCAACTGATTCTCTTGCCTCAGCCTCCCAAGTAACTACAGGCGTGCACCACCGTGCCCAGCTAATTTTTGTATTTTTAGTAGAGACGGGGTTTCACTATGTTGGCCAGGATGGTCTCGATCTCTTGACCTCGTGATCTGCCCACGTTGGCCTCCCAAAGTGCTGGGATTACAGGCATGAACCACCGCTCCCAATCAGTCATGCAGTCTTTATACTTACTTGTTTACTTGCCTGTGAGCTCACTGAATGCAGGGACTATTTCCTTGTTGCTCTAGCACCTACACCAGTACCTGGTATCCAGAAGCTGTATGCTAAATGTTTGTTGAGTGGCTGTTTGACTGAATGATTGTACTCCTAATTAGTAGATAGAAAGCCATGAACTTCCCAGTTCATCATTCTTTGTGCTCAATTCTGGTTTCTTTATTGTGTTCAAAAGAGTTCCTTAGTGACATAAAACTATGGAGCTAGTATGTCAGCTCATTTAAGCAATGATTGGTTTATGTATATAAGAGACTTCAATAATTATATATTTTTATTTCAGTTTCAATAAATGATCAATTGATTAATTTTCTCTGTTTTGGCTTATTGTTCACATTTAATATCAAATAAAAGTGTTTTACTTAAAATTATTCATGCCAATTATGACAGTTAGGTGAATATTACTTTGATTTACATTCCAGTAGTAGTTTTGGTTGAACCCTGAATATGCTAAGACGTCCCTTTTCTTTTTTCTTATGAACAGGCTACTGTGTTTACATATATTATTAAAATCTTCTTTGAAAATACGAAGAATGTTACATTTCTTATATTTAGTTCTCTGTGCTTCAGAATTCCTGTGATACTTGCACTTAAGTCCTTCTGAGCAGTTGATGTTGATATTTATGTGGTTAATTTCATGAAACGTGGTGGTTTTCATTTCTATCATTAATTTATACAGGAGATAGACTGTTTTCCAGGTGTAAGCTCAGTCATATAATTAGAAAATTTATAAGCAGAAAGGAGTTATTTGGTCTAACCCATTTATTCTACAGATAGAGAAATTAGAGTCCAGAAACTCTGTCTTCTTTAAAGTCTTACAGGTATTTAAGAAAGAAGAATAGACTTGAGGTTTCTGTGCTCTGAACCCAGTGATCTTGACACTGTAACGATCTTCATCCATATTATTCACAGAAGTAAATATAATCACATATTAAATAAGAAACAAAAATACTAAGGAGATATTATACTGAAAAATGAAATAATATTATCTTAATTATTTTGATCAGATTCAATCTATAGCAGCTTGAAGGCTAATAATTCCAATGATTCTCTGAATAAACCATTTTTCTAATAAGATTACAGGTTTTAGTAATCTAATTATTTTGACTGATGCAAATGTTACCCCGCCAGTCTGAAAAATGTGTTTATTTATATGTCATAAAGAATAATTTATTCCAAAAAGGCTAATTTTCAAAATATATGTATCTTCTGAAACTGTATCTATTTTTTCCCCACGTTTTCTAAATATATTTTAGAGGGCATTTGTAGATTTTCATGGTGCTGAAAAATTAAGGTATAATGGTCTCATGAAGGAGAATAATGTCATTTAGACATTGTAATTTTGGAGGATCACAATACTTTTTGGAATGTGGTTGTTGCAGCACTGGTCACTTATACTAATTATATAATAACATACTATACTAATGCAATAATATACCATATGAAATTATTCAGTGGTAAATTTGTCTTAAATCCTCTAGAATACTGCAAAGAAATAGTTTATATAAGAAAGAGTACCATAGCAGATGTGAACACAATATTTCCTATTTTTTTCTTCTTTTTTATTTTTTTGAAGACAAGTTCTCACTCTGTTGCCCAGACTGGAGTTCAGTGCCATGTTCATAGTTCACTGCAACCTCAAACTCCCAAGCTCAAGTGATCCTCTTGATTCAGCCTCTGAAGTAGCTGTGCCTATAGGTGTGCACCACCACACCGGCTAAGTTTTAAAATTTTTTATAGATATGTTGCCCAAGCTGGTCTCAAATTCTTGAGCTCAAGAGATCTTCTCACCTTGGCCTCCCAGAGTGTTGGGATTACAGGCATGAGCCACCATACTCAGCCAATATTTCTTTTGTAAAAGACATTTTCTAACATACTTCTCATTTTAACTAACATAATATTCAAAGTGTAGATCTGAGAAAGAGATAGTGCCTGCAGATCTGGGATCCTACATGCTAATATTATGGGATGCATTCAGATTTGATCAGCAGATATTCCATTTATTCTAGAACACCACCAGCAGAAGAATGTAATTACGTCTATCACTAAAACTTTGTGTCAATACAGACTACTGTATTTGTTATCATAGATGGTCCTTGGATGGCAGCCTTCAGCAATTTTAAACCTAGACAGGTGATGTACTTTTTCTTCTTGGATAATTTTCATGGTTTTATCTAATTTGGTTGTAACTAATGTGTTTAATATGGCTTGCTTGTTTTTTAAAAAGTTGTTCAGTATCCTTAGAACTCAGTGCTGATTTCTTTTTCTAGCAGGCCTTTTATATAGGACATCTCACTTTCTCCTGGCTCTCTACTACTAGCATGAGGTCTCTGAAAAATCAAGACAGCAAAATAATTTGTTATAGAACAGCCTATGTAGAGGGACAGGGGAGGAGTCATATTCCAAGAGGGAAAGACCTTTGAGCCAGGCTCAATTTGTAGAGGCTGTTGAATGAAAATGAGAGAGAGAGAATGCACACTTTATTGCACTATTAAAGCAAAATTCTGACAATAACTTCTAAAAATGATTCCACTCTTATACACTGAGAATATGACAGACCTTCCAAAAGTATAATTTCTTATATGAACGTCCAGGTATATAAGGAAAAATAACTATTTCATACCAATATCTCCAGCCGCCTTTATTGTTGGTTCACCACATAGGTTTTTATCAGAATCGCAGAACATTAATTTTTTAAAGTAGCTACCATTACAACTAGCTTGAGAAGAACTTTCTTTTTAATAATTCGACCCAGATGCATTCTAGATACTCCAGTGTTACGAATCGATGGCTTCATGAGGAGCCGCTGTTGACTCATGCTATCTCTGGACACACTGACAGGAAACGTTTTCTTACACCTGTTTTCCTCCTGCTTTTCCTTGGTAGGACTTAGTGCCTTGGCATAGTTCAGTATCAATGGCAGTCATAGAGAAGTGTTACAGAAACCCAGCTTATTCCAACTTGTGAATTATTTGGCACCCAGGAACCAGGTCTTACAATCTTCAACCCACTTTTTCCTAACATGGCCCCTTTTCTGAAATGTTTATTTATATATGATGTAGGCCTGGGGAAAGGACATGGACTTTCAAAGAAAATATTCTCCAATAGATCTCTCAACTCCAGAGAACCTTCTGACTAAATCTGAAAGAATTCCACTGTGCTCTGATAACATCCTTTAATAATGAAGGAAAAGATATTTTTCCCCCAGGAGGATTTTGTAGTGAAAGAGATGGCATAATTTTCTTAAAAAATGTTGTTTATAATCTCATTTGTTTTTTCATTTGTGGGGTGTGTCTTAAATCCTAAATGGTACATCCTTTTTAAAATACTTCTAGTAATAAAATGTTTCTGAAGTTATGTTGTAAGTATCATTGGACTATGTTTAATAATGTTAAGTTGATCCCACTTCCCCTGAAATTATATACATAAATGCTGAAAGTATAAATTTACATATACAACTTCATGGAACATTTTTCTTCCAAGTGTGCATTTGCTAGAATTTGCATTGAAAGGTTTTGGAAGGAGCCTGTTGGTATGAATCCTGTGTGAGCAACACTCAGATTTGTTGCATACTGAACAGCATGCTAAATCTCACTTCACAATCTTAGATTTCTCATCTACCATCTTGAGCTGAATTTAAAATGTAACTGCAGTTTATTATGTCACCTGTTCGTCAAACACTGATGCAAAGCTTAGTTTTCAGTGTGAAGAACCCATGACTAGAGAAGGGAAGAAGAAAGGGTCAAGCAGACCTCATTAAAGAGTGTATGGGCAAGAAAACACATCAGATGTCTTGATAGGTTTTTTAAAGTCCTGTTAGACTTGTCATGATTTCCAAAACACTAAATGCCATCTAGTATTTTGGACCCTCCAAAATTACAGTAGAATATTATTATGGGTCATCTTAATTGGAAATATACAGGGAAATCCTGATGATTAATGTAGACTAGTGATAGCTCTCACACATTTATATAACCTATGTTGAAAAGAAAGAAGAAAGTCAGGAAGGAAAGAAGGAAAAAGAGCGGAGAGAGAGGAACAAGAAAACACGTGGATTTGTGGAAATGAAAATTTTTAAATTACTAATTTGCAAGAATGGGTAAGAAAAATACCGAGTATGAACATAAATGCTTTCAATTCCGTTTGTCTCTTAATCCTTCTCAGTCCGTGGCCAGTTTTGAAACTTGGTGTAACTTCCTTCCTTTATTCCTCCCTCCCTTGCTCCCTCCATCCCTTCTTGCCAGCCTCCTTCCCTTCCTCTCTCCTTGAGTTTCCTTCTTCTTTCTTGTTCCCTCCCTCCCTCCCTCTCTCTTTTTTCCCCTTAGTTTCCCCAGAAGCACATATACCAGCCATTTGAATGCTTTCTGCTCATAGATACTGCCAAGCCCCCTCACCCAGACTGCTGACTAGATTTGGTAGAATGGAGTGAGAAACATAGACTTTGTGTCTGTGGCGGCCACCTCTGATGTTGCAGACTTTTGCCGTGATTATGCACTCCAGCCGAGGGACGCTAGAGAGGTTGAAATTTCAACTGTGGGATTTGCCATTTTGGAATTTGCAGAAATGTACTGGATATGCTAACAGCAGCCTGGCTAGCCTCCACTTCACAAGGAAGTATTTAAATATACACGTGTAATATGAAGAAAATTGCATTAGATCATAAGGGATGAATTATTTTGTAAATGACTATACCATCAAATACCATACCTGATATCAATCATCTTCATCAGACAGTATCTGTGTATGTAAGTAGATAAACAAAAAAGCAGGAGTTTATTTCTCTCTAATGTATCCTCGACTCTCTAGCAGTGACCTCTGAAATGTCTCTTCTGATCCAGACTTGTTTGAATCATGTGCAACATTTTAGATTTGTCTTTTCTCTGCAAGTTTTTTTTCATTAAGTACCATAACATATTGAACCAAATAGTTTTGCTTGCTTTCTATTGATGACACATGATTTTGGCTTTTATCTTCAGTGGAAAATCAATGTGTCACACGGAGTTCACTAAGAAAAAGGTATGGGGCCTCTTTGTAATTCTTTGTCAGATGATTGCTTTATCTTGATTTATGCCTTCAAACTTTTTCCCATTCAGCAGAAAATATTGTGTCGCTATCTGTGAGAGCAAAGCGATCTATACCAATTTATGCTCTAAGTGTAGCCTCCTTCCAGAACTGCTTATGGAACATATCAACTCACTATAGATTAGGGACATAATGGATTCTTCTTTCTTAAAAGTGGCAGATTGACAATTTTAGTTCATATACAAGCTTTTATATTAACATTAAAACAATATTTCTATGTAAAGTAAAATATTGTAGTTGATTATTATTTGAGGGCCTCCCAGAATTTCAAGGTCTGAAAATAAATTCAGTGTTCCTGGTGGTAACAAAATTGCCCCTACTTCCTTGTATCAGGACTGCCATTTGGAACTGCTGGGGAAGCTCTTTTCAGAAATTATTTTCAAAACAGCATTGTTGCCTTTTGCCAAACTGAAATCTGGTTGTAAACTTTTGAAAACTAGTTCCTTGGAATGGAATTCAAGTTGTCTTCTAAGCAATTTTTTTTTAACTCAAACATACATTCTATCTTGCTTTATTATGTCGCTATTTGTGTAGGAAACATATTTCTATTTTTACCATTTTCAATTTATTTACATTTACATTTACATTTGTGTGTATATATATATACACACATACATACACTTTAAGTTCTGGGATACATTTGCAGAACTTGCAGTTTTGTGAAATAGGTATACATGTGCTGTCGTGGTTTGCTGCACCCATCAACTCGTCATCTACATTAAGTATTTCTCCTAATGCTATCCCTCCTCTTTCCTTCCTACCCACTGACAGGCCCCAGTGTGTGATGTTCCCCTCCCTGTGTCTATGTGTTCTCATTGTTCAACTCCCACTTATGAGTGAGAACATGTGGTGTTTGGTTTTCTGTTCTTGTGATAGTTTGCTGAGAATGATGGTTTCCAGCTTCATCCATGTCCCTGCAAAAGACATTAATCCATCCTTTTTTATAGCTGCATGGTATTCCATGGTGTATATGTGCCACATATTCTTTATCCAGTCTATCATTGATGGGCATTTGGGTTGGTTCCTAGTCTTTGCTCTTGTGAATAGTGCTGCAATAAACATATGTGTGAATGTGTCTTTATAGTAGAATGATTTATAATCCTTTGGATGTGTACCTAGTAATGAGACTGTTAGGTCAAATGATATTTCTAGTTCTGGATCCTTGAGGAATTGCTACACTGTCTTCCACAATGGTTGAACTAATTTACACTCCCACCAACAGTGTAAAAGCATTCCTATTTCTCCACATCCTCTCTAGCACCTGTTGTTTCCTGACTTTTTAATGATTGCCATTCTAACTGGCGCGAGATGGTATCTCATTGGACCAGGGGTGATGAGCTTTTTTTTTTTTTTCTTCGAGACAGCCTCACTCTGTCACCCAGGGTGGAGTGCAGTGGCACAATTTCGGCTCACTGCAACCTCCACCTAATGGGTTCAAGCAATTCTCCTGTCTTAGCCTCTTGAGTAGCTGGGATTACAGATATATACCACCACGCCTGGCTAAAGTTTTTTTGTGTGTTTTTGGTAGAGACAGAGTTTCACCATAGTGGCCAGGCAAGTCTCAAACTCCTGACCTTGTGATCCACTCGCCTTGGCCTCCCAAAGTGATGGGATTACAGGCGTGAGCCACCACGCCCAGCCTATGATGAGCTTTTTCTCATGTGTTTATTGGCCGCATAAATGTCTTCTTTTGAGAAGTGTCTGTTCATATCCTTTTCCCACTTTTTGATGGGGTTGTTTTTTTCTTGTAAATTTGTTTAAGTTCCTTGTAGATTCTGGATATTAGCCCTTTGTTAGATGGATAGATTGCAAAAATTTTCTCCCACTCTGTAGGTTGTGTGTTCACTCCGATGATAGTGTCTTTTGCTGTGCAGAAGCTATCTTTAGTTTAATTAGATCCCATTTCTCAATTTTGGCTTTTGTTGCCACTGCTTTTGGTGTTTTGGTCGTGAAGTCTTTGCCTATGCCTATATTCTGAATGGTATTGGCTAGGTTGTCTTCTAGAGTTTTTATGGTTTTAGATCTTATGTTTAAGTCTTTAATCCATCTTGAGTTAATTATTTTATAAGGTGTAAGGAAGGGGTCCACTTTCAGCTTTCTTCATTTGGCTAGCCAGTTTTCCCATCACCATTTATTAAATAGTCAATCTTTCCCCATTGTTTGTTTTCGTCAGGTGTGTCAGAGATATGTTGTATATTTCATGGTACAATGCCTTCTGTCAATGGGGAAAAATAACAAGCATATATGGGATGAATGAAGTCTGCTATGGTTAAGGTTGAGAATATTTACTGATCCTTGAGTTCAGTCTCCAGGAATGTTGGAAATAGAGAATGGAGATAATGGAGATAAAGAAAAGTTCTGAAAATGACACTTCCCATAGTGTCAAAATTGTGATCTATTGCAGAATTCTGTGATACATCAAAATCTCTGTTTATACTGAGGTTTGTTATTGTGTATGAGCATATCTTTATCAGGTGTAGGCTATTTCTATACTTTCATGTCTTTAAATCAATGTTTCTATTCACATATGTATATGTGCAAATAGAAGCATGTTAATATTATATATATATTTTCTGTCATTACCATGATTGCTATGATTATCATTAGCATGTATTATTAGTGTGACCGAAGTATCATCAGTATCAGTTTCTTTCTCACTGCAGTGCTCCTGTAATGCTTCATTTCTACAGAGCCAACCTACACCCACCGTTTCCCTGACTATAACTTTACCTAAAGTATAAGCCCTTATAAAGCCATGAAAGCCTACCAAGAATTGTCAAAGAAGCTAGGCAGCAGCCAGGCTCTGCCTTAGGAAAAGATTTTACATTTTATTATCATGTGCAGTACTTAACTACTTGTTTTGACCTCTAAGATTTTGCTCTCCTATATTTCTATCCCCTGGCTTTCTGATATTTCATGTGATTATATTTGAAATTTTAACCTTGCTTTTCTTTTTGGAATCTCTGATATCTCTGCTGCCACAGGTAATGACAGGTTCCTCTCTAACTGTTGGTGTTATCCCTGGTCAGATTATTACTGATGACAGAAGTAGATGTTTTACGTGGATTCTCTCGATATCAGAAACAAATACAGATATCACAACTCAAAAATGACAGACTGATAACCATTATGAACTTAGATGCAACATTCTTAATACAATATTAGCAAATTGAGTCTAGGAATATTTAAAAATGATAATGTGTTTTAACCAAGTGGGGTTTATCTCAAGTTGGTTTCAACAACTGAAAATCTACCATGCTGACAGAAAAAAGAAAAATCACGTGACACTCTCAATAGATGCAAAAAAGGAATTTACAAAATGTAACACATTTTTTAAATTAAAAACTCCCAGCAAACTGAGGATAGAAAAGTACATTTTCAAACTGATTATGTGTTTACAAAAAATCTATAGCAAACATCTTACTTAAAATGGTGAAAGCCTTAATACTTTCTACATAAGATTATGAAAAATGCAATGATGTCCTCTCTCCCTAGTTCTTTAAAGTATTGCATTCAATATTAAATAAGTGGAAATATATACCAAGTTCATTGATAAATATTTAATACTTATGAGATGATAATTCTCCTGAAATTGATCTCTAGATTCAGTGGAATTCCCATGAAACCTTATAGGTCCTTTTGGATAAATTACAAAACTGATTCTAAAACAGGGAGAAAGAAAGAAGGGAAGGAAGGAGGAATGGACAGAAAGAAGAAAGAAATAAAGAGAAAAGAAAAGAAAAGAAGAAATAAGTGACACCCAAGTTGGGAAGAAAGAATAATACTATTCTCACGTGATGTAAACATATACACAGAAAATCCTTAGGCATCTGCAGAAGTGTGCTAGAGGTATGAAGTGAATTTAACAAAGTTGTAGGATGAAAGATCAATAAATAAAATCAATTGTGTTTCTATACACAATCAACACCAATTAGAAAATAAAATTATGTAAGCAATTTAACTTATAATAGCCTCAAAAATAATAAAATAATTCAGAATAAATTTAATAAAAGGTATGCTGATCCAAAATTTCTAAATCACTAATACGAGAGATTGAATAGGTAGAAATATGTATCAAGTTCATTGGTAAATATACATGTCATACTTATTAGATGATAATTCTTCTGAAACTGATCTCCAGATTTGGCACAATCCCAGTCAAACCTATAGGCCTTTTTGGAGAAATTACAAAGCTGATTCTAATTTTTTTTTTTAAATGCAGAAGTCCTAGAATAGCCAGAGCATGTTTTAGAAAGAAGAATAAAGTTGGAAAACTTTCCAAATTTCAAGACATATTGTAAAGCTACACTAAACAGTACAGTAAACTTACTGGCATGAAGAAGACATATATATCAGTGAAACAGAATAAATAATTTAGAAATATATCCTGCCTTACATGGCCAAAGTTGCCAAAATATTTCCATAAGGAAATCAATGTCTTTATAAAGATGGTACTATTAAAATTGGATATTAAATGGAGAATATGAACTTCAGAATTACCTCACACCATATCCTCAAATTAACTCAACATGTATTTTATACATAATGTAAATATAAAAAGTATAAAGCTTACTGAATAGGAAAAATTTTTAATAATCTTACTATAGCTAAAAATTTTTTAGATAAGAAAAGGATGGATGAAAATGGAAAAAAATAGTAAGTTGGACTTCATGAAATTAAGACTTTTGCAACTTAAAACATAGCATCAAAAAATGAAAAGGCAAACCACAGATTGGGACAGAATAATTTTAAATATGTCTGATAAAGAACTTTCATCTAGAATGTACACATAACTAAAAAACTAAATAACAAAACACAAATAACTCATTTAACAAAATATTTTGACCTAAATGGGCCAAATATTTGTACAGATATTTTAATTTAAAAAGAGATGGTGTCCAATACACAAATGAAAAGATACTTAACATTACCCGTCATCAGGGAAATTCAAGTTAAAACCACATTGAGGTACCACTGTACACCCACTGGAGTGGCTGACACGAGCAGAACTGACCATACCACATGATGTGAAGAATTGCTATTCACACCTGGCTAGTGGGACTTCAAAATGGTACAGACATTTTGGAAAGCAGTTTGGCAGTTTCTTTTAATGTTAAACTTAGTACTGTTCATATAGCCAAATAATTCCACTGCGACTCAAAATAAATAAAAACATATCCGTACCAAGCCTCATCCTTGAAGTTCATAGCAGATGTGTCCATCAACTTGTAAATGGATAAACCAGTTGTAGATGGAGTACCACTCAACAATAAAAAGGAGCAAACTGATACAACAGCAATATAAATGAATATCAAAAGCATTATGCTCAGTGAAAGAAGCTAGACATGAAAGACACCAATGTATCATTCCACTAATAGGATACTCTAGAAAATGCAAACTGTAGAAACAGAAGCAGATTAGTGGTTGCCTGTGTTCAGGAATGGAGAAAAGATCAAATGCAAAACAGCAAAAGAAAACGTTTTGTGATGATGCAGATTTTCTGTATCTTGATCATGATTGTGGTCAAATGATGATATTCATCTGCCATAACCCATTAAATTGCACATTGAAAAGGGTGAATTTTACTGTGTGTACATTATACTTAAATGGAGCTGTAAATATGTTTGGAACTTATCTGTGAACATTAGTTGCAGAGCAGGAGTTACTTTTATAGAGTGGAAATCTGCTGAGTGCCAACTTGAGAAGGGTTGAAAAAAATTAGAACCTTCTTCCAACACATTTCAGTTAGAACACTCTTAGGATGTCGTTACAGCTGCGCTCTATATTGGTGTCTCTGATGAAATCACATGTCTGACGATCTCAGCATGCCTTTAATCAACAGAATATACACGTGTTTTCTTTTATTACTATAAAGGATATACCAAACAACTTTTTCAAGACTTTACTTCAAAAAGGCACGTAGTTTTGCAACATTTTTGGTAAGTCTTTAATTATTTCAAAATGAAAAATTGAAAATAAAATGCAATTATTTACTCAGGCCCCCCAAAAAAAGGTCTGTACGGGGAATGCATGTGGTGTGTGTGTGTGTGTGTGTGTGTAAGTGTGTGATTTGAAGAATTGAAAAAATTTTAGTGGGGTTTTGTAGCATCACTTTGATAGCATCCTGTAATTTTGTATTGTGTTTGAAATAAAAATAAAGTGAATACACTGATAAAAGAATTTGAAAAGAATTTGCATTATTGCCTAAATTATGTGTGGTTTCCACAGTGGCATGAATCGAGCATCTTTAACCTACATAACAATATATCAGAAGTATTAGGTAAAAAATAAGTAAACTAGTATAACAAAGTTAAATATTTCTAAAGTAAAATTATAGCTTTATTTTTTTTCCTGAAATGTTTTGAGGAGATATTTACACCCAAAGATATTATCACTGATCAATGAAACTTTTTAAGAATTTGCTTGTGTCCCACCAATATTTGATTACATAGTGCTTCTGTGAGTTCCATTTCATTAATTTAGCTTTGACAGGAGAGAAGGCAATGGCTCTGCAGCCTCTCTCGGTGTGGCATGATCCTGGTTCCGCTGGCTGATCTCTATTAGAACCATGGCCTTAATCATGCCTTTCATGCTTCTAACTTGATTTGCATTTGTTGTGTGATCCAAATTTATTCTCTCGTTTAGTCGCTTCCACCCATAGAAAAGCAGGTCTTTTTCATTTCTCCTTCACCATTGCCCCCATTTTTTCTTTTTGTCCTCCCATGATGAAAAACAAGACAGAAAACAAACTATAACAACAACAGACACCTTTTGTCTGTGGTCACCAATGCGTTGTAGCACTAAACTTTGTTAAAAATCTCTAGATCTGACCTCTATATCTGCTGTTCCCAGAGTTTTTCAATGTGTTCTCTAGACTGCTGTGACCCACTGACAGAAAGTCTAGCTATATTTAATTGAAAGTTATTACTGTCTGATATGGTTTGGCTGTGTCCCCACTGAAATCTCATCTTGCACTGTAGCTCCCATAATTCACATGTTGTGGGAGGGACCCAGTGAGAGGTAAGTGGATCATGGGGGCAGTTTTCCCCACACTGTTCTAGTGGTAGTGAATAAGTCTCATGAGATCTGATGGTTTTATAAGGGGAAACCCCTTTCGCCTTTCACTTGGTTCTCATTTGCTGTTTGCCTGCTGCCATGTAAGATGCGCCTTTCGCCTTCTGCCATAACTGTGAGGCCTCCTCAGCCATGTGGAACTGTGAATTCATTAAACCTCTTTTTCTTTATAAATGACCCAGTCTTGGGTATGTCTTTATCAGCAGCATGAAAATTGACTAATACACTCACTGTCCATGAATGATACTCTGTTAGCCCATTTGCATTGTTATAAAGAAATACCTGAGGCTGGGTAATTTATAAAGAAATGCGGTTTATTTGGCTCCTTGTTGTGAAGGCTGTACATGAAGCATAGTACTGGCACCTGCTTCCAGGGAGGGCCTCAGGAACCTTCCAATCATGGTGGAAGGTGAAGGGAAACCAGCATATCACATGGTGAGAGCGGAAGCAAGAGAGACAGGGAGGAGGTGTCAGTCTCTTTTAAACAACCAGATATCGCATGAACTCACAGGGTAAGAACTCATTCATTACCAAGAGGACAGCACCAAGCCATTCAGGAGGCATCTCTCTCCAACATTGGGGATCACATTTTAACGTGAGATTTGAAGGGGACAAACATCCAAACTATGTCAGATACCAAAGCTGACAATGCTTAGGATCTTTAGCTGTTCCAGGTTCTGGGAAAAGGGAGAGAGTTAGCTTCCCTCGTCTATGCTGTGCTACTCCATATTATATTAGTAATTATTGTTCTCTAAAGGTTCTTAAAAGCAAATAAACAAATGCAAGGCAAAACATATAAAAGGCAAGGCAAAACATACGAAATGCAAGGCAAATGCATTAAAAAACTTTTGAGTGTTAATACATAGATTTTATTTTATCTTTTTAATTTCTTTTGCTTAACCAAATAGATTATGTATTTTTGATTAACTGGCCATGAAATAGCTCTGCCTACATAGAATTTCCCATGAATAATTGGTTGTGGAGACTTTTGTGTGTGACCCAAATCCTCCCTCAAAACTGAAGTTTGCCCAGCTATTGGGAGTGTTGGCAAATCATGCCTCTCAGCTGATTCTCTCTAGAATTTATTCTCAGGAGATCTAATTAATAACTTGTCAAGCTGATGTCCATCCTTGGGGACAACTCTTATCTGAAGAATGGCCAGTGAAAGGTATTAAAACTCCATACTCCTGCCTCAATTTAGGGCAACTCTGAAGGGTCGCCCCAGCTTCTCAGCTCCCCCTTGAGATTAGCTGAGGTATTTGTTGTGACTGCCTCACATCTCAACTCCCTTTATCCAATTCAGCTTTTTCGCCACAGTTGTTGGTTCCTAGGATTTTACCCAGTTAAATGTTCTCTACACAAATCTCTATCTCAAATCTGCTTTACAGGGAATGTGGCCTCAGACAGGTTTTCATTAGGTTCTGGACGTAACTCTCATTAGTCATTGATATGATTCGGCTGTGTCTCCATCCGAATCTCACCTTGATTGTAATTATCCCCGCATGTCAAGGATGGAGTCAGGTGGAGATCATTGAATCATAGGGGCGGGTTCCCCCTACTGTTCTCCTGGTAGCGAATAAGTCTCACGAGATCTGATGCTTTTAAAATGGGAGCTTCCCTACACAAGCTTTCTTCTCTGCTACCATTTAAGATGTGCCTTTGCTTCTTTTTTGCCTTCTGCCGTGACTGTGAGGCCTCCCCAGCCATGTGGAATTGTGAGTTCATTAAACCTCTTTCCTTTCTAAATTACCCGGTCTTGGGTATGACTTTATTAGCAGCATGAGAACAAACTAGTGCAGTCTGTTCTATAAGCCCAAGTCGGATCACAGAGTCCCGCTTTCTGTTTTTTTTTTTCTAGCCCATATTTCTACTAAAACTTGACTCATATAGACTTAAAACAAAATAATTAAGCATGGCTAGTATTTATTTAATATTTTATACGTGTCAGGTACTGTATTTTGTAACTTATCTTTTAATAATCTTTCCAAATCTCTAAAAGGAGAACTCTGCTCTTTTATAGAGAAAATAAGGATGGCTCTGAAAATGTTAGCATTAGGGGAAGTAGGGTGAGGGACATAGGGGGCACTTTGTGTTATTTGTGCATTTTGCTATCAATCTAAAATCAGGTCAAAATAAAAATTAAAAAAATGGGTAGTAGAAGCAGGTTGTTAAGATTTTCAGTGTGACTCTAGAATTTTTTTGTTTGTTGTTTGTTTTGGAGTGTAGTGGTAAGATCTCTGCTCACTGCAACCTCCACTTCCCAGGCTCAAGCAATTCTCCTGCCTCAGTCTCCCAAGTAGCTGGGATTATAGGTGCCCACCACCACACCCAGCTAAGTTTTCTATTTTTTTTTTTTAGTAGAGATGGGGTTTCAGCATGTTGGCCAGTCCAGTCTCCTACTCCTGACTTCAAGTCATCCGCCCGCCTCAGCCTCCCGAAGTGCTGGGATTATAGGCATGAGCTCCCACTCCTGGCCCAAAGTTCATATTTTAACTACTAACCTAAATTATTTTAAAAACAAAAGCCTCCTTGGACTCAAACCAGGTCAGAGTGACATGATCATGTGCCTGTTTTGTGCAGGGTGAAGTGAGATTATTATCTAGGAAATAGCTGAAATGTCTTGTTGTGGGCATACATATTTCATATAAATTCTAAGCTTCATATTAGCACTTAGATTATAATTATCTAAAGAATAGAGAACAATTTCATATAATTTTCAGTGTATCAGGCGAATCAAAAGTATACATACAAGCATGCAGATGAATTTCAGTGAATATAGTGGTGACAATGCTCAACAGAATATATGTCCCCCACCCAACCCTGCTTCTTGCTCTTTCACTGTCCTAAAGATAGAACAAAATGGTTCAGGCATCCAGCTTGTCCCCTCCACACTTCACACTTTTACTTAATAGCAGCTTATCTTTAACACTTTGTCATCTTTAAGATGTTGCTAATTCTTTCTGGTAGATCCCAGGACTGAGGATGAGGAAGAATGATTTTATTTAAATAAAGTTGCTTAATAAAAAACAATTTTTTTAGTTTTAAAATATTTTCATTATTTTATAAAATTTTTGTGGGTACATAGGAGGTTTATATATTTGTGGGGTACATGAGATGTTTTGATACAGGCATGCAGTGTGAAATAATCACGTCATGAGGAATGGGCTTTCCATCCCCTCAAGCATTTATCCTCTGAGTTAAAAACTATTCAATTGGCTGGGCACGGTGGCTCACGCCTGTAGTCCCAGCTCTTTGGGAGGCCGAGGTTGGCGGATCGCCTGAGGTCAGGAGTTTGAGACCAGCCTGGCCAACATGATGAAACCCCATCTCTACTAAAAATACAAAAATTAGCCGGGTGTGGTGGCGAGTGCCTGTCATCCCAGCTACTCGGGAGGCTGAGACAGGAGAATCATTTGAACCTGGGAGGTGGAGGTTACAGTGAGCCGAGATCATGCCATTGTACTCCAGCCTGAGTGACAAGAGTGAAACTCCATGTCAAAAACAAACAAAAATCAATTACATTCTTTAAGTTATTAAAATTAAACATTGTAAATGATTTTTTTTCCAAAAGCTTTTTCAAAGAAAAAAAAGTAGAAACAAAGACACTTTCTACTGATTTCCAATATGGTGACTCTGTATTTCTAGCATGTGTTAAGGTGAAAAATTGATTTTATGTTTAATACAAAACATAGCATAATGTAATGAAAAGCAAGATTGTAATGATAAAGGAAAATAACACTAGTGCTAATTTTTTTCAATTTGAAGCATTGGATTAAAATGAATTAGGTTATATTCCAACATGTTTATATTGAATTTCTTTTTTCTCCAATTGGTTTCTTTTTATTAATGGGTGAGTGTTGCATTTGTATAAGGTTTCCCTATTATATTCAATTGTTTTGAGATGCTTTTAATTTGAAGTTTTTATGTTTTCTTTTTGATGTATACATGTTATGCTTTTATGCTGAATTTGATAATTGGTGCTGTATATGCAAAGCAAATGTAATTTCCCAGCTTTTATTTTTTAAAGCCCTGGGAAGCAACATAATAAAGTAGAAATAGTATCAAGACAGGAGTTAGAATACCTGGATTCTAAAATTTAAATTAAATTAGGATCTAGTGACATTATAGGTGTTCCTTGATCTTCTGATGACCTGATTCCTCAAAAGAAAAATAAAATAATCTATAAATTGTTTCTAATTCTAAAACTCTATAAATCCTATTTTTAAAATTATAATTAGTTGAACTCTATAAGGTCACAAAAATCCCTATTAACAAACTAAAATAAAATTTTATCATATCTTAAAAATACTCTGATCTTTTTTTATATGCTGACATGAATTCTAATTATTTTTGAGCCCCTAAAAAACATTTAAGATCACAGTTTATGTTTTACTATTGACTTTCAGATAATTAACATTTTACTGATAGATATGAACAAATCTACTCTAACAGAGATAGTCATTAGTTTATTTCTCTCTTTTCAGTATCAATAAAAAGTATCGATTTACCAATAACAATGAATTAATTGCCTGAAATAAATGAAACGTAAGCAGCAAAAGTGAACTTTTTAGTATAAATCTTCTTGTAAACATTGACTTAGTTCAAAGGGAGCTTATCTTTAAAAAAAAAAGCGCTAATTCATGTCTATTGGTATAGATATAATCTTTTTTTCCTTGAAAATAGATCCTACTATACTCCAGACACTATGCCACTAGGTGCAGATATTAACACAAATAGCAGGTGATCATTGTCCTCATGGAGTTTATTTTAAAGAGAGCAAAGTGAGACAAAGGCACACAAGCAAAGAACTACAATACAAAGGGGATGGCATCTGACTCAGCATGGAGGTGTCACGGAAGGTGTTGTTTTGCTTAGGTTTTGAAGTGTGGGTAGGAGATGGCCCATGTTGAGAGTGGGAACTGGGAATTAAAAAGATGAGGAGGTCTCTGCAAATCTACATGGATGGGAAGTAGCATGCTGATGTGGGAAACAACTAAAAAGTTCCAGAATGCATGGTTTATAAAGCGTGAGTCAGAGAGGGCTAGACCAGTAGCCAGATCAAGGATATCTCAGATGTTATAGTCATGAATTAGTGCATTGACCTGCAGGCCATGGGAGTCACTGAAGGTTTCAGTCAGGTAAGTGAGCTGATCAGAACAGTCCTTTAGATAGGCCGCTCTTTTGGCTGTAAGGGGGACACGTTTGAAGTAGGGCTATAGCTAAAAATATACAGACACTTCCTCTTGTCTACAGCCCTGCTGGCATCTGTTGTATTTTGACTTTTTAATAATAGCCATTCCAACCGGTATGAAATGGTATCTCATTGTGTTTTGATTTGCATTTTTCTGATGATTAGTGATTCTAAGCATTTTTTTTTTCGTGTATTTGTTGGCCATTTGTATGTGTTCTTTTGAGAAGTGTTTGTTCATGTCCTTTGCCCATTTTTTAATTGGGTTATTTTTTTTTCTAATTGATTTAAGTTCCCTGTAGATTCTGGATACTAAAAAACAAACAAAAACCAGAAGTAAATAAATTCTCAGGACACACACACCCACACCCACACCCACAGAGAGAGAGAGAGAGAGAGAGAGCGCGCGCCTAGGTAAGAGGCCACCAACCACCAGGGTCTAAACTGGGAACACTTTCTAGTACAGAATGAATGGAAAGGATTCATGAAATATCTAGAAAGTAACGTTAATGAGATTTACATGTATGGAGTGAATGAGGAGAAACAGGGATCATTCAGGATTCTGGTGGGAATAACAGGGGGAGCCATTAGTTGAAATTTTGAAGTGGGAGAAGGAGAGGGAGTTTTAGGGAGAAAGATGAGTTGTTTTTTTAGGTATTTCAAACCCTTGAAGCTTCTATGGGACATCGAAGTGGAAATAACAGTCTGTGGGTTGGGACAATAAAGAAAGAAATTGGTTGAAGACTAGGGGAAGAGTATAGAGCAAAGAAATATTTAAGATAATAAACATATAGAGATAGCTGAAAATGTGGGACTGGATTACAAAGGAAGAATGATTTAGTTATGAAGCCCAAGGGCTGACAGGAATGGGTGACTAGTCGAGGAGTTCATATGCATCTGTTATTGTATGAATAAAAAGAATTATCTGTTCCTTCCTAAAGATATCTTCAACCTGTTTTTGGATACATATGGGCACTGCTTTTCACTCTCTTAGCCCCATTTCTTATTTTAGCCTCTGCTGTAGCGATCAGTTCTGCACAGGCTTTGACCCAGGCTTTGACTAGTTGGTGCAGGTGTGATATGACACTTACCTGGAATGGCCCACAGTTTGTGGCTGCTCTTACTTAAGCAGGTGGGATGCTCATGTAGGTGTAACCTAGCAGCTTGGTAGAGTTTATGCCCATGGGGCAACCTGTGACCACTCAAAAATAAAGCCCTTTCCTCCTCCCAGATTGAGGAGTCTTGCATTATGTAATAAAACTCCTTAGAAGGCCTATTAGGTTCCAATACAGCATTAGGCAACTTGATAAGGTATCCCATCATCAGCCTTCCTTTCTTCCCTCATTCCTCTGCCTCTCACTCTTTCTTCCTAAGTTAACTTCTTAGATAAAATGCCAACTTTCTATATTTTGTCTCACATCAGGGAAAATAATTGTATACCCCATTTCAAAAGCACATAAAAAGGTTACTGTATAGAAAATTTGTCTTTAAGAGATTAAGCTGTAATTTTCCAAATACTATAAAATTTTATTTCAGATACGTTTTTCATTTTTATAAGCTTCATCTAAAAGCAGAGTTCACCTAAGAATATACCTAAGAGCATATTACATAGAATATATTTTATATTTCAGTAGTTTAGCTAGGATTCTTTCAAAATTGAGAGGATCTACAAATATTTCTAACACATTAGTTTTCAGTCTTAAGGCTGAGTCAAGAACAAAGCTCCTAAACTTTGCATTGGTGATTGAGAACATTTTAAAATTGTTATTTAATTCATTAATTTATTTTTAAAAAAATTTCACATTGTAATTATATAGATTTATAGGATACAATTTGATGTTTCAATGAATATGTATGTTGTCTAATGATCCAATAAGGATAGTTAGTGTATTAATTACCTCATGCATTCATCATTTCTTTTTAATAAGAAATTTCAAAATCCTTTCTTCTAGATACTTTGTAATATACAATACTTTACTTTTAACTATAGTCACCCTGCTTTACAAAGAACACTACAACTTATTCTTCCTATATAATTGTGATTTCATAACTGTTAACCAATCTATCTCCATTTTGCCCTCCCCACTTCTTCCTCACTGTTTGGTAACCACTATTCTACTCTACTTCTCTATTAACATTTTTTTTTTTAAGATTCCACATATGAGCGAGATCATGCGGTATTTGCTTTCTGTGTCTGGCTTATTTCACTTAACATTGTATCCTACAGGGTCATCCATGTTGTTGCAACTGGCAGAATTTCATTCTTTTTTTATGGCTGAATAGTATTTCATTGTGTGTGTGTCCATATATATACATATATATATATATATAATTTTATGTATAATTATAATTACACATAAAATTATATATAATTATAATTAATTTTATGCATAATTATAATTACACATAAAATTATATATAATTATAATTATAATTATATATAATTATATATAATAATAATATATATTATATGTAATATATAATATACATAACATACATAATGTATATTATATATAATATACATAACGTATATTATATACATTATACATTATATATATTATAATATACATAATATATATTATGTATATAATATACATAATATGTATTATATATAAAATATACATAATATATAATGTATATTATACATATAATATATATTATATATTAATAATATATTAATATCGATATTAATTATTATTAATTATTATTAATTATTAATTAATAATTATTATTTATTATTAATATTATTAATATTAATATATAATATATTAATATTAATAATATATTAATATATAATATATTAATATTAATAATATATTAATATATAATATATTATACATAATATATTAATATTAATAATATATTAATATATAATATATTATACATAATATATTATATATAATATACATAATATGTATTATATATAATATACATAATATATATTATATATATATAATTCACTTGTTTGTTTTTATACACATAGGTTGATTCCATATCTGATTATTAGAAATAGTGCTACAGTAAACATAAGAGTGCAGATATTTTTCAAACACAATGATTTCATTTCCTATGGATATATACCCAGTAGTGGGATTGCTGGGTTATGTGATCGAATGATTGTTTTTTTTTTTTATTTTTTATTTTTTAGCGAACTTCCATAAAGTTTTGCTTAATGGTTGTACTAGTTTACAACCCCATCAACAGTGCTTAAGTGTTCCGTTTTCTCCACTTCCTTGCCAACTCTTGTTATCTTTTACCTTTTTGCTAATAGCCATTCTAATGGGTGAACTGGTATCTCATTGCGGTTTTGATTTGCATTTCCCTGATGGTTAGTGATGTTGAACATGATTTTATTATATATTCGTCTTGACCCTTTCTATATTTTCTCTTGTGGCATTTCTTTTAGTTTATTTTGTCCTTTTTTTTTTTTTTTTTTTGCGAAGGAGTCTTGCTCTGTTGCCCAAGCTGGAGTGCAGTGGTGCAATCGGGGCTCACGGCAACCTCCATCTCCCTGGTTCAAGCAATTCCCCTGCCTCAGCCTGCTGAGTAGCTGGGGTTACAGGCACACGCCATCATGTTTGGCTAAATTTTTGTATTTTTAGTAGAGAAATGATTTCACCATATTGGTCAGGCTGGTCTCAAACTCCTGACCTCAGGCAATCCGCCTGCCTCAGCCTCCCAGTTTTGCCCATTTCTAAATAAGTTATTTATGTTTTTGCTGTTGAGTTGTTTAAGTTTGTTATATAATCTGGGCATTAACTCCTTAGCAGATGTATAGTTTGCAAATATTGTATCCCATTCTGTAAGTTGTTTTTTCACTCTGTTAAGTTTCCTTTGCTGTGCAAAAGCATTTTAGTTTGATGAAACCCCATTTATCTCTTTTTGCTTTTGTTGCCTGTGCTTTTGACGTCTCATTTAAAAAATCCTTGTACAACCCAAAGTTATAGAGAATTTCCCACATGTTATCTTCTAGTAGTTTTTCATAGTTTTCAATCTTACCTTTAGGTCTTTAATCGCATTTGAGTTGATTTTTGTATAAGGTAAAAGATAGGGGTCTAATTTCATTATCCCACATGTAGATATCCAATCTTCTCAGTACCATTTAATGAAGAGACTGTCTTTACCCCTGTGTGTGCTCTTGACTCCTTTTTTGAAAATCAGTTGACTTTAGGTATGAGAATTTATTTCTGAGCTGTATATTCTCTTCCATTGGTCTATGTGTTTGCTTTATGGCAGTGCCATGCTGTTTTGCTTACTATGGCTTTGTAGTATATTTTGAAGTCAGGTAGTGTGGTGCCTCCAGCTTTGTTATTTTTGCACAGGATTGCTTTGGTTATTTGGGGTCTTTTCTGGTTTCATACAAATTTTAGGGTATTTTTTTCTATTTCTGTGAAGAATTTCATTGGTATTTTGATAGGGATTGCATTGAATCTGTAGGACATTTTGTTAGTATGGTCATTTCAATAGTATCAATTCTTCCATTCCATGAGTATATAGTGTCCATTTTTTGTGGATCGTAAACTTTTCCATCAGTGTGTTATAGTTTTCATTGTAGAGATCTTTCACGACCTTGATTAAATTTATCTGCAGATTTCTTGGTAGCTATTGTAAATGGAATTCCTTTCTTGATGACTTTTTCAGATAGTTCACTATTAGTGTATAGAAACAACACTGAATTTTCTGTGTTGATTTTGTATACTACAACTTTACTGAATTTATTTATGATTTCTAGTAGTTTTTGGTCAAGTCTTTAGGGTTCTCACTCTATATAAGTATATATAGAAAGAACCCTAAAGAGAGAGAGATCATATATATCTATATGATCATATATATAGATGTATACATATGTATGTGAGATCACATTTTCTACAAACAGAAACAATCTGACTTCCTTCTTTCCAGTTTGGATCCCTCTTATTTATTTCTTTTGTCTAATTGCTCTGGCTCTGACCTCCAGTACTATGCTAAATAGAAGTGGTAGAAGTTGACATCCTTGTCTTCCTCCATATCATAGAGGAAAAGCATTTAACTATTCACCATAAATAAGATGTTAGCTGTGGGTTTGTCACATATGGCCTTTACTGCGTTGAGGTACACTCCTATACCTACTTTCTTGACAGTTTTTATCATAAAGGAATGTTGACTTTTGTCAAGTGTTCTTTTTGCATCTGTTGAAATGATCACATGGTTTTTGTTCTTCTTTCTATTGTGGTGGTGTATCATATTTACTGATTTGTGCATGTTAAGCCATCCTTTCATCCCTGGGATGAACCCCACTTGATTATAGTGAATACTCTTTTTAGTGTGCTGTCGAAGTCAGTTCACTTGTATCTTGTTGAGAATTTTTGTATCTATGTTCTTCAGGAATATTGGCCTGTTATTTTCATTTTGTGCGTGTCTTTGTCTGGTTTTAGAATCAGGATGTTGCGAGCCTCATAAGATGAG
Source organism: Gorilla gorilla gorilla (assembly GCF_029281585.2). Lineage (NCBI taxonomy): Eukaryota > Metazoa > Chordata > Mammalia > Primates > Hominidae > Gorilla > Gorilla gorilla. The sequence continues at coordinate 76,807,865 of NC_073244.2, forward strand.
TATGGAAGTATTCCTTCCTCATTACTTTTGTGGAAAAGTTTGTGGAGAATTGGTAGTTATTCTTTAACTGTTTGGTAGAATTCAGCAGTGAAGACATCAGGTCCTGGGTGTTGGTTGTTGTTGTTGTTGTTTTGATGGAAGATGTTTTATTATTGATTCAATTTCCAAACTCATTATTGATGTGTTCAGATGGTATATTTCCTCACAATTTAATCTGGGTAGTTGTATGTGTGCAGAAATTTATTCATTTTATTCTACATTATCAAATTTGTTGGCATATAGTTATGAGTAATGTCTTACAATCCCTTATATTTCTGTGGTGTATCAGTTGTAATGTCTCCTTTTTCATCTTTTATTTATTTGAATTTTCTCTCCTTTTGTCTTAGTTTAGCTAAAGGTTTGTCAGTTTTACCTTTACACTTTGTCTTATTTATCTTTTGAAATATTTTTTAGTGTCTGTTTCATTTATATCTGCTGTGAGCTTTATTATTTCCTTCCTTCTACCAATTTTGGGTTTAGTTTGTTTTTGATGTTCTAGTTACTTGAAGTGTATAATTTTGCTTTGTGATTTGAAAATCTTTCTTCTTTTTTGGTGTAGGCTTTTATTGCTATAAATTTCCCTCTTAGAACTGCTTTTGCTACGTTCCATAGGTTTGGGTATGTTGGATTTTCATTCTTACTTGTCTCAGTGACTTTTGAAATTTTCCTATTAATGTCTTAATGAGACCTCTTGATTTCTTGGGTGCGTGCTATTTAATTTCCATGTTTTTATAAAATTTCCAAGGGCTTTCCTGTTGTTGATTTCTGACTTTATATCCCTGTAATCAGAAAAGATACTTCATATGATATCTGTCTTCTTAAGTTTGTTAAGACTTATTATGTGTCATAATGTATGATTGGTCCTAGAGAATGTTTGGTGTACAGTTGAGAATAATTTGTATTCTGCAGCTGTTGGATGATGTATTAGTCTGTTTTCATACTGCTGATAAAGACATACCCGAGACTGGGTAATTTACAGAGAAAAAGAGGTTTAGTGGACTCATAGTTCCACGTGGCTGGGGAGGTCTCCCAATCATGATGGAAGGCGAAAGACACATCTTACATGGTAGCAAACAAAATAGAATTGAGAACCAAGTGAAAGGGTTCCCCCTTATAAAACCATCAGATCTTGTTAGACGTATTCACTACCACAAGAACAGTATGGGGGAACCGCCCCCATGATTCAATTATCTCCCACTGGTTCCCTCCCACAACATGTATGAATTATGGGAGCTATAATCAAGATGAGATTTGGGTGGGGATATACAGCCAAACCATATCAGGTGAGATCTTCTTTACCTGCTAGGTCCATTTGGTCTATGGTATAGTTTGAGTCTGTCATTTTTTGGTTGATTTTCTCTTCATAGAATCTGTCCATTTTTAAAGTGGAGTGTTGAAATTTCCTACTAATATTGTATTGCAGTCTATCTCTACCTTTAAATCTAATATTTGCTTTATATATCTGGTTGTTCTGGTGTTGGGTACATATATAGTTACACCTAAGTAATATATATGTTATGTCCTCGTATTGAATTGGGCCTTTTATCATTTCATTATACAGTGACATTCTTTTTTTATATAGTTTTTTTATTTAAAGCCTTTTAAAATATGACATGACTGTGGCTACTCCTGCTTGCTTTTCATTTGTTTGCATAAAATATATTTTTCCATCTCTTCACTTTCAGTCTATTTGTCTTTAATAGTGAGGTAAGTATCATGTAGGCAGCATATAGGTGGGTTTTGCTATCTGAATCCATTCATCCACTTTATATCTTTTAAGTAGAGTTTAATCCACTTCTATTCAAGTTTATTATTGATAAATTAGGACTTCCTTCTACCATTTCATTAGTTGTTTTTTAGATTACTTGTTCACTTCTTCCTTTCTTATTGTTTATCCCTCTAGTTTGGTGGTTTTCTGTGGTGCTAAGCTTTGTTTCTTTTCCCTTTTTTGGTGTGTGTGTGTGTATCTGCTGTAATTTCTTTCTTTCTGGTTAGTGAAACTAACATACAGAGTCCTGTATTTGTAACAGACTATTTTACACTGATAACAACTTAACTTCTGTCACATAAAAATACTCTTGACTTCTCCCCCCCACACACATAATTTATATTTTTGTTACCTTACATTGCATCTTTATGAATGGTAGACTCCATGGAACATAGGATCTATGTCACAACTAAATCAATTATTTAATGGCAGCATTAAAGCAGCCCAAAGAATGTGAAAAACTGGTGTGGGTGTATTTAACTTTTTAAAAACTATGTTTCATAATGTTTTCATTAAAAAGTCTTTATCAGTTTGCTAATGCCTAATTTTTACAACCAGCCACCATAGATTTTACAGGATAAATATATTATTTCAGTGGTAATTGAAGCAGAAATTTTGTTGCTCTTCTTACCCTTAGAGATTGTGTATTATCCTCAGACGTAATTCTTTGATTTTTTTTTCTTTTCATGTTGTTACACATAGTTACCAACAATCAACGTGAGAATAACCTTTGAATATTTTCAAGCATTAAGATTTGTTTATACAGCTGCACAATTAGACAACCAACACTCTTGGGTCTTTACCTCTCAGCATACACCTGATTATTAACTTAAAGGTATGATGGGAAAAGTATCAATTTTTGTTGGTCACCTAGATTTGGAAATATGTAATAACTATAAGCTTGGGTCTGCTTCTTCAGAAGCCTAGGAATTGGAGTGATGGTTCTCTGAAGAGGCTGGAAACAAAGTATGTGTTTCCAGAAGGCTTAATAGAATATGTTGAGACATAGGCCATTAACACAAAAGTGAAAGAAATGCAAAAAATGTATGAAAGTAAGGATTTGAGAAGGGAAATTTTATTTTTCAGTCTAAGATTCCTATGAATTATATGAAAATAAATGTCCTATCCTTAAAATTAGCCAAAGGAAGCACTTTACTTATCAATATGATATGACTTTTCATACTCTTATCTAAAGATATCCTAAACTAAGATCCAGTTTTCTAAGTAAAGACCTTTTACTCATGCTTTAAAGCATGTTAGATGATTCCTACCACATCACATCATGTTGTTTACATGTATGATTTGAACTGCATTTATTCTTCAACTCACTGGTTCCTTAGGCTTCTTATCTTTCCTTGCACGCTTAGATAATTTTATGTTAAATTGATTTTTAGAAGTTTAGTTGCTGGGCGTAGTGGCTGTCGCCTGTAAACCCAGTACTTTGGGAATTCAAGGCAGGTGGATTGCTTGAGTCTTGGAGTTTGAGGCCTGCCTGGGAAAGATGACAAACCCCATTGGTACAAAAATAAAAATATTAGCTGGATATGGTGGCACATGCCTGTGGTCCCAGCTACTCCAAGGCTGAGGTGGGAGGATGGCTTGAGTCCGAGAGGCAGAGGTGTGAGCCAAGATCATGCCCTGCTCTTCAGCCTGGGCAACCAAGCCAGACCCTGTTTCAAAAAAAAAAAACCTAGTGAGATTTGATTTCTATTTCTATGTGATTCAAAACTAGGAGAGCTTCAAGGCTAATGACTATTAAAAAATGGCCATTGCTACTTGCATTTTCTATGAAGCCAGCATACACAGCAACGTGCAACCTAAAAACCAAGCTATTTAATAAGTAGCTTAGATTTCAGGTTTGATTGTCTTTGAGGTTTGATTATTGCAGAGATCAATTGCCAGAAAAAATATAGACTAATTCTGTATTTGGTCTTTTTATCATATGAAACATCCCATCGTTGGGTATAAATTAAGAGCAAATACGGATGTTTATACCAATAGCGGTGCAGATATTTCCATGTTTATACAGATAGCGGTGTAGATATTTCCATGTTCATACAGATAGTGGTGTAGATATGTCCATGTTCATACAGATAGCGGTGTAGCTATTTCCATGTTCATAGAGATAGCGGTGTAGATATCTCCATGTTCATCCAGATGGCTGTGTAGATATATCCATGTTCATACAGATGGCGGTGAAGATATTTCCATGATCATACAGATAGCGGTGTAGATATTTCCATGTTCATACAGATAGTGGTGTAGATATTTCCATGTTCATACAGATAGAGGGGCTGATATTTCCATGTTCATACAGAGAGCGGTGCTGATATTTCCATGATTATACAGATAGCGGTGAAGATGTATGCATGTTTACACAGATAGCGGTGTAGATATTTCCATGTTTATACAGATAGCGGTGTAGATATTTCCATCTTTATACAGATAGCGGTGTAGATTTCTCCATCTTAATACAGATGGCGGTGTAGATATTTATATGTTCATACAGATGGCCGTGCAGATATTTCCATGTTCATACAGATGGCGGTGTAGATATTTCCATGTTCATACAGATAGCGGTGTAGTTATTTCCATGTGTAAAGAGATAGCAGTGTAGATATTTCCATGTATATGCAGATAGCTGTGAAGATATTTCCATTTTCATGAAGATTGTGGTTTAGATATTTCCATGTTCAAACAGATAGCGGTGTAGATATTTCCATGTTCATACAGATAGCGGTGTAGATATTTCCATGTTTATACAGATAGCGGTGAAGATGTATGAATGTTTACACAGATAGCGGTGTAGATATTTCCATGTTCATACAGATAGCGGTGTAGATATTTCCATGTTCATCCAGATGGCTGTGAAGTTATATCCATGTTCATACAAATAGTCGTGTAGATATTTCCATGTTCATACAGATAGCGCTGTAGATATTTCCATGTTCATAGAGATAGCGGTGTAGCTAATTCCATGTTCATACAGATAGCGGTGTAGATATTTCCATGTTCAAACAGATAGCGATGTAGATATTTCCATGTTCATACAGATAGCGGTGCTTATATTTCCATGTTTATACAGGTAGCGTTGTAGATATTTCCATGTTTATACAGATAGCGGTGTAGATATTTCCATGTTTATACAGATAGCGGTGTAGATATTTCCATGTTCATCCAGATGGCTGTGTAGATATATCCATGTTCATACAGATGGCGGTGAAGATATTTCCATGTTCATACAGATAGCGGTGTAGATATTTCCATGTTCATACAGATAGTGATGTTGATATTTCCATGTTCATACAGATAGCGGTGTAGCTATTTCCATGTTCATACAGATAGCGGTGTAGATATTTCCATGTTCATCCAGATGGCTGTGTAGACATATCCATGTTCATACAGATGGCGGTGAAGATAATTCCATGTTCATACAGATAGCGGTGTAGATATTTCCATGTTCATACAGATAGTGGTGTAGATATTTCCATGTTTATACAGATAGTGGTGTAGATATCTCCATCTTAATACAGATGGCGGTGTAGATAATTATAAGATCATACAGATGGCGGTGCAGATATTTCCATGTTCACACAGATGGCGGTGTAGATATTTCCATGTTTATAGAGATAGCGGTGTAGTTATTTCCATGTGTAAAGAGATAGCTGTATAGATATTTCCATGTATATGCAGATAGCTTTGTAGATATTTCCATTTTCATGCAGATAGCGTTGTAGATATTTCCATGTTCAAACAGATAGCGGTGTAGATATTTCCATGTTCATACAGATAGCAGTGTAGATATTTCCATGTTTAAACAGATAGTGGTGAAGATGTATACATGTTTACACAGATAGCGGTGTAGATATTTCCATGCTCATACAGATAGCGGTGTAGATATTTCCGTGTTCATCCAGATGGCTGTGTAGATATATCCATGTTCATACAGATGGCGGTGAAGATATTTCCATGTTCATACAGATAGCGGTGTAGATATTTCCATGTTCATACAGATAGCGGTGTAGATATTTCCATGTTCATACAGACAGCGGTGCTGATATTTCCATGTTCATCCAGATGGCTGTGTAGATATATCTATGTTCATACAGATGGTGGTGAAGATATTTCCATGTTCATACAGATATCGGTGTAGATATTTCGATGTTCATACAGATAGCAGTGTAGTTATTTCCATGTGTAAAGAGATAGCTGTGTAGATATTCCCATGTATATGCAGATACCTGTGTAGATATTTCCATTTTCAAGCAGATAGCGGTGTATATACTTCCCTGTTCAAACAGATAGCGGTGTAGATATTTCCATGTTCATACAGATAGTGGTGTAGATATTTCCATGTTCATACAGATAGCGGTGTAGCTATTTCCATGTTCATACAGATAGCGGTGTGGATATTTCCATGTTCATAGAGATAGCGGTGTAGATATTTCCATGTTTATACAGGTAGCGGTGTAGATATTTCCATGTTTATACAGATAGCGGTGAAGATATATGCATGTTTAAACAGATAGCGGTGTACATATTTTCATGTTCATCCAGATGGCGGTGTAGATATTTCCATGTTCATACAGATAGCGGTGTAGATATTTCCATGTTCATCCAGATGGCTGTGTAGATATATCCATGTTCATACAGATGGCGGTGAAGATATTTCCATGTTCATACAGATAGCGGTGTAGATATTTCCATGTTCATACAGATAGCGGTGTAGATATTTCCATGTTCAAACAGATAGCAGTGTAGCTATTTCCATGTTCATACAGATAGCGGTGTAGATATTTCCATGTTCATCCAGATGGCTGTGTAGATATATCCATGTTCATACAGATGGCGGTGAAGATATTTCCATGTTCATACAGATAGCGGTGTAGATATTTCCATGTTCATACAGATAGTGGTGTAGATATTTCCATGTTCATACAGATAGCGGTGTAGCTATTTCTATGTTCATACAGATAGCGGTGTAGATATTTCCATGTTTATACAGTTAGCGGTGAAGATGTATGCATGTTTACACAGATAGCGGTGTAGATATTTCCATGTTCATACAGATAGCGGTGTAGATATTTCCATGTTCATCCAGACGGCTGTGTAGACATATCCATGTTCATACAGATGGCGGTGAAGATATTTCCATGTTCATACAGATGGCTGTGTAGATATATCCAAGTTCATACAGATGGCGGTGACGATATTTCAATGTTCATACAGATGGCGGTGTAGATATTTCCATCTTCATACAGATAGCGGTGCTGATATTTCCATGTTTATACAGGTATCGGTGTACATATCTCCATGTTTATACAGATAGCGGTGTAGATATTTCCATGTTTATACAGATAGTGGTGTAGATATTTCCATGTTTATACAAATAGCGGTGTAGATATCTCCATCTTAATAGAGATGGCGGTGTAGATATTTATATGTTCATACAGATGGCGGTACAGATATTTCCATGTTCATACGGATGGCGGTGAAGATATTTCCATGTTCATACAGATGGCGGTGTAGAAACTTCCATGTTCATACTGATAGCGGTGCTGATATTTCCATGTTTATACAGGTAGCGGTGTAGATATTTCCATGTTTATACAGATAGCGGTGTAGATATTTCCATGTTTATACACATAGCGGTGTAGATATTTCCATGTTTATACAGATAGCGGTGTAGATATTTCCATGTTTATGCATATAGTTGTGTAGATATCTCCATCTTAATACAGATGGCGGTGTAGATATTTAAATGTTCATTCAGATGGCTGTGTAGACATATCCATGTTCATACAGATGGCGGTGAAGATATTTCCATGTTCATACAGATAGCGGTGTAGATATTTCCATGTTCATACAGATAGCGGTGTAGATATTTCCATGTTCATACAGATGGCTGTGTAGATATATCCATGTTCCTACAGATGGCGGTGAAGATATTTCCATGTTCATACAGATGGCGGTGTAGATATTTCCATGTTCCTACAGATAGCGGGTCTGATATTTCCATGTTTATACATGTAGCGGTGTAGATATTTCCATGTTTATACAGATAGCGGTGTAGATATTTCCATGATTATACACATAGCGGTGTAGATATTTCCATGTTCATACAGATAGCGGTGTATGTATTTCCATGTTCATACAGATAGCGGTGTAGATATTTCCATTTTCATGCAGATAGCGGTGTATATATTTCCCTGTTCAAACAGTTAGCGGTGTAGATATTTCCATGTTCATAAAGATAGCGGTGTAGATATTTCCATGTTTATACAGATAGCGGTGAAGTTGCATGCATGTTTACACAGATAGCGGTGTAGATATTTCCACGTTCATCCAGATGGCTGTGTAGATATATCCATGTTCATACAGATGGCGGTGAAGATATTTCCATGTTCATACAGATAGCGGTTTAGATATCTCCATCTTAATACAGATGGCGGTGTAGATATTTATATGTTCATACAGATGGCGGTGCAGATATTTCCATGTTCATACGGATGGCGGTGAAGATATTTCCATGTTCATACAGATGGCGGTGTAGAAACTTCCATGTTCATACTGATAGTGGTGCTGATATTTCCATGTTTATATAGGTAGCGGTGTAGATATTTCCATGTTTATACAGATAGCAGTGTAGATATTTCCATGTTTATACACATAGCGGTGTAGATATTTCCATGTCTATACAGATAGCGGTGTAGATATTTCCATGTTTATGCAGATAGTGGTGTAGATATCTCCATCTAAATACTGATGGCGGTGTAGATATTTAAATGTTCTTACAGATGGCGCTGCAGATATTTCCATGTTCATACAGATGGCGGTGTAGATATTTCCATGTTCATACAGATAGTGGTGTAGATATTTCCATGTGTAAAGAGATAGCTGTGTAGATATTTCCATGTATAAGCAGATAGCTGTGTAGATATTTCCATTTTCATGCAGATAGCGGTGTAGATATTTCCCTGTTCAAACAGATAGCGGTGTAGATATTTCCATGTTCATACAGATAGCGGTGTAGATATTTCCATGTTCATACAGATAGCGGTGTAGATATATCCATGTTCATACAGATAGCGGTGTAGATATTTCTATGTTCATACAGATAGCGGTGTAGATATTTCCATGTTCATCCAGATGGCTGTGTAGATATATCCATGTTCATACAGATAGAGGTGTAGATATTTCCATGTTCATACAGATAGCGGTGCAGATATTTCCATGTTCATCCAGATGGCTGTGTAGATATATCCATGTTCATACAGATGGCGGTGAAGATATTTCCATGTTCATACAGATAGCGGTGTAGATATTTCCATGTTCGTACAGATAGCGGTGTAGATATTTCCAAGTTTATACAGATAGCGGTGTAGATATCTCCATCTTAATACAGATGGCGGTGTAGATATTTATATGTTCATTCAGATGGCGGGGCAGATATTTCCATGTTCATACAGATGGCGGTGTAGATATTTCCATGTTCATACAGATAGCGGTGTAGTTGTTTCCATGTGTAAATAGATAGCTGTGTAGATATTCCCATGTATATGCACATAGCTGTGTAGATATTTCCATTTTCAAGCAGATAGCGGTGTATATACTTCCATGTTCAAACAGATAGCGGTGTAGATATTTCCATGTTCATACAGATAGTGGTGTAGATATTTCCATGTTCATACAGATAGCGGTGTAGCTATTTCCATGTTCATACAGATAGCGGTGTGGATATTTCCATGTTCATAGAGATAGCGGTGTAGATATTTCCATGTTTATACAGGTAGCGGTGTAGATATTTCCATGTTTATACAGATAGCGGTGAAGATGTATGCATGTTTACACAGATAGCGGTTTAGATATTTTCATGTTCATCCAGATGGCTGTGTGGATATTTCCATGTTCATACAGATAGCTGTGTAGATATTTCCATGTTCATCCAGATGGCTGTGTAGATATATCCATGTTCATACAGATGGCGGTGAAGATATTTCCATGTTCATACAGAGAGCAGTGTAGATATTTCCATGTTCATACAGATAGCGGTGTAGATATTTCCATGTTTGTACAGAAAGCGGTGTAGATATCTCCATCTTAATACAGATGGCGGTGTAGATATTTATATGTTCATACAGATGGCTGTGCAGATATTTCCATGTTCATACAGACGGCGGTGTAGATATTTCCAAGTTCATACAGATAGTGGTGTAGTTATTTCCATGTGTAAAGAGATAGCTGTGTAGATATTTCCATGTATATGCAGATAGCTGTGTAGATATTTCCATTTTCATGCAGATAACGGTGTATATATTTCCCTGTTCAAACAGTTAGCGGTGTAGATATTTCCATGTTCAGAAAGATAGCGGTGTAGATATTTCCATGTTTATACAGATAGCGGTGAAGATGTATGCATGTTTACACAGATAGCGGTGTAGATATTTCCATGTTCATCCAGATGGCTGTGTAGATATATCCATGTTCATACAGATAGCGGTGTAGATATTTCCATCTTCATACAGACAGCGGTGCAGATATTTCCATGTTCATCCAGATGGCTGTGTAGATATATCCAAGTTCATACAGATGGCGGTGAAGATATTTCCATGTTCATACAGATAGCGGTGTTGATATTTCCATGTTCATACAGAAAGCGGTGTAGATATTTCCATGTTCATACAGATAGCGGTGTATATATTTCCATGTTCATACAGATAGCAGTGTAGATATTTCCATTTTCAAGCAGATAGCGCTGTATATATTTCCATGTTCAAACAGATAGCGGTGTAGATATTTCCATGTTCATAAAGATAGCGGTGTAGATATTTCCATGTTTAAACAGATAGCGGTGAAAATGTATGGATGTTTACACAGATAGCGGTGTAGATATTTCCATGTTCATCCAGATGGCTGTGTAGATATATCCATGTTCATAGAGATGGCGTTGAAGATATTTCCATGTTCATACAGATAGTGGTGTAGATATTTCCATGTTCATACAGATAGCGGTGTAGATATTTCCATGTTCATACAGATAGTGGTGTAGCTATTTCCATGTTCATACAGATAGCGGTGTAGATATTTCCATGTTCACCCAGATGGCTGTGTAGATATTTCCATGTTCATACAGATAGCGGTGTAGATATTTCCATGTTCATACAGATAGCGTTGTAGATATTTCCATGTTCATCCATATGGCTGTGTAGATATATCCATGTTCATACAGATGGCTGTGAAGATATTTCCATGTTCATACAGATAGCGGTGTAGATATTTCCATGTTCATACAGATAGCCGTGTAGATATTGCCATGTTCATACCGATAGCGGTGCTGATACTTCCATGTTTATACAGGTAGCGGTGTACATATTTCCGTGTTTATACAGATAGCGGTGTAGATATTTCCATGTTCATACTGATAGCGGTGTAGATATTTCCATGTTTATGCAGATAGCGGTGTAGGTATCTCCTTCTTAATACAGATGGCGGTGTAGATATTTCCATGTTCATACAGATGGCGGTGTAGATATTTCCATGTTTATAGAGATAGAGGTGTAGTTATTTCCATGTGCAAAGAGATAGCTGTGTAGATATTTCCATTTATATGCAGATATTTGTGTAGATATTTCCATTTTCATGCAGATAGCGGTGTAGATATTTCCATGTTCAAACAGATAGCGGTGTAGATATTTCCATGTCCATACAGATAGCGGTGTAGATATTTCCATGTTTATACAGATAGTGGTGAAGTTGTATGCATGTTTACACAGATAGCGGTGTAGATATTTCCATGTTCATACAGACGGCTGTGTAGACATATCCATGTTCATACAGATGGCGGTGAAGATATTTCCATGTTCATACAGATGGCTGTGTAGATGTATCCATGTTCATACAGATGGCGGTGAGTATATTTCCATGTTCATACAGACGGCGGTGTAGATATTTCCATGTTCATACTGATAGCGGTGCTGATATTTCCATGTTTATACAGGTAGCGGTGTAGATATTTCAATGTTTATACAGATAGCGGTGTAGATATTTCCGTGTTCATCCAGATGGCTGTGTAGATATATCCATGTTCATACAGATGGCGGTGAAGACATTTCCATGTTCATACAGATAGCGGTGTAGATATTTCCATGTTCATACAGATAACCGTGTAGATATTGCCATGTTCATACCGATAGCGGTGCTGATACTTCCATGTTTATACAGGTAGCGGTGTAGATATTTCCATGTTTATACACATAGCGGTGTAGATATTTCCATGTTTATACAGATAGCGGTGTAGATATCTCCATCTTAATACAGATGGCGGTGTAGATATTTATATGTTCATACAGATGGCGGTGCAGATATTTCCATGTTCATACGGATGGCGGTGAAGATATTTCCATGTTCATACAGATGGCGGTGTAGAAACTTCCATGTTCATACTGATAGCGGTGCTGACATTTCCATGTTTATACTGGTAGCGGTGTAGATATTTCCATGTTTATACAGATAGCAGTGTAGATATTTCCATGTTTATACACATAGCGGTGTAGATATTTCCATGTTTATACAGATAGCGGTGTAGATATTTCCATGTTTATGCAGATAGTGGTGTAGATATCTCCATCTTAATACAGATGGCGGTGTAGATATTTAAATGTTCATACAGATGGCGGTGCAGTTATTTCCATGTTCATACAGATGGTGGTGTAGATATTTCCATGTTCATACAGATAGCGGTGTAGTTATTTCCATGTGTAAAGAGATAGCTGTGTAGATATTTCCATGTATAAGCAGAGAGCTGTGTAGATATTTCTGTTTTCATGCAGATAGCGGTGTATATATTTCCCTGTTCAAACAGTTAGCGGTGTAGATATTTCCATGTTCATAAAGATAGCGGTGTAGATATTTCCTTGTTTATACAGATAGCGGTGTAGATATTTCCATGTTCATACAGATAGCGGTGTAGATATTTCCATGTTTATACATATAGCGGTGTAGATATCTCCTTCTTAATACAGATGGCGGTGTAGATATTTCCATGTTCATACAGATGGCGGTGTAGATATTTCCATGTTTATAGAGATAGCGGTGTAGTTATTTCCATGTGCAAAGAGATAGCTGTGTAGATATTTCCATTTCTATGCAGATAGTTGTGTAGATATTTCCATTTTCATGCAGATAGCGGTGTAGATATTTCCATGTTCAAACAGATAGCGGTGTAGATATTTCCATGTTCATACAGATAGCGGTGTAGATATTTCCATGTTTATACAGATAGCGGTGAAGATGTATGCATGTTTACACAGATAGCGGTGTAGCTATTTCCATGTTCATCCAGACGGCTGTGTAGACATATCCATGTTCATACAGATGGTGGTGAAGATATTTCCATGTTCATACAGATTGCTGTGTAGATATATCCATGTTCATACAGATCGCGGTGACGATATTTCCATGTTCATACAGACGGTGGTGTAGATATTTCCATGTTCATACAGATAGCGGTGCTGATATTTCCATGTTTATACAGGTAGCGGTGTAGATATTTAAATGTTTATACAGATAGCGGTGTAGATATTTCCATGTTTATACAGATAGCGGTGTAGATATTTCCATGTTTGTACAGATAGCGGTGTAGATATTTCCATGTTTATACACATAGCGGTGTAGATATTTCCATGTTTATACAGATAGCGGCGTAGATATTTCCATGTTTATGCAGATAGTTGTGTAAATATCTCCATCTTAATACAGATGGCGGAGTAGATATTTAAATGTTCATACAGATGGCTGTGTAGACATATCCATGTTCATACAGATGGCGGTGAAGATATTTCCATGTTCATACAGATGGCGGTGTAGATATTTCCATGTTCATACAGATGGCTGTGTAGATATATCCATGTTCATGCAGATGGCAGTGAAGATATTTCCATGTTCATACAGATAGCAGTGTAGATATTTCCAAGTTTATACAGATAGCGGTGTAGATATCTCCATCTTAATACAGATGGCGGTGTAGATATTTACATGTTCATACAGATGTCAGTGCAGATATTTCCATGTTCATACAGATGGCGGTGTAGATATTTCCATGTTTATAGAGATAGCAGTGTAGTTATTTCCATGTGTAAAGAGATAGCTTTGTAGATATTTCCATGTATATGCAGATAGCTGTGTAGATATTTCCATTTTCATGCAGATAGCGGTTAAGATGTATACATGTTTACACAGATAGCGGTGTAGATATTTCCATGTTCATACAGATAGCGGTGCAGATATTTCCATGTTCATACAGATAGTCGTGTAGATATTGCCATGTTTATACCGATAGCGGTGCTGATACTTCCATGTTTATACAGGTAGCGGTGTACATATTTCCATGTTTATTCAGATAGCGGTGTAGATATTTCCATGTTCATACAGATAGCGTTGTAGATATTTCCATGTTCATAGAGATAGCGGTGTAGATATTTACATGTTCATACAGATAGCGGTGCTGATATTTCCATGTTTATACAGGTAGCGGTGTAGACATTTCCATGTTTATACAGATAGTGGTGTAGATATTTCCATGTTTATACAGATAGCGGTGTAGATATCTCCATCTTAATACAGATGGCGGTGTAGATATTTATATGTTCATTCAGATGGCGGTGCAGATATTTCCATGTTCATACAGATGGCGGTGTAGATATTTCCATGTTCATACAGATTGCGGTGTAGTTATTTCCATGTGTATAGAGATAGCTGTGTAGATATTCCCATGTATATGCAGATAGCTGTGTAGATATTTCCATTTTCATGCAGATAGCGGTGTATATACTTAACTGTTCAAACAGATAGCGGTGTAGATATTTCCATGTTCATACAGATAGTGGTGTAGATATTTCCATGTTCATACAGATATCGGTGTAACTATTTCCATGTTCATACAGATAGCGGTGTGGGTATTTCCATGTTCATAGAGATAGCGGTGTAGATATTTCCATGTTTATACAGGTAGCGGTGTAGATATTTCCATGTTTATACAGATAGCGGTGAAGATGTATGCATGTTTACACAGATAGCGGTGTAGATATTTTCATGTTCATCCAGATGGCTGTGTAGATATTTCCATGTTCATACAGATAGCGGTGTAGATATTTCCATGTTCATCCAGATGGTTGTGTAGATATATCCATGTTCATACAGATGGCGGTAAAGATATTTCCATGTTCATACAGATAGCGGTGTAGATATTTCCATGTTCATACAGATAGCGGTGTAGATATTTCCATGTTCATACAGATAGCAGTGTAGCTATTTCCATGTTCATACAGATAGCGGTGTAGATATTTCAATGTTCATCCAGATGGCTGTGTAGATATATCCATGTTCATACAGATGGCGGTGAAGATATTTCCATGTTCATACAGATAGCGGTGTAGATATTTCCATGTTCATACAGATAGTGGTGTAGATATTTCCATGTTCATAAAGATAGCGGTGTAGCTATTTCTATGTTCATACAGATAGCGGTGTAGATATTTCCATGTTTATACAGATAGCGGTGAAGATGTATGCATGTTTACACAGATAGCACTGTAGATATTTCCATGTTCATACAGATAGCGGTGCAGATAATTCCATGTTCATCCAGATGGCTGTGTAGATATATCCAAGTTCATACAGATGGCGGTGAAGATATTTCCATGTTCATACAGATAGCGGTGTAGATATTTCCATGTTCATACAGAAAGCGGTGTAGATATTTCCATGTTCATACAGATAGCGGTGTATACATTTCCATTTTCATACAGATAGCTGTTTAGATATTTCCATTTTCAAGCAGATAGCGCTGTATATATTTCCATGTTCAAACAGAGAGCGGTGTAGATATTTCCATGTTCATAAAGATAGCGGTGTAGATATTTCCATGTTTATACAGATAGCGGTGAAAATGTATGCATGTTTACACAGAAAGCGGTGTAGATATTTCCATGTTCATCCAGATGGCTGTGTAGATATATCCATGTTCATAGAGATGGAGGTGAAGATATTTCCATGTTCATACAGATAGCGGTGTAGATATTTCCATGTTCATACAGATAGCGGTGTAGATATTTCCATGTTCATACAGATAGCAGTGAAGCTATTTCCATGTTCATACAGATAGCGGTGTAGATATTTCCATGTTCACCCAGATGGCTGTGTAGATATTTCCATGTTCATACAGATAGCGGTGTAGATATTTCCATGTTCATACAGATAGCGGTGTAGATATTACCATGTTCATCCAGATGGCTGTGTAGATATATCCATGTTCATACAGATAGCGGTGTAGATATTTCCATCTTCATACAGATAGCGGTGCAGATATTTCCATGTTCATCCAGATGGCTGTGTAGATATATCCAAGGTCATACAGATGGCGGTGAAGATATTTCCATGTTCATACAGATAGTGGTGTAGATATTTCCATGTTCATACAGAAAGCGGTGTAGATATTTCCATGTTCATACAGATAGCGGTGTATACATTTCCATGTTCATACAGATAGCTGTGTAGATATTTCCATTTTCTAGCAGATAGCGCTGTATATATTTCCATGTTCAAACAGATAGCGGTGTAGGTATTTCCATGTTCATAAAGATAGCGGTGTAGATATTTCCATGTTTATACAGATAGCGGTGAAAATGTATTCATGTTTACACAGATAGCGGTGTAGATATTTCCATGTTCATCCAGATGGCTGTGTAGATATATCCATGTTCATAGAGATGGCGGTGAAGATATTTCCATGTTCATACAGATAGCGGTGTAGATATTTCCATGTTCATACAGATAGCGGTGTAGATATTTACATGTTCATACAGATAGCGGTGAATCTATTTCCATGTTCATACAGATAGCGGTGTACATATTTCCATGTTCACCCAGATGGCTGTGTAGATATTTCCATGTTCATACAGATAGCGGTGTAGATATTTCCATGTTCAAACAGATAGCGGTGTAGATATTTCCATGTGCATCCAGATGGCTGTGTAGATATATCCATGTTCATACAGATGGCTGTGAAGATATTTCCATGTTTATACAGATAGCGGTGTAGATATTTCCATGTTCATACAGATAGCCGTGTAGATATTCCCATGTTCATACCGATAGCGGTGCTGATACTTCCATGTTTATACAGATAGCGGTGTACATATTTCCGTGTTTATACAGATAGCGGTGTAGATATTTCCATGTTCATACAGATAGCGGTGTAGATATTTCCATGTTTATGCAGATATCGGTGTAGATATCTCCTTCTTAATACAGATGGCGGTGTAGATATTTCCATGTTCATACAGATGGCGGTGTAGATATTTCCATGTTTATAGAGATAGAGGTGTAGTTATTTCAATGTGCAAAGTGATAGCTGTGTAGATATTTCCATTTATATGCAGATAGTTGTGTAGATATTTCCATTTTCATGCAGATAGCGGTGTAGATATTTCCATGTTCAGATAGCGGTGTAGATATTTCCATGTTCATACAGATAGCGGTGCTGATATTTCCATGTTTATACAGGTAGCGGTGTAGATATTTCCATGTTTATACAGATTGCTGTGTAGATATTTCCATGTTTATACAGATAGCGGTGTAGATATTTCCAAGTTTATACAGATAGCGGTGTAGATATCTCCATCTTAATATAGATTGCGGTGTAGATATTTATATGTTCATACAGATGGCGGTGCAGATATTTCCATGTTCATACAGATGGCGGTGTAGATATTTGTATGTTTATAGAGATAGCGCTGTAGTTATTTCCATGTGTAAAGAGATAGCTTTGTAGATATTTCCATGCATATGCAGATCGCTGTGTAGATATTTCCATTTTCATGCAGATAGCGGTGTAGATATTTCCATGTTCAAACAGATAGCGGTGTAGATATTTCCATGTTCATACAGATAGCAGTGTAGATATTTCCATGTTTATATAGATAGCGGTGAAGATGTATGCATGTTTACACAGATAGCGTTGTAGATATTTCCATCTTCATACAGATAGCGGTTTAGATATTTCCATGTTCATCCAGATGGCTGTGTAGATATATCCATGTTCATACAGATGGCGGTGAAGATATTTCCATGTTCATACAGATAGCGGTGTAGTTATTTCCACATGTAAAGAGATAGCTGTGTAGATATTTCCATGTATATGCAGATAGCTGTGTACATATTTCCATTTTCATGCAGATAGCGGTTTAGATATTTCCATGTTCAAACAGATAGCGGTGTAGGTATTTCCATGTTCATATAGATAGCGGTGTAGATATTTCCATGGTTATACAGATAGCGGTGAAGGTGTATGCATGTTTACACAGATAGCGATGTAGATATTTCCATGTTCATACAGATCGCGGTGTAGATATTTCCATGTTCATCCAGATGGCTGTGTAGCCGTATCCATTTTCATACAGATGGCGGTGAAGATATTTCCATGTTCGTACAGATAGCGGTGTAGATATTTCCATGTTCATACAGATAGCGGTGTAGATATTTCCATGTTCATACAGATGGCTGTTTAGATATATCCATGTTCATACAGATGGCGGTAAAGATAATTGCATGTTCATGCAGATAGCGGTTTAGATATATCCATGTTCATACAGATAGCGGTGTAGATATTTCCATGTTCCTACCGATAGCGGTGCTGATATTTCCATGTTTATACAGGTAGCGGTGTAGATATTTCCATGTTTATACAGATAGCGGTGTAGATATTTCCATGTTTATACAGATAGCGGTGTAGGTATTTCCATGTTTATACAGATAGCGGTGTAGATATCTCCTTCTTAATACAGATGGCGGTGTAGATATTTATATGTTCATACAGATGGCGGTGCAGATATTTCCATGTGTAAAGAGATAGCTGTGTAGATATTTCCATGTATATGCAGTTAGCTGTGTAGATATTTCCATTTTCATGCAGACAGCGGTGTAGATATTTCCATGTTCAAACAGATAGCGGTGAAGATATTTCCATGTTCATAGAGATAGCGGTGTAGATATTTCCATGTTCATACAGATAGCGGTGAAGATATTTCCATGTTCATACAGATAGCGGTGTAGATATTTCCATGTTCATACAGATAACGGTGTAGATATTTCCATGTTCATACAGATAGCGGTGTAGATATTTCCATGTTCATATAGATAGCGGTGCTGATATTTCCATGTTTATACAGGTAGTGGTGTAGATATTTGCATGTTTATACAGATAGCGGTGTAGATATTTCCATGTTTATACAGATAGCGGTGTAGACATTTCCATGTTTATACAGATAGCAGTGGAGATATCTCTATCTAAATACAGATGGCGGTGTATATATTCATATTTTCATACAGATGGCGGTGTAGATATTTATATTTTCATACAGATAGAGGTGCAGATATTTCCATGTTCATACAAATGGCGGTGTAGATATTTCCATGTTCATACAGATAACGGTGTAGTTATTTCCATGTGTAAAGGGATAGCTGTGTAGATATTTAAATGTACATGCAGATAGCAGTGTAGATATTTCCATTTTCATGCAGATAGTGGTGTAGATATTTCCATGTTCAAACAGATAGCGGTGTAGATATTTCCATGTTCATACAGATAGCGGTGTAGATATTTCCATGTTCATAAAGATAGCGGTGTAGATATTTCCATGTTTATACAGATAGCGGTGTAGATGTATGCATGTTTACACAGATAGCGGTGTAGATATTTCCATGTTCATCCAGATGGCTGTGTAGATATATCCATGTTCATACAGATAGCGGTGTAGCTATTTCCATGTTCATACAGATAGCGGTGTAGATATTTCCATGTTCATTCAGATAGCGGTGCTCATATTTCCATGTTTATACAGGCAGCGTTGTAGATATTTCCATGTTTATACAGATAGCGGTTTAGATATTTCCTTCTTAATACAGATGGCGGCGTAGATATTTATATGTTCATACAGATGGCGGTGCAGATATTTCCATGTACATACAGATGGCGGTGTAGATATTTCCATGTTCATACAGATAGTGGTGTAGTTATTTCCATGTGTAAAGAGATAGATGTGTAGATATTGCCATGTATATGCAGATAGCTGTGTAGATATTTCCATTTTCATGCAGGTAGCGGTGAATATATTTCCATCTTCAAACAGATAGCGGTGTAGATATTTCCATGTTCATACAGATAGCGGTGTAGATATTTCCATGTTTATTCAGATAGCGGTGAAGTTGTATGCATGTTTACACAGATAGCGGTGTGGATATTTCCATGTTCATCCAGAGGGCTGTTTAGATATATCCATGTTCATACAGATAGCGGTGTAGATACTTCCATGTTCATACAGAAAGCGGTGTAGATATTTCCATGTTCATACAGATAGCGGTGCTGATATTTCCATGTTTATACAGGTAGCGGTTTAGATATTTCCATGTTCAAACAGATAGCGGTGTAGGTATTTCCATGTTCATACAGATAGCGGTGTGGATATTTCCATGGTTATACAGATAGCGGTGAAGGTGTATGCATGTTTACACAGATAGCGGTGTCGATATTTCCATGTTCAAACAGATCGCGGTGTAGATATTTCCATGTTCATCCAGATGGCTGTGTAGCCATATCCATTTTCATACAGATGGCGGTGAAGATATTTCCATGTTCGTACAGATAGCGGTGTCGATATTTCCATGTTCATACAGATAGCGGTGCTGATATTTCCATGTTTATACAGGTAGCGGTTTAGATATTTCCATGTTCAAACAGATAGCGGTGTAGGTATTTCCATGTTCATACAGATAGCGGTGTGGATATTTCCATGGTTATACAGATAGCGGTGAAGGTGTATGCATGTTTACACAGATAGCGGTGTCGATATTTCCATGTTCAAACAGATCGCGGTGTAGATATTTCCATGTTCATCCAGATGGCTGTGTAGCCATATCCATTTTCATACAGATGGCGGTGAAGATATTTCCATGTTCGTACTGATAGCGGTGTCGATATTTCCATGTTCATACAGATAGCGGTGTAGATATTTCCATGTTCATACAGATGGCTGTGTAGATATTTCCATGTTCATACCGATAGCGGTGCTGATATTTCCATGTTTATACAGGTAGCGGTGTAGATATTTCCATGTTTATACAGATAGCGGTGTAAATATTTCCATGTTTATACAGATAGCGGTGTAGGTATCTCCTTCTTAATGCAGATGGCGGTGTAGATATTTATATGTTCATACAGATGGCGGTGCCGATATTTCCATGTTCCTACAGATGGCGGTGTAGATATTTCCATGTTTATAGAGATAGCGGTGTAGTTATTTCCATGTGTAAAGAGATAGCTGCGTAGATATTTCCATGTATATGCAGATAGCTGTGTAGATATTTCCATTTTCATGCAGATAGCGGTGTAGATATTTCCATGTTCAGATAGCGGTATAGATATTTCCACGTTCATACAGATAGCGGTGCTGATATTTCCATGTTTATACAGGTAGCGGTGTAGATATTTCCATGTTTATACAGATTGCGGTGTAGATATTTCCATGTTTATACAGATAGCGGTGTAGATATTTCCAAGTTTATACAGATAGCGGTGTAGATATCTCCATCTTAATATAGATGGCGGTGTAGATATTTATATGTTCATACAGATGGCGGTGCAGATATTTCCATGTTCATACAGATGGCGGTGTAGATATTTGTATGTTTATAGAGATAGCGCTGTAGTTATTTCCATGTGTAAAGAGATAGCTTTGTAGATATTTCCATGCATATGCAGATCGCTGTGTAGATATTTCCATTTTCATGCAGATAGCGGTGTAGATATTTCCATGTTCAAACAGATAGCGGTGTAGATATTTCCATGTTCATACAGATAGCAGTGTAGATATTTCCATGTTTATATAGATAGCGGTGAAGATGTAGGCATGTTTACACAGATAGCGTTGTAGATATTTCCATCTTCATACAGATAGCGGTGTAGATATTTCCATGTTCATCCAGATGGCTGTGTAGATATATCCATGTTCATACAGATGGCGGTGAAGATATTTCCATGTTCATACAGATAGCGGTGTAGTTATTTCCACATGTAAAGAGATAGCTGTGTAGATATTTCCATGTTCATACAGATGGCTGTGTAGATATATCCATGTTCATACAGATGGCGGTAAAGATATTTCCATGTTCATACAGATAGCGGTGTAGGTATATCCATGTTCATACAGATAGCGGTGTAGATATTTCCATGTTCCTACCGATAGCGGTGCTGATATTTCCATGTTTATACAGGTAGCGGTGTAGATATTTCCATGTTTATACAGATAGCGGTGTAGATATTTCCATGTTTATACAGATAGCGGTGTAGTTATTTCCATCTTTATACAGATAGCGGTGTAGATATCTCCTTCTTAATACAGATGGCGGTGTAGATATTTATATGTTCATACAGATGGCGGTGCAGATATTTCCATGTGTAAAGAGATAGCTGTGTAGATATTTCCATGTATATGCAGTTAGCTGTGTAGATATTTCCATTTTCATGCAGACAGCGGTGTAGATATTTCCATGTTCAAGCAGATAGCGGTGAAGACATTTCCATGTTCATAGAGATAGCGGTGTAGATATTTCCATGTTCATACAAATAGCGGTGAAGATATTTCCATGTTCATACAGATAGCGGTGTAGATATTTCCATGTTCATACAGATAACGGTGTAGATATTTCCATGTTCATACAGATAGCGGTGTAGATATTTCCATGTTCATATATATAGCGGTGCTGATATTTCCATGTTTATACAGGTAGTGGTGTAGATATTTGCATGTTTATACAGATAGCGGTGTAGATATTTCCATGTTTATACAGATAGCGGTGTAGATATTTCCATGTTTATACAGATAGCAGTGGAGATATCTCTATCTAAATACAGATGGCGGTGTAGATATTCATATTTTCATACAGATGGCGGTGTAGATATTTATATTTTCATACAGATGGCGGTGCAGTCATTTCCATGTTCATACAGATGGCGGTGTAGATATTTCCATGTTCATACAGATAACGGTGTAGTTATTTCCATGTGTAAAGGGATAGCTGTGTAGATATTTAAATGTATATGCAGATAGCAGTGTAGATATTTCCATTTTCATGCAGATAGTGGTGTAGATATTTCCATGTTCAAACAGATAGCGGTGTAGATATTTCCATGTTCATCCAGATGGCTGTGTAGATATATCCATGTTCATACAGATAGCGGTGTAGCTATTTCCATGTTCATACAGATAGCGGTGTAGATATTTCCATGTTCATTCAGATAGCGGTGCTGATATTTCCATGTTTATACAGGCAGCGTTGTAGATATTTCCATGTTTATACAGATAGCGGTTTAGATATTTCCTTCTTAATACAGATGGCGGCGTAGATATTTATATGTTCATACAGATGGCGGTGCAGATATTTCCATGTACATACAGATGGCGGTGTAGATATTTCCATGTTCATACAGATAGTGGTGTAGTTATTTCCATGTGTAAAGAGATAGATGTGTAGATATTGCCATGTATATGCAGATAGCTGTGTAGATATTTCCATTTTCATGCTGGTAGCGGTGAATATATTTCCATCTTCAAACAGATAGCGGTGTAGATATTTCCATGTTCATACAGATAGCGGTGTAGATATTTCCATGTTTATTCAGATAGCGGTGAAGGTGTATGCATGTTTACACAGATAGCGGTGTGGATATTTCCATGTTCATCCAGAGGGCTCTTTAGATATATCCATGTTCATACAGATAGCGGTGTAGATACTTCCATGTTCATACAGAAAGCGGTGTAGATATTTCCATGTTCATACAGATAGCGGTGCTGATATTTCCATGTTCAAACAGATAGCGGTGAAGATATTTCCATGTTCATAGAGATAGCGGTGTAGATATTTCCATGTTCATACAGATAGCGGTGAAGATATTTCCATGTTCATACAGATAGCGGTGTAGATATTTCCATGTTCATACAGATAACGGTGTAGATATTTCCATGTTCATACAGATAGCGGTGTAGATATTTCCGTGTTCATATAGATAGCGGTGCTGATATTTCCATGTTTATACAGGTAGTGGTGTAGATATTTGCATGTTTATACAGATAGCGGTGTAGATATTTCCATGTTTATACAGATAGCGCTGTAGACATTTCAATGTTTATACAGATAGCAGTGGAGATATCTCTATCTAAATACAGATGGCGGTGTATATATTCATATTTTCATACAGATGGCGGTGTAGATATTTATATTTTCATACAGATGTCGGTGCAGATATTTCCATGTTCATACAGATGGCGGTGTAGATATTTCCATGTTCATACAGATAACGGTGTAGTTATTTCCATGTGTAAAGGGATAGCTGTGTAGATATTTAAATGTACATGCAGATAGCAGTGTAGATATTTCCATTTTCATGCAGATAGTGGTGTAGATATTTCCATGTTCAAACAGATAGCGGTGTAGATATTTCCATGTTCATACAGATAGCGGTGTAGATATTTCCATGTTCATAAAGATAGCGGTGTAGATATTTCCATGTTTATACAGATAGCGGTGTAGATGTATGCATGTTTACACAGATAGCGGTGTAGATATTTCCATGTTCATCCAGATGGCTGTGTAGATATATCCATGTTCATACAGATAGCAGTGTAGCTATTTCCATGTTCATACAGATAGCGGTGTAGATATTTCCATGTTCATACAGATAGCGGTGCTCATATTTCCATGTTTATACAGGCAGCGTTGTGGATATTTCCATGTTTATACAGATAGCGGTTTAGATATTTCCTTCTTAATACAGATGGCGGCGTAGATATTTATATGTTCATACAGATGGCGGTGCAGATATTTCCATGTACATACAGATGGCGGTGTAGATATTTCCATGTTCATACAGATAGTGGTGTAGTTATTTCCATGTGTAAAGAGATAGATGTGTAGATATTGCCATGAATATGCAGATAGCTGTGTAGATATTTCCATTTTCATGCAGGTAGCGGTGAATATATTTCCATCTTCAAACAGATAGCGGTGTAGATATTTCCATGTTCATACAGATAGCGGTGTAGATATTTCCATGTTTATTCAGATAGCGGTGAAAGTGTATGCATGTTTACACAGATAGCGGTGTGGATATTTCCATGTTCATCCAGAGGGCTGTTTAGATATATCCATGTTCATACAGATAGCGGTGTAGATACTTCCATGTTCATACAGAAAGCGGTGTAGATATTTCCATGTTCATACAGATAGCGGTGCTGATATTTCCATGTTTATACAGGTAGCGGTTTAGATATTTCCATGTTCAAACAGATAGCGGTGTAGGTATTTCCATGTTCATACAGATAGCGGTGTGGATATTTCCATGGTTATACAGATAGCGGTGAAGGTGTATGCATGTTTACACAGATAGCGGTGTCGATATTTCCATGTTCATACAGATCGCGGTGTAGATGTTTCCATGTTCATCCAGATGGCTGTGTAGTCATATAAATTTTCATACAGATGGCGGTGAAGATATTTCCATGTTCGTACAGATAGCGGTGTCGATATTTCCATGTTCATACAGATCGCGGTGTAGATATTTCCATGTTCATCCAGATGGCTGTGTAGCCATATCCATTTTCATACAGATGGCGGTGAAGATATTTCCATGTTCGTACAGATAGCGGTGTAGATATTTCCATGTTCATACAGATAGCGGTGTAGATATTTCCATGTTCATACAGATGGCTGTGTAGATATTTCCATGTTCATACCGATAGCGCTGCTGATATTTCCATGTTTATACAGGTAGCGGTGTAGATATTTCCATGTTTATACAGATAGCGGTGTAGATATTTCCATGTTTATACAGATAGCAGTGTAAATATTTCCATGTTTATACAGATAGCGGTGTAGATATCTCCTTCTTAATGCAGATGGCGGTGTAGATATTTATATGTTCATACAGATGGCGGTGCCGATATTTCCATGTTCCTACAGATGGCGGTGTAGATATTTCCATGTTTATAGAGATAGCGGTGTAGTTATTTCCATGTGTAAAGAGATAGCTGCGTAGATATTTCCATGTATATGCAGATAGCTGTGTAGATATTTCCATTTTCATGCAGATAGCGGTGTAGATATTTCCATGTTCAGATAGCGGTATAGATATTTCCATGTTCATACAGATAGCGGTGCTGATATTTCCATGTTTATACAGGTAGCGGTGTAGATATTTCCATGTTTATACAGATTGCGGTGTAGATATTTCCATGTTTATACAGATAGCGGTGTAGATATTTCCAAGTTTATACAGATAGCGGTGTAGATATCTCCATCTTAATATAGATGGCGGTGTAGATATTTATATGTTCATACAGATGGCGGTGCAGATATTTCCATGTTCATACAGATGGCGGTGTAGATATTTGTATGTTTAGAGAGATAGCGCTGTAATTATTTCCATGTGTAAAGAGATAGCTTTGTAGATATTTCCATGCATATGCAGATCGCTGTGTAGATATTTCCATTTTCATGCAGATAGCGGTGTAGATATTTCCATGTTCAAACAGATAGCGGTGTAGATATTTCCATGTTCATACAGATAGCAGTGTAGATATTTCCATGTTTATATAGATAGCGGTGAAGATGTAGGCATGTTTACACAGATAGCGTTGTAGATATTTCCATCTTCATACAGATAGCGGTGTAGATATTTCCATGTTCATCCAGATGGCTCTGTAGATATATCCATGTTCATACAGATGGCGGTGAAGATATTTCCATGTTCATACAGATAGCGGTGTAGTTATTTCCACATGTAAAGAGATAGCTGTGTAGATATTTCCATGTATATGCAGATAGCTGTGTACATATTCCCATTTTCATGCGGATAGCGGTTTAGATATTTCCATGTTCAAACAGATAGCGGTGTAGTTATTTCCATGTTCATACAGATAGCGTTGTAGATATTTCCATGGTTATACAGATAGCGGTGAAGGTGTATGCATGTTTACACAGATAGCGGTGTAGATATTTCCATGTTCATACAGATCGCGGTGTAGATATTTCCATGTTCATCCAGATGGCTGTGTAGCCGTATCCATTTTCATACAGATGGCGGTGAAGATATTTCCATGTTCGTACAGATAGCGGTGTAGATATTTCCATGTTCATACAGATAGCGGTGTAGATATATCCATGTTCATACAGATGGCTGTGTAGATATATCCATGTTCATACAGATGGCGGTAAAGATATTTCCATGTTCATACAGATAGCGGTGTAGATATATCCATGTTCATACAGATAGCGGTGTAGATATTTCCATGTTCCTACCGATAGCGGTGCTGATATTTCCATGTTTATACAGGTAGCGGTGTAGATATTTCCAAGTTTATACAGATAGCGGTGTAAATATTTCCATGTTTATACAGATAGCGGTGTAGATATTTCCATCTTTATACAGATAGCGGTGTAGATATCTCCTTCTTAATACAGATGGCGGTGTAGATATTTATATGTTCATACAGAGGGCGGTGCAGATATTTCCATGTGTAAAGAGATAGCTGTGTAGATATTTCCATGTATATGCAGTTAGCTGTGTAGATATTTCCATTTTCATGCAGACAGCGGTGTAGATATTTCCATGTTCAAGCAGATAGCGGTGAAGACATTTCCATGTTCATAGAGATAGCGGTGTAGATATTTCCATGTTCATACAAATAGCGGTGAAGATATTTCCATGTTCATACAGATAGCGGTGTAGATATTTCCATGTTCATACAGATAACGGTGTAGATATTTCCATGTTCATACAGATAGCGGTGTAGATATTTCCATGTTCATATATATAGCGGTGCTGATATTTCCATGTTTATACAGGTAGTGGTGTAGATATTTGCATGTTTATACAGATAGCGGTGTAGATATTTCCATGTTTATACAGATAGCGGTGTAGATATTTCCATGTTTATACAGATAGCAGTGGAGATATCTCTATCTAAATACAGATGGCGGTGTAGATATTCATATTTTCATACAGATGGCGGTGTAGATATTTATATTTTCATACAGATGGCGGTGCAGTCATTTCCATGTTCATACAGATGGCGGTGTAGATATTTCCATGTTCATACAGATAACGGTGTAGTTATTTCCATGTGTAAAGAGATAGCTGTGTAGATATTTAAATGTATATGCAGATAGCAGTGTAGATATTTCCATTTTCATGCAGATAGTGGTGTAGATATTTCCATGTTCAAACAGATAGCTGTGTAGATATTTCCATGTTCATTCAGATGGCTGTGTAGATATATCCATGTTCATACAGATAGCGGTGTAGCTATTTCCATGTTCATACAGATAGCGGTGTAGATATTTCCATGTTCATTCAGATAGCGGTGCTGATATTTCCATGTTTATACAGGCAGCGTTGTAGATATTTCCATGTTTATACAGATAGCGGTTTAGATATTTCCTTCTTAATACAGATGGCGGCGTAGATATTTATATGTTCATACAGATGGCGGTGCAGATATTTCCATGTACATACAGATGGCGGTGTAGATATTTCCATGTTCATACAGATAGTGGTGTAGTTATTTCCATGTGTAAAGAGATAGATGTGTAGATATTGCCATGTATATGCAGATAGCTGTGTAGATATTTCCATTTTCATGCAGGTAGCGGTTAATATATTTCCATCTTCAAACAGATAGCGGTGTAGATATTTCCATGTTCATACAGATAGCGTTGTAGATATTTCCATGGTTATACAGATAGCGGTGAAGGTGTATGCATGTTTACACAGATAGCGGTGTAGATATTTCCATGTTCATACAGATCGCGGTGTAGATATTTCCATGTTCATCCAGATGGCTGTGTAGCCGTATCCATTTTCATACAGATGGCGGTGAAGATATTTCCATGTTCGTACAGATAGCGGTGTAGATATTTCCATGTTCATACAGATAGCGGTGTAGATATTTCCATGTTCATACAGATGGCTGTGTAGATATATCCATGTTCATACAGATGGCGGTAAAGATATTTCCATGTTCATACAGATAGCGGTGTAGATATATCCATGTTCATACAGATAGCGGTGTAGATATTTCCATGTTCCTACCGATAGCGGTGCTGATATTTCCATGTTTATACAGGTAGCGGTGTAGATATTTCCATGTTTATACAGATAGCGGTGTAGATATTTCCATGTTTATACAGATAGCGGTGTAGATATTTCCATCTTTATACAGATAGCGGTGTAGATATCTCCTTCTTAATACAGATGGCGGTGTAGATATTTATATGTTCATACAGAGGGCGGTGCAGATATTTCCATGTGTAAAGAGATAGCTGTGTAGATATTTCCATGTATATGCAGTTAGCTGTGTAGATATTTCCATTTTCATGCAGACAGCGGTGTAGATATTTCCATGTTCAAGCAGATAGCGGTGAAGACATTTCCATGTTCATAGAGATAGCGGTGTAGATATTTCCATGTTCATACAAATAGCGGTGAAGATATTTCCATGTTCATACAGATAGCGGTGTAGATATTTCCATGTTCATACAGATAACGGTGTAGATATTTCCATGTTCATACAGATAGCGGTGTAGATATTTCCATGTTCATATATATAGCGGTGCTGATATTTCCATGTTTATATAGGTAGTGGTGTAGATATTTGCATGTTTATACAGATAGCCGTGTAGATATTTCCATGTTTATACAGATAGCGGTGTAGATATTTCCATGTTTATACAGATAGCAGTGGAGATATCTCTATCTAAATACAGATGGCGGTGTAGATATTCATATTTTCATACAGATGGCGGTGTAGATATTTATATTTTCATACAGATGGCGGTGCAGTCATTTCCATGTTCATACAGATGGCGGTGTAGATATTTCCATGTTCATACAGATAACGGTGTAGTTATTTCCATGTGTAAAGAGATAGCTGTGTAGATATTTAAATGTATATGCAGATAGCAGTGTAGATATTTCCATTTTCATGCAGATAGTGGTGTAGATATTTCCATGTTCAAACAGATAGCTGTGTAGATATTTCCATGTTCATTCAGATGGCTGTGTAGATATATCCATGTTCATACAGATAGCGGTGTAGCTATTTCCATGTTCATACAGATAGCGGTGTAGATATTTCCATGTTCATTCAGATAGCGGTGCTGATATTTCCATGTTTATACAGGCAGCGTTGTAGATATTTCCATGTTTATACAGATAGCGGTTTAGATATTTCCTTCTTAATACAGATGGCGGCGAAGATATTTATATGTTCATACAGATGGCGGTGCAGATATTTCCATGTACATACAGATGGCGGTGTAGATATTTCCATGTTCATACAGATAGTGGTGTAGTTATTTCCATGTGTAAAGAGATAGATGTGTAGATATTGCCATGTATATGCAGATAGCTGTGTAGATATTTCCATTTTCATGCAGGTAGCGGTGAATATATTTCCATCTTCAAACAGATAGCGGTGTAGATATTTCCATGTTCATACAGATAGCGGTGTAGATATTTCCATGTTTATTCAGATAGCGGTGAAGGTGTATGCATGTTTACACAGATAGCGGTGTGGATATTTCCATGTTCATCCAGAGGGCTGTTTAGATATATCCATGTTCATACAGATAGCAGTGTAGATACTTCCATGTTCATACAGAAAGCGGTGTAGATATTTCCATGTTCATACAGATAGCGGTGCTGATATTTCCATGTTTATACAGGTAGCGGTGTAGATATTTCCAAGTTTATACAGATAGCGGTGTAGATATTTCCATGTTTATACAGATAGCCGTGTAGATATTTCCATGTTTATACAGATAGCGGTGTAGATATATCCATCTTAATACAGATGGCGGTGTAGATATTTATATGTTCATACAGATGGCAGTGCAGATATTTCCATGTTCATACACATGGCGGTGTAGATATTTCCATGTTCATACAGATAGCGGTGCTGATATTTCCATGTTTATACAGGTAGCGGTGTAGATATTTCCATGTTTATACAGATTGCGGTGTAGATATTTCCATGTTTATACAGATAGCGGTGTAGATATTTCCAAGTTTATACAGATAGCGGTGTAGATATCTCCATCTTAATATAGATGGCGGTGTAGATATTTATATGTTCATACAGATGGCGGTGCAGATATTTCCATGTTCATACAGATGGCGGTGTAGATATTTGTATGTTTATAGAGATAGCGCTGTAGTTATTTCCATGTGTAAAGAGATAGCTTTGTAGATATTTCCATGCATATGCAGATTGCTGTGTAGATATTTCCATTTTCATGCAGATAGCGGTGTAGATATTTCCATGTTCAAACAGATAGCGGTGTAGATATTTACATGTTCATACAGATAGCAGTGTAGATATTTCCATGTTTATATAGATAGCGGTGAAGATGTAGGCATGTTTACACAGATAGCGTTGTAGATATTTCCATCTTCATACAGATAGCGGTGTAGATATTTCCATGTTCATCCAGATGGCTGTGTAGATATATCCATGTTCATACAGATGGCGGTGAAGATATTTCCATGTTCATACAGATAGCGGTGTAGTTATTTCCACATGTAAAGAGATAGCTGTGTAGATATTTCCATGTATATGCAGATAGCTGTGTGCATATTCCCATTTTCATGCAGATAGCGGTTTAGATATTTCCATGTTCAAACAGATAGCGGTGTAGGTATTTCCATGTTCATACAGATTGCGGTGTAGATATTTCCATGGTTATACAGATAGCGGTGAAGGTGTATGCATGTTTACACAGATAGCGGTGTAGATATTTCCATGTTCATACAGATCGCGGTGTAGATATTTCCATGTTCATCCAGATGGCTGTGTAGCCGTATCCATTTTCATACAGATGGCGGTGAAGATATTTCCATGTTCGTACAGATAGCGGTGTAGATATTTCCATGTTCATACAGATCGCGGTGTAGATATTTCCATGTTCATACAGATGGCTGTGTAGATATATCCATGTTCATACAGATGGCGGTAAAGATATTTCCATGTTCATACAGATAGCGGTGTAGATATATCCATGTTCATACAGATAGCGGTGTAGATATTTCCATGTTCCTACCGATAGCGGTGCTGATATTTCCATGTTTATACAGGTAGCGGTGTAGATATTTCCATGTTTATACAGATAGCGGTGTAGATATTTCCATGTTTATACAGATAGCGGTGTAGATATTTCCATGTTTATACAGATAGCGGTGTAGATATCTCCTTAATACAGATGGCGGTGTAGATATTTATATGTTCATACAGATGGCGGTGCAGATATTTCCATGTGTAAAGAGATAGCTGTGTAGATATTTCCATGTATATGCAGTTAGCTGTGTAGATATTT
Organism: Gorilla gorilla gorilla; assembly: GCF_029281585.2. Lineage (NCBI taxonomy): Eukaryota > Metazoa > Chordata > Mammalia > Primates > Hominidae > Gorilla > Gorilla gorilla. The sequence goes on from NC_073244.2 coordinate 76,840,152, forward strand.
CCATTTTCATGCAGACAGCGGTGTAGATATTTCCATGTTCAAGCAGATAGCGGTGAAGATATTTCCATGTTCATAGAGATAGCGGTGTAGATATTTCCATGTTCATACAAATAGCGGTATAGATATTTCCATGTTCATACAGATAGCGGTGTAGATATTTCCATGTTCATACAGATAATGGTGTAGATATTTCCATGTTCATACAGATAGCGGTGTAGATATTTCCATGTTCATATATATAGCGGTGCTGATATTTCCATGTTTATACAGGTAGTGGTGTAGATATTTGCATGTTTATACAGATAGCGGTGTAGATATTTCCATGTTTATACAGATAGCGGTGTAGATATTTCCATGTTTATACAGATAGCAGTGGAGAAATCTCTATCTAAATACAGATGGCGGTGTAGATATTCATATTTTCATACAGATGGCGGTGTAGATATTTATATTTTCATACAGATGGCGGTGCAGTCATTTCCATGTTCATACAGATGGCGGTGTAGATATGTCCATGTTCATACAGATAACGGTGTAGTTATTTCCATGTGTAAAGAGATAGCTGTGTAGATATTTAAATGTATATGCAGATAGCAGTGTAGATATTTCCATTTTCATGCAGATAGTGGTGTAGATATTTCCATGTTCAAACAGATAGCGGTGTAGATATTTCCATGTTCATACAGATAGTGGTGTAGATATTTCCATGTTCATAAAGATAGCGGTGTAGATATTTCCATGTTTATACAGATAGCGGTGTAGATGTATGCATGTTTACACAGATAGCGGTGTAGATATTTCCATGTTCATCCAGATGGCTGTGTAGATATATCCATGTTCATACAGATAGCGGTGTAGCTATTTCCATGTTCATACAGATAGCGGTGTATATATTTCCATGTTCATTCAGATAGCGGTGCTGATATTTCCATGTTTATACAGGCAGCGTTGTAGATATTTCCATGTTTATACAGATAGCGGTTTAGATATTTCCTTCTTAATACAGATGGCGGCGTAGATATTTATATGTACATACAGATGGCGGTGTAGATATTACCATGTTTATACAGATAGCAGTGTAGATATCTCCATCTTAATACAGATGGCGGTGTAGATATTTATATGTTCATACAGATGGCGGTGCAGATATTTCCATGTACATACAGATGGCGGTGTAGATATTTCCATGTTCATACAGATAGCGGTGTAGTTATTTCCATGTGTAAAAAGATAGATGTGTAGATATTGCCATGTATATGCAGATAGCTGTGTAGATATTTCCATTTTCATGCAGGTAGCGGTGTATATATTTCCATCTTCAAACAGATAGCGGTGTAGATATTTCCATGTTCATACAGATAGCGGTGTAGATATTTCCATGTTTATTCAGATAGCGGTGAAGGTGTATGCATGTTTACACAGATAGCGGTGTGGATATTTCCATGTTCATCCAGAGGGCTGTTTAGATATATCCATGTTCATACAGATAGCGGTGTAGATATTTCCATGTTCATACAGAAAGCGGTGTAGATATTTCCATGTTCATACAGATAGCGGTGCTGATATTTCCATGTTTATACAGGTAGCGGTGTAGATATTTCCATGTTTATGCAGATAGCGGTGTAGATATTTCCATGTTTATACAGATAGCGGTGTAGATGTTTCCATGTTCATACAGATAGCGGTGTAGATATATCCATGTTTATACAGATGGCGGTGAAGATGTATGCATGTTTACACAGATAGCGGTGTATATATTTCCATGTTCATACGGATAGCTGTGTAGAAATTTCCATGTTCATCCAGAAGGCTCTGTAGATATATCTATGTTCATACAGATAGCGGTGTAGCTATTTCCATGTTCATACAGATAGCGGTGTAGCTTTTTCCATGTTCATACAGATAGCGGTGTAGATATTTCCATGTTCATACAGATAGCGGTTTAGATATTTCCTTCTTAATACAGATGGCGGTGTAGATATTTATATATTCGTACAGATGGCGGTGTAGATATTTCCATGTTTATACAGATAGCAGTGTAGATATCTCCATCTTAATACAGACGGCGGTGTAGATATTTATATGTTCATACAGATGGCGGTGCAGATATTTCCATATTCATACAGATAGCGGTGTATTTATTTCCATGTGTAAAGAGATAGCTGTGTAGATATTTAAATGTATATGCAGATAGCAGTGTAGATATTTCCATTTTCATGCAGATAGCGGTGTAGATATTTCCATGTTCAAACAGATAGCGGTGTAGATATTTCCATGTTCATACAGATAGCGGTGTAGTTATTTCCATGTCCATAGAGCTAGCGGTGTAGATATTTCCTTGTTCATACAGATAGCGGTGCTGATATTTCCATGTTTGTACAGGTAGCGGTGTAGATATTTCCATGTTTATACAGATAGCGGTGTAGGTATTTCCAAGTTTATACAGATAGCGGTGTAGATATTTCCATGTTCATCCAGATGGCTTTGTAGATATATCCATGTTCATACAGATGGCGGTGAAGATATTTCCATGTTCATACAGAGAGCGGTGTAGTTATTTCCATGTGTAAAGAGATAGCTGTGTAGATATTTCCATGTATATTCAGATAGCTGTGTATTTATTTCCATTTTCAAGCAGATAGCGGTTTAGATATTTCCATGTTCAAACAGATAGCGGTGTAGATATTTCCGTGTTCATACAGATAGCGGTGTAGATATTTCCATGTTCAAACAGATAGCGGTGCAGATATTTCCGTGTTCATACAGATACCGGTGTAGATATTTCCATGTTCATACAGATAGCGGTGTAGATACTTCCATGTTCACACAGATAGAGGGGCTGATATTTCCATGTTCATTCAGATAGCGGTGCTGATATTTCCATGTTTATACAGATAGCGGTGTAGATATTTCCATGTTTATACAGATAGCGGTGTAGATATTTCCATGTTTATACAGATAGCGGTGTAGGTATCTCCATCTTAATACAGATGGCGGTGTAGATATTTATGTGTTCATACAGATGGCGGTGCAGATATTTCCATGTTCATACAGATGGTGGTGTAGATATTTCCATGTTCATATAGTTGGCGTTGTAGTTATTTCCATGTGTAAAGAGATAGCTGTGTGGATATTTCCATGTATATGCAGAAAGCTGTGTAGATATTTCCATTTTCATGCAGATAGCGGTGTATATATTTCCATCTTCAAACAGATGGCGGTGTAGATATTTCCATGTTTATATAGATAGCGGTGAAGATGTAGGCATGTTTACACAGATAGCGTTGTAGACATTTCCATCTTCATACAGATAGCGGTGTAGATACTTCCATGTTCATCCAGATGGCTGTGTAGATATATCCATGTTCATACAGATGGCGGTGAAGATATTTCCATGTTCATACAGATAGCGGTGTAGTTATTTCCAAATGTAAAGAGATAGCTGTGTAGATATTTCCATGTATATGCAGATAGCTGTGTACATATTTCCATTTTCATGCAGATAGCGGTTTAGATATTTCCATGTTCAAACAGATAGCGGTGTAGGTATTTCCATGTTCATACAGATAGCGGTGTAGATATTTCCATGGTTATACAGATAGCGGTGAAGGTGTATGCATGTTTACACAGATAGCGGTGTAGATATTTCCATGTTCATACAGATCGCGGTGTAGATATTTCCATGTTCATCCAGATGGCTGTGTAGCCGTATCCATTTTCATACAGATGGCGGTGAAGATATTTCCATGTTCGTACAGATAGCGGTGTAGATATTTCCATGGTCATACAGATAGCGGTGTAGATATTTCCATGTTCATACAGATGGCTGTGTAGATATATCCATGTTCATACAGATGGCGGTAAAGATATTTCCTTGTTCATACAGATAGCGGTGTAGATATATCCATGTTCATACAGATAGCGGTGTAGATACTTCCATGTTCCTACCGATAGCGGTGCTGATATTTCCATGTTTATACAGGTAGCAGTGTAGATATTTCCATGTTTATACAGATAGCGGTGTAGATATTTCCATGTTTATACAGATAGCGGTGTAGATATTTCCATCTTTATACAGATAGCGGTGTAGATATCTCCTTCTTAATACAGATGGCGGTGTAGATATTTATATGTTCATACAGATGGCGGTGCAGATATTTCCATGTGTAAAGAGATAGCTGTGTAGATATTTCCATGTATATGCAGTTAGCTGTGTAGATATTTCCATTTTCATGCAGACAGCGGTGTAGATATTTCCATGTTCAAACAGATAGCGGTGAAGATATTTCCATGTTCATAGAGATAGCGGTGTAGATATTTCCATGTTCATACAGATAGCGGTGAAGATATTTCCATGTTCATACAGATAGCGGTGTAGATATTTCCATGTTCATACAGATAACGGTGTAGATATTTCCATGTTCATACAGATAGCGGTGTAGATATTTCCATGTTCATATAGATAGCGGTGCTGATATTTCCATGTTTATACGGGAAGCGGTGTAGATATTTCCATGTTTATACAGATAGCGGTGTAGATATTTCCAGGTTTATAAAGATAGCGGTGTAGATATCTCCATCTTAATACAGATGGATGTGTAGATATTTATATGTTCATACAGATGGCGGTGTAGATATTTCCATGTTCATACAGATGGCGGTGTAGATATATCCATGTTTATAGAGATAGCGGTGTAGTTATTTCCTTGTGTAAAGAGATATCTTTGTGGATATTTCCGGGTATATGCGGATAGCTGTGTAGATATTTCCATTTCCATGCAGATAGCTGTGTAGATATTTCCATGTTCAAACAGATAGCGGTGTAGATATTTCCATGTTCCTACAGATAGCGGTGTAGATATTTCCATGTTTATACAGATAGCGGTGAAGATGTATGCATGTTTACACAGATAGCGGTGTATATATTTCCATGTTCATACAGATAGCTGTGTAGATATTTCAATGTTCATCCAGATGGCTGTGTAGATATATCCATGTTCATACAGATGGCGGTGAAGATTTTTCCATGTTCATACAGATGGCGGTGTAGATATTTCCATGTTCATACAGATAGCGGTGTAGATATTTCCATGTTCATACAGATAGCGGTGTAGATATATCCATGTTTATACAGATAGCGGTGAAGATGTATGCATGTTTACACAGATAGCGGTGTATATATTTCCATGTTCATACGGATAGCTGTGTAGAAATTTCCATGTTCATCCAGATGGCTCTGTAGATATATCTATGTTCATACAGATAGCGGTGTAGCTATTTCCATGTTCATACAGATAGCGGTGTAGCTTTTTCCATGTTCATACAGATAGCGGTGTAGATATTTCCATGTTCATACAGATAGCGGTGCTGATATTTCCATGTTTATACAGGCAGCTGTGTAGATATTTCCATGTTCATACAGATAGCGGTTTAGATATTTCCTTCTTAATACAGATGGCGGTGTCGATATTTATATATTCGTACAGATGGCGGTGTAGATATTTCCATGTTTATACAGATAGCAGTGTAGATATCTCCATCTTAATACAGACGGCGGTGTAGATATTTATATGTTCATACAGATGGCGGTGCAGATATTTCCATATTCATACAGATAGCGGTGTAGTTATTTCCATGTGTAAAGAGATAGCTGTGTAGATATTTAAATGTATATGCAGATAGCAGTGTAGATATTTCCATTTTCATGCAGATAGCGGTGTAGATATTTCCATGTTCAAACAGATAGCGGTGTAGATATTTCCATGTTCATACAGATAGCGGTGTAGTTATTTCCATGTCCATAGAGCTAGCGGTGTAGATATTTCCTTGTTCATACAGATAGCGGTGCTGATATTTCCATGTTGGTCAGGTAGCGGTGTAGATATTTCCATGTTTATACAGATAGCGGTGTAGGTATTTCCAAGTTTATACAGATAGCGGTGTAGATATTTCCATGTTCATCCAGATGGCTTTGTAGATATATCCATGTTCATACAGATGGCGGTGAAGATATTTCCATGTTCATACAGAGAGCGGTGTAGTTATTTCCATGTGTAAAGAGATAGCTGTGTAGATATTTCCATGTATATTCAGATAGCTGTGTATTTATTTCCATTTTCAAGCAGATAGCGGTTTAGATATTTCCATGTTCAAACAGATAGCGGTGTAAATATTTCCGTGTTCATACAGATAGCGGTGTAGATATTTCCATGTTCAAACAGATAGCGGTGCAGATATTTCCGTGTTCATACAGATACCGGTGTAGATATTTCCATGTTCATACAGATAGCGGTGTAGATACTTCCATGTTCACACAGATAGAGGGGCTGATATTTCCATGTTCATACAGATAGCGGTGCTGATATTTCCATGTTTATACAGATAGCGGTGTAGATATTTCCATGTTTATACAGATAGCGGTGTAGATATTTCCATGTTTATACAGATAGCGGTGTAGGTATCTCCATCTTAATACAGATGGCGGTGTAGATATTTATGTGTTCATACAGATGGCGGTGCAGATATTTCCATGTTCATACAGATGGTGGTGTAGATATTTCCATGTTCATATAGTTGGCGTTGTAGTTATTTCCATGTGTAAAGAGATAGCTGTGTGGATATTTCCATGTATATGCAGAAAGCTGTGTAGATATTTCCATTTTCATGCAGATAGCGGTGTATATATTTCCATCTTCAAACAGATAGCGGTGTAGATATTTCCATGTTTATATAGATAGCGGTGAAGATGTAGGCATGTTTACACAGATAGCGTTGTAGACATTTCCATCTTCATACAGATAGCGGTGTAGATACTTCCATGTTCATCCAGATGGCTGTGTAGATATATCCATGTTCATACAGATGGCGGTGAAGATATTTCCATGTTCATACAGATAGCGGTGTAGTTATTTCCACATGTAAAGAGATAGCTGTGTAGATATTTCCATGTATATGCAGATAGCTGTGTACATATTTCCATTTTCATGCAGATAGCGGTTTAGATATTTCCATGTTCAAACAGATAGCGGTGTAGGTATTTCCATGTTCATACAGATAGCGGTGTAGATATTTCCATGGTTATACAGATAGCGGTGAAGGTGTATGCATGTTTTCACAGATAGCGGTGTAGATATTTCCATGTTCATACAGATCGCGGTGTAGATATTTCCATGTTCATCCAGACGGCTGTGTAGCCGTATCCATTTTCATACAGATGGCGGTGAAGATATTTCCATGTTCGTACAGATAGCGGTGTAGATATTTCCATGGTCATACAGATAGCGGTGTAGATATTTCCATGTTCATACAGATGGCTGTGTAGATATATCCATGTTCATACAGATGGCGGTAAAGATATTTCCTTGTTCATACAGATAGCGGTGTAGATATATCCATGTTCATACAGATAGCGGTGTAGATACTTCCATGTTCCTACCGATAGCGGTGCTGATATTTCCATGTTTATACAGGTAGCAGTGTAGATATTTCCATGTTTATACAGATAGCGGTGTAGATATTTCCATGTTTATACAGATAGCGGTGTAGATATTTCCATCTTTATACAGATAGCGGTGTAGATATCTCCTTCTTAATACAGATGGCGGTGTAGATATTTATATGTTCATACAGATGGCGGTGCAGATATTTCCATGTGTAAAGAGATAGCTGTGTAGATATTTCCATGTATATGCAGTTAGCTGTGTAGATATTTCCATTTTCATGCAGACAGCGGTGTAGATATTTCCATGTTCAAACAGATAGCGGTGAAGATATTTCCATGTTCATAGAGATAGCGGTGTAGATATTTCCATGTTCATACAGATAGCGGTGAAGATATTTCCATGTTCATACAGATAGCGGTGTAGATATTTCCATGTTCATACAGATAACGGTGTAGATATTTCCATGTTCATACAGATAGCGGTGTAGATATTTCCATGTTCATATAGATAGCGGTGCTGATATTTCCATGTTTATACGGGAAGTGGTGTAGATATTTCCATGTTTATACAGATAGCGGTGTAGATATTTCCAGGTTTATAAAGATAGCGGTGTAGATATCTCCATCTTAATACAGATGGATGTGTAGATATTTATATGTTCATACAGATGGCGGTGCAGATATTTCCATGTTCATACAGATGGCGGTGTAGATATTTCCATGTTTATAGAGATAGCGGTGTAGTTATTTCCTTGTGTAAAGAGATATCTTTGTGGATATTTCCGGGTATATGCGGATAGCTGTGTAGATATTTCCATTTTCATGCAGATAGCTGTGTAGATATTTCCATGTTCAAACAGATAGCGGTGTAGATATTTCCATGTTCATACAGATAGCGGTGTAGATATTTCCATGTTTATACAGATAGCGGTGAAGATGTATGCATGTTTACACAGATAGCGGTGTATATATTTCCATGTTCATACAGATAGCTGTGTAGATATTTCAATGTTCATCCAGATGGCTGTGTAGATATATCCATGTTCATACAGATGGCGGTGAAGATTTTTCCATGTTCATACAGATAGCGGTGTAGATATTTCCATGTTCATACAGATAGCGGTGTAGATATTTCCATGTTAATACAGATAGCGGTGTAGCTATTTCCATGTTCATACAGATAGCGGTGTAGATATTTCCATGTTCATCCAGATGGCTGTGTAGATATATCCATGTTCATACAGATGGCGGTGAAGATATTTCCATGTTCATACAGATAGCGGTGTAGATATTTCCATGTTTATACAGATAGCGGTGAAGATGTATGCATGGTTACACAGATAGTGGTGTAGATATTTCCATGTTCATACAGATAGTGGTGTAGATATTTCCATGTTCATCCAGATGGCTGTGTAGATATATCCATGTTCATAGAGATGGCAGTGAATATATTTCCATGTTCATACAGATAGCAGTGTAGATATTTCCATGTTCATACAGATAGCGGTGTAGATATTTCCATGTTCATACAGATAGCGGTGTAGCTATTTCCATGTTCATACATATAGCGGTGTAGATATTTCCATGTTCATCCAGATGGCTGTGTAGATATATCCATGTTCATACAGATGGCGGTGAAGATATTTCCATGTTCATACAGATGGCGGTGTAGATATTTCCATGTTCATATAGATCGCGGTGTGGACATTTCCATGTTCATACAGATAGCGGTGGAGCTATTTCCATGTTCGTACAGATAGCGGTGTAGATATTTCTATGTTGATACATATAGCGGTGTAGATATTTCCATGTTCATACAGATTGCGGTGCTGATATTTCCATGTTTATATAGGTAGCGGTGTAGATATTTCCATGTTTATACAGATAGCGTGTAGATATTTCCATGTTTATACAGATAGCGGTGTAGATATTTCCATGTTTATACAGATAGCGGTGTAGATATCTTCATCTTAATACAGATGGCGGTGTAGATATTTATATGTTCATACAGACGGCGGTGTAGATATTTCCATGTTCATACAGATGTCGGTGTAGATATTTCCATGTTTATAGAGATAGCGGTGTAGTTATTTCCATGTGTAAAGAGATAGCTGTGTAGATATTTCCATGTATATGCAGATAGCTTTGTAGATATTTCCATTTTCATGCTGATACCGGTGTAGATATTTCCATGTTCAAACAGATAGTGGTGTAGATATTTCCATGTTCATACAGATAGCGGTGTAGAAATTTCCATGTTCATCCAGATGGCTGTGTACATATATCCATGTTCATACAGATGGCGGTGAAGATATTTCCATGTTCATACAGATAGCGGTGTAGATATTTCCATGTTCATACAGATAGCGGTGTAGGTATTTCCATGTTCATACAGATAGAGGGGCTGATATTTCCATGTTCATACAGATAGCGGTGCTGATATTTCCATGTTTATACAGGTAGCGGTGTAGATATTTCCATGTTTATAGAGATAGCGGTGTAGATATTTCCATGTTTATACAGATAGCGGTGTAGATATTTCCATGTTTATACAGATACCGGTGTAGATATCTCCATCTTAATACAGATGGCCGTGTAGATATTTATATGTTCATACAGATGGCCGTGCAGATATTTCCGTGTTCATACAGATGGCAGTGTAGATATTTCCATGTTCATCCAGATGGCTGTGTAGACATACCCATGTTCGTACAGATGGTGGTGAAGATATTTCCATGTTCATACAGATAGCGGTGTAGATATTTCCATGTTCATACAGATAGCGGTGTATCTATTTCAATGTTCGTACAGATAGCGGTGTAGCTATTTCCATGTTCATTCAGATAGCGGTGTACTATTTCCATGTTCATACAGATAGCGGTGTAGATATTTCCATGTTCATCCAGATGGCTGTGTAGATATTTCCATGTTCATACAGATAGCGGTGCTGATATTTCCTTGTTTATACATGTAGCGGTGTAGATATTTCTATGTTTATACAGATAGCGGTGTAGATATTTCCATGTTTATACAGATAGCGGTGTAGATATTTCCATGTTTATTCAGATAGCGGTGTAGATATCTCCATCTTAATACAGTTGGCGGTGTAGATATTTATATGTTCATACAGATGGCGGTGCAGATATTTCCATGTTCATACAGATGGCGGTGCAGATATTTCCATGTTCATATAGTTGGCGTTGTAGTTATTTCCATGTGTAAAGAGATAGCTGTGTGGATATTTCCATGTATATGCAGAAAGCTGTGTAGATATTTCCATTTTCATGCAGATAGCGGTGTATATATTTCCATCTTCAAACAGATAGCGGTGTAGATATTTCCATGTTTATATAGATAGCGGTGAAGATGTAGGCATGTTTACACAGATAGCGTTGTAGACATTTCCATCTTCATACAGATAGCGGTGTAGATATTTCCATGTTCATCCAGATGGCTGTGTAGATATATCCATGTTCATACAGATGGCGGTGAAGATATTTCCATGTTCATACAGATAGCGGTGTAGTTATTTCCACATGTAAAGAGATAGCTGTGTAGATATTTCCATGTATATGCAGATAGCTGTGTACATATTTCCATTTTCATGCAGATAGCGGTTTAGATATTTCCATGTTCAAACAGATAGCGGTGTAGGTATTTCCATGTTCATACAGATAGCGGTGTAGATATTTCCATGGTTATACAGATAGCGGTGAAGGTGTATGCATGTTTACACAGATAGCGGTGTAGATATTTCCATGTTCATACAGATCGCGGTGTAGATATTTCCATGTTCATCCAGATGGCTGTGTAGCCGTATCCATTTTCATACAGATGGCGGTGAAGATATTTCCATGTTCGTACAGATAGCGGTGTAGATATTTCCATGGTCATACAGATAGCGGTGTAGATATTTCCATGTTCATACAGATGGCTGTGTAGATATATCCACGTTCATACAGATGGCGGTAAAGATATTTCCTTGTTCATACAGATAGCGGTGTAGATATTTCCATGTTCATACAGATAGCGGTGTAGATATTTCCATGTTCCTACCGATAGCGGTGCTGATATTTCCATGTTTATACAGGTAGCGGTGTAGATATTTCCATGTTTATACAGATAGCGGTGTAGATATTTCCATATTTATACAGATAGCGGTGTAGATATTTCCATCTTTATACAGATAGCGGTGTAGATATCTCCTTCTTAATACAGATGGCGGTGTAGATATTTATATGTTCATACAGACGGCGGTGTAGATATTTCCATGTTCATACAGATGTCGGTGTAGATATTTCCATGTTTATAGAGATAGCGGTGTAGTTATTTCCATGTGTAAAGAGATAGCTGTATAGATATTTCCATGTATATGCAGATAGCTTTGTAGATATTTCCATTTTCATGCTGATACCGGTGTAGATATTTCCATGTTCAAACAGATAGTGGTGTAGATATTTCCATGTTCATACAGATAGCGGTGTAGAAATTTCCATGTTCATCCAGATGGCTGTGTACATATATCCATGTTCATACAGATGGCGGTGAAGATATTTCCATGTTCATACAGATAGCGGTGTAGATATTTCCATGTTCATACAGATAGCGGTGTAGGTATTTCCATGTTCATACAGATAGAGGGGCTGATATTTCCATGTTCATACAGATAGCGGTGCTGATATTTCCATGTTTATACAGGTAGCGGTGTAGATATTTCCATGTTTATAGAGATAGCGGTGTAGATATTTCCATGTTTATACAGATAGCGGTGTAGATATTTCCATGTTTATACAGATACCGGTGTAGATATCTCAATCTTAATACAGATGGCCGTGTAGATATTTATATGTTCATACAGATGGCCGTGCAGATATTTCCGTGTTCATACAGATGGCAGTGTAGATATTTCCATGTTCATCCAGATGGCTGTGTAGACATACCCATGTTCGTACAGATGGTGGTGAAGATATTTCCATGTTCATACAGATGGCTGTGTAGATATATCCATGTTCATACAGATGGCGGTAAAGATATTTCCTTGTTCATACAGATAGCGGTGTAGATATATCCATGTTCATACAGATAGCGGTGTAGATATTTCCATGTTCCTACCGATAGCGGTGCTGATATTTCCATGTTTATACAGGTAGCGGTGTAGATATTTCCATGTTTATACAGATAGCGGTGTAGATATTTCCATATTTATACAGATAGTGGTGTAGATATTTCCATCTTTATACAGATAGCGGTGTAGATATCTCCTTCTTAATACAGATGGCGGTGTAGATATTTATATGTTCATACAGATGGCGGTGCAGATATTTCCATGTGTAAAGAGATAGCTGTGTAGATATTTCCATGTATATGCAGTTAGCTGTGTAGATATTTCCATTTTCATGCAGACAGCGGTGTAGATATTTCCATGTTCAAACAGACAGCGGTGAAGATATTTCCATGTTCATAGAGATAGCGGTGTAGATATTTCCATGTTCATACAGATAGCGGTGAAGATATTTCCATGTTCATACAGATAGCGGTGTAGATATTTCCATGTTCATACAGATAGCGGTGTCGATATTTCCATGTTCATACAGATAGCGGTGTAGATATTTCCATGTTCATATAGATAGCGGTGCTGATATTTCCATGTTTATACAGGTAGTGGTGTAGATATTTGCATGTTTATACAGATAGCGGTGTAGATATTTCCATGTTTATACAGATAGCGGTGTAGATATATCCATGTTTATACAGATAGCAGTGGAGATATCTCTATCTAAATACAGATGGCGGTGTAGATATTCATATTTTCATACAGATGGCGGTGTAGATATTTATATTTTCATACAGATGGCGGTGCAGATATTTCCATGTTCATATAGATGGCGGTGTAGATATTTCCATGTTCATACAGATAACGGTGTAGTTATTTCCATGTGTAAAGGGATAGCTGTGTAGATATTTAAATGTACATGCAGATAGCAGTGTAGATATTTCCATTTTCATGCAGATAGTGGTGTAGATATTTCCATGTTCAAACAGAAAGCGGTGTAGATATTTCCATGTTCATACAGATAGCGGTGTAGATATTTCCATGTTCATAAAGATAGCGGTGTAGATATTTCCATGTTTATACAGATAGCGGTGTAGATGTATGCATGTTTACACAGATAGCGGTGTAGATATTTCCATGTTCATCCAGATGGCTGTGTACATATATCCATGTTCATACAGATAGCGGTGTAACTATTTCCATGTTCATACAGATAGCGGTGTAGATATTTCCATGTTCATTCAGACAGCGGTGCTGATATTTCCATGTTTATACAGGCAGCGTTGTAGATATTTCCATGTTTATACAGATAGCGGTTTAGATATTTCCTTCTTAATACAGATGGCGGCGTAGATATTTATATGTTCATACAGATGGCGGTGTAGATATTACCATTTATATACAGATAGCAGTGTAGATATCTCCATCTTAATACAGATGGCGGTGTAGATATTTATATGTTCATACAGATGGCGGTGCAGATATATCCATGTACATACAGATGGCGGTGTAGATATTTCCATGTTCATACAGATAGCGGTGTAGTTATTTCCATGTGTAAAGAGATAGATGTGTAGATGTTTCCATGTATATGCAGATAGCTGTGTACATATTTCCATTTTCATGCAGATAGCGGTTTAGATATTTCCATGTTCAAACAGATAGCGGTGTAGATATTTCCATGTTCATACAGATAGCGGTGAAGGTGTATGCATGTTTACACAGATAGCGGTGTGGATATTTCCATGTTCATCCAGAGGGCTGTTTAGATATATCCATGTACATACAGATAGCGGTGTAGATACTTCCATGTTCATACAGAAAGCGGTGTAGATATTTCCATGTTCATACAGATAGCGGTGTAGATACTTCCATGTTCATACAGAAAGCGGTGTAGATATTTCCATGTTCATACCGATAGCGGTGCTGATATTTCCATTTTTATACAGGTAGCGGTGTAGATATTTCCATGTTTATACAGATAGCGGTGTAGATATTTCCATGTTTATACAGATAGCGGTGTAAATATTTCCATGGTTATACAGATAGCGGTGTAGATATCTCCTTCTTAATGCAGATGGCGGTGTAGATATTTATATGTTCATACAGATGGCGGTGCCGATATTTCCATGTTCCTACAGATGGCGGTGTAGATATTTCCATGTTTATAGAGATAGCGGTGTAGTTATTTCCATGTGTAAAGAGATAGCTGCGTAGATATTTCCATGTATATGCAGATAGCTGTGTAGATATTTCCATTTTCATGCAGATAGCGGTGTAGATATTTCCATGTTCAGATAGCGGTGTAGATATTTCCATGTTGATACAGATAGCGGTGCTGATATTTCCATGTTTATACAGGTAGCGGTGTAGATATTTCCATGTTTATACAGATTGCGGTGTAGATATTTCCATGTTTATACAGATAGCAGTGTAGATATTTCCAAGTTTATACAGATAGCGGTGTAGATATCTCCATCTTAATATAGATGGCGGTGTAGATATTTATATGTTCATACAGATGGCGGTGCAGATATTTCCATGTTCATACAGATGGTGGTGTAGATATTTGTATGTTTATAGAGATAGCGCTGTAGTTATTTCCCTGTGTAAAGAGATAGCTTTGTAGATATTTCCATGCATATGCAGATCGCTGTGTAGATATTTCCATTTTCATGCAGATAGCGGTGTAGATATTTCCATGTTCAAACAGATAGCGGTGTAGATATTTCCATGTTCAAACAGATAGCGGTGTAGATATTTCCATGTTCAAACAGATAGCGGTGTAGATATTTCCATCTTCATACAGATAGCGGTGTAGATATTTCCATGTTCATCCAGATGGCTGTGTAGATATATCCATGTTCATACAGATGGCGGTGAAGATATTTCCATGTTCATACAGATAGCGGTGTAGTTATTTCCACATGTAAAGAGATAGCTGTGTAGATGTTTCCATGTATATGCAGATAGCTGTGTACATATTTCCATTTTCATGCAGATAGCGGTTTAGATATTTCCATGTTCAAACAGATAGCGGTGTAGGTATTTCCATGTTCATACAGATAGCGGTGTAGATATTTCCATGGTTATACAGATAGCGGTGAAGGTGTATGCATGTTTACACAGATAGCGGTGTAGATATTTCCATGTTCATACAGATCGCGGTGTAGATATTTCCATGTTCATCCAGATGGCTGTGTAGCCGTATCCATTTTCATACAGATGGTGGTGAAAATATTTCCATGTTCGTACAGATAGCGGTGTAGATATTTCCATGTTCATACAGATAGCGGTGTAGATATTTCTATGTTCATACAGATTGCTGTGTAGATATATCCATGTTCATACAGATGGCGGTAAAGATATTTCCACGTTCATACAGATAGCGGTGTAGATATATCCATGTTCATACAGATAGCGGTGTAGATATTTCCATGTTCCTACCGATAGCGGTGCTGATATTTCCATGTTTATACAGGTAGCGGTGTAGATATTTCCATGTTTATACAGATAGCGGTGTAGATATTTCCATGTTTATACAGATAGCGGTGTAGATATTTCCATCTTTATACAGATAGCGGAGTAGATATCTCCTTCTTAATACAGATGGCGGTGTAGATATTTATATGTTCATACAGATGGCGGTGCAGATATTTCCGTGTTCATACAGATGGCAGTGTAGATATTTCCATGTTCATCCAGATGGCTGTGTAGACATACCCATGTTCGTACAGATGGTGGTGAAGATATTTCCATGTTCATACAGATGGCTGTGTAGATATATCCATGTTCATACAGATGGCGGTAAAGATATTTCCTTGTTCATACAGATAGCGGTGTAGATATATCCATGTT
Source organism: Gorilla gorilla gorilla (assembly GCF_029281585.2). NCBI lineage: Eukaryota > Metazoa > Chordata > Mammalia > Primates > Hominidae > Gorilla > Gorilla gorilla. The sequence continues at coordinate 76,856,504 of NC_073244.2, forward strand.
CATACAGATAGCGGTGTAGATATTTCCATGTTCCTACCGATAGCGGTGCTGATATTTCCATGTTTATACAGGTAGCGGTGTAGATATTTCCATGTTTATACAGATAGCGGTGTAGATATTTCCATATTTATACAGATAGTGGTGTAGATATTTCCATCTTTATACAGATAGCGGTGTAGATATCTCCTTCTTAATACAGATGGCGGTGTAGATATTTATATGTTCATACAGATGGCGGTGCAGATATTTCCATGTGTAAAGAGATAGCTGTGTAGATATTTCCATGTATATGCAGTTAGCTGTGTAGATATTTCCATTTTCATGCAGACAGCGGTGTAGATATTTCCATGTTCAAACAGACAGCGGTGAAGATATTTCCATGTTCATAGAGATAGCGGTGTAGATATTTCCATGTTCATACAGATAGCGGTGAAGATATTTCCATGTTCATACAGATAGCGGTGTAGATATTTCCATGTTCATACAGATAGCGGTGTCGATATTTCCATGTTCATACAGATAGCGGTGTAGATATTTCCATGTTCATATAGATAGCGGTGCTGATATTTCCATGTTTATACAGGTAGTGGTGTAGATATTTGCATGTTTATACAGATAGCGGTGTAGATATTTCCATGTTTATACAGATAGCGGTGTAGATATATCCATGTTTATACAGATAGCAGTGGAGATATCTCTATCTAAATACAGATGGCGGTGTAGATATTCATATTTTCATACAGATGGCGGTGTAGATATTTATATTTTCATACAGATGGCGGTGCAGATATTTCCATGTTCATATAGATGGCGGTGTAGATATTTCCATGTTCATACAGATAACGGTGTAGTTATTTCCATGTGTAAAGGGATAGCTGTGTAGATATTTAAATGTACATGCAGATAGCAGTGTAGATATTTCCATTTTCATGCAGATAGTGGTGTAGATATTTCCATGTTCAAACAGAAAGCGGTGTAGATATTTCCATGTTCATACAGATAGCGGTGTAGATATTTCCATGTTCATAAAGATAGCGGTGTAGATATTTCCATGTTTATACAGATAGCGGTGTAGATGTATGCATGTTTACACAGATAGCGGTGTAGATATTTCCATGTTCATCCAGATGGCTGTGTACATATATCCATGTTCATACAGATAGCGGTGTAACTATTTCCATGTTCATACAGATAGCGGTGTAGATATTTCCATGTTCATTCAGATAGCGGTGCTGATATTTCCATGTTTATACAGGCAGCGTTGTAGATATTTCCATGTTTATACAGATAGCGGTTTAGATATTTCCTTCTTAATACAGATGGCGGCGTAGATATTTATATGTTCATACAGATGGCGGTGTAGATATTACCATTTATATACAGATAGCAGTGTAGATATCTCCATCTTAATACAGATGGCGGTGTAGATATTTATATGTTCATACAGATGGCGGTGCAGATATATCCATGTACATACAGATGGCGGTGTAGATATTTCCATGTTCATACAGATAGCGGTGTAGTTATTTCCATGTGTAAAGAGATAGATGTGTAGATGTTTCCATGTATATGCAGATAGCTGTGTACATATTTCCATTTTCATGCAGATAGCGGTTTAGATATTTCCATGTTCAAACAGATAGCGGTGTAGATATTTCCATGTTCATACAGATAGCGGTGAAGGTGTATGCATGTTTACACAGATAGCGGTGTGGATATTTCCATGTTCATCCAGAGGGCTGTTTAGATATATCCATGTACATACAGATAGCGGTGTAGATACTTCCATGTTCATACAGAAAGCGGTGTAGATATTTCCATGTTCATACAGATAGCGGTGTAGATACTTCCATGTTCATACAGAAAGCGGTGTAGATATTTCCATGTTCATACCGATAGCGGTGCTGATATTTCCATTTTTATACAGGTAGCGGTGTAGATATTTCCATGTTTATACAGATAGCGGTGTAGATATTTCCATGTTTATACAGATAGCGGTGTAAATATTTCCATGGTTATACAGATAGCGGTGTAGATATCTCCTTCTTAATGCAGATGGCGGTGTAGATATTTATATGTTCATACAGATGGCGGTGCCGATATTTCCATGTTCCTACAGATGGCGGTGTAGATATTTCCATGTTTATAGAGATAGCGGTGTAGTTATTTCCATGTGTAAAGAGATAGCTGCGTAGATATTTCCATGTATATGCAGATAGCTGTGTAGATATTTCCATTTTCATGCAGATAGCGGTGTAGATATTTCCATGTTCAGATAGCGGTGTAGATATTTCCATGTTGATACAGATAGCGGTGCTGATATTTCCATGTTTATACAGGTAGCGGTGTAGATATTTCCATGTTTATACAGATTGCGGTGTAGATATTTCCATGTTTATACAGATAGCAGTGTAGATATTTCCAAGTTTATACAGATAGCGGTGTAGATATCTCCATCTTAATATAGATGGCGGTGTAGATATTTATATGTTCATACAGATGGCGGTGCAGATATTTCCATGTTCATACAGATGGCGGTGTAGATATTTGTATGTTTATAGAGATAGCGCTGTAGTTATTTCCATGTGTAAAGAGATAGCTTTGTAGATATTTCCATGCATATGCAGATCGCTGTGTAGATATTTCCATTTTCATGCAGATAGCGGTGTAGATATTTCCATGTTCAAACAGATAGCGGTGTAGATATTTCCATGTTCAAACAGATAGCGGTGTAGATATTTCCATGTTCAAACAGATAGCGGTGTAGATATTTCCATCTTCATACAGATAGCGGTGTAGATATTTCCATGTTCATCCAGATGGCAGTGTAGATATATCCATGTTCATACAGATGGCGGTGAAGATATTTCCATGTTCATACAGATAGCGGTGTAGTTATTTCCACATGTAAAGAGATAGCTGTGTAGATGTTTCCATGTATATGCAGATAGCTGTGTACATATTTCCATTTTCATGCAGATAGCGGTTTAGATATTTCCATGTTCAAACAGATAGCGGTGTAGGTATTTCCATGTTCATACAGATAGCGGTGTAGATATTTCCATGGTTATACAGATAGCGGTGAAGGTGTATGCATGTTTACACAGATAGCGGTGTAGATATTTCCATGTTCATACAGATCGCGGTGTAGATATTTCCATGTTCATCCAGATGGCTGTGTAGCCGTATCCATTTTCATACAGATGGTGGTGAAAATATTTCCATGTTCGTACAGATAGCGGTGTAGATATTTCCATGTTCATACAGATAGCGGTGTAGATATTTCTATGTTCATACAGATTGCTGTGTAGATATATCCATGTTCATACAGATGGCGGTAAAGATATTTCCACGTTCATACAGATAGCGGTGTAGATATATCCATGTTCATACAGATAGCGGTGTAGATATTTCCATGTTCCTACCGATAGCGGTGCTGATATTTCCATGTTTATACAGGTAGCGGTGTAGATATTTCCATGTTTATACAGATAGCGGTGTAGATATTTCCATGTTTATACAGATAGCGGTGTAGATATTTCCATCTTTATACAGATAGCGGAGTAGATATCTCCTTCTTAATACAGATGGCGGTGTAGATATTTATATGTTCATACAGATGGCGGTGCAGATATTTCCATGTGTAAAGAGATAGCTGTGTAGATATTTCCATGTATATGCAGTTAGCTGTGTAGATATTTCCATTTTCATGCAGACAGCGGTGTAGATATTTCCATGTTCAAACAGATAGCGGTGAAGATATTTCCATGTTCATAGAGATAGCGGTGTAGATATTTCCATGTTCATAAAGATAGCGGTGAAGATATTTCCATGTTCATACAGATAACGGTGTAGATATTTCCATGTTCATACAGATAGCGGTGTAGATATTTCCATGTTCATACAGATAGCGGTGTAGATATTTCCATGTTTATACAGATAGCAGTGTAGATATTTCCATGTTTATACAGATAGCAGTGGAGATATCTCTATCTAAATACAGATGGCGGTGTAGATATTCATATTTTCATACAGATGGCGGTGTAGATATTTATATTTTCATACAGATGGCGGTGCAGATATTTCCATGTTCATACAGATGGCGGTGTAGATATTTCCATGTTCATACAGATAACGGTGTAGGTATTTCCATGTGTAAAGAGATAGCTGTGTAGATATTTAAATGTATATGCAGATAGCAGTGTAGATATTTCCATTTTCATGCAGATAGTGGTGTAGATATTTCCATGTTCAAACAGATAGCGGTGTAGATATTTCCATGTATTTACAGATAGCGGTGTAGATATTTCCATGTTCATAAAGATAGCGGTGTAGATATTTCCATGTTTATACAGATAGCGGTGTAGATGTATGCATGTTTACACAGATAGCGGTGTGGATATTTCCATGTTCATCCAGATGGCTGTGTAGATATATCCATGTTCATACAGATAGCGGTGTAGCTATTTCCATGTTCATACAGATAGCGGTGCTGATATTTCCATGTTTATACAGGCAGCGTTGTAGATATTTCCATGTTTATACAGATAGCGGTTTAGATATTTCCTTCTTAATACAGATGGCGGCGTAGATATTTATATGTTCATACAGATGGCGGTGTAGATATTACCATGTTTATACAGATAGCAGTGTAGATATCTCCATCTTAATACAGATGGCGGTGTAGATATTTATATGTTCATACAGATGGCGGTGCAGATATATCCATGTACATACAGATGGCGGTGTAGATATTTCCATGTTCATACAGATAGCGGTGTAGTTATTTCCATGTGTAAAGAGATAGATGTGTAGATATTGCCAAGTATATGCAGATAGCTGTGTAGATATTTCCATTTTCATGCAGGTAGCGGTGTATATATTTCCATCTTCAAACAGATAGCGGTGTAGATATTTCCATGTTCATACAGATAGCGGTGTAGATATTTCCATGTTTATTCAGATAGCGGTGAAGGTGTATGCATGTTTACACAGATAGCGGTGTGGATATTTCCATGTTCATCCAGAGGGCTGTTTAGATATATCCATGTTCATACACATAGCGGTGTAGATACTTCCATCTTCATACAGAAAGCGGTGTAGATATTTCCATGTTCATACAGATAGCAGTGCTGATATTTCCATGTTTATACAGGTAGCGGTGTAGATATTTCCATGTTTATACAGATAGCGGTGTAGATATTTCCATGTTTATACAGATAGCCGTGTAGATATTTCCATGTTTATACAGATAGCGGTGTAGATATCTTCATCTTAATACAAATGGCGGTGTAGATATTTATATGTTCATACAGATGGCGGTGCAGATATTTCCATGTTCATACACATGGCGGTGTAGATATTTCCATGTTCATACAGATAGCGTTGTAGTTATTTCCATGTGTAAAGAGATAGCTGCGTAGATATTTCCATGTATATGCAGATAGCTGTGTAGATATTTCCATTTTCATGCAGATAGCGGTGTAGATATTTCCATGTTCAGATAGCGGTGTAGATATTTCCATGTTCATACAGATAGCGGTGTTGATATTTCCATGTTTATACAGGTAGCGGTGTAGATATTTCCATGTTTATACAGATTGCGGTGTAGATATTTCCATGTTTATACAGATAGCGGTGTAGATATTTCCAAGTTTATACAGATAGCGGTGTAGGTATATCCATCTTAATATAGATGGCGGTGTAGATATTTATATGTTCATACAGATGGCGGTGCAGATATTTCCATGTTCATACAGATGGCGGTGTAGATATTTGTATGTTTATAGAGATAGCGGTGTAGTTATTTCCATGTGTAAAGAGATAGCTTTGTAGATATTTCCATGCATATGCAGATCGCTGTGTAGATATTTCCATTTTCATGCAGATAGCGGTGTAGATATTTCCATGTTCAAACAGATAGCGGTGTAGATATTTCCATGTTCATACAGATAGCAGTGTAGATATTTCCATGTTTATATAGATAGCGGTGAAGATGTAGGCATGTTTACACAGATAGCGTTGTAGATATTTCCATCTTCATACAGATAGCGGTGTAGATATTTCCATGTTCATCCAGATGGCTGTGTAGATATATCCATGTTCATACAGATGGCGGTGAAGATATTTCCATGTTCATACAGATGGCGGTGTAGATATTTCCATGTTCATACAGATAGCGGTGTGGACATTTCCATGTTCATACATATAGCGGTGTAGCTATTTCCATGTTCATACAGATAGCAGTGTGGATATTTCCTTTTTCATACAGATAGCAGTGTAGATATTTCCACGTTTATACAGATAGCGGTGAAGATGTATGCATGTTTACACAGATAGCGGTGTAGATTTTTCCATCTTCATACAGATAGCGGTGTAGATATTTCCATGTTCTTCTAGATGGCTGTGTAGATATATCCATGTTCATACAGATGGCGGTGAAGATATTTCCATGTTCATACAGATAGCGGTGTAGTTATTTCCATGTGTAAAGAGATAGCTGTGTAGATATTTCCATGTATATGCAGATAGCTGTGTAGATATTTCCATGTTCATACAGATAGCGGTGTAGATATTTCCATGTTTATACAGATAGCGGTGAAGATGTATGCATGGTTACACAGATAGCGGTGTAGATATTTCCATGTTCATACAGATAGCGGTGTAGATATTTCCATGTTTATACAGATAGCGGTGAAGGTGTATGCATGTTTACACAGATAGCGGTGTAGATATTCCCATGTTCATACAGATCGCGGTGTAGATTTTTCCATGTTCATCCAGATGGATGTGTAGACATATCCATGTTCATACAGATTGTTGTGAAGATATTTCCATGTTCATACAGATAGCGGTGTAGATATTTCCATGTTCATACAGATAGCGGTGTAGATATTTCCATGTTCATACAGATGGCTGTGTAGATATATCCATGTTCATACAGATGGCGTTGAAGATATTTCCCTGTTCATACATGTAGCGGTGTAGCTATTTCCATGTTCATACAGATAGCGGTGTAGATATTTCCATGTTCATACCGATAGCGGTGCTGATATTTCCATGTTTATACAGGTAGCGGTGTAGATATTTCCATGTTTATACAGATAGCGGTGTAAATATTTCCATGTTTATACAGATAGCGGTGTAAATATTTCCATGTTTATACAGATAGCGGTGTAGATATCTCCTTCTTAATGCAGATGGCGGTGTAGATATTTATATGTTCATACAGATGGCGGTGCTGATATTTCCATGTTCCTACAGATGGCGGTGTAGATATTTCCATGTTTATAGATAGCGGTGTAGTTATTTCCATGTGTAAAGAGATAACTGCGTAGATATTTCCATGTATATGCAGATAGCTGTGTAGATATTTCCATTTTCATGCAGATAGCGGTGTAGATATTTCCATGTTCAGATAGCGGTGTAGATATTTCCATGTTCATACAGATAGCGGTGCTGATATTTCCATGTTTATACAGGTAGCGGTGTAGATATTTCCATGTTTATACAGATTGCGGTGTAGATATTTCCATGTTTATACAGATAGCGGTGTAGATATTTCCATGTTTATACAGATAGCGGTGTAGATATTTCCATGTTTATACAGATAGCGGTGTAGATATCTCCATCTTAATATAGATGGCTGTGTAGATATTTATATGTTCATACAGATGGCGGTGCAGATATTTCCATGTTCATACAGATGGCGGTGTAGATATTTGTATGTTTAGAGAGATAGCGCTGTAGTTATTTGCATGTGTAAAGAGATAGCTTTGTAGATATTTCCATGCATATGCAGATCGCTGTGTAGATATTTCCATTTTCATGCAGATAGCGGTGTAGATATTTCCATGTTCAAACAGATAGCGGTGTAGATATTTCCATGTTCATACAGATAGCAGTGTAGATATTTCCATGTTTATATAGATAGCGGTGAAGATGTAGGCATGTTTACACAGATAGCGTAGATATTTCCATCTTCATACAGATAGCGGTGTAGATATTTCCATGTTCATCCAGATGGCTGTGTAGATATATCCATGTTCATACAGATGGCGGTGAAGATATTTCCATGTTCATACAGATAGCGGTGTAGTTATTTCCACATGTAAAGAGATAGCTGTGTAGATATTTCCATGTATATGCAGATAGCTGTGTACATATTTCCATTTTCATGCAGATAGCGGTTTAGATATTTCCATGTTCAAACAGATAGCGGTGTAGGTATTTCCATGTTCATACAGATAGCGGTGTAGATATTTCCATGGTTATACAGATAGCGGTGAAGGTGTATGCATGTTTACACAGATAGCGGTGTAGATATTTCCATGTTCATACAGATCGCGGTTTAGATATTTCCATGTTCATCCAGATGGCTGTGTAGCCATATCCATTTTCATACAGATGGCGGTGAAGATATTTCCATGTTCGTACAGATAGCGGTGTAGATATTTCCATGTTCATACAGATAGCGGTGTAGATATTTCCATGTTCATACAGATGGCTGTGTAGATATATCCATGTTCATACAGATGGCGGTAAAGATATTTCCATGTTCATACAGATAGCGGTGTAGATATATCCATGTTCATACAGATAGCGGTGTAGATATTTCCATGTTCCTACCGATAGCGGTGCTGATATTTCCATGTTTATACAGGTAGCGGTGTAGATATTTCCATGTTTATACAGATAGCGGTGTAGATATTTCCATCTTTATACAGATAGCGGTGTAGATATCTCTTTCTTAATACAGATGGCGGTGTAGATATTTATATGTTCATACAGATGGCGGTGCAGATATTTCCATGTGTAAAGAGATAGCTGTGTAGATATTTCCATGTATATGCAGTTAGCTGTGTAGATATTTCCATTTTCATGCAGACAGCGGTGTAGATATTTCCATGTTCAGATAGCGGTGAAGATATATCCATGTTCATAGAGATAGCGGTGTAGATATTTCCATGTTCATACAGATAGCGGTGAAGATATTTCCATGTTCATACAGATAGCGGTGTAGATATTTCCATGTTCATACAGATAACGGTGTAGATATTTCCATGTTCATACAGATAGCGGTGTAGATATTTCCATGTTCATATAGATAGCGGTGCTGATATTTCCATGTTTATACAGGTAGTGGTGTAGATATTTGCATGTTTATACAGATAGCGGTGTAGATATTTCCATGTTTATACAGATAGCGGTGTAGATATTTCCATGTTTATACAGATAGCAGTGGAGATATCTCTATCTAAATACAGATGGCGGTGTAGATATTCATATTTTCATACAGATGGCGGTGTAGATATTTATATTTTCATACAGATGGCGGTGCAGATATTTCCATGTTCACAGATGGTGGTGTAGATATTTCCATGTTCATACAGATAACGGTGTAGTTATTTCCATGTGTAAAGGGATAGCTGTGTAGATATTTAAATGTATATGCAGATAGCAGTGTAGATATTTCCATTTTCATGCAGATAGTGGTGTAGATATTTCAATGTTCAAACAGATAGCGGTGTAGATATTTCCATGTTCATACAGATAGCGGTGTAGATATTTCCATGTTCAGATAGCGGTGTAGATATTTCCATGTTCATTCAGATAGCGGTGCTGATATTTCCATGTTTATACAGGCAGCGTGGTAGATATTTCCATGTTTGTACAGATAGCGGTTTAGATATTTCCTTCTTAATACAGATGGCGGCGTAGATATTTATATGTTCATACAGATGGCGGTGTAGATATTACCATGTTTATACAGATAGCAGTGTAGATATCTCCATCTTAATACAGATGGCGGTTTAGATATTTATATGTTCATACAGGTGGCGGTGCCGATATTTCCATGTACATACAGATGGCGGTGTAGATATTTCCATGTTTATAGAGATAGCGGTGTAGTTATTTCCATGTGTAAAGAGATAACTGCGTAGATATTTCCATGTATATGCAGATAGCTGTGTAGATATTTCCATTTTCATGGAGATAGCGGTGTAGATATTTCCATGTTCAGATAGCGGTGTAGATATTTCCATGTTCATACAGATAGCGGTGCTGATACTTCCATGTTTATACAGGTAGCGGTGTAGATATTTCCATGTTTATACAGATTGCGGTGTAGATATTTCCATGTTTATACAGATAGCGGTGTAGATATTTCCATGTTTATACAGATAGCGGTGTAGATATCTCCATCTTAATATAGATGGCGGTGTAGATATTTATATGTTCATACAGATGGCGGTGCAGATATTTCCATGTTCATACAGATGGCGGTGTAGATATTTGTATGTTTAGAGAGATAGTGCTGTAGTTATTTGCATGTGTAAAGAGATAGCTTTGTAGATATTTCCATGCATATGCAGATCGCTGTGTAGATATTTCCATTTTCATGCAGATAGCGGTGTAGATATTTCCATGTTCAAACAGATAGCGGTGTAGATATTTCCATGTTCATACAGATAGCAGTGTAGATATTTCCATGTTTATATAGATAGCGGTGAAGATGTAGGCATGTTTACACAGATAGCGTTGTAGATATTTCCATGTTCATACAGATAGCGGTGTAGATATTTCCATGTTCATCCAGATGGCTGTGTAGATATATCCATGTTCATACAGATGGCGGTGAAGATATTTCCATGTTCATACAGATAGTGGTGTAGTTATTTCCACATGTAAAGAGATAGCTGTGTAGATATTTCCATGTATATGCAGATAGCTGTGTACATATTTCCATTTTCATGCAGATAGCGGTTTAGATATTTCCATGTTCAAACAGATAGCGGTGTAGGTATTTCCATGTTCATACAGATAGCGGTGTAGATATTTCCATGGTTATACAGATGGCGGTGAAGGTGTATGCATGTTTACACAGATAGCGGTGTAGATATTTCCATGTTCATACAGATCGCGGTGTAGATATTTCCATGTTCATCCAGATGTCTGTTTAGCCATATCCATTTTCATACAGATGGCGGTGAAGATATTTCCATGTTCGTACAGATAGCGGTGTAGATATTTCCATGTTCATACAGATAGCGGTGTAGATATTTCCATGTTCATACAGATGGCTGTGTAGATATATCCATGTTCATACAGATGGCGTTGAAGATATTTCCATGTTCATACATGTAGCGGTGTAGCTATTTCCATGTTCATACAGATAGCGGTGTAGATATTTCCATGTTCATACCGATAGCGGTGCTGATATTTCCATGTTTATACAGGTAGCGGTGTAAATATTTCCATGTTTATACAGATAGCGGTGTAAATATTTCCATTTTTATACAGATAGCGGTGTAGATATCTCCTTCTTAATGCAGATGGCGGTGTAGATATTTATATGTTCATACAGATGGCGGTGCCGATATTTCCATGTTCCTACAGATGGCGGTGTAGATATTTCCATGTTTATAGGGATAGCGGTGTAGTTATTTCCATGTGTAAAGAGATAACTTCGTAGATATTTCCATGTATATGCAGATAGCTGTGTAGATATTTCCATTTTCATGCAGATAGCGGTGTAGATATTTCCATGTTCAGATAGCGGTGTAGATATTTCCATGTTCATACAGATAGCGGTGCTGATATTTCCATGTTTATACAGGTAGCGGTGTAGATATTTCCATGTTTATACAGATTGCGGTGTAGATATTTCCATGTTTATACAGATAGCGGTGTAGATATTTCCATGTTCATCCAGATGGCTGTTTAGCCATATCCATTTTCATACAGATGGCGGTGAAGATATTTCCATGTTCGTACAGATAGCGGTGTGGATATTTCCATGTTCATACAGATAGCGGTGTAGATATTTCCATGTTCATACAGATGGCTGTGTAGATATATCCATGTTCATACAGATGGCGTTGAAGATATTTCCATGTTCATACTTGTAGCGGTGTAGCTATTTCCATGTTCATACAGATAGCGGTGTAGATATTTCCATGTTCATACCGATAGCGGTGCTGATATTTCCATGTTTATACAGGTAGCGGTGTAAATATTTCCATGTTTATACAGATAGCGGTGTAAATATTTCCATGTTTATACAGATAGCGGTGTAGATATCTCCTTCTTAATGCAGATGGCGGTGTAGATATTTTTATGTTCATACAGATGGCGGTGCCGATATTTCCATGTTCCTACAGATGGCGGTGTAGATATTTCCATGTTTATAGGGATAGCGGTGTAGTTATTTCCATGTGTAAAGAGATAACTTCGTAGATATTTCCATGTATATGCAGATAGCTGTGTAGATATTTCCATTTTCATGCAGATAGCGGTGTAGATATTTCCATGTTCAGATAGCGGTGTAGATATTTCCATGTTCATACAGATAGCGGTGCTGATATTTCCATGTTTATACAGGTAGCGGTGTAGATATTTCCATGTTTATACAGATTGCGGTGTAGATATTTCCATGTTTATACAGATAGCGGTGTAGATATTTGCATGTTTATACAGATAGCGGTGTAGATATCTCCATCTTAATATAGATGGCGGTGTAGATATTTATATGTTCATACAGATGGCGGTGCAGATATTTCCATGTTCATACAGATGGCGGTGTTGATATTTGTATGTTTAGAGAGATAGCGCTGTAGTTATTTGCATGTGTAAAGAGATAGCTTTGTAGATATTTCCATGCATATGCAGATCGCTGTGTAGATATTTCCATTTTCATGCAGATAGCGGTGTAGATATTTCCATGTTCAAACAGATCGCGGTGTAGATATTTCCATGTTCATCCAGATGGCTGTTTAGCCATATCCATTTTCATACAGATGGCGGTGAAGATATTTCCATGTTCGTACAGATAGCGGTGTAGATATTTCCATGTTCATACAGATAGCGGTGTAGATATTTCCATGTTCATACAGATGGCTGTGTAGATATATCCATGTTCATACAGATGGCGTTGAAGATATTTCCATGTTCATACATGTAGCGGTGTAGCTATTTCCATGTTCATACAGATAGCGGTGTAGATATTTCCATGTTCATACCGATAGCGGTGCTGATATTTCCATGTTTATACAGGTAGCGGTGTAAATATTTCCATGTTTATACAGATAGCGGTGTAAATATTTCCATGTTTATACAGATAGCGGTGTAGATATCTCCTTCTTAATGCAGATGGCGGTGTAGATATTTATATGTTCATACAGATGGCGGTGCCGATATTTCCATGTTCCTACAGATGGCGGTGTAGATATTTCCATGTTTATAGGGATAGCGGTGTAGTTATTTCCATGTGTAAAGAGATAACTTCGTAGATATTTCCATGTATATGCAGATAGCTGTGTAGATATTTCCATTTTCATGCAGATAGCGGTGTAGATATTTCCATGTTCAGATAGCGGTGTAGATATTTCCATGTTCATACAGATAGCGGTGCTGATATTTCCATGTTTATACAGGTAGCGGTGTAGATATTTCCATGTTTATACAGATTGCGGTGTAGATATTTCCATGTTTATACAGATAGCGGTGTAGATATTTCCATGTTTATACAGATAGCGGTGTAGATATCTCCATCTTAATATAGATGGCGGTGTAGATATTTATATGTTCATACAGATGGCGGTGCAGATATTTCCATGTTCATACAGATGGCGGTGTAGATATTTGTATGTTTAGAGAGATAGCGCTGTAGTTATTTGCATGTGTAAAGAGATAGCTTTGTAGACATTTCCATGCATATGCAGATCGCTGTGTAGATATTTCCATTTTCATGCAGATAGCGGTGTAGATATTTCCATGTTCAAACAGATCGCGGTGTAGATATTTCCATGTTCATCCAGATGGCTGTTTAGCCATATCCATTTTCATACAGATGGCGGTGAAGATATTTCCATGTTCGTACAGATAGCGGTGTAGATATTTCCATGTTCATACAGATAGCGGTGTAGATATTTCCATGTTCATACAGATGGCTGTGTAGATATATCCATGTTCATACAGATGGCGTTGAAGATATTTCCATGTTCATACATGTAGCGGTGTAGCTATTTCCATGTTCATACAGATAGCGGTGTAGACATTTCCATGTTCATACCGATAGCGGTGCTGATATTTCCATGTTTATACAGGTAGCGGTGTAAATATTTCCATGTTTATACAGATAGCGGTGTAAATATTTCCATGTTTATACAGATAGCGGTGTAGATATCTCCTTCTTAATGCAGATGGCGGTGTAGATATTTATATGTTCATACAGATGGCGGTGCCGATATTTCCATGTTCCTACAGATGGCGGTGTAGATATTTCCATGTTTATAGGGATAGCGGTGTAGTTATTTCCATGTGTAAAGAGATAACTTCGTAGATATTTCCATGTATATGCAGATAGCTGTGTAGATATTTCCATTTTCATGCAGATAGCGGTGTAGATATTTCCATGTTCAGATAGCGGTGTAGATATTTCCATGTTCATACAGATAGCGGTGCTGATATTTCCATGTTTATACAGGTAGCGGTGTAGATATTTCCATGTTTATACAGATTGCGGTGTAGATATTTCCATGTTTATACAGAGAGCGGTGTAGATATTTCCATGTTCATCCAGATGGCTGTTTAGACATATCCATTTTCATACAGATGGCAGTGAAGATATTTCCATGTTCGTACAGATAGCGGTGTAGATATTTCCATGTTCATACAGATAGCGGTGTAGATATTTCCATGTTCATACAGATGGCTGTGTAGATATATCCATGTTCATACAGATGGCGTTGAAGATATTTCCATGTTCATACATGTAGCGGTGTAGCTATTTCCATGTTCATACAGATAGCGGTGTAGATATTTCCATGTTCATACCGATAGCGGTGCTGATATTTCCATGTTTATACAGGTAGCGGTGTAAATATTTCCATGTTTATACAGATAGCGGTGTAAATATTTCCATGTTTATACAGATAGCGGTGTAGATATCTCCTTCTTAATGCAGATGGCGGTGTAGATATTTATATGTTCATACAGATGGCGGTGCCGATATTTCCATGTTCCTACAGATGGCGGTGTAGATATTTCCATGTTTATAGGGATAGCGGTGTAGTTATTTCCATGTGTAAAGAGATAACTTCGTAGATATTTCCATGTATATGCAGATAGCTGTGTAGATATTTCCATTTTCATGCAGATAGCGGTGTAGATATTTCCATGTTCAGATAGCGGTGTAGATATTTCCATGTTCATACAGATAGCGGTGCTGATATTTCCATGTTTATACAGGTAGCGGTGTAGATATTTCCATGTTTATACAGATTGCGGTGTAGATATTTCCATGTTTATACAGATAGCGGTGTAGATATTTCCATGTTTATACAGATAGCGGTGTAGATATCTCCATCTTAATATAGATGGCGGTGTAGATATTTATATGTTCATACAGATGGCGGTGCAGATATTTCCATGTTCATACAGATGGCGGTGTAGATATTTGTATGTTTAGAGAGATAGCGCTGTAGTTATTTGCATGTGTAAAGAGATAGCTTTGTAGATATTTCCATGCATATGCAGATCGCTGTGTAGATATTTCCATTTTCATGCAGATAGCGGTGTAGATATTTCCATGTTCAAACAGATAGCGGTGTAGATATTTCCATGTTCATACAGATAGCAGTGTAGATATTTCCATGTTTATATAGATAGCGGTGAAGATGTAGGCATGTTTACACAGATAGTGTTGTAGATATTTCCATGTTCATACAGATAGCGGTGTAGATATTTCCATGTTCATCCAGATGGCTGTGTAGATATATCCATGTTCATACAGATGGCGGTGAAGATATTTCCATGTTCATACAGATAGTGGTGTAGTTATTTCCACATGTAAAGAGATAGCTGTGTAGATATTTCCATGTATATGCAGATAGCTGTGTACATATTTCCATTTTCATGCAGATAGCGGTTTAGATATTTCCATGTTCAAACAGATAGCGGTGTAGGTATTTCCATGTTCATACAGATAGCGGTGTAAATATTTCCATGGTTATACAGATAGCGGTGAAGGTGTATGCATGTTTACACAGATAGCGGTGTAGATATTTCCATGTTCATACAGATCGCGGTGTAGATATTTCCATGTTCATCCAGATGGCTGTGTAGCCATATCCATTTTCATACAGATGGCGTTGAAGATATTTCCATGTTCGTACAGATAGCGGTGTAGATATTTCCATGTTCATACAGATAGCGGTGTAGATATTTCCATGTTCATACAGATGGCTGTGTAGATATATCCATGTTCATACAGATGGCGGTAAAGATATTTCCATGTTCATACAGATAGCGGTGTAGATATATCCATGTTCATACAGATAGCGGTGTAGATATTTCCATGTTCCCACCGATAGCGGTGCTGATATTTCCATGTTTATACAGGTAGCGGTGTAGATATTTCCATGTTTATACAGATAGCGGTGTAGATATTTCCATGTTTATACAGATAGCGGTGTAGATATTTCCATCTTTATACAGATAGCGGTGTAGATATCTCCTTCTTAATACAGATGGCGGTGTAGATATTTATATGTTCATACAGATGGCGGTGCAGATATTTCCATGTGTAAAGAGATAGCTGTGTAGATATTTCCATGTATATGCAGTTAGCTGTGTAGATATTTCCATTTTCATGCAGACAGCGGTGTAGATATTTCCATGTTCAAACAGATAGCGGTGAAGATATTTCCATGTTCATAGAGATAGCGGTGTAGATATTTCCATGTTCATACAGATAGTGGTGAAGATATTTCCATGTTCATACAGATAGCGGTGTAGATATTTCCATGTTCATACAGATAGTGGTGTAGCTATTTCCATGTTCATACTGATAGCAGTGTAGATATTTCCTTTTTCATACAGATAGCAGTGTAGATATTTCCACGTTTATACAGATAGCGGTGAAGATGTATGCATGTTTACACAGATAGCGGTGTAGATTTTTCCATCTTCATACAGATGGCGGTGTAGATATTTCCATGTTCATCCAGATGGCTGTGTAGATATATCCATGTTCATACAGATGGCGGTGAAGATATTTCCATGTGTAAAGAGATAGCTGTGTAGGTATTTCCATGTATATGCAGATAGCTGTGTAGATATTTCCATGTTCATACAGATAGCGGTGTAGATATTTCCATGTTTATACAGATAGCGTTGAAGATGTATGCATGGTTACACAGATAGCGGTGTAGATATTTCCATGTTCATACAGATAGCGGTGTAGATATTTCCATGTTTATACAGATAGCGGTGAAGGTGTATGCATGTTTACACAGATAGCGGTGTAGATATTCCCATGTTCATACAGATCGCGGTGTAGATTTTTCCATGTTCATCCAGATGGATGTGTAGACATATCCATGTTCATACAGAATGTTGTGAAGATATTTCCATGTTCATACAGATAGCGGTGTAGATATTTCCATGTTCATACAGATAGCGGTGTAGATATTTCCATGTTCATACAGATGGCTGTGTAGATATATCCATGTTCATACAGATGGCGTTGAAGATATTTCCCTGTTCATACATGTAGCGGTGTAGCTATTTCCATGTTCATACAGGTAGCGGTGTAGATATTTCCATGTTTATACAGATAGCGGTGTAAATATTTCCATGTTTATTCAGATAGCGGTGTAAATATTTCCATGTTTATACAGATAGCGGTGTAGATATCTCCTTCTTAATGCAGATGGCGGTGTAGATATTTATATGTTCATACAGATGGCGGTGCTGATATTTCCATGTTCCTACAGATGGCGGTGTAGATATTTCCATGTTTATAGAGATAGCGGTGTAGTTATTTCCATTTGTAAAGAGATAACTGCGTAGATATTTCCATGTATATGCAGATAGCTGTGTAGATATTTCCATTTTCATGCAGATAGCGGTGTAGATATTTCCATGTTCAGATAGCGGTGTAGATATTTCCATGTTCATACAGATAGCGGTGCTGATATTTCCATGTTTATACAGGTAGCGGTGTAGATATTTCCATGTTTATACAGATTGCGGTGTAGATATTTCCATGTTTATACAGATAGCGGTGTAGATATTTCCATGTTTATACAGATAGCGGTGTAGATATCTCCATCTTAATATAGATGGCGGTGTAGATATTTATATGTTCATACAGATGGCGGTGCAGATATTTCCATGTTCATACAGATGGCGGTGTAGATATTTGTATGTTTAGAGAGATAGCGCTGTAGTTATTTGCATGTGTAAAGAGATAGCTTTGTAGATATTTCCATGCATATGCAGATCGCTGTGTAGATATTTCCATTTTCATGCAGATAGCGGTGTAGATATTTCCATGTTCAAACAGATAGCGGTGTAGATATTTCCATGTTCATACAGATAGCAGTGTAGATATTTCCATGTTTATATAGATAGCGGTGAAGATGTAGGCATGTTTACACAGATAGTGTTGTAGATATTTCCATGTTAATACAGATAGCGGTGTAGATATTTCCATGTTCATCCAGATGGCTGTGTAGATATATCCATGTTCATACAGATGGCGGTGAAGATATTTCCATGTTCATACAGATAGCGGTGTAGTTATTTCCACATGTAAAGAGATAGCTGTGTAGATATTTCCATGTATATGCAGATAGCTGTGTACATATTTCCATTTTCATGCAGATAGCGGTTTAGATATTTCCATGTTCAAGCAGATAGCGGTGTAGGTATTTCCATGTTCATACAGATAGCGGTGTAGATATTTCCATGGTTATACAGATAGCGGTGAAGGTGTATGCATGTTTACACAGATAGCGGTGTAGATATTTCCATGTTCATACAGATCGCGGTGTAGATATTTCCATGTTCATCCAGATGGCTGTGTAGCCATATCCATTTTCATACAGATGGCGTTGAAGATATTTCCATGTTCGTACAGATAGCGGTGTAGATATTTCCATGTTCATACAGATAGCGGTGTAGATATTTCCATGTTCATACAGATGGCTGTGTAGATATATCCATGTTCATACAGATGGCGGTAAAGATATTTCCATGTTCATACAGATAGCGGTGTAGATATATCCATGTTCATACAGATAGCGGTGTAGATATTTCCATGTTCCTAACGATAGCGGTGCTGATATTTCCATGTTTATACAGGTAGCGGTGTAGATATTTCCATGTTTATACAGATAGCGGTGTAGATATTTCCATGTTTATACAGATAGCGGTGTAGATATTTCCATCTTTATACAGATAGCGGTGTAGATATCTCCTTCTTAATACAGATGGCGGTGTAGATATTTATATGTTCATACAGATGGCGGTGCAGATATTTCCATGTGTAAAGAGATAGCTGTGTAGATATTTCCATGTATATGCAGTTAGCTGTGTAGATATTTCCATTTTCATGCAGACAGCGGTGTAGATATTTCCATGTTCAAACAGATAGCGGTGAAGATATTTCCATGTTCATAGAGATAGCGGTGTAGATATTTCCATGTTCATACAGATAGTGGTGAAGATATTTCCATGTTCATACAGATAGCGTTGTGGATATTTCCATGTTCATACAGATAGTGGTGTAGCTATTTCCATGTTCATACTGATAGCAGTGTAGATATTTCCTTTTTCATACAGATAGCAGTGTAGATATTTCCACGTTTATACAGATAGCGGTGAAGATGTATGCATGTTTACACAGATAGCGTTGTAGATTTTTCCATCTTCATACAGATGGCGGTGTAGATATTTCCATGTTCATCCAGATGGCTGTGTAGATATATCCATGTTCATACAGATGGCGGTGAAGATATTTCCATGTTCATACAGATAGCGGTGTAGTTATTTCCATGTGTAAAGAGATAGCTGTGTAGATATTTCCATGTATATGCAGATAGCTGTGTAGATATTTCCATGTTCATACAGATAGCGGTGTAGATATTTCCATGTTTATACAGATAGCGGTGAAGATGTATGCATGGTTACACAGATAGCGGTGTAGATATTTCCATGTTCATACAGATAGCGGTGTAGATATTTCCATGTTTATACAGATAGCGGTGAAGGTGTATGCATGTTTACACAGATAGCGGTGTAGATATTCCCATGTTCATACAGATCGCGGTGTAGATTTTTCCATGTTCATCCAGATGGATGTGTAGACATATCCATGTTCATACAGAATGTTGTGAAGATATTTCCATGTTCATACAGATAGCGGTGTAGATATTTCCATGTTCATACAGATAGCGGTGTAGATATTTCCATGTTCATACAGATGGCTGTGTAGATATATCCATGTTCATACAGATGGCGTTGAAGATATTTCCCTGTTCATACATGTAGCGGTGTAGCTATTTCCATGTTCATACAGATAGCGGTGTAGACATTTCCATGTTCATACCGATAGCGGTGCTGATATTTCCATGTTTATACAGGTAGCGGTGTAGATATTTCCATGTTTATACAGATAGCGGTGTAAATATTTCCATGTTTATACAGATAGCGGTGTAAATATTTCCATGTTTATACAGATAGCGGTGTAGATATCTCCTTCTTAATGCAGATGGCGGTGTAGATATTTATATGTTCATACAGATGGCGGTGCTGATATTTCCATGTTCCTACAGATGGCGGTGTAGATATTTCCATGTTTATAGAGATAGCGGTGTAGTTATTTCCATGTGTAAAGAGATAACTGCGTAGATATTTCCATGTATATGCAGATAGCTGTGTAGATATTTCCATTTTCATGCAGATAGCGGTGTAGATATTTCCATGTTCAGATAGCGGTGTAGATATTTCCATGTTCATACAGATAGCGGTGCTGATATTTCCATGTTTATACAGGTAGCGGTGTAGATATTTCCATGTTTATACAGATTGCGGTGTAGATATTTCCATGTTTATACAGATAGCGGTGTAGATATTTCCATGTTTGTACAGATAGCGGTGTAGATATCTCCATCTTAATATAGATGGCGGTGTAGATATTTATATGTTCATACAGATGGCGGTGCAGATATTTCCATGTTCATACAGATGGCGGTGTAGATATTTGTATGTTTAGAGAGATAGCGCTGTAGTTATTTGCATGTGTAAAGAGATAGCTTTGTAGATATTTCCATGCATATGCAGATCGCTGTGTAGATATTTCCATTTTCATGCAGATAGCGGTGTAGATATTTCCATGTTCAAACAGATAGCGGTGTAGATATTTCCATGTTCATACAGATAGCAGTGTAGATATTTCCATGTTTATATAGATAGCGGTGAAGATGTAGGCATGTTTACACAGATAGCGTTGTAGATATTTCCATCTTCATACAGATAGCGGTGTAGATATTTCCATGTTCATCCAGATGGCTGTGTAGATATATCCATGTTCATACAGATGGCGGTGAAGATATTTCCATGTTCATACAGATAGCGGTGTAGTTATTTCCACATGTAAAGAGATAGCTGTGTAGATATTTCCATGTATATGCAGATAGCTGTGTACATATTTCCATTTTCATGCAGATAGCGGTTTAGATATTTCCATGTTCAAACAGATAGCGGTGTAGGTATTTCCATGTTCATACAGATAGCGGTGTAGATATTTCCATGGTTATACAGATAGCGGTGAAGGTGTATGGATGTTTACACAGATAGCGGTGTAGATATTTCCATGCTCATACAGATCGCGGTGTAGATATTTCCATGTTCATCCAGATTGCTGTGTAGCCATATCCATTCTCATACAGATGGCGGTGAAGATATTTCCATGTTCGTACAGATAGCGGTGTAGATATTTCCATGTTCATACAGATAGCGGTGTAGATATTTCCATGTTCATACAGATGGCTGTGTAGATATATCCATGTTCATACAGATGGCGGTAAAGATATTTCCATGTTCATACAGATAGCGGTGTAGATATATCCATGTTCATACAGATAGCGGTGTAGATATTTCCATGTTCCTACCGATAGCGGTGCTGATATTTCCATGTTTATACAGGTAGCGGTGTAGATATTTCCATGTTTATACAGATAGCGGTGTAGATATTTCCATGTTTATACAGATAGCGGTGTAGATATTTCCATCTTTATACAGATAGCGGTGTAGATATCTCTTTCTTAATACAGATGGCGGTGTAGATATTTATATGTTCATACAGATGGCGGTGCAGATATTTCCATGTGTAAAGAGATAGCTGTGTAGATATTTCCATGTATATGCAGTTAGCTGTGTAGATATTTCCATTTTCATGCAGACAGCGGTGTAGATATTTCCATGTTCAAACAGATAGCGGTGAAGATATATCCATGTTCATAGAGATAGCGGTGTAGATATTTCCATGTTCATATAGATAGCGGTGCTGATATTTCCATGTTTATACAGGTAGTGGTGTAGATATTTGCATGTTTATACAGATAGCGGTGTAGATATTTCCATGTTTATACAGATAGCGGTGTAGATATTTCCATG
Source organism: Gorilla gorilla gorilla (assembly GCF_029281585.2). Taxonomy (NCBI): domain Eukaryota; kingdom Metazoa; phylum Chordata; class Mammalia; order Primates; family Hominidae; genus Gorilla; species Gorilla gorilla. Next base: position 76,878,971 of record NC_073244.2, read on the forward strand.
TTTATACAGATAGCAGTGGAGATATCTCTATCTAAATACAGATGGCGGTGTAGATATTCATATTTTCATACAGATGGCGGTGTAGATATTTATATTTCCATACAGATGGCGGTGCAGATATTTCCATGTTCATACAGATGGTGGTGTAGATATTTCCATGTTCATACAGATAACGGTGTAGTTATTTCCATGTGTAAAGGGATAGCTGTGTAGATATTTAAATGTATTTGCAGATAGCAGTGTAGATATTTCCATTTTCATGCAGATAGTGGTGTAGATATTTCCATGTTCAAACAGATAGCGGTGTAGATATTTCCATGTTCATACAGATAGCGGTGTAGATATTTCCATGTTCATAAAGATAGCGGTGTAGATATTTCCATGTTTATACAGATAGCGGTGTAGATGTATGCATGTTTACACAGATAGCGGTGTAGATATTTCCATGTTCATCCTGATGGCTGTGTAGATATATCCATGTTCATACAGATAGCGGTGTAGCTATTTCCATGTTCCTACAGATAGCGGTGTAGATATTTCCATGTTCATACCGATAGCGGTGCTGATATTTCCAAGTTTATACAGGTAGCGGTGTAAATATTTCCATGTTTATACAGATAGCGGTGTAAATATTTCCATGTTTATACAGATAGCGGTGTAGATATCTCCTTCTTAATGCAGATGGCGGTGTAGATATTTATATGTTCATACAGATGGCGGTGCCGATATTTCCATGTTCCTACAGATGGCGGTGTAGATATTTCCATGTTTATAGGGATAGCGGTGTAGTTATTTCCATGTGTAAAGAGATAACTTCGTAGATATTTCCATGTATATGCAGATAGCTGTGTAGATATTTCCATTTTCATGCAGATAGCGGTGTAGATATTTCCATGTTCAGATAGCGGTGTAGATATTTCCATGTTCATACAGATAGCGGTGCTGATATTTCCATGTTTATACAGGTAGCGGTGTAGATATTTCCATGTTTATACAGATTGCGGTGTAGATATTTCCATGTTTATACAGATAGCGGTGTAGATATTTCCATGTTTATACAGATAGCGGTGTAGATATCTCCATCTTAATATAGATGGCGGTGTAGATATTTATATGTTCATACAGATGGCGGTGCAGATATTTCCATGTTCATACAGATGGCGGTGTAGATATTTGTATGTTTAGAGAGATAGTGCTGTAGTTATTTGCATGTGTAAAGAGATAGCTTTGTAGATATTTCCATGCATATGCAGATCGCTGTGTAGATATTTCCATTTTCATGCAGATAGCGGTGTAGATATTTCCATGTTCAAACAGATAGCGGTGTAGATATTTCCATGTTCATACAGATAGCAGTGTAGATATTTCCATGTTTATATAGATAGCGGTGAAGATGTAGGCATGTTTACACAGATGGTGTTGTAGATATTTCCATGTTCATACAGATAGCGGTGTAGATATTTCCATGTTCATCCAGATGGCTGTGTAGATATATCCATGTTCATACAGATGGCGGTGAAGATATTTCCATGTTCATACAGATAGCGGTGTAGTTATTTCCACATGTAAAGAGATAGCTGTGTAGATATTTCCATGTATATGCAGATAGCTGTGTACATATTTCCATTTTCATGCAGATAGCGGTTTAGATATTTCCATGTTCAAACAGATAGCGGTGTAGGTATTTCCATGTTCATACAGATAGCGGTGTAGATATTTCCATGGTTATACAGATAGCGGTGAAGGTGTATGCATGTTTACACAGATAGCGGTGTAGATATTTCCATGTTCATACAGATCGCGGTGTAGATATTTCCATGTTCATCCAGATGGCTGTGTAGCCATATCCATTTTCATACAGATGGCGTTGAAGATATTTCCATGTTCGTACAGATAGCGGTGTAGATATTTCCATGTTCATACAGATAGCGGTGTAGATATTTCCATGTTCATACAGATGGCTGTGTAGATATATCCATGTTCATACAGATGGCGGTAAAGATATTTCCATGTTCATACAGATAGCGGTGTAGATATATCCATGTTCATACAGATAGCGGTGTAGATATTTCCATGTTCCTACCGATAGCGGTGCTGATATTTCCATGTTTATACAGGTAGCGGTGTAGATATTTCCGTGTTTATACAGATAGCGGTGTAGATATTTCCATGTTTATACAGATAGCGGTGTAGATATTTCCATCTTTATGCAGATAGCGGTGTAGATATCTCCTTCTTAATACAGATGGCGGTGTAGATATTTATATGTTCATACAGATGGCGGTGCAGATATTTCCATGTGTAAAGAGATAGCTGTGTAGATATTTCCATGTATATGCAGTTAGCTGTGTAGATATTTCCATTTTCATGCAGACAGCGGTGTAGATATTTCCATGTTCAAACAGATAGCGGTGAAGATATTTCCATGTTCATAGAGATAGCGGTGTAGATATTTCCATGTTCATACAGATAGCGGTGAAGATATTTCCATGTTCATACAGATAGCGGTGTAGATATTTCCATGTTCATACAGATAGTGTTGTAGCTATTTCCATGTTCATACAGATAGCAGTGTAGATATTTCCTTTTTCATACAGATAGCGGTGTAGATATTTCCACGTTTATACAGATTGCGGTGAAGATGTATGCATGTTTACACAGATAGCGGTGTAGATTTTTCCATCTTCATACAGATAGCCGTGTAGATATTTCCATGTTCATCCAGATGGCTGTGTAGATATATCCATGTTCATACAGATGGCGGTGAAGATATTTCCATGTTCATACAGATAGCGGTGTAGTTATTTCCATGTGTAAAGAGATAGCTGTGTAGATATTTCCATGTATATGCAGATAGCTGTGTAGATATTTCCATGTTCATACAGATAGCGTTGTAGATATTTCCATGTTTATACAGATAGCGGTGAAGATGTATGCATGGTTACACAGATAGCGGTGTAGATATTTCCATGTTCATACAGATAGCGGTGTAGATATTTCCATGTTTATACAGATAGTGGTGAAGGTGTATGCATGTTTACACAGATAGCGGTGTAGATATTCCCATGTTCATACAGATCGCGGTGTAGATTTTTCCATGTTCATCCAGATGGATGTGTAGACATATCCATGTTCATACAGAATGTTGTGAAGATATTTCCATGTTCATACAGATAGCGGTGTAGATATTTCCATGTTCATACAGATAGCGGTGTAGATATTTCCATGTTCATACAGATGGCTGTGTAGATATATCCATGTTCATACAGATGGCGTTGAAGATATTTCCCTGTTCATACATGTAGCGGTGTAGCTATTTCCATGTTCATACAGATAGCGGTGTAGACATTTCCATGTTCATACCGATAGCGGTGCTGATATTTCCATGTTTATACAGGTAGCGGTGTAGATATTTCCATGTTTATACAGATAGCGGTGTAAATATTTCCATGTTTATTCAGATAGCGGTGTAAATATTTCCATGTTTATACAGATAGCGGTGTAGATATCTCCTTCTTAATGCAGATGGCGGTGTAGATATTTATATGTTCATACAGATGGCGGTGCTGATATTTCCATGTTCCTACAGATGGCGGTGTAGATATTTCCATGTTTATAGAGATAGCGGTGTAGTTATTTCCATGTGTAAAGAGATAACTGCGTAGATATTTCCATGTATATGCAGATAGCTGTGTAGATATTTCCATTTTCATGCAGATAGCGGTGTAGATATTTCCATGTTCATACAGATAGCGGTGCTGATATTTCCATGTTTATACAGGTAGCGGTGTAGATATTTCCATGTTTATACAGATTGCGGTGTAGATATTTCCATGTTTATACAGATAGCGGTGTAGATATTTCCATGTTTATACAGATAGCGGTGTAGATATCTCCATCTTAATATAGATGGCGGTGTAGATATTTATATGTTCATACAGATGGCGGTGCAGATATTTCCATGTTCATACAGATGGTGGTGTAGATATTTGTATGTTTAGAGAGATAGCGCTGTAGTTATTTGCATGTGTAAAGAGATAGCTTTGTAGATATTTCCATGCATATGCAGATCGCTGTGTAGATATTTCCATTTTCATGCAGATAGCGGTGTAGATATTTCCATGTTCAAACAGATAGCGGTGTAGATATTTCCATGTTCATACAGATAGCAGTGTAGATATTTCCATGTTTATATAGATAGCGGTGAAGATGTAGGCATGTTTACACAGATAGCGTTGTAGATATTTCCATCTTCATACAGATAGCGGTGTAGATATTTCCATGTTCATCCAGATGGCTGTGTAGATATATCCATGTTCATACAGATGGCGGTGAAGATATTTCCATGTTCATACAGATAGCGGTGTAGTTATTTCCACATGTAAAGAGATAGCTGTGTAGATATTTCCATGTATATGCAGATAGCTGTGTACATATTTCCATTTTCTTGCAGATAGCGGTTTAGATATTTCCATGTTCAAACAGATAGCGGTGTAGGTATTTCCATTTTCATACAGATAGCGGTGTAGATATTTCCATGGTTATACAGATAGCGGTGAAGGTGTATGCATGTTTACACAGATAGCGGTGTAGATATTTCCATGTTCATACAGATCGCGGTGTAGATATTTCCATGTTCATCCAGATTGCTGTGTAGCCATATCCATTTTCATACAGATGGCGGTGAAGATATTTCCATGTTCGTACAGATAGCGGTGTAGATATTTCCATGTTCATACAGATGGCTGTGTAGATATATCCATGTTCATACAGATGGCGGTAAAGATATTTCCATGTTTATACAGATAGCGGTGTAGATATTTCCATCTTAATACAGATGGCGGTGTAGATATGTCCATGTTCGTACAGATGGCGGTGTAGATATTTCCATGTTCATACAGATGGCGGTGTAGATATTTCGAAGTTTATAGAGATAGCGCTGTAGTTATTTCCATATTTATAGAGAAATCTCTGTAGATATTTCCATGTATATGCAGATAGCTGTGTAGATATTTCCATGTTCATACAGATAGCGGTGTAGATATTTCCATGTTCATAGAGATAACGGTGTAGATATTTACATCTTCATACAGATAGTGGTACAGATATTTCCATGTTCATACAGTAAGCGGTGTAGATATTTCCACGTTTATAGAGATGGCTGTGTAGATATTTCCATGTTCATACAGACGGCGGTGTAGATATTTCCATGTTCATGCAGATAGCGGTGTAGATATTTCCACCTTTATAGAGATGGCGGTGTAGATATTTCCATGTTCATACAGATGGCGGTGTAGATATTTCCATGATTATAGAGATGGCGGTGTATATATTTTCATGTTTATACAGATGGCGGTGTAGATATTTCCATGTTTACACAGAGAGCGGTGTAGACATTTCCATGTTTACACAGATAGCGGTGTAGATATTTCCATGTTTATACAGATAGCGGTGCGGATATTTCCGAGTTTATACAGATAGTTGGGCAGATATTTCCATGTTTATACAGATAGCGGTGTAGATATTTCCATCTTAATACAGATGGCGGTGTAGAAATGTCTATGTTCGTACAGATGGCGGAGTAGATATTTCCATGTTCATACAGATGGTGGTGTAGATATTTCGAAGTTTATAGAGATAGCACTGTAGTTATTTCCATATTTATAGAGAAATCTGTGTAGATATTTCCATGTATATGCAGAAAGCTGTGTAGATATTTCCATGTTCATGCAGATAGCGGTGTAGATATTTCCATGTTCATCCAGATGCCGGTGTAGATATAACCATGTTCATACAGATGTCGGTGAAGATATTTCCATGTTCATACAGATGGCGGTGTAGATATTTCCATGTTCATACACATGGCGGTGTTGATATTTCCATGTTTATACAGATAGCGTTGAAGATATTTCTATGTTTATACAGATAGCGGTGTAGATATTTCCATGTTTATTCAGATAGCAGTGTAGATATTTCCATGTTTATAGAGATAGTGGTGTAGATAATTTCAATTTTATATAGATAGCAGTGTAGATATTTCCAAGTTCATACAGATAGCGGTGTAGATATTTCCACGTTTATAGAGATGGTGGTGTAGATATTTCCATGTTCATACAGAAGGCGGTGTGGATATTTCCATGTTTTTAGAGATGGCGGTGTAGATATTTCCGTGTTTACACAGATGGCGGTTGAGATATTCCATGTTTACACAGATAGCGGTGTAGACATTTCCATGTTTACACAGATAGCGGTGTGGATATTTCCACGTTTATGCAGATAGCGGTGTAGATATTTCCATGATTATACAGATAGCGGTGCGGATATTTCCCTGTTTATACAGATAGTTGGGCAGATATTTCCATGTTTATACAGATAGAGGTGTAGATATTTCCATCTTAATACAGATGGCGGTGTAGATGTGTCTATGTTCGTACAGATGGCGGTGTAGTTATTTCCATGTTCATACAGATGGCGCTGTAGATATTTCGAAGTTTATTGAGATAGCGCTGTAGTAATTTCCATATTTATAGAGAAATCTGTGTAGATATTTCCATGTATATGCAGGTAGTTGTGTAGATATTTCCATGTTCATGCAGATAGCGGTGTAGATATTTCCATGTTCATCCAGATGCCGGTGTAGATATATCCATGTTCATACAGATGGCGGTGAAGATATTTCCATGTTCATACAGATGGCAGTATAGATATTTCCATGTTCATACACATGGAGGTGTAGATATATCCATGTTCATAGAGATGGCGGTGTAGATATTTCCATGTTCATACAAATGGCGGTGTAGATATTTCCATATTCATAGAGATGGCTGTGTAGATATTTCCATGTTTATACCGATAGCAGTGTAGTTATTTCCATGTTTATAGAGATAGCAGTGTACATATTTCCATTGATATACAGATAGCTGTGTAGATATTTGCATGTTCATACAGATAGCGGTGTAGATATTTCCAAGTTCATACTGATAGCGGTGTAGATATTTCCATGTTCATACATTTAGCGGTGTAGATATTTCCATGTTCATAGAGATGGCGGTGTAGATATTTACATGCTCATACAGATGGCGGTGTAGATATTTCCATGTTCATACAAATGGCGGTGTAGATATTTCCATGTTCATACAGATAGCAGTGTAGTTATTTCCATGTTTATAGAGATAGCAGTGTAGATATTTCCATTGATATACAGATAGCTGTGTAGTTATTTACATGTTCATACAGATGGCGGTGTAGATATTTCCATGTTCGTACGGATGGCAGTGTAGATATTTCCATGTTCGTACAGGTGGCGGTGTAGATATTTCCATGTTTATACAGATAGCAGTGTAGTTATTTCCATGTTTATAGAGATAGCAATGTAGATATTTCCATTGATATACATATAGCTGTGTAGATATTTGCATGTTCATACTGATAGCGGTGTAGATATTTCCATGTTCGTACAGATGGCGGTGTAGATATTTCCATGTTCATACAGTTAGCGGTGTAGATATTTCCATGTTCATACAGACAGCGGTGTAGATATTTCCATGTTCATACAGATGGCGGTGTAGATATTTACATGTTCATACAGATGGCAGTGTAGATATTGCCATGTTCGTACGGATGGCAGTGTAGATATTTCCATGTTCATACTGGTGGCGGTGTAGATATTCCCATGTTTTTACAGATAGCTGTGTAGTTATTTCCATGTTTATAGAGATAGCAGTGTAGATATTTCAATTGATATACAGATAGCTGTATAGATATTTGGTTGTTCATACACATAGCGGTGTAGATATTTCCATGTTCAGATAGCGGTGTAGATATTTCCATGTTCATACACATAGCGGTGTAGATATTTCCATGTTCATACAGATAACGGTGTAGATATTTCCATGTTCATACAGATAGTGGTGTAGATATTTCCATGTTCACACAGGTAGCGGTGTAGATATTTCCATATTCATACAGTTAGCGGTGTAGATACATCCATGTTCATGCAGATAGCGGTGTAGATATTTCCAAGTTCATCCAGATGCCGGTGTAGATATATCCATGTTCATAGAGATGGCGGTGAAGATATTTCCATGTTCATACAGATGGCGGTGTAGATATTTCCATGTTCATACAAATGGCGGTGTAGATATTTCCATGTTCATACAGATGGCAGTGTAGATATTTCCGTCTTCATACAAATGGCGGTGTAGATATTTCCATGTTCATAGAGATGGCGGTGTAGATATTTCCATGTTTATACAGATAGCAATGTAGATATTTCCATGTTTATAGAGATGGCGGTGTAGATATTTCCATTGATATACAGATAGCTGTGTATATATTTGCATGTTCATACAGATAGAGGTGTAGATATTTTCATGTTCATACAGATTGCGGTGTAGACATTTCCATGGTTCCTACAGATAGCGGTGTAGATATTTCCAAGTTTTACATATAGTGGTGTAGATATTTCCATGTTCATGCAGATAGCGTTGAATATAATTCCATGTTCATACAGTTAGCGGTGTAGATATTTCCATGTTCATACAGATGTCGGTGTAGATATTTCCATGTTTGTACGGATGGCAGTGTAGATATTTCCATGTTCGTACAGGTGGCGGTGTAGATATTTCCATGTTTATACAGATAGCAGAGTAGTTATTTCCATGTTTATAGAGATAGCAATGTAGATATTTCCATTGATATACATATAGCTGTGTAGATATTTGCATGTTCATACTGATAGCAGTGTAGATATTTCCATGTTCGTACAGATGGCGGTGTAGATATTTCCATGTTCATACAGATAGCGGTGTAGATATTTCCATGATCATACAGATAACGGTGTAGATATTTCCATGTTCATACAGATAGCGGTGTAGATATTTCCATGTTCATACAGTTAGCGGTGTAGATATTTCCATGTTCATACAGATGGCGGTGTAGATATTTACATGTTCATACAGATGGCGGTGTAGGTATTTCCATGTTCGTACAGAGGGCGTTGTAGAGATTTCCATGTTCATAGAGATGGCGGTGTAGATATTTCCATGTTTATGCAGATAGCGGTATAGATATTTCCATGTTTATACAGGTGGTGGTGTAGACGTTTCCATGTTTATAGAGATGGCGGTCTAGATGTTTCCATGTTTAGAGATACTGGTGTAGTTATTTCCAAGTTTATAGAGACAGCGTTGTAGATATTTCCATGTTTATACAGATAGCGGTGAAGATATTTCCATGTTTATATAGATAGCGGTGTAGATATTTCCATGTTTATACAGATAGCGGTGTAGATATTTCCATGTTTATAGAGATAGTGGTGTAGATAATTTCAATTTTACACAGATAGCAGTGTAGATATTTCCAAGTTCATACAGATAGCAGTGTAGATATTTCCACGTTTATAGAGATGGCAGTGTAGATATTTCCATGTTCATACAGATGGCGGTGTAGATATTTCCATGTTTATAGAGACGGCGGTGTAGATATTTTCATGTTTACACAGATTGCGGTGTAGATATTTCCATGTTTACAATGATAGCGGTGTGGATATTTCCATGTTTATGCAGATAGCGGTGTAGATATTTCCATGTTTATACAGATAGCAGTGCCGATATTTCCATGTTTATACAGATAGTTGGGCAGATATTTCCATGTTTATACAGATAGCGGTGTAGATATTTCCATCTTAATACAGATGGCAGTGTAGGTATGTCCATGTTCATACAGAAGGCGGTGTAGATATTTCCATGTTCATACAGATGGTTGTGTAGATATTTCGAAGTTTATAGGGATAGCGCTGTAGTTATTTCCATATTTATAGAGAAATCTGTGTAGATATTTCCATTTATATGCAGATAGCTGTGTAGATACTTCCATGTTCATGCAGATAGCGGTGTAGATAATTCCATGTTCATCCAGATGGCGTTGTATATATTTACATGTTCATACAGATGGCGGTGTAGATATTTCCATGTTCGTACAGATGGCGGTGTAGATATTTCCATGTTCGTACAGATGGCGGTGTAGATATTTCCATGTTCATAGAGATGGCGGAGTAGTTATTTCCATGTTTATGCAGGTAGCGGTATAGATATTTCCATGTTTATACAGATGTTGGTGTATATATTTCCATGTTTATAGAGATGGCAGTCTAGATATTTCCATGTTTATACAGATAGCGGTGAAGAAATTTCCATGTTTATACAGATAGCGGTGTAGATATTTCCATGTTTATACAGATAGCAGTGTAGATATTTCCATGTTTATAGAGATAGTGGTGTAGATAATTTCAACTTTATACCGAGAACAGTGTAGATATTTCCAAGTTCATACAGATAGCGATGTAGATATTTCCACGTTTATAGAGATGGCGGTGTAGATATTTCCATGTTCAAACAGATGGCGGTGTAGATATTTCCATGTTCATACAAATGGCTGTGTAGATATTTCCATATTCATAGAGAATGCGGTGTAGATATTTCCATGTTCATACAAATGGCGGTGTAGATATTTCCATGTTCATACAAATGGCGGTCTTGATATTTCCATGTTCATAGAGATGGCGGTGTAGATATTTCCGTGTTCATACAAATGGCGGAGTAGATATTTCCATGTTCATAGAGATGGCGGTGTAGATATTTCCATGTTTATACAGATAGCAATGTAGATATTTCCATGTTTATAGAGATAGCGGTGTAGATACTTCCATTGATATACAGATAGCTGTGTAGATATTTGCATGTTCATACAGATAGCGGTGCAGATATTTCCATGTTCATACAGATAGCGGTGTAGATATTTCCATGTTCATTCACTTTGTGGTGTAGATATTTCCATGTTTTACAGATAACGGTGTAGATATTTCCATGTTCATACAGATAGCGGTGTTGATATTTCCATGTTCATACAGATGACGGTGTAGATATTTACATGTTCATACAGATGGCGGTATAGATATTTCCATGTTCGTACGGATGGCAGTGTAGATATTTCCATGATCATACAGGTGGCGGAGTAGATATTTCCATGTTCATACAGATAGCAGTGTAGTTATTTCCATGGTTATAGAGATAGCAATGTAGATATTTCCATTGATATACATATAGCTGTGTAGATATTTGCATGTTCATACAGATAGCGGTGTAGATATTTCCATGTTCGTACAGATAGCGGTGTAGATATTTCCATGTTCATACAGATAGCGGTGCAGATATTTCCATGTTCATACAGATAGCGGTGTAGATATTTCCATGTTCATTCACTTTGTGGTGTAGATATTTCCATGTTTTACAGATAACGGTGTAGATATTTCCATGTTCATGCAGATAACGGTGTAGATATTTCCATGTTCATCCAGATGCCGGTGTAGATATATCCATGTTCATAGAGATGGCGGTGAAGATATTTCCATGTTCATACAGATGGCGGTGTAGATATTTCCATGTTCATACAAATGGCGGTGTAGATATTTCCATGTTCATAGAGATGGCGGTGTAGATATTACCATGTTCATACAGATAGCGGTGTAGATATTTCCATGTTCATGCAGATAGCGGTGTAGATATTTCCATGTCCATACAGTTAACGGTGTAGATATTTCCGTGCTCATACAGATGGCGGTGTTGATATTTACATGTTCATACAGATGGCGGTGTAGATATTTCCATGTTCGTACGGATGGCATTGTAGATATTTCCATGTTCATACAGGTGGCGGTGTATATATTTCCTTGTTTATACAGATAGCAGTGTAGTTATTTCCATGTTTATAGAGATAGCAGTGTAGATATTTCCATTGATATACAGATTGCTGTGTAGTTATGTGTATGTTCATACAGATAGCGGTGTAGATATTTCCATGTTCGTACAGATAGCTGTGTAGATATTTCCATGTTCTTACAGATAGCGGTGTAGATATTTCCATGTTCATACAGATAACGGTGTAGATATTTCCATGTTCATAAAGATAGCGGTGTAGATATTTCCATGTTCATACAGTTAGCGGTGTAGATATTTCCATGTTCATACAGATGGTGGTGTAGATATTTACATGTTCATACAGATGGCGGTGTAGATATTTCCAAGTTCTTACAGATGGCGGTGTAGATATTTCCATGTTCATAGAGATGGTTGTGTAGATATTTCCATGTTTATGCAGATAGCGGTATAGATATTTCCATGTTTATACAGATGGTGGTGTAGATATTTCCGTGTTTATAGAGTTGGCGGTCTAGATATTTCCATGTTTACAGAGATAGTGGTGTAGTTATTTCCAAGTTTATATAGAAGTGTTGTATATATTTCCATGTTTATACAGATAGCGGTGAAGATATTTCCATGTTTATACAGATAGCGGTGTAGATATTTCCATGTTTATACAGATAGCAGTGTAGATATTTCCATGTTTATAGTGATAGTGGTGTAGATAATTTCAATTTTATACCGAGAGCAGTGTAGATATTTCCAAGTTCATACAGATAGCGATGTAGATATTTCCACGTTTATAGAGATGGCGGTGTAGATATTTCCATGTTCATACTGATGGCGGTGTAGATATTTCCATGTTTATAGAGATGGCGGTGTAGATATTTCCATGTTCATACAGATAGCGGTGTAGATATTTCAAAGTTTATAGAGATAGCGTTGTAGTTATTTCCATATTTATAGAGAAATCTCTGTAGATATTTCCATGTATATGCAGATAGCAGTGTAGATATTTCCATGTTCATGCAGATAGCGGTGTAGATATTTCAATGTTCATCCAGATGCCAGTGTAGATATATCCATGTTCATACAGATGGCGGTGAAGATATTTCCATGTTCATACAGATGGCGGTGTAGGTATTTCCATGTTCATACAAATGGCGGTCTTGATATTTCCATGTTCATAGAGATGGCGGTGTAGATATTTCCGTGTTCATACAAATGGCGGAGTAGATATTTCCATGTTCATAGAGATGGCGGTGTAGATATTTCCATGTTTATACAGATAGCAATGTAGATATTTCCATGTTTATAGAGATAGCGGTGTAGATACTTCCATTGATATACAGATAGCTGTGTAGATATTTGCATGTTCATACAGATAGCGGTGCAGATATTTCCATGTTCATACAGATAGCGGTGTAGATATTTCCATGTTCATTCACTTTGTGGTGTAGATATTTCCATGTTTTACAGATAACGGTGTAGATATTTCCATGTTCATACAGATAGCGGTGTTGATATTTCCATGTTCATACAGATGACGGTGTAGATATTTACATGTTCATACAGATGGCGGTATAGATATTTCCATGTTCGTACGGATGGCAGTGTAGATATTTCCATGATCATACAGGTGGCGGAGTAGATATTTCCATGTTCATACAGATAGCAGTGTAGTTATTTCCATGGTTATAGAGATAGCAATGTAGATATTTCCATTGATATACATATAGCTGTGTAGATATTTGCATGTTCATACAGATAGCGGTGTAGATATTTCCATGTTCGTACAGATAGCGGTGTAGATATTTCCATGTTCATACAGATAGCGGTGTAGATATTTCCATGTTCATACAGATAACGGTGTAGATATTAACATGTTCATACAGATAGCGGTGTAGATATTTCCATGTTCATACAGTTAGCGGTGTAGATGTTTCCATGTTCATACAGATGGCGGTGTAGATATTTCCATGTTCCTACAGATGGCGGTGTAGATATTTCCATGTTCGTACAGATGGCGGTGTAGATATTTCCATGTTCATAGAGATGGCGGTGTAGATATTTCCATGTTTATGCAGACAGCGGTGTAGATATTTCCATGTTTATACAGATGGTGGTGTAGGTATTTCCATGTTTTTAGAGATGGAGGTGTAGATATTTCCATCTTTATAGAGATAGTGGTGTAGTTATTTCCAAGGTTATAGAGACAGCGTTGTAGATATTTCCGTGTTTACACAGATAGCGGTGAAGTTATTTCCATTTTGCACAGATAGCGGTGTAGATATTTCCATTTTTATACAGATAACAGTGTAGATATTTCCATGTATATAGAGATAGTGGTGTAGATAATTTCAATTTTATACAGATAGCAGTGTAGATACTTCCAAGTTCATACAGATTGCGGTGTAGATATTTCCACGTTTATAGAGATGGCGTTGTAGATATTTCCATGTTCATACACATGGCGGTGTAGATATTTCCATGTTTATAGAGATGGCGGTGTAGATATTTTCATGTTTGCACAGATGGCGGTGTAGATATTTCCATGTTTACACAGATAGCGGTGTAGACATTTCCATGTTTACACAGATAGCGGTGTGGATATTTCCATGTTTATGCAGATGGGCAGATATTTCCATGTTTCTACAGATAGCGGTGTAGATCTTTCCATCTTAATACAGATGGCAGTGTAGATATTTCCATGTTCGTACAGATAGCGGTGTAGATATTTCCATGTTCATACAGATGGCGGTGTAGATATTTCCATGCTCATACAGATAGCGGTGTAGATATTTCCATGTTCATACAGATATCGGTGCAGATATTTCCATGTTCATACAGATAGCGGTATAGATATTTCCATGTTCATACAGATAGCGGTGTAGATATTTCCATGTTCATACAGTTAGCGGTGTAGATATTTCCATGTTCATACAGATGGCGGTGTAGATATTTACATGTTCATACAGATGGCGGTGTAGATATTTCCATGTTCGCACGGATGACAGTGTAGATATTTCCATGTTCATACAGGTGGCGGTGTAGTTATTTCCATGTTTATACAGATAGCAGTGTAGTTACTTCCATGTTTATAGAGATAGCAGTGTAGATATTTCCATTGATATACAGATAGCTGTGTAGATATTTGCATGTTCATACAGATAGCGGTGTAGATATTTCCATGTTCGTACAGATAGCGGTGTAGATATTTCCATGTTCATACAGATAGCGGTGTAGATATTTCCATGTTCATACAGATAACAGTGTAGATAGTTCCATGTTCATACAGATAGCCTTGTAGATATTTCCATGTTCATACAGTGAGCGGTGTAGATATTTCCATGTTCATACAGATGGCGGTGTAGATATTTACATGTTCATACAGATGGCGGTGTAGATATTTCCATGTTCGTACAGATGACGGTGTAGATATTTCCATGTCCATAGAGATGGCGGTGTAGATATTTCCATGTTTATGCAGATTGCGGTGTAGGTATTTACATGTTCATACAGATGGCGGTGTAGATATTTCCATGTTCATACAGATGGCGGTGTAGATATTTCCATGACCATAGAGATGGCGGTGTAGATATTTCCATGTTTGTACAGATAGCAGTGTAGTTATTTCCATGTTTATAGAGATAGCAGTGTACATATTTCCATTGATATACAGATAGCTGTGTAGATATTTACTTGTTCATACAGATGGCAGCGTAGATATTTCCATGTTCATACGGATGGCAGTGTAGATATTTCCATGTTAGTACAGGTGGCGGTGTAGATATTTCCATGTTTATACAGATAGCAGTGTAGTTATTTCCATGTTTATAGAGATAGCAATGTAGATATTTCCATTGATATACATATAGCTGTGTAGATATTTGCATGCTCATACTGATAGCGGTGTAGATATTTCCATGTACGTACAGATAGCGGTGTAGATATTTCCATGTTCATACAGATAGCGGTGTAGATATTTCCATGTTCATACAGATAACGGTGTAGATATTTCCATGTTCATACAGATAGCGGTGTAGATATTTCCATGTTCATACAGTTAGCGGTGTAGATATTTCCATGTTCATACAGATGGCAGTGTAGATATTTACATGTTCATACAGATAGCGGTATTGATATTTCCAGGTTCGTAGAGATGGCGGTGTAGATATTTCCATGTTCATAGAGATGGCGGTGTAGATATTTTCATGTTTATGCAGATAGCGGTATTGATATTTCCATGTTTATATAGATGGTGGTGTAGATATGTCCATGTTTATACGGATGGCGGTCTAGATATTTCCATGTTTATAGAGATACTGGTGTAGTTATTTCCAAGTTTATGGAGACAGCATTGTAGATATTTCCATGTTTATACAGATAGCGGTGAAGATATTTCCATCTTAATACAGATGTCTGTGTAGATATGTCCATGTTCGTACGGATGGCAGTGTAGATATTTCCATGTTCCTACAGGTGGCGGTGTAGATATTTCCATGTTTATACAGATAGCAGTGTAGTTATTTCCATGTTTATAGAGATAGCAGTGTAGATATTACCATTGATATACAGATTGCTGTGTAGATATTTGCATGTTCATACAGATAGCGGTGTAGATATTTCCATGTTCGTACAGATAGCGGTGTAGATATTTCCATGTTCCTACAGATAGCGGTGTAGATATTTCCATGTTCACACAGATAACGGTGTAGATATTTCCATGTTCATACAGATAGCCTTGTAGATATTTCCATGTTCATACAGTTAGCGGTGCAGATATTTCCATGTTCATAGAGATGGCGGTGTAGATATTTACATGTTCATACAGATGGCGGTGTAGACATTTCCATGTTCGTACAGAAGGCGGTGTAGATATTTCCATGTTCATAGAGATGGCGGTGTAGATATTTCCATGTTTATGCAAATAGCGGTATAGGTATTTCCATGTTTATACAGATGGTGGTGTAGATATTTCCATGTTTATAGAGGTGGCGGTCTAGATATTTCCATGTTTATGGAGATAGTGGTGTAGTTATTTCCAAGTTTATAGAGACAGCGTTGTAGATATTTCCAGGTTTATAAAGATAGCGGTGAACATATTTCCATGTTTATACAGATAGCTGTGTAGATATTTCCATGTTTATACAGACAGCAGTGTAGATATTTCCATGTTTATAGAGATAGTGGTGTAGATAATTTCAATTTTTACAGATTGCAGTGTAGATATTTCCAAGTTCTTACAGATAGCGGTGTAGATATTTCCACCTTTATACAGATGGTGGTGTAGATATTTCCATGTTCATACAGATGGCGGTGTAGATATTTCCATGTTTATAGAGATGGCAGTGTAGATATTTTCATGTTTACACAGATGGCGGTGTAGATATTTCCATGTTTACACACATAGCGGTGTAGACATTTCCATGTTTACACAGATAGCGGTGTGGATATTTCCATGTATATGCAGATAGAAGTGTAGATATTTCCATGTTCATGCAGATAGCGCTGTAGATATTTCCATGTTCATCCAGATGCCGGTGTAGATATATCCATGTTCATACAGAAGGTGGTGAAGATATTTCCATGTTCATACACATGGCGGTGTAGATATTTCCATGTTCATACACATGGCGGTGTAGATATTTCCATGCTCATAGAGATGGCGGTGTAGATATTTCCATGTTCATACAAATGGCGGTGTAGATATTTCCATGTTCATAGAGATGGCGGTGTAGATATTTAAATGTTTATACACATAGCAGTGTAGTTATTTTCATGTTTATAGAGATAGCAGTGAAGATATTTCCATTGATATGCAGATAGCTGTGTAGATATTTGCATGTTCATGCAGATAGCGGTGTAGATATTTCCATGTTCATACTGATAGCGGTGTACATATTTCCATGTTCATACAGTTAACGGTGTAGATATTTCCATGTTCATACGGATGGAAGTGTAGATATTTCCGTGTTAGTACAGGTGGCTGTGTAGATATTTCCATGTTTATACAGATAGCAGTGTAGTTATTTCCATGTTTATAGAGATAGCAATGTAGATATTTCCATTGATATACATATAGCTGTGTAGATATTTGCATGTTCATACTGATAGCGGTGTAGATATTTCCATGTTCGTACAGATAGCGGTGTAGATATTTCCATGTTCATACAGATAGCTGTGTAGATATTTCCATGTTCATACAGATAACGGTTTAGATATTTCCATGTTCATACAGAGAGCGGTTTAGTTATTTCCATTTTCATACAGTTAGCGGTGTAGATATTTCCATGTTCATACAGATGGCGGTGTAGATATTTACATGTTCATACAGATAGCCGTGTAGATATTTCCATGTTCGTAGAGATGGCGGTGAAGATATTTCCATGTTCATAGAGATGGCGGTGTAGATATTTTCATGTTTATGCTGATAGCGGTATAGATATTTCCATGTTTATACAGATGGTGGTGTAGATATTTCCATCTTTATAGAGATGGCGGTGTAGGTATTTCCATGTTTATAGAGATACTGGTGTAGTTAATTCCAAGTTTATAGATACAGCATTGTAGATATTTCCATGTTTATACAGATAGCGGTGAAGATATTTCCATGTTTATACAGATAGCGGTGTAGATATTTCCATGTTTATACAGACAGCGGTGTAGATATTTCCATATTTATAGAGATTGTGGTGTAGATAATTTCAATTTTATACAGATAGTAGTGTAGATATTTCCAGGTTCATACAGATAGCGGTGTAGATATTTCCACGTGTATAGAGATGGCGGTGTAGATATTTCCATGTTCATACAGACGGCGGTGTAGATATTTCCATGTTTTACAGATAGTGGTGTAGATATTTCCATGTTCATACAGATAGCGGTGTTGATATTTCCATGTTCATACAGTAAGCGGTGTAGATTTTTCCATGTTCATACAGATGGCGGTGTAGATATTTACGTGTTCATACAGATGGCGGTGTAGATATTTCCATGTTTGTACGGATGGCAGTCTAGTTATTTCCATATTCATACAGGTGGCGGTGTAGATATTTCCATGTTCATACAGATAGCAGTGTAGTTATTTCCATGTTCATAGAGACAGCAGTGTAGACATTTCCACTGATATACAGATAGCTGTGTAGATACTTACATGTTCATACAGATGGCGGTGTAGATATTTCCATGTTCGTAGAGATGGGGGTGTAGATATTTCCATGTTCATACAAATGGCGGTGTAGATATTTCCATGTTCATAGAGATGGCGGTGTATATATTTCCATGTTTGTACAGATAGCAGTGTAGTTATTTCCATGTTTATAGAGATAGCAGTGTAGATATTTCCATTGATATACAGATAGCTGTGTAGATATTTACATGTTCATACAGATGGCGGCATAGATATTTCCATGTTCATACGGATGGCAGTGTAGATATTTCCATGTTAGTACAGGTGGCGGTGTAGATATTTCCATGTTTATACAGATCGCAGTGTAGATATTTCCTTGTTTATAGAGATAGCAATGTAGATATTTCCATTGATATACATATAGCTGTGTAGATATTTGCATGTTCATACTGATACCGGTGTAGATATTTCCATGTTCGTACAGATAGCGGTGTAGATATTTCCATGTTCGTACAGATAGCGGTGTAGATATTTCCATGTTCATGCAGATAACGGTGTAGATATTTCCATGTTCATACAGATAGCGCTGTAGATATTTCCATGTTCATTCAGTTACCGGTGTAGATATTTCCATGTTCATACAGATGGCGGTGTAGATATTTACATGTTCATACAGATAGCGGTGTAGATATTCCCATGTTCGTAGCGATGGCGGTGTAGATATTTCCATGTTCATAGAGATGGCGTTGTAGATATTTTCATGTTTATGCAGATAGCGGTATTGATATTTCCATGTTTATATAGATGGTGGTGTAGATATTTCCATGTTTATAGGGTTGGCGGTCTAGATATTTCCATGTTTATAGAGATACTGGTGTAGTTATTTCCAAGTTTATAGAGACAGCATTGTAGATATTTCCATGTTTATACAGATAGCGGTGAAGATATTTCCATGTTTATACAGATAGCGGTGTAGATATTTCCATGTTTATACAGATAGCGGTGTAGATATTTCCATGTTTATAGAGATAGTGGTGTAGGTAATTTCAATTTTATACAGATAGCAGTGTAGATATTTCCAAGTTCATACAGATGGCGGCGTAGATATTTCCATGTTTTTAGAGATGGCGGTGTAGATATTTTCAGGTTTACACAGATGGCGGAGAAGATATTTCCATGTTTACACAGATAGCAGTGTAGACTTTTCCATGTTTACTCAGATAGCGGTGTGGATATTTCCATGTTTATGCAGATAGCGGTGTAGATATTTCCATGTTTATACAGATAGCGGTGCGGATATTTCCATGTTTATACAGATAGTTTGGCAGATATTTCCATGTTTATACAGATAGCGGTGTAGATATTTCCCTCGTATTACAGATGGCGGTGTAGATGTGTCCATGTTCGTACAGATGGCGGTGTAGATATTTCCATGTTCATACAGATGGCGGTGTAGATATTTCGAAGTTTATAGAGATAGCGCTGTAGTTATTTCCATATTTATAGAGAAATCTCTGTAGATATTTCCATGTATATGCAGATAGCTGTGTAGATATTTCCATGTTCATGCAGATAGCGGTGTAGATATTTCCATGTTCATCCAGATGCCCATGCAGATATATCCATGTTCATACAGATGGCGGTGAAGATATTTCCATGTTCATACACATGGCGGTGTAGATATTTCCATGTTCGTAGAGATGGCGGTGTAGATATTTCCATGTTCATACAAATGGCGGTGTAGATATTTCCATGTTCATAGAGATGGCGGTACAGATATTTCCATGTTTGTACAGATAGCAGTGTAGTTATTTCCATGTTTATAGAGATAGCAGTGTAGATATTTCCATTGATATACAGATAGCTGTGTAGATATTTGCATGTTCATACAGATAGCGGTGTAGATATTTCCATGCTCATACAGATAGCGGTGTAGATATTTCCATGTTCATACAGATAGCGGTGCTGATATTTCCATGTTCATACAGATAGCGGTATAGATATTTCCATGTTCATACAGATAGCGGTGTAGATATTTCCATGTTCATACAGTTAGCGGTGTAGATATTTCCATGTTCATACAGATGGCGGTGTAGATATTTACATGTTCATACAGATGGCAGTGTAGATATTTCCATGTTCGCACGGATGGCAGTGTAGATATTTCCATGTTCATACAGGTGGCGGTGTAGTTATTTCCATGTTTATACAGATAGCAGTGTAGTTATTTCCATGTTTATAGAGATAGCAGTGTAGATATTTCCATTGATATACAGATAGCTGTGTAGATATTTGCATGTACATACAGATAGCGGTGTAGATATTTCCATGTTCGTACAGATAGCGGTGTAGATATTTCCATGTTCATACAGATAGCGGTGTAGATATTTCCATGTTCATACAGATAACGGTGTAGATAGTTCCATGTTCATACAGATAGCCTTGTAGATATTTCCATGTTCATACAGATGGCGGTGTAGATATTTACATGTTCATACAGATGGCGGTGTTGATATTTGCATGTTCGTACAGATGGCTGTGTAGATATTTCCATGTCCATAGAGATGGCGGTGTAGATATTTCCATGTTTATGCAGATTGCGGTATAGGTATTTCCATGTTCATACAGATGGCGGTGTAGATATTTCCATGTTTTTAGAGATGGTGGTGTAGATATTTTAACGTTTATACAGATGGCAGTGGAGATATTTCCATGTTTACACAGATAGTGGTGCAGACATTTCCATGTTTACACAGATAGCGGTGTGGATATTTCCATGTTTATGCAGATAGCGGTGTAGATATTTCCATGTTTATACAGATAGCGGTGCGGATATTTCCATGTTTATACAGATAGTTGGGCAGATATTTCCATGTTTATACAGATAGCGGTGTAGATATTTCCATCTTAATACAGATGGCGGTGTAGATATGTCCATGTTCGTACAGATGGCGGTGTAGATATTTCCATGTTCATACAGATGGCGGTGTAGATATTTCAAAGTTTATAGAGATAGCGCTGTAGTTATTTCCATATTTATAGAGAAATCTCTGTAGATATTTCCATGTATATGTAGATTGCTGTGTAGATATTTCCATGTTCATGCAGATAGCGTTGTAGATATTTCCATGTTCATCCAGATGCCGGTGTAGATATATCCATGTTCAAACAGATGGCGGTGAAGATATTTCCATGTTCATACAGATGGCGGTGTAGATATTTCCATGTTCATACAAATAGCGGTGTAGATATTTCCATGTTCATAGAGATGGCGGTGTAGATATTTCATTGTTTGTACAGATAGCAGTGTAGTTATTTCCATGTTTATAGAGATAGCAGTGTAGATATTTCCATTGATATACAGGTAGCTGTGTAGATATTTGCATGTTCATACAGATAGTGGTGTAGATATTTCCCTGCTCATACAGATAGCGGTGTAGATATTTCCATGTTCATACAGATAGTGGTGCAGATATTTCCATTTTCATACAGATAGCGGTGTAGATATTTCCATGTTCATACAGATATCGGTGTAGATATTTCCATGTTCATACAGTTAGCGGTGTAGATATTTCCATGATCTTACAGATGGCGGTGTAGATATTTCCATGTTCATACAGGTGGCAGTGTAGATATTTCCATGTTTATACAGATAGCAGTGTAGTTATTTCCATGTTTATAGAGATAGCAGTGTAGATATTACCATTGATATACAGATAGCTGTGTAGATATTTGCATGTTCATACAGATAGCGGTGTAGATATTTCCATGTTCGTACAGATAGTGGTGTAGATATTTCCATGTTCCTACAGATAGCGGTGTAGATATTTCCATGTTCATACAGATAACGGTGAAGATATTTCCATGTTCATACAGATAGCCTTGTAGATATTTCCATGTTCATACGGTTAGCGGTGTAGATATTTCCAAGTTCATACAGATGGCGGTGTAGATATTTACATGTTCATCCAGATGCCGGTGTAGATGTATCCATGTTCATACAGATGGCGTTGAAGATATTTCCATGTTCATACAGATGGCGGTGTAGATATTTCCATGTTCATACAAATGGCGGTGTAGATATTTCCATGTTCATACAGATGGCGGTGTAGCTATTTCCGTGTTCATACAAATGGCGGTGTAGATATTTCCATGTTCATAGAGATGGAGGTGTAGATATTTCCATGTTTGTACAGATAGCAGTGTAGATATTTCCATGTTTATAGAGATAGCAGTGTAGATATATCCATTGATATACAGATAGCTGTGTAGATATTTGCATGTTCATACAGATAGCGGTGTAGATATTTCCATGTTCATACAGATGGCGGTGTAGATATTTCCATGTTCATAGAGATGGCGGTGTAGATATTTCCATGTTTGTACAGATAGCAGAGTAGTCATTTCCATGTTTATAGAGATAGCAGTGTAGATATTTCCATTGATATACAGATAGCAGTGTAGATATTTAAATGTTCATACAGATGGCGGTGTAGATAATTCCATGTTCATACAGATGTCAGTGTAGATATTTCCGTGTTAGTACAGGTGGCTGTGTAGATATTTCCATGTTTATACAGATAGCAGTGTAGATATTTCCATGTTTATAGAGATAACAATGTAGATAATTCCATTGATATACATATAGCTGTGTAGATATTTGCATGTTCATACTGATAGCGGTGTAGATATTTCCATGTTCGTACAGTTAGCGGTGTAGATATTTCCATGTTCATACAGATGGCGGTGTAGATATTTACAAGTTCATACAGATAGCGGTGTAGATATTTCCATGTTCGTAGAGATGGCGGTGTAGATATTTCCATGTTCATAGAGATGGCGTTGAAGATATTTTCATGTTTATGCAGATAGCGGTATAGATATTTCCATGTTTATACAGATGGTGGTGTAGATATTTCCATCTTTATAGAGATGGCGGTGTAGATATTTCCATGTTTATAGAGATACTGGTGTAGTTATTTCCAAGTTTATAGATACAGCATTGTAGATATTTCCATGTTTATACAGATAGCGGTGAAGATATTTCCATGTTTATACAGATAGCGGTGTAGATATTTCCATGTTTATACAGACAGCGGTGTAGATATTTCCATGTTTATAGAGATTGTGTTGTAGATAATTTCAATTTTATACAGATAGTAGTGTATATATTTCCAAGTTCATACAGATAGCGGTGTAGATATTTCCACGTGTATAGAGATGGCGGTGTAGATATTTCCATGTTTTACAGATAGTTGTGTAGATATTTCCATGTTCATTCAGATAGCGGTGTTGATATTTCCATGTTCATACAGTAAGCGGTGTAGATTTTTCCATGTTCATACAGATGGCGGTGTAGATATTTACATGTTCATACAGATGGCGGTGTAGATATTTCCATGTTTGTACGGATGGCAGTGTAGTTATTTCCATGTTCATAGAGAGAGCAGTGTAGACATTTCCATTGATATACAGATAGCTGTGTAGATACTTACATGTTCATACAGATGGCGGTGTAGATATTTCCATGTTCGTAGAGATGGCGGTGTAGATATTTCCATGTTCATACAATTGGCGGTGTAGATATTTCCATGTTCATAGAGATGGCGGTGTATATATTTCCATGTTTGTACAGATAGCAGTGTAGTTATTTCCATGTTTATAGAGATAGCAGTGTAGATATTTCCATTGATATACACATAGCTGTGTAGATATTTACATGTTCATACAGATGGCGGCGTAGATATTTCCATGTTCATACAGATAACGGTTTAGATATTTCCATGTTCATACACATTGCGGTGTAGATATTTCCATGTTCGTAGAGATGGCGGTGTAGATATTTCCATGTTCATACAGATGGCGGTGTAGATATTTACATGTTCATACAGATGGCGGTGTAGATATTTCCATGTTCGTACAGATGGCGGTGTAGATATTTCCATGTCCATAGAGATGGCGGTGTAGATATTTCCATGTTTATGCAGATTGCGGTATAGGTATTTCCATGTTCATACAGATGGCGGTGTAGATATTTCCATGTTTTTAGAGATGGCGGTGTAGATATTTTCACGTTTACACAGATGGCAGTGGAGATATTTCCATGTTCACACAGATAGTTGTGCAGGCATTTCCATGTTTACACAGATAGCGGTGTAGATATTTCCATGTTTATACAGATAGCGGTGCGGATATTTCCATGTTTATACAGATAGTTGGGCAGATATTTCCATGTTTATACAGATAGCGGTGTAGATATTTCCATCTTAATACAGATGGCGGTGTAGATATGTCCATGTTCGTACAGATGGCGGTGTAGATATTTCCATGTTCATACAGATGGCGGTGTAGATATTTCGAAGTTTATAGAGATAGCGCTGTAGTTATTTCCATATTTATAGAGAAATCTCTGTAGATATTTCCATGTTCATGCAGATAGCGGTGTAGATATTTCCATGTTCATCCAGATGCCGGTGTAAATATATCCATGTTTATACAGATGGCGGTGAAGATATTTCCATGTTCGTAGAGATGGCGGTGTAGATATTTCCATGTTTTTAGAGATACTGGTGTAGTTAATTCCAAGTTTATAAATACAGCATTGTAGATATTTCCATGTTTATACAGATAGCGGTGAAGATATTTCCATGTTTATACAGATAGCGGTGTAGATATTTCCATGTTTATACAGACAGCGGTGTAGATATTTCCATGTTTATGGAGATTGTGGTGTAGAAAATTTCAATTTTATACAGATAGTAGTGTATATATTTCCAAGTTCATACAGATAGCGGTGTAGATATTTCCACGTGTATAGAGATGGCGGTGTAGATATTTCCATGTTTTACAGATAGTTGTGTAGATATTTCCATGTTCATACAGATAGCGGTGTTGATATATCCATGTTCATACAGTAAGCGGTGTAGATTTTTCCATGTTCATACAGATGGCGGTGTAGATATTTACATGTTCATACAGATGGCGGTGTAGATATTTCCATGTTTGTACGGATGGCAGTGTAGTTATTTCCATGTTCATAGAGAGAGCAGTGTAGACATTTCCATTGATATACAGATAGCTGTGTAGATACTTACATGTTCATACAGATGGCGGTGTAGATATTTCCATGTTCGTAGAGATGGCGGTGTAGATATTTCCATGTTCATACAGATGGCGGTGTAGATATTTCCATGTTCATAGAGATGGCGGTGTATATATTTCCATGTTTGTACAGATAGCAGTGTAGTTATTTCCATGTTAATAGAGATAGCCGTGTAGATATTTCCATTGATATACAGATAGCTGTGTAGATATTTCCATGTTCATACGGATGGCAGTGTAGATATTTCCATGTTAGTACAGGTGGCGGTGTAGATATTTCCATGTTTATACAGATCGCAGTGTAGTTATTTCCTTGTTTATAGAGATAGCAATGTAGATATTTCCATTGATATACATATAGCTGTGTAGATATTTGCATGTTCATACTGATAGCGGTGTAGATATTTCCATGTTCGTACAGATAGCGGTGTAGATATTTCCATGTTCATACAGATAGCGGTGTAGATATTTCCATGTTCATACAGATAACGGTGTAGATATTTCCAAGTTCATACAGATAGCGGTGTAGATATTTCCCTGTTCATACAGTTAGCGGTGTAGATATTTCCATGTTCATACAGATGGCGGTGTAGATATTTACATGTTCATACAGATAGCGGTGAAGATATTCCCATGTTCGTAGAGATGGCGGTGTAGATATTTCCATGTTCATAGAGATGGCGGTGTAGATATTTTCATGTTTATGCAGATAGCGGTATTGATATTTCCATGTTTATGTAGATGGTGGTGTAGATATTTCCATGTTTATAGGGATGGCGGTCTAGATATTTCCATGTTTATAGAGATACTGGTGTAGTTATTTCCAAGTTTATAGAGACAGCATTGTGGATATTTCCATGTTTATACAGATAGCGGTGAAGATATTTCCATGTTTATACAGATAGCGGTGTAGATATTTCCATGTTTATACAGATAGCGGTGTAGATATTTCCATGTTTATAGAGATAGTGGTGTACATAATTTCAATTTTATACAGATAGCAGTGTAGATATTTCCAAGTTCATACAGATTGCGGTGTAGATATTTCCACGTTTATAGAGATGGCGGTGTAGATATTTCCATGTTCATACAGATGGCGGTGTAGATATTTCCCTGTTTTTAGAGATGGCGGTGTAGATATTTTCATGTTTACACAGATGGCGGAGAAGATATTTCCATGTTCATACAGATGGCGGTGTAGATATTTCCATGTTCATAGAGATGGCGGTGTAGATATTTCCATGTTTGTACAGATAGCAGTGTAGTCATTTCCATGTTTATAGAGATAGCAGTGTAGATATTTCCATTGATATACAGATAGCTGTGTAGATATTTACATGTTCATACAGATGGCGGTGTAGATATTTCCATGTTCATACAAATGGCGGTGTAGATATTTCCATGTTCATACAGATGGCTGTGTAGCTATTTCCGTGTTCATACAAATGGCGGTGTAGATATTTCCATGTTCATAGAGATGGAGGTGTAGATATTTCCATGTTTGTACAGATAGCAGTGTAGATATTTCCATGTTTATAGAGATAGCAGTGTAGATATATCCATTGATATACAGATAGCTGTGTATATATTTGCATGTTCATACAGATAGCGGTGTAGATATTTCCATGCTCATACAGATAGCGGTGTAGATATTTCCATGTTCATACAGATAGCGGTGCAGATATTTCCATGTTCATACAGATAGCGGTATAGATATTTCCATGTTCATACAGATAGCGTTGTAGATATTTCCATGTTCATGCAGATAGCGGTGTAGATATTTCCATGTTCATACAGATGGCGGTGTAGATATTTACATGTTCATACAGATGGCGGTGTAGACATTTCCATGTTCGCAAGGATGGCAGTGTAGATATTTCCATGTTCATAGAGGTGGCGGTGTAGTTATTTCTATGTTTATACAGATAGCAGTGTAGTTATTTCCATGTTTATAGAGATAGCAGTGTAGCTATTTCCATTGATATACAGATGGCTGTGTAGATATTTGCATGTTCATACAGATAGCGCTGTAGATATTTCCATGTTCGTACAGATAGCGGTGTAGATATTTCCATGTTCATAGAGATATCGGTGTAGATATTTCCATGTTCATACAGATAACGATGTAGATAGTTCCATGTTCATACAGATAGCCTTGTAGATATTTCCAAGTTCATACAGTGAGCGGTGTAGATATTTCCATGTTCATGCAGATGGCGGTGTAGATATTTACATGTTCATACAGATGGCGGTGTAGATATTTCCATGTTCGTACAGATGGCGGTGTAGATATTTCCATGTCCATAGAGATGGCGGTGTAGATATTTCCATGTTTATGCAGATTGCGGTATAGGTATTTCCATGTTCATACAGATGGCGGTGTAGATATTTCCATGTTTTTAGAGATGGCGGTGTAGATATTTTCACATTTACACAGATGGCAGTGGAGATATTTCCATGTTCACACAGATAGTTGTGCAGGCATTTCCATGTTTACACAGATAGCGGTGTAGATATTTCCATGTTTATACAGATAGCGGTCCGGATATTTCCATGTTTATACAGATAGTTGGGCAGATATTTCCATGTTTATACAGATAGCGGTGTAGATATTTCCATCTTAATACAGATGGCGGTGTAGATATGTCCATGTTCGTACAGATGGCGGTGTAGATATTTCCATGTTCATACAGATGGCGGTGTAGATATTTCGAAGTTTATAGAGATAGCGCTGTAGTTATTTCCATATTTATAGAGAAATCTCTGTAGATATTTCCATGTATATGCAGATAGCTGTGTAGATATTTCCATGTTCATGCAGATAGCGGTGTAGATATTTCCATGTTCATCCAGATGCCGGTGTAAATATATCCATGTTTATACAGATGGCGGTGAAGATATTTCCATGTTCATACAGATGGCGGTGTAGATATTTCCATGTTCATACACATGGCGGTGTAGATATTTCCATGTTCGTAGAGATGGCGGTGTAGATATTTCCATGTTCATACAGATGGCGGTGTAGATATTTCCATGTTCATAGAGATGGCGGTGTAGATATTTCCATGTTTGTACAGATAGCAGTGTAGTCATTTCCATGTTTATAGAGATAGCAGTGTAGATATTTCCATTGATATACAGATAGCTGTGTAGATATTTACATGTTCATACAGATGGCGGTGTAGATATTTCCATGTTCATACAGATGGCAGTGTAGATATTTCCGTTTTAGTACAGGTGGCTGTGTAGATATTTCCATGTTTATACAGATAGCAGTGTAGATATTTCCATGTTTATAGAGATAACAATGTAGATATTTCCATTGATATACATATAGCTGTGTAGATATTTGCATGTTCATACTGATAGCGGTGTAGATATTTCCATGTTCGTACAGATAGCGGTGTAGATATTTCCATGTTCATACAGATAGCGGTGTAGATATTTCCATGTTCATACAGATAACGGTGTAGATATTTCCAAGTTCATACAGATAGCGGTGTAGATATTTCCCTGTTCATACAGTTAGCGGTGTAGATATTTCCATGTTCATACAGATGGCGGTGTAGATATTTACATGTTCATACAGATAGCGGTGAAGATATTCCCATGTTCGTAGAGATGGCGGTGTAGATATTTCCATGTTCATAGAGATGGCGGTGTAGATATTTTCATGTTTATGCAGATAGCGGTATTGATATTTCCATGTTTATATAGATGGTGGTGTAGATATTTCCATGTTTATAGGGATGGCGGTCTAGATATTTCCATGTTTATAGAGATACTGGTGTAGTTATTTCCAAGTTTATAGAGACAGCATTGTAGATATTTCCATGTTTATACAGATAGCGGTGAAGATATTTCGATGTTTATACAGATAGCGGTGTAGATATTTCCATGTTTATACAGATAGCGGTGTAGATATTTCCATGTTTATAGAGATAGTGGTGTACATAATTTCAATTTTATACAGATAGCAGTGTAGATATTTCTAAGTTCATACAGATTGCGGTGTAGATATTTCCACGTTTATAGAGATGGCGGTGTAGATATTTCCATGTTCATACAGATGGCGGTGTAGATATTTCCCTGTTTTTAGAGATGGCGGTGTAGATATTTTCATGTTTACACAGATGGCGGAGAAGATATTTCCATGTTCATACAGATGGCGGTGTAGATATTTCCATGTTCATAGAGATGGCAGTGTAGATATTTCCATGTTTGTACAGATAGCAGTGTAGTCATTTCCATGTTTATAGAGATAGCAGTGTAGATATTTCCATTGATATACAGATAGCTGTGTAGATATTTACATGTTCATACAGATGGCGGTGTAGATATTTCCATGTTCATACAAATGGCGGTGTAGATATTTCCATGTTCATACAGATGGCTGTGTAGCTATTTCCGTGTTCATACAAATGGCGGTGTAGATATTTCCATGTTCATAGAGATGGAGGTGTAGATATTTCCATGTTTGTACAGATAGCAGTGTAGATATTTCCATGTTTATAGAGATAGCAGTGTAGATATATCCATTGATATAAAGATAGCTGTGTATATATTTGCATGTTCATACAGATAGCGGTGTAGATATTTCCATGCTCATACAGATAGCGGTGTAGATATTTCCATGTTCATACAGATAGCGGTGCAGATATTTCCATGTTCATACAGATAGCGGTATAGATATTTCCATGTTCATACAGATAGCGTTGTAGATATTTCCATGTTCATGCAGTTAGCGGTGTAGATATTTCCATGTTCATACAGATGGCGGTGTAGATATTTACATGTTCATACAGATGGTGGTGTAGACATTTCCATGTTCGCATGGATGGCAGTGTAGATATTTCCATGTTCATACAGGTGGCGGTGTAGTTATTTCTATGTTTATACAGATAGCAGTGTAGTTATTTCCATGTTTATAGAGATAGCAGTGTAGCTATTTCCATTGATATACAGATGGCTGTGTAGATATTTGCATGTTCATACAGATAGCGCTGTAGATATTTCCATGTTCGTACAGATAGCGGTGTAGATATTTCCATGTTCATAGAGATAGCGGTGTAGATATTTCCATGTTCATACAGATAACGATGTAGATAGTTCCATGTTCATACAGATAGCCTTGTAGATATTTCCATGTTCATACAGTGAGCGGTGTAGATATTTCCATGTTCATACAGATGGCGGTGTAGATATTTACATGTTCATACAGATGGCGGTGTAGATATTTCCATGTTCGTACAGATGGCGGTGTAGATATTTCCATGTCCATAGAGATGGCGGTGTAGATATT
Source organism: Gorilla gorilla gorilla (assembly GCF_029281585.2). Taxonomy (NCBI): domain Eukaryota; kingdom Metazoa; phylum Chordata; class Mammalia; order Primates; family Hominidae; genus Gorilla; species Gorilla gorilla. The sequence continues at coordinate 76,910,205 of NC_073244.2, forward strand.
TCCATGTTTATGCAGATTGTGGTATAGGTATTTCCATGTTCATACAGATGGCGGTGTAGATATTTCCATGTTTTTAGAGATGGCGGTGTAGATATTTTCACGTTTACACAGATGGCAGTGGAGATATTTCCATGTTCACACAGATAGTTGTGCAGGCATTTCCATGTTTACACAGATAGCGGTGTAGATATTTCCATGTTTATACAGATAGCGGTGCGGATATTTCCATGTTTATACAGATAGTTGGGCAGATATTTCCATGTTTATACAGATAGCGGTGTAGATATTTCCATCTTAATACAGATGGCGGTGTAGATATGTCCATGTTCGTACAGATGGCGGTGTAGATATTTCCATGTTCATACAGATGGCGGTGTAGATATTTCGAAGTTTATAGAGATAGCGCTGTAGTTATTTCCATATTTATAGAGAAATCTCTGTAGATATTTCCATGTATATGCAGATAGCTGTGTAGATATTTCCATGTTCATGCAGATAGCGGTGTAGATATTTCCATGTTCATCCAGATGCCGGTGTAAATATATCCATGTTTATACAGATGGTGGTGAAGATATTTCCATGTTCATACAGATGGCGGTGTAGATATTTCCATGTTCATACACATGGCGGTGTAGATATTTCCATGTTCGTAGAGATGGCGGTGTAGATATTTCCATGTTCATACAGATGGCGGTGTAGATATTTCCACGTTCATAGAGATGGCGGTGTAGATATTTCCATGTTTGTACAGATAGCAGTGTAGTCATTTCCATGTTTATAGAGATAGCAGTGTAGATATTTCCATTGATATACAGATAGCTGTGTAGATATTTACATGTTCATACAGATGGCGGTGTAGATATTTCCATGTTCATACAGATGGCAGTGTAGATATTTCCGTGTTAGTACAGGTGGCTGTGTAGATATTTCCATGTTTATACAGATAGCAGTGTAGATATTTCCATGTTTATAGAGATAACAATGTAGATATTTCCATTGATATACATATAGCTGTGTAGATATTTGCATGTTCATACTGATAGCGGTTTAGATATTTCCATGTTCGTACAGATAGCGGTGTAGATATTTCCATGTTCATACAGATAGCTCTGTAGATATTTCCATGTTCATACAGATAACGGTTTAGATATTTCCCTCTTCATACAGATAGCGGTGTAGATATTTCCATTTTCATACAGTTAGCGGTGTAGATATTTCCATGTTCATACAGATGGCGGTGTAGATATTTACATGTTCATACAGATAGCGGTGTAGATATTTCCATGTTCGTAGAGATGGCGGTGTAGATATTTCCATGTTCATAGACATGGCGGTGTAGATATTTTCATGTTTATGCAGATAGCGATATAGATATTTCCATGTTTATACAGATGGTGGTGTAGATATTTCCATCTTTATAGAGATGGCGGTGTAGATATTTCCATGTTTATAGAGATACTGGTGTAGTTAATTCCAAGTTTATAAATACAGCATTGTAGATATTTCCATGTTTATACAGATAGCGGTGAAGATATTTCCATGTTTATACAGATAGCGGTGTAGATATTTCCATGTTTATACAGACAGAGGTGTAGATATTTCCATGTTTATGGAGATTGTGGTGTAGATAATTTCAATTTTATACAGATAGTAGTGTATATATTTCCAAGTTCACACAGATAGCGGTGTAGATATTTCCACGTGTATAGAGATAGCGGTGTAGATATTTCCACGTGTATAGAGATGGCAGTGTAGATATTTCCATGTTCATACAGGTGGCGGTGTAGTTATTTCTATGTTTATACAGATAGCAGTGTAGTTATTTCCATGTTTATAGAGATAGCAGTGTAGCTATTTCCATTGATATACAGATGGCTGTGTAGATATTTGCATGTTCATACAGATAGCGCTGTAGATATTTCCATGTTCGTACAGATAGCGGTGTAGATATTTCCATGTTCATACAGATAGCGGTGTAGATATTTCCATGTTCATACAGATAACGATGTAGATAGTTCCATGTTCATACAGATAGCCTTGTAGATATTTCCATGTTCATACAGTGAGCGGTGTAGATATTTCCATGTTCATACAGATGGCGGTGTAGATATTTACATGTTCATACAGATGGCGGAGTAGATATTTCCATGTTCGTACAGATGGCGGTGTAGATATTTCCATGTCCATAGAGATGGCGGTGTAGATATTTCCATGTTTATGCAGATTGCGGTATAGGTATTTCCATGTTCATACAGATGGCGGTGTAGATATTTCCATGTTTTTAGAGATGGCGGTGTAGATATTTTCACGTTTACACAGATGGCAGTGGAGATATTTCCATGTTCACACAGATAGTGGTGCAGGCATTTCCATGTTTACACAGATAGCGGTGTAGATATTTCCATGTTTATACAGATAGCGGTGCGGATATTTCCATGTTTATACAGATAGTTGGGCAGATATTTCCATGTTTATACAGATAGCGGTGTAGATATTTCCATCTTAATACAGATGGCGGTGTAGATATGTCCATGTTCGTACAGATGGCGGTGTAGATATTTCCATGTTCATACAGATGGCGGTGTAGATATTTCGAAGTTTATAGAGATAGCGCTGTAGTTATTTCCATATTTATAGAGAAATCTCTGTAGATATTTCCATGTATATGCAGATAGCTGTGTAGATATTTCCATGTTCATGCAGATAGCGGTGTAGATATTTCCATGTTCATCCAGATGCCGGTGTAAATATATCCATGTTTATACAGATGGCGGTGAAGATATTTCCATGTTCATACAGATGGCGGTGTAGATATTTCCATGTTCATACACATGGCGGTGTAGATATTTCCATGTTCGTAGAGATGGCGGTGTAGATATTTCCATGTTCATACAAATGGCGGTGTAGATATTTCCACGTTCATAGAGATGGCGGTGTAGATATTTCCATGTTTGTACAGATAGCAGTGTAGTCATTTCCATGTTTATAGAGATAGCAGTGTAGATATTTCCATTGATATACAGATAGCTGTGTAGATATTTACATGTTCATAGAGATGGCGGTGTAGATATTTCCATGTTCATACAGACGGCAGTGTAGATATTTCCGTGTTAGTACAGGTGGCTGTGTAGATATTTCCGCGTTTATACAGATAGCAGTGTAGATATTTCCATGTTTATAGAGATAACAATGTAGATATTTCCATTGATATACACATAGCTTTGTAGATATTTGCATGTTCATACTGATAGCGGTTTAGATATTTCCATGTTCGTACAGATAGCGGTGTAGATATTTCCATGTTCATACAGATAGCTCTGTAGATATTTCCATCTTCATACAGATAACGGTTTAGATATTTCCCTGTTCATACAGATAGCGGTGTAGATATTTCCATGTTCATACAGTTAGCGGTGTAGATATTTCCATGTTCATACAGATGGCGGTGTAGGTATTTACATGTTCATACAGATAGCGGTGTAGATATTTCCATGTTCGTAGAGATGGCGGTGTAGATATTTCCATGTTCATAGACATGGCGGTGTAGATATTTTCATGTTTATGCAGATAGCGGTATAGATATTTCCATGTTTATACAGATGGTGGTGTAGATATTTCCATCTTTATAGAGATGGCGGTGTAGATATTTCCATGTTTATAGAGATACTGGTGTAGTTAATTCCAAGTTTATAAATACAGCATTGTAGATATTTCCATGTTTATACAGATAGCGGTGAAGATATTTCCATGTTTATACAGATAGCGGTGTAGGTATTTCCATGTTTATACAGACAGCGGTGTAGATATTTCCATGTTTATGGAGATTGTGGTGTAGATAATTTCAATTTTATACAGATAGTAGTGTATATATTTCCAAGTTCATACAGATAGCGGTGTAGATATTTCCACGTGTATAGAGATGGCGGTGTAGATATTTCCATGTTCATACAGATGGCGGTGTAGATATTTCCCTGTTTTTAGAGATGGCGGTGTAGATATTTTCATGTTTACACAGATGGCGGAGAAGATATTTCCATGTTTACACAGATAGCAGTGTAGACATTTCCATGTTTACTCAGATAGCGGTGTGGATATTTCCATGTTTACGCAGATAACGGTGTAGATATTTCCATGTTTATACAGATAGCGGTGCGGATATTTCCATGTTTATACAGAGAGTTGGGCAGATATTTCCATGTTTATACAGATACCGGTGTAGATATTTCCATCTTAATACAGATGGCGGTGTAGATGTGTCCATGTTCGTACAGATGGCGGTGTAGATATTTCCATGTTCATACAGATGGCGGTGAAGATATTTCCATGTTCATACAGATGGCGGTGTAGATATTTCCATGTTCATACACATGGCGGTGTTGATATTTCCATGTTCGTAGAGATGGCGGTGTAGATATTTCCATGTTCATACAAATGGCGGTGTAGATATTTCCATGTTCATAGAGATGGCGGTATAGATATTTCCATGTTTGTACAGATAGCAGTGTAGTTATTTCCATGTTTATAGAGATAGCAGTGTAGATATTTCCATTGATATACAGATAGCTGTGTAGATATTTGCATGTTCATACAGATAGCAGTGTAGATATTTCCATGCTCATACAGATAGCGGTGTAGATATTTCCATGTTCATACAGATAGCGGTGCAGATATTTCCATGTTCATACAGATAGCGGTGTAGATATTTCCAATTTCATACAGATAGCAGTGTAGATATTTCCATGTTCATACAGATAACGGTGTAGATATTTCCATGTTCGTACAGATGGCGGTGTAGATATTTCCATGTTTATGCAGATAGCGGTATAGGTATTTCCATGTTTATACAGATGGTGGTGTAGGTATTTCCATGTTTATAGAGATGGCGGTCTAGATATTTGCATGTTTATAGAGATAGTGGTGAATTTATTGCCAAGTTTATAGGGACAGCGTTGCAGATATTTCCATGTTTATACAGATAGCGGTGAAGATATTTCCATGCTTATACAGATAGCGGTGTAGATAGTTCCATTTTTATACAGATAACAGTGTAGATATTTCCATGTTTATAGAGATAGTGGTGTAGATAATTTCAATTTTATACAGATAGCAGTGTAGATATTTCCAAGTTCATACAGATAGCGGTGTAGATATTTCCACGTTTATAGAGATGGCGGTGTAGATATTTCCATGTTCATACAGACGTTGGTGTAGATATTTCCATGTTTATAGAGATGGCGGTGTAGATATTTCCATGTTTGCACAGATGGCGGTGTAGATATTTCCATGTTTACACAGATCGCGGTTTAGACATTTCCATGTTTACGCCAATAGCGGTGTGGATATTTCCATGTTTATGCAGTTAGCGGTGTAGATATTTCCATGTTTATACAGATAGCAGTGCGGATATTTCCATGTTTATACAGATAGTTGGGCAGATATTTCCATGTTTAAACAGATAGCGGTGTAGATATTTCCATCTTAATACAGATGGCGGTGTAAATATGTCCATGTTCGTACAGATGGCGGTGTAGATATTTCCATGTTCATACAGATGGCGGTGTAGATATTTCGAAGTTTATAGAGATAGCGCTGTAGTTATTTCCATATTTATAGAGAAATCTGTGTAGATATTTCCATGTTCATAGAGATGGCGGTGTAGAAATTTCCATGTTTATACAGATAGCAGTGTAGATATTTCCATGTTTATAGAGATAGCAGTGTAGATATTTCCATTGATATACAGATAGCTGTTTAGATATTTGCATGTTCATACAGATAGCGGTGTAGATATTTCCATGTTCATACAGATAGCACTGTAGATATTTCCATGTTCATACAGATAGCGGTGTAGACATTTCCATGTTCATACAGTTAGTGGTGTAGATATTTCCATGTTCATACAGATGGCGGTGTAGATACTTACATATTCATACAGATGGCGGTGTAGATATTTCCATGTTCGTATGGAGGGCAGTGTAGATATTTCCATGATCATACAGGTGGCGGTGTAGATATTTCCATGTTTATACTGATAGCATTGGAGTTATTTCCATGTTTATAGAGATAGCAGTGTAGATATTGCCACTGATATACAGATAGCTGTGTAGATATTTGCATGTTCATACAGATAGCGGTGTAGATATTTCCATGCTCGTACAGATAGCGGTGTAGATATTTCCATGTTCATACAGATAGCGGTGTAGATATTTCCATGTTCATGCAGATAACGGTGTAGATATTTCCATGTTCATACTGATAGAGGTGTAGATATTTCCTTGTTCATACAGTTAGCGTTGTAGATATTTCCTTGTTCATACAGATGGCGGTGTAGATATTTAAATGTTCATGCAGGTGGCGGTGTAGATATTTCCATGGTCGTACAGATGGCGGAGTAGATATTTCCATGTTCATCCAGATGCCGGTGTAGATATATCCATGTTCATACAGATGGCGGTGAAGATGTTTCCATGTTCATACAGATGGCAGTATAGATATTTCCATGTTCATACACATGGAGGTGTAGATATATCCATGTTCATAGAGATGGCGGTGTAGATATTTCCTTGTTCATACAAATGGCGGTGTAGATATTTCCATATTCATAGAGATGGCTGTGTAGATATTTCCATGTTTATACCGATAGCAGTGTAGTTATTTCCATGTTTATAGAGATAGCAGTGTAGATATTTCCATTGATATACAGATAGCTGTGTAGATATTTGCATGTTCATACAGATAGCGGTGTAGATATTTCCATGTTCATACTGATAGCGGTGTAGATATTTCCATGTTCATACAGATGGCGGTGTAGATATTTACATGTTCATACAGATAGCCGTGTAGATATTTCCATGTTCGTAGAGATGGCGGTGTAGATATTTCAATGTTCATAGAGATGGCGGTGTAGATATTTTCATGTTTATGCTGATAGCGGTATAGATATTTCCATGTTTATACAGATGGTGGTGTAGATATTTCCATCTTTATAGAGATGGCGGTGTAGGAATTTCCATGTTTATAGAGATACTGGTGTAGTTAATTCCAAGTTTATAGATACAGCATTGTAGATATTTCCATGTTTCTACAGATAGCGGTGAAGATATTTCCATGTTTATACAGATAGCGGTGTAGATATTTCCATGTTTATACAGACAGCGGTGTAGATATTTCCATATTTATAGAGATTGTGGTGTAGATAATTTCAATTTTATACAGATAGTAGTGTAGATATTTCCAAGTTCATACAGATAGAGGTGTAGATATTTCCACGTGTATAGAGATGGCGGTGTAGATATTTCCATGTTCATACAGATGGCGGTGTAGATATTTCCATGTTTTACAGATAGTGGTGTAGATATTTCCATGTTCATACAGATAGCGGTGTTGATATTTCCATGTTCATACAGTAAGCGGTGTAGATTTTTCCATGTTCATACAGATGGCGGTGTAGATATTTACGTGTTCATACAGATGGCGGTGTAGATATTTCCATGTTTGTACGGATGGCAGTCTAGTTATTTCCATATTCATACAGGTGGCGGTGTAGATATTTCCATGTTCATATAGATAGCAGTGTAGTTATTTCCATGTTCATAGAGAGAGCAGTGTAGACATTTCCACTGATATACAGATAGCTGTGTAGATACTTACATGTTCATACAGATGGCGGTGTAGATATTTCCATGTTCGTAGAGATGGCGGTGTAGATATTTCCATGTTCATACAAATGGCGGTGTAGATATTTCCATGTTCATAGAGATGGCAGTGTATATATTTCCATGTTTGTACAGATAGCAGTGTAGTTATTTCCATGTTTATAGAGATAGCAGTGTAGATATTTCCATTGATATACAGATAGCTGTGTAGATATTTACATGTTCATACAGATGGCGGCATAGATATTTCCATGTTCATACGGATGGCAGTGTAGATATTTCCATGTTAGTACAGGTGGCGGTGTAGATATTTCCATGTTTATACAGATCGCAGTGTAGATATTTCCTTGTTTATAGAGATAGCAATGTAGATATTTCCATTGATATACATATAGCTGTGTAGATATTTGCATGTTCATACTGATACCGGTGTAGATATTTCCATGTTCGTACAGATAGCGGTGTAGATATTTCCATGTTCGTACCGATAGCGGTGTAGATAATTCCATGTTCATACAGATAACGGTGTAGATATTTCCATGTTCATACAGATAGCGCTGTAGATATTTCCATGTTCATTCAGTTAGCGGTGTAGATATTTCCATGTTCATACAGATGGCGGTGTAGATATTTACATGTTCATACAGATAGCGGTGTAGATATTCCCATGTTCGTAGCGATGGCGGTGTAGATATTTCCATGTTCATAGAGATGGCGTTGTAGATATTTTCATGTTTATGCAGATAGCGGTATTGATATTTCCATGTTTATATAGATGGTGGTGTAGATATTTCCATGTTTATAGGGATGGCGGTCTAGATATTTCCATGTTTATAGAGATACTGGTGTAGTTATTTCCAAGTTTATAGAGACAGCATTGTAGATATTTCCATGTTTATACAGGTAGCGGTGAAGATATTTCCATGTTTATACAGATAGCGGTGTAGATATTTCCATGTTTATACAGATAGCGGTGTAGATATTTCCATGTTTATAGAGATAGTGGTGTAGGTAATTTCAATTTTATACAGATAGCAGTGTAGATATTTCCAAGTTCATACAGATGGCGGCGTAGATATTTCCATGTTTTTAGAGATGGCGGTGTAGATATTTTCAGGTTTACACAGATGGAGGAGAAGATATTTCCATGTTTACACAGATAGCAGTGTAGACATTTCCATGTTTACTCAGATAGCGGTGTGGATATTTCCATGTTTATGCAGATAGCGGTGTAGATATTTCCATGTTTATACAGATAGCGGTGCGGATATTTCCATGTTTATACAGATAGTTGGCAGATATTTCCATGTTTATACAGATAGCGGTGTAGATATTTCCCTCTTATTACAGATGGCGGTGTAGATGTGTCCATGTTCGTACAGATGGCGGTGTAGATATTTCCATGTTCATACAGATGGCGGTGTAGATATTTCGAAGTTTATAGAGATAGCGCTGTAGTTATTTCCATATTTATAGAGAAATCTCTGTAGATATTTCCATGTATATGCAGATAGCTGTGTAGATATTTCCATGTTCATGCAGATAGCGGTGTAGATATTTCCATGTTCATCCAGATGCCCATGCAGATATATCCATGTTCATACAGATGGCGGTGAAGATATTTCCATGTTCATACACATGGCGGTGTAGATATTTCCATGTTCATACACATGGCGGTGTAGATATTTCCATGTTCGTAGAGATGGCGGTGTAGATATTTCCATGTTCATACAAATGGCGGTGTAGATATTTCCATGTTCATAGAGATGGCGGTATAGATATTTCCATGTTTGTACAGATAGCAGTGTAGTTATTTCCATGTTTATAGAGATAGCAGTGTAGATATTTCCATTGATATACAGATAGCTGTGTAGATATTTGCATGTTCATACAGATAGCGGTGTAGATATTTCCATGCTCATACAGATAGCGGTGTAGATATTTCCATGTTCATACAGATAGCGGTGCAGATATTTCCATGTTCATACAGATAGCGGTATAGATATTTCCATGTTCATACAGATAGCGGTGTAGATATTTCCATGTTCATACAGTTAGCGGTGTAGATATTTCCATGTTCATACAGATGGCGGTGTAGATATTTACATGTTCATACAGATGGCAGTGTAGATATTTCCATGATCTTACAGACGGCGGTGTAGATATTTCCATGTTCATACAGGTGGCGGTGTAGTTATTTCCATGTTTATACAGATAGCAGTGTAGTTATTTCCATGTTTATAGAGATAGCAGTGTAGATATTTCCATTGATATACAGATAGCTGTGTAGATATTTGCATGTACATACAGATAGCGGTGTAGATATTTCCATGTTCGTACAGATAGCGGTGTAGATATTTCCTTGTTCATACACATAGCGGTGTAGATATTTCCATGTTCATACAGATAACGGTGTAGATAGTTCCATGTTCATACAGATAGCCTTGTAGATATTTCCATGTTCATACAGATGGCGGTGTAGATATTTACATGTTCATACAGATGGCGGTGTTGATATTTCCATGTTCGTACAGATGGCTGTGTAGATATTTCCATGTCCATAGAGATGGCGGTGTAGATATTTCCATGTTTATGCAGATTGCGGTATAGGTATTTCCATGTTCATACAGATGGCGGTGTAGATATTTCCATGTTTTTAGAGATGGCGGTGTAGATATTTTAACGTTTATACAGATGGCAGTGGAGATATTTCCATGTTTACACAGATAGTGGTGCAGACATTTCCATGTTTACACAGATAGCGGTGTGGATATTTCCATGTTTATGCAGATAGCGGTGTAGATATTTCCATGTTTATACAGATAGCGGTGCGGATATTTCCATGTTTATACAGATAGTTGGGCAGATATTTCCATGTTTATACAGATAGCGGTGTAGATATTTCCATCTTAATACAGATGGCGGTGTAGATATGTCCATGTTCGTACAGATGGCGGTGTAGATATTTCCATGTTCATACAGATGGCGGTGTAGATATTTCGAATTTTATAGAGATAGCGCTGTAGTTATTTCCATATTTATAGAGAAATCTCTGTAGATATTTCCATGTATATGCAGATAGCTGTGTAGATATTTCCATGTTCATGCAGATAGCGGTGTAGATATTTCCATGTTCATCCAGATGCCGGTGTAAATATATCCATGTTTATACAGATGGTGGTGAAGATATTTCCATGTTCATACAGATGGCGGTGTAGATATTTCCATGTTCATACACATGGCGGTGTAGATATTTCCATGTTCGTAGAGATGGCGGTGTAGATATTTCCATGTTCATACAGATGGCGGTGTAGATATTTCCACGTTCATAGAGATGGCGGTGTAGATATTTCCATGTTTGTACAGATAGCAGTGTAGTCATTTCCATGTTTATAGAGATAGCAGTGTAGATATTTCCATTGATATACAGATAGCTGTGTAGATATTTACATGTTCATACAGATGGCGGTGTAGATATTTCCATGTTCATACAGATGGCAGTGTAGATATTTCCGTTTTAGTACAGGTGGCTGTGTAGATATTTCCATGTTTATACAGATAGCAGTGTAGATATTTCCATGTTTATAGAGATAACAATGTAGATATTTCCATTGATATACATATAGCTGTGTAGATATTTGCATGTTCATACTGATAGCGGTTTAGATATTTCCATGTTCGTACAGATAGCGGTGTAGATATTTCCATGTTCATACAGATAGCTCTGTAGATATTTCCATGTTCATACAGATAACGGTTTAGATATTTCCGTCTTCATACAGATAGCGGTGTAGATATTTCCATTTTCATACACTTAGCGGTGTAGATATTTCCATGTTCATACAGATGGCGGTGTAGATATTTACATGTTCATACAGATAGCGGTGTAGATATTTCCATGTTCGTAGAGATGGCGGTGTAGATATTTCCATGTTCATAGACATGGCGGTGTAGATATTTTCATGTTTATGCAGATAGCGGTATAGATATTTCCATGTTTATACAAATGGTGGTGTAGATATTTCCATCTTTATAGAGATGGCGGTGTAGATATTTCCATGTTTATAGAGATACTGGTGTAGTTAATTCCAAGTTTATAAATACAGCATTGTAGATATTTCCATGTTTATACAGATAGCGGTGAAGATATTTCCATGTTTATACAGATAGCGGTGTAGATATTTCCATGTTTATACAGACAGCGTTGTAGATATTTCCATGTTTATGGAGATTGTGGTGTAGATAATTTCAATTTTATACAGATAGTAGTGTATATATTTCCAAGTTCATACAGATAGCGGTGTAGATATTTCCACGTGTATAGAGATAGCGGTGTAGATATTTCCACGTGTATAGAGATGGCAGTGTAGATATTTCCATGTTCATACAGGTGGCGGTGTAGTTATTTCTATGTTTATACAGATAGCAGTGTAGTTATTTCCATGTTTATAGAGATAGCAGTGTAGCTATTTCCATTGATATACAGATGGCTGTGTAGATATTTGCATGTTCATACAGATAGCGCTGTAGATATTTCCATGTTCGTACAGATAGCGGTGTAGATATTTCCATGTTCATACAGATAGCGGTGTAGATATTTCCATGTTCATACAGATAACGATGTAGATAGTTCCATGTTCATACAGATAGCCTTGTAGATATTTCCATGTTCATACAGTGAGCGGTGTAGATACTTCCATGTTCATACAGATGGCGGTGTAGATATTTACATGTTCATACAGATGGCGGAGTAGATATTTCCATGTTCGTACAGATGGCGGTGTAGATATTTCCATGTCCATAGAGATGGCGGTGTAGATATTTCCATGTTTATGCAGATTGCGGTATAGGTATTTCCATGTTCATACAGATGGCGGTGTAGATATTTCCATGTTTTTAGAGATGGCGGTGTAGATATTTTCGCGTTTACACAGATGGCAGTGGAGATATTTCCATGTTCACACAGATAGTGGTGCAGGCATTTCCATGTTTACACAGATAGCGGTGTAGATATTTCCATGTTTATACAGATAGCGGTGCGGATATTTCCATGTTCATACAGATAGTTGGGCAGATATTTCCATGTTTATACAGATAGCGGTGTAGATATTTCCATCTTAATACAGATGGCGGTGTAGATATGTCCATGTTCGTACAGATGGCGGTGTAGATATTTCCATGTTCATACAGATGGCGGTGTAGATATTTCGAAGTTTATAGAGATAGCGCTGTAGTTATTTCCATATTTATAGAGAAATCTCTGTAGATATTTCCATGTATATGCAGATAGCTGTGTAGATATTTCCATGTTCATGCAGATAGCGGTGTAGATATTTCCATGTTCATCCAGATGCCGGTGTAAATATATCCATGTTTATACAGATGGCGGTGAAGATATTTCCATGTTCATACAGATGGCGGTGTAGATATTTCCATGTTCATACACAAGGCGGTGTAGATATTTCCATGTTCGTAGAGATGGCGGTTTAGATATTTCCATGTTCATACAAATGGCGGTGTAGATATTTCCACGTTCATAGAGATGGCGGTGTAGATATTTCCATGTTTGTACAGATAGCAGTGTAGTCATTTCCATGTTTATAGAGATAGCAGTGTAGATATTTCCATTGATATACAGATAGCTGTGTAGATATTTACATGTTCATAGAGATGGCGGTGTAGATATTTCCATGTTCATACAGACGGCAGTGTAGATATTTCCGTGTTAGTACAGGTGGCTGTGTAGATATTTCCGCGTTTATACAGATAGCAGTGTAGATATTTCCATGTTTATAGAGATAACAATGTAGATATTTCCATTGATATACACATAGCTTTGTAGATATTTGCATGTTCATACTGATAGCGGTTTAGATATTTCCATGTTCGTACAGATAGCGGTGTAGATATTTCCATGTTCATACAGATAGCTCTGTAGATATTTCCATCTTCATACAGATAACGGTTTAGATATTTCCCTGTTCATACAGATAGCGGTGTAGATATTTCCATGTTCATACAGTTAGCGGTGTAGATATTTCCATGTTCATACAGATGGCGGTGTAGGTATTTACATGTTCATACAGATAGCGGTGTAGATATTTCCATGTTCGTAGAGATGGCGGTGTAGATATTTCCATGTTCATAGACATGGCGGTGTAGATATTTTCATGTTTATGCAGATAGCGGTATAGATATTTCCATGTTTATACAGATGGTGGTGTAGATATTTCCATCTTTATAGAGATGGCGGTGTAGATATTTCCATGTTTATAGAGATACTGGTGTAGTTAATTCCAAGTTTATAAATACAGCATTGTAGATATTTCCATGTTTATACAGATAGCGGTGAAGATATTTCCATGTTTATACAGATAGCGGTGTAGATATTTCCATGTTTATACAGACAGCGGTGTAGATATTTCCATGTTTATGGAGATTGTGGTGTAGATAATTTCAATTTTATACAGATAGTAGTGTATATATTTCCAAGTTCATACAGATAGCGGTGTAGATATTTCCACGTGTATAGAGATGGCGGTGTAGATATTTCCATGTTCATACAGATGGCGGTGTAGATATTTCCCTGTTTTTAGAGATGGCGGTGTAGATATTTTCATGTTTACACAGATGGCGGAGAAGATATTTCCATGTTTACACAGATAGCAGTGTAGACATTTCCATGTTTACTCAGATAGCGGTGTGGATATTTCCATGTTTACGCAGATAACGGTGTAGATATTTCCATGTTTATACAGATAGCGGTGCGGATATTTCCATGTTTATACAGATAGTTGGGCAGATATTTCCATGTTTATACAGATACCGGTGTAGATATTTCCATCTTAATACAGATGGCGGTGTAGATGTGTCCATGTTCGTACAGATGGCGGTGTAGATATTTCCATGTTCATACAGATGGCGGTGAAGATATTTCCATGTTCATACAGATGGCGGTGTAGATATTTCCATGTTCATACACATGGCGGTGTTGATATTTCCATGTTCGTAGAGATGGCGGTGTAGATATTTCCATGTTCATACAAATGGCGGTGTAGATATTTCCATGTTCATAGAGATGGCGGTATAGATATTTCCATGTTTGTACAGATAGCAGTGTAGTTATTTCCATGTTTATAGAGATAGCAGTGTAGATATTTCCATTGATATACAGATAGCTGTGTAGATATTTGCATGTTCATACAGATAGCAGTGTAGATATTTCCATGCTCATACAGATAGCGGTGTAGATATTTCCATGATCATACAGATAGCGGTGCAGATATTTCCATGTTCATACAGATAGCGGTGTAGATATTTCCAATTTCATACAGATAGCAGTGTAGATATTTCCATGTTCATACAGATAACGGTGTAGATATTTCCATGTTCGTACAGATGGCGGTGTAGATATTTCCATGTTTATGCAGATAGCGGTATAGGTATTTCCATGTTTATACAGATGGTGGTGTAGGTATTTCCATGTTTATAGAGATGGCGGTCTAGATATTTGCATGTTTATAGAGATAGTGGTGAATTTATTGCCAAGTTTATAGGGACAGCGTTGCAGATATTTCCATGTTTATACAGATAGCGGTGAAGATATTTCCATGCTTATACAGATAGCGGTGTAGATAGTTCCATTTTTATACAGATAACAGTGTAGATATTTCCATGTTTATAGAGATAGTGGTGTAGATAATTTCAATTTTATACAGATAGCAGTGTAGATATTTCCAAGTTCATACAGATAGCGGTGTAGATATTTCCACGTTTATAGAGATGGCGGTGTAGATATTTCCATGTTCATACAGACGTTGGTGTAGATATTTCCATGTTTATAGAGATGGCGGTGTAGATATTTCCATGTTTGCACAGATGGCGGTGTAGATATTTCCATGTTTACACAGATCGCGGTGTAGACATTTCCATGTTTACGCCAATAGCGGTGTGGATATTTCCATGTTTATGCAGATAGCGGTGTAGATATTTCCATGTTTATACAGATAGCAGTGCGGATATTTCCATGTTTATACAGATAGTTGGGCAGATATTTCCATGTTTAAACAGATAGCGGTGTAGATATTTCCATCTTAATACAGATGGTGGTGTAAATATGTCCATGTTCGTACAGATGGCGGTGTAGATATTTCCATGTTCATACAGATGGCGGTGTAGATATTTCGAAGTTTATAGAGATAGCGCTGTAGTTATTTCCATATTTATAGAGAAATCTGTGTAGATATTTCCATGTTCATAGAGATGGCGGTGTAGAAATTTCCATGTTTATACAGATAGCAGTGTAGATATTTCCATGTTTATAGAGATAGCAGTGTAGATATTTCCATTGATATACAGATAGCTGTTTAGATATTTGCATGTTCATACAGATAGCGGTGTAGATATTTCCATGTTCATACAGATAGCACTGTAGATATTTCCATGTTCATACAGATAGCGGTGTAGACATTTCCATGTTCATACAGTTAGTGGTGTAGATATTTCCATGTTCATACAGATGGCGGTGTAGATACTTACATATTCATACAGATGGCGGTGTAGATATTTCCATGTTCGTATGGAGGGCAGTGTAGATATTTCCATGATCATACAGGTGGCGGTGTAGATATTTCCATGTTTATACTGATAGCATTGGAGTTATTTCCATGTTTATAGAGATAGCAGTGTAGATATTGCCACTGATATACAGATAGCTGTGTAGATATTTGCATGTTCATACAGATAGCGGTGTAGATATTTCCATGCTCGTACAGACAGCGGTGTAGATATTTCCATGTTCATACAGATAGCGGTGTAGATATTTCCATGTTCATGCAGATAACGGTGTAGATATTTCCATGTTCATACTGATAGAGGTGTAGATATTTCCTTGTTCATACAGTTAGCGTTGTAGATATTTCCTTGTTCATACAGATGGCGGTGTAGATATTTAAATGTTCATGCAGGTGGCGGTGTAGATATTTCCATGGTCGTACAGATGGCGGAGTAGATATTTCCATGTTCATCCAGATGCCGGTGTAGATATATCCATGTTCATACAGATGGCGGTGAAGATGTTTCCATGTTCATACAGATGGCAGTATAGATATTTCCATGTTCATACACATGGAGGTGTAGATATATCCATGTTCATAGAGATGGCGGTGTAGATATTTCCTTGTTCATACAAATGGCGGTGTAGATATTTCCATATTCATAGAGATGGCTGTGTAGATATTTCCATGTTTATACCGATAGCAGTGTAGTTATTTCCATGTTTATAGAGATAGCAGTGTAGATATTTCCATTGATATACAGATAGCTGTGTAGATATTTGCATGTTCATACAGATAGCGGTGTAGATATTTCCATGTTCATACTGATAGCGGTGTAGATATTTCCATGTTCATACAGATGGCGGTGTAGATATTTACATGTTCATACAGATAGCCGTGTAGATATTTCCATGTTCGTAGAGATGGCGGTGTAGATATTTCAATGTTCATAGAGATGGCGGTGTAGATATTTTCATGTTTATGCTGATAGCGGTATAGATATTTCCATGTTTATACAGATGGTGGTGTAGATATTTCCATCTTTATAGAGATGGCGGTGTAGGAATTTCCATGTTTATAGAGATACTGGTGTAGTTAATTCCAAGTTTATAGATACAGCATTGTAGATATTTCCATGTTTCTACAGATAGCGGTGAAGATATTTCCATGTTTATACAGATAGCGGTGTAGATATTTCCATGTTTATACAGACAGCGGTGTAGATATTTCCATATTTATAGAGATTGTGGTGTAGATAATTTCAATTTTATACAGATAGTAGTGTAGATATTTCCAAGTTCATACAGATAGAGGTGTAGATATTTCCACGTGTATAGAGATGGCGGTGTAGATATTTCCATGTTCATACAGATGGCGGTGTAGATATTTCCATGTTTTACAGATAGTGGTGTAGATATTTCCATGTTCATACAGATAGCGGTGTTGATATTTCCATGTTCATACAGTAAGCGGTGTAGATTTTTCCATGTTCATACAGATGGCGGTGTAGATATTTACGTGTTCATACAGATGGCGGTGTAGATATTTCCATGTTTGTACGGATGGCAGTCTAGTTATTTCCATATTCATACAGGTGGCGGTGTAGATATTTCCATGTTCATACAGATAGCAGTGTAGTTATTTCCATGTTCATAGAGAGAGCAGTGTAGACATTTCCACTGATATACAGATAGCTGTGTAGATACTTACATGTTCATACAGATGGCAGTGTAGATATTTCCATGTTCGTAGAGATGGCGGTGTAGATATTTCCATGTTCATACAAATGGCGGTGTAGATATTTCCATGTTCATAGAGATGGCAGTGTATATATTTCCATGTTTGTACAGATAGCAGTGTAGTTATTTCCATGTTTATAGAGATAGCAGTGTAGATATTTCCATTGATATACAGATAGCTGTGTAGATATTTACATGTTCATACAGATGGCGGCATAGATATTTCCATGTTCATACGGATGGCAGTGTAGATATTTCCATGTTAGTACAGGTGGCGGTGTAGATATTTCCATGTTTATACAGATCGCAGTGTAGATATTTCCTTGTTTATAGAGATAGCAATGTAGATATTTCCATTGATATACATATAGCTGTGTAGATATTTGCATGTTCATACTGATACCGGTGTAGATATTTCCATGTTCGTACAGATAGCGGTGTAGATATTTCCATGTTCGTACAGATAGCGGTGTAGATAATTCCATGTTCATACAGATAACGGTGTAGATATTTCCATGTTCATACAGATAGCGCTGTAGATATTTCCATGTTCATTCAGTTAGCGGTGTAGATATTTCCATGTTCATACAGATGGCGGTGTAGATATTTACATGTTCATACAGATAGCGGTGTAGATATTCCCATGTTCGTAGTGATGGCGGTGTAGATATTTCCATGTTCATAGAGATGGCGTTGTAGATATTTTCATGTTTATGCAGATAGCGGTATTGATATTTCCATGTTTATATAGATGGTGGTGTAGATATTTCCATGTTTATAGGGATGGCGGTCTAGATATTTCCATGTTTATAGAGATACTGGTGTAGTTATTTCCAAGTTTATAGAGACAGCATTGTAGATATTTCCATGTTTATACAGGTAGCGGTGAAGATATTTCCATGTTTATACAGATAGCGGTGTAGATATTTCCATGTTTATACAGATAGCGGTGTAGATATTTCCATGTTTATAGAGATAGTGGTGTAGGTAATTTCAATTTTATACAGATAGCAGTGTAGATATTTCCAAGTTCATACAGATGGCGGCGTAGATATTTCCATGTTTTTAGAGATGGCGGTGTAGATATTTTCAGGTTTACACAGATGGAGGAGAAGATATTTCCATGTTTACACAGATAGCAGTGTAGACATTTCCATGTTTACTCAGATAGCGGTGTGGATATTTCCATGTTTATGCAGATAGCGGTGTATATATTTCCATGTTTATACAGATAGCGGTGCGGATATTTCCATGTTTATACAGATAGTTGGCAGATATTTCCATGTTTATACAGATAGCGGTGTAGATATTTCCCTCTTATTACAGATGGCGGTGTAGATGTGTCCATGTTCGTACAGATGGCGGTGTAGATATTTCCATGTTCATACAGATGGCGGTGTAGATATTTCGAAGTTTATAGAGATAGCGCTGTAGTTATTTCCATATTTATAGAGAAATCTCTGTAGATATTTCCATGTATATGCAGATAGCTGTGTAGATATTTCCATGTTCATGCAGATAGCGGTGTAGATATTTCCATGTTCATCCAGATGCCCATGCAGATATATCCATGTTCATACAGATGGCGGTGAAGATATTTCCATGTTCATACACATGGCGGTGTAGATATTTCCATGTTCATACACATGGCGGTGTAGATATTTCCATGTTCGTAGAGATGGCGGTGTAGATATTTCCATGTTCATACAAATGGCGGTGTAGATATTTCCATGTTCATAGAGATGGCGGTATAGATATTTCCATGTTTGTACAGAGAGCAGTGTAGTTATTTCCATGTTTATAGAGATAGCAGTGTAGATATTTCCATTGATATACAGATAGCTGTGTAGATATTTGCATGTTCATACAGATAGCGGTGTAGATATTTCCATGCTCATACAGATAGCGGTGTAGATATTTCCATGTTCATACAGATAGCGGTGCAGATATTTCCATGTTCATACAGATAGCGGTATAGATATTTCCATGTTCATACAGATGGCGGTGTAGATATTTACATGTTCATACAGATGGCAGTGTAGATATTTCCATGTTCGCACGGATGGCAGTGTAGATATTTCCATGTTCATACAGGTGGCGGTGTAGTTATTTCCATGTTTATACAGATAGCAGTGTAGTTATTTCCATGTTTATAGAGATAGCAGTGTAGATATTTCCATTGATATACAGATAGCTGTGTAGATATTTGCATGTACATACAGATAGCGGTGTAGATATTTCCATGTTCGTACAGATAGCGGTGTAGATGTTTCCTTGTTCATACAGATAGCGGTGTAGATATTTCCATGTTCATACAGATAACGGTGTAGATAGTTCCATGTTCATACAGATAGCCTTGTAGATATTTCCATGTTCATACAGATGGCGGTGTAGATATTTACATGTTCATACAGATGGCGGTGTTGATATTTCCATGTTCGTACAGATGGCTGTGTAGATATTTCCATGTCCATAGAGATGGCGGTGTAGATATTTCCATGTTTATGCAGATTGCGGTATAGGTATTTCCATGTTCATACAGATGGCGGTGTAGATATTTCCATGTTTTTAGAGATGGCGGTGTAGATATTTTAACGTTTATACAGATGGCAGTGGAGATATTTCCATGTTTACACAGATAGTGGTGCAGACATTTCCATGTTTACACAGATAGCGGTGTGGATATTTCCATGTTTATGCAGATAGCGGTGTAGATATTTCCATGTTTATACAGATAGCGGTGCGGATATTTCCATGTTTATACAGATAGTTGGGCAGATATTTCCATGTTTATACAGATAGCGGTGTAGATATTTCCATCTTAATACAGATGGCGGTGTAGATATGTCCATGTTCGTACAGATGGCGGTGTAGATATTTCCATGTTCATACAGATGGCGGTGTAGATATTTCGAAGTTTATAGAGATAGCGCTGTAGTTATTTCCATATTTATAGAGAAATCTCTGTAGATATTTCCATGTATATGTAGATTGCTGTGTAGATATTTCCATGTTCATGCAGATAGCGTTGTAGATATTTCCATGTTCATCCAGATGCCGGTGTAGATATATCCATGTTCAAACAGATGGCGGTGAAGATATTTCCATGTTCATACAGATGGCGGTGTAGATATTTCCATGTTCATACAAATAGCGGTGTAGATATTTCCATGTTCATAGAGATGGCGGTGTAGATATTTCATTGTTTGTACAGATAGCAGTGTAGTTATTTCCATGTTTATAGAGATAGCAGTGTAGATATTTCCATTGATATACAGGTAGCTGTGTAGATATTTGCATGTTCATACAGATAGTGGTGTAGATATTTCCCTGCTCATACAGATAGCGGTGTAGATATTTCCATGTTCATACAGATAGTGGTGCAGATATTTCCATTTTCATACAGATAGCGGTGTAGATATTTCCATGTTCATACAGATATCGGTGTAGATATTTCCATGTTCATACAGTTAGCGGTGTAGATATTTCCATGATCTTACAGATGGCGGTGTAGATATTTCCATGTTCATACAGGTGGCAGTGTAGATATTTCCATGTTTATACAGATAGCAGTGTAGTTATTTCCATGTTTATAGAGATAGCAGTGTAGATATTACCATTGATATACAGATAGCTGTGTAGATATTTGCATGTTCATACAGATAGCGGTGTAGATATTTCCATGTTCGTACAGATAGTGGTGTAGATATTTCCATGTTCCTACAAATAGCGGTGTAGATATTTCCATGTTCATACAGATAACGGTGAAGATATTTCCATGTTCATACAGATAGCCTTGTAGATATTTCCATGTTCATACGGTTAGCGGTGTAGATATTTCCAAGTTCATACAGATGGCGGTGTAGATATTTACATGTTCATCCAGATGCCGGTGTAGATGTATCCATGTTCATACAGATGGCGTTGAAGATATTTCCATGTTCATACAGATGGCGGTGTAGATATTTCCATGTTCATACAAATGGCGGTGTAGATATTTCCATGTTCATACAGATGGCGGTGTAGCTATTTCCGTGTTCATACAAATGGCGGTGTAGATATTTCCATGTTCATAGAGATGGAGGTGTAGATATTTCCATGTTTGTAGAGATAGCAGTGTAGATATTTCCATGTTTATAGAGATAGCAGTGTAGATATATCCATTGATATACAGATAGCTGTGTAGATATTTGCATGTTCATACAGATAGCGGTGTAGATATTTCCATGTTCATACAGATGGCGGTGTAGATATTTCCATGTTCATAGAGATGGCGGTGTAGATATTTCCATGTTTGTACAGATAGCAGAGTAGTCATTTCCATGTTTATAGAGATAGCAGTGTAGATATTTCCATTGATATACAGATAGCAGTGTAGATATTTAAATGTTCATACAGATGGCGGTGTAGATAATTCCATGTTCATACAGATGTCAGTGTAGATATTTCCGTGTTAGTACAGGTGGCTGTGTAGATATTTCCATGTTTATACAGATAGCAGTGTAGATATTTCCATGTTTATAGAGATAACAATGTAGATAGTTCCATTGATATACATATAGCTGTGTAGATATTTGCATGTTCATACTGATAGCGGTGTAGATATTTCCATGTTCGTACAGTTAGCGGTGTAGATATTTCCATGTTCATACAGATGGCGGTGTAGATATTTACATGTTCATACAGATAACGGTGTAGATAGTTCCATGTTCATACAGATAGCCTTGTAGATATTTCCATGTTCATACAGATGGCGGTGTAGATATTTACATGTTCATACAGATGGCGGTGTTGATATTTCCATGTTCGTACAGATGGCTGTGTAGATATTTCCATGTCCATAGAGATGGCAGTGTAGATATTTCCATGTTTATGCAGATTGCGGTATAGGTATTTCCATGTTCATACAGATGGCGGTGTAGATATTTCCATGTTTTTAGAGATGGCGGTGTAGATATTTTAACGTTTATACAGATGGCAGTGGAGATATTTCCATGTTTACACAGATAGTGGTGCAGACATTTCCATGTTTACACAGATAGCGGTGTGGATATTTCCATGTTTATGCAGATAGCGGTGTAGATATTTCCATGTTTATACAGATAGCGGTGCGGATATTTCCATGTTTATACAGATAGTTGGGCAGATATTTCCATGTTTATACAGATAGCGGTGTAGATATTTCCATCTTAATACAGATGGCGGTGTAGATATGTCCATGTTCGTACAGATGGCGGTGTAGATATTTCCATGTTCATACAGATGGCGGTGTAGATATTTCGAAGTTTATAGAGATAGCGCTGTAGTTATTTCCATATTTATAGAGAAATCTCTGTAGATATTTCCATGTATATGTAGATTGCTGTGTAGATATTTCCATGTTCATGCAGATAGCGTTGTAGATATTTCCATGTTCATCCAGATGCCGGTGTAGATATATCCATGTTCAAACAGATGGCGGTGAAGATATTTCCATGTTCATACAGATGGCGGTGTAGATATTTCCATGTTCATACAAATAGCGGTGTAGATATTTCCATGTTCATAGAGATGGCGGTGTAGATATTTCATTCTTTGTACAGATAGCAGTGTAGTTATTTCCATGTTTATAGAGATAGCAGTGTAGATATTTCCATTGATATACAGGTAGCTGTGTAGATATTTGCATGTTCATACAGATAGTGGTGTAGATATTTCCCTGCTCATACAGATAGCGGTGTAGATATTTCCATGTTCATACAGATAGTGGTGCAGATATTTCCATTTTCATACAGATAGCGGTGTAGATATTTCCATGTTCATACAGATATCGGTGTAGATATTTCCATGTTCATACAGTTAGCGGTGTAGATATTTCTATGATCTTACAGATGGCGGTGTAGATATTTCCATGTTCATACAGGTGGCAGTGTAGATATTTCCATGTTTATACAGATAGCAGTGTAGTTATTTCCATGTTTATAGAGATAGCAGTGTAGATATTACCATTGATATACAGATAGCTGTGTAGATATTTGCATGTTCATACAGATAGCGGTGTAGATATTTCCATGTTCGTACAGATAGTGGTGTAGATATTTCCATGTTCCTACAAATAGCGGTGTAGATATTTCCATGTTCATACAGATAACGGTGAAGATATTTCCATGTTCATACAGATAGCCTTGTAGATATTTCCATGTTCATACGGTTAGCGGTGTAGATATTTCCAAGTTCATACAGATGGCGGTGTAGATATTTACATGTTCATCCAGATGCCGGTGTAGATGTATCCATGTTCAAACAGATGGTGTTGAAGATATTTCCATGTTCATACAGATGGCGGTGTAGATATTTCCATGTTCATACAAATGGCGGTGTAGATATTTCCATGTTCATACAGATGGCGGTGTAGCTATTTCCGTGTTCATACAAATGGCGGTGTAGATATTTCCATGTTCATAGAGATGGAGGTGTAGATATTTCCATGTTTGTAGAGATAGCAGTGTAGATATTTCCATGTTTATAGAGATAGCAGTGTAGATATATCCATTGATATACAGATAGCTGTGTAGATATTTGCATGTTCATACAGATAGCGGTGTAGATATTTCCATGTTCATACAGATGGCGGTGTAGATATTTCCATGTTCATAGAGATGGCGGTGTAGATATTTCCATGTTTGTTCAGATAGCAGAGTAGTCATTTCCATGTTTATAGAGATAGCAGTGTAGATATTTCCATTGATATACAGATAGCAGTGTAGATATTTAAATGTTCATACAGATGGCGGTGTAGATAATTCCATGTTCATACAGATGTCAGTGTAGATATTTCCGTGTTAGTACAGGTGGCTGTGTAGATATTTCCATGTTTATACAGATAGCAGTGTAGATATTTCCATGTTTATAGAGATAACAATGTAGATAGTTCCATTGATATACATATAGCTGTGTAGATATTTGCATGTTCATACTGATAGCGGTGTAGATATTTCCATGTTCGTACAGTTAGCGGTGTAGATATTTCCATGTTCATACAGATGGCGGTGTAGATATTTACATGTTCATACAGATAGCGGTGTAGATATTTCCATGTTCGTAGAGATGGCGGTGTAGATATTTCCATGTTCATAGAGATGGCGTTGAAGATATTTTCATGTTTATGCAGATAGCGGTATAGATATTTCCATGTTTATACAGATGGTGGTGTAGATATTTCCATCTTTATAGAGATGGCGGTGTAGATATTTCCATGTTTATAGAGATACTGGTGTAGTTATTTCCAAGTTTATAGATACAGCATTGTAGATATTTCCATGTTTATACAGATAGCGGTGAAGATATTTCCATGTTTATACAGATAGCGGTGTAGATATTTCCATGTTTATACAGACAGCGGTGTAGATATTTCCATGTTTATAGAGATTGTGGTGTAGATAATTTCAATTTTATACAGATAGTAGTGTATATATTTCCAAGTTCATACAAATAGCGGTGTAGATATTTCCACGTGTATAGAGATGGCGGTGTAGATATTTCCATGTTTTACAGATAGTTGTGTAGATATTTCCATGTTCATTCAGATAGCGGTGTTGATATTTCCATGTTCATACAGTAAGCGGTGTAGATTTTTCCATGTTCATACAGATGGCGGTGTAGATATTTACATGTTCATACAGATGGCGGTGTAGATATTTCCATGTTTGTACGGATGGCAGTGTAGTTATTTCCATGTTCATAGAGAGAGCAGTGTAGACATTTCCATTGATATACAGATAGCTGTGTAGATACTTACATGTTCATACAGATGGCGGTGTAGATATTTCCATGTTCGTAGAGATGGCGGTGTAGATATTTCCATGTTCATACAATTGGCGGTGTAGATATTTCCATGTTCATAGAGATGGCGGTGTATATATTTCAATGTTTGTACAGATAGCAGTGTAGTTATTTCCATGTTTATAGAGATAGCAGTGTAGATATTTCCATTGATATACACATAGCTGTGTAGATATTTACATGTTCATACAGATGGCGGCGTAGATATTTCCATGTTCATACAGATAACGGTTTAGATATTTCCATGTTCATACACATGGCGGTGTAGATATTTCCATGTTCGTAGAGATGGCGGTGTAGATATTTCCATGTTCATACAGATGGCGGTGTAGATATTTACATGTTCATACAGATGGCGGTGTAGATATTTCCATGTTCGTACAGATGGCGGTGTAGATATTTCCATGTCCATAGAGATGGCGGTGTAGATATTTCCATGTTTATGCAGATTGCGGTATAGGTATTTCCATGTTCATACAGATGGCGGTGTAGATATTTCCATGTTTTTAGAGATGGCGGTGTAGATATTTTCACATTTACACAGATGGCAGTGGAGATATTTCCATGTTCACACAGATAGTTGTGCAGGCATTTCCATGTTTACACAGATAGCGGTGTAGATATTTCCATGTTTATACAGATAGCGGTGCGGATATTTCCATGTTTATACAGATAGTTGGGCAGATATTTCCATTTTTATACAGATAGCGGTGTAGATATTTCCATCTTAATACAGATGGCGGTGTAGATATGTCCATGTTCGTACAGATGGCGGTGTAGATATTTCCATGTTCATACAGATGGCGGTGTAGATATTTCGAAGTTTATAGAGATAGCGCTGTAGTTATTTCCATATTTATAGAGAAATCTCTGTAGATATTTCCATGTTCATGCAGATAGCGGTGTAGATATTTCCATGTTCATCCAGATGCCGGTGTAAATATATCCATGTTTATACAGATGGCGGTGAAGATATTTCCATGTTCGTAGAGATGGCGGTGTAGATATTTCCATGTTTTTAGAGATACTGGTGTAGTTAATTCCAAGTTTATAAATACAGCATTGTAGATATTTCCATGTTTATACAGATAGCGGTGAAGATATTTCCATGTTTATACAGATAGCGGTGTAGATATTTCCATGTTTATACAGACAGCGGTGTAGATATTTCCATGTTTATGGAGATTGTGGTGTAGAAAATTTCAATTTTATACAGATAGTAGTGTATATATTTCCAAGTTCATACAGATAGCGGTGTAGATATTTCCACGTGTATAGAGATGGCGGTGTAGATATTTCCATGTTTTACAGATAGTTGTGTAGATATTTCCATGTTCATACAGTAAGCGGTGTAGATTTTTCCATGTTCATACAGATGGCGGTGTAGATATTTACATGTTCATACAGATGGCGGTGTAGATATTTCCATGTTTGTACGGATGGCAGTGTAGTTATTTCCATGTTCATAGAGAGAGCAGTGTAGACATTTCCATTGATATACAGATAGCTGTGTAGATACTTACATGTTCATACAGATGGCGGTGTAGATATTTCCATGTTCGTAGAGATGGCGGTGTAGATATTTCCATGTTCATACAGATAGCGGTGTAGATATTTCCATGTTCATAGAGATGGCGGTGTATATATTTCCATGTTTGTACAGATAGCAGTGTAGTTATTTCCATGTTTATAGAGATAGCCGTGTAGATATTTCCATTGATATACAGATAGCTGTGTAGATATTTACATGTTCATACAGATGGCGGCGTAGATATTTCCATGTTCATACGGATGGCAGTGTAGATATTTCCATGTTAGTACAGGTGGCAGTGTAGATATTTCCATGTTTATACAGATCGCAGTGTAGTTATTTCCTTGTTTATAGAGATAGCAATGTAGATATTTCCATTGATATACATATAGCTGTGTAGATATTTGCATGTTCATACTGATAGCGGTGTAGATATTTCCATGTTCGTACAGATAGCGGTGTAGATATTTCCATGTTCATACAGATAGCGGTGTAGATATTTCCATGTTCATACAGATAACGGTGTAGATATTTCCAAGTTCATACAGATAGCGGTGTAGATATTTCCCTGTTCATACAGTTAGCGGTGTAGATATTTCCATGTTCATACAGATGGCGGTGTAGATATTTACATGTTCATACAGATAGCGGTGAAGATATTCCCATGTTCGTAGAGATGGCGGTGTAGATATTTCCATGTTCATAGAGATGGCGGTGTAGATATTTTCATGTTTATGCAGATAGCGGTATTGATATTTCCATGTTTATATAGATGGTGGTGTAGATATTTCCATGTTTATAGGGATGGCGGTCTAGATATTTCCATGTTTATAGAGATACTGGTGTAGTTATTTCCAAGTTTATAGAGACAGCATTGTAGATATTTCCATGTTTATACAGATAGCGGTGAAGATATTTCGATGTTTATACAGATAGCGGTGTAGATATTTCCATGTTTATACAGATAGCGGTGTAGATATTTCCATGTTTATAGAGATAGTGGTGTACATAATTTCAATTTTATACAGATAGCAGTGTAGATATTTCCAAGTTCATACAGATTGCGGTGTAGATATTTCCACGTTTATAGAGATGGCGGTGTAGATATTTCCATGTTCATACAGATGGCGGTGTAGATATTTCCCTGTTTTTAGAGATGGCGGTGTAGATATTTTCATGTTTACACAGATGGCGGAGAAGATATTTCCATGTTCATACAGATGGCGGTGTAGATATTTCCATGTTCATAGAGATGGCGGTGTAGATATTTCCATGTTTGTACAGAGAGCAGTGTAGTCATTTCCATGTTTATAGAGATAGCAGTGTAGATATTTCCATTGATATACAGATAGCTGTGTAGATATTTACATGTTCATACAGATGGCGGTGTAGATATTTCCATGTTCATACAAATGGCGGTGTAGATATTTCCATGTTCATACAGATGGCTGTGTAGCTATTTCCGTGTTCATACAAATGGCGGTGTAGATATTTCCATGTTCATAGAGATGGAGGTGTAGATATTTCCATGTTTGTACAGATAGCAGTGTAGATATTTCCATGTTTATAGAGATAGCAGTGTAGATATATCCATTGATATACAGATAGCTGTGTATATATTTGCATGTTCATACAGATAGCGGTGTAGATATTTCCATGCTCATACAGATAGCGGTGTAGATATTTCCATGTTCATACAGATAGCGGTGCAGATATTTCCATGTTCATACAGATAGCGGTATAGATATTTCCATGTTCATACAGATAGCGTTGTAGATATTTCCATGTTCATGCAGATAGCGGTGTAGATATTTCCATGTTCATACAGATGGCGGTGTAGATATTTACATGTTCATACAGATGGCGGTGTAGACATTTCCATGTTCGCAAGGATGGCAGTGTAGATATTTCCATGTTCATACAGGTGGCGGTGTAGTTATTTCTATGTTTATACAGATAGCAGTGTAGTTATTTCCATGTTTATAGAGATAGCAGTGTAGCTATTTCCATTGATATACAGATGGCTGTGTAGATATTTGCATGTTCATACAGATAGCGCTGTAGATATTTCCATGTTCGTACAGATAGCGGTGTAGATATTTCCATGTTCATAGAGATAGCGGTGTAGATATTTCCATGTTCATACAGATAACGATGTAGATAGTTCCATGTTCATACAGATAGCCTTGTAGATATTTCCATGTTCATACAGTGAGCGGTGTAGATATTTCCATGTTCATACAGATGGCGGTGTAGATATTTACATGTTCATACAGATGGCGGTGTAGATATTTCCATGTTCGTACAGATGGCGGTGTAGATATTTCCATGTCCATAGAGATGGCGGTGTAGATATTTCCATGTTTATGCAGATTGCGGTATAGGTATTTCCATGTTCATACAGATGGCGGTGTAGATATTTCCATGTTTTTAGAGATGGCGGTGTAGATATTTTCACGTTTACACAGATGGCAGTGGAGATATTTCCATGTTCACACAGATAGTTGTGCAGGCATTTCCATGTTTACACAGATAGCGGTGTAGATATTTCCATGTTTATACAGATAGCGGTCCGGATATTTCCATGTTTATACAGATAGTTGGGCAGATATTTCCATGTTTATACAGATAGCGGTGTAGATATTTCCATCTTAATACAGATGGCGGTGTAGATATGTCCATGTTCTTACAGATGGCGGTGTAGATATTTCCATGATCATACAGATGGCGGTGTAGATATTTCGAAGTTTATAGAGATAGCGCTGTAGTTATTTCCATATTTATAGAGAAATCTCTGTAGATATTTCCATGTATATGCAGATAGCTGTGTAGATATTTCCATGTTCATGCAGATAGCGGTGTAGATATTTCCATGTTCATCCAGATGCCGGTGTAAATATATCCATGTTTATACAGATGGCGGTGAAGATATTTCCATGTTCATACAGATGGCGGTGTAGATATTTCCATGTTCATACACATGGCGGTGTAGATATTTCCATGTTCGTAGAGATGGCGGTGTAGATATTTCCATGTTCATACAGATGGCGGTGTAGATATTTCCATGTTCATAGAGATGGCGGTGTAGATATTTCCATGTTTGTACAGATAGCAGTGTAGTCATTTCCATGTTTATAGAGATAGCAGTGTAGATATTTCCATTGATATACAGATAGCTGTGTAGATATTTACATGTTCATACAGATGGCGGTGTAGATATTTCCATGTTCATACAGATGGCAGTGTAGATATTTCCGTTTTAGTACAGGTGGCTGTGTAGATATTTCCATGTTTATACAGATAGCAGTGTAGATATTTCCATGTTTATAGAGATAACAATGTAGATATTTCCATTGATATACATATAGCTGTGTAGATATTTGCATGTTCATACTGATAGCGGTGTAGATATTTCCATGTTCGTACAGATAGCGGTGTAGATATTTCCATGTTCATACAGATGGCGGTGTAGATATTTCCATGTTCATACAGATAACGGTGTAGATATTTCCAAGTTCATACAGATAGCGGTGTAGATATTTCCCTGTTCATACAGTTAGCGGTGTAGATATTTCCATGTTCATACAGATGGCGGTGTAGATATTTACATGTTCATACAGATAGCGGTGAAGATATTCCCATGTTCGTAGAGATGGCGGTGTAGATATTTCCATGTTCATAGAGATGGCGGTGTAGATATTTTCATGTTTATGCAGATAGCGGTATTGATATTTCCATGTTTATATAGATGGTGGTGTAGATATTTCCATGTTTATAGGGATGGCGGTCTAGATATTTCCATGTTTATAGAGATACTGGTGTAGTTATTTCCAAGTTTATAGAGACAGCATTGTAGATATTTCCATGTTTATACAGATAGCGGTGAAGATATTTCCATGTTTATACAGATAGCGGTGTAGATATTTCCATGTTTATACAGATAGCGGTGTAGATATTTCCATGTTTATAGAGATAGTGGTGTACATAATTTCAATTTTATACAGATAGCAGTGTAGATATTTCCAAGTTCATACAGATTGCGGTGTAGATATTTCCACGTTTATAGAGATGGCGGTGTAGATATTTCCATGTTCATACAGATGGCGGTGTAGATATTTCCCTGTTTTTAGAGATGGCGGTGTAGATATTTTCATGTTTACACAGATGGCGGAGAAGATATTTCCATGTTCATACAGATGGCGGTGTAGATATTTCCATGTTCATAGAGATGGCGGTGTAGATATTTCCATGTTTGTACAGATAGCAGTGTAGTCATTTCCAAGTTTATAGAGATAGCAGTGTAGATATTTCCATTGATATACAGATAGCTGTGTAGATATTTACATGTTCATACAGATGGCGGTGTAGATATTTCCATGTTCATACAAATGGCGGTGTAGATATTTCCATGTTCATACAGATGGCTGTGTAGCTATTTCCGTGTTCATACAAATGGCGGTGTAGATATTTCCATGTTCATAGAGATGGAGGTGTAGATATTTCCATGTTTGTACAGATAGCAGTGTAGATATTTCCATGTTTATAGAGATAGCAGTGTAGATATATCCATTGATATAAAGATAGCTGTGTATATATTTGCATGTTCATACAGATAGCGGTGTAGATATTTCCATGCTCATACAGATAGCGGTGTAGATATTTCCATGTTCATACAGATAGCGGTGCAGATATTTCCATGTTCATACAGATAGCGGTATAGATATTTCCATGTTCATACAGATAGCGTTGTAGATATTTCCATGTTCATGCAGTTAGCGGTGTAGATATTTCCATGTTCATACAGATGGCGGTGTAGATATTTACATGTTCATACAGATGGTGGTGTAGACATTTCTATGTTCGCATGGATGGCAGTGTAGATATTTCCATGTTCATACAGGTGGCGGTGTAGTTATTTCCATGTTTATACAGATAGCAGTGTAGTTATTTCCATGTTTATAGAGATAGCAGTGTAGCTATTTCCATTGATATACAGATGGCTGTGTAGATATTTGCATGTTCATACAGATAGCGCTGTAGATATTTCCATGTTCGTACAGATAGCGGTGTAGATATTTCCATGTTCATAGAGATAGCGGTGTAGATATTTCCATGTTCATACAGATAACGATGTAGATAGTTCCATGTTCATACAGATAGCCTTGTAGATATTTCCATGTTCATACAGTGAGCGGTGTAGATATTTCCATGTTCATACAGATGGCGGTGTAGATATTTACATGTTCATACAGATGGCGGTGTAGATATTTCCATGTTCGTACAGATGGCGGTGTAGATATTTCCATGTCCATAGAGATGGCGGTGTAGATATTTCCATGTTTATGCAGATTGTGGTATAGGTATTTCCATGTTCATACAGATGGCGGTGTAGATATTTCCATGTTTTTAGAGATGGCGGTGTAGATATTTTCACGTTTACACAGATGGCAGTGGAGATATTTCCATGTTCACACAGATAGTTGTGCAGGCATTTCCATGTTTACACAGATAGCGGTGTAGATATTTCCATGTTTATACAGATAGCGGTGCGGATATTTCCATGTTTATACAGATAGTTGGGCAGATATTTCCATGTTTATACAGATAGCGGTGTAGATATTTCCATCTTAATACAGATGGCGGTGTAGATATGTCCATGTTCGTACACATGGCGGTGTAGATATTTCCATGTTCATACAGATGGCGGTGTAGATATTTCGAAGTTTATAGAGATAGCGCTGTAGTTATTTCCATATTTATAGAGAAATCTCTGTAGATATTTCCATGTATATGCAGATAGCTGTGTAGATATTTCCATGTTCATGCAGATAGCGGTGTAGATATTTCCATGTTCATCCAGATGCCGGTGTAAATATATCCATGTTTACACAGATGGTGGTGAAGATATTTCCATGTTCATACAGATGGCGGTGTAGATATTTCCATGTTCATACACATGGCGGTGTAGATATTTCCATGTTCGTAGAGATGGCGGTGTAGATATTTCCATGTTCATACAGATGGCGGTGTAGATATTTCCACGTTCATAGAGATGGCGGTGTAGATATTTCCATGTTTGTACAGATAGCAGTGTAGTCATTTCCATGTTTATAGAGATAGCAGTGTAGATATTTCCATTGATATACAGATAGCTGTGTAGATATTTACATGTTCATACAGATGGCGGTGTAGATATTTCCATGTTCATACAGATGGCAGTGTAGATATTTCCGTTTTAGTACAGGTGGCGGTGTAGATATTTCCATGTTTATACAGATAGCAGTGTAGATATTTCCATGTTTATAGAGATAAAAATGTAGATATTTCCATTGATATACATATAGCTGTGTAGATATTTGCATGTTCATACTGATAGCGGTTTAGATATTTCCATGTTCGTACAGATAGCGGTGTAGGTATTTCCATGTTCATACAGATAGCTCTGTAGATATTTCCATGTTCATACAGATAACGGTTTAGATATTTCCCTGTTCATACAGATAGCGGTGTAGATATTTCCATTTTCATACAGTTAGCGGTGTAGATATTTCCATGTTCATACAGATGGCGGTGTAGATATTTACATGTTCATACAGATAGCGGTGTAGATATTTCCATGTTCGTAGAGATGGCGGTGTAGATATTTCCATGTTCATAGACATGGCGGTGTAGATATTTTCATGTTTATGCAGATAGCGGTATAGATATTTCCATGTTTATACAGATGGTGGTGTAGATATTTCCATCTTTATAGAGATGGCGGTGTAGATATTTACATGTTTATAGAGATAGTGGTGTAGTTAATTCCAAGTTTATAAATACAGCATTGTAGATATTTACATGTTTATACAGATAGCGGTGAAGATATTTCCATGTTTATACAGATAGCGGTGTAGATATTTCCATGTTTATACAGACAGCGGTGTAGATATTTCCATGTTTATGGAGATTGTGGTGTAGATAATTTCAATTTTATACAGATAGTAGTGTATATATTTCCAAGTTCATACAGATAGCGGTGTAGATATTTCCACGTGTATAGAGATGGCGGTGTAGATATTTCCATGTTTTACAGATAGTTGTGTAGATATTTCCATGTTCATACAGATAGCGGTGTTGATATTTCCATGTTCATACAGTAAGCGGTGTAGATTTTTCCATGTTCATACAGATGGCGGTGTAGATATTTACATGTTCATACAGATGGCGTTGTAGATATTTCCATGTTTGTACGGATGGCAGTGTAGTTATTTCCATGTTCATAGAGAGAGCAGTGTAGACATTTGCATTGATATACAGATAGCTGTGTAGATACTTACATGTTCATACAGATGGCGTTGTAGATATTTCCATGTTCGTAGAGATGGCGGTGTAGATATTTCCATGTTAATACAAATGGCGGTGTAGATATTTCCATGTTCATAGAGATGGCGGTGTATATATTTCCATGTTTGTACAGA
Source organism: Gorilla gorilla gorilla (assembly GCF_029281585.2). NCBI lineage: Eukaryota > Metazoa > Chordata > Mammalia > Primates > Hominidae > Gorilla > Gorilla gorilla. The sequence continues at coordinate 76,944,966 of NC_073244.2, forward strand.
TAGCAGTGTAGTTATTTCCATGTTTATAGAGATAGCCGTGTAGATATTTCCATTGATATACAGATAGCTGTGTAGATATTTACATGTTCATACAGATGGCGGCGTAGGTATTTCCATGTTCATACGGATGGCAGTGTAGATATTTCCATGTTAGTACAGGTGGCGGTGTAGATATTTCCATGTTTATACAGATCGCAGTGTAGTTATTTCCTTGTTTATAGAGATAGCAATGTAGATATTTCCATTGATATACATATAGCTGTGTAGATATTTGCATGTTCATACTGATAGCGGTGTAGATATTTCCATGTTCGTACAGATAGCGGTGTAGATATTTCCATGTTCATACAGATAGCGGTGTAGATATTTCCATGTTCATACAGATAACGGTGTAGATATTTCCAAGTTCATACAGATAGTGGTGTAGATATTTCCCTGTTCATACAGTTAGCGGTGTAGATATTTCCATGTTCATACAGATGGCGGTGTAGATATTTCCATGTTCATACAGATGGCGGTGTAGATATTTCCATGTTTATGCAGATAGCGGTATAGATATTTCCATGTTTATACAGATGGTGGTGTAGGTATTTCCATGTTTATAGAGATGGCGGTCTAGATATTTGCATGTTTATAGAGATAGTGGTGAATTTATTGCCAAGTTTATAGGGACAGCGTTGCAGATATTTCCATGTTTATACAGATAGCGGTGAAGATATTTCCATGTTTATACAGATAGCGGTGTAGATAGTTCCATTTTTATACAGATAACAGTGTAGATATTTCCATGTTTATAGAGATAGTGGTGTAGATAATTTCAATTTTATACAGATAGCAGTGTAGATATTTCCAAGTTCATACAGATAGCGGTGTAGATATTTCCACGTTTATAGAGATGTCGGTGTAGATATTTCCATGTTCATACAGACGTTGGTGTAGATATTTCCATGTTTATAGAGATGGCGGTGTAGATATTTCCATGTTTGCACAGATGGCGGTGTAGATATTTCCATGTTTACACAGATCGCGGTGTAGACATTTCCATGTTTACGCCAATAGCGGTGTGGATATTTCCATGTTTATGCAGATAGCGGTGTAGATATTTCCATGTTTATACAGATAGCAGTGCGGATATTTCCATGTTTATACAGATAGTTGGGCAGATATTTCCATGTTTAAACAGATAGCGGTGTAGATATTTCCATCTTAATACAGATGGCGGTGTAAATATGTCCATGTTCGTACAGATGGCGGTGTAGATATTTCCATGTTCATACAGATGGCGGTGTAGATATTTCGAAGTTTATAGAGATAGCGCTGTAGTTATTTCCATATTTATAGAGAAATCTGTGTAGATATTTCCATGTTCATAGAGATGGCGGTGTAGATATTTCCATGTTTATACAGATAGCAGTGTAGATATTTCCATGTTTATAGAGATAGCAGTGTAGATATTTCCATTGATATACAGATAGCTGTTTAGATATTTGCATGTTCATACAGATAGCGGTGTAGATATTTCCATGTTCATACAGATAGCACTGTAGATATTTCCATGTTCATACAGATAGCGGTGTAGACATTTCCATGTTCATACAGTTAGTGGTGTAGATATTTCCATGTTCATACAGATAGCGGTGTAGATACTTACATATTCATACAGATGGCGGTGTAGATATTTCCATGTTCGTATGGAGGGCAGTGTAGATATTTCCATGATCATACAGGTGGCGGTGTAGATATTTCCATGTTTATACTGATAGCATTGGAGTTATTTCCATGTTTATAGAGATAGCAGTGTAGATATTGCCACTGATATACAGATAGCTGTGTAGATATTTGCATGTTCATACAGATAGCGGTGTAGATATTTCCATGCTCGTACAGATAGCGGTGTAGATATTTCCATGTTCATACAGATAGCGGTGTAGATATTTCCATGTTCATGCAGATAACGGTGTAGATATTTCCATGTTCATACTGATAGAGGTGTAGATATTTCCTTGTTCATACAGTTAGCGTTGTAGATATTTCCTTGTTCATACAGATGGCGGTGTAGATATTTAAATGTTCATGCAGGTGGCGGTGTAGATATTTCCATGGTCGTACAGATGGCGGAGTAGATATTTCCATGTTCATCCAGATGCCGGTGTAGATATATCCATGTTCATACAGATGGCGGTGAAGATGTTTCCATGTTCATACAGATGGCAGTATAGATATTTCCATGTTCATACACATGGAGGTGTAGATATATCCATGTTCATAGAGATGGCGGTGTAGATATTTCCTTGTTCATACAAATGGCGGTGTAGATATTTCCATATTCATAGAGATGGCTGTGTAGATATTTCCATGTTTATACCGATAGCAGTGTAGTTATTTCCATGTTTATAGAGATAGCAGTGTAGATATTTCCATTGATATACAGATAGCTGTGTAGATATTTGCATGTTCATACAGATAGCGGTGTAGATATTTCCATGTTCATACTGATAGCGGTGTAGATATTTCCATGTTCATACAGATGGCGGTGTAGATATTTACATGTTCATACAGATAGCCGTGTAGATATTTCCATGTTCGTAGAGATGGCGGTGTAGATATTTCAATGTTCATAGAGATGGCGGTGTAGATATTTTCATGTTTATGCTGATAGCGGTATAGATATTTCCATGTTTATACAGATGGTGGTGTAGATATTTCCATCTTTATAGAGATGGCGGTGTAGGAATTTCCATGTTTATAGAGATACTGGTGTAGTTAATTCCAAGTTTATAGATACAGCATTGTAGATATTTCCATGTTTCTACAGATAGCGGTGAAGATGTTTCCATGTTTATACAGATAGCGGTGTAGATATTTCCATGTTTATACAGACAGCGGTGTAGATATTTCCATATTTATAGAGATTGCGGTGTAGATAATTTCAAATTTATACAGATAGTAGTGTAGATATTTCCAAGTTCATACAGATAGCGGTGTAGATATTTCCACGTGTATAGAGATGGCGGTGTAGATATTTCCATGTTCATACAGATGGCGGTGTAGATATTTCCATGTTTTACAGATAGTGGTGTAGATATTTCCATGTTCATACAGATAGCAGTGTTGATATTTCCATGTTCATACAGTAAGCGGTGTAGATTTTTCCATGTTCATACAGATGGCGGTGTAGATATTTACGTGTTCATACAGATGGCGGTGTAGATATTTCCATGTTTGTACGGATGGCAGTCTAGTTATTTCCATATTCATACAGGTGGCGGTGTAGATATTTCCATGTTCATACAGATAGCAGTGTAGTTATTTCCATGTTCATAGAGAGAGCAGTGTAGACATTTCCACTGATATACAGATAGCTGTGTAGATACTTACATGTTCATACAGATGGCGGTGTAGATATTTCCATGTTCGTAGAGATGGCGGTGTAGATATTTCCATGTTCATACAAATGGCGGTGTAGATATTTCCATGTTCATAGAGATGGCGGTGTATATATTTCCATGTTTGTACAGATAGCAGTGTAGTTATTTCCATGTTTATAGAGATAGCAGTGTAGATATTTCCATTGATATACAGATAGCTGTGTAGATATTTGCATGTTCATACAGATGGCGGCATAGATATTTCCATGTTCATACGGATGGCAGTGTAGATATTTCCATGTTAGTACAGGTGGCGGTGTAGATATTTCCATGTTTATACAGATCGCAGTGTAGATATTTCCTTGTTTATAGAGATAGCAATGTAGATATTTCCATTGATATACATATAGCTGTGTAGATATTTGCATGTTCATACTGATACCGGTGTAGATATTTCCATGTTCGTACAGATAGCGGTGTAGATATTTCCATGTTCGTACAGATAGCGGTGTAGATATTTCCATGTTCATACAGATAACGGTGTAGATATTTCCATGTTCATACAGATAGCGCTGTAGATATTTCCATGTTCATTCAGTTAGCGGTGTAGATATTTCCATGTTCATACAGATGGCGGTGTAGATATTTACATGTTCATACAGATAGCGGTGTAGATATTCCCATGTTCGTAGCGATGGCGGTGTAGATATTTCCATGTTCATAGAGATGGCGTTGTAGATATTTTCATGTTTATGCAGATAGCGGTATTGATATTTCCATGTTTATATAGATGGTGGTGTAGATATTTCCATGTTTATAGGGATGGCGGTCTAGATATTTCCATGTTTATAGAGATACTGGTGTAGTTATTTCCAAGTTTATAGAGACAGCATTGTAGATATTTCCATGTTTATACAGATAGCGGTGAAGATATTTCCATGTTTATACAGATAGCGGTGTAGATATTTCCATGTTTATACAGATAGCGGTGTAGATATTTCCATGTTTATAGAGATAGTGGTGTAGGTAATTTCAATTTTATACAGATAGCAGTGTAGATATTTCCAAGTTCATACAGATGGCGGCGTAGATATTTCCATGTTTTTAGAGATGGCGGTGTAGATATTTTCAGGTTTACACAGATGGCGGAGAAGATATTTCCATGTTTACACAGATAGCAGTGTAGACATTTCCATGTTTACTCAGATAGCGGTGTGGATATTTCCATGTTTATTCAGATAGCGGTGTAGATATTTCCATGTTTATACAGATAGCGGTGCGGATATTTCCATGTTTATACAGATAGTTGGCAGATATTTCCATGTTTATACAGATAGCGGTGTAGATATTTCCCTCTTATTACAGATGGCGGTGTAGATGTGTCCATGTTCGTACAGATGGCGGTGTAGATATTTCCATGTTCATACAGATGGCGGTGTAGATATTTCGAAGTTTATAGAGATAGCGCTGTAGTTATTTCCATATTTATAGAGAAATCTCTGTAGATATTTCCATGTATATGCAGATAGCTGTGTAGATATTTCCATGTTCATGCAGATAGCGGTGTAGATATTTCCATGTTCATCCAGATGCCCATGCAGATATATCCATGTTCATACAGATGGCGGTGAAGATATTTCCATGTTCATACACATGGCGGTGTAGATATTTCCATGTTCATACACATGGCGGTGTAGATATTTCCATGTTCGTAGAGATGGCGGTGTAGATATTTCCATGTTCATACAAATGGCGGTGTAGATATTTCCATGTTCATAGAGATGGCGGTATAGATATTTCCATGTTTGTACAGATAGCAGTGTAGTTATTTCCATGTTTATAGAGATAGCAGTGTAGATATTTCCATTGATATACAGATAGCTGTGTAGATATTTGCATGTTCATACAGATAGCGGTGTAGATATTTCCATGCTCATACAGATAGCGGTGTAGATATTTCCATGTTCATACAGATAGCGGTGCAGATATTTCCATGTTCATACAGATTGCGGTATAGATATTTCCATGTTCATACAGATAGCGGTGTAGATATTTCCATGTTCATACAGTTAGCGGTGTAGATATTTCCATGTTCATACAGATGGCGGTGTAGATATTTACATGTTCATACAGATGGCAGTGTAGATATTTCCATGTTCGCACGGATGGCATTGTAGATATTTCCATGTTCATACAGGTGGCGGTGTAGTTATTTCCATGTTTATACAGATAGCAGTGTAGTTATTTCCATGTTTATAGAGATAGCAGTGTAGATATTTCCATTGATATACAGATAGCTGTGTAGATATTTGCATGTACATACAGATAGCGGTGTAGATATTTCCATGTTCGTACAGATAGCGGTGTAGATATTTCCATGTTCATACAGATAGCGGTGTAGATATTTCCATGTTCATACAGATAACGGTGTAGATAGTTCCATGTTCATACAGATAGCCTTGTAGATATTTCCATGTTCATACAGATGGCGGTGTAGATATTTACATGTTCATACAGATGGCGGTGTTGATATTTCCATGTTCGTACAGATGGCGGTGTAGATATTTCCATGTCCATAGAGATGGCGGTGTAGATATTTCCATGTTTATGCAGATTGCGGTATAGGTATTTCCATGTTCATAAAGATGGCGGTGTAGATATTTCCATGTTTTTAGAGATGGCGGTGTAGATATTTTAACGTTTATACAGATGGCAGTGGAGATATTTCCATGTTTACACAGATAGTGGTGCAGACATTTCCATGTTTACACAGATAGCGGTGTGGATATTTCCATGTTTATGCAGATAGCGGTGTAGATATTTCCATGTTTATACAGATAGCAGTGCGGATATTTCCATGTTTATACAGATAGTTGGGCAGATATTTCCATGTGTATACAGATAGCGGTGTAGATATTTCCATCTTAATACAGATGGCGGTGTATATATGTCCATGTTCGTACAGATGGCGGTGTAGATATTTCCATGTTCATACAGATGGCGGTGTAGATATTTCGAAGTTTATAGAGATAGCGCTGTAGTTATTTCCATATTTATAGAGAAATCTCTGTAGATATTTCCATGTATATGTAGATTGCTGTGTAGATATTTCCTTTTTCATGCAGATAGCGTTGTAGATATTTCCATGTTCATCCAGATGCCGGTGTAGATATATCCATGTTCAAACAGATGGCGGTGAAGATATTTCCATGTTCATACAGATGGCGGTGTAGATATTTCCATGTTCATACACATGGTGGTGTAGATATTTCCACGTTCATAGAGATGGCGTTGTAGATATTTCCATGTTCATACAAATAGCGGTGTAGATATTTCCATGTTCATAGAGATGGCGGTGTAGATATTTCATTGTTTGTACAGATAGCAGTGTAGTTATTTCCATGTTTATAGAGATAGCAGTGTAGATATTTCCATTGATATACAGGTAGCTGTGTAGATATTTGCATGTTCATACAGATAGTGGTGTAGATATTTCCCTGCTCATACAGATAGCGGTGTAGATATTTCCATGTTCATACAGATAGTGGTGCAGATATTTCCATTTTCATACAGATATCGGTGTAGATATTTCCATGTTCATACAGATATCGGTGTAGATATTTCCATGTTCATACAGTTAGCGGTGTAGATATTTCCATGATCTTACAGATGGCGGTGTAGATATTTCCATGTTGATACAGGTGGCGGTGTAGATATTTCCATGTTTATACATATAGCAGTGTAGTTATTTCCATGTTTATAGAGATAGCAGTGTAGATATTACCATTGATATACAGATAGCTGTGTAGATATTTGCATGTTCATACAGATAGCGGTGTAGATATTTCCATGTTCGTACAGATAGTGGTGTAGATATTTCCATGTTCCTACAGATAGCGGTGTAGATATTTCCATGTTCATACAGATAACGGTGCAGATATTTCCATGTTCATACAGATAGCCTTGTAGATATTTACATGTTCATACGGTTAGCGGTGTAGATATTTCCATGTTCATACAGATGGCGGTGTAGATATTTACATGTTCATCCAGATGCCGGTGTAGATGTATCCATGTTCATACAGATGGCGTTGAAGATATTTCCATGTTCATACAGATGGCGGTGTAGATATTTCCATGTTCATACAAATGGTGGTGTAGATATTTCCATGTTCATACAGATGGCGGTGTAGCTATTTCCGTGTTCATACAAATGGCGGTGTAGATATTTCCATGTTCATAGAGATGGAGGTGTAGATATTTCCATGTTTGTACAGATAGCAGTGTAGATATTTCCATGTTTATAGAGATAGCAGTGTAGATATATCCATTGATATACAGATAGCTGTGTAGATATTTGCATGTTCATACAGATAGCGGTGTAGATATTTCCATGTTCATACAGATGGCGGTGTAGATATTTCCATGTTCATAGAGATGGCGGTGTAGATATTTCCATGTTTGTACAGATAGCAGAGTAGTCATTTCCATGTTTATAGAGATAGCAGTGTAGATATTTCCATTGATATACAGATAGCTGTGTAGATATTTACATGTTCATACAGATGGCGGTGTAGATAATTCCATGTTCATACAGATGGCAGTGTAGATATTTCCGTGTTAGTACAGGTGGCTGTGTAGATATTTCCATGTTTATACAGATAGCAGTGTAGATATTTCCATGTTTATAGAGATAACAATGTAGATAGTTCCATTGATATACATATAGCTGTGTAGATATTTGCATGTTCATACTGATAGCGGTGTAGATATTTCCATGTTCGTACAGTTAGCGGTGTAGATATTTCCATGTTCATACAGATGGCGGTGTAGATATTTACATGTTCATACAGATAGCGGTGTAGATATTTCCATGTTCGTAGAGATGGCGGTGTAGATATTTCCATGTTCATAGAGATGGCGTTGAAGATATTTTCATGTTTATGCAGATAGCGGTATAGATATTTCCATGTTTATACAGATGGTGGTGTAGATATTTCCATCTTTATAGAGATGGCGGTGTAGATATTTCCATGTTTATAGAGATACTGGTGTAGTTATTTCCAAGTTTATAGATACAGCATTGTAGATATTTCCATGTTTATACAGATAGCGGTGAAGATATTTCCATGTTTATACAGATAGCGGTGTAGATATTTCCATGTTTATACAGACAGCGGTGTAGATATTTCCATGTTTATAGAGATTGTGGTGTAGATAATTTCAATTTTATACAGATAGTAGTGTATATATTTCCAAGTTCATACAGATAGCGGTGTAGATATTTCCACGTGTATAGAGATGGCGGTGTAGATCTTTCCATGTTTTACAGATAGTTGTGTAGATATTTCCATGTTCATTCAGATAGCGGTGTTGATATTTCCATGTTCATACAGTAAGCGGTGTAGATTTTTCCATGTTCATACAGATGGCGGTGTAGATATTTACATGTTCATACAGATGGCGGTGTAGATATTTCCATGTTTGTACGGATGGCAGTGTAGTTATTTCCATGTTCATAGAGAGAGCAGTGTAGACATTTCCATTGATATACAGATAGCTGTGTAGATACTTACATGTTCATACAGATGGCGGTGTAGATATTTCCATGTTCGTAGAGATGGCGGTGTAGATATTTCCATGTTCATACAATTGGCGGTGTAGATATTTCCATGTTCATAGAGATGGCGGTGTATATATTTCCATGTTTGTACAGATAGCAGTGTAGTTATTTCCATGTTTATAGAGATAGCAGTGTAGATATTTCCATTGATATACACATAGCTGTGTAGATATTTACATGTTCATACAGATGGCGGCGTAGATATTTCCATGTTCATACAGATAACGGTTTAGATATTTCCATGTTCATACACATGGCGGTGTAGATATTTCCATGTTCGTAGAGATGGCGGTGTAGATATTTCCATGTTCATACAGATGGCGGTGTAGATATTTACATGTTCATACAGATGGCGGTGTAGATATTTCCATGTTCGTACAGATGGCGGTGTAGATATTTCCATGTCCATAGAGATGGCGGTGTAGATATTTCCATGTTTATGCAGATTGCGGTATAGGTATTTCCATGTTCATACAGATGGCGGTGTAGATATTTCCATGTTTTTAGAGATGGCGGTGTAGATATTTTCACGTTTACACAGATGGCAGTGGAGATATTTCCATGTTCACACAGATAGTTGTGCAGGCATTTCCATGTTTACACAGATAGCGGTGTAGATATTTCCATGTTTATACAGATAGCGGTGCGGATATTTCCATGTTTATACAGATAGTTGGGCAGATATTTCCATGTTTATACAGATAGCGGTGTAGATATTTCCATCTTAATACAGATGGCGGTGTAGATATGTCCATGTTCGTACAGATGGCGGTGTAGATATTTCCATGTTCATACAGATGGCGGTGTAGATATTTCGAAGTTTATAGAGATAGCGCTGTAGTTATTTCCATATTTATAGAGAAATCTCTGTAGATATTTCCATGTATATGTAGATTGCTGTGTAGATATTTCCATGTTCATGCAGATAGCGTTGTAGATATTTCCATGTTCATCCAGATGCCGGTGTAGATATATCCATGTTCAAACAGATGGCGGTGAAGATATTTCCATGTTCATACAGATGGCGGTGTAGATATTTCCATGTTCATACAAATAGCGGTGTAGATATTTCCATGTTCATACAGATAGCGTTGTAGATATTTCCATGTTCATGCAGATAGCGGTGTAGATATTTCCATGTTCATACAGATGGCGGTGTAGATATTTACATGTTCATACAGATGGCGGTGTAGACATTTCCATGTTCGCAAGGATGGCAGTGTAGATATTTCCATGTTCATACAGGTGGCGGTGTAGTTATTTCTATGTTTATACAGATAGCAGGGTAGTTATTTCCATGTTTATAGAGATAGCAGTGTAGCTATTTCCATTGATATACAGATGGCTGTGTAGATATTTGCATGTTCATACAGATAGCGCTGTAGATATTTCCATGTTCGTACAGATAGCGGTGTAGATATTTCCATGTTCATAGAGATAGCGGTGTAGATATTTCCATGTTCATACAGATAACGATGTAGATAGTTCCATGTTCATACAGATAGCCTTGTAGATATTTCCATGTTCATACAGTGAGCGGTGTAGATATTTCCATGTTCATACAGATGGCGGGGTAGATATTTACATGTTCATACAGATGGCGGTGTAGATATTTCCATGTTCGTACAGATGGCGGTGTAGATATTTCCATGTCCATAGAGATGGCGGTGTAGATATTTCCATGTTTATGCAGATTGCGGTATAGGTATTTCCATGTTCATACAGATGGCGGTGTAGATATTTCCATGTTTTTAGAGATGGCGGTGTAGATATTTTCACATTTACACAGATGGCAGTGGAGATATTTCCATGTTCACACAGATAGTTGTGCAGGCATTTCCATGTTTACACAGATAGCGGTGTAGATATTTCCATGTTTATACAGATAGCGGTCCGGATATTTCCATGTTTATACAGATAGTTGGGCAGATATTTCCATGTTTATACAGATAGCGGTGTAGATATTTCCATCTTAATACAGATGGCGGTGTAGATATGTCCATGTTCGTACAGATGGCGGTGTAGATATTTCCATGTTCATACAGATGGCGGTGTAGATATTTCGAAGTTTATAGAGATAGCGCTGTAGTTATTTCCATATTTATAGAGAAATCTCTGTAGATATTTCCATGTATATGCAGATAGCTGTGTAGATATTTCCATGTTCATGCAGATAGCGGTGTAGATATTTCCATGTTCATCCAGATGCCGGTGTAAATATATCCATGTTTATACAGATGGCGGTGAAGATATTTCCATGTTCATACAGATGGCGGTGTAGATATTTCCATGTTCATACACATGGCGGTGTAGATATTTCCATGTTCGTAGAGATGGCGGTGTAGATATTTCCATGTTCATACAGATGGCGGTGTAGATATTTCCATGTTCATAGAGATGGCGGTGTAGATATTTCCATGTTTGTACAGATAGCAGTGTAGTCATTTCCATGTTTATAGAGATAGCAGTGTAGATATTTCCATTGATATACAGATAGCTGTGTAGATATTTACATGTTCATACAGATGGCGGTGTAGATATTTCCATGTTCATACAGATGGCAGTGTAGATATTTCCGTTTTAGTACAGGTGGCTGTGTAGATATTTCCATGTTTATACAGATAGCAGTGTAGATATTTCCATGTTTATAGAGATAACAATGTATATATTTCCATTGATATACATATAGCTGTGTAGATATTTGCATGTTCATACTGATAGCGGTGTAGATATTTCCATGTTCGTACAGATAGCGGTGTAGATATTTCCATGTTCATACAGATAGCGGTGTAGATATTTCCATGTTCATACAGATAACGGTGTAGATATTTCCAAGTTCATACAGATAGCGGTGTAGATATTTCCCTGTTCATACAGTTAGCGGTGTAGATATTTCCATGTTCATACAGATGGCGGTGTAGATATTTACATGTTCATACAGATAGCGGTGAAGATATTCCCATGTTCGTAGAGATGGCGGTGTAGATATTTCCATGTTCATAGAGATGGCGGTGTAGATATTTTCATGTTTATGCAGATAGCGGTATTGATATTTCCATGTTTATATAGATGGTGGTGTAGATATTTCCATGTTTATAGGGATGGCGGTCTAGATATTTCCATGTTTATAGAGATACTGGTGTAGTTATTTCCAAGTTTATAGAGACAGCATTGTAGATATTTCCATGTTTATACAGATAGCGGTGAAGATATTTCGATGTTTATACAGATAGCGGTGTAGATATTTCCATGTTTATACAGATAGCGGTGTAGATATTTCCATGTTTATAGAGATAGTGGTGTACATAATTTCAATTTTATACAGATAGCAGTGTAGATATTTCCAAGTTCATACAGATTGCGGTGTAGATATTTCCACGTTTATAGAGATGGCGGTGTAGATATTTCCATGTTCATACAGATGGCGGTGTAGATATTTCCCTGTTTTTAGAGATGGCGGTGTAGATATTTTCATGTTTACACAGATGGCGGAGAAGATATTTCCATGTTCATACAGATGGCGGTGTAGATATTTCCATGTTCATAGAGATGGCGGTGTAGATATTTCCATGTTTGTACAGATAGCAGTGTAGTCATTTCCATGTTTATAGAGATAGCAGTGTAGATATTTCCATTGATATACAGATAGCTGTGTAGATATTTACATGTTCATACAGATGGCGGTGTAGATATTTCCATGTTCATACAAATGGCGGTGTAGATATTTCCATTTTCATACAGATGGCTGTGTAGCTATTTCCGTGTTCATACAAATGGCGGTGTAGATATTTCCATGTTCATAGAGATGGAGGTGTAGATATTTCCATGTTTGTACAGATAGCAGTGTAGATATTTCCATGTTTATAGAGATAGCAGTGTAGATATATCCATTGATATAAAGATAGCTGTGTATATATTTGCATGTTCATACAGATAGCGGTGTAGATATTTCCATGCTCATACAGATAGCGGTGTAGATATTTCCATGTTCATACAGATAGCGGTGCAGATATTTCCATGTTCATACAGATAGCGGTATAGATATTTCCATGTTCATACAGATAGCGTTGTAGATATTTCCATGTTCATGCAGTTAGCGGTGTAGATATTTCCATGTTCATACAGATGGCGGTGTAGATATTTTGAAGTTTATAGAGATAGCGCTGTAGTTATTTCCATATTTATAGAGAAATCTCTGTAGATATTTCCATGTATATGTAGATTGCTGTGTAGATATTTCCATGTTCATGCAGATAGCGTTGTAGATATTTCCATGTTCATCCAGATGCCGGTGTAGATATATCCATGTTCAAACAGATGGCGGTGAAGATATTTCCATGTTCATACAGATGGCGGTGTAGATATTTCCATGTTCATACAAATAGCGGTGTAGATATTTCCATGTTCATACAGATAGCGTTGTAGATATTTCCATGTTCATGCAGATAGCGGTGTAGATATTTCCATGTTCATACAGATGGCGGTGTAGATATTTACATGTTCATACAGATGGCGGTGTAGACATTTCCATGTTCGCAAGGATGGCAGTGTAGATATTTCCATGTTCATACAGGTGGCGGTGTAGTTATTTCTATGTTTATACAGATAGCAGGGTAGTTATTTCCATGTTTATAGAGATAGCAGTGTAGCTATTTCCATTGACATACAGATGGCTGTGTAGATATTTGCATGTTCATACAGATAGCGCTGTAGATATTTCCATGTTCGTACAGATAGCGGTGTAGATATTTCCATGTTCATAGAGATAGCGGTGTAGATATTTCCATGTTCATACAGATAACAATGTAGATAGTTCCATGTTCATACAGATAGCCTTGTAGATATTTCCATGTTCATACAGTGAGCGGTGTAGATATTTCCATGTTCATACAGATGGCGGGGTAGATATTTACATGTTCATACAGATGGCGGTGTAGATATTTCCATGTTCGTACAGATGGCGGTGTAGATATTTCCATGTCCATAGAGATGGCGGTGTAGATATTTCCATGTTTATGCAGATTGCGGTATAGGTATTTCCATGTTCATACAGATGGCGGTGTAGATATTTCCATGTTTTTAGAGATGGCGGTGTAGATATTTTCACATTTACACAGATGGCAGTGGAGATATTTCCATGTTCACACAGATAGTTGTGCAGGCATTTCCATGTTTACACAGATAGCGGTGTAGATATTTCCATGTTTATACAGATAGCGGTCCGGATATTTCCATGTTTATACAGATAGTTGGGCAGATATTTCCATGTTTATACAGATAGCGGTGTAGATATTTCCATCTTAATACAGATGGCGGTGTAGATATGTCCATGTTCGTACAGATGGCGGTGTAGATATTTCCATGTTCATACAGATGGCGGTGTAGATATTTCGAAGTTTATAGAGATAGCGCTGTAGTTATTTCCATATTTATAGAGAAATCTCTGTAGATATTTCCATGTATATGCAGATAGCTGTGTAGATATTTCCATGTTCATGCAGATAGCGGTGTAGATATTTCCATGTTCATCCAGATGCCGGTGTAAATATATCCATGTTTATACAGATGGCGGTGAAGATATTTCCATGTTCATACAGATGGCGGTGTAGATATTTCCATGTTCATACACATGGCGGTGTAGATATTTCCATGTTCGTAGAGATGGCGGTGTAGATATTTCCATGTTCATACAGATGGCGGTGTAGATATTTCCATGTTCATAGAGATGGCGGTGTAGATATTTCCATGTTTGTACAGATAGCAGTGTAGTCATTTCCATGTTTATAGAGATAGCAGTGTAGATATTTCCATTGATATACAGATAGCTGTGTAGATATTTACATGTTCATACAGATGGCGGTGTAGATATTTCCATGTTCATACAGATGGCAGTGTAGATATTTCCGTTTTAGTACAGGTGGCTGTGTAGATATTTCCATGTTTATACAGATAGCAGTGTAGATATTTCCATGTTTATAGAGATAACAATGTATATATTTCCATTGATATACATATAGCTGTGTAGATATTTGCATGTTCATACTGATAGCGGTGTAGATATTTCCATGTTCGTACAGATAGCGGTGTAGATATTTCCATGTTCATACAGATAGCGGTGTAGATATTTCCATGTTCATACAGATAACGGTGTAGATATTTCCAAGTTCATACAGATAGCGGTGTAGATATTTCCCTGTTCATTCAGTTAGCGGTGTAGATATTTCCATGTTCATACAGATGGCGGTGTAGATATTTACATGTTCATACAGATAGCGGTGAAGATATTCCCATGTTCGTAGAGATGGCGGTGTAGATATTTCCATGTTCATAGAGATGGCGGTGTAGATATTTTCATGTTTATGCAGATAGCGGTATTGATATTTCCATGTTTATATAGATGGTGGTGTAGATATTTCCATGTTTATAGGGATGGCGGTCTAGATATTTCCATGTTTATAGAGATACTGGTGTAGTTATTTCCAAGTTTATAGAGACAGCATTGTAGATATTTCCATGTTTATACAGATAGCGGTGAAGATATTTCGATGTTTATACAGATAGCGGTGTAGATATTTCCATGTTTATACAGATAGCGGTGTAGATATTTCCATGTTTATAGAGATAGTGGTGTACATAATTTCAATTTTATACAGATAGCAGTGTAGATATTTCCAAGTTCATACAGATTGCGGTGTAGATATTTCCACGTTTATAGAGATGGCGGTGTAGATATTTCCATGTTCATACAGATGGCGGTGTAGATATTTCCCTGTTTTTAGAGATGGCGGTGTAGATATTTTCATGTTTACACAGATGGCGGAGAAGATATTTCCATGTTCATACAGATGGCGGTGTAGATATTTCCATGTTCATAGAGATGGCGGTGTAGATATTTCCATGTTTGTACAGATAGCAGTGTAGTCATTTCCATGTTTATAGAGATAGCAGTGTAGATATTTCCATTGATATACAGATAGCTGTGTAGATATTTACATGTTCATACAGATGGCGGTGTAGATATTTCCATGTTCATACAAATGGCGGTGTAGATATTTCCATGTTCATACAGATGGCTGTGTAGCTATTTCCGTGTTCATACAAATGGCGGTGTAGATATTTCCATGTTCATAGAGATGGAGGTGTAGATATTTCCATGTTTGTACAGATAGCAGTGTAGATATTTCCATGTTTATAGAGATAGCAGTGTAGATATATCCATTGATATAAAGATAGCTGTGTATATATTTGCATGTTCATACAGATAGCGGTGTAGATATTTCCATGCTCATACAGATAGCGGTGTAGATATTTCCATGTTCATACAGATAGCGGTGCAGATATTTCCATGTTCATACAGATAGCGGTATAGATATTTCCATGTTCATACAGATAGCGTTGTAGATATTTCCATGTTCATGCAGTTAGCGGTGTAGATATTTCCATGTTCATACAGATGGCGGTGTAGATATTTACATGTTCATACAGATGGTGGTGTAGACATTTCCATGTTCGCATGGATGGCAGTGTAGATATTTCCATGTTCATACAGGTGGCGGTGTAGTTATTTCTATGTTTATACAGATAGCAGTGTAGTTATTTCCATGTTTATAGAGATAGCAGTGTAGCTATTTCCATTGATATACAGATGGCTGTGTAGATATTTGCATGTTCATACAGATAGCGCTGTAGATATTTCCATGTTCGTACAGATAGTGGTGTAGATATTTCCATGTTCATAGAGATAGCGGTGTAGATATTTCCATGTTCATACAGATAACGATGTAGATAGTTCCATGTTCATACAGATAGCCTTGTAGATATTTCCATGTTCATACAGTGAGCGGTGTAGATATTTCCATGTTCATACAGATGGCGGTGTAGATATTTACATGTTCATACAGATGGCGGTGTAGATATTTCCATGTTCGTACAGATGGCGGTGTAGATATTTCCATGTCCATAGAGATGGCGGTGTAGATATTTCCATGTTTATGCAGATTGTGGTATAGGTATTTCCATGTTCATACAGATGGCGGTGTAGATATTTCCATGTTTTTAGAGATGGCGGTGTAGATATTTTCACGTTTACACAGATGGCAGTGGAGATATTTCCATGTTCACACAGATAGTTGTGCAGGCATTTCCATGTTTACACAGATAGCGGTGTAGATATTTCCATGTTTATACAGATAGCGGTGCGGATATTTCCATGTTTATACAGATAGTTGGGCAGATATTTCCATGTTTATACAGATAGCGGTGTAGATATTTCCATCTTAATACAGATGGCGGTGTAGATATGTCCATGTTCGTACAGATGGCGGTGTAGATATTTCCATGTTCATACAGATGGCGGTGTAGATATTTCGAAGTTTATAGAGATAGCGCTGTAGTTATTTCCATATTTATAGAGAAATCTCTGTAGATATTTCCATGTATATGCAGATAGCTGTGTAGATATTTCCATGTTCATGCAGATAGCGGTGTAGATATTTCCATGTTCATCCAGATGCCGGTGTAAATATATCCATGTTTATACAGATGGTGGTGAAGATATTTCCATGTTCATACAGATGGCGGTGTAGATATTTCCATGTTCATACACATGGCGGTGTAGATATTTCCATGTTCGTAGAGATGGCGGTGTAGATATTTCCATGTTCATACAGATGGCGGTGTAGATATTTCCATGTTTGTACAGATAGCAGTGTAGTCATTTCCATGTTTATAGAGATAGCAGTGTAGATATTTCCATTGATATACAGATAGCTGTGTAGATATTTACATGTTCATACAGATGGCGGTGTAGATATTTCCATGTTCATACAGATGGCAGTGTAGATATTTCCGTTTTAGTACAGGTGGCTGTGTAGATATTTCCATGTTTATACAGATAGCAGTGTAGATATTTCCATGTTTATAGAGATAACAATGTAGATATTTCCATTGATATACATATAGCTGTGTAGATATTTGCATGTTCATACTGATAGCGGTTTAGATATTTCCATGTTCGTACAGATAGCGGTGTAGATATTTCCATCTTAATACAGATGGCGGTGTAGATATGTCCATGTTCGTACAGATGGCGGTGTAGATATTTCCATGTTCATACAGATGGCGGTGTAGATATTTCGAAGTTTATAGAGATAGCGCTGTAGTTATTTCCATATTTATAGAGAAATCTCTGTAGATATTTCCATGTATATGCAGATAGCTGTGTAGATATTTCCATGTTCATGCAGATAGCGGTGTAGATATTTCCATGTTCATCCAGATGCCGGTGTAAATATATCCATGTTTATACAGATGGTGGTGAAGATATTTCCATGTTCATACAGATGGCGGTGTAGATATTTCCATGTTCATACACATGGCGGTGTAGATATTTCCATGTTCGTAGAGATGGCGGTGTAGATATTTCCATGTTCATACAGATGGCGGTGTAGATATTTCCACGTTCATAGAGATGGCGGTGTAGATATTTCCATGTTTGTACAGATAGCAGTGTAGTCATTTCCATGTTTATAGAGATAGCAGTGTAGATATTTCCATTGATATACAGATAGCTGTGTAGATATTTACATGTTCATACAGATGGCGGTGTAGATATTTCCATGTTCATACAGATGGCAGTGTAGATATTTCCGTTTTAGTACAGGTGGCTGTGTAGATATTTCCATGTTTATACAGATAGCAGTGTAGATATTTCCATGTTTATAGAGATAACAATGTAGATATTTCCATTGATATACATATAGCTGTGTAGATATTTGCATGTTCATACTGATAGCGGTTTAGATATTTCCATGTTCGTACAGATAGCGGTGTAGATATTTCCATGTTCATACAGATAGCTCTGTAGATATTTCCATGTTCATACAGATAACGGTTTAGATATTTCCCTGTTCATACAGATAGCGGTGTAGATATTTCCATTTTCATACAGTTAGCGGTGTAGATATTTCCATGTTCATACAGATGGCGGTGTAGATATTTACATGTTCATACAGATAGCGGTGTAGATATTTCCATGTTCGTAGAGATGGCGGTGTAGATATTTCCATGTTCATAGACATGGCGGTGTAGATATTTTCATGTTTATGCAGATAGCGGTATAGATATTTCCATGTTTATACAGATGGTGGTGTAGATATTTCCATCTTTATAGAGATGGCGGTGTAGATATTTCCATGTTTATAGAGATACTGGTGTAGTTAATTCCAAGTTTATAAATAGAGCATTGTAGATATTTCCATGTTTATACAGATAGCGGTGAAGATATTTCCATGTTTATACAGATAGCGGTGTAGATATTTCCATGTTTATACAGACAGCGGTGTAGATATTTCCATGTTTATGGAGATTGTGGTGTAGATAATTTCAATTTTATACAGATAGTAGTGTATATATTTCCAAGTTCATACAGATAGCGGTGTAGATATTTCCACGTGTATAGAGATAGCGGTGTAGATATTTCCACGTGTATAGAGATGGCAGTGTAGATATTTCCATGTTCATACAGGTGGCGGTGTAGTTATTTCTATGTTTATACAGATAGCAGTGTAGTTATTTCCATGTTTATATAGATAGCAGTGTAGCTATTTCCATTGATATACAGATGGCTGTGTAGATATTTGCATGTTCATACAGATAGCGCTGTAAATATTTCCATGTTCGTACAGATAGCGGTGTAGATATTTCCATGTTCATACAGATAGCGGTGTAGATATTTCCATGTTCATACAGATAACGATGTAGATAGTTCCATGTTCATACAGATAGCCTTGTAGATATTTCCATGTTCATACAGTGAGCGGTGTAGATATTTCCATGTTCATACAGATGGCGGTGTAGATATTTACATGTTCATACAGATGGCGGTGTAGATATTTCCATGTTCGTACAGATGGCGGTGTAGATATTTCCATGTCCATAGAGATGGCGGTGTAGATATTTCCATGTTTATGCAGATTGCGGTATAGGTATTTCCATGTTCATACAGATGGCGGTGTAGATATTTCCATGTTTTTAGAGATGGCGGTGTAGATATTTTCACGTTTACACAGATGGCAGTGGAGATATTTCCATGTTCACACAGATAGTGGTGCAGGCATTTCCATGTTTACACAGATAGCGGTGTAGATATTTCCATGTTTATACAGATAGCGGTGCGGATATTTCCATGTTTATACAGATAGTTGGGCAGATATTTCCATGTTTATACAGATAGCGGTGTAGATATTTCCATCTTAATACAGATGGCGGTGTAGATATGTCCATGTTCGTACAGATGGCGGTGTAGATATTTCCATGTTCATACAGATGGCGGTGTAGATATTTCGAAGTTTATAGAGATAGCGCTGTAGTTATTTCCATATTTATAGAGAAATCTCTGTAGATATTTCCATGTATATGCAGATAGCTGTGTAGATATTTCCATGTTCATGCAGATAGCGGTGTAGATATTTCCATGTTCATCCAGATGCCGGTGTAAATATATCCATGTTTATACAGATGGCGGTGAAGATATTTCCATCTTTATAGAGATGGCGGTGTAGATATTTCCATGTTTATAGAGATACTGGTGTAGTTAATTCCAAGTTTATAGATACAGCATTGTAGATATTTCCATGTTTATACAGATAGCGGTGAAGATATTTCCATGTTTATACAGATAGCGGTGTAGATATTTCCATGTTTGTACAGACAGCGGTGTAGATATTTCCATGTTTATGGAGATTGTGGTGTAGATAATTTCAATTTTATACAGATAGTAGTGTATATATTTCCAAGTTCATACAGATAGCGGTGTAGATATTTCCACGTGTATAGAGATGGCGGTGTAGATATTTCCATGTTCATACAGATGGCGGTGTAGATATTTCCCTGTTTTTAGAGATGGCGGTGTAGATATTTTCATGTTTACACAGATGGCGGAGAAGATATTTCCATGTTTACACAGATAGCAGTGTAGACATTTCCATGTTTACTCAGATAGCGGTGTGGATATTTCCATGTTTATGCAGATAACGGTGTAGATATTTCCATGTTTATACAGATAGCGGTGCGGATATTTCCATGTTTATACAGATAGTTGGGCAGATATTTCCATGTTTATACAGATACCGGTGTAGATATTTCCATCTTAATACAGATGGCGGTGTAGATGTGTCCATGTTCGTACAGATGGCGGTGTAGATATTTCCATGTTCATACAGATGGCGGTGAAGATATTTCCATGTTCATACAGATGGCGGTGTAGATATTTCCATGTTCATACACATGGCGGTGTTGATATTTCCGTGTTCGTAGAGATGGCGGTGTAGATATTTCCATTTTCATACAAATGGCGGTGTAGATATTTCCATGTTCATAGAGATGGCGGTATAGATATTTCCATGTTTGTACAGATAGCAGTGTAGTTATTTCCATGTTCATACAGATAGCAGTGTAGATATTTCCATGCTCATACAGATAGCGGTGTAGATATTTCCATGTTCATACAGATAGCGGTGCAGATATTTCCATGTTCATACAGATAGCGGTGTAGATATTTCCAATTTCATACAGATAGCAGTGTAGATATTTCCATGTTCATACAGATAACGGTGTAGATATTTCCATGTTCGTACAGATGGCGGTGTAGATATTTCCATGTTTATGCAGATAGCGGTATAGATATTTCCATGTTTATACAGATGGTGGTGTAGGTATTTCCATGTTTATAGAGATGGCGGTCTAGATATTTGCATGTTTATAGAGATAGTGGTGAATTTATTGCCAAGTTTATAGGGACAGCGTTGCAGATATTTCCATGTTTATACAGATAGCGGTGAAGATATTTCCATGTTTATACAGATAGCGGTGTAGATAGTTCCATTTTTATACAGATAACAGTGTAGATATTTCCATGTTTATAGAGATAGTGGTGTAGATAATTTCAATTTTATACAGATAGCAGTGTAGATATTTCCAAGTTCATACAGATAGCGGTGTAGATATTTCCACGTTTATAGAGATGGCGGTGTAGATATTTCCATGTTCATACAGACGTTGGTGTAGATATTTCCATGTTTATAGAGATGGCGGTGTAGATATTTCCATGTTTGCACAGATGGCGGTGTAGATATTTCCATGTTTACACAGATCGCGGTGTAGACATTTCCATGTTTACGCCAATAGCGGTGTGGATATTTCCATGTTTATGCAGATAGCGGTGTAGATATTTCCATGTTTATACAGATAGCAGTGCGGATATTTCCATGTTTATACAGATAGTTGGGCAGTTATTTCCATGTTTAAACAGATAGCGGTGTAGATATTTCCATCTTAATACAGATGGCGGTGTAAATATGTCCATGTTCGTACAGATGGCGGTGTAGATATTTCCATGTTCATACAGATGGCGGTGTAGATATTTCGAAGTTTATAGAGATAGCGCTGTAGTTATTTCCATATTTATAGAGAAATCTGTGTAGATATTTCCATGTTCATAGAGATGGCGGTGTAGATATTTCCATGTTTATACAGATAGCAGTGTAGATATTTCCATGTTTATAGAGATAGCAGTGTAGATATTTCCATTGATATACAGATAGCTGTTTAGATATTTGCATGTTCATACAGATAGCGGTGTAGATATTTCCATGTTCATACAGATAGCACTGTAGATATTTCCATGTTCATACAGATAGCGGTGTAGACATTTCCATGTTCATACAGTTAGTGGTGTAGATATTTCCATGTTCATACAGATGGCGGTGTAGATACTTACATATTCATACAGATGGCGGTGTAGATATTTCCATGTTCGTATGGAGGGCAGTGTAGATATTTCCATGATCATACAGGTGGCGGTGTAGTTATTTCCATGTTTATACTGATAGCATTGGAGTTATTTCCATGTTTATAGAGATAGCAGTGTAGATATTGCCACTGATATACAGATAGCTGTGTAGATATTTGCATGTTCATACAGATAGCGGTGTAGATATTTCCATGCTCGTACAGATAGCGGTGTAGATATTTCCATGTTCATACAGATAGCGGTGTAGATATTTCCATGTTCATGCAGATAACGGTGTAGATATTTCCATGTTCATACTGATAGAGGTGTAGATATTTCCTTGTTCATACAGTTAGCGTTGTAGATATTTCCTTGTTCATACAGATGGCGGTGTAGATATTTAAATGTTCATGCAGGTGGCGGTGTAGATATTTCCATGGTCGTACAGATGGCGGAGTAGATATTTCCATGTTCATCCAGATGCCGGTGTAGATATATCCATGTTCATACAGATGGCGGTGAAGATGTTTCCATGTTCATACAGATGGCAGTATAGATATTTCCATGTTCATACACATGGAGGTGTAGATATATCCATGTTCATAGAGATGGCGGTGTAGATATTTCCTTGTTCATACAAATGGCGGTGTAGATATTTCCATATTCATAGAGATGGCTGTGTAGATGTTTCCATGTTTATACCGATAGCAGTGTAGTTATTTCCATGTTTATAGAGATAGCAGTGTAGATATTTCCATTGATATACAGATAGCTGTGTAGATATTTGCATGTTCATACAGATAGCGGTGTAGATATTTCCATGTTCATACTGATAGCGGTGTAGATATTTCCATGTTCATACAGATGGCGGTGTAGATATTTACATGTTCATACAGATAGCCGTGTAGATATTTCCATGTTCGTAGAGATGGCGGTGTAGATATTTCAATGTTCATAGAGATGGCGGTGTAGATATTTTCATGTTTATGCTGATAGCGGTATAGATATTTCCATGTTTATACAGATGGTGGTGTAGATATTTCCATCTTTATAGAGATGGCGGTGTAGGAATTTCCATGTTTATAGAGATACTGGTGTAGTTAATTCCAAGTTTATAGATACAGCATTGTAGATATTTCCATGTTTCTACAGATAGCGGTGAAGATATTTCCATGTTTATACAGATAGCGGTGTAGATATTTCCATGTTTATACAGACAGCGGTGTAGATATTTCCATATTTATAGAGATTGTGGTGTAGATATTTTCAATTTTATACAGATAGTAGTGTAGATATTTCCAAGTTCATACAGATAGCGGTGTAGATATTTCCACGTGTATAGAGATGGCGGTGTAGATATTTCCATGTTCATACAGATGGCGGTGTAGATATTTCCATGTTTTACAGATAGTGGTGTAGATATTTCCATGTTCATACAGATAGCGGTGTTGATATTTCCATGTTCATACAGTAAGCGGTGTAGATTTTTCCATGTTCATACAGATGGCGGTGTAGATATTTACGTGTTCATACAGATGGCGGTGTAGATATTTCCATGTTTGTACGGATGGCAGTCTAGTTATTTCCATATTCATACAGGTGGCGGTGTAGATATTTCCATGTTCATACAGATAGCAGTGTAGTTATTTCCATGTTCATAGAGAGAGCAGTGTAGACATTTCCACTGATATACAGATAGCTGTGTAGATACTTACATGTTCATACAGATGGCGGTGTAGATATTTCCATGTTCGTAGAGATGGCGGTGTAGATATTTCCATGTTCATACAAATGGCGGTGTAGATATTTCCATGTTCATAGAGATGGCGGTGTATATATTTCCATGTTTGTACAGATAGCAGTGTAGTTATTTCCATGTTTATAGAGATAGCAGTGTAGATATTTCCATTGATATACAGATAGCTGTGTAGATATTTACATGTTCATACAGATGGCGGCATAGATATTTCCATGTTCATACGGATGGCAGTGTAGATATTTCCATGTTAGTACAGGTGGCGGTGTAGATATTTCCATGTTTATACAGATCGCAGTGTAGATATTTCCTTGTTTATAGAGATAGCAATGTAGATATTTCCATTGATATACATATAGCTGTGTAGATATTTGCATGTTCATACTGATACCGGTGTAGATATTTCCATGTTCGTACAGATAGCGGTGTAGATATTTCCATGTTCGTACAGATAGCGGTGTAGATATTTCCATGTTCATACAGATAACGGTGTAGATATTTCCATGTTCATACAGATAGCGCTGTAGATATTTCCATGTTCATTCAGTTAGCGGTGTAGATATTTCCATGTTCATACAGATGGCGGTGTAGATATTTACATGTTCATACAGATAGCGGTGTAGATATTCCCATGTTCGTAGCGATGGCGGTGTAGATATTTCCATGTTCATAGAGATGGCGTTGTAGATATTTTCATGTTTATGCAGATAGCGGTATTGATATTTCCATGTTTATATAGATGGTGGTGTAGATATTTCCATGTTTATAGGGATGGCGGTCTAGATATTTCCATGTTTATAGAGATACTGGTGTAGTTATTTCCAAGTTTATAGAGACAGCATTGTAGATATTTCCATGTTTATACAGATAGCGGTGAAGATATTTCCATGTTTATACAGATAGCGGTGTAGATATTTCCATGTTTATACAGATAGCGGTGTAGATATTTCCATGTTTATAGAGATAGTGGTGTAGGTAATTTCAATTTTATACAGATAGCAGTGTAGATATTTCCAAGTTCATACAGATGGCGGCGTAGATATTTCCATGTTTTTAGAGATGGCGGTGTAGATATTTTCAGGTTTACACAGATGGAGGAGAAGATATTTCCATGTTTACACAGATAGCAGTGTAGACATTTCCATGTTTACTCAGATAGCGGTGTGGATATTTCCATGTTTATGCAGATAGCGGTGTAGATATTTCCATGTTTATACAGATAGCGGTGCGGATATTTCCATGTTTATACAGATAGTTGGCAGATATTGCCATGTTTATACAGATAGCGGTGTAGATATTTCCCTCTTATTACAGATGGCGGTGTAGATGTGTCCATGTTCGTACAGATGGCGGTGTAGATATTTCCATGTTCATACAGATGGCGGTGTAGATATTTCGAAGTTTATAGAGATAGCGCTGTAGTTATTTCCATATTTATAGAGAAATCTCTGTAGATATTTCCATGTATATGCAGATAGCTGTGTAGATATTTCCATGTTCATGCAGATAGCGGTGTAGATATTTCCATGTTCATCCAGATGCCCATGCAGATATATCCATGTTCATACAGATGGCGGTGAAGATATTTCCATGTACATACACATGGCGGTGTAGATATTTCCATGTTCATACACATGGCGGTGTAGATATTTCCATGTTCGTAGAGATGGCGGTGTAGATATTTCCATGTTCATACAAATGGCGGTGTAGATATTTCCATGTTCATAGAGATGGCGGTATAAATATTTCCATGTTTGTACAGATAGCAGTGTAGTTATTTCCATGTTTATAGAGATAGCAGTGTAGGTATTTCCATTGATATACAGATAGCTGTGTAGATATTTGCATGTTCATACAGATAGCGGTGTAGATATTTCCATGCTCATACAGATAGCGGTGTAGATATTTCCATGTTCATACAGATAGCGGTGCAGATATTTCCATGTTCATACAGATAGCCGTATAGATATTTCCATGTTCATACAGATAGCGGTGTAGATATTTCCATGTTCATACAGTTAGCGGTGTAGATATTTCCATGTTCATACAGATGGCGGTGTAGATATTTACATGTTCATACAGATGGCAGTGTAGATATTTCCATGTTCGCACGGATGGCAGTGTAGATATTTCCATGTTCATACAGGTGGCGGTGTAGTTATTTCCATGTTTATACAGATAGCAGTGTAGTTATTTCCATGTTTATAGAGATAGCAGTGTAGATATTTCCATTGATATACAGATAGCTGTGTAGATATTTGCATGTACATACAGATAGCGGTGTAGATATTTCCATGTTCGTACAGATAGCGGTGTAGATATTTCCTTGTTCATACAGATAGCGGTGTAGATATTTCCATGTTCATACAGATAACGGTGTAGATAGTTCCATGTTCATACAGATAGCCTTGTAGATATTTCCATGTTCATACAGATGGCGGTGTAGATATTTACATTTTCATACAGATGGCGGTGTTGATATTTCCATGTTCGTACAGATGGCTGTGTAGATATTTCCATGTCCATAGAGATGGCGGTGTAGATATTTCCATGTTTATGCAGATTGCGGTATAGGTACTTCCATGTTCATACAGATGGCGGTGTAGATATTTCCATATTTTTAGAGATGGCGGTGTAGATATTTTAACGTTTATACAGATGGCAGTGGAGATATTTCCATGTTTACACAGATAGTGGTGCAGACATTTCCATGTTTACACAGATAGCGGTGTGGATATTTCCATGTTTATGCAGATAGCGGTGTAGATATTTCCATGTTTATACAGATAGCGGTGCGGATATTTCCATGTTTATACAGATAGTTGGGCAGATATTTCCATGTTTATACAGATAGCGGTGTAGATATTTCCATCTTAATACAGATGGCGGTGTAGATATGTCCATGTTCGTACAGATGGCGGTGTAGATATTTCCATGTTCATACAGATGGCGGTGTAGATATTTCGAAGTTTATAGAGATAGCGCTGTAGTTATTTCCATATTTATAGAGAAATCTCTGTAGATATTTCCATGTATATGTAGATTGCTGTGTAGATATTTCCATGTTCATGCAGATAGCGTTGTAGATATTTCCATGTTCATCCAGATGCCGGTGTAGATATATCCATGTTCAAACAGATGGCGGTGAAGATATTTCCATGTTCATACAGATGGCGGTGTAGATATTTCCATGTTCATACAAATAGCGGTGTAGATATTTCCATGTTCATAGAGATGGCGGTGTAGATATTTCATTGTTTGTACAGATAGCAGTGTAGTTATTTCCATGTTTATAGAGATAGCAGTGTAGATATTTCCATTGATATACAGGTAGCTGTGTAGATATTTGCATGTTCATACAGATAGTGGTGTAGATATTTCCCTGCTCATACAGATAGCGGTGTAGATATTTCCATGTTCATACAGATAGTGGTGCAGATATTTCCATTTTCATACAGATAGCGGTGTAGATATTTCCATGTTCATACAGATATCGGTGTAGATATTTCCATGTTCATACAGTTAGCGGTGTAGATATTTCCATGATCTTACAGATGGCGGTGTAGATATTTCCATGTTCATACAGGTGGCAGTGTAGATATTTCCATGTTTATACAGATAGCAGTGTAGTTATTTCCATGTTTATAGAGATAGCAGTGTAGATATTACCATTGATATACAGATAGCTGTGTAGATATTTGCATGTTCATACAGATAGCGGTGTAGATATTTCCATGTTCGTACAGATAGTGGTGTAGATATTTCCATGTTCCTACAGATAGCGGTGTAGATATTTCCATGTTCATACAGATAACGGTGAAGATATTTCCATGTTCATACAGATAGCCTTGTAGATATTTCCATGTTCATACGGTTAGCGGTGTAGATATTTCCAAGTTCATACAGATGGCGGTGTAGATATTTACATGTTCATCCAGATGCCGGTGTAGATGTATCCATGTTCATACAGATGGCGTTGAAGATATTTCCATGTTCATACAGATGGCGGTGTAGATATTTCCATGTTCATACAAATGGCGGTGTAGATATTTCCATGTTCATACAGATGGCGGTGTAGCTATTTCCGTGTTCATACAAATGGCGGTGTAGATATTTCCATGTTCATAGAGATGGAGGTGTAGATATTTCCATGTTTGTAGAGATAGCAGTGTAGATATTTCCATGTTTATAGAGATAGCAGTGTAGATATATCCATTGATATACAGATAGCTGTGTAGATATTTGCATGTTCATACAGATAGCGGTGTAGATATTTCCATGTTCATACAGATGGCGGTGTAGATATTTCCAAGTTCATAGAGATGGCGGTGTAGATATTTCCATGTTTGTACAGATAGCAGAGTAGTCATTTCCATGTTTATAGAGATAGCAGTGTAGATATTTCCATTGATATACAGATAGCAGTGTAGATATTTAAATGTTCATACAGATGGCGGTGTAGATAATTCCATGTTCATACAGATGTCAGTGTAGATATTTCCGTGTTAGTACAGGTGGCTGTGTAGATATTTCCATGTTTATACAGATAGCAGTGTAGATATTTCCATGTTTATAGAGATAACAATGTAGATAGTTCCATTGATATACATATAGCTGTGTAGATATTTGCATGTTCATACTGATAGCGGTGTAGATATTTCCATGTTCGTACAGTTAGCGGTGTAGATATTTCCATGTTCATACAGATGGCGGTGTAGATATTTACATGTTCATACAGATAGCGGTGTAGATATTTCCATGTTCGTAGAGATGGCGGTGTAGATATTTCCATGTTCATAGAGATGGCGTTGAAGATATTTTCATGTTTATGCAGATAGCGGTATAGATATTTCCATGTTTATACAGATGGTGGTGTAGATATTTCCATCTTTATAGAGATGGCGGTGTAGATATTTCCATGTTTATAGAGATACTGGTGTAGTTATTTCCAAGTTTATAGATACAGCATTGTAGATATTTCCATGTTTATACAGATAGCGGTGAAGATATTTCCATGTTTATACAGATAGCGGTGTAGATATTTCCATGTTTATACAGACAGCGGTGTAGATATTTCCATGTTTATAGAGATTGTGGTGTAGATAATTTCAATTTTATACAGATAGTAGTGTATATATTTCCAAGTTCATACAGATAGCGGTGTAGATATTTCCACGTGTATAGAGATGGCGGTGTAGATATTTCCATGTTTTGCAGATAGTTGTGTAGATATTTCCATGTTCATTCAGATAGCGGTGTTGATATTTCCATGTTCATACAGTAAGCGGTGTAGATTTTTCCATGTTCATACAGATGGCGGTGTAGATATTTACATGTTCATACAGATGGCGGTGTAGATATTTCCATGTTTGTACGGATGGCAGTGTAGTTATTTCCATGTTCATAGAGAGAGCAGTGTAGACATTTCCATTGATATACAGATAGCTGTGTAGATACTTACATGTTCATACAGATGGCGGTGTAGATATTTCCATGTTCGTAGAGATGGCGGTGTAGATATTTCCATGTTCATACAATTGGCGGTGTAGATATTTCCATGTTCATAGAGATGGCGGTGTATATATTTCCATGTTTGTACAGATAGCAGTGTAGTTATTTCCATGTTTATAGAGATAGCAGTGTAGATATTTCCATTGATATACACATAGCTGTGTAGATATTTACATGTTCATACAGATGGCGGCGTAGATATTTCCATGTTCATACAGATAACGGTTTAGATATTTCCATGTTCATACACATGGCTTTGTAGATATTTCCATGTTCGTAGAGATGGCGGTGTAGATATTTCCATGTTCATACAGATGGCGGTGTAGATATTTACATGTTCATACAGATGGCGGTGTAGATATTTCCATGTTCGTACAGATGGCGGTGTAGATATTTCCATGTCCATAGAGATGGCGGTGTAGATATTTCCATGTTTATGCAGATTGCGGTATAGGTATTTCCATGTTCATACAGATGGCGGTGTAGATATTTCCATGTTTTTAGAGATGGCGGTGTAGATATTTTCACGTTTACACAGATGGCAGTGGAGATATTTCCATGTTCACACAGATAGTTGTGCAGGCATTTCCATGTTTACACAGATAGCGGTGTAGATATTTCCATGTTTATACAGATAGCGGTGCGGATATTTCCATGTTTATACAGATAGTTGGGCAGATATTTCCAAATTTATACAGATAGCGGTGTAGATATTTCCATCTTAATACAGATGGCGGTGTAGATATGTCCATGTTCGTACAGATGGCGGTGTAGATATTTCCATGTTCATACAGATGGCGGTGTAGATATTTCGAAGTTTATAGAGATAGCGCTGTAGTTATTTCCATATTTATAGAGAAATCTCTGTAGATATTTCCATGTTCATGCAGATAGCGGTGTAGATATTTCCATGTTCATCCAGATGCCGGTGTAAATATATCCATGTTTATACAGATGGCGGTGAAGATATTTCCATGTTCGTAGAGATGGCGGTTTAGATATTTCCATGTTTTTAGAGATACTGGTGTAGTTAACTCCAAGTTTATAAATACAGCATTGTAGATATTTCCATGTTTATACAGATAGCGGTGAAGATATTTCCATGTTTATACAGATAGCGGTGTAGATATTTCCATGTTTATACAGACAGCGGTGTAGATATTTCCATGTTTATGGAGATTGTGGTGTAGAAAATTTCAATTTTATACAGATAGTAGTGTATATATTTCCAAGTTCATACAGATAGCGGTGTAGATATTTCCACGTGTATAGAGATGGCGGTGTAGATATTTCCATGTTTTACAGATAGTTGTGTAGATATTTCCATGTTCATACAGATAGCGGTGTTGATATTTCCATGTTCATACAGTAAGCGGTGTAGATTTTTCCATGTTCATACAGATGGAGGTGTAGATATTTACATGTTCATACAGATGGCGGTGTAGATATTTCCATGTTTGTACGGATGGCAGTGTAGTTATTTCCATGTTCATAGAGAGAGCAGTGTAGACATTTCCATTGATATACAGATAGCTGTGTAGATACTTACATGTTCATACAGATGGCGGTGTAGATATTTCCATGTTCGTAGAGATGGCGGTGTAGATATTTCCATGTTCATACAGATGGCGGTGTAGATATTTCCATGTTCATAGAGATGGCGGTGTATATATTTCCATGTTTGTACAGATAGCAGTGTAGTTATTTCCATGTTTATAGAGATAGCCGTGTAGATATTTCCATTGATATACAGATAGCTGTGTAGATATTTACATGTTCATACAGATGGCGGCGTAGATATTTCCATGTTCATACGGATGGCAGTGTAGATATTTCCATGTTAGTACAGGTGGCGGTGTAGATATTTCCATGTTTATACAGATCGCAGTGTAGTTATTTCCTTGTTTATAGAGATAGCAATGTAGATATTTCCATTGATATACATATAGCTGTGTAGATATTTGCATGTTCATACTGATAGCGGTGTAGATATTTCCATGTTCGTACAGATAGCGGTGTAGATATTTCCATGTTCATACAGATAGCGGTGTAGATATTTCCATGTTCATACAGAAAACGGTGTAGATATTTCCAAGTTCATACAGATAGCGGTGTAGATATTTCCCTGTTCATACAGTTAGCGGTGTAGATATTTCCATGTTCATACAGATGGCGGTGTAGATATTTACATGTTCATACAGATAGCGGTGAAGATATTCCCATGTTCGTAGAGATGGCGGTGTAGATATTTCCATGTTCATAGAGATGGCGGTGTAGATATTTTCATGTTTATGCAGATAGCGGTATTGATATTTCCATGTTTATATAGATGGTGGTGTAGATATTTCCATGTTTATAGGGATGGCGGTCTAGATATTTCCATGTTTATAGAGATACTGGTGTAGTTATTTCCAAGTTTATAGAGACAGCATTGTAGATATTTCCATGTTTATACAGATAGCGGTGAAGATATTTCCATGTTTATACAGATAGCGGTGTAGATATTTCCATGTTTATACAGATAGCGGTGTAGATATTTCCATGTTTATAGAGATAGTGGTGTACATAATTTCAATTTTATACAGATAGCAGTGTAGATATTTCCAAGTTCATACAGATTGCGGTGTAGATATTTCCACGTTTATAGAGATGGCGGTGTAGATATTTCCATGTTCATACAGATGGCGGTGTAGATATTTCCCTGTTTTTAGAGATGGCGGTGTAGATATTTTCATGTTTACACAGATGGCGGAGAAGATATTTCCATGTTCATACAGATGGCGGTGTAGATATTTCCATGTTCATAGAGATGGCGGTGTAGATATTTCCATGTTTGTACAGATAGCAGTGTAGTCATTTCCATGTTTATAGAGATAGCAGTGTAGATATTTCCATTGATATACAGATAGCTGTGTAGATATTTACATGTTCATACAGATGGCGGTGTAGATATTTCCATGTTCATACAAATGGCGGTGTAGATATTTCCATGTTCATACAGATGGCTGTGTAGCTATTTCCGTGTTCATACAAATGGCGGTGTAGATATTTCCATGTTCATAGAGATGGAGGTGTAGATATTTCCATGTTTGTACAGATAGCAGTGTAGATATTTCCATGTTTATAGAGATAGCAGTGTAGATATATCCATTGATATACAGATAGCTGTGTATATATTTGCATGTTCATACAGATAGCGGTGTAGATATTTCCATGCTCATACAGATAGCGGTGTAGATATTTCCATGTTCATACAAATAGCGGTGCAGATATTTCCATGTTCATACAGATAGCGGTATAGATATTTCCATGTTCATACAGATAGCGTTGTAGATATTTCCATGTTCATGCAGATAGCGGTGTAGATATTTCCATGTTCATACAGATGGCGGTGTAGATATTTACATGTTCATACAGATGGCGGTGTAGACATTTCCATGTTCGCAAGGATGGCAGTGTAGATATTTCCATGTTCATACAGGTGGCGGTGTAGTTATTTCTATGTTTATACAGATAGCAGTGTAGTTATTTCCATGTTTATAGAGATAGCAGTGTAGCTATTTCCATTGATATACAGATGGCTGTGTAGATATTTGCATGTTCATACAGATAGCGCTGTAGATATTTCCATGTTCGTACAGATAGCGGTGTAGATATTTCCATGTTCATAGAGATAGCGGTGTAGATATTTCCATGTTCATACAGATAACGATGTAGATAGTTCCATGTTCATACAGATAGCCTTGTAGATATTTCCAGGTTCATACAGTGAGCGGTGTAGATATTTCCATGTTCATACAGATGGCGGTGTAGATATTTACATGTTCATACAGATAGCGGTGAAGATATTCCCATGTTCGTAGAGATGGCGGTGTAGATATTTCCATGTTCATAGAGATGGCGGTGTAGATATTTTCATGTTTATGCAGATAGCGGTATTGATATTTCCATGTTTATATAGATGGTGGTGTAGATATTTCCATGTTTATAGGGATGGCGGTCTAGATATTTCCATGTTTATAGAGATACTGGTGTAGTTATTTCCAAGTTTATAGAGACAGCATTGTAGATATTTCCATGTTTATACAGATAGCGGTGAAGATATTTCCATGTTTATACAGATAGCGGTGTAGATATTTCCATGTTCTTACAGATGGCGGTGTAGATATTTCCCTGTTTTTAGAGATGGCGGTGTAGATATTTTCATGTTTACACAGATGGCGGAGAAGATATTTCCATGTTTACACAGATAGCAGTGTAGACATTTCCATGTTTACTCAGATAGCGGTGTGGATATTTCCATGTTTATGCAGATAGCGTTGTAGATATTTCCATGTTCATACAGATAGCGGTGTAGATATTTCCATGTTCATAGAGATGGCGGTGTAGATATTTCCATGTTTGTACAGATAGCAGTGTAGTCATTTCCATGTTTATAGAGATAGCAGTGTAGATATTTCCATTGATATACAGATAGCTGTGTAGATATTTACATGTTCTTACAGATGGCGGTGTAGATATTTCCATGTTCATACAAATGGCGGTGTAGATATTTCCATGTTCATACAGATGGCTGTGTAGCTATTTCCGTGTTCATACAAATGGCGGTGTAGATATTTCCATGTTCATAGAGATGGAGGTGTAGATATTTCCATGTTTGTACAGATAGCAGTGTAGATATTTCCATGTTTATAGAGATAGCAGTGTAGATATATCCATTGATATACAGATAGCTGTGTAGATATTTGCATGTTCATACAGATAGCGGTGTAGATATTTCCATGTTCATACAGATAGCGGTGCAGATATTTCCATGTTCATACAGATAGCGGTATAGATATTTCAATGTTCATACAGATAGCGTTGTAGATATTTCCATGTTTATGCAGTTAGCGGTGTAGATATTTCCATGTTCATACAGATGGCGGTGTAGATATTTACATGTTCATACAGATGGCGGTGTAGATATTTCCATGTTCGCACGGATGGCAGTGTAGATATTTCCATGTTCATACAGGTGGCGGTGTAGTTATTTCTATGTTTATACAGATAGCAGTGTAGTTATTTCCATGTTTATAGAGATAGCAGTGTAGCTATTTCCATTGATATACAGATGGCTGTGTAGATATTTGCATGTTCATACAGATAGCGCTGTAGATATTTCCATGTTCGTACAGATAGCGGTGTAGATATTTCCATGTTCATACAGATAGCGGTGTAGATATTTCCATGTTCATACAGATAACGATGTAGATAGTTCCATGTTCATACAGATAGCCTTGTAGATATTTCCATGTTCATACAGTGAGCGGTGTAGATATTTCCATGTTCATACAGATGGCGGTGTAGATATTTACATGTTCATACAGATGGCGGTGTAGATATTTCCATGTTCGTACAGATGGCGGTGTAGATATTTCCATGTCCATAGAGATGGCGGTGTAGATATTTCCATGTTTATGCAGATTGCGGTATAGGTATTTCCATGTTCATACAGATGGCGGTGTAGATATTTCCATGTTTTTAGAGATGGCGGTGTAGATATTTTCACGTTTACACAGATGGCAGTGGAGATATTTCCATGTTCACACAGATAGTGGTGCAGGCATTTCCATGTTTACACAGATAGCGGTGTAGATATTTCCATGTTTATACAGATAGCGGTGCGGATATTTCCATGTTTATACAGATAGTTGGGCAGATATTTCCATGTTTATACAGATAGCGGTGTAGATATTTCCATCTTAACACAGATGGCGGTGTAGATATGTCCATGTTCGTACAGATGGCGGTGTAGATATTTCCATGTTCATACAGATGGCGGTGTAGATATTTCGAAGTTTATAGAGATAGCGCTGTAGTTATTTCCATATTTATAGAGAAATCTCTGTAGATATTTCCATGTATATGCAGATAGCTTTGTAGATATTTCCATGTTCATGCAGATAGCGGTGTAGATATTTCCATGTTCATCCAGATGCCGGTGTAAATATATCTATGTTTATACAGATGGCGGTGAAGATATTTCCATGTTCATACAGATGGCGGTGTAGATATTTCCATGTTCATACACATGGCGGTGTAGATATTTCCATGTTCGTAGAGATGGCGGTGTAGAT
This sequence comes from Gorilla gorilla gorilla, assembly GCF_029281585.2. Taxonomy (NCBI): domain Eukaryota; kingdom Metazoa; phylum Chordata; class Mammalia; order Primates; family Hominidae; genus Gorilla; species Gorilla gorilla. The sequence continues at coordinate 76,981,132 of NC_073244.2, forward strand.
ATTTCCATGTTCATACAGATGGCGGTGTAGATATTTCCATGTTCATAGAGATGGCGGTGTAGATATTTCCATGTTTGTACAGAGAGCAGTGTAGTCATTTCCATGTTTATAGAGATAGCAGTGTAGATATTTCCATTGATATACAGATAGCTGTGTAGATATTTACATGTTCATAGAGATGGCGGTGTAGATATTTCCATGTTCATACAGAAGGCAGTGTAGATATTTCCGTGTTAGTACAGGTGGCTGTGTAGATATTTCCACGTTTATACAGATAGCAGTGTAGATATTTCCATGTTTATAGAGATAACAATGTAGATATTTCCATTGATATACACATAGCTTTGTAGATATTTGCATGTTCATACTGATAGCGGTGTAGATATTTCCATGTTCGTACAGATAGCGGTGTAGATATTTCCATGTTCATACAGATAGCTCTGTAGATATTTCCATGTTCATACATATAACGGTGTAGCTATTTCCAAGTTCATACAGATAGCGGTGTAGATATTTCCATGTTCATACAGTTAGCGGTGTAGATATTTCCATGTTCATACAGATGGCGGTGTAGATATTTACATGTTCATACAGATAGCGGTGAAGATATTCCCATGTTCGTAGAGATGGCGGTGTAGATATTTCCATGTTCATAGAGATGGCGGTGTAGATATTTTCATGTTTATGCAGATAGCAGTATTGATATTTCCATGTTTATATAGATGGTGGTGTAGATATTTCCATGTGTATAGGGATGGCGGTCTAGATATTTCCATGTTTATAGAGATACTGGTGTAGTTATTTCCAAGTTTATAGAGACAGCATTGTAGATATTTCCATGTTTATACAGATAGCGGTGAAGATATTTCCATGTTTATACAGATAGCGGTGTAGATATTTCCATGTTTATACAGATAGCGGTGTAGATATTTCCATGTTTATAGAGATAGTGGTGTAGATAATTTCAATTTTATACAGATAGCAGTGTAGATATTTCCAAGTTCATACAGATTGTGGTGTAGATATTTCCACGTGTATAGAGATGGCGGTGTAGATATTTCCATGTTCATGCAGATGGCGGTGTAGATATTTCCCTGTTTTTAGAGATGGCGGTGTAGATATTTTCATGTTTACTCAGATGGCGGAGAAGATATTTCCATGTTTACACAGATAGCAGTGTAGACATTTCCATGTTTACTCAGATAGCGGTGTGGATATTTCCATGTTTATGCAGATAGTGGTGTAGATATTTCCATGTTTATACAGATAGCGATGCGGATATTTCCATGTTTATACAGATAGTTGGGCAGATATTTCCATGTTTATACAGATACCGGTGTAGATATTTCCATCTTAATACAGATGGCGGTGTAGATGTGTCCATGTTCGTACAGATGGCGGTGTAGATATTTCCATGTTCATACAGATGGCGGTGAAGATATTTCCATGTTCATACAGATGGCGGTGTGGATATTTCCATGTTCATACACATGGCGGTGTTGATATTTCCATGTTCGTAGAGATGGCGGTGTAGATATTTCCATGTTCATACAAATGGCGGTGTAGATATTTCCATGTTCATAGAGATGGCGGTATAGATATTTCCATGTTTGTACAGATAGCAGTGTAGTTATTTCCATGTTTATAGAGATAGCAGTGTAGATATTTCCATTGATATACAGATAGCTGTGTAGATATTTGCATGTTCATATAGATAGCAGTGTAGATATTTCCATGCTCATACAGATAGCGGTGTAGATATTTCCATGTTCATACAGATAGCGGTGCAGATATTTCCATGTTCATACAGATAGCGGTGTAGATATTTCCAATTTCATACAGATAGCAGTGTAGATATTTCCATGTTCATACAGATAACGGTGTAGATATTTCCATGTTCATACAGATGGCGGTGTAGATATTTCCATGTTTATGCAGATAGCGGTATAGATATTTCCATGTTTATACAGATGGTGGTGTAGGTATTTCCATGTTTATAGAGATGGCGGTCTAGATATTTGCATGTTTATAGAGATAGTGGTGAATTTATAGCCAAGTTTATAGGGACAGCGTTGCAGATATTTCCATGTTTATACAGATAGCGGTGAAGATATTTCCATGTTTATACAGATAGCGGTGTAGATAGTTCCATTTTTATACAGATAACAGTGTAGATATTTCCATGTTTATAGAGATAGTGGTGTAGATAATTTCAATTTTATACAGATAGCAGTGTAGATATTTCCAAGTTCATACAGATAGCGGTGTAGATATTTCCACGTTTATAGAGATGGCGGTGTAGATATTTCCATGTTCATACAGACGTTGGTGTAGATATTTCCATGTTTATGGAGATGGCGGTGTAGATATTTCCATGTTTGCACAGATGGCGGTGTAGATATTTCCATGTTTACACAGATCGCGGTGTAGACATTTCCATGTTTACGCCAATAGCGGTGTGGATATTTCCATGTTTATGCAGATAGCGGTGTAGATATTTCCATGTTTATACAGATAGCAGTGCGGATATTTCCATGTTTATACAGATAGTTGGGCAGATATTTCCATGTTTAAACAGATAGCGGTGTAGATATTTCCATCTTAATACAGATGGCGGTGTAAATATGTCCATGTTCGTACAGATGGCGGTGTAGATATTTCCATGTTCATACAGATGGCGGTGTAGATATTTCGAAGTTTATAGAGATAGCGCTGTAGTTATTTCCATATTTATAGAGAAATCTGTGTAGATATTTCCATATTCATAGAGATGGCGGTGTAGATATTTCCATGTTTATACAGATAGCAGTGTAGATATTTCCATGTTTATAGAGATAGCAGTGTAGATATTTCCATTGATATACAGATAGCTGTTTAGATATTTGCATGTTCATACAGATAGCGGTGTAGATATTTCCATGTTCATACAGATAGCACTGTAGATATTTCCATGTTCATACAGATAGCGGTGTAGACATTTCCATGTTCATACAGTTAGTGGTGTAGATATTTCCATGTTCATACAGATAGCGGTGTAGATACTTACATATTCATACAGATGGCGGTGTAGATATTTCCATGTTCGTATGGAGGGCAGTGTAGATATTTCCATGATCATACAGGTGGCGGTGTAGATATTTCCATGTTTATACTGATAGCATTGGAGTTATTTCCATGTTTATAGAGATAGCAGTGTAGATATTGCCACTGATATACAGATAGCTGTTTAGATATTTGCATGTTCATACAGATAGCGGTGTAGATATTTCCATGCTCGTACAGATAGCGGTGTAGATATTTCCATGTTCATACAGATAGCGGTGTAGATATTTCCATGTTCATGCAGATAACGGTGTAGATATTTCCATGTTCATACTGATAGAGGTGTAGATATTTCCTTGTTCATACAGTTAGCGTTGTAGATATTTCCTTGTTCATACAGATGGCGGTGTAGATATTTAAATGTTCATGCTGGTGGCGGTGTAGATATTTCCATGGTCGTACAGATGGCGGAGTAGATATTTCCATGTTCATCCAGATGCCGGTGTAGATATATCCATGTTCATACAGATGGCGGTGAAGATGTTTCCATGTTCATACAGATGGCAGTATAGATATTTCCATGTTCATACACATGGAGGTGTAGATATATCCATGTTCATAGAGATGGCGGTGTAGATATTTCCTTGTTCATACAAATGGCGGTGTAGATATTTCCATATTCATAGAGATGGCTGTGTAGATATTTCCATGTTTATACCGATAGCAGTGTAGTTATTTCCATGTTTAAAGAGATAGCAGTGTAGATATTTCCATTGATATACAGATAGCTGTGTAGATATTTGCATGTTCATACAGATAGCGGTGTAGATATTTCCATGTTCATACTGATAGCGGTGTAGATATTTCCATGTTCATACAGATGGCGGTGTAGATATTTACATGTTCATACAGATAGCCGTGTAGATATTTCCATGTTCGTAGAGATGGCGGTGTAGATATTTCAATGTTCATAGAGATGGCGGTGTAGATATTTTCATGTTTATGCTGATAGCGGTATAGATATTTCCATGTTTATACAGATGGTGGTGTAGATATTTCCATCTTTATAGAGATGGCGGTGTAGGAATTTCCATGTTTATAGAGATACTGGTGTAGTTAATTCCAAGTTTATAGATACAGCATTGTAGATATTTCCATGTTTCTACAGATAGCGGTGAAGATATTTCCATGTTTATACAGATAGCGGTGTAGATATTTCCATGTTTATACAGACAGCGGTGTAGATATTTCCATATTTATAGAGATTGTGGTGTAGATAATTTCAATTTTATACAGATAGTAGTGTAGATATTTCCAAGTTCATACAGATAGCGGTGTAGATATTTCCACGTGTATAGAGATGGCGGTGTAGATATTTCCATGTTCATACAGATGGCGGTGTAGATATTTCCATGTTTTACAGATAGTGGTGTAGATATTTCCATGTTCATACAGATAGCGGTGTTGATATTTCCATGTTCATACAGTAAGCGGTGTAGATTTTTCCATGTTCATACAGATGGCGGTGTAGATATTTACGTGTTCATACAGATGGCGGTGTAGATATTTCCATGTTTGTACGGATGGCAGTCTAGTTATTTCCATATTCATACAGGTGGCGGTGTAGATATTTCCATGTTCATACAGATAGCAGTGTAGTTATTTCCATGTTCATAGAGAGAGCAGTGTAGACATTTCCACTGATATACAGATAGCTGTGTAGATACTTACATGTTCATACAGATGGCGGTGTAGATATTTCCATGTTCGTAGAGATGGCGGTGTAGATATTTCCATGTTCATACAAATGGCGGTGTAGATAATTCCATGTTCATAGAGATGGCGGTGTATATATTTCCATGTTTGTACAGATAGCAGTGTAGTTATTTCCATGTTTATAGAGATAGCAGTGTAGATATTTCCATTGATATACAGATAGCTGTGTAGATATTTCCATGTTCATACAGATGGCGGTGTAGATATTTCGAAGTTTATAGAGATAGCGCTGTAGTTATTTCCATATTTATAGAGAAATCTCTGTAGATATTTCCATGTATATGCAGATAGCTGTGTAGATATTTCCATGTTCATGCAGATAGCGGTGTAGATATTTCCATGTTCATCCAGATGCCGGTGTAAATATATCCATGTTTATACAGATGGTGGTGAAGATATTTCCATGTTCATACAAATGGCGGTGTAGATATTTCCATGTTCATACACATGGCGGTGTAGATATTTCCATGTTCGTAGAGATGGCGGTGTAGATATTTCCATGTTCATACAGATGGCGGTGTAGATATTTCCACGTTCATAGAGATGGCGGTGTAGATATTTCCATGTTTGTACAGATAGCAGTGTAGTCATTTCCATGTTTATAGAGATAGCAGTGTATATATTTCCATTGATATACAGATAGCTGTGTAGATATTTACATGTTCATACAGATGGCGGTGTAGATATTTCCATGTTCATACAGATGGCAGTGTAGATATTTCCGTTTTAGTACAGGTGGCTGTGTAGATATTTCCATGTTTATACAGATAGCAGTGTAGATATTTCCATGTTTATAGAGATAACAATGTAGATATTTCCATTGATATACATATAGCTGTGTAGATATTTGCATGTTCATACTGATAGCGGTTTAGATATTTCCATGTTCGTACAGATAGCGGTGTAGATATTTCCATGTTCATACAGATAGCTCTGTAGATATTTCCATGTTCATACAGATAACGGTTTAGATATTTCCCTGTTCATACAGATAGCGGTGTAGATATTTCCATTTTCATACAGTTAGCGGTGTAGATATTTCCATGTTCATACAGATGGCGGTGTGGATATTTACATGTTCATACAGATAGCGGTGTAGATATTTCCATGTTCGTAGAGATGGCGGTGTAGATATTTCCATGTTCATAGACATGGCGGTGTAGATATTTTCATGTTTATGCAGATAGCGGTATAGATATTTCCATGTTTATACAGATGGTGGTGTAGATATTTCCATCTTTATAGAGATGGCGGTGTAGATATTTCCATGTTTATAGAGATACTGGTGTAGTTAATTCCAAGTTTATAAATACAGCATTGTAGATATTTACATGTTTATACAGATAGCGGTGAAGATATTTCCATGTTTATACAGATAGCGGTGTAGATATTTCCATGTTTATACAGACAGCGGTGTAGATATTTCCATGTTTATGGAGATTGTGGTGTAGATAATTTCAATTTTATACAGATAGTAGTGTATATATTTCCAAGTTCATACAGATAGCGGTGTAGATATTTCCACGTGTATAGAGATGGCGGTGTAGATATTTCCATGTTTTACAGATAGTTGTGTAGATATTTCCATGTTCATACAGATAGCGGTGTTGATATTTCCATGTTCATACAGTAAGCGGTGTAGATTTTTCCATGTTCATACAGATGGCGGTGTAGATATTTACATGTTCATACAGATGGCGGTGTAGATATTTCCATGTTTGTACGGATGGCAGTGTAGTTATTTCCATGTTCATAGAGAGAGCAGTGTAGACATTTCCATTGATATACAGATAGCTGTTTAGATACTTACATGTTCATACAGATGGCGGTGTAGATATTTCCATGTTCGTAGAGATGGCGGTGTAGATATTTCCATGTTCATACAAATGGCGGTGTAGATATTTCCATGTTCATAGAGATGGCGGTGTAGATATTTCCATGTTTGTACAGATAGCAGTGTAGTTATTTCCATGTTTATAGAGATAGCCGTGTAGATATTTCCATTGATATACAGATAGCTGTGTAGATATTTACATGTTCATACAGATGGCGGCGTAGGTATTTCCATGTTCATACGGATGGCAGTGTAGATATTTCCATGTTAGTACAGGTGGCGGTGTAGATATTTCCATGTTTATACAGATCGCAGTGTAGTTATTTCCTTGTTTATAGAGATAGCAATGTAGATATTTCCATTGATATACATATAGCTGTGTAGATATTTGCATGTTCATACTGATAGCGGTGTAGATATTTCCATGTTCGTACAGATAGCGGTGTAGATATTTCCATGTTCATACAGATAGCGGTGTAGATATTTCCATGTTCATACAGATAACGGTGTAGATATTTCCAAGTTCATACAGATAGCGGTGTAGATATTTCCCTGTTCATACAGTTAGCGGTGTAGATATTTCCATGTTCATACAGATGGCGGTGTAGATATTTACATGTTCATACAGATAGCGGTGAAGATATTCCCATGTTCGTAGAGATGGCGGTGTAGATATTTCCATGTTCATAGAGATGGCGGTGTAGATATTTTCATGTTTATGCAGATAGCGGTATTGATATTTCCATGTTTATATAGATGGTGGTGTAGATATTTCCATGTTTATAGGGATGGCGGTCTAGATATTTCCATGTTTATAGAGATACTGGTGTAGTTATTTCCAAGTTTATAGAGACAGCATTGTAGATATTTCCATGTTTATACAGATAGCGGTGAAGATATTTCCATGTTTATACAGATAGCGGTGTAGATATTTCCATGTTTATACAGATAGCGATGTAGATATTTCCATGTTTATAGAGATAGTGGTGTACATAATTTCAATTTTATACAGATAGCAGTGTAGATATTTCCAAGTTCATACAGATTGCGGTGTAGATATTTCCACGTTTATAGAGATGGCGTTGTAGATATTTCCATGTTCTTACAGATGGCGGTGTAGATATTTCCCTGTTTTTAGAGATGGCGGTGTAGATATTTTCATGTTTACACAGATGGCGGAGAAGATATTTCCATGTGTACACAGATAGCAGTGTAGACATTTCCATGTTTACTCAGATAGCGGTGTGGATATTTCCATGTTTATGCAGATAGCGGTGTAGATATTTCCATGTTCATACAGATAGCGGTGTAGATATTTCCATGTTCATAGAGACGGCGGTGTAGATATTTCCATGTTTGTACAGATAGCAGTGTAGTCATTTCCATGTTTATAGAGATAGCAGTGTAGATATTTCCATTGATATACAGATAGCTGTGTAGATATTTACATGTTCATACAGATGGCGGTGTAGATATTTCCATGTTCATACAAATGGCGGTGTAGATATTTCCATGTTCATACAGATGGCTGTGTAGCTATTTCCGTGTTCATACAAATGGCGGTGTAGATATTTCCATGTTCATAGAGATGGAGGTGTAGATATTTCCATGTTTGTACAGATAGCAGTGTAGATATTTCCATGTTTATAGAGATAGCAGTGTAGATATATCCATTGATATACAGATAGCTGTGTAGATATTTGCATGTTCATACAGATAGCGGTGTAGATATTTCCATGCTCATACAGATAGCGGTGTAGATATTTCCATGTTCATACAGATAGCGGTGCAGATATTTCCATGTTCATACAGATAGCGGTATAGATATTTCAATGTTCATACAGATAGCGTTGTAGATATTTCCATGTTTATGCAGTTAGCGGTGTAGATATTTCCATGTTCATACAGATGGCGGTGTAGATATTTACATGTTCATACAGATGGCGGTGTAGATATTTCCATGTTCGCACGGATGGCAGTGTAGATATTTCCATGTTCATACAGGTGGCGGTGTAGTTATTTCTATGTTTATACAGATAGCAGTGCAGTTATTTCCATGTTTATAGAGATAGCAGTGTAGCTATTTCCATTGATATACAGATGGCTGTGTAGATATTTGCATGTTCATACAGATAGCGCTGTAGATATTTCCATGTTCGTACAGATAGCGGTGTAGATATTTCCATGTTCATACAGATAGCGGTGTAGATATTTCCATGTTCATACAGATAACGATGTAGATAGTTCCATGTTCATACAGATAGCCTTGTAGATATTTCCATGTTCATACAGTGAGCGGTGTAGATATTTCCATGTTCATACAGATGGCGGTGTAGATATTTACATGTTCATACAGATGGCGGTGTAGATATTTCCATGTTCGTACAGATGGCGGTGTAGATATTTCCATGTCCATAGAGATGGCGGTGTAGATATTTCCATGTTTATGCAGATTGCGGTATAGGTATTTCCATGTTCATACAGATGGCGGTGTAGATATTTCCATGTTTTTAGAGATGGCGGTGTAGATATTTTCACGTTTACACAGATGGCAGTGGAGATATTTCCATGTTCACACAGATAGTGGTGCAGGCATTTCCATGTTTACACAGATAGCGGTGTAGATATTTCCATGTTTATACAGATAGCGGTGCGGATATTTCCATGTTTATACAGATAGTTGGGCAGATATTTCCATGTTTATACAGATAGCGGTGTAGATATTTCCATCTTAACACAGATGGCGGTGTAGATATGTCCATGTTCGTACAGATGGCGGTGTAGATATTTCCATGTTCATACAGATGGCGGTGTAGATATTTCGAAGTTTATAGAGATAGCGCTGTAGTTATTTCCATATTTATAGAGAAATCTCTGTAGATATTTCCATGTATATGCAGATAGCTTTGTAGATATTTCCATGTTCATGCAGATAGCGGTGTAGATATTTCCATGTTCATCCAGATGCCGGTGTAAATATATCCATGTTTATACAGATGGCGGTGAAGATATTTCCATGTTCATACAGATGGCGGTGTAGATATTTCCATGTTCATACACATGGCGGTGTAGATATTTCCATGTTCGTAGAGATGGCGGTGTAGATATTTCCATGTTCATACAGATGGCGGTGTAGATATTTCCATGTTCATACAGATGGCGGTGTAGATATTTCCATGTTTGTACAGATAGCAGTGTAGTCATTTCCATGTTTATAGAGATAGCAGTGTAGATATTTCCATTGATATACAGATAGCTGTGTAGATATTTACATGTTCATAGAGATGGCGGTGTAGATATTTCCATGTTCATACAGATGGCAGTGTAGATATTTCCGTGTTAGTACAGGTGGCTGTGTAGATATTTCCACGTTTATACAGATAGCAGTGTAGATATTTCCATGTTTATAGAGATAACAATGTAGATATTTCCATTGATATACACATAGCTTTGTAGATATTTGCATGTTCATACTGATAGCGGTGTAGATATTTCCATGTTCGTACAGATAGCGGTGTAGATATTTCCATGTTCATACAGATAGCTCTGTAGATATTTCCATGTTCATACATATAACGGTGTAGATATTTCCAAGTTCATACAGATAGCGGTGTAGATATTTCCATGTTCATACAGTTAGCGGTGTAGATATTTCCATGTTCATACAGATGGCGGTGTAGATATTTACATGTTCATACAGATAGCGGTGAAGATATTCCCATGTTCGTAGAGATGGCGGTGTAGATATTTCCATGTTCATAGAGATGGCGGTGTAGATATTTTCATGTTTATGCAGATAGCGGTATTGATATTTCCATGTTTATATAGATGGTGGTGTAGATATTTCCATGTTTATAGGGATGGCGGTCTAGATATTTCCATGTTTATAGAGATACTGGTGTAGTTATTTCCAAGTTTATAGAGACAGCATTGTAGATATTTCCATGTTTATACAGATAGCGGTGAAGATATTTCCATGTTTATACAGATAGCGGTGTAGATATTTCCATGTTTATACAGATAGCGGTGTAGATATTTCCATGTTTATAGAGATAGTGGTGTAGATAATTTCAATTTTATACAGATAGCAGTGTAGATATTTCCAAGTTCATACAGATTGTGGTGTAGATATTTCCACGTGTATAGAGATGGCGGTGTAGATATTTCCATGTTCATACAGATGGCGGTGTAGATATTTCCCTGTTTTTAGAGATGGCGGTGTAGATATTTTCATGTTTACTCAGATGGCGGAGAAGATATTTCCATGTTTACACAGATAGCAGTGTAGACATTTCCATGTTTACTCAGATAGCGGTGTGGATATTTCCATGTTTATGCAGATAGCGGTGTAGATATTTCCATGTTTATACAGATAGCGGTGCGGATATTTCCATGTTTATACAGATAGTTGGGCAGATATTTCCATGTTTATACAGATACCGGTGTAGATATTTCCATCTTAATACAGATGGCGTTGTAGATGTGTCCATGTTCGTACAGATGGCGGTGTAGATATTTCCATGTTCATACAGATGGCGGTGAAGATATTTCCATGTTCATACAGATGGCGGTGTAGATATTTCCATGTTCATACACATGGCGGTGTTGATATTTCCATGTTCGTAGAGATGGCGGTGTAGATATTTCCATGTTCATACAAATGGCGGTGTAGATATTTCCATGTTCATAGAGATGGCGGTATAGATATTTCCATGTTTGTACAGATAGCAGTGTAGTTATTTCCATGTTTATAGAGATAGCAGTGTAGATATTTCCATTGATATACAGATAGCTGTGTAGATATTTGCATGTTCATATAGATAGCAGTGTAGATATTTCCATGCTCATACAGATAGCGGTGTAGATATTTCCATGTTCATACAGATAGCGGTGCAGATATTTCCATGTTCATACAGATAGCGGTGTAGATATTTCCAATTTCATACAGATAGCAGTGTAGATATTTCCATGTTCATACAGATAACGGTGTAGATATTTCCATGTTCATACAGATGGCGGTGTAGATATTTCCATGTTTATGCAGATAGCGGTATAGATATTTCCATGTTTATACAGATGGTGGTGTAGGTATTTCCATGTTTATTGAGATGGCGGTCTAGATATTTGCATGTTTATAGAGATAGTGGTGAATTTATAGCCAAGTTTATAGGGACAGCGTTGCAGATATTTCCATGTTTATACAGATAGCGGTGAAGATATTTCCATGTTTATACAGATAGCGGTGTAGATAGTTCCATTTTTATACAGATAACAGTGTAGATATTTCCATGTTTATAGAGATAGTGGTGTAGATAATTTCAATTTTATACAGATAGCAGTGTAGATATTTCCAAGTTCATACAGATAGCGGTGTAGATATTTCCACGTTTATAGAGATGGCGGTGTAGATATTTCCATGTTCATACAGACGTTGGTGTAGATATTTCCATGTTTAAAGAGATGGCGGTGTAGATATTTCCATGTTTGCACAGATGGCGGTGTAGATATTTCCATGTTTACACAGATCGCGGTGTAGACATTTCCGTGTTTACGCCAATAGCGGTGTGGATATTTCCATGTTTATGCAGATAGCGGTGTAGATATTTCCATGTTTATACAGATAGCAGTGCGGATATTTCCATGTTTATACAGATAGTTGGGCAGATATTTCCATGTTTAAACAGATAGCGGTGTAGATATTTCCATCTTAATACAGATGGCGGTGTAAATATGTCCATGTTCGTACAGATGGCGGTGTAGATATTTCCATGTTCATACAGATGGCGGTGTAGATATTTCGAAGTTTATAGAGATAGCGCTGTAGTTATTTCCATATTTATAGAGAAATCTGTGTAGATATTTCCATATTCATAGAGATGGCGGTGTAGATATTTCCATGTTTATACAGATAGCAGTGTAGATATTTCCATGTTTATAGAGATAGCAGTGTAGATATTTCCATTGATATACAGATAGCTGTTTAGATATTTGCATGTTCATACAGATAGCGGTGTAGATATTTCCATGTTCATACAGATAGCACTGTAGATATTTCCATGTTCATACAGATAGCGGTGTAGACATTTCCATGTTCATACAGTTAGTGGTGTAGATATTTCCATGTTCATACAGATAGCGGTGTAGATACTTACATATTCATACAGATGGCGGTGTAGATATTTCCATGTTCATATGGAGGGCAGTGTAGATATTTCCATGATCATACAGGTGGCGGTGTAGATATTTCCATGTTTATACTGATAGCATTGGAGTTATTTCCATGTTTATAGAGATAGCAGTGTAGATATTGCCACTGATATACAGATAGCTGTGTAGATATTTGCATGTTCATACAGATAGCGGTGTAGATATTTCCATGCTCGTACAGATAGCGGTGTAGATATTTCCATGTTCATACAGATAGCGGTGTAGATATTTCCATGTTCATGCAGATAACGGTGTAGATATTTCCATGTTCATACTGATAGAGGTGTAGATATTTCCTTGTTCATACAGTTAGCGTTGTAGATATTTCCTTGTTCATACAGATGGCGGTGTAGATATTTAAATGTTCATGCAGGTGGCGGTGTAGATATTTCCATGGTCGTACAGATGGCGGAGTAGATATTTCCATGTTCATCCAGATGCCGGTGTAGATATATCCATGTTCATACAGATGGCGGTGAAGATGTTTCCATGTTCATACAGATGGCAGTATAGATATTTCCATGTTCATACACATGGAGGTGTAGATATATCCATGTTCATAGAGATGGCGGTGTAGATATTTCCTTGTTCATACAAATGGCGGTGTAGATATTTCCATATTCATAGAGATGGCTGTGTAGATATTTCCATGTTTATACCGATAGCAGTGTAGTTATTTCCATGTTTATAGAGATAGCAGTGTAGATATTTCCATTGATATACAGATAGCTGTGTAGATATTTGCATGTTCATACAGATAGCCGTGTAGATATTTCCATGTTCATACTGATAGCGGTGTAGATATTTCCATGTTCATACAGATGGCGGTGTAGATATTTACATGTTCATACAGATAGCCGTGTAGATATTTCCATGTTCGTAGAGATGGCGGTGTAGATATTTCAATGTTCATAGAGATGGCGGTGTAGATATTTTCATGTTTATGCTGATAGCGGTATAGATATTTCCATGTTTATACAGATGGTGGTGTAGATATTTCCATCTTTATAGAGATGGCGGTGTAGGAATTTCCATGTTTATAGAGATACTGGTGTAGTTAATTCCAAGTTTATAGATACAGCATTGTAGATATTTCCATGTTTCTACAGATAGCGGTGAAGATATTTCCATGTTTATACAGATAGCGGTGTAGATATTTCCATGTTTATACAGACAGCGGTGTTGATATTTCCATATTTATAGAGATTGTGGTGCAGATAATTTCAATTTTATACAGATAGTAGTGTAGATATTTCCAAGTTCATACAGATAGCGGTGTAGATATTTCCACGTGTATAGAGATGTCGGTGTAGATATTTCCATGTTCATACAGATGGCGGTGTAGATATTTCCATGTTTTACAGATAGTGGTGTAGATATTTCCATGTTCATACAGATAGCGGTGTTGATATTTCCATGTTCATACAGTAAGCGGTGTAGATTTTTCCATGTTCATACAGATGGCGGTGTAGATATTTACGTGTTCATACAGATGGCGGTGTAGATATTTCCATGTTTGTACGGATGGCAGTCTAGTTATTTCCATATTCATACAGGTGGCGGTGTAGATATTTCCATGTTCATACAGATAGCAGTGTAGTTATTTCCATGTTCATAGAGAGAGCAGTGTAGACATTTCCACTGATATACAGATAGCTGTGTAGATACTTACATGTTCATACAGATGGCGGTGTAGATATTTCCATGTTCGTAGAGATGGCGGTGTAGATATTTCCATGTTCATACAAATGGCGGTGTAGATATTTCCATGTTCATAGAGATGGCGGTGTATATATTTCCATGTTTGTACAGATAGCAGTGTAGTTATTTCCATGTTTATAGAGATAGCAGTGTAGATATTTCCATTGATATACAGATAGCTGTGTAGATATTTACATGTTCATACAGATGGCGGCATAGATATTTCCATGTTCATATGGATGGCAGTGTAGATATTTCCATGTTAGTACAGGTGGCGGTGTAGATATTTCCATGTTTATACAGATCGCAGTGTAGATATTTCCTTGTTTATAGAGATAGCAATGTAGATATTTCCATTGATATACATATAGCTGTGTAGATATTTGCATGTTCATACTGATACCGGTGTAGATATTTCCATGTTCGTACAGATAGCGGTGTAGATATTTCCATGTTCGTACAGATAGCGGTGTAGATATTTCCATGTTCATACAGATAACGGTGTAGATATTTCCATGTTCATACAGATAGCGCTGTAGATATTTCCATGTTCATTCAGTTAGCGGTGTAGATATTTCCATGTTCATACAGATGGCGGTGTAGATATTTACATGTTCATACAGATAGCGGTGTAGATATTCCCATGTTCGTAGCGATGGCGGTGTAGATATTTCCATGTTCAAAGAGATGGCGTTGTAGATATTTTCATGTTTATGCAGATAGCGGTATTGATATTTCCATGTTTATATAGATGGTGGTGTAGATATTTCCATGTTTATAGGGATGGCGGTCTAGATATTTCCATGTTTATAGAGATACTGGTGTAGTTATTTCCAAGTTTATAGAGACAGCATTGTAGATATTTCCATGTTTATACAGATAGCGGTGAAGATATTTCCATGTTTATAGAGATAGCGGTGTAGATATTTCCATGTTTATACAGATAGCGGTGTAGATATTTCCATGTTTATAGAGATAGTGGTGTAGGTAATTTCAATTTTATACAGATAGCAGTGTAGATATTTCCAAGTTCATACAGATGGCGGCGTAGATATTTCCATGTTTTTAGAGATGGCGGTGTAGATATTTTCAGGTTTACACAGATGGCGGAGAAGATATTTCCATGTTTACACAGATAGCAGTGTAGACATTTCCATATTTACTCAGATAGCGGTGTGGATATTTCCATGTTTATTCAGATAGCGGTGTAGATATTTCCATGTTTATACAGATAGCGGTGCGGATATTTCCATGTTTATACAGATAGTTGGCAGATATTGCCATGTTTATACAGATAGCGGTGTAGATATTTCCCTCTTATTACAGATGGCGGTGTAGGTGTGTCCATGTTCGTACAGATGGCGGTGTAGATATTTCCATGTTCATACAGATGGCGGTGTAGATATTTCGAAGTTTATAGAGATAGCGCTGTAGTTATTTCCATATTTATAGAGAAATCTCTGTAGATATTTCCATGTATATGCAGATAGCTGTGTAGATATTTCCATGTTCATGCAGATAGCGGTGTAGATATTTCCATGTTCATCCAGATGCCCATGCAGATATATCCATGTTCATACAGATGGCGGTGAAGATATTTCCATGTTCATACACATGGCGGTGTAGATATTTCCATGTTCATACACATGGCGGTGTAGATATTTCCATGTTCGTAGAGATGGCGGTGTAGATATTTCCATGTTCATACAAATGGCGGTGTAGATATTTCCATGTTCATAGAGATGGCGGTATAGATATTTAAATGTTTGTACAGATAGCAGTGTAGTTATTTCCATGTTTATAGAGATAGCAGTGTAGATATTTCCATTGATATACAGATAGCTGTGTAGATATTTGCATGTTCATACAGATAGCGGTGTAGATATTTCCATGCTCATACAGATAGCGGTGTAGATATTTCCATGTTCATACAGATAGCGGTGCAGATATTTCCATGTTCATACAGATAGCGGTATAGATATTTCCATGTTCATACAGATAGCGGTGTAGATATTTCCATGTTCATACAGTTAGCGGTGTAGATATTTCCATGTTCATACAGATGGCGGTGTAGATATTTACATGTTCATACAGATGGCAGTGTAGATATTTCCATGTTCGCACGGATGGCATTGTAGATATTTCCATGTTCATACAGGTGGCGGTGTAGTTATTTCCATGTTTATACAGATAGCAGTGTAGTTATTTCCATGTTTATAGAGATAGCAGTGTAGATATTTCCATTGATATACAGATAGCTGTGTAGATATTTGCATGTACATACAGATAGCGGTGTAGATATTTCCATGTTCGTACAGATAGCGGTGTAGATATTTCCATGTTCATACAGATAGCGGTGTAGATATTTCCATGTTCATACAGATAACGGTGTAGATAGTTCCATGTTCATACAGATAGCCTTGTAGATATTTCCATGTTCATACAGATGGCGGTGTAGATATTTACATGTTCATACAGATGGCGGTGTTGATATTTCCATGTTCGTACAGATGGCGGTGTAGATATTTCCATGTCCATAGAGATGGCGGTGTAGATATTTCCATGTTTATGCAGATTGCGGTATAGGTATTTCCATGTTCATACAGATGGCGGTGTAGATATTTCCATGTTTTTAGAGATGGCGGTGTAGATATTTTAACGTTTATACAGATGGCAGTGGAGATATTTCCATGTTTACACAGATAGTGGTGCAGACATTTCCATGTTTACACAGATAGCGGTGTGGATATTTCCATGTTTATGCAGATAGCGGTGTAGATATTTCCATGTTTATACAGATAGCGGTGCGGATATTTCCATGTTTATACAGATAGTTGGGCAGATATTTCCATGTTTATACAGATAGCGGTGTAGATATTTCCATCTTAATACAGATGGCGGTGTAGATATGTCCATGTTCGTACAGATGGCGGTGTAGATATTTCCATGTTCATACAGATGGCGGTGTAGATATTTCGAAGTTTATAGAGATAGCGCTGTAGTTATTTCCATATTTATAGAGAAATCTCTGTAGATATTTCCATGTATATGTAGATTGCTGTGTAGATATTTCCTTTTTCATGCAGATAGCGTTGTAGATATTTCCATGTTCATCCAGATGCCGGTGTAGATATATCCATGTTCAAACAGATGGCGGTGAAGATATTTCCATGTTCATACAGATGGCGGTGTAGATATTTCCATGTTCATACACATGGTGGTGTAGATATTTCCACGTTCATAGAGATGGCGTTGTAGAAATTTCCATGTTCATACAAATAGCGGTGTAGATATTTCCATGTTCATAGAGATGGCGGTGTAGATATTTCATTGTTTGTACAGATAGCAGTGTAGTTATTTCCATGTTTATAGAGATAGCAGTGTAGATATTTCCATTGATATACAGGTAGCTGTGTAGATATTTGCATGTGCATACAGATAGTGGTGTAGATATTTCCCTGCTCATACAGATAGCGGTGTAGATATTTCCATGTTCATACAGATAGTGGTGCAGATATTTCCATTTTCATACAGATAGCGGTGTAGATATTTCCATGTTCATACAGATATCGGTGTAGATATTTCCATGTTCATACAGTTAGCGGTGTAGATATTTCCATGATCTTACAGATGGCGGTGTAGATATTTCCATGTTCATACAGGTGGCGGTGTAGATATTTCCATGTTCATACAGATAGCGGTGTTGATATTTCCATGTTCATACAGTAAGCGGTGTAGATTTTTCCATGTTCATACAGATGGCGGTGTAGATATTTACATGTTCATACAGATGGCGGTGTAGATATTTCCATGTTTGTACGGATGGCAGTGTAGTTATTTCCATGTTCATAGAGAGAGCAGTGAAGACATTTCCATTGATATACAGATAGCTGTGTAGATACTTACATGTTCATACAGATGGCGGTGTAGATATTTCCATGTTCGTAGAGATGGCGGTGTAGATATTTCCATGTTCATACAAATGGCGGTGTAGATATTTCCATGTTCATAGAGATGGCGGTGTATATATTTCCATGTTTGTACAGATAGCAGTGTAGTTATTTCCATGTTTATAGAGATAGTCGTGTAGATATTTCCATTGATATACAGATAGCTGTGTAGATATTTACATGTTCATACAGATGGCGGCGTAGGTATTTCCATGTTCATACGGATGGCAGTGTAGATATTTCCATGTTAGTACAGGTGGCGGTGTAGATATTTCCATGTTTATACAGATCGCAGTGTAGTTATTTCCTTGTTTATATAGATAGCAATGTAGATATTTCCATTGATATACATATAGCTGTGTAGATATTTGCATGTTCATACTGATAGCGGTGTAGATATTTCCATGTTCGTACAGATAGCGGTGTAGATATTTCCATGTTCATACAGATAGCGGTGTAGATATTTCCATGTTCATACGGATAACGGTGTAGATATTTCCAAGTTCATACAGATAGCGGTGTAGATATTTCCCTGTTCATACAGTTAGCGGTGTAGATATTTCCTTGTTCATACAGATGGCGGTGTAGATATTTACATGTTCATACAGATAGCGGTGAAGATATTCCCATGTTCGTAGAGATGGCGGTGTAGATATTTCCATGTTCATAGAGATGGCGGTGTAGATATTTTCATGTTTATGCAGATAGCGGTATTGATATTTCCATGTTTATATAGATGGTGGTGTAGATATTTCCATGTTTATAGGGATGGCGGTCTAGATATTTTCATGTTTATAGAGATACTGGTGTAGTTATTTCCAAGTTTATAGAGACAGCATTGTAGATATTTCCATGTTTATACAGATAGCGGTGAAGATATTTCCATGTTTATACAGATAGCGGTGTAGATATTTCCATGTTTATACAGATAGCGATGTAGATATTTCCATGTTTATAGAGATAGTGGTGTTCATAATTTCAATTTTATACAGATAGCAGTGTAGATATTTCCAAGTTCATACAGATTGCGGTGTAGATATTTCCACGTTTATAGAGATGGCGGTGTAGATATTTCCATGTTCTTACAGATGGCGGTGTAGATATTTCCCTGTTTTTAGAGATGGCGGTGTAGATATTTTCATGTTTACACAGATGGCGGAGAAGATATTTCCATGTTTACACAGATAGCAGTGTAGACATTTCCATGTTTACTCAGATAGCAGTGTGGATATTTCCATGTTTATGCAGATAGCGGTGTAGATATTTCCATGTTCATACAGATAGCGGTGTAGATATTTCCATGTTCATAGAGACGGCGGTGTAGATATTTCCATGTTTGTACAGATAGCAGTGTAGTCATTTCCATGTTTATAGAGATAGCAGTGTAGATATTTCCATTGATATACAGATAGCTGTGTAGATATTTACATGTTCATACAGATGGCGGTGTAGATATTTCCATGTTCATACAAATGGCGGTGTAGATATTTCCATGTTCATACAGATGGCTGTGTAGCTATTTCCGTGTTCATACAAATGGCGGTGTAGATATTTCCATGTTCATAGAGATGGAGGTGTAGATATTTCCATGTTTGTACAGATAGCAGTGTAGATATTTCCATGTTTATAGAGATAGCAGTGTAGATATATCCATTGATATACAGATAGCTGTGTAGATATTTGCATGTTCATACAGATAGCGGTGTAGATATTTCCATGCTCATACAGATAGCGGTGTAGATATTTCCATGTTCATACAGATAGCGGTGCAGATATTTCCATGTTCATACAGATAGCGGTATAGATATTTCAATGTTCATACAGATAGCGTTGTAGATATTTCCATGTTTATGCAGTTAGCGGTGTAGATATTTCCATGTTCATACAGATGGCGGTGTAGATATTTACATGTTCATACAGATGGCGGTGTAGATATTTCCATGTTCGCACGGATGGCAGTGTAGATATTTCCATGTTCATACAGGTGGCGGTGTAGTTATTTCTATGTTTATACAGATAGCAGTGTAGTTATTTCCATGTTTATAGAGATAGCAGTGTAGCTATTTCCATTGATATACAGATGGCTGTGTAGATATTTGCATGTTCATACAGATAGCGCTGTAGATATTTCCATGTTCGTACAGATAGCGGTGTAGATATTTCCATGTTCATACAGATAGCGGTGTAGATATTTCCATGTTCATACAGATAACGATGTAGATAGTTCCATGTTCATACAGATAGCCTTGTAGATATTTCCATGTTCATACAGTGAGCGGTGTAGATATTTCCATGTTCATACAGATGGCGGTGTAGATATTTACATGTTCATACAGATGGCGGTGTAGATATTTCCATGTTCGTACAGATGGCGGTGTAGATATTTCCATGTCCATAGAGATGGCGGTGTAGATATTTCCATGTTTATGCAGATTGCGGTATAGGTATTTCCATGTTCATACAGATGGCGGTGTAGATATTTCCATGTTTTTAGAGATGGCGGTGTAGATATTTTCACGTTTACACAGATGGCAGTGGAGATATTTCCATGTTCACACAGATAGTGGTGCAGGCATTTCCATGTTTACACAGATAGCGGTGTAGATATTTCCATGTTTATACAGATAGCGGTGCGGATATTTCCATGTTTATACAGATAGTTGGGCAGATATTTCCATGTTTATACAGATAGCGGTGTAGATATTTCCATGTTAACACAGATGGCGGTGTAGATATGTCCATGTTCGTACAGATGGCGGTGTAGATATTTCCATGTTCATACAGATGGCGGTGTAGATATTTCGAAGTTTATAGAGATAGCGCTGTAGTTATTTCCATATTTATAGAGAAATCTCTGTAGATATTTCCATGTATATGCAGATAGCTTTGTAGATATTTCCATGTTCATGCAGATAGCGGTGTAGATATTTCCATGTTCATCCAGATGCCGGTGTAAATATATCCATGTTTATACAGATGGCGGTGAAGATATTTCCATGTTCATACAGATGGCGGTGTAGATATTTCCATGTTCATACACATGGCGGTGTAGATATTTCCATGTTCGTAGAGATGGCGGTGTAGATATTTCCATGTTCATACAGATGGCGGTGTAGATATTTCCATGTTCATAGAGATGGCGGTGTAGATATTTCCATGTTTGTACAGATAGCAGTGTAGTCATTTCCATGTTTATAGAGATAGCAGTGTAGATATTTCCATTGATATACAGATAGCTGTGTAGATATTTACATGTTCATAGAGATGGCGGTGTAGATATTTCCATGTTCATACAGATGGCAGTGTAGATATTTCCGTGTTAGTACAGGTGGCTGTGTAGATATTTCCACGTTTATACAGATAGCAGTGTAGATATTTCCATGTTTATAGAGATAACAATGTAGATATTTCCATTGATATACACATAGCTTTGTAGATATTTGCATGTTCATACTGATAGCGGTGTAGATATTTCCATGTTCGTACAGATAGCGGTGTAGATATTTCCATGTTCATACAGATAGCTCTGTAGATATTTCCATGTTCATACATATAACGGTGTAGATATTTCCAAGTTCATACAGATAGCGGTGTAGATATTTCCATGTTCATACAGTTAGCGGTGTAGATATTTCCATGTTCATACAGATGGCGGTGTAGATATTTACATGTTCATACAGATAGCGGTGAAGATATTCCCATGTTCGTAGAGATGGCGGTGTAGATATTTCCATGTTCATAGAGATGGCGGTGTAGATATTTTCATGTTTATGCAGATAGCGGTATTGATATTTCCATGTTTATATAGATGGTGGTGTAGATATTTCCATGTTTATAGGGATGGCGGTCTAGATATTTCCATGTTTATAGAGATACTGGTGTAGTTATTTCCAAGTTTATAGAGACAGCATTGTAGATATTTCCATGTTTATACAGATAGCGGTGAAGATATTTCCATGTTTATACAGATAGCGGTGTAGATATTTCCATGTTTATACAGATAGCGGTGTAGATATTTCCATGTTTATAGAGATAGTGGTGTAGATAATTTCAATTTTATACAGATAGCAGTGTAGATATTTCCAAGTTCATACAGATTGTGGTGTAGATATTTCCACGTGTATAGAGATGGCGGTGTAGATATTTCCATGTTCATACAGATGGCGGTGTAGATATTTCCCTGTTTTTAGAGATGGCGGTGTAGATATTTTCATGTTTACTCAGATGGCGGAGAAGATATTTCCATGTTTACACAGATAGCAGTGTAGACATTTCCATGTTTACTCAGATAGCGGTGTGGATATTTCCATGTTTATGCAGATAGCGGTGTAGATATTTCCATGTTTATACAGATAGCGGTGCGGATATTTCCATGTTTATACAGATAGTTGGGCAGATATTTCCATGTTTATACAGATACCGGTGTAGATATTTCCATCTTAATACAGATGGCGGTGTAGATGTGTCCATGTTCGTACAGATGGCGGTGTAGATATTTCCATGTTCATACAGATGGCGGTGAAGATATTTCCATGTTCATACAGATGGCGGTGTAGATATTTCCATGTTCATACACATGGCGGTGTTGATATTTCCATGTTCGTAGAGATGGCGGTGTAGATATTTCCATGTTCATACAAATGGCGGTGTAGATATTTCCATGTTCATAGAGATGGCGGTATAGATATTTCCATGTTTGTACAGATAGCAGTGTAGTTATTTCCATGTTTATAGAGATAGCAGTGTAGATATTTCCATTGATATACAGATAGCTGTGTAGATATTTGCATGTTCATATAGATAGCAGTGTAGATATTTCCATGCTCATACAGATAGCGGTGTAGATATTTCCATGTTCATACAGATAGCGGTGCAGATATTTCCATGTTCATACAGATAGCGGTGTAGATATTTCCAATTTCATACAGATAGCAGTGTAGATATTTCCATGTTCATACAGATAACGGTGTAGATATTTCCATGTTCATACAGATGGCGGTGTAGATATTTCCATGTTTATGCAGATAGCGGTATAGATATTTCCATGTTTATACAGATGGTGGTGTAGGTATTTCCATGTTTATACAGATGGCGGTCTAGATATTTGCATGTTTATAGAGATAGTGGTGAATTTATAGCCAAGTTTATAGGGACAGCGTTGCAGATATTTCCATGTTTATACAGATAGCGGTGAAGATATTTCCATGTTTATACAGATAGCGGTGTAGATAGTTCCATTTTTATACAGATAACAGTGTAGATATTTCCATGTTTATAGAGATAGTGGTGTAGATAATTTCAATTTTATACAGATAGCAGTGTAGATATTTCCAAGTTCATACAGATAGCGGTGTAGATATTTCCACGTTTATAGAGATGGCGGTGTAGATATTTCCATGTTCATACAGACGTTGGTGTAGATATTTCCATGTTTATAGAGATGGCGGTGTAGATATTTCCATGTTTGCACAGATGGCGGTGTAGATATTTCCATGTTTACACAGATCGCGGTGTAGACATTTCCATGTTTACGCCAATAGCGGTGTGGATATTTCCATGTTTATGCAGATAGCGGTGTAGATATTTCCATGTTTATACAGATAGCAGTGCGGATATTTCCATGTTTATACAGATAGTTGGGCAGATATTTCCATGTTTAAACAGATAGCGGTGTAGATATTTCCATCTTAATACAGATGGCGGTGTAAATATGTCCATGTTCGTACAGATGGCGGTGTAGATATTTCCATGTTCATACAGATGGCGGTGTAGATATTTCGAAGTTTATAGAGATAGCGCTGTAGTTATTTCCATATTTATAGAGAAATCTGTGTAGATATTTCCATATTCATAGAGATGGCGGTGTAGATATTTCCATGTTTATACAGATAGCAGTGTAGATATTTCCATGTTTATAGAGATAGCAGTGTAGATATTTCCATTGATATACAGATAGCTGTTTAGATATTTGCATGTTCATACAGATAGCGGTGTAGATATTTCCATGTTCATACAGATAGCACTGTAGATATTTCCATGTTCATACAGATAGCGGTGTAGACATTTCCATGTTCATACAGTTAGTGGTGTAGATATTTCCATGTTCATACAGATAGCGGTGTAGATACTTACATATTCATACAGATGGCGGTGTAGATATTTCCATGTTCGTATGGAGGGCAGTGTAGATATTTCCATGATCATACAGGTGGCGGTGTAGATATTTCCATGTTTATACTGATAGCATTGGAGTTATTTCCATGTTTATAGAGATAGCAGTGTAGATATTGCCACTGATATACAGATAGCTGTGTAGATATTTGCATGTTCATACAGATAGCGGTGTAGATATTTCCATGCTCGTACAGATAGCGGTGTAGATATTTCCATGTTCATACAGATAGCGGTGTAGATATTTCCATGTTCATGCAGATAACGGTGTAGATATTTCCATGTTCATACTGATAGAGGTGTAGATATTTCCTTGTTCATACAGTTAGCGTTGTAGATATTTCCTTGTTCATACAGATGGCGGTGTAGATATTTAAATGTTCATGCAGGTGGCGGTGTAGATATTTCCATGGTCGTACAGATGGCGGAGTAGATATTTCCATGTTCATCCAGATGCCGGTGTAGATATATCCATGTTCATACAGATGGCGGTGAAGATGTTTCCATGTTCATACAGATGGCAGTATAGATATTTCCATGTTCATACACATGGAGGTGTAGATATATCCATGTTCATAGAGATGGCGGTGTAGATATTTCCTTGTTCATACAAATGGCGGTGTAGATATTTCCATATTCATAGAGATGGCTGTGTAGATATTTCCATGTTTATACCGATAGCAGTGTAGTTATTTCCATGTTTATAGAGATAGCAGTGTAGATATTTCCATTGATATACAGATAGCTGTGTAGATATTTGCATGTTCATACAGATAGCCGTGTAGATATTTCCATGTTCATACTGATAGCGGTGTAGATATTTCCATGTTCATACAGATGGCGGTGTAGATATTTACATGTTCATACAGATAGCCGTGTAGATATTTCCATGTTCGTAGAGATGGCGGTGTAGATATTTCAATGTTCATAGAGATGGCGGTGTAGATATTTTCATGTTTATGCTGATAGCGGTATAGATATTTCCATGTTTATACAGATGGTGGTGTAGATATTTCCATCTTTATAGAGATGGCGGTGTAGGAATTTCCATGTTTATAGAGATACTGGTGTAGTTAATTCCAAGTTTATAGATACAGCATTGTAGATATTTCCATGTTTCTACAGATAGCGGTGAAGATATTTCCATGTTTATACAGATAGCGGTGTAGATATTTCCATGTTTATACAGACAGCGGTGTAGATATTTCCATATTTATAGAGATTGTGGTGTAGATAATTTCAATTTTATACAGATAGTAGTGTAGATATTTCCAAGTTCATACAGATAGCGGTGTAGATATTTCCACGTGTATAGAGATGGCGGTGTAGATATTTCCATGTTCATACAGATGGCGGTGTAGATATTTCCATGTTTTACAGATAGTGGTGTAGATATTTCCATGTTCATACAGATAGCGGTGTTGATATTTCCATGTTCATACAGTAAGCGGTGTAGATTTTTCCATGTTCATACAGATGGCGGTGTAGATATTTACGTGTTCATACAGATGGCGGTGTAGATATTTCCATGTTTGTACGGATGGCAGTCTAGTTATTTCCATATTCATACAGGTGGCGGTGTAGATATTTCCATGTTCATACAGATAGCAGTGTAGTTATTTCCATGTTCATAGAGAGAGCAGTGTAGACATTTCCACTGATATACAGATAGCTGTGTAGATACTTACATGTTCATACAGATGGCGGTGTAGATATTTCCATGTTCGTAGAGATGGCGGTGTAGATATTTCCATGTTCATACAAATGGCGGTGTAGATATTTCCATGTTCATAGAGATGGCAGTGTATATATTTCCATGTTTGTACAGATAGCAGTGTAGTTATTTCCATGTTTATAGAGATAGCAGTGTAGATATTTCCATTGATATACAGATAGCTGTGTAGATATTTACATGTTCATTCAGATGGCGGCATAGATATTTCCATGTTCATATGGATGGCAGTGTAGATATTTCCATGTTAGTACAGGTGGTGGTGTAGATATTTCCATGTTTATACAGATCGCAGTGTAGATATTTCCTTGTTTATAGAGATAGCAATGTAGATATTTCCATTGATATACATATAGCTGTGTAGATATTTGCATGTTCATACTGATACCGGTGTAGATATTTCCATGTTCGTACAGATAGCGGTGTAGATATTTCCATGTTCGTACAGATAGCGGTGTAGATATTTCCATGTTCATACAGATAACGGTGTAGATATTTCCATGTTCATACAGATAGCGCTGTAGATATTTCCATGTTCATTCAGTTAGTGGTGTAGATATTTCCATGTTCATACAGATGGCGGTGTAGATATTTACATGTTCATACAGATAGCGGTGTAGATATTCCCATGTTCGTAGCGATGGCGGTGTAGATATTTCCATGTTCAAAGAGATGGCGTTGTAGATATTTTCATGTTTATGCAGATAGCGGTATTGATATTTCCATGTTTATATAGATGGTGGTGTAGATATTTCCATGTTTATAGGGATGGCCGTCTAGATATTTCCATGTTTATAGAGATACTGGTGTAGTTATTTCCAAGTTTATAGAGACAGCATTGTAGATATTTCCATGTTTATACAGATAGCGGTGAAGATATTTCCATGTTTATACAGATAGCGGTGTAGATATTTCCATGTTTATACAGATAGCGGTGTAGATATTTCCATGTTTATAGAGATAGTGGTGTAGGTAATTTCAATTTTATACAGATAGCAGTGTAGATATTTCCAAGTTCATACAGATGGCGGCGTAGATATTTCCATGTTTTTAGAGTTGGCGGTGTAGATATTTTCAGGTTTACACAGATGGCGGAGAAGATATTTCCATGTTTACACAGATAGCAGTGTAGACATTTCCATGTTTACTCAGATAGCGGTGTGGATATTTCCATGTTTATTCAGATAGCGGTGTAGATATTTCCATGTTTATACAGATAGCGGTGCGGATATTTCCATGTTTATACAGATAGTTGGCAGATATTTCCATGTTTATACAGATAGCGGTGTAGATATTTCCCTCTTATTACAGATGGCGGTGTAGATGTGTCCATGTTCGTACAGATGGCGGTGTAGATATTTCCATGTTCATACAGATGGCGGTGTAGATATTTCGAAGTTTATAGAGATAGCGCTGTAGTTATTTCCATATTTATAGAGAAATCTCTGTAGATATTTCCATGTATATGCAGATAGCTGTGTAGATATTTCCATGTTCATGCAGATAGCGGTGTAGATATTTCCATGTTCATCCAGATGCCCATGCAGATATATCCATGTTCATACAGATGGCGGTGAAGATATTTCCATGTTCATACACATGGCGGTGTAGATATTTCCATGTTCATACACATGGCGGTGTAGATATTTCCATGTTCGTAGAGATGGCGGTGTAGATATTTCCATGTTCATACAAATGGCGGTGTAGATATTTCCATGTTCATAGAGATGGCGGTATAGATATTTCCATGTTTGTACAGATAGCAGTGTAGTTATTTCCATGTTTATAGAGATAGCAGTGTAGATATTTCCATTGATATACAGATAGCTGTGTAGATATTTGCATGTTCATACAGATAGCGGTGTAGATATTTCCATGCTCATACAGATAGCGGTGTAGATATTTCCATGTTCATACAGATAGCGGTGCAGATATTTCCATGTTCATACAGATAGCGGTATAGATATTTCCATGTTCATACAGATAGCGGTGTAGATATTTCCATGTTCATACAGTTAGCGGTGTAGATATTTCCATGTTCATACAGATGGCGGTGTAGATATTTACATGTTCATACAGATGGCAGTGTAGATATTTCCATGTTCGCACGGATGGCATTGTAGATATTTCCATGTTCATACAGGTGGCGGTGTAGTTATTTCCATGTTTATACAGATAGCAGTGTAGTTATTTCCATGTTTATAGAGATAGCAGTGTAGATATTTCCATTGATATACAGATAGCTGTGTAGATATTTGCATGTACATACAGATAGCGGTGTAGATATTTCCATGTTCGTACAGATAGCGGTGTAGATATTTCCATGTTCATACAGATAGCGGTGTAGATATTTCCATGTTCATACAGATAACGGTGTAGATAGTTCCATGTTCATACAGATAGCCTTGTAGATATTTCCATGTTCATACAGATGGCGGTGTAGATATTTACATGTTCATACAGATGGCGGTGTTGATATTTCCATGTTCGTACAGATGGCGGTGTAGATATTTCCATGTCCATAGAGATGGCGGTGTAGATATTTCCATGTTTATGCAGATTGCGGTATAGGTATTTCCATGTTCATACAGATGGCGGTGTAGATATTTCCATGTTTTTAGAGATGGCGGTGTAGATATTTTAACGTTTATACAGATGGCAGTGGAGATATTTCCATGTTTACACAGATAGTGGTGCAGACATTTCCATGTTTACACAGATAGCGGTGTGGATATTTCCATGTTTATGCAGATAGCGGTGTAGATATTTCCATGTTTATACAGATAGCGGTGCGGATATTTCCATGTTTATACAGATAGTTGGGCAGATATTTCCATGTTTATACAGATAGCGGTGTAGATATTTCCATCTTAATACAGATGGCGGTGTAGATATGTCCATGTTCGTACAGATGGCGGTGTAGATATTTCCATGTTCATACAGATGGCGGTGTAGATATTTCGAAGTTTATAGAGATAGCGCTGTAGTTATTTCCATATTTATAGAGAAATCTCTGTAGATATTTCCATGTATATGTAGATTGCTGTGTAGATATTTCCTTTTTCATGCAGATAGCGTTGTAGATATTTCCATGTTCATCCAGATGCCGGTGTAGATATATCCATGTTCAAACAGATGGCGGTGAAGATATTTCCATGTTCATACAGATGGCGGTGTAGATATTTCCATGTTCATACACATGGTGGTGTAGATATTTCCACGTTCATAGAGATGGCGTTGTAGAAATTTCCATGTTCATACAAATAGCGGTGTAGATATTTCCATGTTCATAGAGATGGCGGTGTAGATATTTTCATGTTTATGCTGATAGCGGTATAGATATTTCCATGTTTATACAGATGGTGGTGTAGATATTTCCATCTTTATAGAGATGGCGGTGTAGGAATTTCCATGTTTATAGAGATACTGTTTTAGTTAATTCCAAGTTTATAGATACAGCATTGTAGATATTTCCATGTTTCTACAGATAGCGGTGAAGATATTTCCATGTTTATACAGATAGCGGTGTAGATATTTCCATGTTTATACAGACAGCGGTGTAGATATTTCCATATTTATAGAGATTGTGGTGTAGATAATTTCAATTTTATACAGATAGTAGTGTAGATATTTCCAAGTTCATACAGATAGCGGTGTAGATATTTCCACGTGTATAGAGATGGCGGTGTAGATATTTCCATGTTCATACAGATGGCGGTGTAGATATTTCCATGTTTTACAGATAGTGGTGTAGATATTTCCATGTTCATACAGATAGCGGTGTTGATATTTCCATGTTCATACAGTAAGCGGTGTAGATTTTTCCATGTTCATACAGATGGCGGTGTAGATATTTACGTGTTCATACAGATGGCGGTGTAGATATTTCCATGTTTGTACGGATGGCAGTCTAGTTATTTCCATATTCATACAGGTGGCGGTGTAGATATTTCCATGTTCATACAGATAGCAGTGTAGTTATTTCCATGTTCATAGAGAGAGCAGTGTAGACATTTCCACTGATATACAGATAGCTGTGTAGATACTTACATGTTCATACAGATGGCGGTGTAGATATTTCCATGTTCGTAGAGATGGCGGTGTAGATATTTCCATGTTCATACAAATGGCGGTGTAGATATTTCCATGTTCATAGAGATGGCGGTGTATATATTTCCATGTTTGTACAGATAGCAGTGTAGTTATTTCCATGTTTATAGAGATAGCAGTGTAGATATTTCCATTGATATACAGATAGCTGTGTAGATATTTACATGTTCATACAGATGGCGGCATAGATATTTCCATGTTCATATGGATGGCAGTGTAGATATTTCCATGTTAGTACAGGTGGTGGTGTAGATATTTCCATGTTTATACAGATCGCAGTGTAGATATTTCCTTGTTTATAGAGATAGCAATGTAGATATTTCCATTGATATACATATAGCTGTGTAGATATTTGCATGTTCATACTGATACCGGTGTAGATATTTCCATGTTCGTACAGATAGCGGTGTAGATATTTCCATGTTCGTACAGATAGCGGTGTAGATATTTCCATGTTCATACAGATAACGGTGTAGATATTTCCATGTTCATACAGATAGCGCTGTAGATATTTCCATGTTCATTCAGTTAGCGGTGTAGATATTTCCATGTTCATACAGATGGCGGTGTAGATATTTACATGTTCATACAGATAGCGGTGTAGATATTCCCATGTTCGTAGCGATGGCGGTGTAGATATTTCCATGTTCAAAGAGATGGCGTTGTAGATATTTTCATGTTTATGCAGATAGCGGTATTGATATTTCCATGTTTATATAGATGGTGGTGTAGATATTTCCATGTTTATAGGGATGGCGGTCTAGATATTTCCATGTTTATAGAGATACTGGTGTAGTTATTTCCAAGTTTATGGAGACAGCATTGTAGATATTTCCATGTTTATACAGATAGCGGTGAAGATATTTCCATGTTTATACAGATAGCGGTGTAGATATTTCCATGTTTATACAGATAGCGGTGTAGATATTTCCATGTTTATAGAGATAGTGGTGTAGGTAATTTCAATTTTATACAGATAGCAGTGTAGATATTTCCAAGTTCATACAGATGGCGGCGTAGATATTTCCATGTTTTTAGAGATGGCGGTGTAGATATTTTCAGGTTTACACAGATGGCGGAGAAGATATTTCCATGTTTACACAGATAGCAGTGTAGACATTTCCATGTTTACTCAGATAGCGGTGTGGATATTTCCATGTTTATTCAGATAGCGGTGTAGATATTTCCATGTTTATACAGATAGCGGTGCGGATATTTCCATGTTTATACAGATAGTTGGCAGATATTTCCATGTTTATACAGATAGCGGTGTAGATATTTCCCTCTTATTACAGATGGCGGTGTAGATGTGTCCATGTTCGTACAGATGGCGGTGTAGATATTTCCATGTTCATACAGATGGCGGTGTAGATATTTCGAAGTTTATAGAGATAGCGCTGTAGTTATTTCCATATTTATAGAGAAATCTCTGTAGATATTTCCATGTATATGCAGATAGCTGTGTAGATATTTCCATGTTCATGCAGATAGCGGTGTAGATATTTCCATGTTCATCCAGATGCCCATGCAGATATATCCATGTTCATACAGATGGCGGTGAAGATATTTCCATGTTCATACACATGGCGGTGTAGATATTTCCATGTTCATACACATGGCGGTGTAGATATTTCCATGTTCGTAGAGATGGCGGTGTAGATATTTCCATGTTCATACAAATGGCGGTGTAGATATTTCCATGTTCATAGAGATGGCGGTATAGATATTTCCATGTTTGTACAGATAGCAGTGTAGTTATTTCCATGTTTATAGAGATAGCAGTGTAGATATTTCCATTGATATACAGATAGCTGTGTAGATATTTGCATGTTCATACAGATAGCGGTGTAGATATTTCCATGCTCATACAGATAGCGGTGTAGATATTTCCATGTTCATACAGATAGCGGTGCAGATATTTCCATGTTCATACAGATAGCGGTATAGATATTTCCATGTTCATACAGATAGCGGTGTAGATATTTCCATGTTCATACAGTTAGCGGTGTAGATATTTCCATGTTCATACAGATGGCGGTGTAGATATTTACATGTTCATACAGATGGCAGTGTAGATATTTCCATGTTCGCACGGATGGCATTGTAGATATTTCCATGTTCATACAGGTGGCGGTGTAGTTATTTCCATGTTTATACAGATAGCAGTGTAGTTATTTCCATGTTTATAGAGATAGCAGTGTAGATATTTCCATTGATATACAGATAGCTGTGTAGATATTTGCATGTACATACAGATAGCGGTGTAGATATTTCCATGTTCGTACAGATAGCGGTGTAGATATTTCCATGTTCATACAGATAGCGGTGTAGATATTTCCAAGTTCATACAGATAACGGTGTAGATAGTTCCATGTTCATACAGATAGCCTTGTAGATATTTCCATGTTCATACAGATGGCGGTGTAGATATTTACATGTTCATACAGATGGCGGTGTTGATATTTCCATGTTCGTACAGATGGCGGTGTAGATATTTCCATGTCCATAGAGATGGCGGTGTAGATATTTCCATGTTTATGCAGATTGCGGTATAGGTATTTCCATGTTCATACAGATGGCGGTGTAGATATTTCCATGTTTTTAGAGATGGCGGTGTAGATATTTTAACGTTTATACAGATGGCAGTGGAGATATTTCCATGTTTACACAGATAGTGGTGCAGACATTTCCATGTTTACACAGATAGCGGTGTGGATATTTCCATGTTTATGCAGATAGCGGTGTAGATATTTCCATGTTTATACAGATAGCGGTGTAGATATTTCCATCTTAATACAGATGGCGGTGTAGATATGTCCATGTTCGTACAGATGGCGGTGTAGATATTTCCATGTTCATACAGATGGCGGTGTAGATATTTCGAAGTTTATAGAGATAGCGCTGTAGTTATTTCCATATTTATAGAGAAATCTCTGTAGATATTTCCATGTATATGTAGATTGCTGTGTAGATATTTCCTTTTTCATGCAGATAGCGTTGTAGATATTTCCATGTTCATCCAGATGCCGGTGTAGATATATCCATGTTCAAACAGATGGCGGTGAAGATATTTCCATGTTCATACAGATGGCGGTGTAGATATTTCCATGTTCATACACATGGTGGTGTAGATATTTCCACGTTCATAGAGATGGCGTTGTAGAAATTTCCATGTTCATACAAATAGCGGTGTAGATATTTCCATGTTCATAGAGATGGCGGTGTAGATATTTCATTGTTTGTACAGATAGCAGTGTAGTTATTTCCATGTTTATAGAGATAGCAGTGTAGATATTTCCATTGATATACAGGTAGCTGTGTAGATATTTGCATGTTCATACAGATAGTGGTGTAGATATTTCCCTGCTCATACAGATAGCAGTGTAGATATTTCCATGTTCATACAGATAGTGGTGCAGATATTTCCATTTTCATACAGATAGCGGTGTAGATATTTCCATGTTCATACAGATATCGGTGTAGATATTTCCATGTTCATACAGTTAGCGGTGTAGATATTTCCATGATCTTACAGATGGCGGTGTAGATATTTCCATGTTCATACAGGTGGCGGTGTAGATATTTCCATGTTTATACAGATAGCAGTGTAGTTATTTCCATGTTTATAGAGATAGCAGTGTAGATATTACCATTGATATACAGATAGCTGTGTAGATATTTGCATGTTCATACAGATAGCGGTGTAGATATTTCCATGTTCGTACAGATAGTGGTGTAGATATTTCCATGTTCCTACAGATAGCGGTGTAGATATTTCCATGTTCATACAGATAACGGTGCAGATATTTCCATGTTCATACAGATAGCCTTGTAGATATTTCCATGTTCATACGGTTAGCGGTGTAGATATTTCCATGTTCATACAGATGGCGGTGTAGATATTTACATGTTCATCCAGATGCCGGTGTAGATGTATCCATGTTCATACAGATGGCGTTGAAGATATTTCCATGTTCATACAGATGGCGGTGTAGATATTTCCATGTTCATACAAATGGTGGTGTAGATATTTCCATGTTCATGCAGATGGCGGTGTAGCTATTTCCGTGTTCATACAAATGGCGGTGTAGATGTTTCCATGTTCATAGAGATGGAGGTGTAGATATTTCCATGTTTGTACAGATAGCAGTGTAGATATTTCCATGTTTATAGAGATAGCAGTGTAGATATATCCATTGATATACAGATAGCTGTGTAGATATTTGCATGTTCATACAGATAGCGGTGTAGATATTTCCATGTTCATACAGATAGCGGTGTAGATATTTCCATGTTCATAGAGATGGCGGTGTAGATATTTCCATGTTTGTACAGATAGCAGAGTAGTCATTTCCATGTTTATAGAGATAGCAGTGTAGATATTTCCATTGATATACAGATAGCTGTGTAGATATTTACATGTTCATACAGATGGCGGTGTAGATAATTCCATGTTCATACAGATGGCAGTGTAGATATTTCCGTGTTAGTACAGGTGGCTGTGTAGATATTTCCATGTTTATACAGATAGCAGTGTAGATATTTCCATGTTTATAGAGATAACAATGTAGATAGTTCCATTGATATACATATAGCTGTGTAGATATTTGCATGTTCATACTGATAGCGGTGTAGATATTTCCATGTTCGTACAGTTAGCGGTGTAGATATTTCCATGTTCATACAGATGGCGGTGTAGATATTTACATGTTCATACAGATAGCGGTGTAGATATTTCCATGTTCGTAGAGATGGCGGTGTAGATATTTCCATGTTCATAGAGATGGCGTTGAAGATATTTTCATGTTTATGCAGATAGCGGTATAGATATTTCCATGTTTATACAGATGGTGGTGTAGATATTTCCATCTTTATAGAGATGGCGGTGTAGATATTTCCATGTTTATAGAGATACTGGTGTAGTTATTTCCAAGTTTATAGATACAGCATTGTAGATATTTCCATGTTTATACAGATAGCGGTGAAGATATTTCCATGTTTATACAGATAGCGGTGTAGATATTTCCATGTTTATACAGACAGCGGTGTAGATATTTCCATGTTTATAGAGATTGTGGTGTAGATAATTTCAATTTTATACAGATAGTAGTGTATATATTTCCAAGTTCATACAGATAGCGGTGTAGATATTTCCACGTGTATAGAGATGGCGGTGTAGATATTTCCATGTTTTACAGATAGTTGTGTAGATATTTCCATGTTCATACAGATAGCGGTGTTGATATTTCCATGTTCATACAGTAAGCGGTGTAGATTTTTCCATGTTCATACAGATGGCGGTGTAGATATTTACATGTTCATACAGATGGCGGTGTAGATATTTCCATATTTGTACGGATGGCAGTGTAGTTATTTCCATGTTCATAGAGCAGTGTAGACATTTCCATTGATATACAGATAGCTGTGTAGATACTTACATGTTCATACAGATGGCGGTGTAGATATTTCCATGTTCGTAGAGATGGCGGTGTAGATATTTCCATGTTCATACAATTGGCGGTGTAGATATTTCCATGTTCATAGAGATGGCGGTGTATATATTTCCATGTTTGTACAGATAGCAGTGTAGTTATTTCCATGTTTATAGAGATAGCAGTGTAGATATTTCCATTGATATACACATAGCTGTGTAGATATTTACATGTTCATACAGATGGCGGCGTAGATATTTCCATGTTCATACAGATAACAGTTTAGATATTTCCATGTTCATACACATGGCGGTGTAGATATTTCCATGTTCGTAGAGATGGCGGTGTAGATATTTCCATGTTCATACAGATGGCGGTGTAGATATTTACATGTTCATACAGATGGCGGTGTAGATATTTCCATGTTCGTACAGATGGCTGTGTAGATATTTCCATGTCCATAGAGATGGCGGTGTAGATATTTCCATGTTTATGCAGATTGCGGTATAGGTATTTCCATGTTCATACAGATGGCGGTGTAGATATTTCCATGTTTTTAGAGATGGCGGTTTAGATATTTTCACGTTTACACAGATGGCAGTGGAGATATTTCCACGTTCACACAGATAGTTGTGCAGGCATTTCCATGTTTACACAGATAGCGGTGTAGATATTTCCATGTTTATACAGATAGCGGTGCGGATATTTCCATGTTTATACAGATAGTTGGGCAGATATTTCCATGTTTATACAGATAGCGGAGTAGAAATTTCCATCTTAATACAGATAGCGGTGTAGATATGTCCATGTTCGTACAGATGGCGGTGTAGATATTTCCATGTTCATACAGATGGCGGTGTAGATATTTCCATGTTCATCCAGATGCCGGTGTAAATATATCCATGTTTATACAGATGGCGGTGAAGATATTTCCATGTTCATACAGATGGCGGTGTAGATATTTCCATGTTCATACACATGGCGGTGTAGATATTTCCATGTTCGTAGAGATGGCGGTGTTGATATTTCCATGTTCATACAGATGGCGGTGTAGATATTTCCATGTTCATAGAGATGGCGGTGTAGATATTTCCATGTTTGTACAGATAGCAGTGTAGTCATTTCCATGTTTATAGAGATAGCAGTGTAGATATTTCCATTGATATACAGATAGCTGTGTAGATATTTACATGTTCATACAGATGGCGGTGT
Organism: Gorilla gorilla gorilla; assembly: GCF_029281585.2. Taxonomy (NCBI): domain Eukaryota; kingdom Metazoa; phylum Chordata; class Mammalia; order Primates; family Hominidae; genus Gorilla; species Gorilla gorilla. The sequence continues at coordinate 77,018,299 of NC_073244.2, forward strand.
AGATATTTCCATGTTCATACAGATGGCAGTGTAGATATTTCCGTTTTAGTACAGGTGGCTGTGTAGATATTTCCATGTTTATACAGATAGCAGTGTAGATATTTCCATGTTTATAGAGATAACAATGTAGATATTTCCATTGATATACATATAGCTGTGTAGATATTTGCATGTTCATACTGATAGCGGTTTAGATATTTCCATGTTCGTACAGATAGCGGTGTAGATATTTCCATGTTCATACAGATAGCTCTGTAGATATTTCCATGTTCATACAGATAACGGTTTAGATATTTCCCTGTTCATACAGATAGCGGTGTAGATATTTCCATTTTCATACAGTTAGCGGTGTAGATATTCCCATGTTCATACAGATGGCGGTGTAGATATTTACATGTTCATACAGATAGCGGTGTAGATATTTCCATGTTCGTAGAGATGGCGGTGTAGATATTTCCATGTTCATAGAGATGGCGGTGTAGATATTTTCATGTTTATGCAGATAGCGGTATAGATATTTCCATGTTTATACAGATGGTGGTGTAGATATTTCCATCTTTATAGAGATGGCGGTGTAGATATTTCCATGTTTATAGAGATACTGGTGTAGTTAATTCCAAGTTTATAAATACAGCATTGTAGATATTTCCATGTTTATACAGATAGCGGTGAAGATATTTCCATGTTTATACAGATAGCGGTGTAGATATTTCCATGTTTATACAGACAGCGGTGTAGATATTTCCATGTTTATGGAGATTGTGGTGTAGAAAATTTCAATTTTATACAGATAGTAGTGTATATATTTCCAAGTTCATACAGATAGCGGTGTAGATATTTCCACGTGTATAGAGATGGCGGTGTAGATATTTCCATGTTTTACAGATAGTTGTGTAGATATTTCCATGTTCATACAGATAGCGGTGTTGATATTTCCATGTTCATACAGTAAGCGGTGTAGATTTTTCCATGTTCATACAGATGGCGGTGTAGATATTTACATGTTCATACAGATGGCGGTGTAGATATTTCCATGTTTGTACGGATGGCAGTGTAGTTATTTCCATCTTCATAGAGAGAGCAGTGTAGACATTTCCATTGATATACAGATAGCTGTGTAGATACTTACATGTTCATACAGATGGCGGTGTAGATATTTCCATGTTCGTAGAGATGGCGGTGTAGATATTTCCATGTTCATACAAATGGCGGTGTAGATATTTCCATGTTCATAGAGATGGCGGTGTATATATTTCCATGTTTGTACAGATAGCAGTGTAGTTATTTCCATGTTTATAGAGATAGCCGTGTAGATATTTCCACTGATATACAGATAGCTGTGTAGATATTTACATGTTCATACAGATGGCGGCGTAGATATTTCCATGTTCATACGGATGGCAGTGTAGATATTTCCATGTTAGTACAGGTGGCGGTGTAGATATTTCCATGTTTATACAGATCGCAGTGTAGTTATTTCCTTGTTTATAGAGATAGCAATGTAGATATTTCCATTGATATACATATAGCTGTGTAGATATTTGCATGTTCATACTGATAGCGGTGTAGATATTTCCATGTTCGTACAGATAGCGGTGTAGATATTTCCATGTTCATACAGTAAGCGGTGTAGATTTTTCCATGTTCATACAGATGGCGGTGTAGATATTTACATGTTCATACAGATGGCGGTGTAGATATTTCCATATTTGTACGGATGGCAGTGTAGTTATTTCCATGTTCATAGAGAGAGCAGTGTAGACATTTCCATTGATATACAGATAGCTGTGTAGATACTTACATGTTCATACAGATGGCGGTGTAGATATTTCCATGTTCGTAGAGATGGCGGTGTAGATATTTCCATGTTCATACAATTGGCGGTGTAGATATTTCCATGTTCATAGAGATGGCGGTGTATATATTTCCATGTTTGTACAGATAGCAGTGTAGTTATTTCCATGTTTATAGAGATAGCAGTGTAGATATTTCCATTGATATACACATAGCTGTGTAGATATTTACATGTTCATACAGATGGCGGCGTAGATATTTCCATGTTCATACAGATAACGGTTTAGATATTTCCATGTTCATACACATGGCGGTGTAAATATTTCCATGTTCGTAGAGATGGCGGTGTAGATATTTCCATGTTCATACAGATGGCGGTGTAGATATTTACATGTTCATACAGATGGCGGTGTAGATATTTCCATGTTCGTACAGATGGCTGTGTAGATATTTCCATGTCCATAGAGATGGCGGTGTAGATATTTCCATGTTTATGCAGATTGCGGTATAGGTATTTCCATGTTCATACAGATGGCGGTGTAGATATTTCCATGTTTTTAGAGATGGCGGTGTAGATATTTTCACGTTTACACAGATGGCAGTGGAGATATTTCCACGTTCACACAGATAGTTGTGCAGGCATTTCCATGTTTACACAGATAGCGGTGTAGATATTTCCATGTTTATACAGATAGCGGTGCGGATATTTCCATGTTTATACAGATAGTTGGGCAGATATTTCCATGTTTATACAGATAGCGGAGTAGATATTTCCATCTTAATACAGATGGCGGTGTAGATATGTCCATGTTCGTACAGATGGCGGTGTAGATATTTCCGTGTTCATACAGATGGCGGTGTAGATATTTCGAAGTTTATAGAGATAGCGCTGTAGTTATTTCCATATTTATAGAGAAATCTCTGTAGATATTTCCATGTTCATGCAGATAGCGGTGTAGATATTTCCATGTTCATCCAGATGCCGGTGTAAATATATCCATGTTTATACAGATGGCGGTGAAGATATTTCCATGTTCATACAGATGGCGGTGTAGATATTTCCATGTTCATACACATGGCGGTGTAGATATTTCCATGTTCGTAGAGATGGCGGTGTAGATATTTCCATGTTCATACAGATGGCGGTGTAGATATTTCCATGTTCATAGAGATGGCGGTGTAGATATTTCCATGTTTGTACAGATAGCAGTGTAGTCATTTCCATGTTTATAGAGATAGCAGTGTAGATATTTCCATTGATATACAGATAGCTGTGTAGATATTTACATGTTCATACAGATGGCGGTGTAGATATTTCCATGTTCATACAGATGGCAGTGTAGATATTTCCGTGTTAGTACAGGTGGCTGTGTAGATATTTCCACGTTTATACAGATAGCAGTGTAGATATTTCCATGTTTATAGAGATAACAATGTAGATATTTCCATTGATATACACATAGCTTTGTAGATATTTGCATGTTCATACTGATAGCGGTGTAGATATTTCCATGTTCGTACAGATAGCGGTGTAGATATTTCCATGTTCATACAGATAGCTCTGTAGATATTTCCATGTTCATACATATAACGGTGTAGATATTTCCAAGTTCATACAGATAGCGGTGTAGATATTTCCATGTTCATACAGTTAGCGGTGTAGATATTTCCATGTTCATACAGATGGCGGTGTAGATATTTACATGTTCATACAGATAGCGGTGAAGATATTCCCATGTTCGTAGAGATGGCGGTGTAGATATTTCCATGTTCATAGAGATGGCGGTGTAGATATTTTCATGTTTATGCAGATAGCGGTGTTGATATTTCCATGTTTATATAGATGGTGGTGTAGATATTTCCATGTTTATAGGGATGGCGGTCTAGATATTTCCATGTTTATAGAGATACTGGTGTAGTTATTTCCAAGTTTACAGAGACAGCATTGTAGATATTTCCATGTTTATACAGATAGCGGTGAAGATATTTCCATGTTTATACAGATAGTGGTGTAGATATTTCCATGTTTATACAGATAGCGGTGTAGATATTTCCATGTTTATAGAGATAGTGGTGTACATAATTTCAATTTTATACAGATAGCAGTGTAGATATTTCCAAGTTCATACAGATTGCGGTGTAGATATTTCCACGTTTATAGAGATGGCGGTGTAGATATTTCCATGTTCATACAGATGGCGGTGTAGATATTTCCCTGTTTTTAGAGATGGCGGTGTAGATATTTTCATGTTTACACAGATGGCGGAGAAGATATTTCCATGTTCATACAGATGGCGGTGTAGATATTTCCATGTTCATAGAGATGGCGGTGTAGATATTTCCATGTTTGTACAGATAGCAGTGTAGTCATTTCCATGTTTATAGAGATAGCAGTGTAGATATTTCCATTGATATACAGATAGCTGTGTAGATACTTACATGTTCATACAGATGGCGGTGTAGATATTTCCATGTTCATACAAATGGCGGTGTAGATATTTCCATGTTCATACAGATGGCTGTGTAGCTATTTCCGTGTTCATACAAATGGCGGTGTAGATATTTCCATGTTCATAGAGATGGAGGTGTAGATATTTCCATGTTTGTACAGATAGCAGTGTAGCTATTTCCATGTTTATAGAGATAGCAGTGTAGATATATGCATTGATATACAGATAGCTGTGTAGATATTTGCATGTTCATACAGATAGCGGTGTAGATATTTCCATGCTCATACAGATAGCGGTGTAGATATTTCCATGTTCATACAGATAGCGGTGCAGATATTTCCATGTTCATACAGATAGCGGTATAGATATTTCAATGTTCATACAGATAGCGTTGTAGATATTTCCATGTTTATGCAGTTAGCGGTGTAGATATTTCCATGTTCATACAGATGGCGGTGTAGATATTTACATGTTCATACAGATGGCGGTGTAGATATTTCCATGTTCGCACGGATGGCAGTGTAGATATTTCCATGTTCATACAGGTGGCGGTGTAGTTATTTCTATGTTTATGCAGATAGCAGTGTAGTTATTTCCATGTTTATAGAGATAGCAGTGTAGCTATTTCCATTGATATACAGATGGCTGTGTAGATATTTGCATGTTCATACAGATAGCGCTGTAGATATTTCCATGTTCGTACAGATAGCGGTGTAGATATTTCCATGTTCATACAGATAGCGGTGTAGATATTTCCATGTTCATACAGATAACGATGTAGATAGTTCCATGTTCATACAGATAGCCTTGTAGATATTTCCATGTTCATACAGTGAGCGGTGTAGATATTTCCATGTTCATACAGATGGCGGTGTAGATATTTACATGTTCATACAGATGGCGGTGTAGATATTTCCATGTTCGTACAGATGGCGGTGTAGATATTTCCATGTCCATAGAGATGGCGGTGTAGATATTTCCATGTTTATGCAGATTGCGGTATAGGTATTTCCATGTTCATACAGATGGCGGTGTAGATATTTCCATGTTTTTAGAGATGGCGGTGTAGATATTTTCACGTTTACACAGATGGCAGTGGAGATATTTCCATGTTCACACAGATAGTGGTGCAGGCATTTCCATGTTTACACAGATAGCGGTGTAGATATTTCCATGTTTATACAGATAGCGGTTCGGATATTTCCATGTTTATACAGATAGATGGGCAGGTATTTCCATGTTTATACAGACAGCAGTGTAGATATTTCCATCTTAATACAGATGGCGGTGTAGAAATGTCCATGTTTGTACAGATGGCGGTGTAGATATTTTCATGTTCATACAGATGGTGGTGTAGATATTTCGAAGTTTATAGAGATAGCGCTGTAGTTATTTCCTTATTTATAGAGAAATCTTTGTAGATATTTCCATGTATATGCAGATAGCAGTGTAGATATTTCCATGTTCATGCAGATAGCGGTGTAGATATTTCCATGTTCATCCAGATGCCGGTGTAGATATATCCATGTTCATAGAGATGGCGGTGAAGATATTTCCATGTTCATACAGATGGCGGTGTAGATATTTCCATGTTCATACAAATGGCGGTGTAGATATTTCCATGTTCATAGAGATGGCGGTGTAGATATTACCATGTACATACAAATGGCGGTGTAGATATTTCCATGTTCATAGAGATGGTGGTGTAGATATTTCCATGTTTATGCAGATAGCGGTATAGATATTTCCATGTTTATACAGATGGTGGTGTAGATATTTCCGTGTTTATAGAGATTGCGGTCTAGATATTTCCATGTTTACAGAGATAGTGGTGTAGTTATTTCCAAGTTTATAGAGAAGCGTTGTAGATATTTCCATGTTTATGCAGATAGCGGTGAAGATATTTCCATGTTTATACAGATAGCGGTGTAGATATTTCCATGTTTATACAGATAGCAGTGTAGATATTTCCATGTTTATAGTGATAGTGGTGTAGATAATTTCAATTTTATACCGAGAGCAGTGTAGATATTTCCAAGTTCATACAGATAGCGATGTAGATATTTCCAAGTTTATAGAGATGGAGGTGTAGATGTTTCCATGTTCATACTGATGGCGGTGTAGATATTTCCATGTTTATAGAGATGGCGGTGTAGATATTTTCATGTTTACACAGATGGCGGTGTAGATATTTCCATGTTTACACAGATAGCGTTGTAGACATTTCCATGTTTACACAGATAGCGGTGTGGATATTTCCATGTTTATGCAGATAGCGTTGTAGATATTTCCATGTTTATACAGATAGCGATGCGGATATTTCCATGTTTATACAGATATTTGGGCAGATATTTCCATGTTTATACAGATAGCGGTGTAGATATTTCCATCTTAATACAGATGGCGGTGTAGATATGTCCATGTCCGTACAGATGGCGGTGTAGATAGTTCCATGTTCATACAGATGGCGGTGTAGATATTTCGAAGTTTATAGAGATAGCGCTGTAGTTATTTCCATATTTATAGAGAAATCTGTAGATATTTCCATGTATATGCAGATAACTGTGTAGATATTTCCATGTTCATGCAGATAGCGGTGTAGATATTTCCATGTTCATCTAGATGCTGGTGTAGATATATCCATGTTCATACAGATGACGGTGAAGATATTTCCATGTTCATACAGATGGCGGTGTAGATATTTCCATGTTCATACAAATGGCGGTGTCGATATTTCCATGTTCATACAGATGGCGGTGTAGATATTTCCGTGTTCATACAAATAGCGGTGTAGATATTTCCATGTTCACAGAGATGGCGGTGTAGATATTTCCGTGTTTATACAGATAGCAATGTAGATATTTCCATGTTTATAGAGATAGCGGTGTAGATATTTCCATTGATTTACAGATAGCTGTGTAGATATTTGCATGTTCATACAGATAGCGGTGTAGATATTTCCGTGTTCATACAGATAGCGGTGTAGATATTCCATGTTCATACAGATAGCGGTGTAGATATTTCCATGTTTTACAGATAGCGGTGTAGATATTTCCATGTTCATACAGATAGCGGTGTAGATATTTCCATCTTCATACAGTTAGCGGTGTAGATATTTCCATGTTCATACAGACGGCGGTGTAGACATTTACATGTTCATACAGAGGGCGGTGTAGATATTTCCATGTTCGTACGGATGGCAGTGTAGATATTCCCATGTTCATACAGGTGGCGGTGTAGATATTTCCAAGTTCATACAGATAGCAGTGTAGTTATTTCCATGTTTATAGAGATAGCAATGTACATATTTCCATTCATATACATATAGCTGTATAGATATTTGCATGTTCATACAGATAGTGGTGTAGATATTTCCATGTTCGTAGAGATAGCGGTGTAGATATTTCCATGTTCTTACAGATAGCGGTGTAGATATTTCCATGTTCATACAGATAACGGTGTAGATATTTATATGTTCATGCAGATGGTGGTGTAGATATTTCCATGTTCATACAGTTAGCGGTGTAGATATTTCCATGTTCATACAGATGGCGGTGTAGATATTTACATGTTAATACAGATGGCGGTGTAGATATTTCCATGTTCGTACAGATGGCGGTGTAGATATTTCCATGCTCATAGAGATGGCGGTGTAGATATTTCCATGTTTATGCAGATAGTGGTATAGATATTTCCATGTTTATACAGATGGTGGTGTAGATGTTTACATGTTTATAGAGATTGCTGTCTAGATATTTCCATGTTTATAGAGATAGTGTTGTAGTTATTTCCAAGTTTATAGAGACAGCATTGTAGATATTTCCATGTTTATACAGATAGCGGTGAAGATATTTCCATGTTTATATAGAGAGCGGTGTAGATATTTCCATGTTTATACAGAGAGCAGTGTAGATATTTCCATGTTTATAGAGATAGTGGTGTAGATAATTTCAATTTTATACAGATAGCAGTGTAGATATTTGCAAGTTCATACAGATAGCCGTGTAGATATTTCCACGTTTATACAGATGGCGGTGTAGATATTTCCATGTTCATGCAGATGGCGGTGTAGATATTTCCATGTTTTTAGAGATGGCGGTGTAGATATTTTCACGTTTACATAGATGGCGTTGGAGATATTTCCATGTTTACACAGATAGCGGTGTAGACATTTCCATGTTTACACAAATAGCGGTGTGGATATTTCCATGTTTATGCAGATAGCGGTGTAGATATTTCCATGTTTAAACAGATAGCGGTGCGGATATTTCCATGTTTATACAGATAGTTGGGCAGATATTTCCATGTTTATACAGATAGCGGTGTAGATATTTCCATCTTAATACAGATGGCGGTGTAGATATGTCCATGTTTGTACAGATGGCGGTGTAGATATTTCCATGTTCATACAGATAGCGGTGTAGATATTTCAAAGTTTATAGAGATAGCGTTGTAGTTATTTCCATATTTATAGAGAAATCTCTGTAGATATTTCCATGTATATGCAGATAGCAGTGTAGATATTTCCATGTTCATGCAGATAGCGGTGTAGATATTTCCATGTTCATCCAGATGCCAGTGTAGATATATCCATGTTCATACAGATGGCGGTGAAGATATTTCCATGTTCATACAGATGGCGGTGTAGGTATTTCCATGTTCATACAAATGGCGGTCTTGATATTTCCATGTTCATAGAGATGGCGGTGTAGATATTTCCGTGTTCATACAAATGGCGGAGTAGATATTTCCATGTTCATAGAGATGGCGGTGTAGATATTTCCATGTTTATACAGATAGCAATGTAGATATTTCCATGTTTATAGAGATAGCAGTGTAGATACTTCCATTGATATACAGATAGCTGTGTAGATATTTGCATGTTCATACAGATAGCGGTGCAGATATTTCCATGTTCATACAGATAGCGGTGTAGATATTTCCATGTTCATACACATTGCGGTGTACATATTTCCATGTTTTACAGATAACGGTGTAGATATTTCCATGTTCATACAGATAACGGTGTTGATATTTCCATGTTCATACAGATGACGGTGTAGATATTTACATGTTCATACAGATGGCGGTTTAGATATTTCCATGTTCGTACGGATGGCAGTGTAGATATTTCCATGTTCATACAGGTGGCGGAGTAGATATTTCCATGTTCATACAGATAGCAGTATAGTTATTTCCATGGTTATAGAGATAGCAATGTAGATATTTCCATTGATATACATATAGCTGTGTAGATATTTGCATGTTCATACATATAGCGGTGTAGATATTTCCATGTTCGTACAGATAGCGGTGTAGATATTTCCATGTTCATACAGATAGCGGTGTAGATATTTCCATGTTCATACAGATAGCGGTGTAGATATTTCCATGTTCATACAGATGACGGTGTAGTTATTTACATGTTCATACAGATGGCGGTATAGATATTTCCATGTTCGTACGGATGGCAGTGTAGATATTTCCATGTTCATACAGGTGGCGGAGTAGATATTTCCATGTTCATACAGATAGCAGTGTAGTTATTTCCATGGTTATAGAGATAGCAATGTAGATATTTCCATTGATATACATATAGCTGTGTAGATATTTGCATGTTCATACAGATAGCGGTGTAGATATTTCCATGTTCATACAGATAACGGTGTAGATATTACCATGTTCATACAGATAGCGGTGTAGATATTTCCATGATTATACAGTTAGCGGTGTAGATATTTCCATGTTCATACAGATGGCGGTGTAGATATTTCCATGTTCCTACAGATGGCGGTGTAGATATTTCCATGTTCTTAGAGATGGCGGTGTAGAAATTTCCATGTTTATTCAGATAGCGGTGTAGATATTTCCTTGTTTATAGAGATGGTGGTGTAGGTATTTCCATGTTTACAGAGATGGAGGTGCAGATATTTCCATCTTTATAGAGATAGTGGTGTAGTTATCTCCAAGTTTATAGAGACAGAGTTGTAGATATTTCCGTGTTTATACAGATAGCGGTGAAGTTATTTCCATTTTATACAGATAGCGGTGTAGATATTTCCATTTTTATACAGATAACAGTGTAGATATTTCCATGTATATAGAGATAGTGGTGTAGATAATTTCAATTTTATACAGGTAGCAGTGTAGATATTTCCAAGTTCATACAGATTGCGGTGTAGATATTTCCACGTTTATAGAGATGGCGTTGTAGATATTTCCATGTTCATACAGATGGCGGTGTAGATATTTCCATGTTTATAGAGATGGCGGTGTAGATATTTTCATGTTTACACAGATGGCGGTGTAGATATTTCCATGTTTACACAGATAGCGGTGTAGACATTTCCATGTTTACACAGATAGCGGTGAGAATATTTCCATGTTTATGCAGATGGGCAGATATTTCCATGTTTATACAGATAGCGGTGTAGATCTTTCCATCTTAATACAGATGGCGGTGTAGATATTTCCATGTTCGTACAGATAGCGGTGTAGATATTTCCATGTTCATACAGATGGCGGTGTAGATATTTCCATGCTCATACAGATAGCGGTGTAGATATTTCCATGTTCATACAGATAGCGGTGCAGATATTTCCATGTTCATACAGATAGCGGTATAGATATTTCCATGTTCATACAGATAGCGGTGTAGATATTTCCATGTTCATACAGTTTGCGGTGTAGATATTTCCATGTTCATACAGATGGTGGTGTAGATATTGACATGTTCATACAGATGGCGGTGTAGATATTTCCATGTTCGCACGGATGACAGTGTAGATATTTCCATGTTCATACAGGTGGCGGTGTAGTTATTTCCATGTTTATACAGATAGCAGAGTAGTTATTTCCATGTTTATAGAGATAGCAGTGTAGATATTTCCATTGATATACAGATAGCTGTGTAGATATTTGCATGTTCATACAGATAGCGGTGTAGATATTTCCATGTTCGTACAGATAGCGGTGTAGATATTTCCATGTTCATACAGATAGCGGTGTAGATATTTCCATGTTCATACAGATAACAGTGTACATAGTTCCATGTTCATACAGATAGCCTTGTAGATATTTCCATGTTCATACAGTGAGCGGTGTAGATATTTCCATGTTCATACAGATGGCGGTGTAGATATTTACATGTTCATACAGATGGCGGTGTAGATATTTCCATGTTCGTACAGATGGCGTTGTAGATATTTCCATGTCCATAGAGATGGCGGTGTAGATATTTCCATGTTTATGCAGATTGCGGTGTAGGTATTTACATGTTCATAGAGATGGCGGTGTAGATATTTCCATGTTCATACAGATAGTGGTGTAGATATTTCCATGTTCCTACTGATAGCGGTGTAGATATTTCCATATTTATACAGATAGCAGTATAGTTATTTCCATGTTCATAGAGAGAGCAGTGTAGACATTTCCATTGATATACAGATAGCTGTGTAGATACTTACATGTTCATACAGATGGCGGTGTAGATATTTCCATGTTCGTAGAGATGGCGGTGTAGATATTTCCATGTTCATACAAATGGCGGTGTAGATATTTCCATGTTCATAGAGATGGCGGTGTATATATTTCCATGTTTGTACAGATAGCAGTGTAGTTATTTCCATGTTTATAGAGATAGCAGTGTAGATATTTCCATTGATATACAGATAGCTGTGTAGATATTTACATGTTCATACAGATGGCGGCATAGATATTTCCATGTTCATACGGATGGCAGTGTAGATATTTCCATGTTAGTACCGGTGGCGGTGTAGATATTTCCATGTTTATACAGATCGCAGTGTAGTTATTTCCTTGTTTATAGAGATAGCAATGTAGATATTTCCATTGATATACTTATAGCTGTGTAGATATTTGCATGTTCATACTGATAGCGGTGTAGATATTTCCATGTTCGTACAGATAGCGGTGTAGATATTTCCATGTTCGTAGAGATAGCGGTGTAGATATTTCCATGTTCATACAGATAACGGTGTAGATATTTCCATGTTCGTACAGATAGCGCTGTAGATATTTCCATGTTCATTCAGTTAGCGGTGTGGATATTTCCATGTTCATACAGATGGCGGTGTAGATATTTACATGTTCATGCAGATAGCGGTGTAGATATTCCCATGTTCGTAGAGATGGCGGTGTAGATATTTCCATGTTCATAGAGATGGCGGTGTAGATATTTTCATGTTTATGCAGATAGCGGTATTGATATTTCCATGTTTATATAGATGGTGGTGTAGATATTTCCATGTTTATAGGGATGGCGGTCTAGATATTTCCATGTTTATAGAGATACTGGTGTAGTTATTTCCAAGTTTATAGAGACTGCATTGTAGATATTTCCATGTTTATACAGATAGCGGTGAAGATATTCCCATGTTTATACAGATAGCGGTGTAGATATTTCCATGATTATACAGATAGCGGTGTAGATATTTCCATGTTTATAGAGATAGTGGTGTAGATAATTTCAATTTTTTACAGATAGCAGTGTAGATATTTCCAAGTTCATACAGATTGCGGTGTAGATATTTCCACGTTTATAGAGATGGCAGTGTAGATATTTCCATGTTCATACAGATGGCGGCGTAGATATTTCCATGTTTTTAGAGATGGCGGTGTAGATATTTTCAGGTTTACACGGATGGCGGAGAAGATATTTCCATGTTTAAACAGATAGCAGTGTAGACATTTCCATGTTTACTCAGATAGCGGTGTGGATATTTCCATGTTTATGCAGATAGCGGTGTAGATATTTCCATGTTTCTACAGATAGCGGTGCGGATATTTCCATGTTTATACAGATAGTTGGGCAGATATTTCCATGTTTATACAGATAGCGGTGTAGATATTTCCCTCTTAATACAGATGGCGGTGTAGATGTGTCCATGTTCGTACAGATGGCGGTGTAGATATTTCCATGTTCATACAGATGGCGGTGTAGATATTTCGAAGTTTATAGAGATAGCGCTGTAGTTATTTCCATATTTATAGAGAAATCTCTGTAGATATTTCCATGTATATGCAGATAGCTGTGTAGATATTTCCATGTTCATGCAGATAGCGGTGTAGATATTTCCATGTTCATCCAGATGCCCGTGCAGATATATCCATGTTCATACAGATGGCGGTGAAGATATTTCCATGTTCATACACATGGCGGTGTAGATATTTCCATGTTCATACACATGGCGGTGTAGATACTTCCATGTTCGTAGAGATGGCGGTGTAGATATTTCCATGTTCATACAAATGGCGGTGTAGATATTTCCATGCTCATAGAGATGGCGGTAAAGATATTTCCATGTTTGTACAGATAGCAGTGTAGTTATTTCCATGTTTATAGAGATAGCAGTGTAGATATTTCCATTGATATACAGATAGCTGTGTAGATATTTGCATGTTCATACAGATAGCGGTGTAGATATTTCCATGCTCATACAGATAGCGGTGTAGATATTTCCATGTTCATACAGATAGCGGTGCAGATATTTCCATGTTCATACAGATAGCGGTATAGATATTTCCATGTTCATACAGATAGCGGTGTAGATATTTCCATGTTCATACAGTTAGCGGTGTAGATATTTCCATGTTCATACAGATGGCGGTGTAGATATTTACATGTTCATACAGATGGCAGTGTAGATATTTCCATGTTCGCACGGATGGCAGTGTAGATATTTCCATGTTCATACAGGTGGCGGTGTAGTTATTTCCATGTTTATACAGATAGCAGTATAGTTATTTCCATGTTTATAGAGATAGCAGTGTAGATATTTCCATTGATATGCAGATAGCTGTGTAGATATTTGCATGTTCATACAGATAGCGGTGTAGATATTTCCATGTTCGTACAGATAGCGGTGTAGATATTTCCATGTTCATACAGATAGCGGTGTAGATATTTCCATGTTCATACAGATAACGGTGTAGATAGTTCCATGTTCATACAGATAGCCTTGTAGATATTTCCATGTTCATACAGAGAGCGGTGTAGATATTTCCATGTTCATACAGATGGCGGTGTAGATATTTCCATGTTCGTACAGATAGCGGTGTTGATATTTCCATGTTCGTACAGATGGCGGTGTAGATATTTCCATGTCCATAGAGATGGCGTTGTAGATATTTCCATGTTTATGCAGATTGCGGTATAGGTATTTCCATGTTCATACAGATGGCGGTGTAGATATTTCCATGTTTTTAGAGATGGCGGTGTAGATATTTTAACGTTTATACAGATGGCAGTGGAGATATTTCCATGTTTACACAGATAGTGGTGCAGACATTTCCATGTTTACACAGATAGCGGTGTGGATATTTCCATGTTTATGTAGATAGCGGTGTAGATATTTCCATGTTTATACAGATAGCGGTGCGGATATTTCCATGTTTATACAGATAGTTGGGCAGATATTTCCATGTTTATACAGATAGCGGTGTAGATATTTCCATCTTAATACAGATGGCGGTGTAGATATGTCCATGTTCGTACAGATGGCGGTGTAGATATTTCCATGTTCATACAGATGGCGTTGTAGATATTTCGAAGTTTATAGAGATAGCGCTGTAGTTATTTCCATATTTATAGAGAAATCTCTGTAGATATTTCCATGTATATGTAGATAGCTGTGTAGATATTTCCATGTTCATGCAGATAGCGTTGTAGATATTTCCATGTTCATCCAGATTCCGGTGTAGATATATCCATGTTCAAACAGATGGCGGTGAAGATATTTCCATGTTCATACAGATGGCGGTGTAGATATTTCCATGTTCATACACATGGCGGTGTAGATATTTCCACGTTCATAGAGATGGCGTTGTAGATATTTCCATGTTCATACAAATAGCGGTGTAGATATTTCCATGTTCATAGAGATGGCGGTGTAGATATTTCATTGTTTGTACAGATACCAGTGTAGTTATTTCCATGTTTATAGAGATAGCAGTGTACATATTTCCATTGATATACAGGTAGCTGTGTAGATATTTGCATGTTCATACAGACAGTGGTGTAGATATTTCCCTGCTCATACAGATAGCGGTGTAGATATTTCCATGTTCATACAGATAGTGGTGCAGATATTTCCATTTTCATACAGATAGCGGTGTAGATATTTCCATGTTCATACAGATATCGGTGTAGATATTTCCGTGTTCATACAGTTAGCGGTGTAGATATTTCCATGTTCTTACAGATGGCGGTGTAGATATTTCCATGTTCATACAGGTGGCGGTGTAGATATTTCCATGTTTATACAGATAGCAGTGTAGTTATTTCCATGTTTATAAAGATAGCAGTGTAGATATTACCATTGATATACAGATAGCTGTGTAGATATTTGCATGTTCATACAGATAGCGGTGTAGATATTTCCATGTTCGTACAGATAGTGGTGTAGATATTTCCATGTTCCTACAGATAGCGGTGTAGATATTTCCATGTTCATACAGATAACGGTGTAGATATTTCCATGTTCATACAGATAGCCTTGTAGATATTTCCATGTTCATACGGTTAGCGGTGTAGATATATCCATGTTCATACAGATGGCGGTGTAGATATTTACATGTTCATCCAGATGCCGGTGTAGATATATCCATGTTCATACAGATGGCGTTGAAGATATTTCCATGTTCATACAAATGGCGGTGTAGATATTTCCATGTTCATACAGATGGCGGTGTAGCTATTTCCGTGTTCATACAAATGGCGGTGTAGATATTTCCATGTTCATAGAAATGGAGGTGTAGATATTTCCATGTTTGTACAGATAGCAGTGTAGATATTTCCATGTTTATAGAGATAGCAGTGTAGATATATCCATTGATATACAGATAGCTGTGTAGATATTTGCATGTTCATACAGATAGCGGTGTAGATATTTCCATGTTCATACAGATAGCGGTGCAGATATTTCCAAGTTCATACAGATAGCGGTATAGATATTTCCATGTTCATACAGATAGCGTTGTAGATATTTCCATGTTCATGCAGTTAACGGTGTAGATATTTCCATGTTCATACAGATGGCGGCGTAGATATTTACATGTTCATACAGATGGCGGTGTAGATATTTCCATGTTCGCACGGATGGCAGTGTAGATATTTCCATGTTCATACAGGTGGCGGTGTAGTTATTTCTATGTTTATACAGATAGCAGTGTAGTTATTTCCATGTTTATAGAGATAGCAGTTTAGCTATTTCCATTGATATACAGATGGCTGTGTAGATATTTGCATGTTCATACAGATAGCGCTGTAGATATTTCCATGTTCGTACAGATAGCGGTGTAGATATTTCCATGTTCATACAGGTAGCGGTGTAGATATTTCCATGTTCATACAGATAACGATGTAGATAGTTCCATGTTCATACAGATAGCCTTGTAGATATTTCCATGTTCATAAAGTGACCGGTGTAGATATTTCCATGTTCATACAAATGGCGGTGTAGATATTTACGTGTTCATACAGATGGCGGTGTAGATATTTCCATGATCGTACAGATGGCGGTGTAGATATTTCCATGTCCATAGAGATGGCGGTGTAGATATTTCTATGTTTATGCAGATTGCGGTATAGGTATTTCCATGTTCATACAGATGGCGGTGTAGATATTTCCATGTTTTTAGAGATGGCGGTGTAGATATTTTCACGTTTACACAGATGGCAGTGTAGATATTTCCATGTTCACACACATAGTGGTGCAGGCATTTCCATGTTTACACAGATAGCGGTGTAGATATTTCCATGTTTATACAGATAGCGGTGCGGATATTTCCATGTTTATACAGATAGTTGGGCAGATATTTCCATGTTTATACAGATAGCGGTGTAGATATTTCCATCTTAATACAGATGGCGGTGTAGATATGTCCATGTTCGTACAGATGGCGGTGTAGATATTTCCATGTTCATACAGATGGCGGTGTAGATATTTCGAAGTTTATAGAGATAGCGCTGTAGTTATTTCCATATTTATAGAGAAATCTCTGTAGATATTTCCATGTATATGCAGATAGCTGTGTAGATATTTCCATGTTCATGCAGATAGCGGTGTAGATATTTCCATGTTCATCCAGATGCCGGTGTAAATATATCCATGTTTATACAGATGGCGGTGAAGATATTTCCATGTTCATACAGATGGTGTTGTAGATATTTCCATGTTCATACACATGGCGGTGTAGATATTTCCATGTTCGTAGAGATGGCGGTGTAGATATTTCCATGTTCATACAGATGGCGGTGTAGATATTTCCATGTTCATAGAGATGGCGGTGTAGATATTTCCATGTTTGTACAGATAGCAGTGTAGTCATTTCCATGTTTATAGAGATAGCAGTGTAGATATTTCCATTGATATACAGATAGCTGTGTAGATATTTACTTGTTCATACAGATGGAGGTGTAGATATTTCCATGTTCATACAGATGGCAGTGTAGATATTTCCGTGTTAGTACAGGTGGCTGTGTAGATATTTCCATGTTTATACAGATAGCAGTGTAGATATTTCCATGTTTATAGAGATAACAATGTAGATATTTCCATTGATATACATATAGCTGTGTAGATATTTGCATGTTCATACTGATAGCGGTGTAGATATTTCCATGTTCGTACAGATAGCGGTGTAGATATTTCCATGTTCATACAGATAGCTCTGTAGATATTTCCATGTTCATACAGATAATGGTTTAGATATTTCCCTGTTCATACAGATAGCGGTGTAGATATTTCCATTTTCATACAGTTAGCGGTGTAGATATTTCCATGTTCATACAGATGGCGGTGTAGATATTTACATGTTCATACAGATAGCGGTGTAGATATTTCCATGTTCGTAGAGATGGCGGTGTAGATATTTCCATGTTCATAGAGATGGCGGTGTAGATATTTTCATGTTTATGCAGATAGCGGTATAGATATTTCCATGTTTATACAGATGGTGGTGTAGATATTTCCATCTTTATAGAGATGGCGGTGTAGATATTTCCATGTTTATAGAGATACTGGTGTAGTTAATTCCAAGTTTATAGATACAGCATTGTAGATATTTCCATGTTTATACAGATAGCGGTGAAGATATTTCCATGTTTATACAGATAGCGGTGTAGATATTTCCATGTTTATACAGACAGCGGTGTAGATATTTCCATGTTTATAGAGATTGTGGTGTAGATAATTTCAATTTTATACAGATAGTAGTGTATATATTTCCAAGTTCATACAGATAGCGGTGTAGATATTTCCACGTGTATAGAGATGGCGGTGTAGATATTTCCATGTTTTACAGATAGTTGTGTAGATATTTCCATGTTCATACAGATAGCGGTGTTGATATTTCCATGTTCATACAGTAAGCGGTGTAGATTTTTCCATGATCATGCAGATGGCGGTGTAGATATTTACATGTTCATACAGATTGCGGTGTAGATATTTCCATGTTTGTACGGATGGCAGTGTAGTTATTTCCATGTTCATAGAGATAGCAGTGTAGACATTTCCACTGATATACAGATAGCTGTTTAGATACTTACATGTTCATACAGATGGCGGTGTAGATATTTCCATGTTCGTAGAGATGGCGGTGTAGATATTTCCATGTTCATACAAATGGCGGTGTAGATATTTCCATGTTCATAGAGATGGCGGTGTATATATTTCCATGTTTGTACAGATAGCAGTGTAGTTATTTCCATGTTTATAGAGATAGCAGTGTAGATATTTCCATTGATATACAGATAGCTGTGTTGATATTTCCATGTTCATACAGATGGCGGCGTAGATATTTCCATGTTCATACGGATGGCAGTGTAGATATTTCCATGTTAGTACAGGTGGCGGTGTAGATATTTCCATGTTTATACAGATCGCAGTGTAGTTATTTCCTTGTTTATAGAGATACCAATGTAGATATTTCCATTGATATACATATAGCTGTGTAGATATTTGCATGTTCATACTGATAGCGGTGTAGATATTTCCATGTTCGTACAGATAGCGGTGTAGATATTTCCATGTTCATACAGATAGCGGTGTAGATATTTCCATGTTCATACAGATAACGGTGTAGATATTTCCAAGTTCATACAGATAGCGGTGTAGATATTTCCCTGTTCATACAGTTAGCGGTGTAGATATTTCCATGTTCATACAGATGGCGGTGTAGATATTTACATGTTCATACAGATAGCGGTGAAGATATTCCCATGTTCGTAGAGATGGCGGTGTAGATATTTCCATGTTCATAGAGATGGCGGTGTAGATATTTTCATGTTTATGCAGATAGCGGTATTGATATTTCCATGTTTATATAGATGGTGGTGTAGATATTTCCATGTTTATAGGGATGGCGGTCTAGATATTTCCATGTTTATAGAGATACTGGTGTAGTTATTTCCAAGTTTATAGAGACAGCATTGTAGATATTTCCATGTTTATACAGATAGCGGTGAAGATATTTCCATGTTTATACAGATAGCGGTTTAGATATTTCCATGTTTATAGAGATGGCGGTGTAGATATTTCCATGTTTGCACAGATGGCGGTGTAGATATTTCCATGTTTACACAGATCGCGGTGTAGACCTTTCCATGTTTACGCCGATAGCGGTGTGGATATTTCCATGTTTATGCAGATAGCGGTGTAGATATTTCAATGTTTATACAGATAGCAGTGCGGATATTTCCATGTTTATACAGATAGTTGGGCAGATATTTCCATGTTTAAACAGATAGCAGTGTAGATATTTCCATCTTAATACAGATGGCGGTGTAAATATGTCCATGTTCGTACAGATGGCGGTGTAGATATTTCCATGTTCATACAGATGGCAGTGTAGATATTTCGAAATTTATAGAGATAGCGCTGTAGTTATTTCCATATTTATAGAGAAATCTGTGTAGATATTTCCATGTTCATAGAGATGGCGGTGTAGATATTTCCATGTTTATACAGATAGCGGTGTAGATATTTCCATGTTCATACAGATAGCACTGTAGATATTTCCATGTTCATACAGATAGCGGTGTAGACATTTCCATGTTCATACAGTTAGTGGTGTAGATATTTCCATGTTCATACAGATGGCAGTGTAGATACTTACATATTCATACAGATGGCGGTGTAGATATTTCCATGTTCGTATGGAGGGCAGTGTAGATATTTCCATGATCATACAGGTGGCGGTGTAGATATTTCCATGTTTATACTGATAGCAGTGTAGTTATTTCCATGTTTATAGAGATAGCAGTGTAGATATTGCCACTGATATACAGATAGCTGTGTAGATATTTGCATGTTCATACAGATAGCGGTGTAGATATTTCCATGCTCGTACAGATAGCGGTGTAGATATTTCCATGTTCATACAGATAGCGGTGTAGATATTTCCATGTTCATGCAGATAACGGTGTAGATATTTCCATGTTCATACTGATAGCGGTGTAGATATTTCCATGTTCATACAGTTAGCGTTTTAGATATTTCCTTGTTCATACAGATGGCGGTGTAGATATTTAAATGTTCATGCAGGTGGCGGTGTAGATATTTCCATGGTCGTACAGATGGCGGAGTAGATATTTCCATGTTCATCCAGATGCCGGTGTAGATATATCCATGTTCATACAGATGGCGGTGAAGATATTTCCATGTTCATACAGATGGCAGTATAGATATTTCCATGTTCATACACATGGAGGTGTAGATATATCCATGTTCATAGAGATGGCGGTGTAGATATTTCCATGTTCATACAAATGGCGGTGTAGATATTTCCATATTCATAGAGATGGCTGTGTAGATATTTCCATGTTTATACCGATAGCAGTGTAGTTATTTCCGTGTTTATAGAGATAGCAGTGTAGATATTTCCATTGATATACAGATAGCTGTGTAGATATTTGCATGTTCATACAGATAGCGGTGTAGATATTTCCATGTTCCTACTGATAGCGGTGTAGATATTTCCATGTTCATACAGTTAGCAGTGTAGATATTTCCATGTTCATAGAGATGGCGGTGTAGATATTTACATGCTCATACAGATGGCGGTGTAGATATTTCCATGTTCATACAAATGGCGGTGTAGATATTTCCATGTTCATACAGATAGCAGTGTAGTTATTTCCATGTTTATAGAGATAGCAGTGTAGATATTTCCATTGATAGACAGATAGCTGTGTAGATATTTACATGTTCATACAGATGGCGGTGTAGATATTTCCATGTTCGTACGGATGGCAGTGTAGATATTTCCATGTTCGTACAGGTGGCGGTGTAGATATTTCCATGTTTATACAGATAGCAGTGTAGTTATTTCCATGTTTATAGAGATAGCAATGTAGATATTTCCATTGATATACATATAGCTGTGTAGATATTTGCATGTTCATACTGATAGCGGTGTAGATATTTCCATGTTCGTACAGATGGCGGTGTAGATATTTCCATGTTCATACAGTTAGCGGTGTAGATATTTCCATGTTCATACAGATGGCGGTGTAGATATTTCCATGTTCATACAGATGGCGGTGTAGATATTTACAGGTTCATACAGATGGCGGAGTAGATATTTCCATGTTCGTACGGATGGCAGTGTAGATATTTCCATGTTCATACAGGTGGCGGTGTAGATATTCCCATGTTTTTACAGATAGCTGTGTAGTTATTTCCATGTTTATAGAGATAGCAGTGTAGATATTTTCATTGATATACAGATAGCTGTATAGATATTTGCTTGTTCATACACATAGCGGTCTAGATATTTCCATGTTCATACAGATAGCGGTGTAGATATTTCCATGTTCATACACATAGCGGTGTAGATATTTCCATGTTCATACAGATAACGGTGTAGATATTTCCATGTTCATACAGATAGTGGTGTAGATATTTCCATGTTCACACAGGTAGCGGTGTAGATATTTCCATATTCATACAGTTAGCGGTGTAGATACATCCATGTTCATGCAGATAGCGGTGTAGATATTTCCAAGTTCATCCAGATGCCGGTGTAGATATATCCATGTTCATAGAGATGGCGGTGAAGATATTTCCATGTTCATACAGATGGCGGTGTAGATATTTCCATGTTCATACAAATGGCGGTGTAGATATTTCCATGTTCGTACAGATTGCGGTGTAGATATTTCCGTCTTCATACAAATGGCGGTGTAGATATTTCCATGTTCATAGAGATGGCGGTGTAGATATTTCCATGTTTATACAGATAGCAATGTATATATTTCCATGTTTATAGAGATGGCGGTGTAGATATTTCCATTGATATACAGATCGCTGTGTATATATTTGCATGTTCATACAGATAGCGGTGTAGATATTTTCATGTTCATACAGATACTGGTGTAGACATTTCCATGGTTCCTACAGATAGCGGTGTAGATATTTCCAAGTTTTACAGATAGTGGTGTAGATATTTCCATGTTCATGCAGATAGCGGTGAATATAATTCCATGTTCATACAGTTAGCGGTGTAGATATTTCCATGTTCATACACATGGCGGTGTAGATATTTCCATGTTCGTACGGATGGCAGTGTAGATATTTCCATGTTCGTACAGGTGGCGGTGTAGATATTTCCATGTTTATACAGATAGCAGAGTAGTTATTTCCATGTTTATAGAGATAGCAATGTAGATATTTCCATTGATATACATATAGCTGTGTAGATATTTGCATGTTCATACTGATAGCAGTGTAGATATTTCCATGTTCGTACAGATGGCGGTGTAGATATTTCCATGTTCATACAGATAGCGGTGTAGATATTTCCATGATCATACAGATAATGGTGTAGATATTTCCATGTTCATACAGATAGCGGTGTAGGTATTTCCATGTTCATACAGTTAGCGGTGTAGATATTTCCATGTTCATACAGATGGCGGTGTAGATATTTACATGTTCATACAGATGGCGGTGTAGGTATTTCCATGTTTGTACAGAGGGCGTTGTAGAGATTTCCATGTTCATAGAGATGGCGGTGTAGATATTTCCATGTTTATTCAGATAGCGGTATAGATATTTCCATGTTTATACAGGTGGTGGTGTAGACGTTTCCATGTTTATAGAGATGGCGCTCTAGATGTTTCCATGTTTAGAGATACTGGTGTAGTTATTTCCAAGTTTATAGAGACAGCGTTGTAGATATTTCCATGTTTATACAGATAGCGGTGAAGATATTTCCATTTTTATATAGATAGCGGTGTAGATATTTCCATGTTTATACAGATAGCGGTGTAGATATTTCCATGTTTATAGAGATAGTGGTGTAGATAATTTCAATTTTACACAGATAGCAGTGTAGATATTTCCAAGTTCATACAGATAGCAGTGTAGATATTTCCACGTTTATAGAGATGGCAGTGTAGATATTTCCATGTACATACAGATGGCGGTGTAGATATTTCCATGTTTATAGAGACGGCGGTGTAGATATTTTCATGTTTACACAGATGGCGGTGTAGATATTTCCATGTTTACAATGATAGCGGTGTGGATATTTCCATGTTTATGCAGATAGCGGTGTAGATATTTCCATGTTTATACAGATAGCAGTGCCGATATTTCCATGTTTATACAGATATTTGGGCAGATATTTCCATGTTTATACAGATAGCGGTGTAGATATTTCCATCTTAATACAGATGGCAGTGTAGGTATGTCCATGTTCATACAGAAGGCGGTGTAGATATTTCCATGTTCATACAGATGGTTGTGTAGATAT
The DNA here is from genome assembly GCF_029281585.2 of Gorilla gorilla gorilla. Lineage (NCBI taxonomy): Eukaryota > Metazoa > Chordata > Mammalia > Primates > Hominidae > Gorilla > Gorilla gorilla. The sequence goes on from NC_073244.2 coordinate 77,042,322, forward strand.
TTCGAAGTTTATAGGGATAGCGCTGTAGTAATTTCCATATTTATAGAGAAATCTGAGTAGATATTTCCATGTATATGCAGATAGCTGTGTAGATACTTCAATGTTCATGCAGATAGCGGTGTAGATAATTCCATGTTCATCCAGATGGCGTTGTAGATATTTACATGTTCATACAGATGGCGGTGTAGATATTTCCATGTTCGTACAGATGGCGGTGTAGATATTTCCATGTTCATACAGATGTTGGTGTATATATTTCCATGTTCATAGAGATGGCAGTCTAGATATTTCCATGTTTATACAGATAGCGGTGAAGATATTTCCATGTTTATACAGATAGCGGTGTAGATATTTCCATGTTTATACAGATAGCAGTGTAGATATTTCCATGTTTATAGAGATAGTGGTGTAGATAATTTCAATTTTATACCGAGAACAGTGTAGATATTTCCAAGTTCATACAGGTAGCGATGTAGATATTTCCACGTTTATAGAGATGGCGGTGTAGATATTTCCATGTTCAAACAGATGGCGGTGTAGATATTTCCATGTTCATACAAATGGCTGTGTAGGTATTTCCATATTCATAGAGAATGCGGTGTAGATATTTCCATGTTGATACAAATGGCGGTGTAGATATTTCCATGTTCATAGAGATGGCGGTGTAGATATTTCCTTGTTTATAAAGATAGCAGTGTAGTTATTTCCATGTTTATAGAGATAGCAGTGTAGATATTTCCATTGATATACACATAGCTGTGTAGATATTTGCATGTTCATACAGATAGCGGTGAAGTTATTTCCATGTTTATACAGATAGCGGTGTAGATATTTTCATGTTTATACAGATAACTGTGTAGATATTTCCATGTTTATAGAGATAGTGGTGTAGATAATTTCAATTTTATACAGATAGCAGTGTAGGTATTTCCAAGTTCATACAGATAGCGGTGTAGATATTTCCATGTTTATACAGATAGCGGTGTAGATATTTCCATCTTAATACAGATGGCAGTGTAGATATGTCCATGTACGTACAGATGGCGGTGTAGATATTTCCATGTTCATACACATGGCGGTGTAGATATTTCGAAGTTTATAGAGATAGCGCTGCAGTTATTTCCATATTTATAGAGAAATCTGTGTAGGTATTTCCATGTAAAGGCAGATAGCTGTGTAGATATTTCCATGTTCATGCAGATAGCCGTGTAGATATTTCCACGTTTATAGAGATGGCAGTGTAGTTATTTCCATGTTCATACAGATGGCGGTGTAGATATTTCCATGTTTATTGAGATGGCGGTGTAGATATTTTCATGTTTACACAGATGGCGGTGTAGATATTTCCATGTTTACAAAGATAGCGGTGTAGACATTTCAATGTTTACACAGATAGCGTTGTGGATATTTCCATGTTTATGCAGACAGCGGTGTAGATATTTCCATGTTTATACAGATAGCGGTGCGGATATTTCCATGTTTATACAGATAGTTGGGCAGATATTTCCATGTTTATACAGATAGCGGTTCGGATATTTCCATGTTTATACAGATAGATGGGCAGATATTTCCATGTTTATACAGACAGCAGTGTAGATATTTCCATCTTAATACACATGGCGGTGTAGATATGTCCATGTTCGTACAGATGGCGGTGTAGATATTTTCATGTTCATACAGATGGTGGTGTAGATATTTCGAAGTTTATGGAGATAGCGCTGTAGTTATTTCCATATTTATAGAGAAATCTTTGTAGATATTTCCATGTATATGCAGATAGCTGTGTAGATATTTCCATGTTCATGCAGATAGCGGTGTAGACATTTCCATGTTCATCCAGATGCCGGTGTAGATATATCCATGTTCATAGAGATGGCGGTGAAGATATTTCCATGTTCATACAGATGGCGGTGTAGATATTTCCATGTTCATACAAATGGCGGTGTAGATAGTTCCATGTTCATAGAGATGGCGGTGTAGATATTACCATGTTCATACAAATGGCGGTGTAGTTATTTCCATGTTCATAGAGATGGCGGTGTAGATATTTCCATGTTTATACAGATAGCAGTGTAGTTATTTCCATGTTTATAGAGATAGCAGTGTAGATATTTCCATTGATATACAGATAGCTGTGTAGATATTTGCATGTTCATACAGATAGCGGTGCAGATATTTCCATGTTCATACAGATAGCGGTGTAGATATTTCCATGTTCATACAGATAGCGGTGTAGATATTTCCATGTTCAAACAGATAGCGGTGTAGATATTTCCATGTTCATGCAGATAGCGGTGTAGATATTTCCATGTCCATACAGTTAACGGTGTAGATATTTCCGTGCTCATACAGATGGCGGTGTTGATATTTACATGTTCATACAGATGGCGGTGTAGATATTTCCATGTTCGTACGGATGGCATTGTAGATATTTCCATGTTCATACAGGTGGCGGTGTAGATATTTCCTTGTTTATACAGATAGCAGTGTAGTTATTTCCATGTTTATAGAGATAGCAGTGTAGATATTTCCATTGATATACAGATTGCTGTGTAGTTATGTGTATGTTCATACAGATAGCGGTGTAGATATTTCCATGTTCGTACAGATAGCTGTGTAGATATTTCCATGTTCTTACAGATAGCGGTGTAGATATTTCCATGTTCATACAGATAACGGTGTAGATATTTCCATGTTCATACAGATAGCGGTGTAGATATTTCCATGTTCATACAGTTAGCGGTGTAGATATTTCCATGTTCATACAGATGGCGGTGTAGATATTTACATGTTCATACAGATAGCCGTGTAGATATTTCCATGTTCGTAGAGATGGCGGTGTAGATATTTCCATGTTCATAGAGATGGCGGTGTAGATATTTTCATGTTTATACTGATGGCGGTGTAGATATTTCCATGTTTATACAGATGGTGGTGTAGATATTTCCATCTTTATAGAGATGGCGGTGTAGGTATTTCCATGTTTATAGAGATACTGGTGTAGTTAATTCCAAGTTTATAGATACAGCATTGTAGATATTTCCATGTTTATACAGATAGCGGTGAAGATATTTCCATGTTTATACAGATAGCGGTGTAGATATTTCCATGTTTATACAGACAGCGGTGTAGATATTTCCATATTTATAGAGATTGTGGTGTAGATAATTTCAATTTTATACAGATAGTAGTGTAGATATTTCCAAGTTCATACAGATAGCGGTGTAGATATTTCCACGTGTACAGAGATGGCGGTGTAGATATTTCCATGTTCATACAGATGGCGGTGTAGATATTTCCATGTTTTACAGATAGTGGTGTAGATATTTCCATGTTCATACAGATAGCGGTGTTGATATTTCCATGTTCATACAGTAAGCGGTGTAGATTTTTCCATGTTCATACAGATGGCGGTGTAGATATTTACGTGTTCATACAGATGGCGGTGTAGATATTTCCATGTTTGTACGGATGGCAGTCTAGTTATTTCCATATTCATACAGGTGGCGGTGTAGATATTTCCATGTTCATACAGATAGCAGTGTAGTTATTTCCATGTTCCTAGAGAGAGCAGTGTAGACATTTCAACTGATATACAGATAGCTGTGTAGATACTTACATGTTCATACAGATGGCGGTGTAGATATTTCCATGTTCGTAGAGATGGCGGTGTAGATATTTCCATGTTCATACAAATGGCGGTGTAGATATTTCCATGTTCATAGAGATGGCGGTGTATATATTTCCATGTTTGTACAGATAGCAGTGTAGTTATTTCCATGTTTATAGAGATAGCATTGTTGATATTTCCATTGATATACAGATAGCTGTGTAGATATTTACATGTTCATACAGATGGCGGCATAGATATTTCCATGTTCATACGGATGGCAGTGTAGATATTTCCATGTTAGTACAGGTGGCGGTGTAGATATTTCCATGTTTATACAGATCGCAGTGTAGATATTTCCTTGTTTATAGAGATAGCAATGTAGATATTTCCATTGATATACATATAGCTGTGTAGATATTTGCATGTTCATACTGATACCGGTGTAGATATTTCCATGTTCGTACAGATAGCGGTGTAGATATTTCCATGTTCATACAGATAACGGTGTAGATATTTCCATGTTCATACAGATAGCGCTGTAGATATTTCCATGTTCATTCAGTTAGCGGTGTACATATTTCCATGTTCATACAGATGGCGGTGTAGATATTTACATGTTCATACAGATGGCGGTGTAGATATTTCCATGTTCGTACAGATGGCGGTGTAGATATTTCCATGTCCATAGAGATGGCGGGGTAGATATTTCCATGTTTATGCAGATTGCGGTATAGGTATTTCCATGTTCATACAGATGGCGGTGTAGATATTTCCATGTTTTTAGAGATGGCGGTGTAGATATTTTCACGTTTACACAGATGGCAGTGGAGATATTTCCATGTTCACACAGATAGTTGTGCAGGCATTTCCATGTTTACACAGATAGCGGTGTAGATATTTCCATGTTTATACAGATAGTTGGGCAGATATTTCCATGTTTATACAGATAGTTGGGCAGATATTTCCATGTTTATACAGATAGCGGTGTAGATATTTCCATCTTAATACAGATGGCGGTGTAGATATGTCCATGTTCGTACAGATGGCGGTGTAGATATTTCCATGTTCATACAGATGGCGGTGAAGATATTTCGAAGTTTATAGAGATAGCGCTGTAGTTATTTCCATATTTATAGAGAAATCTCTGTAGATATTTCCATGTATATGCAGATAGCTGTGTAGATATTTCCATGTTCATGCAGATAGCGGTGTAGATATTTCCATGTTCATCCAGATGCCGGTGTAAATATATCCATGTTTATACAGATGGCGGTGAAGATATTTCCATGTTCATACAGATGGCGGTGTAGATATTTCCATGTTCATACACATGGCGGTGTAGATATTTCCATGTTCGTAGAGATGGCGGTGTAGATATTTCCATGTTCATACAGATGGCGGTGTAGGTATTTCCATGTTCATAGAGATGGCGGTGTAGATATTTCCATGTTTGTACAGATAGCAGAGTAGTCATTTCCATGTTTATAGAGATAGCAGTGTAGATATTTCCATTGATATACAGATAGCTGTGTAGATATTTACATGTTCATACAGATGGCGGTGTAGATATTTCCATGTTCATACAGATGGCAGTGTAGATATTTCCGTGTTAGTACAGGTGGCTGTGTAGATATTTCCATGTTTATACAGATAGCAGTGTAGATATTTCCATGTTTATAGAGATAACAATGTAGATATTTCCATTGATATACATATAGCTGTGTAGATATTTGCATGTTCATACTGATAGCGGTGTAGATATTTCCATGTTCGTACAGATAGCGGTGTAGATATTTCCATGTTCATACAGATAGCGGTGTAGATATTTCCATGTTCATACAGATAACGGTGTAGATATTTCCAAGTTCATACAGATAGCGGTGTAGATATTTCCCTGTTCATACAGTTAGCGGTGTAGATATTTCCATGTTCATACAGATGGCGGTGTAGATATTTACATGTTCATACAGATAGCGGTGAAGATATTCCCATGTTCGTAGAGATGGCGGTGTAGATATTTCCATGTTCATAGAGATGGCGGTGTAGATATTTTCATGTTTATGCAGATAGCGGTATTGATATTTCCATGTTTATATAGATGGTGGTGTAGATATTTCCATGTTTATAGGGATGGCGGTCTAGATATTTCCATGTTTATAGAGATACTGGTGTAGTTATTTCCAAGTTTATAGAGACAGCATTGTAGATATTTCCATGTTTATACAGATAGCGGTGAAGATATTTCCATGTTTATACAGATAGCGGTGTAGATATTTCCATGTTTATACAGATAGCGGTGTAGATATTTCCATGTTTATAGAGATAGTGGTGTACATAATTTCAATTTTATACAGATAGCAGTGTAGATATTTCCAAGTTCATACAGATTGCGGTGTAGATATTTCCACGTTTATAGAGATGGCGGTGTAGATATTTCCATGTTCATACAGATGGCGGTGTAGATATTTCCCTGTTTTTAGAGATGGCGGTGTAGATATTTTCATGTTTACACAGATGGCGGAGAAGATATTTCCATGTTCATACAGATGGCGGTGTAGATATTTCCATGTTCATAGAGATGGCGGTGTAGGTATTTCCATGTTTGTACAGATAGCAGTGTAGTCATTTCCATGTTTATAGAGATAGCAGTGTAGATATTTCCATTGATATACAGATAGCTGTGTAGATATTTACATGTTCATACAGATGGCGGTGTAGATATTTCCATGTTCATACAAATGGCGGTGTAGATATTTCCATGTTCATACAGATGGCTGTGTAGCTATTTCCGTGTTCATACAAATGGCGGTGTAGATATTTCCATGTTCATAGAGATGGAGGTGTAGATATTTCCATGTTTGTACAGATAGCAGTGTAGATATTTCCATGTTTATAGAGATAGCAGTGTAGATATATCCATTGATATACAGATAGCTGTGTAGATATTTGCATGTTCATACAGATAGCGGTGTAGATATTTCCATGCTCATACAGATAGCGGTGTAGATATTTCCATGTTCATACAGATAGCGGTGCAGATATTTCCATGTTCATACAGATAGCGGTATAAATATTTCAATGTTCATACAGATAGCGTTGTAGATATTTCCATGTTTATGCAGTTAGCGGTGTAGATATTTCCATGTTCATACAGATGGCGGTGTAGATATTTACATGTTCATACAGATGGCGGTGTAGATATTTCTATGTTCGCACGGATGGCAGTGTAGATATTTCCATGTTCATACAGGTGGCGGTGTAGTTATTTCTATGTTTATACAGATAGCAGTGTAGTTATTTCCATGTTTATAGAGATAGCAGTGTAGCTATTTCCATTGATATACAGATGGCTGTGTAGATATTTGCATGTTCATACAGATAGCGCTGTAGATATTTCCATGTTCGTACAGATAGCGGTGTAGATATTTCCATGTTCATACAGATAGCGGTGTAGATATTTCCATGTTCATACAGATAACGATGTAGATAGTTCCATGTTCATACAGATAGCCTTGTAGATATTTCCATGTTCATACAGTGAGCGGTGTAGATATTTCCATGTTCATACAGATGGCGGTGTAGATATTTACATGTTCATACAGATGGCGGTGTAGATATTTCCATGTTCGTACAGATGGCGGTGTAGATATTTCCATGTCCATAGAGATGGCGGTGTAGATATTTCCATGTTTATGCAGATTGCGGTATAGGTATTTCCATGTTCATACAGATGGCGGTGTAGATATTTCCATGTTTTTAGAGATGGCGGTGTAGATATTTTCACGTTTACACAGATGGCAGTGGAAATATTTCCATGTTCACACAGATAGTGGTGCAGGCATTTCCATGTTTACACAGATAGCGGTGTAGATATTTCCATGTTTATACAGATAGTGGTGCGGATATTTCCATGTTTATACAGATAGTTGGGCAGATATTTCCATGTTTATACAGATAGCGGTGTAGATATTTCCATCTTAATACAGATGGCGGTGTAGATATGTCCATGTTCGTACAGATGGCGGTGTAGATATTTCCATGTTCATACAGATGGCGGTGTAGATATTTCGAAGTTTATAGAGATAGCGCTGTAGTTATTTCCATATTTATAGAGAAATCTCTGTAGATATTTCCATGTATATGCAGATAGCTGTGTAGATATTTCCATGTTCATGCAGATAGCGGTGTAGATATTTCCATGTTCATCCAGATGCCGGTGTAAATATATCCATGTTTATACAGATGGCGGTGAAGATATTTCCATGTTCATACAGATGGCGGTGAAGATATTTCCATGTTCATACACATGGCGGTGTAGATATTTCCATGTTCGTAGAGATGGCGGTGTAGATATTTCCATGTTCATACAAATGGCGGTGTAGATATTTCCACGTTCATAGAGATGGCGGTGTAGATATTTCCATGTTTGTACAGATTGCAGTGTAGTCATTTCCATGTTTATAGAGATAGCAGTGTAGATATTTCCATTGATATACAGATAGCTTTGTAGATATTTACATGTTCATAGAGATGGCGGTGTAGATATTTCCATGTTCATACAGATGGCAGTGTAGATATTTCCGTGTTAGTACAGGTGGCTGTGTAGATATTTCCGCGTTTATACAGATAGCAGTGTAGATATTTCCATGTTTATAGAGATAACAATGTAGATATTTCCATTGATATGCACATAGCTTTGTAGATATTTGCATGTTCATACTGATAGCGGTTTAGATATTTCCATGTTCGTACAGATAGCGGTGTAGATATTTCCATGTTCATACAGATAGCTCTGTAGATATTTCCATGTTCATACAGATAACGGTTTAGATATTTCCCTGTTCATACAGATAGTGGTGTAGATATTTCCATGTTCATACAGTTAGCGGTGTAGATATTTCCATGTTCATACAGATGGCGGTGTAGGTATTTACATGTTCATACAGATAGCGGTGTAGATATTTCCATGTTCGTAGAGATGGCGGTGTAGATATTTCCATGTTCATAGACATGGCGGTGTAGATATTTTCATGTTTATGCAGATAGCGGTATAGATATTTCCATGTTTATACAGATGGTGGTGTAGATATTTCCATCTTTATAGAGATGGCGGTGTAGATATTTCCATGTTTATAGAGATACTGGTGTAGTTAATTCCAAGTTTATAAATACAGCATTGTAGATATTTCCATGTTTATACAGATAGCGGTGAAGATATTTCCATGTTTATACAGATAGAGGTGTAGATATTTCCATGTTTATACAGACAGCGGTGTAGATATTTCCATGTTTATGGAGATTGTGGTGTAGATAATTTCAATTTTATACAGATAGTAGTGTATATATTTCCAAGTTCATACAGATAGCGGTGTAGATATTTCCACGTGTATAGAGATGGCGGTGTAGATATTTCCATGTTCATACAGATGGCGGTGTAGATATTTCCCTGTTTTTAGAGATGGCGGTGTAGATATTTTCATGTTTACACAGATGGCGGAGAAGATATTTCCATGTTTACACAGATAGCAGTGTAGACATTTCCATGTTTACTCAGATAGCGGTGTGGATATTTCCATGTTTATGCAGATAACGGTGTAGATATTTCCATGTTTATACAGATAGCGGTGCGGATATTTCCATGTTTATACAGATAGTTGGGCAGATATTTCCATGTTTATACAGATACCGGTGTAGATATTTCCATCTTAATACAGATGGCGGTGTAGATGTGTCCATGTTCCTACAGATGGCGGTGTAGATATTTCCATGTTCATACAGATGGCGGTGAAGATATTTCCATGTTCATACAGATGGCGGTGTAGATATTTCCATGTTCATACACATGGCGGTGTTGATATTTCCATGTTCGTAGAGATGGCGGTGTAGATATTTCCATGTTCATACAAATGGCGGTGTAGATATTTCCATGTTCATAGAGATGGCGGTATAGATATTTCCATGTTTGTACAGATAGCAGTGTAGTTATTTCCATGTTTATAGAGGTAGCAGTGTAGATATTTCCATTGATATACAGATAGCTGTGTAGATATTTGCATGTTCATACAGATAGCAGTGTAGATATTTCCATGCTCATACAGATAGCGGTGTAGATATTTCCATGTTCATACAGATAGCGGTGCAGATATTTCCATGTTCATACAGATAGCGGTGTAGATATTTCCAATTTCATACAGATAGCAGTGTAGATATTTCCATGTTCATACAGATAACGGTGTAGATATTTCCATGTTCGTACAGATGGCGGTGTAGATATTTCCATGTTTATGCAGATAGCGGTATAGATATTTCCATGTTTATACAGATGGTGGTGTAGGTATTTCCATGTTTATAGAGATGGCGGTCTAGATATTTGCATGTTTATAGAGATAGTGGTGAATTTATTGCCAAGTTTATAGGGACAGCGTTGCAGATATTTCCATGTTTATACAGATAGCGGTGAAGATATTTCCATGTTTATACAGATAGCGGTGTAGATAGTTCCATTTTTATACAGATAACAGTGTAGATATTTCCATGTTTATAGAGATAGTGGTGTAGATAATTTCAATTTTATACAGATAGCAGTGTAGATCTTTCCAAGTTCATACAGATAGCGGTGTAGATATTTCCACGTTTATAGAGATGGCGGTGTAGATATTTCCATGTTCATACAGACGTTGGTGTAGATATTTCCATGTTTATAGAGATGGCGGTGTAGATATTTCCATGTTTGCACAGATGGCGGTGTAGATATTTCCATGTTTACACAGATCGCGGTGTAGACATTTCCATGTTTACGCCAATAGCGGTGTGGATATTTCCATGTTTATGCAGATAACGGTGTAGATATTTCCATGTTTATACAGATAGCAGTGCGGATATTTCCATGTTTATACAGATAGTTGGGCAGATATTTCCATGTTTAAACAGATAGCGGTGTAGATATTTCCATCTTAATACAGATGGCGGTGTAAATATGTCCATGTTCGTACAGATGGCGGTGTAGATATTTCCATGTTCATACAGATGGCGGTGTAGATATTTCGAAGTTTATAGAGATAGCGCTGTAGTTATTTCCATATTTATAGAGAAATCTGTGTAGATATTTCCATGTTCATAGAGATGGCGGTGTAGATATTTCCATGTTTATACAGATAGCAGTGTAGATATTTCCATGTTTATAGAGATAGCAGTGTAGATATTTCCATTGATATACAGATAGCTGTTTAGATATTTGCATGTTCATACAGATAGCGGTGTAGATATTTCCATGTTCATACAGATAGCACTGTAGATATTTCCATGTTCATACAGATAGCGGTGTAGACATTTCCATGTTCATACAGTTAGTGGTGTAGATATTTCCATGTTCATACAGATGGCGGTGTAGATACTTACATATTCATACAGATGGCGGTGTAGATATTTCCATGTTCGTATGGAGGGCAGTGTAGATATTTCCATGATCATACAGGTGGCGGTGTAGATATTTCCATGTTTATACTGATAGCATTGGAGTTATTTCCATGTTTATAGAGATAGCAGTGTAGATATTGCCACTGATATACAGATAGCTGTGTAGATATTTGCATGTTCATACAGATAGCGGTGTAGATATTTCCATGCTCGTACAGATAGCGGTGTAGATATTTCCATGTTCATACAGATAGCGGTGTAGATATTTCCATGTTCATGCAGATAACGGTGTAGATATTTCCATGTTCATACTGATAGAGGTGTAGATATTTCCTTGTTCATACAGTTAGCGTTGTAGATATTTCCTTGTTCATACAGATGGCGGTGTAGATATTTAAATGTTCATGCAGGTGGCGGTGTAGATATTTCCATGGTCGTACAGATGGCGGAGTAGATATTTCCATGTTCATCCAGATGCCGGTGTAGATATATCCATGTTCATACAGATGGCGGTGAAGATGTTTCCATGTTCATACAGATGGCAGTATAGATATTTCCATGTTCATACACATGGAGGTGTAGATATATCCATGTTCATAGAGATGGCTGTGTAGATATTTCCTTGTTCATACAAATGGCGGTGTAGATATTTCCATATTCATAGAGATGGCTTTGTAGATATTTCCATGTTTATACCGATAGCAGTGTAGTTATTTCCATGTTTATAGAGATAGCAGTGTAGATATTTCCATTGATATACAGATAGCTGTGTAGATATTTGCATGTTCATACAGATAGCGGTGTAGATATTTCCATGTTCATACTGATAGCGGTGTAGATATTTCCATGTTCATACAGATGGCGGTGTAGATATTTACATGTTCATACAGATAGCCGTGTAGATATTTCCATGTTCGTAGAGATGGCGGTGTAGATATTTCAATGTTCATAGAGATGGCGGTGTAGATATTTTCATGTTTATGCTGATAGCGGTATAGATATTTCCATGTTTATACAGATGGTGGTGTAGATATTTCCATCTTTATAGAGATGGCGGTGTAGGAATTTCCATGTTTATAGAGATACTGGTGTAGTTAATTCCAAGTTTATAGATACAGCATTGTAGATATTTCCATGTTTATACAGATAGCGGTGAAGATATTTCCATGTTTATACAGATAGCGGTGTAGATATTTCCATGTTTATACAGACAGCGGTGTAGATATTTCCATATTTATAGAGATTGTGGTGTAGATAATTTCAATTTTATACAGATAGTAGTGTAGATATTTCCAAGTTCATACAGATAGCGGTGTAGATATTTCCACGTGTATAGAGATGGCGGTGTAGATATTTCCATGTTCATACAGATGGCGGTGTAGATATTTCCATGTTTTACAGATAGTGGTGTAGATATTTCCATGTTCATACAGATAGCGGTGTTGATATTTCCATGTTCATACAGTAAGCGGTGTAGATTTTTCCATGTTCATACAGATGGCGGTGTAGATATTTACGTGTTCATACAGATGGCGGTGTAGATATTTCCATGTTTGTACGGATGGCAGTCTAGTTATTTCCATATTCATACAGGTGGCGGTGTAGATATTTCATGTTCATACAGATAGCAGTGTAGTTATTTCCATGTTCATAGAGAGAGCAGTGTAGACATTTCCACTGATATACAGATAGCTGTGTAGATACTTACATGTTCATACAGATGGCGGTGTAGATATTTCCATGTTCGTAGAGATGGCGGTGTAGATATTTCCATGTTCATACAAATGGCGGTGTAGATATTTCCATGTTCATAGAGATGGCGGTGTATATATTTCCATGTTTGTACAGATAGCAGTGTAGTTATTTCCATGTTTATAGAGATAGCAGTGTAGATATTTCCATTGATATACAGATAGCTGTGTAGATATTTACATGTTCATACAGATGGCGGCATAGATATTTCCATGTTCATACGGATGGCAGTGTAGATATTTCCATGTTAGTACAGGTGGCGGTGTAGATATTTCCATGTTTATACAGATCGCAGTGTAGATATTTCCTTGTTTATAGAGATAGCAATGTAGATATTTCCATTGATATACATATAGCTGTGTAGATATTTGCATGTTCATACTGATACCGGTGTAGATATTTCCATGTTCGTACAGATAGCGGTGTAGATATTTCCATGTTCGTACCGATAGCGGTGTAGATATTTCCATGTTCGTACAGATAGCGGTGTAGATATTTCCATGTTCATACAGATAACGGTGTAGATATTTCCATGTTCATACAGATAGCGCTGTAGATATTTCCATGTTCATTCAGTTAGCGGTGTAGATATTTCCATGTTCATACAGATGGTGGTGTAGATATTTACATGTTCATACAGATAGCGGTGTAGATATTCCCATGTTCGTAGCGATGGCGGTGTAGATATTTCCATGTTCATAGAGATGGCGTTGTAGATATTTTCATGTTTATGCAGATAGCGGTATTGATATTTCCATGTTTATATAGATGGTGGTGTAGATATTTCCATGTTTATAGGGATGGCGGTCTAGATATTTCCATGTTTATAGAGATACTGGTGTAGTTATTTCCAAGTTTATAGAGACAGCATTGTAGATATTTCCATGTTTATACAGATAGCGGTGAAGATATTTCCATGTTTATACAGATAGCGGTGTAGATATTTCCATGTTTATACAGATAGCGGTGTAGATATTTCCATGTTTATAGAGATAGTGGTGTAGGTAATTTCAATTTTATACAGATAGCAGTGTAGATATTTCCAAGTTCATACAGATGGCGGCGTAGATATTTCCATGTTTTTAGAGATGGCGGTGTAGATATTTTCAGGTTTACACAGATGGCGGAGAAGATATTTCCATGTTTACACAGATAGCAGTGTAGACATTTCCATGTTTACTCAGATAGCGGTGTGGATATTTCCATGTTTATTCAGATAGCGGTGTAGATATTTCCATGTTTATACAGATAGCGGTGCGGATATTTCCATGTTTATACAGATAGTTGGGCAGATATTTCCATGTTTATACAGATAGCGGTGTAGATATTTCCCTCTTATTACAGATGGCGGTGTAGATGTGTCCATGTTCGTACAGATGGCGGTGTAGATATTTCCATGTTCATACAGATGGCGGTGTAGATATTTCGAAGTTTATAGAGATAGCGCTGTAGTTATTTCCATATTTATAGAGAAATCTCTGTAGATATTTCCATGTATATGCAGATAGCTGTGTAGATATTTCCATGTTCATGCAGATAGCGGTGTAGATATTTCCATGTTCATCCAGATGCCCATGCAGATATATCCATGTTCATACAGATGGCGGTGAAGATATTTCCATGTTCATACACATGGCGGTGTAGATATTTCCATGTTCATACACATGGCGGTGTAGATATTTCCATGTTCGTAGAGATGGCGGTGTAGATATTTCCATGTTCATACAAATGGCGGTGTAGATATTTCCATGTTCATAGAGATGGCGGTATAGATATTTCCATGTTTGTACAGATAGCAGTGTAGTTATTTCCATGTTTATAGAGATAGCAGTGTAGATATTTCCATTGATATACAGATAGCTGTGTACGTATTTGCATGTTCATACAGATAGCGGTGTAGATATTTCCATGCTCATACAGATAGCGGTGTAGATATTTCCATGTTCATACAGATAGCGGTGCAGATATTTCCATGTTCATACAGATAGCGGTATAGATATTTCCATGTTCATACAGATAGCGGTGTAGATATTTCCATGTTCATACAGTTAGCGGTGTAGATATTTCCATGTTCATACAGATGGCGGTGTAGATATTTACATGTTCATACAGATGGCAGTGTAGATATTTCCATGTTCGCACGGATGGCATTGTAGATATTTCCATGTTCATACAGGTGGCGGTGTAGTTATTTCCATGTTTATACAGATAGCAGTGTAGTTATTTCCATGTTTATAGAGATAGCAGTGTAGATATTTCCATTGATATACAGATAGCTGTGTAGATATTTGCATGTACATACAGATAGCGGTGTAGATATTTCCATGTTCGTACAGATAGCGGTGTAGATATTTCCATGTTCATACAGATAGCGGTGTAGATATTTCCATGTTCATACAGATAACGGTGTAGATAGTTCCATGTTCATACAGATAGCCTTGTAGATATTTCCATGTTCATACAGATGGCGGTGTAGATATTTACATGTTCATACAGATGGCGGTGTTGATATTTCCATGTTCGTACAGATGGCGGTGTAGATATTTCCATGTCCATAGAGATGGCGGTGTAGATATTTCCATGTTTATGCAGATTGCGGTATAGGTATTTCCATGTTCATACAGATGGCGGTGTAGATATTTCCATGTTTTTAGAGATGGCGGTGTAGATATTTTAACGTTTATACAGATGGCAGTGGAGATATTTCCATGTTTACACAGATAGTGGTGCAGACATTTCCATGTTTACACAGATAGCGGTGTGGATATTTCCATGTTTATGCAGATAGCGGTGTAGATATTTCCATGTTTATACAGATAGCGGTGCGGATATTTCCATGTTTACACAGATAGTTGGGCAGATATTTCCATGTTTATACAGATAGCGGTGTAGATATTTCCATCTTAATACAGATGGCGGTGTAGATATGTCCATGTTCGTACAGATGGCGGTGTAGATATTTCCATGTTCATACAGATGGCGGTGTAGATATTTCGAAGTTTATAGAGATAGCGCTGTAGTTATTTCCATATTTATAGAGAAATCTCTGTAGATATTTCCATGTATATGTAGATTGCTGTGTAGATATTTCCTTTTTCATGCAGATAGCGTTGTAGATATTTCCATGTTCATCCAGATGCCGGTGTAGATATATCCATGTTCAAACAGATGGCGGTGAAGATATTTCCATGTTCATACAGATGGCGGTGTAGATATTTCCATGTTCATACACATGGTGGTGTAGATATTTCCACGTTCATAGAGATGGCGTTGTAGATATTTCCATGTTCATACAAATAGCGGTGTAGATATTTCCATGTTCATAGAGATGGCGGTGTAGATATTTCATTGTTTGCACAGATAGCAGTGTAGTTATTTCCATGTTTATAGAGATAGCAGTGTAGATATTTCCATTGATATACAGGTAGCTGTGTAGATATTTGCATGTTCATACAGATAGTGGTGTAGATATTTCCCTGCTCATACAGATAGCGGTGTAGATATTTCCATGTTCATACAGATAGTGGTGCAGATATTTCCATTTTCATACAGATAGCGGTGTAGATATTTCCATGTTCATACAGATATCGGTGTAGATATTTCCATGTTCATACAGTTAGCGGTGTAGATATTTCCATGATCTTACAGATGGCGGTGTAGATATTTCCATGTTGATACAGGTGGCGGTGTAGATATTTCCATGTTTATACAGATAGCAGTGTAGTTATTTCCATGTTTATAGAGATAGCAGTGTAGATATTACCATTGATATACAGATAGCTGTGTAGATATTTGCATGTTCATACAGATAGCGGTGTAGATATTTCCATGTTCGTACAGATAGTGGTGTAGATATTTCCATGTTCCTACAGATAGCGGTGTAGATATTTCCATGTTCATACAGATAACGGTGCAGATATTTCCATGTTCATACAGATAGCCTTGTAGATATTTCCATGTTCATACGGTTAGCGGTGTAGGTATTTCCATGTTCATACAGATGGCGGTGTAGATATTTACATGTTCATCCAGATGCCGGTGTAGATGTATCCATGTTCATACAGATGGCGTTGAAGATATTTCCATGTTCATACAGATGGCGGTGTAGATATTTCCATGTTCATACAAATGGCGGTGTAGATACTTCCATGTTCATACAGATGGCGGTGTAGCTATTTCCGTGTTCATACAAATGGCGGTGTAGATATTTCCATGTTCATAGAGATGGAGGTGTAGATATTTCCATGTTTGTACAGATAGCAGTGTAGATATTTCCATGTTTATAGAGATAGCAGTGTAGATATAACCATTGATATACAGATAGCTGTGTAGATATTTGCATGTTCATACAGATAGCGGTGTAGATATTTCCATGTTCATACAGATGGCGGTGTAGATATTTCCATGTTCATAGAGATGGCGGTGTAGATATTTCCATGTTTGTACAGATAGCAGAGTAGTCATTTCCATGTTTATAGAGATAGCAGTGTAGATATTTCCATTGATATACAGATAGCTGTGTAGATATTTACATGTTCATACAGATGGCGGTGTAGATAATTCCATGTTCATACAGATGGCAGTGTAGATATTTCCGTGTTAGTACAGGTGGCTGTGTAGATATTTCCATGTTTATACAGATAGCAGTGTAGATATTTCCATGTTTATAGAGATAACAATGTAGATAGTTCCATTGATATACATATAGCTGTGTAGATATTTGCATGTTCATACTGATAGCGGTGTAGATATTTCCATGTTCGTACAGTTAGCGGTGTAGATATTTCCATGTTCATACAGATGGCGGTGTAGATATTTACATGTTCATACAGATAGCGGTGTAGATATTTCCATGTTCGTAGAGATGGCGGTGTAGATATTTCCATGTTCATAGAGATGGCGTTGAAGATATTTTCATGTTTATGCAGATAGCGGTATAGATATTTCCATGTTTATACAGATGGTGGTGTAGATATTTCCATCTTTATAGAGATGGCGGTGTAGATATTTCCATGTTTATAGAGATACTGGTGTAGTTATTTCCAAGTTTGTAGATACAGCATTGTAGATATTTCCATGTTTATACAGATAGCGGTGAAGATATTTCCATGTTTATACAGATAGCGGTGTAGATATTTCCATGTTTATACAGACAGCGGTGTAGATATTTCCATGTTTATAGAGATTGTGGTGTAGATAATTTCAATTTTATACAGATAGTAGTGTATATATTTCCAAGTTCATACAGATAGCGGTGTAGATATTTCCACGTGTATAGAGATGGCGGTGTAGATATTTCCATGTTTTACAGATAGTTGTGTAGATATTTCCATGTTCATACAGATAGCGGTGTTGATATTTCCATGTTCATACAGTAAGCGGTGTAGATTTTTCCATGTTCATACAGATGGCGGTGTAGATATTTACATGTTCATACAGATGGCGGTGTAGATATTTCCATGTTTGTACGGATGGCAGTGTAGTTATTTCCATGTTCATAGAGAGAGCAGTGTAGACATTTCCATTGATATACAGATAGCTGTGTAGGTACTTACATGTTCATACAGATGGCGGTGTAGATATTTCCATGTTCGTAGAGATGGCGGTGTAGATATTTCCATGTTCATACAATTGGCGGTGTAGATATTTCCATGTTCATAGAGATGGCGGTGTATATATTTCCATGTTTGTACAGATAGCAGTGTAGTTATTTCCATGTTTACAGAGATAGCAGTGTAGATATTTCCATTGATATACACATAGCTGTGTAGATATTTACATGTTCATACAGATGGCGGCGTAGATATTTCCATGTTCATACAGATAACGGTTTAGATATTTCCATGTTCATACACATGGCGGTGTAGATATTTCCATGTTCGTAGAGATGGCGGTGTAGATATTTCCATGTTCATACAGATGGCGGTGTAGATATTTACATGTTCATACAGATGGCGGTGTAGATATTTCCATGTTCGTACAGATGGCGGTGTAGATATTTCCATGTCCATAGAGATGGCGGTGTAGATATTTCCATGTTTATGCAGATTGCGGTATAGGTATTTCCATGTTCATACAGATGGCGGTGTAGATATTTCCATGTTTTTAGAGATGGCGGTGTAGATATTTTCACGTTTACACAGATGGCAGTGGAGATATTTCCACGTTCACACAGATAGTTGTGCAGGCATTTCCACGTTTACACAGATAGCGGTGTAGATATTTCCATGTTTATACAGATAGCGGTGCGGATATTTCCATGTTTATACAGATAGTTGGGCAGATATTTCCATGTTTATACAGATAGCGGTGTAGATATTTCCATCTTAATACAGATGGCGGTGTAGATATGTCCATGTTCGTACAGATGGCGGTGTAGATATTTCCATGTTCATACAGATGGCGGTGTAGATATTTCGAAGTTTATAGAGATAGCGCTGTAGTTATTTCCATATTTATAGAGAAATCTCTGTAGATATTTCCATGTTCATGCAGATAGCGGTGTAGATATTTCCATGTTCATCCAGATGCCGGTGTAAATATATCCATGTTTATACAGATGGCGGTGAAGATATTTCCATGTTCATACAGATGGCGGTGTAGATATTTCCATGTTCATACACATGGCGGTGTAGATATTTCCATGTTCGTAGAGATGGCGGTGTAGATATTTCCATGTTCATACAGATGGCGGTGTAGATATTTCCATGTTCATAGAGATGGCGGTGTAGATAGTTCCATGTTTGTACAGATAGCAGTGTAGTCATTTCCATGTTTATAGAGATAGCAGTTTAGATATTTCCATTGATATACAGATAGCTGTGTAGATATTTACATGTTCATACAGATGGCGGTGTAGATATTTCCATGTTCATACAGATGGCAGTGTAGATATTTCCGTTTTAGTACAGGTGGCTGTGTAGATATTTCCATGTTTATACAGATAGCAGTGTAGATATTTCCATGTTTATAGAGATAACAATGTAGATATTTCCATTGATATACATATAGCTGTGTAGATATTTGCATGTTCATACTGATAGCGGTTTAGATATTTCCATGTTCGTACAGATAGCGGTGTAGATATTTCCATGTTCATACAGATAGCTCTGTAGATATTTCCATGTTCGTACAGATAACGGTTTAGATATTTCCCTGTTCATACAGATAGCGGTGTAGATATTTCCATTTTCATACACTTAGCGGTGTAGATATTCCCATGTTCATACAGATGGCGGTGTAGATATTTACATGTTCATACAGATAGCGGTGTAGATATTTCCATGTTCGTAGAGATGGCGGTGTAGATATTTCCATGTTCATAGAGATGGCGGTGTAGATATTTTCATGTTTATGCAGATAGCGGTATAGATATTTCCATGTTTATACAGATGGTGGTGTAGATATTTCCATCTTTATAGAGATGGCGGTGTAGATATTTCCATGTTTATAGAGATACTGGTGTAGTTAATTCCAAGTTTATAAATACAGCATTGTAGATATTTCCATGTTTATACAGATAGCGGTGAAGATATTTCCATGTTTATACAGATAGCGGTGTAGATATTTCCATGTTTATACAGACAGCGGTGTAGATATTTCCATGTTTATGGAGATTGTGGTGTAGAAAATTTCAATTTTATACAGATAGTAGTGTATATATTTCCAAGTTCATACAGATAGCGGTGTAGATATTTCCACGTGTATAGAGATGGCGGTGTAGATATTTCCATGTTTTACAGATAGTTGTGTAGATATTTCCATGTTCATACAGATAGCGGTGTTGATATTTCCATGTTCATACAGTAAGCGGTGTAGATTTTTCCATGTTCATACAGATGGCGGTGTAGATATTTACATGTTCATACAGATGGCGGTGTAGATATTTCCATGTTTGTACGGATGGCAGTGTAGTTATTTCCATGTTCATAGAGAGAGCAGTGTAGACATTTCCATTGATATACAGATAGCTGTGTAGATACTTACATGTTCATACAGATGGCGGTGTAGATATTTCCATGTTCGTAGAGATGGCGGTGTAGATATTTCCATGTTCATACAAATGGCGGTGTAGATATTTCCATGTTCATAGAGATGGCGGTGTATATATTTCCATGTTTGTACAGATAGCAGTGTAGTTATTTCCATGTTTATAGAGATAGCCGTGTAGATATTTCCATTGTTATACAGATAGCTGTGTAGATATTTACATGTTCATACAGATGGCGGCGTAGATATTTCCATGTTCATACGGATGGCAGTGTAGATATTTCCATGTTAGTACAGGTGGCGGTGTAGATATTTCCATGTTTATACAGATCGCAGTGTAGTTATTTCCTTGTTTATAGAGATAGCAATGTAGATATTTCCATTGATATACATAAAGCTGTGTAGATATTTGCATGTACATACTGATAGCGGTGTAGATATTTCCATGTTCGTACAGATAGCGGTGTAGATATTTCCATGTTCATACAGATAGCGGTGTAGATATTTCCATGTTCATACAGATAACGGTGTAGATATTTCCAAGTTCATACAGATAGCGGTGTAGATATTTCCCTGTTCATACAGTTAGCGGTGTAGATATTTCCATGTTCATACTGATGGCGGTGTAGATATTTACATGTTCATACAGATAGCGGTGAAGATATTCCCATGTTCGTAGAGATGGCGGTGTAGATATTTCCATGTTCATAGAGATGGCGGTGTAGATATTTTCATGTTTATGCAGATAGCGGTATTGATATTTCCATGTTTATATAGATGGTGGTGTAGATATTTCCATGTTTATAGGGATGGCGGTCTAGATATTTCCATGTTTATAGAGATACTGGTGTAGTTATTTCCAAGTTTATAGAGACAGCATTGTAGATATTTCCATGTTTATACAGATAGCGGTGAAGATATTTCCATGTTTATACAGATAGCGGTGTAGATATTTCCATGTTTATACAGATAGCGGTGTAGATATTTCCATGTTTATAGAGATAGTGGTGTACATAATTTCAATTTTATACAGATAGCAGTGTAGATATTTCCAAGTTCATACAGATTGCGGTGTAGATATTTCCACGTTTATAGAGATGGCGGTGTAGATATTTCCATGTTCATACAGATGGCGGTGTAGATATTTCCCTGTTTTTAGAGATGGCGGTGTAGATATTTTCATGTTTACACAGATGGCGGAGAAGATATT
This sequence comes from Gorilla gorilla gorilla, assembly GCF_029281585.2. Taxonomy (NCBI): domain Eukaryota; kingdom Metazoa; phylum Chordata; class Mammalia; order Primates; family Hominidae; genus Gorilla; species Gorilla gorilla. The sequence continues at coordinate 77,064,302 of NC_073244.2, forward strand.
TCCATGTTTACACAGATAGCAGTGTAGACATTTCCATGTTTACTCAGATAGCGGTGTGGATATTTCCATGTTTATGCAGATAGCGGTGTAGATATTTCCATGTTCATACAGATGGCGGTGTAGATATTTCCATGTTCATAGAAATGGCGGTGTAGATATTTCCATGTTTGTACAGATAGCAGTGTAGTCATTTCCATGTTTATAGAGATATCAGTGTAGATATTTCCATTGATATACAGATAGCTGTGTAGATATTTACATGTTCATACAGATGGCGGTGTAGATATTTCCATGTTCATACAAATGGCGGTGTAGATATTTCCATGTTCATACAGATGGCTGTGTAGCTATTTCCGTGTTCATACAAATGGCGGTGTAGATATTTCCATGTTCATAGAGATGGAGGTGTAGATATTTCCATGTTTGTACAGATAGCAGTGTAGATATTTCCATGTTTATAGAGATAGCAGTGTAGATATATCCATTGATATACAGATAGCTGTGTAGATATTTGCATGTTCATACAGATAGCGGTGTAGATATTTCCATGCTCATACAGATAGCGGTGTAGATATTTCCATGTTCATACAGATAGCGGTGCAGATATTTCCATGTTGATACAGATAGCGGTATAGATATTTCAATGTTCATACAGATAGCGTTGTAGATATTTCCATGTTTATGCAGTTAGCGGTGTAGATATTTCCATGTTCATACAGATGGCGGTGTAGATATTTACATGTTCATACAGATGGCGGTGTAGATATTTCCATGTTCGCACGGATGGCAGTGTAGATATTTCCATGTTCATACAGGTGGCGGTGTAGTTATTTCTATGTTTATACAGATAGCAGTGTAGTTATTTCCATGTTTATAGAGATAGCAGTGTAGCTATTTCCATTGATATACAGATGGCTGTGTAGATATTTGCATGTTCATACAGATAGCGCTGTAGATATTTCCATGTTCGTACAGATAGCGGTGTAGATATTTCCATGTTCATACAGATAGCGGTGTAGATATTTCCATGTTCATACAGATAACGATGTAGATAGTTCCATGTTCATACAGATAGCCTTGTAGATATTTCCATGTTCATACAGTGAGCGGTGTAGATATTTCCATGTTCATACAGATGGCGGTGTAGATATTTACATGTTCATACAGATGGCGGTGTAGATATTTCCATGTTTGTACAGATGGCGGTTTAGATATTTCCATGTCCATAGAGATGGCGGTGTAGATATTTCCATGTTTATGCAGATTGCGGTATAGGTATTTCCATGTTCATACAGATGGCGGTGTAGATATTTCCATGTTTTTAGAGATGGCGGTGTAGATATTTTCACGTTTACACAGATGGCAGTGGAGATATTTCCATGTTCACACAGATAGTGGTGCAGGCATTTCCATGTTTACACAGATAGCGGTGTAGATATTTCCATGTTTATACAGATAGCGGTGCGGATATTTCCATGTTTATACAGATAGTTGGGCAGATATTTCCATGTTTATACAGATAGCGGTGTAGATATTTCCATCTTAATACAGATGGCGGTGTAGATATGTCCATGTTCGTACAGATGGCGGTGTAGATATTTCCATGTTCATACAGATGGCGGTGTAGATATTTCGAAGTTTATAGAGATAGCGCTGTAGTTATTTCCATATTTATAGAGAAATCTCTGTAGATATTTCCATGTATATGCAGATAGCTGTGTAGATATTTCCATGTTCATGCAGATAGCGGTGTAGATATTTCCATGTTCATCCAGATGCCGGTGTAAATATATCCATGTTTATACAGATGGCGGTGAAGATATTTCCATGTTCATACAGATGGCGGTGTAGATATTTCCATGTTCATACACATGGCGGTGTAGATATTTCCATGTTCATAGAGATGGCGGTGTAGATATTTCCATGTTTGTACAGATAGCAGTGTAGTCATTTCCATGTTTATAGAGATAGCAGTGTAGATATTTCCATTGATATACAGATAGCTGTGTAGATATTTACATGTTCATAGAGATGGCGGTGTAGATATTTCCATGTTCATACAGATGGCAGTGTAGATATTTCCGTGTTAGTACAGGTGGCTGTGTAGATATTTCCACGTTTATACAGATAGCAGTGTAGATATTTCCATGTTTATAGAGATAACAATGTAGATATTTCCATTGATATACACATAGCTTTGTAGATATTTGCATGTTCATACTGATAGCGGTGTAGATATTTCCATGTTCGTACAGATAGCGGTGTAGATATTTCCATGTTCATACAGATAGCTCTGTAGATATTTCCATGTTCATACATATAACGGTGTAGATATTTCCAAGTTCATACAGATAGCGGTGTAGATATTTCCATGTTCATACAGTTAGCGGTGTAGATATTTCCATGTTCATACAGATGGCGGTGTAGATATTTACATGTTCATACAGATAGCGGTGAAGATATTCCCATGTTCGTAGAGATGGTGGTGTAGATATTTCCATGTTCATAGAGATGGCGGTGTAGATATTTTCATGTTTATGCAGATAGCGGTATTGATATTTCCATGTTTATATAGATGGTGGTGTAGATATTTCCATGTTTATAGGGATGGCGGTCTAGATATTTCCATGTTTATAGAGATACTGGTGTAGTTATTTCCGAGTTTATAGAGACAGCATTGTAGATATTTCCATGTTTATACAGATAGCGGTGAAGATATTTCCATGTTTATACAGATAGCGGTGTAGATATTTCCATGTTTATACAGATAGCGGTGTAGATATTTCCATGTTTATAGAGATAGTGGTGTACATAATTTCAATTTTATACAGATAGCAGTGTAGATATTTCCAAGTTCATACAGATTGTGGTGTAGATATTTCCACGTTTATAGAGATGGCGGTGTAGATATTTCCATGTTCATACAGATGGCGGTGTAGATATTTCCCTGTTTTTAGAGATGGCGGTGTAGATATTTTCATGTTTACACAGATGGCGGAGAAGATATTTCCATGTTTACACAGATAGCAGTGTAGACATTTCCATGTTTACTCAGATTGCGGTGTGGATATTTCCATGTTTATGCAGATATCGGTGTAGATATTTCCATGTTTATACAGATAGCGGTGCAGATATTTCCATGTTTATACAGATAGTTGGGCAGATATTTCCATGTTTATACAGATAGCGGTGTAGATATTTCCATCTTAATACAGATGGCGGTGTAGATGTGTCCATGTTCGTACAGATGGCGGTGTAGATATTTCCATGTTCATACAGATGGCGGTGTAGATATTTCGAAGTTTATAGAGATAGCGCTGTAGTTATTTCCATATTTATAGAGAAATCTCTGTAGATATTTCCATGTATATGCAGATAGCTGTGTAGATATTTCCATGTTCATGCAGATAGCGGTGTAGATATTTCCATGTTCATCCAGATGCCGGTGTAAATATATCCATGTTTATACAGATGGCGGTGAAGATATTTCCATGTTCATACAGATGGCGGTGTAGATATTTCCATGTTCATACACATGGCGGTGTAGATATTTCCATGTTCGTAGAGATGGCGGTGTAGATATTTCCATGTTCATACAGATGGCGGTGTAGATATTTCCATGTTCATAGAGATGGCGGTGTAGATATTTCCATGTTTGTACAGATAGCAGTGTAGTCATTTCCATGTTTATAGAGATAGCAGTGTAGATATTTCCATTGATATACAGATAGCTGTGTAGATATTTACATGTTCATAGAGATGGCGGTGTAGATATTTCCATGTTCATACAGATGGCAGTGTAGATATTTCCGTGTTAGTACAGGTGGCTGTGTAGATATTTCCACGTTTATACAGATAGCAGTGTAGATATTTCCATGTTTATAGAGATAACAATGTAGATATTTCCATTGATATACACATAGCTTTGTAGATATTTGCATGTTCATACTGATAGCTGTGTAGATATTTCCATGTTCGTACAGATAGCGGTGTAGATATTTCCATGTTCATACAGATAGCTCTGTAGATATTTCCATGTTCATACATATAACGGTGTAGATATTTCCAAGTTCATACAGATAGCGGTGTAGATATTTCCATGTTCATACAGTTAGCGGTGTAGATATTTCCATGTTCATACAAATGGCGGTGTAGATATTTACATGTTCATACAGATAGCGGTGAAGATATTCCCATGTTCGTAGAGATGGCGGTGTAGATATTTCCATGTTCATAGAGATGGCGGTGTAGATATTTTCATGTTTATGCAGATAGCGGTATTGATATTTCCATGTTTATATAGATGGTGGTGTAGATATTTCCATGTTTATAGGGATGGCGGTCTAGATATTTCCATGTTTATAGAGATACTGGTGTAGTTATTTCCAAGTTTATAGAGACAGCATTGTAGATATTTCCATGTTTATACAGATAGCGGTGAAGATATTTCCATGTTTATACAGATAGCGGTGTAGATATTTCCATGTTTATACAGATAGCGGTGTAGATATTTCCATGTTTATAGAGATAGTGGTGTACATAACTTCAATTTTATACAGATAGCAGTGTAGATATTTCCAAGTTCATACAGATTGTGGTGTAGATATTTCCACGTTTATAGAGATGGCGGTGTAGATATTTCCATGTTCATACAGATGGCGGTGTAGATATTTCCCTGTTTTTAGAGATGGCGGTGTAGATATTTTCATGTTTACACAGATGGCGGAGAAGATATTTCCATGTTTACACAGATAGCAGTGTAGACATTTCCATGTTTACTCAGATAGCGGTGAGGATATTTCCATGTTTATGCAGATAGCGGTGCAGATATTTCCATGTTCATACAGATAGCGGTGTAGATATTTCCAATTTCATACAGATAGCAGTGTAGATATTTCCATGTTCATACAGATAACGGTGTAGATATTTCCATGTTCGTACAGATGGCGGTGTAGATATTTCCATGTTTATGCAGATAGCGGTATAGATATTTCCATGTTTATACAGATGGTGGTGTAGGTATTTCCATGTTTATAGAGATGGCGGTCTAGATATTTGCATGTTTATAGAGATAGTGGTGAATTTATTGCCAAGTTTATAGGGACAGCGTTGCAGATATTTCCATGTTTATACAGATAGCGGTGAAGATATTTCCATGTTTATACAGATAGCGGTGTAGATAGTTCCATTTTTATACAGATATCAGTGTAGATATTTCCATGTTTATAGAGATAGTGGTGTAGATAATTTCAATTTTATACAGATAGCAGTGTAGATATTTCCAAGTTCATACAGATAGCGGTGTAGATATTTCCACGTTTATAGAGATGGCGGTGTAGATATTTCCATGTTCATACAGTCGGTGGTGTAGATATTTCCATGTTTATAGAGATGGCGGTGTAGATATTTCCATGTTTGCACAGATGGCGGTGTAGATATTTCCATGTTTACACAGATCGCGGTGTAGACATTTCCATGTTTACGCCAATAGCGGTGTGGATATTTCCATGTTTATGCAGATAGCGGTGTAGATATTTCCATGTTTATACAGATAGCAGTGCGGATATTTCCATGTTTATACAGATAGTTGGGCAGATATTTCCATGTTTAAACAGATAGCGGTGTAGATATTTCCATCTTAATACAGATGGCGGTGTAAATATGTCCATGTTCGTACAGATGGCGGTGTAGATATTTCCATGTTCATACAGATGGCGGTGTAGATATTTCGAAGTTTATAGAGATAGCGCTGTAGTTATTTCCATATTTATAGAGAAATCTGTGTAGATATTTCCATGTTCATAGAGATGGCGGTGTAGATATTTCCATGTTTATACAGATAGCAGTGTAGATATTTCCATGTTTATAGAGATAGCAGTGTAGATATTTCCATTGATATACAGATAGCTGTTTAGATATTTGCATGTTCATACAGATAGCGGTGTAGATATTTCCATGTTCATACAGATAGCACTGTAGATATTTCCATGTTCATACAGATAGCGGTGTAGACATTTCCATGTTCATACAGTTAGTGGTGTAGATATTTCCATGTTCATACAGATGGCGGTGTAGATACTTACATATTCATACAGATGGCGGTGTAGATATCTCCATGTTCGTATGGAGGGCAGTGTAGATATTTCCATGATCATACAGGTGGTGGTGTAGATATTTCCATGTTTATACTGATAGCATTGGAGTTATTTCCATGTTTATAGAGATAGCAGTGTAGATATTGCCACTGATATACAGATAGCTGTGTAGATATTTGCATGTTCATACAGATAGCGGTGTAGATATTTCCATGCTCGTACAGATAGCGGTGTAGATATTTCCATGTTCATACAGATAGCGGTGTAGATATTTCCATGTTCATGCAGATAACGGTGTAGATATTTCCATGTTCATACTGATAGCGGTGTAGATATTTCCATGTTCATACAGTTAGCGTTGTAGATATTTCCTTGTTCATACAGATGGCGGTGTAGATATTTAAATGTTCATGCAGGTGGCGGTGTAGATATTTCCATGGTCGTACAGATGGCGGAGTAGATATTTCCATGTTCATCCAGATGCCGGTGTAGATATATCCATGTTCATACAGATGGCGGTGAAGATGTTTCCATGTTCATACAGATGGCAGTATAGATATTTCCATGTTCATACACATGGAGGTGTAGATATATCCATGTTCATAGAGATGGCGGTGTAGATATTTCCTTGTTCATACAAATGGCGGTGTAGATATTTCCATATTCATAGAGATGGCTGTGTAGATATTTCCATGTTTATACCGATAGCAGTGTAGTTATTTCCATGTTTATAGAGATAGCAGTGTAGATATTTCCATTGATATACAGATAGCTGTGTAGATATTTGCATGTTCATACAGATAGCGGTGTAGATATTTCCATGTTCATACTGATAGCGGTGTAGATATTTCCATGTTCATACAGATGGCGGTGTAGATATTTACATGTTCATACAGATAGCCGTGTAGATATTTCCATGTTCGTAGAGATGGCGGTGTAGATATTTCCATGTTCATAGAGATGGCAGTGTAGATATTTTCATGTTTATGCTGATAGCGGTATAGATATTTCCATGTTTATACAGATGGTGGTGTAGATATTTCCATCTTTATAGAGATGGCGGTGTAGGAATTTCCATGTTTATAGAGATACTGGTTTAGTTAATTCCAAGTTTATAGATACAGCATTGTAGATATTTCCATGTTTATACAGATAGCGGTGAAGATATTTCCATGTTTATACAGATAGCGGTGTAGATATTTCCATGTTTATACAGACAGAGGTGTAGATATTTCCATATTTATAGAGATTGTGGTGTAGATAATTTCAATTTTATACAGATAGTAGTGTAGATATTTCCAAGTTCATACAGATAGCGGTGTAGATATTTCCACGTGTATAGAGATGGCGGTGTAGATATTTCCATGTTCATACAGATGGCGGTGTAGATATTTCCATGTTTTACAGATAGTGGTGTAGATATTTCCATGTTCATACAGATAGCGGTGTTGATATTTCCATGTTCATAGAGATGGCGGTGTAGATATTTACGTGTTCATACAGATGGCGGTGTAGATATTTCCATGTTTGTACGGATGGCAGTCTAGTTATTTCCATATTCATACAGGTGGCGGTGTAGATATTTCCATGTTCATACAGATAGCAGTGTAGTTATTTCCATGTTCATAGAGAGAGCAGTGTAGACATTTCCACTGATATACAGATAGCTGTGTAGATACTTACATGTTCATACAGATGGCGGTGTAGATATTTCCATGTTCGTAGAGATGGCGGTGTAGATATTTCCATGTTCATACAAATGGCGGTGTAGATATTTCCATGTTCATAGAGATGGCAGTGTATATATTTCCATGTTTGTACAGATAGCAGTGTAGTTATTTCCATGTTTATAGAGATAGCAGTGTAGATATTTCCATTGATATACAGATAGCTGTGTAGATATTTACATGTTCATACAGATGGCGGCATAGATATTTCCATGTTCATACGGATGGCAGTGTAGATATTTCCATGTTAGTACAGGTGGCGGTGTAGATATTTCCATGTTTATACAGATCGCAGTGTAGATATTTCCTTGTTTATAGAGATAGCAATGTAGATATTTCCATTGATATACATATAGCTGTGTAGATATTTGCATGTTCATACTGATACCGGTGTAGATATTTCCATGTTCGTACAGATAGCGGTGTAGATATTTCCATGTTCGTACAGATAGCGGTGTAGATATTTCCATGTTCATACAGATAACGGTGTAGATATTTCCATGTTCATACAGATAGCGCTGTAGATATTTCCATGTTCATTCAGTTAGCGGTGTAGATATTTCCATGTTCATACAGATGGCGGTGTAGATATTCACATGTTCATACAGATAGCGGTGTAGATATTCCCGTGTTCGTAGCGATGGCGGTGTAGATATTTCCATGTTCATAGAGATGGCGTTGTAGATATTTTCATGTTTATGCAGATAGCGGTATTGATATTTCCATGTTTATATAGATGGTGGTGTAGATATTTCCATGTTTATAGGGATGGCGGTCTAGATATTTCCATGTTTATAGAGATACTGGTGTAGTTATTTCCAAGTTTATAGAGACAGCATTGTAGATATTTCCATGTTTATACAGATAGCGGTGAAGATATTTCCATGTTTATACAGATAGCGGTGTAGATATTTCCATGTTTATACAGATAGCGGTGTAGATATTTCCATGTTTATAGAGATAGTGGTGTAGGTAATTTCAATTTTATACAGATAGCAGTGTAGATATTTCCAAGTTCATACAGATGGCGGCGTAGATATTTCCATGTTTTTAGAGATGGCGGTGTAGATATTTTCAGGTTTACACAGATGGCGGAGAAGATATTTCCATGTTTACACAGATAGCAGTGTAGACATTTCCATGTTTACTCAGATAGCGGTGTGGATATTTCCATGTTTATGCAGATAGCGGTGTAGATATTTCCATGTTTATACAGATAGCGGTGCGGATATTTCCATGTTTATACAGATAGTTGGGCAGATATTTCCATGTTTATACAGATAGCGGTGTAGATATTTCCCTCTTATTACAGATGGCGGTGTAGATGTGTCCATGTTCGTACAGATGGCGGTGTAGATATTTGCATGTTCATACAGATGGCGGTGTAGATATTTCGAAGTTTATAGAGATAGCGCTGTAGTTATTTCCATATTTATAGAGAAATCTCTGTAGATATTTCCATGTATATGCAGATAGCTGTGTAGATATTTCCATGTTCATGCAGATAGCGGTGTAGATATTTCCATGTTCATCCAGATGCCCATGCAGATATATCCATGTTCATACAGATGGCGGTGAAGATATTTCCATGTTCATACACATGGCGGTGTAGATATTTCCATGTTCATACACATGGCGGTGTAGATATTTCCATGTTAGTAGAGATGGCGGTGTAGATATTTCCATGTTCATACAAATGGCGGTGTAGATATTTCCATGTTCATAGAGATGGCGGTATAGATATTTCCATGTTTGTACAGATAGCAGTGTAGTTATTTCCATGTTTATAGAGATAGCAGTGTAGATATTTCCATTGATATACAGATAGCTGTGTAGATATTTGCATGTTCATACAGATAGCGGTGTAGATATTTCCATGCTCATACAGATAGCGGTGTAGATATTTCCATGTTCATACAGATAGCGGTGCAGATATTTCCATGTTCATACAGATAGCGGTATAGATATTTCCATGTTCATACAGATAGCGGTGTAGATATTTCCATGTTCATACAGTTAGCGGTGTAGATATTTCCATGTTCATACAGATGGCGGTGTAGATATTTACATGTTCATACAGATGGCAGTGTAGATATTTCCATGTTCGCACGGATGGCAGTGTAGATATTTCCATGTTCATACAGGTGGCGGTGTAGTTATTTCCATGTTTATACAGATAGCAGTGTAGTTATTTCCATGTGATAGAGATAGCAGTGTAGATATTTCCATTGATATACAGATAGCTGTGTAGATATTTGCATGTACATACAGATAGCGGTGTAGATATTTCCATGTTCGTACAGATAGCGGTGTAGATATTTCCATGTTCATACAGATAGCGGTGTAGATATTTCCATGTTCATACAGATAACGGTGTAGATAGTTCCATGTTCATACAGATAGCCTTGTAGATATTTCCATGTTCATACAGATGGCGGTGTAGATATTTACATGTTCATACAGATGGCGGTGTTGATATTTCCATGTTCGTACAGATGGCGGTGTAGATATTTCCATGTCCATAGAGATGGCGGTGTAGATATTTCCATGTTTATGCAGATTGCGGTATAGGTATTTCCATGTTCATACAGATGGCGGTGTAGATATTTCCATGTTTTTAGAGATGGCGGTGTAGATATTTTAACGTTTATACAGATGGCAGTGGAGATATTTCCATGTTTACACAGATAGTGGTGCAGACATTTCCATGTTTACACAGATAGCGGTGTGGATATTTCCATGTTTATGCAGATAGCGGTGTAGATATTTCCATGTTTATACAGATAGCGGTGCGGATATTTCCATGTTTATACAGATAGTTGGGCAGATATTTCCATGTTCATACAGATGGCGGTGTAGATATTTCGAAGTTTATAGAGATAGCACTGTAGTTATTTCCATATTTATAGAGAAATCTCTGTAGATATTTCCATGTATATGTAGATTGCTGTGTAGATATTTCCATGTTCATGCAGATAGCGTTGTAGATATTTCCATGTTCATCCAGATGCCGGTGTAGATATATCCATGTTCAAACAGATGGCGGTGAATATATTTCCATGTTCATACAGATGGCGGTGTAGATATTTCCATGTTCATACACATGGTGGTGTAGATATTTCCACGTTCATAGAGATGGCGTTGTAGATATTTCCATGTTCATACAAATAGCGGTGTAGATATTTCCATGTTCATAGAGATGGCGGTGTAGATATTTCATTGTTTGTACAGATAGCAGTGTAGTTATTTCCATGTTTATAGAGATAGCAGTGTAGATATTTCCATTGATGTACAGGTAGCTGTGTAGATATTTGCATGTTCATACAGATAGTGGTGTAGATATTTCCCTGCTCATACAGATAGCGGTGTAGATATTTCCATGTTCATACAGATAGTGGTGCAGATATTTCCATTTTCATACAGATAGCGGTGTAGATATTTCCATGTTCATACAGATATCGGTGTAGATATTTCCATGTTCATACAGTTAGCGGTGTAGATATTTCCATGATCTTACAGATGGCGGTGTAGATATTTCCATGTTCATACAGGTGGCGGTGTAGATATTTCCATGTTTATACAGATAGCAGTGTAGTTATTTCCATGTTTATAGAGATAGCAGTGTAGATATTACCATTGATATACAGATAGCTGTTTAGATATTTGCATGTTCATACAGATAGCGGTGTAGATATTTCCATGTTCGTACAGATAGTGGTGTAGATATTTCCATGTTCCTACAGATAGCGGTGTAGATATTTCCATGTTCATACAGATAACGGTGCAGATATTTCCATGTTCATACAGATAGCCTTGTAGATATTTCCATGTTCATACGGTTAGCGGTGTAGATATTTCCATGTTCATACAGATGGCGGTGTAGATATTTACATGTTCATCCAGATGCCGGTGTAGATGTATCCATGTTCATACAGATGGCGTTGAAGATATTTCCATGTTCATACAGATGGCGGTGTAGATATTTCCATGTTCATAGAGATGGAGGTGTAGATATTTCCATCTTTGTACAGATAGCAGTGTATATATTTCCATGTTTATAGAGATAGCAGTGTAGATATATCCATTGATATACAGATAGCTGTGTAGATATTTGCATGTTCATACAGATAGCGGTGACGATATTTCCATGTTTATACAGATAGCGGTGTAGATATTTCCATGTTTATACAGACAGCGGTGTAGATATTTCCATGTTTATGGAGATTGTGGTGTAGATAATTTCAATTTTATACAGATAGTAGTGTATATATTTCCAAGTTCATACAGATAGCGGTGTAGATATTTCCACGTGTATAGAGATGGCGGTGTAGATATTTCCATGTTTTACAGATAGTTGTGTAGATATTTCCATGTTCATACAGATAGCGGTGTTGATATTTCCATGTTCATACAGTAAGCGGTGTAGATTTTTCCATGTTCATACAGATGGCGGTGTAGATATTTACATGTTCATACAGATGGCGGTGTAGATATTTCCATGTTTGTACGGATGGCAGTGTAGTTATTTCCATGTTCATAGAGAGAGCAGTGTAGACAATTCCATTGATATACAGATAGCTGTTTAGATACTTACATGTTCATACAGATGGCGGTGTAGATATTTCCATGTTCGTAGAGATGGCGGCGTAGATATTTCCATGTTCATACAGATAACGGTTTAGATATTTCCATGTTCATACACATGGCGGTGTAGATATTTCCATGTTCGTAGAGATGGCGGTGTAGATATTTCCATGTTCATACAGATGGCGGTGTAGATATTTACATGTTCATACAGATGGCGGTGTAGATATTTCCATGTTCGTACAGATGGCGGTGTAGATATTTCCATGTCCATAGAGATGGCGGTGTAGATATTTCCATGTTTATGCAGATTGCGGTATAGGTATTTCCATGTTCATACAGATGGCGGTGTAGATATTTCCATGTTTTTAGAGATGGCGGTGTAGATATTTTCACATTTACACAGATGGCAGTGGAGATATTTCCATGTTCACACAGATAGTTGTGCAGGCATTTCCATGTTTACACAGATAGCGGTGTAGATATTTCCATGTTTATACAGATAGCAGTGTAGTTATTTCCATGTTTATAGAGATAGCAGTGTAGATATTACCATTGATATACAGATAGCTGTTTAGATATTTGCATGTTCATACAGATAGCGGTGTAGATATTTCCATGTTCGTACAGATAGTGGTGTAGATATTTCCATGTTCCTACAGATAGCGGTGTAGATATTTCCATGTTCATACAGATAACGGTGCAGATATTTCCATGTTCATACAGATAGCCTTGTAGATATTTCCATGTTCATACGGTTAGCGGTGTAGATATTTCCATGTTCATACAGATGGCGGTGTAGATATTTACATGTTCATCCAGATGCCGGTGTAGATGTATCCATGTTCATACAGATGGCGTTGAAGATATTTCCATGTTCATACAGATGGCGGTGTAGATATTTCCATGTTCATAGAGATGGAGGTGTAGATATTTCCATCTTTGTACAGATAGCAGTGTATATATTTCCATGTTTATAGAGATAGCAGTGTAGATATATCCATTGATATACAGATAGCTGTGTAGATATTTGCATGTTCATACAGATAGCGGTGACGATATTTCCATGTTTATACAGATAGCGGTGTAGATATTTCCATGTTTATACAGACAGCGGTGTAGATATTTCCATGTTTATGGAGATTGTGGTGTAGATAATTTCAATTTTATACAGATAGTAGTGTATATATTTCCAAGTTCATACAGATAGCGGTGTAGATATTTCCACGTGTATAGAGATGGCGGTGTAGATATTTCCATGTTTTACAGATAGTTGTGTAGATATTTCCATGTTCATACAGATAGCGGTGTTGATATTTCCATGTTCATACAGTAAGCGGTGTAGATTTTTCCATGTTCATACAGATGGCGGTGTAGATATTTACATGTTCATACAGATGGCGGTGTAGATATTTCCATGTTTGTACGGATGGCAGTGTAGTTATTTCCATGTTCATAGAGAGAGCAGTGTAGACAATTCCATTGATATACAGATAGCTGTTTAGATACTTACATGTTCATACAGATGGCGGTGTAGATATTTCCATGTTCGTAGAGATGGCGGCGTAGATATTTCCATGTTCATACAGATAACGGTTTAGATATTTCCATGTTCATACACATGGCGGTGTAGATATTTCCATGTTCGTAGAGATGGCGGTGTAGATATTTCCATGTTCATACAGATGGCGGTGTAGATATTTACATGTTCATACAGATGGCGGTGTAGATATTTCCATGTTCGTACAGATGGCGGTGTAGATATTTCCATGTCCATAGAGATGGCGGTGTAGATATTTCCATGTTTATGCAGATTGCGGTATAGGTATTTCCATGTTCATACAGATGGCGGTGTAGATATTTCCATGTTTTTAGAGATGGCGGTGTAGATATTTTCACGTTTACACAGATGGCAGTGGAGATATTTCCATGTTCACACAGATAGTTGTGCAGGCATTTCCATGTTTACACAGATAGCGGTGTAGATATTTCCATGTTTATACAGATAGCTGTGCGGATATTTCCATGTTTATACAGATAGTTGGGCAGATATTTCCATGTTTATACAGATAGCGGTGTAGATATTTCCATCTTAATACAGATGGCGGTGTAGATATGTCCATGTTCGTACAGATGGCGGTGTAGATATTTCCATGTTCATACAGATGGCGGTGTAGATATTTCGAAGTTTATAGAGATAGCGCTGTAGTTATTTCCATATTTATAGAGAAATCTCTGTAGATATTTCCATGTTCATGCAGATAGCGGTGTAGATATTTCCATGTTCATCCAGATGCCGGTGTAAATATATCCATGTTTATACAGATGGCGGTGAAGATATTTCCATGTTCATACAGATGGCGGTGTAGATATTTCCATGTTCATACACATGGCGGTGTAGATATTTCCATGTTCGTAGAGATGGCGGTGTAGATATTTCCATGTTCATACAGATGGCGGTGTAGATATTTCCATGTTCATAGAGATGGCGGTGTAGATATTTCCATGTTTGTACAGATAGCAGTGTAGTCATTTCCATGTTTATAGAGATAGCAGTGTAGATATTTCCATTGATATACAGATAGCTGTGTAGATATTTACATGTTCATACAGATGGCGGTGTAGATATTTCCATGTTCATACAGATGGCAGTGTAGATATTTCCGTTTTAGTACAGGTGGCTGTGTAGATATTTCCATGTTTATACAGATAGCAGTGTAGATATTTCCATGTTTATACAGATAGCGGTGTAGATATTTCCATGTTTATACAGATAGCGGTGTAGATATTTCCATGTTTATAGAGATAGTGGTGTAGGTAATTTCAATTTTATACAGATAGCAGTGTAGATATTTCCAAGTTCATACAGATGGCGGCGTAGATATTTCCATGTTTTTAGAGATGGCGGTGTAGATATTTTCAGGTTTACACAGATGGCGGAGAAGATATTTCCATGTTTACACAGATAGCAGTGTAGACATTTCCATGTTTACTCAGATAGCGGTGTGGATATTTCCATGTTTATGCAGATAGCGGTGTAGATATTTCCATGTTTATACAGATAGCGGTGCGGATATTTCCATGTTTATACAGATAGTTGGGCAGATATTTCCATGTTTATACAGATAGCGGTGTAGATATTTCCCTCTTATTACAGATGGCGGTGTAGATGTGTCCATGTTCGTACAGATGGCGGTGTAGATATTTGCATGTTCATACAGATGGCGGTGTAGATATTTCGAAGTTTATAGAGATAGCGCTGTAGTTATTTCCATATTTATAGAGAAATCTCTGTAGATATTTCCATGTATATGCAGATAGCTGTGTAGATATTTCCATGTTCATGCAGATAGCGGTGTAGATATTTCCATGTTCATCCAGATGCCCATGCAGATATATCCATGTTCATACAGATGGCGGTGAAGATATTTCCATGTTCATACACATGGCGGTGTAGATATTTCCATGTTCATACACATGGCGGTGTAGATATTTCCATGTTAGTAGAGATGGCGGTGTAGATATTTCCATGTTCATACAAATGGCGGTGTAGATATTTCCATGTTCATAGAGATGGCGGTATAGATATTTCCATGTTTGTACAGATAGCAGTGTAGTTATTTCCATGTTTATAGAGATAGCAGTGTAGATATTTCCATTGATATACAGATAGCTGTGTAGATATTTGCATGTTCATACAGATAGCGGTGTAGATATTTCCATGCTCATACAGATAGCGGTGTAGATATTTCCATGTTCATACAGATAGCGGTGCAGATATTTCCATGTTCATACAGATAGCGGTATAGATATTTCCATGTTCATACAGATAGCGGTGTAGATATTTCCATGTTCATACAGTTAGCGGTGTAGATATTTCCATGTTCATACAGATGGCGGTGTAGATATTTACATGTTCATACAGATGGCAGTGTAGATATTTCCATGTTCGCACGGATGGCAGTGTAGATATTTCCATGTTCATACAGGTGGCGGTGTAGTTATTTCCATGTTTATACAGATAGCAGTGTAGTTATTTCCATGTGATAGAGATAGCAGTGTAGATATTTCCATTGATATACAGATAGCTGTGTAGATATTTGCATGTACATACAGATAGCGGTGTAGATATTTCCATGTTCGTACAGATAGCGGTGTAGATATTTCCATGTTCATACAGATAGCGGTGTAGATATTTCCATGTTCATACAGATAACGGTGTAGATAGTTCCATGTTCATACAGATAGCCTTGTAGATATTTCCATGTTCATACAGATGGCGGTGTAGATATTTACATGTTCATACAGATGGCGGTGTTGATATTTCCATGTTCGTACAGATGGCGGTGTAGATATTTCCATGTCCATAGAGATGGCGGTGTAGATATTTCCATGTTTATGCAGATTGCGGTATAGGTATTTCCATGTTCATACAGATGGCGGTGTAGATATTTCCATGTTTTTAGAGATGGCGGTGTAGATATTTTAACGTTTATACAGATGGCAGTGGAGATATTTCCATGTTTACACAGATAGTGGTGCAGACATTTCCATGTTTACACAGATAGCGGTGTGGATATTTCCATGTTTATGCAGATAGCGGTGTAGATATTTCCATGTTTATACAGATAGCGGTGCGGATATTTCCATGTTTATACAGATAGTTGGGCAGATATTTCCATGTTTATACAGATAGCGGTGTAGATATTTCCATCTTAATACAGATGGCGGTGTAGATATGTCCATGTTCGTACAGATGGCGGTGTAGATATTTCCATGTTCATACAGATGGCGGTGTAGATATTTCGAAGTTTATAGAGATAGCACTGTAGTTATTTCCATATTTATAGAGAAATCTCTGTAGATATTTCCATGTATATGTAGATTGCTGTGTAGATATTTCCATGTTCATGCAGATAGCGTTGTAGATATTTCCATGTTCATCCAGATGCCGGTGTAGATATATCCATGTTCAAACAGATGGCGGTGAATATATTTCCATGTTCATACAGATGGCGGTGTAGATATTTCCATGTTCATACACATGGTGGTGTAGATATTTCCACGTTCATAGAGATGGCGTTGTAGATATTTCCATGTTCATACAAATAGCGGTGTAGATATTTCCATGTTCATAGAGATGGCGGTGTAGATATTTCATTGTTTGTACAGATAGCAGTGTAGTTATTTCCATGTTTATAGAGATAGCAGTGTAGATATTTCCATTGATGTACAGGTAGCTGTGTAGATATTTGCATGTTCATACAGATAGTGGTGTAGATATTTCCCTGCTCATACAGATAGCGGTGTAGATATTTCCATGTTCATACAGATAGTGGTGCAGATATTTCCATTTTCATACAGATAGCGGTGTAGATATTTCCATGTTCATACAGATATCGGTGTAGATATTTCCATGTTCATACAGTTAGCGGTGTAGATATTTCCATGATCTTACAGATGGCGGTGTAGATATTTCCATGTTCATACAGGTGGCGGTGTAGATATTTCCATGTTTATACAGATAGCAGTGTAGTTATTTCCATGTTTATAGAGATAGCAGTGTAGATATTACCATTGATATACAGATAGCTGTGTAGATATTTGCATGTTCATACAGATAGCGGTGTAGATATTTCCATGTTCGTACAGATAGTGGTGTAGATATTTCCATGTTCCTACAGATAGCGGTGTAGATATTTCCATGTTCATACAGATAACGGTGCAGATATTTCCATGTTCATACAGATAGCCTTGTAGATATTTCCATGTTCATACGGTTAGCGGTGTAGATATTTCCATGTTCATACAGATGGCGGTGTAGATATTTACATGTTCATCCAGATGCCGGTGTAGATGTATCCATGTTCATACAGATGGCGTTGAAGATATTTCCATGTTCATACAGATGGCGGTGTAGATATTTCCATGTTCATAGAGATGGAGGTGTAGATATTTCCATCTTTGTACAGATAGCAGTGTATATATTTCCATGTTTATAGAGATAGCAGTGTAGATATATCCATTGATATACAGATAGCTGTGTAGATATTTGCATGTTCATACAGATAGCGGTGACGATATTTCCATGTTTATACAGATAGCGGTGTAGATATTTCCATGTTTATACAGACAGCGGTGTAGATATTTCCATGTTTATGGAGATTGTGGTGTAGATAATTTCAATTTTATACAGATAGTAGTGTATATATTTCCAAGTTCATACAGATAGCGGTGTAGATATTTCCACGTGTATAGAGATGGCGGTGTAGATATTTCCATGTTTTACAGATAGTTGTGTAGATATTTCCATGTTCATACAGATAGCGGTGTTGATATTTCCATGTTCATACAGTAAGCGGTGTAGATTTTTCCATGTTCATACAGATGGCGGTGTAGATATTTACATGTTCATACAGATGGCGGTGTAGATATTTCCATGTTTGTACGGATGGCAGTGTAGTTATTTCCATGTTCATAGAGAGAGCAGTGTAGACAATTCCATTGATATACAGATAGCTGTTTAGATACTTACATGTTCATACAGATGGCGGTGTAGATATTTCCATGTTCGTAGAGATGGCGGCGTAGATATTTCCATGTTCATACAGATAACGGTTTAGATATTTCCATGTTCATACACATGGCGGTGTAGATATTTCCATGTTCGTAGAGATGGCGGTGTAGATATTTCCATGTTCATACAGATGGCGGTGTAGATATTTACATGTTCATACAGATGGCGGTGTAGATATTTCCATGTTCGTACAGATGGCGGTGTAGATATTTCCATGTCCATAGAGATGGCGGTGTAGATATTTCCATGTTTATGCAGATTGCGGTATAGGTATTTCCATGTTCATACAGATGGCGGTGTAGATATTTCCATGTTTTTAGAGATGGCGGTGTAGATATTTTCACGTTTACACAGATGGCAGTGGAGATATTTCCATGTTCACACAGATAGTTGTGCAGGCATTTCCATGTTTACACAGATAGCGGTGTAGATATTTCCATGTTTATACAGATAGCGGTGCGGATATTTCCATGTTTATACAGATAGTTGGGCAGATATTTCCATGTTTATACAGATAGCGGTGTAGATATTTCCATCTTAATACAGATGGCGGTGTAGATATGTCCATGTTCGTACAGATGGCGGTGTAGATATTTCCATGTTCATACAGATGGCGGTGTAGATATTTCGAAGTTTATAGAGATAGCGCTGTAGTTATTTCCATATTTATAGAGAAATCTCTGTAGATATTTCCATGTTCATGCAGATAGCGGTGTAGATATTTCCATGTTCATCCAGATGCCGGTGTAAATATATCCATGTTTATACAGATGGCGGTGAAGATATTTCCATGTTCATACAGATGGCGGTGTAGATATTTCCATGTTCATACACATGGCGGTGTAGATATTTCCATGTTCGTAGAGATGGCGGTGTAGATATTTCCATGTTCATACAGATGGCGGTGTAGATATTTCCATGTTCATAGAGATGGCGGTGTAGATATTTCCATGTTTGTACAGATAGCAGTGTAGTCATTTCCATGTTTATAGAGATAGCAGTGTAGATATTTCCATTGATATACAGATAGCTGTGTAGATATTTACATGTTCATACAGATGGCGGTGTAGATATTTCCATGTTCATACAGATGGCAGTGTAGATATTTCCGTTTTAGTACAGGTGGCTGTGTAGATATTTCCATGTTTATACAGATAGCAGTGTAGATATTTCCATGTTTATAGAGATAACAATGTAGATATTTCCATTGATATACATATAGCTGTGTAGATATTTGCATGTTCATACTGATAGCGGTGTAGATATTTCCATGTTCGTACAGATAGCGGTGTAGATATTTCCATGTTCATACAGATAGCTCTGTAGATATTTCCATGTTCATACAGATAACGGTTTAGATATTTCCCTGTTCATACAGATAGCGGTGTAGATATTTCCATTTTCATACAGTTAGCGGTGTAGATATTCCCATGTTCATACAGATGGCGGTGTAGATATTTACATGTTCATACAGATAGCGGTGTAGATATTTCCATGTTCGTAGAGATGGCGGTGTAGATATTTCCATGTTCATAGAGATGGCGGTGTAGATATTTTCATGTTTATGCAGATAGCGGTATAGATATTTCCATGTTTATACAGATGGTGGTGTAGATATTTCCATCTTTATAGAGATGGCGGTGTAGATATTTCCATGTTTATAGAGATACTGGTGTAGTTAATTCCAAGTTTATAAATACAGCATTGTAGATATTTCCATGTTTATACAGATAGCGGTGAAGATATTTCCATGTTTATACAGATACCGGTGTAGATATTTCCATGTTTATACAGACAGCGGTGTAGATATTTCCATGTTTATGGAGATTGTGGTTTAGAAAATTTCAATTTTATACAGATAGTAGTGTATATATTTCCAAGTTCATTCAGATAGCGGTGTAGATATTTCCACGTGTATAGAGATGGCGGTGTAGATATTTCCATGTTTTACAGATAGTTGTGTAGATATTTCCATGTTCATACAGATAGCGGTGTTGATATTTCCATGTTCATACAGTAAGCGGTGTAGATTTTTCCATGTTCATACAGATGGCGGTGTAGATATTTACATGTTCATACAGATGGCGGTGTAGATATTTCCAAGTTTGTACGGATGGCAGTGTAGTTATTTCCATGTTCATAGAGAGAGCTGTGTAGACATTTCCATTGATATACAGATAGCTGTGTAGATACTTACATGTTCATACAGATGGCGGTGTAGATATTTCCATGTTCGTAGAGATGGCGGTGTGGATATTTCCATGTTCATACAAATGGCGGTGTAGATATTTCCATGTTCATAGAGATGGCGGTGTATATATTTCCGTGTTTGTACAGATAGCAGTGTAGTTATTTCCATGTTTATAGAGATAGCCGTGTAGATATTTCCATTGATATACAGATAGCTGTGTAGATATTTACATGTTCATACAGATGGCGGCGTAGATATTTCCATGTTCATACGGATGGCAGTGTAGATATTTCCATGTTAGTACAGGTGGCGGTTTAGATATTTCCATGTTTATACAGATCGCAGTGTAGTTATTTCCTTGTTTATAGAGATAGCAATGTAGATATTTCCATTGATATACATATAGCTGTGTAGATATTTGCATGTTCATACTGATAGCGGTGTAGATATTTCCATGTTCGTACAGATAGCGGTGTAGATATTTCCATGTTCATACAGATAGCGGTGTAGATATTTCCATGTTCATACAGATAACGGTGTAGATATTTCCAAGTTCATACAGATAGCGGTGTAGATATTTCCCTGTTCATACAGTTAGCGGTTTAGATATTTCCATGTTCATACAGATGGCGGTGTAGATATTTACATGTTCATACAGATAGCGGTGAAGATATTCCCATGTTCGTAGAGATGGCGGTGTAGATATTTCCATGTTCATAGAGATGGCTGTGTAGATATTTTCATGTTTATGCAGATAGCGGTATTGATATTTCCATGTTTATATAGATGGTGGTGTAGATATTTCCATGTTTATAGGGATGGCGGTCTAGATATTTCCATGTTTATAGAGATACTGGTGTAGTTATTTCCAAGTTTATAGAGACAGCATTGTAGATATTTCCATGTTTATACAGATAGCGGTGAAGATATTTCCATGTTTATACAGATAGCGGTGTAGATATTTCCATGTTTATACAGATAGCGGTGTAGATATTTCCATGTTTATAGAGATAGTGGTGTACATAATTTCAATTTTATACAGATAGCAGTGTAGATATTTCCAAGTTCATACAGATTGTGGTGTAGATATTTCCACGTTTATAGAGATGGCGGTGTAGATATTTCCATGTTCATACAGATGGCGGTGTAGATATTTCCCTGTTTTTAGAGATGGCGGTGTAGATATTTTCATGTTTACACAGATGGCGGAGAAGATATTTCCATGTTTACACAGATAGCAGTGTAGACATTTCCATGTTTACTCAGATAGCGGTGTGGATATTTCCATGTTTATGCAGATAGCGGTGTAGATATTTCCATGTTTATACAGATAGCGGTGCGGATATTTCCATGTTTATACTGATAGTTGGGCAGATATTTCCATGTTTATACAGATACCGGTGTAGATATTTCCATCTTAATACAGATGGCGGTGTAGATGTGTCCATGTTCGTAGAGATGGCGGTGTAGATATTTCCATGTTCATACAGATGGCGGTGAAGATATTTCCATGTTCATACAGATGGCGGTGTAGATATTTCCATGTTCATACATATGGCGGTGTTGATATTTCCATGTTCGTAGAGATGGCGGTGTAGATATTTCCATGTTCATACAAATGGCGGTGTAGATATTTCCATGTTCATAGAGATGGCGGTATAGATATTTCCATGTTTGTACAGATAGCAGTGTAGTTATTTCCATGTTTATAGAGATAGCAGTGTAGATATTTCCATTGATATACAGATAGCTGTGTAGATATTTGCATGTTCATACTGATAGCGGTGTAGATATTTCCATGTTCGTACAGATAGCGGTGTAGATATTTCCATGTTCATACAGATAGCGGTGTAGATATTTCCATGTTCATACAGATAACGGTGTAGATATTTCCAAGTTCATACAGATAGCGGTGTAGATATTTCCCTGTTCATACAGTTAGCGGTTTAGATATTTCCATGTTCATACAGATGGCGGTGTAGATATTTACATGTTCATACAGATAGCGGTGAAGATATTCCCATGTTCGTAGAGATGGCGGTGTAGATATTTCCATGTTCATAGAGATGGCTGTGTAGATATTTTCATGTTTATGCAGATAGCGGTATTGATATTTCCATGTTTATATAGATGGAGGTGTAGATATTTCCATGTTTGTACAGATAGCAGTGTAGTTATTTCCATGTTTATAGAGATAGCAGTGTAGATATTTCCATTGATATACAGATAGCTGTGTAGATATTTGCATGTACATACAGATAGCGGTGTAGATATTTCCATGTTCATACAGATAGCGGTGCAGATATTTCCATGTTCATACAGATAGCGGTGTAGATATTTCCAATTTCATACAGATAGCAGTGTAGATATTTCCATGTTCATACAGATAACGGTGTAGATATTTCCATGTTCGTACAGATGGCGGTGTAGATATTTCCATGTTTATGCAGATAGCGGTATAGATATTTCCATGTTTATACAGATGGTGGTGTAGGTATTTCCATGTTTATAGAGATGGCGGTCTAGATATTTGCATGTTTATAGAGATAGTGGTGAATTTATTGCCAAGTTTATAGGGACAGCGTTGCAGATATTTCCATGTTTATACAGATAGCGGTGAAGATATTTCCATGTTTATACAGATAGCGGTGTAGATAGTTCCATTTTTATACAGATAACAGTGTAGATATTTCCATGTTTATAGAGATAGTGGTGTAGATAATTTCAATTTTATACAGATAGCAGTGTAGATATTTCCAAGTTCATACAGATAGCGGTGTAGATATTTCCACGTTTATAGAGATGGCGGTGTAGATATTTCCATGTTCATACAGACGGTGGTGTAGATATTTCCATGTTTATAGAGATGGCGGTGTAGATATTTCCATGTTTGCACAGATGGCGGTGTAGATATTTCCATGTTTACACAGATCGCGGTGTAGACATTTCCATGTTTACGCCAATAGCGGTGTGGATATTTCCATGTTTATGCAGATAACGGTGTAGATATTTCCATGTTTATACAGATAGCAGTGCGGATATTTCCATGTTTATACAGATAGTTGGGCAGATATTTCCATGTTTAAACAGATAGCGGTGTAGATATTTCCATCTTAATACAGATGGCGGTGTAAATATGTCCATGTTCGTACAGATGGCGGTGTAGATATTTCCATGTTCATACAGATGGCGGTGTAGATATTTCGAAGTTTATAGAGATAGCGCTGTAGTTATTTCCATATTTATAGAGAAATCTGTGTAGATATTTCCATGTTCATAGAGATGGCGGTGTAGATATTTCCATGTTTATACAGATAGCAGTGTAGATATTTCCATGTTTATAGAGATAGCAGTGTAGATATTTCCATTGATATACAGATAGCTGTTTAGATATTTGCATGTTCATACAGATAGCGGTGTAGATATTTCCATGTTCATACAGATAGCACTGTAGATATTTCCATGTTCATACAGATAGCGGTGTAGACATTTCCATGTTCATACAGTTAGTGGTGTAGATATTTCCATGTTCATACAGATGGCGGTGTAGATACTTACATATTCATACAGATGGCGGTGTAGATATTTCCATGTTCGTATGGAGGGCAGTGTAGATATTTCCATGATCATACAGGTGGCGGTGTAGATACTTACATATTCATGCAGATAACGGTGTAGATATTTCCATGTTCATACTGATAGAGGTGTAGATATTTCCTTGTTCATACAGTTAGCGTTGTAGATATTTCCTTGTTCATACAGATGGCGGTGTAGATATTTAAAGGTTCATGCAGGTGGCGGTGTAGATATTTCCATGGTCGTACAGATGGCGGAGTAGATATTTCCATGTTCATCCAGATGCCGGTGTAGATATATCCATGTTCATACAGATGGCGGTGAAGATGTTTCCATGTTCATACAGATGGCAGTATAGATATTTCCATGTTCATACACAT
Organism: Gorilla gorilla gorilla; assembly: GCF_029281585.2. Lineage (NCBI taxonomy): Eukaryota > Metazoa > Chordata > Mammalia > Primates > Hominidae > Gorilla > Gorilla gorilla. Next base: position 77,089,432 of record NC_073244.2, read on the forward strand.
GGAGGTGTAGATATATCCATGTTCATAGAGATGGCGGTGTAGATATTTCCTTGTTCATACAAATGGCGGTGTAGATATTTCCATATTCATAGAGATGGCTGTGTAGATATTTCCATGTTTATACCGATAGCAGTGTAGTTATTTCCATGTTTATAGAGATAGCAGTGTAGATATTTCCATTGATATACAGATAGCTGTGTAGATATTTGCATGTTCATACAGATAGCGGTGTAGATATTTCCATGTTCATACTGATAGCGGTGTAGATATTTCCATGTTCATACAGTTAGCGGTGTAGATATTTCCATGTTCATAGAGATGGCGGTGTAGATATTTACATGCTCATACAGATGGCGGTGTAGATATTTCCATGTTCATACAAATGGCGCTGTAGATATTTCCATGTTCATACAGATAGCAGTGTAGTTATTTCCATGTTTATAGAGATAGCAGTGTAGATATTTCCATTGATATACAGATAGCTGTGTAGATATTTACATGTTCATACAGATGGCGGTGTAGATATTTCCATGTTCGTACGGATGGCAGTGTAGATATTTCCATGTTTGTACAGGTGGCGGTGTAGATATTTCCATGTTTATACAGATAGCAGTGTAGTTATTTCCATGTTTATAGAGATAGCAATGTAGATATTTCCATTGATATACATATAGCTGTGTAGATATTTGCATGTTCATACTGATAGCGGTGTAGATATTTCCATGTTCGTACAGATGGCGGTGTAGATATTTCCATGTTCATACAGTTAGCGGTGTAGATATTTCCATGTTCATACAGATGGCGGTGTAGATATTTCCATGTTCATACAGATGGCGGTGTAGATATTTACATGTTCTTACAGATGGCGGTGTAGATATTTCCATGTTCGTACGGATGGCAGTGTAGATATTTCCATGTTCATACAGGTGGCGGTGTAGATATTCCCATGTTTTTACAGATAGCTGTGTAGTTATTTCCATGTTTATAGAGATAGCAGTGTAGATATTTCCATTGATATACAGATAGCTGTATAGATATTTGCTTGTTCATACACATAGCGGTGTAGATATTTCCATGTTCATACAGATAGCGGTGAAGATATTTCCATGTTTATATAGATAGCGGTGTTGATATTTCCATGTTTATACAGATAGCGGTGTAGATATTTCCATGTTTATAGAGATAGTGGTGTAGATAATTTCAATTTTACACAGATAGCAGTGTAGATATTTCCAAGTTCATACAGATAGCAGTGTAGATATTTCCACGTTTATAGAGATGGCAGTGTAGATATTTCCATGTTCATACAGATGGCGGTGTAGATATTTCCATGTTTATAGAGACGGCGGTGTAGATATTTTCATGTTTACACAGATGGCGGTGTAGATATTTCCATGTTTACAATGATAGCGGTGTGGATATTTCCATGTTTATGCAGATAGCGGTGTAGATATTTCCTTGTTTATACAGATAGCAGTGCCGATATTTCCATGTTTATACAGATAGTTGGGCAGATATTTCCATGTTTATACAGATAGCGGTGTAGATATTTCCATCTTAATACAGATGGCAGTGTAGGTATGTCCATGTTCATACAGAAGGCGGTGTAGATATTTCCATGTTCATACAGATGGTTGTGTAGATATTTCGAAGTTTATAGGGATAGCGCTGTAGTTATTTCCATATTTATAGAGAAATCTGTGTAGATATTTCCATTTATATGCAGATAGCTGTGTAGATACTTCCATGTCCATGCAGATAGCGGTGTAGATAATTCCATGTTCATCCAGATGGCGTTGTAGATATTTACATGTTCATACAGATGGCGGTGTAGATATTTCCATGTTCGTACAGATGGCGGTGTAGATATTTCCATGTTCATACAGATGGCGGTGTAGATATTTCCATGTTCATAGAGATGGCGGAGTAGTTATTTCCATGTTTATGCAGGTAGCGGTATAGATATTTCCATGTTTATACAGATGTTGGTGTATATATTTCCATGTTTATAGAGATGGCAGTCTAGATATTTCCATGTTTATACAGATAGCGGTGAAGATATTTCCATGTTTATACAGATAGCGGTGTAGATATTTCCATGTTTATAGAGATAGCAGTGTAGATATTTCCATGTTTATAGACATAGTGGTGTAGATAATTTCAATTTTATACCGAGAACAGTGTAGATATTTCCAAGTTCATACAGATAGCGATGTAGATATTTCCACGTTTATAGAGATGGCGGTGTAGATATTTCCATGTTCAAACAGATGGCGGTGTAGATATTTCCATGTTCATACAAATGGCTGTGTAGATATTTCCATATTCATAGAGAATGCGGTGTAGATATTTCCATGTTGATACAAATGGCGGTGTAGATATTTCCATGTTCATAGAGATGGCGGTGTAGATATTTCCTTGTTTATAAAGATAGCAGTGTAGTTATTTCCATGTTTATAGAGATAGCAGTGTAGATATTTCCATTGATATACACATAGCTGTGTAGATATTTGCATGTTCATACAGATAGCGGTGTAGGTATTTCCATCTTCGTACAGATAGCGGTGTGGATATTTCCATGTTTATACAGATGGTGGTGTAGATATTTCCATGTTTATAGAGATAGTGGTGTAGTTATTTCCAAGTTTATAGAGACAGCGTTGTAGATATTTCCATGTTTATACAGATAGCGGTGAAGTTATTTCCATGTTTATACAGATAGCGGTGTAGATATTTTCATGTTTATACAGATAACTGTGTAGATATTTCCATGTTTATAGAGATAGTGGTGTAGATAATTTCAATTTTATACAGATAGCAGTGTAGATATTTCCAAGTTCATACAGATAGCGGTGTAGATATTTCCATGTTTATACAGATAGCGGTGTAGATATTTCCATCTTAATACAGATGGCAGTGTAGATATGTCCATGTACGTACAGATGGCGGTGTAGATATTTCCATGTTCATACACATGGCGGTGTAGATATTTTGAAGTTTATAGAGATAGCGCTGCAGTTATTTCCATATTTATAGAGAAATCTGTGTAGGTATTTCCATGTAAAGGCAGATAGCTGTGTAGATATTTCCATGTTCATGCAGATTGCCGTGTAGATATTTCCACGTTTATAGAGATGGCAGTGTAGATATTTCCATGTTCATACAGATGGCGGTGTAGATATTTCCATGTTTATAGAGATGGCGGTGTAGATATTTTCATGTTTACACAGATGGCGGTGTAGATATTTCCATGTTTACATAGATAGCGGTGTAGACATTTCAATGTTTACACAGATAGCGTTGTGGATATTTCCATGTTTATGCAGACAGCGGTGTAGATATTTCCATGTTTATACAGATAGCGGTGCGGATATTTCCATGTTTATACAGATAGTTGGGCAGATATTTCCATGTTTATACAGATAGCGGTTCGGATATTTCCATGTTTATACAGATAGATGGGCAGATATTTCCATGTTTATACAGACAGCAGTGTAGATATTTCCATCTTAATACAGATGGCGGTGTAGAAATGTCCATGTTTGTACAGATGGCGGTGTAGATATTTTCATGTTCATACAGATGGTGGTGTAGATATTTCGAAGTTTATAGAGATAGCTCTGTAGTTATTTCCTTATTTATAGAGAAATCTTTGTAGATATTTCCATGTATATGCAGATAGCTGTGTAGATATTTCCATGTTCATGCAGATAGCGGTGTAGATATTTCCATGTTCATCCAGATGCCGGTGTAGATATATCCATGTTCATAGAGATGGCGGTGAAGATATTTCCATGTTCATACAGATGGCGGTGTAGATATTTCCATGTTCATACAAATGGCGGTGTAGATATTTCCATGTTCATAGAGATGGCGGTGTAGATATTACCATGTACATACAAATGGCGGTGTAGATATTTCCATGTTCATAGAGATGGTGGTGTAGATATTTCCATGTTTATGCAGATAGCGGTATAGATATTTCCATGTTTATACAGATGGTGGTGTAGATATTTCCGTGTTTATAGAGATTGCGGTCTAGATATTTCCATGTTTACAGAGATAGTGGTGTATTTATTTCCAAGTTTATAGAGAAGCGTTGTAGATATTTCCATGTTTATGCAGATAGCGGTGAAGATATTTCCATGTTTATACAGATAGCGGTGTAGATATTTCCATGTTTATACAGATAGCAGTGTAGATATTTCCATGTTTATAGTGATAGTGGTGTAGATAATTTCAATTTTATACCGAGAGCAGTGTAGATATTTCCAAGTTCATACAGATAGCGATGTAGATATTTCCAAGTTTATAGAGATGGCGGTGTAGATGTTTCCATGTTCATACTGATGGCGGTGTAGATATTTCCATGTTTATAGAGATGGCGGTGTAGATATTTTCATGTTTACACAGATGGCGGTGTAGATATTTCCATGTTTACACAGATAGCGTTGTAGACATTTCCATGTTTACACAGATAGCGGTGTGGATATTTCCGTGTTTATACAGATAGCGGTGAAGTTATTTCCATGTTTATACAGATAGCGGTGTAGATATTTTCATGTTTATACAGATAACTGTGTAGATATTTCCATGTTTATAGAGATAGTGGTGTAGATAATTTCAATTTTATACAGATAGCAGTGTAGATATTTCCAAGTTCATACAGATAGCGGTGTAGATATTTCCATGTTTATACAGATAGCGGTGTAGATATTTCCATCTTAATACAGATGGCAGTGTAGATATGTCCATGTACGTACAGATGGCGGTGTAGATATTTCCATGTTCATACACATGGCGGTGTAGATATTTTGAAGTTTATAGAGATAGCGCTGCAGTTATTTCCATATTTATAGAGAAATCTGTGTAGGTATTTCCATGTAAAGGCAGATAGCTGTGTAGATATTTCCATGTTCATGCAGATTGCCGTGTAGATATTTCCACGTTTATAGAGATGGCAGTGTAGATATTTCCATGTTCATACAGATGGCGGTGTAGATATTTCCATGTTTATAGAGATGGCGGTGTAGATATTTTCATGTTTACACAGATGGCGGTGTAGATATTTCCATGTTTACAAAGATAGCGGTGTAGACATTTCAATGTTTACACAGATAGCGTTGTGGATATTTCCATGTTTATGCAGACAGCGGTGTAGATATTTCCATGTTTATACAGATAGCGGTGCGGATATTTCCATGTTTATACAGATAGTTGGGCAGATATTTCCATGTTTATACAGATAGCGGTTCGGATATTTCCATGTTTATACAGATAGATGGGCAGATATTTCCATGTTTATACAGACAGCAGTGTAGATATTTCCATCTTAATACAGATGGCGGTGTAGAAATGTCCATGTTTGTACAGATGGCGGTGTAGATATTTTCATGTTCATACAGATGGTGGTGTAGATATTTCGAAGTTTATAGAGATAGCGCTGTAGTTATTTCCATATTTATAGAGAAATCTTTGTAGATATTTCCATGTATATGCAGATAGCTGTGTAGATATTTCCATGTTCATGCAGATAGCGGTGTAGATATTTCCATGTTCATCCAGATGCCGGTGTAGATATATCCATGTTCATAGAGATGGCGGTGAAGATATTTCCATGTTCATACAGATGGCGGTGTAGATATTTCCATGTTCATACAAATGGCGGTGTAGATATTTCCATGTTCATAGAGATGGCGGTGTAGATATTACCATGTACATACAAATGGCGGTGTAGATATTTCCATGTTCATAGAGATGGTGGTGTAGATATTTCCATGTTTATGCAGATAGCGGTATAGATATTTCCATGTTTATAGTGATAGTGGTGTAGATAATTTCAATTTTATACCGAGAGCAGTGTAGATATTTCCAAGTTCATACAGATAGCGATGTAGATATTTCCAAGTTTATAGAGATGGAGGTGTAGATGTTGCCATGTTCATACTGATGGCGGTGTAGATATTTCCATGTTTATAGAGATGGCGGTGTAGATATTTTCATGTTTACACAGATGGCGGTGTAGATATTTCCATGTTTACACAGATAGCGTTGTAGACATTTCCATGTTTACACAGATAGCGGTGTGGATATTTCCATGTTTATGCAGATAGCGGTGTAGATATTTCCATGTTTATACAGATAGTTGGGCAGATATTTCCATGTTTATACAGATAGCGGTGTAGATATTTCCATCTTAATACAGATGGCGGTGTAGATATGTCCATGTTCGTACAGATGGCGGTGTAGATAGTTCCATGTTCATACAGATGGCGGTGTAGATATTTCGAAGTTTATAGAGATAGCGTTGTAGTTATTTCCATATTTATAGAGAAATCTCTGTAGATATTTCCATGTATATGCAGATAACTGTGTAGATATTTCCATGTTCATGCAGATAGCGGTGTAGATATTTCCATGTTCATCTAGATGCCGGTGTAGATATATCCATGTTCATACAGATGACGGTGAAGATATTTCCATGTTCATACAGATGGCGGTGTAGATATTTCCATGTTCATACAAATGGCGGTGTCGATATTTCCATGTTCATACAGATGGCGGTGTAGATATTTCCGTGTTCATACAAATAGCGGTGTAGATATTTCCATGTTCACAGAGATGGCGGTGTAGATATTTCCGTGTTTATACAGATAGCAATGTAGATATTTCCATGTTTATAGAGATAGCGGTGTAGATATTTCCATTGATTTACAGATAGCTGTGTAGATATTTGCATGTTCATACAGATAGCGGTGTAGATATTTCCGTGTTCATACGGATAGCGGTGTAGATATTTCCATGTTCATACAGATAGCGGTGTAGATATTTCCATGTTTTACAGATAGCGGTGTAGATATTTCCATGTTCATACAGATAGCGGTGTAGATATTTCCATCTTCATACAGTTAGCGGTGTAGATATTTCCATGTTCATACAGACGGCGGTGTAGACATTTACATGTTCATACAGAGGGCGGTGTAGATATTTCCATGTTCGTACGGATGGCAGTGTAGATATTCCCATGTTCATACAGGTGGCGGTGTAGATATTTCCAAGTTCATACAGATAGCAGTGTAGTTATTTCCATGTTTATAGAGATAGCAATGTACATATTTCCATTCATATACATATAGCTGTATAGATATTTGCATGTTCATACAGATAGTGGTGTAGATATTTCCATGTTCGTAGAGATAGCGGTGTAGATATTTCCATGTTCTTACAGATAGCGGTGTAGATATTTCCATGTTCATACAGATAACGGTGTAGATATTTCCATGTTCATACAGATGGTGGTGTAGATATTTCCATGTTCATACAGTTAGCGGTGTAGATATTTCCATGTTCATACAGATGGCGGTGTAGATATTTACATGTTAATACAGATGGCGGTGTAGATATTTCCATGTTCGTACAGATGGCGGTGTAGATATTTCCATGCTCATAGAGATGGCGGTGTAGATATTTCCATGTTTATGCAGATAGTGGTATAGATATTTCCATGTTTATACAGATGGTGGTGTAGATGTTTACATGTTTATAGAGATTGCTGTCTAGATATTTCCATGTTTATAGAGATAGTGCTGTAGTTATTTCCAAGTTTATAGAGACAGCATTGTAGATATTTCCATGTTTATACAGATAGCGGTGAAGATATTTCCATGTTTATATAGAGAGCGGTGTAGATATTTCCATGCTAATACAGAGAGCAGTGTAGATATTTCCATGTTTATAGAGATAGTGGTGTAGATAATTTCAATTTTATACAGATAGCAGTGTAGATATTTGCAAGTTCATACAGATAGCAGTGTAGATATTTCCACGTTTATACAGATGGCCGTGTAGATATTTCCATGTTCATGCAGATGGCGGTGTAGATATTTCCATGTTTTTAGAGATGGCGGTGTAGATATTTTCACGTTTACATAGATGGCGGTGGAGATATTTCCATGTTTACACAGATAGCGGTGTAGACATTTCCATGTTTACACAAATAGCGGTGTGGATATTTCCATGTTTATGCAGATAGCGGTGTAGATATTTCCATGTTTAAACAGATAGCGGTGCGGATATTTCCATGTTTATACAGATAGTTGGGCAGATATTTCCATGTTTATACAGATAGCGGTGTAGATATTTCCATCTTAATACAGATGGCGGTGTAGATATGTCCATGTTTGTACAGATGGCGGTGTAGATATTTCCATGTTCATACAGATAGCGGTGTAGATATTTCAAAGTTTATAGAGATAGCGTTGTAGTTATTTCCATATTTATAGAGAAATCTCTGTAGATATTTCCATGTATATGCAGATAGCAGTGTAGATATTTCCATGTTCATGCAGATAGCGGTGTAGATATTTCCATGTTCATCCAGATGCCAGTGTAGATATATCCATGTTCATACAGATGGCGGTGAAGATATTTCCATGTTCATACAGATGGCGGTGTAGGTATTTCCATGTTCATACAAATGGCGGTCTTGATATTTCCATGTTCATAGAGATGGCGGTGTAGATATTTCCGTGTTCATACAAATGGCGGAGTAGATATTTCCATGTTCATAGAGATGGCGGTGTAGATATTTCCATGTTTATACAGATAGCAATGTAGATATTTCCATGTTTATAGAGATAGCGGTGTAGATACTTCCATTGATATACAGATAGCTGTGTAGATATTTGCATGTTCATACAGATAGCGGTGCAGATATTTCCATGTTCATACAGATAGCGGTGTAGATATTTCCATGTTCATACACATTGCGGTGTACATATTTCCATGTTTTACAGATAACGGTGTAGATATTTCCATGTTCATACAGATAGCGGTGTTGATATTTCCATGTTCATACAGATGACGGTGTAGATATTTACATGTTCATACAGATGGCGGTTTAGATATTTCCATGTTCGTACGGATGGCAGTGTAGATATTTCCATGTTCATACAGGTGGCGGAGTAGATATTTCCATGTTCATACAGATAGCATTATAGTTATTTCCATGGTTATGGAGATAGCAATGTAGATATTTCCATTGATATACATATAGCTGTTTAGATATTTGCATGTTCATACATATAGCGGTGTAGATATTTCCATGTTCGTACAGATAGCGGTGTAGATATTTCCATGTTCATACAGATAGCGGTGTAGATATTTCCATGTTCATACAGATGACGGTGTAGATATTTACATGTTCATACAGATGGCGGTATAGATATTTCCATGTTCGTACGGATGGCAGTGTAGATATTTCCATGTTCATACAGGTGGCGGAGTAGATATTTCCATGTTCATACAGATAGCAGTGTAGTTATTTCCATGGTTATAGAGATAGCAATGTAGATATTTCCATTGATATACATATAGTTGTGTAGATATTTGCATGTTCATACAGATAGCTGTGTAGATATTTCCATGTTCATACAGATAACGGTGTAGATATTACCATGTTCATACAGATAGCAGTGTAGATATTTCCATGATTATACAGTTAGCGGTGTAGATATTTCCATGTTCATACAGATGGCGGTGTAGATATTTCCATGTTCCTACAGATGGCAGTGTAGATATTTCCATGTTCTTAGAGATGGCGGTGTAGAAATTTCCATGTTTATTCAGATAGCGGTGTAGATATTTCCTTGTTTATAGAGATGGTGGTGTAGGTATTTCCATGTTTATAGAGATGGAGGTGTAGATATTTCCATCTTTATAGAGATAGTGGTGTAGTTATCTCCAAGTTTATAGAGACAGAGTTGTAGATATTTCCGTGTTTATACAGATAGCGGTGAAGTTATTTCCATTTTATACAGATAGCGGTGTAGATATTTCCATTTTTATACAGATAACAGTGTAGATATTTCCATGTATATAGAGATAGTGGTGTAGATAATTTCAATTTTATACAGGTAGCAGTGTAGATATTTCCAAGTTCATACAGATTGCGGTGTAGATATTTCCACGTTTATAGAGATGGCGTTGTAGATATTTCCATGTTCATACAGATGGCGGTGTAGATATTTCCATGTTTATAGAGATGGCGGTGTAGATATTTTCATGTTTACACAGATGGCGGTGTAGATATTTCCATGTTTACACAGATAGCGGTGTAGACATTTCCATGTTTACACAGATAGCGGTGAGAATATTTCCATGTTTATGCAGATGGGCAGATATTTCCATGTTTATACAGATAGCGGTGTAGATCTTTCCATCTTAATACAGATGGCGGTGTAGATATTTCCATGTTCGTACAGATAGCGGTGTAGATATTTCCATGTTCATACAGATGGCGGTGTAGATATTTCCATGCTCATACAGATAGCGGTGTAGATATTTCCATGTTCATACAGATAGCGGTGCAGATATTTCCATGTTCATACAGATAGCGGTATAGATATTTCCATGTTCATACAGATAGCGGTGTAGATATTTCCATGTTCATACAGTTAGCGGTGTAGATATTTCCATGTTCATACAGATGGTGGTGTAGATATTGACATGTTCATACAGATGGCGGTGTAGATATTTCCATGTTCGCACGGATGACAGTGTAGATATTTCCATGTTCATACAGGTGGCGGTGTAGTTATTTCCATGTTTATACAGATAGCAGAGTAGTTATTTCCATGTTTATAGAGATAGCAGTGTAGATATTTCCATTGATTTACAGATAGCTGTGTAGATATTTGCATGTTCATACAGATAGCGGTGTAGATATTTCCGTGTTCATACAGATAGCGGTGTAGATATTTCCATGTTCATACAGATAGCGGTGTAGATATTTCCATGTTTTACAGATAGCGGTGTAGATATTTCCATGTTCATATAGATAGCGGTGTAGATATTTCCATCTTCATACAGTTAGCGGTGTAGATATTTCCATGTTCATACAGACGGCGGTGTAGACATTTACATGTTCATACAGAGGGCGGTGTAGATATTTCCATGTTCGTACGGATGGCAGTGTAGATATTCCCATGTTCATACAGGTGGCGGTGTAGATATTTCCAAGTTCATACAGATAGCAGTGTAGTTATTTCCATGTTTATAGAGATAGCAATGTACATATTTCCATTCATATACATATAGCTGTATAGATATTTGCATGTTCATACAGATAGTGGTGTAGATATTTCCATGTTCGTAGAGATAGCGGTGTAGATATTTCCATGTTCTTACAGATAGCGGTGTAGATATTTCCATGTTCATACAGATAACGGTGTAGATATTTCCATGTTCATACAGATGGTGGTGTAGATATTTCCATGTTCATACAGTTAGCGGTGTAGATATTTCCATGTTCATACAGATGGCGGTGTAGATATTTACATGTTAATACAGATGGCGGTGTAGATATTTCCATGTTCGTACAGATGGCGGTGTAGATATTTCCATGCTCATAGAGATGGCGGTGTAGATATTTCCATGTTTATGCAGATAGTGGTATAGATATTTCCATGTTTATACAGATGGTGGTGTAGATGTTTACATGTTTATAGAGATTGCTGTCTAGATATTTCCATGTTTATAGAGATATTGCTGTAGTTATTTCCAAGTTTATAGAGACAGCATTGTAGATATTTCCATGTTTATACAGATAGCGGTGAAGATATTTCCATGTTTGTATAGAGAGCGGTGTAGATATTTCCATGCTAATACAGAGAGCAGTGTAGATATTTCCATGTTTATAGAGATAGTGGTGTAGATAATTTCAATTTTATACAGATAGCAGTGTAGATATTTGCAAGTTCATACAGATAGCAGTGTAGATATTTCCACGTTTATACAGATGGCCGTGTAGATATTTCCATGTTCATGCAGATGGCGGTGTAGATATTTCCATGTTTTTAGAGATGGCGGTGTAGATATTTTCACGTTTACATAGATGGCGGTGGAGATATTTCCATGTTTACACAGATAGCGGTGTAGACATTTCCATGTTTACACAAATAGCGGTGTGGATATTTCCATGTTTATGCAGATAGCGGTGTAGATATTTCCATGTTTAAACAGATAGCGGTGCGGATATTTCCATGTTTATACAGATAGTTGGGCAGATATTTCCATGTTTATACAGATAGCGGTGTAGATATTTCCATCTTAATACAGATGGCGGTGTAGATATGTCCATGTTTGTACAGATGGCGGTGTAGATATTTCCATGTTCATACAGATAGCGGTGTAGATATTTCAAAGTTTATAGAGATAGCGTTGTAGTTATTTCCATATTTATAGAGAAATCTCTGTAGATATTTCCATGTATATGCAGATAGCAGTGTAGATATTTCCATGTTCATGCAGATAGCGGTGTAGATATTTCCATGTTCATCCAGATGCCAGTGTAGATATATCCATGTTCATACAGATGGCGGTGAAGATATTTCCATGTTCATACAGATGGCGGTGTAGGTATTTCCATGTTCATACAAATGGCGGTCTTGATATTTCCATGTTCATAGAGATGGCGGTGTAGATATTTCCGTGTTCATACAAATGGCGGAGTAGATATTTCCATGTTCATAGAGATGGCGGTGTAGATATTTCCATGTTTATACAGATAGCAATGTAGATATTTCCATGTTTATAGAGATAGCGGTGTAGATACTTCCATTGATATACAGATAGCTGTGTAGATATTTGCATGTTCATACAGATAGCGGTGCAGATATTTCCATGTTCATACAGATAGCGGTGTAGATATTTCCATGTTCATACACATTGCGGTGTACATATTTCCATGTTTTACAGATAACGGTGTAGATATTTCCATGTTCATACAGATAGCGGTGTTGATATTTCCATGTTCATACAGATGACGGTGTAGATATTTACATGTTCATACAGATGGCGGTTTAGATATTTCCATGTTCGTACGGATGGCAGTGTAGATATTTCCATGTTCATACAGGTGGCGGAGTAGATATTTCCATGTTCATACAGATAGCAGTATAGTTATTTCCATGGTTATGGAGATAGCAATGTAGATATTTCCATTGATATACATATAGCTGTTTAGATATTTGCATGTTCATACATATAGCGGTGTAGATATTTCCATGTTCGTACAGATAGCGGTGTAGATATTTCCATGTTCATACAGATAGCGGTGTAGATATTTCCATGTTCATACAGATAGCGGTGTAGATATTTCCATGTTCATACAGATGACGGTGTAGATATTTACATGTTCATACAGATGGCGGTATAGATATTTCCATGTTCGTACGGATGGCAGTGTAGATATTTCCATGTTCATACAGGTGGCGGAGTAGATATTTCCATGTTCATACAGATAGCAGTGTAGTTATTTCCATGGTTATAGAGATAGCAATGTAGATATTTCCATTGATATACATATAGCTGTGTAGATATTTGCATGTTCATACAGATAGCGGTGTAGATATTTCCATGTTCATACAGATAACGGTGTAGATATTACCATGTTCATACAGATAGCGGTGTAGATATTTCCATGATTATACAGTTAGCGGTGTAGATATTTCCATGTTCATACAGATGGCGGTGTAGATATTTCCATGTTCCTACAGATGGCAGTGTAGATATTTCCATGTTCTTAGAGATGGCGGTGTAGAAATTTCCATGTTTATTCAGATAGCGGTGTAGATATTTCCTTGTTTATAGAGATGGTGGTGTAGGTATTTCCATGTTTATAGAGATGGAGGTGTAGATATTTCCATCTTTATAGAGATAGTGGTGTAGTTATCTCCAAGTTTATAGAGACAGAGTTGTAGATATTTCCGTGTTTATACAGATAGCGGTGAAGTTATTTCCATTTTATACAGATAGCGGTGTAGATATTTCCATTTTTATACAGATAACAGTGTAGATATTTCCATGTATATAGAGATAGTGGTGTAGATAATTTCAATTTTATACAGGTAGCAGTGTAGATATTTCCAAGTTCATACAGATTGCGGTGTAGATATTTCCACGTTTATAGAGATGGCGTTGTAGATATTTCCATGTTCATACAGATGGCGGTGTAGATATTTCCATGTTTATAGAGATGGCGGTGTAGATATTTTCATGTTTACACAGATGGCGGTGTAGATATTTCCATGTTTACACAGATAGCGGTGTAGACATTTCCATGTTTACACAGATAGCGGTGAGAATATTTCCATGTTTATGCAGATGGGCAGATATTTCCATGTTTATACAGATAGCGGTGTAGATCTTTCCATCTTAATACAGATGGCGGTGTAGATATTTCCATGTTCGTACAGATAGCGGTGTAGATATTTCCATGTTCATACAGATGGCGGTGTAGATATTTCCATGCTCATACAGATAGCGGTGTAGATATTTCCATGTTCATACAGATAGCGGTGCAGATATTTCCATGTTCATACAGATAGCGGTATAGATATTTCCATGTTCATACAGATAGCGGTGTAGATATTTCCATGTTCATACAGATAGCGGTGTAGATATTTCCATGTTCATACAGATGGTGGTGTAGATATTTACATGTTCATACAGATGGCGGTGTAGATATTTCCATGTTCGCACGGATGACAGTGTAGATATTTCCATGTTCATACAGGTGGCGGTGTAGTTATTTCCATGTTTATACAGATAGCAGAGTAGTTATTTCCATGTTTATAGAGATAGCAATGTAGATATTTCCATTGATATACTTATAGCTGTGTAGATATTTGCATGTTCATACTGATAGCGGTGTAGATATTTCCATGTTCGTACAGATAGCGGTGTAGATATTTCCATGTTCGTACAGATAGCGGTGTAGATATTTCCATGTTCATACAGATAACGGTGTAGATATTTCCATGTTCGTACAGATAGCGCTGTAGATATTTCCATGTTCATTCAGTTAGCGGTGTAGATATTTCCATGTTCATACAGATGGCGGTGTAGATATTTACATGTTCATACAGATAGCGGTGTAGATATTCCCATGTTCGTAGAGATGGCGGTGTAGATATTTCCATGTTCATAGAGATGGCGGTGTAGATATTTTCATGTTTATGCAGATAGCGGTATTGATATTTCCATGTTTATATAGATGGTGGTGTAGATATTTCCATGTTTATAGGGATGGCGGTCTAGATATTTCCACGTTTATAGAGATACTGGTGTAGTTATTTCCAAGTTTATAGAGACAGCATTGTAGATATTTCCATGTTTATACAGATAGCGGTGAAGATATTTCCATGTTTATACAGATAGCGGTGTAGATATTTCCATGATTATACAGATAGCGGTGTAGATATTTCCATGTTTATAGAGATAGTGGTGTAGATAATTTCAATTTTTTACAGATAGCAGTGTAGATATTTCCAAGTTCATACAGATTGCGGTGTAGATATTTCCACGTTTATAGAGATGGCAGTGTAGATATTTCCATGTTCATACAGATGGCGGCGTAGATATTTCCATGTTTTTAGAGATGGCGGTGTAGATATTTTCAGGTTTACACGGATGGCGGAGAAGATATTTCCATGTTTAAACAGATAGCAGTGTAGACATTTCCATGTTTACTCAGATAGCGGTGTGGATATTTCCATGTTTATGTAGATAGCGGTGTAGATATTTCCATGTTTATACAGATAGCGGTGCGGATATTTCCATGTTTATACAGATAGTTGGGCAGATATTTCCATGTTTATACAGATAGCGGTGTAGATATTTCCATCTTAATACAGATGGCGGTGTAGATATGTCCATGTTCGTACAGATGGCGGTGTAGATATTTCCATGTTCATACAGATGGCGTTGTAGATATTTCGAAGTTTATAGAGATAGCGCTGTAGTTATTTCCATATTTATAGAGAAATCTCTGTAGATATTTCCATGTATATGTAGATAGCTGTGTAGATATTTCCATGTTCATGCAGATAGCGTTGTAGATATTTCCATGTTCATCCAGATTCCGGTGTAGATATATCCATGTTCAAACAGATGGCGGTGAAGATATTTCCATGTTCATACAGATGGCGGTGTAGATATTTCCATGTTCATACACATGGCGGTGTAGATATTTCCACGTTCATAGAGATGGCGTTGTAGATATTTCCATGTTCATACAAATAGCGGTGTAGATATTTCCATGTTCATAGAGATGGCGGTGTAGATATTTCATTGTTTGTACAGATACCAGTGTAGTTATTTCCATGTTTATAGAGATAGCAGTGTACATATTTCCATTGATATACAGGTAGCTGTGTAGATATTTGCATGTTCATACAGATAGTGGTGTAGATATTTCCCTGCTCATACAGATAGCGGTGTAGATATTTCCATGTTCATACAGATAGTGGTGCAGATATTTCCATTTTCATACAGATAGCGGTGTAGATATTTCCATGTTCATACAGATATCGGTGTAGATATTTCCGTGTTCATACAGTTAGCGGTGTAGATATTTCCATGTTCTTACAGATGGCGGTGTAGATATTTCCATGTTCATACAGGTGGCGGTGTAGATATTTCCATGTTTATACAGATAGCAGTGTAGTTATTTCCATGTTTATAAAGATAGCAGTGTAGATATTACCATTGATATACAGATAGCTGTGTAGATATTTGCATGTTCATACAGATAGCGGTGTAGATATTTCCATGTTCGTACAGATAGTGGTGTAGATATTTCCATGTTCCTACAGATAGCGGTGTAGATATTTCCATGTTCATACAGATAACGGTGTAGATATTTCCATGTTCATACAGATAGCCTTGTAGATATTTCCATGTTCATACGGTTAGCGGTGTAGATATATCCATGTTCATACAGATGGCGGTGTAGATATTTACATGTTCATCCAGATGCCGGTGTAGATATATCCATGTTCATACAGATGGCGTTGAAGATATTTCCATGTTCATACAGATGGCGGTGTAGATATTTCCATGTTCATACAAATGGCGGTGTAGATATTTCCATGTTCATACAGATGGCGGTGTAGCTATTTCCGTGTTCATACAAATGGCGGTGTAGATATTTCCATGTTCATAGAAATGGAGGTGTAGATATTTCCATGTTTGTACAGATAGCAGTGTAGATATTTCCATGTTTATAGAGATAGCAGTGTAGATATATCCATTGATATACAGATAGCTGTGTAGATATTTGCATGTTCATACAGATAGCGGTGTAGATATTTCCATGCTGATACAGATAGCGGTGTAGATATTTCCATGTTCATACAGATAGCGGTGCAGATATTTCCATGTTCATACAGATAGCGGTATAGATGTTTCCATGTTCATACAGATAGCGTTGTAGATATTTCCATGTTCATGCAGTTAACGGTGTAGATATTTCCATGTTCATACAGATGGCGGTGTAGATATTTACATGTTCATACAGATGGCGGTGTAGATATTTCCATGTTCGCACGGATGGCAGTGTAGATATTTCCATGTTCATACAGGTGGCGGTGTAGTTATTTCTATGTTTATACAGATAGCAGTGTAGTTATTTCCATGTTTATAGAGATAGCAGTTTAGCTATTTCCATTGATATACAGATGGCTGTGTAGATATTTGCATGTTCATACAGATAGCGCTGTAGATATTTCCATGTTCGTACAGATAGCGGTGTAGATATTTCCATGTTCATACAGGTAGCGGTGTAGATATTTCCATGTTCATACAGATAACGATGTAGATAGTTCCATGTTCATACAGATAGCCTTGTAGATATTTCCATGTTCATACAGTGAGCGGTGTAGATATTTCCATGTTCATACAAATGGCGGTGTAGATATTTACATGTTCATACAGATGGCGGTGTAGATATTTCCATGTTCGTACAGATGGCGGTGTAGATATTTCCATGTCCATAGAGATGGCGGTGTAGATATTTCCATGTTTATGCAGATTGCGGTATAGGTATTTCCATGTTCATACAGATGGCGGTGTAGATATTTCCATGTTTTTAGAGATGGCGGTGTAGATATTTTCACGTTTACACAGATGGCAGTGGAGATATTTCCATGTTCACACAGATAGTGGTGCAGGCATTTCCATGTTTACACAGATAGCGGTGTAGATATTTCCATGTTTATACAGATAGCGGTGCAGATATTTCCATGTTTATACAGATAGTTGGGCAGATATTACCATGTTTATACAGATAGCGGTGTAGATATTTCCATCTTAATACAGATGGCGGTGTAGATATGTCCATGTTCGTACAGATGGCGGTGTAGATATTTCCATGTTCATACAGATGGCGGTGTAGATATTTCGAAGTTTATAGAGATAGCGCTGTAGTTATTTCCATATTTATAGAGAAATCTCTGTAGATATTTCCATGTATATGCAGATAGCTGTGTAGATATTTCCATGTTCATGCAGATAGCGGTGTAGATATTTCCATGTTCATCCAGATGCCGGTGTAAATATATCCATGTTTATACAGATGGCGGTGAAGATATTTCCATGTTCATACAGATGGCGGTGTAGATATTTCCATGTTCATACACATGGCGGTGTAGATATTTCCATGTTCGTAGAGATGGCGGTGTAGATATTTCCATGTTCATACAGATGGCGGTGTAGATATTTCCATGTTCATAGAGATGGCGGTGTAGATATTTCCATGTTTGTACAGATAGCAGTGTAGTCATTTCCATGTTTATAGAGATAGCAGTGTAGATATTTCCATTGATATACAGATAGCTGTGTAGATATTTACTTGTTCATACAGATGGCGGTGTAGATATTTCCATGTTCATACAGATGGCAGTGTAGATATTTCCGTGTTAGTACAGGTGGCTGTGTAGATATTTCCATGTTTATACAGATAGCAGTGTAGATATTTCCATGTTTATAGAGATAACAATGTAGATATTTCCATTGATATACATATAGCTGTGTAGATATTTGCATGTTCATACTGATAGCGGTGTAGATATTTCCATGTTCGTACAGATAGCGGTGTAGATATTTCCATGTTCATACAGATAGCTCTGTAGATATTTCCATGTTCATACAGATAATGGTTTAGATATTTCCCTGTTCATACAGATAGCGGTGTAGATATTTCCATTTTCATACACTTAGCGGTGTAGATATTTCCATGTTCATACAGATGGCGGTGTAGATATTTACATGTTCATACAGATAGCGGTGTAGATATTTCCATGTTCGTAGAGATGGCGGTGTAGATATTTCCATGTTCATAGAGATGGCGGTGTAGATATTTTCATGTTTATGCAGATAGCGGTATAGATATTTCCATGTTTATACAGATGGTGGTGTAGATATTTCCATCTTTATAGAGATGGCGGTGTAGATATTTCCATGTTTATAGAGATACTGGTGTAGTTAATTCCAAGTTTATAGATACAGCATTGTAGATATTTCCATGTTTATACAGATAGCGGTGAAGATATTTCCATGTTTATACAGATAGCGGTGTAGATATTTCCATGTTTATACAGACAGCGGTGTAGATATTTCCATGTTTATAGAGATTGTGGTGTAGATAATTTCAATTTTATACAGATAGTAGTGTATATATTTCCAAGTTCATACAGATAGCGGTGTAGATATTTCCACGTGTATAGAGATGGCGGTGTAGATATTTCCATGTTTTACAGATAGTTGTGTAGATATTTCCATGTTCATACAGATAGCGGTGTTGATATTTCCATGTTCATACAGTAAGCGGTGTAGATTTTTCCATGATCATACAGATGGCGGTGTAGATATTTACATGTTCATACAGATTGCGGTGTAGATATTTCCATGTTTGTACGGATGGCAGTGTAGTTATTTCCATGTTCTTAGAGATAGCAGTGTAGACATTTCCATTGATATACAGATAGCTGTTTAGATACTTACATGTTCATACAGATGGCGGTGTAGATATTTCCATGTTCGTAGAGATGGCGGTGTAGATATTTCCATGTTCATACAAATGGCGGTGTAGATATTTCCATGTTCATAGAGATGGCGGTGTATATATTTCCATGTTTGTACAGATAGCAGTGTAGTTATTTCCATGTTTATAGAGATAGCAGTGTAGATATTTCCATTGATATACAGATAGCTGTGTTGATATTTACATGTTCATACAGATGGCGGCGTAGATATTTCCATGTTCATACGGATGGCAGTGTAGATATTTCCATGTTAGTACAGGTGGCGGTGTAGATATTTCCATGTTTATGCAGATCGCAGTGTAGTTATTTCCTTGTTTATAGAGATACCAATGTAGATATTTCCATTGATATACATATAGCTGTGTAGATATTTGCATGTTCATACTGATAGCGGTGTAGATATTTCCATGTTCGTACAGATAGCGGTGTAGATATTTCCATGTTTATACAGATAGCAGTGCGGATATTTCCATGTTTATACAGATAGTTGGGCAGATATTTCCATGTTTAAACAGATAGCAGTGTAGATATTTCCATCTTAATACAGATGGCGGTGTAAATATGTCCATGTTCGTACAGATGGCGGTGTAGATATTTCCATGTTCATACAGATGGCAGTGTAGATATTTCGAAATTTATAGAGATAGCGCTGTAGTTATTTCCATATTTATAGAGAAATCTGTGTAGATATTTCCATGTTCATAGAGATGGCGGTGTAGATATTTCCATGTTTATACAGATAGCAGTGTAGATATTTCCATGTTTATAGAGATAGCAGTGTAGATATTTCCATTGATATACAGATAGCTGTTTAGATATTTGCATGTTCATACAGATAGCGGTGTAGATATTTCCATGTTCATACAGATAGCACTGTAGATATTTCCATGTTCATACAGATAGCGGTGTAGACATTTCCATGTTCATACAGTTAGTGGTGTAGATATTTCCATGTTCATACAGATGGCGGTGTAGATACTTACATATTCATACAGATGGCGGTGTAGATATTTCCATGTTCGTATGGAGGGCAGTGTAGATATTTCCATGATCATACAGGTGGCGGTGTAGATATTTCCATGTTTATACTGATAGCAGTGTAGTTATTTCCATGTTTATAGAGATAGCAGTGTAGATATTGCCACTGATATACAGATAGCTGTGTAGATATTTGCATGTTCATACAGATAGCGGTGTAGATATTTCCATGCTCGTACAGATAGCGGTGTAGATATTTCCATGTTCATACAGATAGCGGTGTAGATATTTCCATGTTCATGCAGATAACGGTGTAGATATTTCCATGTTCATACTGATAGCGGTGTAGATATTTCCATGTTCATACAGTTAGCGTTGTAGATATTTCCTTGTTCATACAGATGGCGGTGTAGATATTTAAATGTTCATGCAGGTGGCGGTGTAGATATTTCCATGGTCGTACAGATGGCGGAGTAGATATTTCCATGTTCATCCAGATGCCGGTGTAGATATATCCATGTTCATACAGATGGCGGTGAAGATATTTCCATGTTCATACAGATGGCAGTATAGATATTTCCATGTTCATACACATGGAGGTGTAGATATATCCATGTTCATACAGATGGCGGTGTAGATATTTACATGCTCATACAGATGGCGGTGTAGATATTTCCATGTTCATACAAATGGCGGTGTAGATATTTCCATGTTCATACAGATAGCAGTGTAGTTATTTCCATGTTTATAGAGATAGCAGTGTAGATATTTCCATTGATATACAGATAGCTGTGTAGATATTTACATGTTCATACAGATGGCGGTGTAGATATTTCCATGTTCGTACGGATGGCAGTGTAGATATTTCCATGTTCGTACAGGTGGCGGTGTAGATATTACCATGTTTATACAGATAGCAGTGTAGTTATTTCCATGTTTATAGAGATAGCAATGTAGATATTTCCATTGATATACATATAGCTGTGTAGATATTTGCATGTTCATACTGATAGCGGTGTAGATATTTCCATGTTCGTACAGATGGCGGTGTAGATATTTCCATGTTCATACAGTTAGCGGTGTAGATATTTCCATGTTCATACAGATGGCGGTGTAGATATTTCCATGTTCATACAGATGGCGGTGTAGATATTTACATGTTCATACAGATGGCGGAGTAGATATTTCCATGTTCGTACGGATGGCAGTGTAGATATTTCCATGTTCATACAGGTGGCGGTGTAGATATTCCCATGTTTTTACAGATAGCTGTGTAGTTATTTCCATGTTTATAGAGATAGCAGTGTAGATATTTTCATTGATATACAGATAGCTGTATAGATATTTGCTTGTTCATACACATAGCGGTCTAGATATTTCCATGTTCATACATATAGCGGTTTAGATATTTCCATGTTCATACACATAGCGGTGTAGATATTTCCATGTTCATACAGATAACGGTGTAGATATTTCCATGTTCATACAGATAGTGGTGTAGATATTTCCATGTTCACACAGGTAGCGGTGTAGATATTTCCATATTCATACAGTTAGCGGTGTAGATACATCCATGTTCATGCAGATAGCGGTGTAGATATTTCCAAGTTCATCCAGATGCCGGTGTAGATATATCCATGTTCATAGAGATGGCGGTGAAGATATTTCCATGTTCATACAGATGGCGGTGTAGATATTTCCATGTTCATACAAATGGCGGTGTAGATATTTCCATGT
This sequence comes from Gorilla gorilla gorilla, assembly GCF_029281585.2. Lineage (NCBI taxonomy): Eukaryota > Metazoa > Chordata > Mammalia > Primates > Hominidae > Gorilla > Gorilla gorilla. The sequence goes on from NC_073244.2 coordinate 77,112,030, forward strand.
TCGTACAGATGGCGGTGTAGATATTTCCGTCTTCATACAAATGGCGGTGTAGATATTTCCATGTTCATAGAGATGGCGGTGTAGATATTTCCATGTTTATACAGATAGCAATGTAGATATTTCCATGTTTATAGAGATGGCGGTGTAGATATTTACATGTTCATACAGATGGCGGTGTAGGTATTTCCATGTTCGTACAGAGGGCGTTGTAGAGATTTCCATGTTCATAGAGATGGCGGTGTAGATATTTCCATGTTTATGCAGATAGCGGTATAGATATTTCCATGTTTATACAGGTGGTGGTGTAGACGTTTCCATGTTTATAGAGATGGCGCTCTAGATGTTTCCATGTTTAGAGATACTGGTGTAGTTATTTCCAAGTTTATAGAGACAGCGTTGTAGATATTTCCATGTTTATACAGATAGCGGTGAAGATATTTCCATTTTTATATAGATAGCGGTGTAGATATTTCCATGTTTATACAGATAGCGGTGTACATATTTCCATGTTTATAGAGATAGTGGTGTAGATAATTTCAATTTTACACAGATAGCAGTGTAGATATTTCCAAGTTCATACAGATAGCAGTGTAGATATTTCCACGTTTATAGAGATGGCAGTGTAGATATTTCCATGTACATACAGATGGCGGTGTAGATATTTCCATGTTTATAGAGACGGCGGTGTAGATATTTTCATGTTTACACAGATGGCGGTGTAGATATTTCCATGTTTACAATGATAGCGGTGTGGATATTTCCATGTTTATGCAGATAGCGGTGTAGATATTTCCATGTTTATACAGATATTTGGGCAGATATTTCCATGTTTATACAGATAGCGGTGTAGATATTTCCATCTTAATACAGATGGCAGTGTAGGTATGTCCATGTTCATACAGAAGGCGGTGTAGATATTTCCATGTTCATACAGATGGTTGTGTAGATATTTCGAAGTTTATAGGGATAGCGCTGTAGTTATTTCCATATTTATAGAGAAATCTGAGTAGATATTTCCATGTATATGCAGATAGCTGTGTAGATACTTCCATGTTCATGCAGATAGCGGTGTAGATAATTCCATGTTCATCCAGATGGCGTTGTAGATATTTACATGTTCATACAGATGGCGGTGTAGATATTTCCATGTTCGTACAGATGGCGGTGTAGATATTTCCATGTTCATACAGATGTTGGTGTATATATTTCCATGTTCATAGAGATGGCAGTCTAGATATTTCCATGTTTATACAGATAGCGGTGAAGATATTTCCATGTTTATACAGATAGCGGTGTAGATATTTCCATGTTTATACAGATAGCAGTGTAGATATTTCCATGTTTATAGAGATAGTGGTGTAGATAATTTCAATTTTATACCGAGAACAGTGTAGATATTTCCAAGTTCATACAGGTAGCGATGTAGATATTTCCACGTTTATAGAGATGGCGGTGTAGATATTTCCATGTTCAAACAGGTGGCGGTGTAGATATTTCCATGTTCATACAAATGGCTGTGTAGATATTTCCATATTCATAGAGAATGCGGTGTAGATATTTCCATGTTGATACAAATGGCGGTGTAGATATTTCCATGTTCATAGAGATGGCGGTGTAGATATTTCCTTGTTTATAAAGATAGCAGTGTAGTTATTTCCATGTTTATAGAGATAGCAGTGTAGATATTTCCATTGATATACACATAGCTGTGTAGATATTTGCATGTTCATACAGGTAGCGGTGAAGTTATTTCCATGTTTATACAGATAGCGGTGTAGATATTTTCATGTTTATACAGATAACTGTGTAGATATTTCCATGTTTATAGAGATAGTGGTGTAGATAATTTCAATTTTATACAGATAGCAGTGTAGGTATTTCCAAGTTCATACAGATAGCGGTGTAGATATTTCCATGTTTATACAGATAGCGGTGTAGATATTTCCATCTTAATACAGATGGCAGTGTAGATATGTCCATGTACGTACAGATGGCGGTGTAGATATTTCCATGTTCATAAACATGGCGGTGTAGATATTTCGAAGTTTATAGAGATAGCGCTGCAGTTATTTCCATATTTATAGAGAAATCTGTGTAGGTATTTCCATGTAAAGGCAGATAGCTGTGTAGATATTTCCATGTTCATGCAGATAGCCGTGTAGATATTTCCACGTTTATAGAGATGGCAGTGTAGTTATTTCCATGTTCATACAGATGGCGGTGTAGATATTTCCATGTTTATTGAGATGGCGGTGTAGATATTTTCATGTTTACACAGATGGCGGTGTAGATATTTCCATGTTTACAAAGATAGCGGTGTAGACATTTCAATGTTTACACAGATAGCGTTGTGGATATTTCCATGTTTATGCAGACAGCGGTGTAGATATTTCCATGTTTATACAGATAGCGGTGCGGATATTTCCATGTTTATACAGATAGTTGGGCAGATATTTCCATGTTTATACAGATAGCGGTTCGGATATTTCCATGTTTATACAGATAGATGGGCAGATATTTCCATGTTTATACAGACAGCAGTGTAGATATTTCCATCCTAATACACATGGCGGTGTAGATATGTCCATGTTCGTACAGATGGCGGTGTAGATATTTTCATGTTCATACAGATGGTGGTGTAGATATTTCGAAGTTTATAGAGATAGCGCTGTAGTTATTTCCATATTTATAGAGAAATCTTTGTAGATATTTCCATGTATAAGCAGATAGCTGTGTAGATATTTCCATGTTCATGCAGATAGCGGTGTAGACATTTCCATGTTCATCCAGATGCCGGTGTAGATATATCCATGTTCATAGAGATGGCGGTGAAGATATTTCCATGTTCATACAGATGGCGGTGTAGATATTTCCATGTTCATACAAATGGCGGTGTAGATATTTCCATGTTCATAGAGATGGCGGTGTAGATATTACCATGTTCATACAAATGGCGGTGTAGATATTTCCATGTTCATAGAGATGGCGGTGTAGATATTTCCATGTTTATACAGATAGCAGTGTAGTTATTTCCATGTTTATAGAGATAGCAGTGTAGGTATTTCCATTGATATACAGATAGCTGTGTAGATATTTGCATGTTCATACAGATAGCGGTGCAGATATTTCCATGTTCATACAGATAGCGGTGTAGATATTTCCATGTTCATACAGATAGCGGTGTAGATATTTCCATGTTCATACAGATAGCGGTGTAGATATTTCCATGTTCATGCAGATAGCGGTGTAGATATTTCCATGTCCATACAGTTAACGGTGTAGATATTTCCGTGCTCATACAGATGGCGGTGTTGATATTTACATGTTCATACAGATGGCGGTGTAGATATTTCCATGTTCGTACGGATGGCATTGTAGATATTTCCATGTTCATACAGGTGGCGGTGTAGATATTTCCTTGTTTATACAGATAGCAGTGTAGTTATTTCCATGTTTATAGAGATAGCAGTGTAGATATTTCCATTGATATACAGATTGCTGTGTAGTTATGTGTATGTTCATACAGATAGCGGTGTAGATATTTCCATGTTCGTACAGATAGCTGTGTAGATATTTCCATGTTCTTACAGATAGCGGTGTAGATATTTCCATGTTCATACAGATAACGGTGTAGATATTTCCATGTTCATACAGATAGCGGTGTAGATATTTCCATGTTCATACAGTTAGCGGTGTAGATATTTCCATGTTCATACAGATGGCGGTGTAGATATTTACATGTTCATACAGATAGCCGTGTAGATATTTCCATGTTCGTAGAGATGGCGGTGTAGATATTTCCATGTTCATAGAGATGGCGGTGTAGATATTTTCATGTTTATGCTGATAGCGGTATAGATATTTCCATGTTTATACAGATGGTGGTGTAGATATTTCCATCTTTATAGAGATGGCGGTGTAGGTATTTCCATGTTTATAGAGATACTGGTGTAGTTAATTCCAAGTTTATAGATACAGCATTGTAGATATTTCCATGTTTATACAGATAGCGGTGAAGATATTTCCATGTTTATACAGATAGCGGTGTAGATATTTCCATGTTTATACAGACAGCGGTGTAGATATTTCCATATTTATAGAGATTGTGGTGTAGATAATTTCAATTTTATACAGATAGTAGTGTAGATATTTCCAAGTTCATACAGATAGCGGTGTAGATATTTCCACGTGTATAGAGATGGCGGTGTAGATATTTCCATGTTCATACAGATGGCGGTGTAGATATTTCCATGTTTTACAGATAGTGGTGTAGATATTTCCATGTTCATACAGATAGCGGTGTTGATATTTCCATGTTCATACAGTAAGCGGTGTAGATTTTTCCATGTTCATACAGATGGCGGTGTAGATATTTACGTGTTCATACAGATGGCGGTGTAGATATTTCCATGTTTGTACGGATGGCAGTCTAGTTATTTCCATATTCATACAGGTGGCGGTGTAGATATTTCCATGTTCATACAGATAGCAGTGTAGTTATTTCCATGTTCTTAGAGAGAGCAGTGTAGACATTTCCACTGATATACAGATAGCTGTGTAGATACTTACATGTTCATACAGATGGCGGTGTAGATATTTCCATGTTCGTAGAGATGGCGGTGTAGATATTTCCATGTTCATACAAATGGCGGTGTAGATATTTCCATGTTCATAGAGATGGCGGTGTATATATTTCCATGTTTGTACAGATAGCAGTGTAGTTATTTCCATGTTTATAGAGATAGCAGTGTAGATATTTCCATTGATATACAGATAGCTGTGTAGATATTTACATGTTCATACAGATGGCGGCATAGATATTTCCATGTTCATACGGATGGCAGTGTAGATATTTCCATGTTAGTACAGGTGGCGGTGTAGATATTTCCATGTTTATACAGATCGCAGTGTAGATATTTCCCTGTTTATAGAGATAGCAATGTAGATATTTCCATTGATATACATATAGCTGTGTAGATATTTGCATGTTCATACTGATACCGGTGTAGATATTTCCATGTTCGTACAGATAGCGGTGTAGATATTTCCATGTTCGTACAGATAGCGGTGTAGATATTTCCATGTTCATACAGATAACGGTGTAGATATTTCCATGTTCATACAGATAGCGCTGTAGATATTTCCATGTTCATTCAGTTAGCGGTGTACATATTTCCATGTTCATACAGATGGCGGTGTAGATATTTACATGTTCATACAGATGGCGGTGTAGATATTTCCATGTTCGTACAGATGGCTGTGTAGATATTTCCATGTCCATAGAGATGGCGGTGTAGATATTTCCATGTTTATGCAGATTGCGGTATAGGTATTTCCATGTTCATACAGATGGCGGTGTAGATATTTCCATGTTTTTAGAGATGGCGGTGTAGATATTTTCACGTTTACACAGATGGCAGTGGAGATATTTCCATGTTCACACAGAGAGTTGTGCAGGCATTTCCATGTTTATACAGATAGCGGTGCGGATATTTCCATGTTTATACAGATAGTTGGGCAGATATTTCCATGTTTATACAGATAGCGGTGTAGATATTTCCATCTTAATACAGATGGCGGTGTAGATATGTCCATGTTCGTACAGATGGCGGTGTAGATATTTCCATGTTCATACAGATGGCGGTGTAGATATTTCGAAGTTTATAGAGATAGCGCTGTAGTTATTTCCATATTTATAGAGAAATCTCTGTAGATATTTCCATGTATATTCAGATAGCTGTGTAGATATTTCCATGTTCATGCAGATAGCGGTGTAGATATTTCCATGTTCATCCAGATGCCGGTGTAAATATATCCATGTTTATACAGATGGCGGTGAAGATATTTCCATGTTCATACAGATGGCGGTGTAGATATTTCCATGTTCATACACATGGCGGTGTAGATATTTCCATGTTCGTAGAGATGGCGGTGTAGATATTTCCATGTTCATACAGATGGCGGTGTAGATATTTCCATGTTCATAGAGATGGCGGTGTAGATATTTCCATGTTTGTACAGATAGCAGTGTAGTCATTTCCATGTTTATAGAGATAGCAGTGTAGATATTTCCATTGATATACAGATAGCTGTGTAGATATTTACATGTTCATACAGATGGCGGTGTAGATATTTCCATGTTCATACAGATGGCAGTGTAGATATTTCCGTGTTAGTACAGGTGGCTGTGTAGATATTTCCATGTTTATACAGATAGCAGTGTAGATATTTCCATGTTTATTGAGATAACAATGTAGATATTTCCATTGATATACATATAGCTGTGTAGATATTTGCATGTTCATACTGATAGCGGTGTAGATATTTCCATGTTCGTACAGATAGCGGTGTAGATATTTCCATGTTCATACAGATAGCGGTGTAGATATTTCCATGTTCATACAGATAACGGTGTAGATATTTCCAAGTTCATACAGATAGCGGTGTAGATATTTCCCTGTTCATACAGTTAGCGGTGTAGATATTTCCATGTTCATACAGATGGCGGTGTAGATATTTACATGTTCATACAGATAGCGGTGAAGATATTCCCATGTTCGTAGAGATGGCGGTGTAGATATTTCCATGTTCATAGAGATGGCGGTGTAGATATTTTCATGTTTATGCAGATAGCGGTATTGATATTTCCATGTTTATATAGATGGTGGTGTAGATATTTCCATGTTTATAGGGATGGCGGTCTAGATATTTCCATGTTTATAGAGATACTGGTGTAGTTATTTCCAAGTTTATAGAGACAGCATTGTAGATATTTCCATGTTTATACAGATAGCAGTGAAGATATTTCCATGTTTATACAGATAGCGGTGTAGATATTTCCATGTTTATACAGATAGCGGTGTAGATATTTCCATGTTTATAGAGATAGTGGTGTACATAATTTCAATTTTATACAGATAGCAGTGTAGATATTTCCAAGTTCATACAGATTGCGGTGTAGATATTTCCACGTTTATAGAGATGGCGGTGTAGATATTTCCATGTTCATACAGATGGCGGTGTAGATATTTCCCTGTTTTTAGAGATGGCGGTGTAGATATTTTCATGTTTACACAGATGGCGGAGAAGATATTTCCATGTTCATACAGATGGCGGTGTAGATATTTCCATGTTCATAGAGATGGCGGTGTAGATATTTCCATGTTTGTACAGATAGCAGTGTAGTCATTTCCATGTTTATAGAGATAGCAGTGTAGATATTTCCATTGATATACAGATAGCTGTGTAGATATTTACATGTTCATACAGATGGCGGTGTAGATATTTCCATGTTCATACAAATGGCGGTGTAGATATTTCCATGTTCATACAGATGGCTGTGTAGCTATTTCCGTGTTCATACAAATGGCGGTGTAGATATTTCCATGTTCATAGAGATGGAGGTGTAGATATTTCCATGTTTGTACAGATAGCAGTGTAGATATTTCCATGTTTATAGAGATAGCAGTGTAGATATTTCCATTGATATACAGATAGCTGTGTAGATATTTGCATGTTCATACAGATAGCGGTGTAGATATTTCCATGCTCATACTGATAGCGGTGGAGATATTTCCATGTTCATACAGATAGCGGTGCAGATATTTCCATGTTCATACAGATAGCAGTATAGATATTTCAATGTTCATACAGATAGCGTTGTAGATATTTCCATGTTTATGCAGTTAGCGGTGTAGATATTTCCATGTTCATACAGATGGCGGTGTAGATATTTACATGTTCATACAGATGGCGGTGTAGATATTTCCATGTTCGCACGGATGGCAGTGTAGATATTTCCATGTTCATACAGGTGGCGGTGTAGTTATTTCTATGTTTATACTGATAGCAGTGTAGTTATTTCCATGTTTATAGAGATAGCAGTGTAGCTATTTCCATTGATATACAGATGGCTGTGTAGATATTTGCATGTTCATACAGATAGCGCTGTAGATATTTCCATGTTCGTACAGATAGCGGTGTAGATATTTCCATGTTCATACAGATAGCGGTGTAGATATTTCCATGTTCGTAGAGATAACGGTGTAGATATTTCCATGTTCATACAGATAGCGGTGTAGATATTTCCATGTTCATACAGTTAGCGGTGTAGATATTTCCATGTTCATACAGATGGCGGTGTAGATATTTACATGTTCATACAGATAGCCGTGTAGATATTTCCATGTTCGTAGAGATGGCGGTGTAGATATTTCCATGTTCATAGAGATGGCGGTGTAGATATTTTCATGTTTATGCTGATAGCGGTATAGATATTTCCATGTTTATACAGATGGTGGTGTAGATATTTCCATCTTTATAGAGATGGCGGTGTAGGTATTTCCATGTTTATAGAGATACTGGTGTAGTTAATTCCAAGTTTATAGATACAGCATTGTAGATATTTCCATGTTTATACAGATAGCGGTGAAGATATTTCCATGTTTATACAGATAGCGGTGTAGATATTTCCATGTTTATACAGACAGCGGTGTAGATATTTCCATATTTATAGAGATTGTGGTGTAGATAATTTCAATTTTATACAGATAGTAGTGTAGATATTTCCAAGTTCATACAGATAGCGGTGTAGATATTTCCACGTGTATAGAGATGGCGGTGTAGATATTTCCATGTTCATACAGATGGCGGTGTAGATATTTCCATGTTTTACAGATAGTGGTGTAGATATTTCCATGTTCATACAGATAGCGGTGTTGATATTTCCATGTTCATACAGTAAGCGGTGTAGATTTTTCCATGTTCATACTGATGGCGGTGTAGATATTTACGTGTTCATACAGATGGCGGTGTAGATATTTCCATGTTTGTACGGATGGCAGTCTAGTTATTTCCATATTCATACAGGTGGCGGTGTAGATATTTCCATGTTCATACAGATAGCAGTGTAGTTATTTCCATGTTCTTAGAGAGAGCAGAGTAGACATTTCCACTGATATACAGATAGCTGTGTAGATACTTACATGTTCATACAGATGGCGGTGTAGATATTTCCATGTTCGTAGAGATGGTGGTGTAGATATTTCCATGTTCATACAAATGGCGGTGTAGATATTTCCATGTTCATAGAGATGGCGGTGTATATATTTCCATGTTTGTACAGATAGCAGTGTAGTTATTTCCATGTTTATAGAGATAGCAGTGTAGATATTTCCATTGATATACAGATAGCTGTGTAGATATTTACATGTTCATACAGATGGCGGCATAGATATTTCCATGTTCATACGGATGGCAGTGTAGATATTTCCATGTTAGTACAGGTGGCGGTGTAGATATTTCCATGTTTATACAGATCGCAGTGTAGATATTTCCCTGTTTATAGAGATAGCAATGTAGATATTTCCATTGATATACATATAGCTGTGTAGATATTTGCATGTTCATACTGATACCGGTGTAGATATTTCCATGTTCGTACAGATAGCGGTGTAGATATTTCCATGTTCGTACAGATAGCGGTGTAGATATTTCCATGTTCATACAGATAACGGTGTAGATATTTCCATGTTCATACAGATAGCGCTGTAGATATTTCCATGTTCATTCAGTTAGCGGTGTACATATTTCCATGTTCATACAGATGGCGGTGTAGATATTTACATGTTCATACAGATGGCGGTGTAGATATTTCCATGTTCGTACAGATGGCTGTGTAGATATTTCCATGTCCATAGAGATGGCGGTGTAGATATTTCCATGTTTATGCAGATTGCGGTATAGGTATTTCCATGTTCATACAGATGGCGGTGTAGATATTTCCATGTTTTTAGAGATGGCGGTGTAGATATTTTCACGTTTACACAGATGGCAGTGGAGATATTTCCATGTTCACACAGATAGTTGTGCAGGCATTTCCATGTTTATACAGATAGCGGTGCGGATATTTCCATGTTTATACAGATAGTTGGGCAGATATTTCCATGTTTATACAGATAGCGGTGTAGATATTTCCATCTTAATACAGATGGCGGTGTAGATATGTCCATGTTCGTACAGATGGCGGTGTAGATATTTCCATGTTCATACAGATGGCGGTGTAGATATTTCGAAGTTTATAGAGATAGCGCTGTAGTTATTTCCATATTTATAGAGAAATCTCTGTAGATATTTCCATGTATATTCAGATAGCTGTGTAGATATTTCCATGTTCATGCAGATAGCGGTGTAGATATTTCCATGTTCATCCAGATGCCGGTGTAAATATATCCATGTTTATACAGATGGCGGTGAAGATATTTCCATGTTCATACAGATGGCGGTGTAGATATTTCCATGTTCATACACATGGCGGTGTAGATATTTCCATGTTCGTAGAGATGGCGGTGTAGATATTTCCATGTTCATACAGATGGCGGTGTAGATATTTCCATGTTCATAGAGATGGCGGTGTAGATATTTCCATGTTTGTACAGATAGCAGAGTAGTCATTTCCATGTTTATAGAGATAGCAGTGTAGATATTTCCATTGATATACAGATAGCTGTGTAGATATTTACATGTTCATACAGATGGCGGTGTAGATATTTCCATGTTCATACAGATGGCAGTGTAGATATTTCCGTGTTAGTACAGGTGGCTGTGTAGATATTTCCATGTTTATACAGATAGCAGTGTAGATATTTCCATGTTTATAGAGATAACAATGTAGATATTTCCATTGATATACATATAGCTGTGTAGATATTTGCATGTTCATACTGATAGCGGTGTAGATATTTCCATGTTCGTACAGATAGCGGTGTAGATATTTCCATGTTCATACAGATAGCGGTGTAGATATTTCCATGTTCATACAGATAACGGTGTAGATATTTCCAAGTTCATACAGATAGCGGTGTAGATATTTCCCTGTTCATACAGTTAGCGGTGTAGATATTTCCATGTTCATACAGATGGCGGTGTAGATATTTACATGTTCATACAGATAGCGGTGAAGATATTAACATGTTCGTAGAGATGGCGGTGTAGATATTTCCATGTTCATAGAGATGGCGGTGTAGATATTTTCATGTTTATGCAGATAGCGGTATTGATATTTCCATGTTTATATAGATGGTGGTGTAGATATTTCCATGTTTATAGGGATGGCGGTCTAGATATTTCCATGTTTATAGAGATACTGGTGTAGTTATTTCCAAGTTTATAGAGACAGCATTGTAGATATTTCCATGTTTATACAGATAGCAGTGAAGATATTTCCATGTTTATACAGATAGCGGTGTAGATATTTCCATGTTTATACAGATAGCGGTGTAGATATTTCCATGTTTATAGAGATAGTGGTGTACATAATTTCAATTTTATACAGATAGCAGTGTAGATATTTCCAAGTTCATACAGATTGCGGTGTAGATATTTCCACGTTTATAGAGATGGCGGTGTAGATATTTCCATGTTCATACAGATGGCGGTGTAGATATTTCCCTGTTTTTAGAGATGGCGGTGTAGATATTTTCATGTTTACACAGATGGCGGAGAAGATATTTCCATGTTCATACAGATGGCGGTGTAGATATTTCCATGTTCATAGAGATGGCGGTGTAGATATTTCCATGTTTGTACAGATAGCAGTGTAGTCATTTCCATGTTTATAGAGATAGCAGTGTAGATATTTCCATTGATATACAGATAGCTGTGTAGATATTTACATGTTCATACAGATGGCGGTGTAGATATTTCCATGTTCATACAAATGGCGGTGTAGATATTTCCATGTTCATACAGATGGCTGTGTAGCTATTTCCGTGTTCATACAAATGGCGGTGTAGATATTTCCATGTTCATAGAGATGGAGGTGTAGATATTTCCATGTTTGTACAGATAGCAGTGTAGATATTTCCATGTTTATAGAGATAGCAGTGTAGATATTTCCATTGATATACAGATAGCTGTGTAGATATTTGCATGTTCATACAGATAGCGGTGTAGATATTTCCATGCTCATACTGATAGCGGTGGAGATATTTCCATGTTCATACAGATAGCGGTGCAGATATTTCCATGTTCATACAGATAGCAGTATAGATATTTCAATGTTCATACAGATAGCGTTGTAGATATTTCCATGTTTATGCAGTTAGCGGTGTAGATATTTCCATGTTCATACAGATGGCGGTGTAGATATTTACATGTTCATACAGATGGCGGTGTAGATATTTCCATGTTCGCACGGATGGCAGTGTAGATATTTCCATGTTCATACAGGTGGCGGTGTAGTTATTTCTATGTTTATACTGATAGCAGTGTAGTTATTTCCATGTTTATAGAGATAGCAGTGTAGCTATTTCCATTGATATACAGATGGCTGTGTAGATATTTGCATGTTCATACAGATAGCGCTGTAGATATTTCCATGTTCGTACAGATAGCGGTGTAGATATTTCCATGTTCATACAGATAGCGGTGTAGATATTTCCATGTTCATACAGATAACGATGTAGATAGTTCCATGTTCATACAGATAGCCTTGTAGATATTTCCATGTTCATACAGTGAGCGGTGTAGATATTTCCATGTTCATACAGATTGCGGTGTAGATATTTACATGTTCATACAGATGGCGGTGTAGATATTTCCATGTTCGTACAGATGGCGGTGTAGATATTTCCTTGTCCATAGAGATGGCGGTGTAGATATTTCCATGTTTATGCAGATTGCGGTATAGGTATTTCCATGTTCATACAGATGGCGGTGTAGATATTTCCATGTTTTTAGAGATGGCGGTGTAGATATTTTCACGTTTACACAGATGGCAGTGGAGATATTTCCATGTTCACACAGATAGTGGTGCAGGCATTTCCATGTTTACACAGATAGCGGTGTAGATATTTCCATGTTTATACAGATAGCGGTGCGGATATTTCCATGTTTATACAGATAGTTGGGCAGATATTTCCATGTTTATACAGATAGCGGTGTAGATATTTCCATCTTAATACAGATGGCGGTGTAGATATGTCCATGTTCGTACAGATGGCGGTGTAGATATTTCCATGTTCATACAGATGGCGGTGTAGATATTTCGAAGTTTATAGAGATAGCGCTGTAGTTATTTCCATATTTATAGAGAAATCTCTGTAGATATTTCCATGTATATGCAGATAGCTGTGTAGATATTTCCATGTTCATGCAGATAGCGGTGTAGATATTTCCATGTTCATCCAGATGCCGGTGTAAATATATCCATGTTTATACAGATGGCGGTGAAGATATTTCCATGTTCATACAGATGGCGGTGAAGATATTTCCATGTTCATACAGATGGCGGTGTAGATATTTCCATGTTCATACACATGGCGGTGTAGATATTTCCATGTTCGTAGAGATGGCGGTGTAGATATTTCCATGTTCGTACGGATGGCAGTGTAGATATTTCCATGTTCGTACAGGTGGCGGTGTAGATATTTCCATGTTTATACAGATAGCAGAGTAGTTATTTCCATGTTTATAGAGATAGCAATGTAGATATTTCCATTGATATACATATAGCTGTGTAGATATTTGCATGTTCATACTGATAGCAGTGTAGATATTTCCATGTTCGTACAGATGGCGGTGTAGATATTTCCATGTTCATACAGATAGCGGTGTAGATATTTCCATGATCATACAGATAATGGTGTAGATATTTCCATGTTCATACAGATAGCGGTGTAGGTATTTCCATGTTCATACAGTTAGCGGTGTAGATATTTCCATGTTCATACAGATGGCGGTGTAGATATTTACATGTTCATACAGATGGCGGTGTAGGTATTTCCATGTTCGTACAGAGGGCGTTGTAGAGATTTCCATGTTCATAGAGATGGCGGTGTAGATATTTCCATGTTTATGCAGATAGCGGTATAGATATTTCCATGTTTATACAGGTGGTGGTGTAGACGTTTCCATGTTTATAGAGATGGCGCTCTAGATGTTTCCATGTTTAGAGATACTGGTGTAGTTATTTCCAAGTTTATAGAGACAGCGTTGTAGATATTTCCATGTTTATACAGATAGCGGTGAAGATATTTCCATTTTTATATAGATAGCGGCGTAGATATTTCCATGTTTATACAGATAGCGGTGTAGATATTTCCATGTTTATAGAGATAGTGGTGTAGATAATTTCAATTTTACACAGATAGCCGTGTAGATATTTCCAAGTTCATACAGATAGCAGTGTAGATATTTCCACGTTTATAGAGATGGCAGTGTAGATATTTCCATGTACATACAGATGGCGGTGTAGATATTTCCATGTTTATAGAGACGGCGGTGTAGATATTTTCATGTTTACACAGATGGCGGTGTAGATATTTCCATGTTTACAATGATGGCGGTGTGGATATTTCCATGTTTATGCAGATAGCGGTGTAGATATTTCCATGTTTATACAGATAGCAGTGCCGATATTTCCATGTTTATACAGATATTTGGGCAGATATTTCCATGTTTATACAGATAGCGGTGTAGATATTTCCATCTTAATACAGATGGCAGTGTAGGTATGTCCATGTTCATACAGAAGGCGGTGTAGATATTTCCATGTTCATACAGATGGTTGTGTAGATATTTCGAAGTTTATAGGGATAGCGCTGTAGTTATTTCCATATTTATAGAGAAATCAGAGTAGATATTTCCATGTATATGCAGATAGCTGTGTAGATACTTCCATGTTCATGCAGATAGCGGTGTAGATAATTCCATGTTCATCCAGATGGCGTTGTAGATATTTACATGTTCATACAGATGGCGGTGTAGATATTTCCATGTTCGTACAGATGGCGGTGTAGATATTTCCATGTTCATACAGATGTTGGTGTATATATTTCCATGTTCATAGAGATGGCAGTCTAGATATTTCCATGTTTATACAGATAGCGGTGAAGATATTTCCATGTTTATACAGATAGCGGTGTAGATATTTCCATGTTTATACAGATAGCAGTGTAGATATTTCCATGTTTATAGAGATAGTGGTGTAGATAATTTCAATTTTATACCGAGAACAGTGTAGATATTTCCAAGTTCATACAGGTAGCGATGTAGATATTTCCACGTTTATAGAGATGGCGGTGTAGATATTTCCATGTTCAAACAGATGGCGGTGTAGATATTTCCATGTTCATACAAATGGCCGTGTAGATATTTCCATATTCATAGAGAATGCGGTGTAGATATTTCCATGTTGATACAAATGGCGGTGTAGATATTTCCATGTTCATAGAGATGGCGGTGTAGATATTTCCTTGTTTATAAAGATAGCAGTGTAGTTATTTCCATGTTTATAGAGATAGCAGTGTAGATATTTCCATTGATATACACATAGCTGTGTAGATATTTGCATGTTCATACAGGTAGCGGTGAAGTTATTTCCATGTTTATACAGATAGCGGTGTAGATATTTTCATGTTTATACAGATAACTGTGTAGATATTTCCATGTTTATAGAGATAGTGGTGTAGATAATTTCAATTTTATACAGATAGCAGTGTAGGTATTTCCAAGTTCATACAGATAGCGGTGTAGATATTTCCATGTTTATACAGATAGCGGTGTAGATATTTCCATCTTAATACAGATGGCAGTGTAGATATGTCCATGTACGTACAGATGGCGGTGTAGATATTTCCATGTTCATACACATGGCGGTGTAGATATTTCGAAGTTTATAGAGATAGCGCTGCAGTTATTTCCATATTTATAGAGAAATCTGTGTAGGTATTTCCATGTAAAGGCAGATAGCTGTGTAGATATTTCCATGTTCATGCAGATAGCCGTGTAGATATTTCCACGTTTATAGAGATGGCAGTGTAGTTATTTCCATGTTCATACAGATGGCGGTGTAGATATTTCCATGTTTATTGAGATGGCGGTGTAGATATTTTCATGTTTACACAGATGGCGGTGTAGATATTTCCATGTTTACAAAGATAGCGGTGTAGACATTTCAATGTTTACACAGATAGCGTTGTGGATATTTCCATGTTTATGCAGACAGCGGTGTAGATATTTCCATGTTTATACAGATAGCGGTGCGGATATTTCCATGTTTATACAGATAGTTGGGCAGATATTTCCATGTTTATACAGATAGCGGTTCGGATATTTCCATGTTTATACAGACAGATGGGCAGATATTTCCATGTTTATACAGACAGCAGTGTAGATATTTCCATCCTAATACACATGGCGGTGTAGATATGTCCATGTTCGTACAGATGGCGGTGTAGATATTTTCATGTTCATACAGATGGTGGTGTAGATATTTCGAAGTTTATAGAGATAGCGCTGTAGTTATTTCCATATTTATAGAGAAATCTTTGTAGATATTTCCATGTATATGCAGATAGCTGTGTAGATATTTCCATGTTCATGCAGATAGCGGTGTAGACATTTCCATGTTCATCCAGATGCCGGTGTAGATATATCCATGTTCATAGAGATGGCGGTGAAGATATTTCCATGTTCATACAGATGGCGGTGTAGATATTTCCATGTTCATACAAATGGCGGTGTAGATATTTCCATGTTCATAGAGATGGCGGTGTAGATATTACCATGTTCATACAAATGGCGGTGTAGATATTTCCATGTTCATAGAGATGGCGGTGTAGATATTTCCATGTTTATACAGATAGCAGTGTAGTTATTTCCATGTTTATAGAGATAGCAGTGTAGATATTTCCATTGATATACAGATAGCTGTGTAGATATTTGCATGTTCATACAGATAGCGGTGCAGATATTTCCATGTTCATACAGATAGCGGTGTAGATATTTCCATGTTCATACAGATAGCGGTGTAGATATTTCCATGTTCATACAGATAGCGGTGTAGATATTTCCATGTTCATGCAGATAGCGGTGTAGATATTTCCATGTCCATACAGTTAACGGTGTAGATATTTCCGTGCTCATACAGATGGCGGTGTTGATATTTACATGTTCATACAGATGGCGGTGTAGATATTTCCATGTTCGTACGGATGGCATTGTAGATATTTCCATGTTCATACAGGTGGCGGTGTAGATATTTCCTTGTTTATACAGATAGCAGTGTAGTTATTTCCATGTTTATAGAGATAGCAGTGTAGATATTTCCATTGATATACAGATTGCTGTGTAGTTATGTGTATGTTCATACAGATAGCGGTGTAGATATTTCCATGTTCGTACAGATAGCTGTGTAGATATTTCCATGTTCTTACAGATAGCGGTGTAGATATTTCCATGTTCATACAGATAACGGTGTAGATATTTCCATGTTCATACAGATAGCGGTGTAGATATTTCCATGTTCATACAGTTAGCGGTGTAGATATTTCCATGTTCATACAGATGGCGGTGTAGATATTTACATGTTCATACAGATAGCCGTGTAGATATTTCCATGTTCGTAGAGATGGCGGTGTAGATATTTCCATGTTCATAGAGATGGCGGTGTAGATATTTTCATGTTTATGCTGATAGCGGTATAGATATTTCCATGTTTATACAGATGGTGGTGTAGATATTTCCATCTTTATAGAGATGGCGGTGTAGGTATTTCCATGTTTATAGAGATACTGGTGTAGTTAATTCCAAGTTTATAGATACAGCATTGTAGATATTTCCATGTTTATACAGATAGCGGTGAAGATATTTCCATGTTTATACAGATAGCGGTGTAGATATTTCCATGTTTATACAGACAGCGGTGTAGATATTTCCATATTTATAGAGATTGTGGTGTAGATAATTTCAATTTTATACAGATAGTAGTGTAGATATTTCCAAGTTCATACAGATAGCGGTGTAGATATTTCCACGTGTATAGAGATGGCGGTGTAGATATTTCCATGTTCATACAGATGGCGGTGTAGATATTTCCATGTTTTACAGATAGTGGTGTAGATATTTCCATGTTCATACAGATAGCGGTGTTGATATTTCCATGTTCATACAGTAAGCGGTGTAGATTTTTCCATGTTCATACAGATGGCGGTGTAGATATTTACGTGTTCATACAGATGGCGGTGTAGATATTTCCATGTTTGTACGGATGGCAGTCTAGTTATTTCCATATTCATACAGGTGGCGGTGTAGATATTTCCATGTTCATACAGATAGCAGTGTAGTTATTTCCATGTTCTTAGAGAGAGCAGTGTAGACATTTCCACTGATATACAGATAGCTGTGTAGATACTTACATGTTCATACAGATGGCGGTGTAGATATTTCCATGTTCGTAGAGATGGCGGTGTAGATATTTCCATGTTCATACAAATGGCGGTGTAGATATTTCCATGTTCATAGAGATGGCGGTGTATATATTTCCATGTTTGTACAGATAGCAGTGTAGTTATTTCCATGTTTATAGAGATAGCAGTGTAGATATTTCCATTGATATACAGATAGCTGTGTAGATATTTACATGTTCATACAGATGGCGGCATAGATATTTCCATTTTCATACGGATGGCAGTGTAGATATTTCCATGTTAGTACAGGTGGCGGTGTAGATATTTCCATGTTTATACAGATCGCAGTGTAGATATTTCCTTGTTTATAGAGATAGCAATGCAGATATTTCCATTGATATACATATAGCTGTGTAGATATTTGCATGTTCATACTGATACCGGTGTAGATATTTCCATGTTCGTACAGATAGCGGTGTAGATATTTCCATGTTCGTACAGATAGCGGTGTAGATATTTCCATGTTCATACAGATAACGGTGTAGATATTTCCATGTTCATACAGATAGCGCTGTAGATATTTCCATGTTCATTCAGTTAGCGGTGTACATATTTCCATGTTCATACAGATGGCGGTGTAGATATTTACATGTTCATACAGATGGCGGTGTAGATATTTCCATGTTCGTACAGATGGCGGTGTAGATATTTCCATGTCCATAGAGATGGCGGTGTAGATATTTCCATGTTTATGCAGATTGCGGTATAGGTATTTCCATGTTCATACAGATGGCGGTGTAGATATTTCCATGTTTTTAGAGATGGCGGTGTAGATATTTTCACGTTTACACAGATGGCAGTGGAGATATTTCCATGTTCACACAGATAGTTGTGCAGGCATTTCCATGTTTATACAGATAGCGGTGCGGATATTTCCATGTTTATACAGATAGTTGGGCAGATATTTCCATGTTTATACAGATAGCGGTGTAGATATTTCCATCTTAATACAGATGGCGGTGTAGATATGTCCATGTTCGTACAGATGGCGGTGTAGATATTTCCATGTTCATACAGATGGCGGTGTAGATATTTCAAAGTTTATAGAGATAGCGCTGTAGTTATTTCCATATTTATAGAGAAATCTCTGTAGATATTTCCATGTATATTCAGATAGCTGTGTAGATATTTCCATGTTCATGCAGATAGCGGTGTAGATATTTCCATGTTCATCCAGATGCCGGTGTAAATATATCCATGTTTATACAGATGGCGGTAAAGATATTTCCATGTTCATACACATGGCGGTGTAGATATTTCCATGTTCGTAGAGATGGCGGTGTAGATATTTCCATGTTCATACAGATGGCGGTGTAGATATTTCCATGTTCATAGAGATGGCGGTGTAGATATTTCCATGTTTGTACAGATAGCAGAGTAGTCATTTCCATGTTTATAGAGATAGCAGTGTAGATATTTCCATTGATATACAGATAGCTGTGTAGATATTTACATGTTCATACAGATGGCGGTGTAGATATTTCCATGTTCATACAGATGGCAGTGTAGATATTTCCGTGTTAGTACAGGTGGCTGTGTAGATATTTCCATGTTTATACAGATAGCAGTGTAGATATTTCCATGTTTATAGAGATAACAATGTAGATATTTCCATTGATATACATATAGCTGTGTAGATATTTGCATGTTCATACTGATAGCGGTGTAGATATTTCCATGTTCGTACAGATAGCGGTGTAGATATTTCCATGTTTATACAGACAGCGGTGTAGATATTTCCATATTTATAGAGATTGTGGTGTAGATAATTTCAATTTTATACAGATAGTAGTGTAGATATTTCCAAGTTCATACAGATAGCGGTGTAGATATTTCCACGTGTATAGAGATGGCGGTGTAGATATTTCCATGTTCATACAGATGGCGGTGTAGATATTTCCATGTTTTACAGATAGTGGTGTAGATATTTCCATGTTCATACAGATAGCGGTGTTGATATTTCCATGTTCATACAGTAAGCGGTGTAGATTTTTCCATGTTCATACAGATGGCGGTGTAGATATTTACGTGTTCATACAGATGGCGGTGTAGATATTTCCATGTTTGTACGGATGGCAGTCTAGTTATTTCCATATTCATACAGGTGGCGGTGTAGATATTTCCATGTTCATACAGATAGCAGTGTAGTTATTTCCATGTTCTTAGAGAGAGCAGTGTAGACATTTCCACTGATATACAGATAGCTGTGTAGATACTTACATGTTCATACAGATGGCGGTGTAGATATTTCCATGTTCGTAGAGATGGCGGTGTAGATATTTCCATGTTCATACAAATGGCGGTGTAGATATTTCCATGTTCATAGAGATGGCGGTGTATATATTTCCATGTTTGTACAGATAGCAGTGTAGTTATTTCCATGTTTATAGAGATAGCAGTGTAGATATTTCCATTGATATACAGATAGCTGTGTAGATATTTACATGTTCATACAGATGGCGGCATAGATATTTCCATTTTCATACGGATGGCAGTGTAGATATTTCCATGTTAGTACAGGTGGCGGTGTAGATATTTCCATGTTTATACAGATCGCAGTATAGATATTTCCTTGTTTATAGAGATAGCAATGCAGATATTTCCATTGATATACATATAGCTGTGTAGATATTTGCATGTTCATACTGATACCGGTGTAGATATTTCCATGTTCGTACAGATAGCGGTGTAGATATTTCCATGTTCGTACAGATGGCGGTGTAGATATTTCCATGTTCATACAGATAACGGTGTAGATATTTCCATGTTCATACAGATAGCGCTGTAGATATTTCCATGTTCATTCAGTTAGCGGTGTACATATTTCCATGTTCATACAGATGGCGGTGTAGATATTTACATGTTCATACAGATGGCGGTGTAGATATTTCCATGTTCGTACAGATGGCGGTGTAGATATTTCCATGTCCATAGAGATGGCGGTGTAGATATTTCCATGTTTATGCAGATTGCGGTATAGGTATTTCCATGTTCATACAGATGGCGGTGTAGATATTTCCATGTTTTTAGAGATGGCGGTGTAGATATTTTCACGTTTACACAGATGGCAGTGGAGATATTTCCATGTTCACACAGATAGTTGTGCAGGCATTTCCATGTTTATACAGATAGCGGTGCGGATATTTCCATGTTTATACAGATAGTTGGGCAGATATTTCCATGTTTATACAGATAGCGGTGTAGATATTTCCATCTTAATACAGATGGCGGTGTAGATATGTCCATGTTCGTACAGATGGCGGTGTAGATATTTCCATGTTCATACAGATGGCGGTGTAGATATTTCAAAGTTTATAGAGATAGCGCTGTAGTTATTTCCATATTTATAGAGAAATCTCTGTAGATATTTCCATGTATATTCAGATAGCTGTGTAGATATTTCCATGTTCATGCAGATAGCGGTGTAGATATTTCCATGTTCATCCAGATGCCGGTGTAAATATATCCATGTTTATACAGATGGCGGTAAAGATATTTCCATGTTCATACACATGGCGGTGTAGATATTTCCATGTTCGTAGAGATGGCGGTGTAGATATTTCCATGTTCATACAGATGGCGGTGTAGATATTTCCATGTTCATAGAGATGGCGGTGTAGATATTTCCATGTTTGTACAGATAGCAGAGTAGTCATTTCCATGTTTATAGAGATAGCAGTGTAGATATTTCCATTGATATACAGATAGCTGTGTAGATATTTACATGTTCATACAGATGGCGGTGTAGATATTTCCATGTTCATACAGATGGCAGTGTAGATATTTCCGTGTTAGTACAGGTGGCTGTGTAGATATTTCCATGTTTATACAGATAGCAGTGTAGATATTTCCATGTTTATAGAGATAACAATGTAGATATTTCCATTGATATACATATAGCTGTGTAGATATTTGCATGTTCATACTGATAGCGGTGTAGATATTTCCATGTTCGTACAGATAGCGGTGTAGATATTTCCATGTTCATACAGATAGCGGTGTAGATATTTCCATGTTCATACAGATAACGGTGTAGATATTTCCAAGTTCATACAGATAGCGGTGTAGATATTTCCCTGTTCATACAGTTAGCGGTGTAGATATTTCCATGTTCATACAGATGGCGGTGTAGATATTTACATGTTCATACAGATAGCGGTGAAGATATTCCCATGTTCGTAGAGATGGCGGTGTAGATATTTCCATGTTCATAGAGATGGCGGTGTAGATATTTTCATGTTTATGCAGATAGCGGTATTGATATTTCCATGTTTATATAGATGGTGGTGTAGATATTTCCATGTTTATAGGGATGGCGGTCTAGATGTTTCCATGTTTATTGAGATACTGGTGTAGTTATTTCCAAGTTTATAGAGACAGCATTGTAGATATTTCCATGTTTATACAGATAGCAGTGAAGATATTTCCATGTTTATACAGATAGCGGTGTAGATATTTCCATGTTTATACAGATAGCGGTGTAGATATTTCCATGTTTATAGAGATAGTGGTGTACATAATTTCAATTTTATACAGATAGCAGTGTAGATATTTCCAAGTTCATACAGATTGCGGTGTAGATATTTCCACGTTTATAGAGATGGCGGTGTAGATATTTCCATGTTCATACAGATGGCGGTGTAGATATTTCCCTGTTTTTAGAGATGGCGGTGTAGATATTTTCATGTTTACACAGATGGCGGAGAAGATATTTCCATGTTCATACAGATGGCGGTGTAGATATTTCCATGTTCATAGAGATGGCGGTGTAGATATTTCCATGTTTGTACAGATAGCAGTGTAGTCATTTCCATGTTTATAGAGATAGCAGTGTAGATATTTCCATTGATATACAGATAGCTGTGTAGATATTTACATGTTCATACAGATGGCGGTGTAGATATTTCCATGTTCATACAAATGGCGGTGTAGATATTTCCATGTTCATACAGATGGCTGTGTAGCTATTTCCGTGTTCATACCAATGGCGGTGTAGATATTTCCATGTTCATAGAGATGGAGGTGTAGATATTTCCATGTTTGTACAGATAGCAGTGTAGATATTTCCATGTTTATAGAGATAGCAGTGTAGATATTTCCATTGATATACAGATAGCTGTGTAGATATTTGCATGTTCATACAGATAGCGGTGTAGATATTTCCATGCTCATACTGATAGCGGTGTAGATATTTCCATGTTCATACAGATAGCGGTGCAGATATTTCCATGTTTATACAGATAGCGGTATAGATATTTCAATGTTCATACAGATAGCGTTGTAGATATTTCCATGTTTATGCAGTTAGCGGTGTAGATATTTCCATGTTCATACAGATGGCGGTGTAGATATTTACATGTTCATACAGATGGCGGTGTAGATATTTCCATGTTCGCACGGATGGCAGTGTAGATATTTCCATGTTCATACAGGTGGCGGTGTAGTTATTTCTATGTTTATACAGATAGCAGTGTAGTTATTTCCATGTTTATAGAGATAGCAGTGTAGCTATTTCCATTGATATACAGATGGCTGTGTAGATATTTGCATGTTCATACAGATAGCGCTGTAGATATTTCCATGTTCGTACAGATAGCGGTGTAGATATTTCCATGTTCATACAGATAGCGGTGTAGATATTTCCATGTTCATACAGATAACGATGTAGATAGTTCCATGTTCATACAGATAGCCTTGTAGATATTTCCATGTTCATACAGTGAGCGGTGTAGATATTTCCATGTTCATACAGATGGCGGTGTAGATATTTACATGTTCATACAGATGGCGGTGTAGATATTTCCATGTTCGTACAGATGGCGGTGTAGATATTTCCTTGTCCATAGAGATGGCGGTGTAGATATTTCCATGTTTATGCAGATTGCGGTATAGGTATTTCCATGTTCATACAGATGGCGGTGTAGATATTTCCATGTTTTTAGAGATGGCGGTGTAGATATTTTCACGTTTACACAGATGGCAGTGGAGATATTTCCATGTTCACACAGATAGTGGTGCAGGCATTTCCATGTTTACACAGATAGCGGTGTAGATATTTCCATGTTTATACAGATAGCGGTGCGGATATTTCCATGTTTATACAGATAGTTGGGCAGATATTTCCATGTTTATACAGATAGCGGTGTAGATATTTCCATCTGAATACAGATGGCGGTGTAGATATGTCCATGTTCGTACAGATGGCGGTGTAGATATTTCCATGTTCATACAGATGGCGGTGTAGATATTTCGAAGTTTATAGAGATAGCGCTGTAGTTATTTCCATATTTATAGAGAAATCTCTGTAGATATTTCCATGTATATGCAGATAGCTGTGTAGATATTTCCATGTTCATGCAGATAGCGGTGTAGATATTTCCATGTTCATCCAGATGCCGGTGTAAATATATCCATGTTTATACAGATGGCGGTGAAGATATTTCCATGTTCATACAGATGGCGGTGTAGATATTTCCATGTTCATACACATGGCGGTGTAGATATTTCCATGTTCGTAGAGATGGCGGTGTAGATATTTCCATGTTCGTACAAATGGCGGTGTAGATATTTCCACGTTCATAGAGATGGCGGTGTAGATATTTCCATGTTTGTACAGATAGCAGTGTAGTCATTTCCATGTTTATAGAGATAGCAGTGTAGATATTTCCATTGATATACAGATAGCTGTGTAGATATTTACATGTTCATAGAGATGGCGGTGTAGATATTTCCATGTTCATACAGATGGCAGTGTAGATATTTCCGTGTTAGTACAGGTGGCTGTGTAGATATTTCCGCGTTTATACAGATAGCAGTGTAGATATTTCCATGTTTATAGAGATAACAATGTAGATATTTCCATTGATATACACATAGCTTTGTAGATATTTGCATGTTCATACTGATAGCGGTTTAGATATTTCCATGTTCGTACAGATAGCGGTGTAGATATTTCCATGTTCATACAGATAGCTCTGTAGATATTTCCATGTTCATACAGATAACGGTTTAGATATTTCCCTGTTCATACAGATAGCGGTGTAGATATTTCCATGTTCATACAGTTAGCGGTGTAGATATTTCCATGTTTATACAGATAGCGGTGCAGATATTTCCATGTTTATACAGATAGTTGGGCAGATATTACCATGTTTATACAGATAGCGGTGTAGATATTTCCATCTTAATACAGATGGCGGTGTAGATATGTCCATGTTCGTACAGATGGCGGTGTATATATTTCCATGTTCATACAGATGGCGGTGTAGATATTTCGAAGTTTATAGAGATAGCGCTGTATTTATTTCCATATTTATAGAGAAATCTCGGTAGATATTTCCATGTATATGCAGATAGCTGTGTAGATATTTCCATGTTCATGCAGATAGCGGTGTAGATATTTCCATGTTCATCCAGATGCCGGTGTAAATATATCCATGTTTATACAGATGGCGGTGAAGATATTTCCATCTTTATAGAGATGGCGGTGTAGATATTTCCATGTTTATAGAGATACTGGTGTAGTTAATTCCAAGTTTATAAATACAGCATTGTAGATATTTCCATGTTTATACAGATAGCGGTGAAGATATTTCCATGTTTATACAGATAGCGGTGTAGATATTTCCATGTTTGTACAGACAGCGGTGTAGATATTTCCATGTTTATGGAGATTGTGGTGTAGATAATTTCAATTTTATACAGATAGTAGTGTATATATTTCCAAGTTCATACAGATAGCGGTGTAGATATTTCCACGTGTATAGAGATGGCGGTGTAGATATTTCCATGTTCATACAGATGGCGGTGTAGATATTTCCCTGTTTTTAGAGATGGCGGTGTAGATATTTTCATGTTTACACAGATGGCGGAGAAGATATTTCCATGTTTACACAGATAGCAGTGTAGACATTTCCATGTTTACTCAGATAGCGGTGTGGATATTTCCATGTTTATGCAGATAACGGTGTAGATATTTCCATGTTTATACAGATAGCGGTGCGGATATTTCCATGTTTATACAGATAGTTGGGCAGATATTTCCATGTTTATACAGATACCGGTGTAGATATTTCCATCTTAATACAGATGGCGGTGTAGATGTGTCCATGTTCGTACAGATGGCGGTGTAGATATTTCCATGTTCATACAGATGGCGGTGAAGATATTTCCATGTTCATACAGATGGCGGTGTAGATATTTCCATGTTCATACACATGGCGGTGTTGATATTTCCATGTTCGTAGAGATGGCGGTGTAGATATTTCCATGTTCATACAAATGGCGGTGTAGATATTTCCATGTTCATAGAGATGGCGGTATAGATATTTCCATGTTTGTACAGATAGCAGTGTAGTTATTTCCATGTTTATAGAGATAGCAGTGTAGATATTTCCATTGATATACAGATAGCTGTGTAGATATTTGCATGTTCATACAGATAGCAGTGTAGATATTTCCATGCTCATACAGATAGCGGTGTAGATATTTCCATGTTCATACAGATAGCGGTGCAGATATTTCCATGTTCATACAGATAGCGGTGTAGATATTTCCAATTTCATACAGATAGCAGTGTAGATATTTCCATGTTCATACAGATAACGGTGTAGATATTTCCATGTTCGTACAGATGGCGGTGTAGATATTTCCATGTTTATGCAGATAGCGGTATAGATATTTCCATGTTTATACAGATGGTGGTGTAGGTATTTCCATGTTTATAGAGATGGCGGTCTAGATATTTGCATGTTTATAGAGATAGTGGTGAATTTATTGCCAAGTTTATAGGGACAGCGTTGCAGATATTTCCATGTTTATACAGATAGCGGTGAAGATATTTCCATGTTTATACAGATAGCGGTGTAGATAGTTCCATTTTTATACAGATAACAGTGTAGATATTTCCATGTTTATAGAGATAGTGGTGTAGATAATTTCAGTTTTATACAGATAGCAGTGTAGATATTTCCAAGTTCATACAGATAGCGGTGTAGATATTTCCACGTTTATAGAGATGGCGGTGTAGATATTTCCATGTTCATACAGACGTTGGTGTAGATATTTCCATGTTTATAGAGATGGCGGTGTAGATATTTCCATGTTTGCACAGATGGCGGTGTAGATATTTCCATGTTTACACAGATCGCAGTGTAGACATTTCCATGTTTACGCCAATAGCGGTGTGGATATTTCCATGTTTATGCAGATAGCGGTGTAGATATTTCCATGTTTATACAGATAGCAGTGCGGATATTTCCATGTTTATACAGATAGTTGGGCAGATATTTCCATGTTTAAACAGATAGCGGTGTAGATATTTCCATCTTAATACAGATGGCGGTGTAAATATGTCCATGTTCGTACAGATGGCGGTGTAGATATTTCCATGTTCATACAGATGGCGGTGTAGATATTTCGAAGTTTATAGAGATAGCGCTGTAGTTATTTCCATATTTATAGAGAAATCTGTGTAGATATTTCCATGTTCATAGAGATGGCGGTGTAGATATTTCCATGTTTATACAGATAGCAGTGTAGATATTTCCATGTTTATAGAGATAGCAGTGTAGATATTTCCATTGATATACAGATAGCTGTTTAGATATTTGCATGTTCATACAGATAGCGGTGTAGATATTTCCATGTTCATACAGATAGCACTGTAGATATTTCCATGTTCATACAGATAGCGGTGTAGACATTTCCATGTTCATACAGTTAGTGGTGTAGATATTTCCATGTTCATACAGATGGCGGTGTAGATACTTACATATTCATACAGATGGCGGTGTAGATATTTCCATGTTCGTATGGAGGGCAGTGTAGATATTTCCATGATCATACAGGTGGCGGTGTAGATATTTCCATGTTTATACTGATAGCATTGGAGTTATTTCCATGTTTATAGAGATAGCAGTGTAGATATTGCCACTGATATACAGATAGCTGTGTAGATATTTGCATGTGCATACAGATAGCGGTGTAGATATTTCCATGCTCGTACAGATAGCGGTGTAGATATTTCCATGTTCATACAGATAGCGGTGTAGATATTTCCATGTTCATGCAGATAACGGTGTAGATATTTCCATGTTCATACTGATAGAGGTGTAGATATTTCCTTGTTCATACAGTTAGCGTTGTAGATATTTCCTTGTTCATACAGATGGCGGTGTAGATATTTAAATGTTCATGCAGGTGGCGGTGTAGATATTTCCATGGTCGTACAGATGGCGGAGTAGATATTTCCATGTTCATCCAGATGCCGGTGTAGATATATCCATGTTCATACAGATGGCGGTGAAGATGTTTCCATGTTCATACAGATGGCAGTATAGATATTTCCATGTTCATACACATGGAGGTGTAGATATATCCATGTTCATAGAGATGGCGGTGTAGATATTTCCTTGTTCATACAAATGGCGGTGTAGATATTTCCATATTCATAGAGATGGCTGTGTAGATATTTCCATGTTTATACCGATAGCAGTGTAGTTATTTCCATGTTTATAGAGATAGCAGTGTAGATATTTCCATTGATATACAGATAGCTGTGTAGATATTTGCATGTTCATACAGATAGCGGTGTAGATATTTCCATGTTCATACTGATAGCGCTGTAGATATTTCCATGTTCATACAGATGGCGGTGTAGATATTTACATGTTCATACAGATAGCCGTGTAGATATTTCCATGTTCGTAGAGATGGCGGTGTAGATATTTCAATGTTCATAGAGATGGCGGTGTAGATATTTTCATGTTTATGCTGATAGCGGTATAGATATTTCCATGTTTATACAGATGGTGGTGTAGATATTTCCATCTTTATAGAGATGGCGGTGTAGGAATTTCCAAGTTTATAGAGATACTGGTGTAGTTAATTCCAAGTTTATAGATACAGCATTGTAGATATTTCCATGTTTCTACAGATAGCGGTGAAGATATTTCCATGTTTATACAGATAGCGGTGTAGATATTTCCATGTTTATACAGACAGCGGTGTAGATATTTCCATATTTATAGAGATTGTGGTGTAGATAATTTCAATTTTATACAGATAGAAGTGTAGATATTTCCAAGTTCATACAGATAGCGGTGTAGATATTTCCACGTGTATAGAGATGGCGGTGTAGATATTTCCATGTTCATACAGATGGCGGTGTAGATATTTCCATGTTTTACAGATAGTGGTGTAGATATTTCCATGTTCATACAGATAGCGGTGTTGATATTTCCATGTTCATACAGTAAGCGGTGTAGATTTTTCCATGTTCATACAGATGGCGGTGTAGATATTTACGTGTTCATACAGATGGCGGTGTAGATATTTCCATGTTTGTACGGATGGCAGTCTAGTTATTTCCATATTCATACAGGTGGCGGTGTAGATATTTCCATGTTCATACAGATAGCAGTGTAGTTATTTCCATGTTCATAGAGAGAGCAGTGTAGACATTTCCACTGATATACAGATAGCTGTGTAGATACTTACATGTTCATACAGATGGCGGTGTAGATATTTCCATGTTCGTAGAGATGGCGGTGTAGATATTTCCATGTTCATACAAATGGCGGTGTAGATATTTCCATGTTCATAGAGATGGCGGTGTATATATTTCCATGTTTGTACAGATAGCAGTGTAGTTATTTCCATGTTTATAGAGATAGCAGTGTAGATATTTCCATTGATATACAGATAGCTGTGTAGATATTTACATGTTCATACAGATGGCGGCATAGATATTTCCATGTTCATACGGATGGCAGTGTAGATATTTCCATGTTAGTACAGGTGGCGGTGTAGATATTTCCATGTTTATACAGATCGCAGTGTAGATATTTCCTTGTTTATAGAGATAGCAATGTAGATATTTCCATTGATATACATATAGCTGTGTAGATATTTGCATGTTCATACTGATACCGGTGTAGATATTTCCATGTTCGTACAGATAGCGGTGTAGATATTTCCATGTTCGTACAGATAGCGGTAGATATTTCCATGTTCGTACAGATAGCGGTGTAGATATTTCCATGTTCGTACAGATAACGGTGTAGATATTTCCATGTTCATACAGATAGCGCTGTAGATATTTCCATGTTCATTCAGTTAGCGGTGTAGATATTTCCATGTTCATACAGATGGCGGTGTAGATATTTACATGTTCATACAGATAGCGGTGTAGATATTCCCATGTTCGTAGCGATGGCGGTGTAGATATTTCCATGTTCATAGAGATGGCGTTGTAGATATTTTCATGTTTATGCAGATAGCGGTATTGATATTTCCATGTTTATATAGATGGTGGTGTAGATATTTCCATGTTTATAGGGATGGCGGTCTAGATATTTCCATGTTTATAGAGATACTGGTGTAGTTATTTCCAAGTTTATAGAGACAGCATTGTAGATATTTCCATGTTTATACAGATAGCGGTGAAGATATTTCCATGTTTATACAGATAGCGGTGTAGATATTTCCATGTTTATACAGATAGCGGTGTAGATATTTCCATGTTTATAGAGATAGTGGTGTAGGTAATTTCAATTTTATACAGATAGCAGTGTAGATATTTCCAAGTTCATACAGATGGCGGCGTAGATATTTCCATGTTTTTAGAGATGGCGGTGTAGATATTTTCAGGTTTACACAGATGGCGGAGAAGATATTTCCATGTTTACACAGATAGCAGTGTAGACATTTCCATGTTTACTCAGATAGCGGTGTGGATATTTCCATGTTTATGCAGATAGCGGTGTAGATATTTCCATGTTTATACAGATAGCGGTGCGGATATTTCCATGTTTATACTGATAGTTGGGCAGATATTTCCATGTTTATACAGATAGCGGTGTAGATATTTCCCTCTTATTACAGATGGCGGTGTAGATGTGTCCATGTTCGTACAGATGGCGGTGTAGATATTTCCATGTTCATACAGATGGCGGTGTAGATATTTCGAAGTTTATAGAGATAGCGCTGTAGTTATTTCCATATTTATAGAGAAATCTCTGTAGATATTTCCATGTATATGCAGATAGCTGTGTAGATATTTCCATGTTCATGCAGATAGCGGTGTAGATATTTCCATGTTCATCCAGATGCCCATGCAGATATATCCATGTTCATACAGATGGCGGTGAAGATATTTCCATGTTCATACACATGGCGGTGTAGATATTTCCATGTTCATACACATGGCGGTGTAGATATTTCCATGTTAGTAGAGATGGCGGTGTAGATATTTCCATGTTCATACAAATGGCGGTGTAGATATTTCCATGTTCATAGAGATGGCGGTATAGATATTTCCATGTTTATACAGATAGCAGTGTAGTTATTTCCATGTTTATAGAGATAGCAGTGTAGATATTTCCATTGATATACAGATAGCTGTGTAGATATTTGCATGTTCATACAGATAGCGGTGTAGATATTTCCATGCTCATACAGATAGCGGTGTAGATATTTCCATGTTCATACAGATAGCGGTGCAGATATTTCCATGTTCATACAGATAGCGGTATAGATATTTCCATGTTCATACAGATAGCGGTGTAGATATTTCCATGTTAATACAGTTAGCGGTGTAGATATTTCCATGTTCATACAGATAGCGGTGTAGATATTTACATGTTCATACAGATGGCAGTGTAGATATTTCCATGTTCGCACGGATGGCATTGTAGATATTTCCATGTTCATACAGGTGGCGGTGTAGTTATTTCCATGTTTATACAGATAGCAGTGTAGTTATTTCCATGTTTATAGAGATAGCAGTGTAGATATTTCCATTGATATACAGATAGCTGTGTAGATATTTGCATGTACATACAGATAGCGGTGTAGATATTTCCATGTTCGTACAGATAGCGGTGTAGATATTTCCATGTTCATACAGATAGCGGTGTAGATATTTCCATGTTCATACAGATAACGGTGTAGACAGTTCCATGTTCATACAGATAGCCTTGTAGATATTTCAATGTTCATACAGATGTCGGTGTAGATATTTACATGTTCATACAGATGGCGGTGTTGATATTTCCATGTTCGTACAGATGGCGGTGTAGATATTTCCATGTCCATAGAGATGGCGGTGTAGATATTTCCATGTTTATGCAGATTGCGGTATAGGTATTTCCATGTTCATACAGATGGCGGTGTAGATATTTCCATGTTTTTAGAGTTGGCGGTGTAGATATCTTAACGTTTATACAGATGGCAGTGGAGATATTTCCATGTTTACACAGATAGTGGTGCAGACATTTCCATGTTTACACAGATAGCGGTGTGGATATTTCCATGTTTATGCAGATAGCGGTGTAGATATTTCCATGTTTATACAGATAGCGGTGCGGATATTTCCATGTTTATACAGATAGTTGGGCAGATATTTCCATGTTTATACAGATAGCGGTGTAGATATTTCCATCTTAATACAGATGGCGGTGTAGATATGTCCATGTTCGTACAGATGGCGGTGTAGATATTTCCATGTTCATACAGATGGCGGTGTAGATATTTCGAAGTTTATAGAGATAGCGCTGTAGTTATTTCCATATTTATAGAGAAATCTCTGTAGATATTTCCATGTATATGTAGATTGCTGTGTAGATATTTCCTTTTTCATGCAGATAGCGTTGTAGATATTTCCATGTTCATCCAGATGCCGGTGTAGATATATCCATGTTCAAACAGATGGCGGTGAAGATATTTCCATGTTCATACAGATGGCGGTGTAGATATTTCCATGTTCATACACATGGTGGTGTAGATATTTCCACGTTCATAGAGATGGCGTTGTAGATATTTCCATGTTCATACAAATAGCGGTGTAGATATTTCCATGTTCATAGAGATGGCGGTGTAGATATTTCATTGTTTGTACAGATAGCAGTGTAGTTATTTCCATGTTTATAGAGATAGCAGTGTAGATATTTCCATTGATATACAGGTAGCTGTGTAGATATTTGCATGTTCATACAGATAGTGGTGTAGATATTTCCCTGCTCATACAGATAGCGGTGTAGATATTTCCATGTTCATACAGATAGTGGTGCAGATATTTCCATTTTCATACAGATAGCGGTGTAGATATTTCCATGTTCATACAGATATCGGTGTAGATATTTCCATGTTCATACAGTTAGCGGTGTAGATATTTCCATGATCTTACAGATGGCGGTGTAGATATTTCCATGTTCATACAGGTGGCGGTGTAGATATTTCCATGTTTATACAGATAGCAGTGTAGTTATTTCCATGTTTATAGAGATAGCAGTGTAGATATTACCATTGATATACAGATAGCTGTGTAGATATTTGCATGTTCATACAGATAGCGGTGTAGATATTTCCATGTTCGTACAGATAGTGGTGTAGATATTTCCATGTTCCTACAGATAGCGGTGTAGATATTTCCATGTTCATACAGATAACGGTGCAGATATTTCCATGTTCATACAGATAGCCTTGTAGATATTTCCATGTTCATACGGTTAGCGGTGTAGATATTTCCATGTTCATACAGATGGCGGTGTAGATATTTACATGTTCATCCAGATGCCGGTGTAGATGTATCCATGTTCATACAGATGGCGTTGAAGATATTTCCATGTTCATACAGATGGCGGTGTAGATATTTCCATGTTCATACAAATGGCGGTGTAGATATTTCCATGTTCATACAGATGGCGGTGTAGCTATTTCCGTGTTCATACAAATGGCGGTGTAGATATTTCCATGTTCATAGAGATGGGGGTGTAGATATTTCCATGTTTGTACAGATAGCAGTGTAGATATTTCCATGTTTATAGAGATAGCAGTGTAGATATATCCATTGATATACAGATAGCTGTGTAGATATTTGCATGTTCATACAGATAGCGGTGTAGATATTTCCATGTTCATACAGATGGCGGTGTAGATATTTCCATGTTCA
Organism: Gorilla gorilla gorilla; assembly: GCF_029281585.2. Taxonomy (NCBI): domain Eukaryota; kingdom Metazoa; phylum Chordata; class Mammalia; order Primates; family Hominidae; genus Gorilla; species Gorilla gorilla. The sequence goes on from NC_073244.2 coordinate 77,146,230, forward strand.
TAGAGATGGCGGTGTAGATATTTCCATGTTTGTACAGATAGCAGAGTAGTCATTTCCATGTTTATAGAGATAGCAGTGTAGATATTTCCATTGATATACAGATAGCTGTGTAGATATTTACATGTTCATACAGATGGCGGTGTAGATAATTCCATGTTCATACAGATGGCAGTGTAGATATTTCCGTGTTAGTACAGGTGGCTGTGTAGATATTTCCATGTTTATACAGATAGCAGTGTAGATATTTCCATGTTTATAGAGATAACAATGTAGATAGTTCCATTGATATACATATAGCTGTGTAGATATTTGCATGTTCATACTGATAGCGGTGTAGATATTTCCATGTTCGTACAGTTAGCGGTGTAGATATTTCCATGTTCATACAGATGGCGGTGTAGATATTTACATGTTCATACAGATAGCGGTGTAGATATTTCCATGTTCGTAGAGATGGCGGTGTAGATATTTCCATGTTCATAGAGATGGCGTTGAAGATATTTTCATGTTTATGCAGATAGCGGTATAGATATTTCCATGTTTATACAGATGGTGGTGTAGATATTTCCATCTTTATAGAGATGGCGGTGTAGATATTTCCATGTTTATAGAGATACTGGTGTAGTTATTTCCAAGTTTATAGATACAGCATTGTAGATATTTCCATGTTTATACAGATAGCGGTGAAGATATTTCCATGTTTATACAGATAGCGGTGTAGATATTTCCATGTTTATACAGACAGCGGTGTAGATATTTCCATGTTTATAGAGATTGTGGTGTAGATAATTTCAATTTTATACAGATAGTAGTGTATATATTTCCAAGTTCATACAGATAGCGGTGTAGATATTTCCACGTGTATAGAGATGGCGGTGTAGATATTTCCATGTTTTACAGATAGTTGTGTAGATATTTCCATGTTCATACAGATAGCGGTGTTGATATTTCCATGTTCATACAGTAAGCGGTGTAGATTCTTCCATGTTCATACAGATGGCGGTGTAGATATTTACATGTTCATACAGATGGCGGTGTAGATATTTCCATGTTTGTACGGATGGCAGTGTAGTTATTTCCATGTTCATAGAGAGAGCAGTGTAGACATTTCCACTGATATACAGATAGCTGTGTAGATACTTACATGTTCATACAGATGGCGGTGTAGCTATTTCCATGTTCGTAGAGATGGCGGTGTAGATATTTCCATGTTCATACAATTGGCGGTGTAGATATTTCCATGTTCATAGAGATGGCGGTGTATATATTTCCATGTTTGTACAGATAGCAGTGTAGTTATTTCCATGTTTATAGAGATAGCAGTGTAGATATTTCCATTGATATACACATAGCTGTGTAGATATTTACATGTTCATACAGATGGCGGCGTAGATATTTCCATGTTCATACAGATAACGGTTTAGATATTTCCATGTTCATACACATGGCGGTGTAGATATTTCCATGTTCGTAGAGATGGCGGTGTAGATATTTCCATGTTCATACAGATGGCGGTGTTGATATTTCCATGTTCGTACAGATGGCGGTGTAGATATTTCCATGTCCATAGAGATGGCGGTGTAGATATTTCCATGTTTATGCAGATTGCGGTATAGGTATTTCCATGTTCATACAGATGGCGGTGTAGATATTTCCATGTTTTTAGAGATGGCGGTGTAGATATCTTAACGTTTATACAGATGGCAGTGGAGATATTTCCATGTTTACACAGATAGTGGTGCAGACATTTCCATGTTTACACAGATAGCGGTGTGGATATTTCCATGTTTATGCAGATAGCGGTGTAGATATTTCCATGTTTATACAGATAGCGGTGCGGATATTTCCATGTTTATACAGATAGTTGGGCAGATATTTCCATGTTTATACAGATAGCGGTGTAGATATTTCCATCTTAATACAGATGGCGGTGTAGATATGTCCATGTTCGTACAGATGGCGGTGTAGATATTTCCATGTTCATACAGATGGCGGTGTAGATATTTCGAAGTTTATAGAGATAGCGCTGTAGTTATTTCCATATTTATAGAGAAATCTCTGTAGATATTTCCATGTATATGTAGATTGCTGTGTAGATATTTCCTTTTTCATGCAGATAGCGTTGTAGATATTTCCATGTTCATCCAGATGCCGGTGTAGATATATCCATGTTCAAACAGATGGCGGTGAAGATATTTCCATGTTCATACAGATGGCGGTGTAGATATTTCCATGTTCATACACATGGTGGTGTAGATATTTCCACGTTCATAGAGATGGCGTTGTAGATATTTCCATGTTCATACAAATAGCGGTGTAGATATTTCCATGTTCATAGAGATGGCGGTGTAGATATTTCATTGTTTGTACAGATAGCAGTGTAGTTATTTCCATGTTTATAGAGATAGCAGTGTAGATATTTCCATTGATATACAGGTAGCTGTGTAGATATTTGCATGTTCATACAGATAGTGGTGTAGATATTTCCCTGCTCATACAGATAGCGGTGTAGATATTTCCATGTTCATACAGATAGTGGTGCAGATATTTCCATTTTCATACAGATAGCGGTGTAGATATTTCCATGTTCATACAGATATCGGTGTAGATATTTCCATGTTCATACAGTTAGCGTTGTAGATATTTCCATGATCTTACAGATGGCGGTGTAGATATTTCCATGTTCATACAGGTGGCGGTGTAGATATTTCCATGTTTATACAGATAGCAGTGTAGTTATTTCCATGTTTATAGAGATAGCAGTGTAGATATTACCATTGATATACAGATAGCTGTGTAGATATTTGCATGTTCATACAGATAGCGGTGTAGATATTTCCATGTTCGTACAGATAGTGGTGTAGATATTTCCATGTTCCTACAGATAGCGGTGTAGATATTTCCATGTTCATACAGATAACGGTGCAGATATTTCCATGTTCATACAGATAGCCTTGTAGATATTTCCATGTTCATACGGTTAGCGGTGTAGATATTTCCATGTTCATACAGATGGCGGTGTAGATATTTACATGTTCATCCAGATGCCGGTGTAGATGTATCCATGTTCATACAGATGGCGTTGAAGATATTTCAATGTTCATACAGATGGCGGTGTAGATATTTCCATGTTCATACAAATGGCGGTGTAGATATTTCCATGTTCATACAGATGGCGGTGTAGCTATTTCCGTGTTCATACAAATGGCGGTGTAGATATTTCCATGTTCATAGAGATGGAGGTGTAGATATTTCCATGTTTGTACAGATAGCAGTGTAGATATTTCCATGTTTATAGAGATAGCAGTGTAGATATATCCATTGATATACAGATAGCTGTGTAGATATTTGCATGTTCATACAGATAGCGGTGTAGATATTTCCATGTTCATACAGATGGCGGTGTAGATATTTCCATGTTCATAGAGATGGCGGTGTAGATATTTCCATTGATATACAGATAGCTGTGTAGATATTTACATGTTCATACAGATGGCGGTGTAGATAATTCCATGTTTATAGAGATAACAATGTAGATAGTTCCATTGATATACATATAGCTGTGTAGATATTTGCATGTTTATAGAGATAACAATGTAGATATTTCCATTGATATACACATAGCTGTGTAGATATTTACATGTTCATACAGATGGCGGCGTAGATATTTCCATGTTCATACAGATAACGGTTTAGATATTTCCATGTTCATACACATGGCGGTGTAGATATTTCCATGTTTGTAGAGATGGCGGTGTAGATATTTCCATGTTCATACAGATGGCGGTGTAGATATTTACATGTTCATACAGATGGCGGTGTAGATATTTCCATGTTCGTACAGATGGCGGTGTAGATATTTCCATGTCCATAGAGATGGCGGTGTAGATATTTCCATGTTTATGCAGATTGCGGTATAGGTATTTCCATGTTCATACAGATGGCGGTGTAGATATTTCCATGTTTTTAGAGATGGCGGTGTAGATATTTTCACGTTTACACAGATGGCAGTGGAGATATTTCCACGTTCACACAGATAGTTGTGCAGGCATTTCCATGTTTACACAGATAGCGGTGTAGATATTTCCATGTTTATACAGATAGCGGTGCGGATATTTCCATGTTTATACAGATAGTTGGGCAGATATTTCCATGTTTATACAGATAGCGGTGTAGATATTTCCATCTTAATACAGATGGCGGTGTAGATATGTCCATGTTCGTACAGATGGCGGTGTAGATATTTCCATGTTCATACAGATGGCGGTGTAGATATTTCGAAGTTTATAGAGATAGCGCTGTAGTTATTTCCATATTTATAGAGAAATCTCTGTAGATATTTCCATGTTCATGCAGATAGCGGTGAAGATATTTCCATGTTCATCCAGATGCCGGTGTAAATATATCCATGTTTATACAGATGGCGGTGAAGATATTTCCATGTTCATACAGATGGCGGTGTAGATATTTCCATGTTCATACACATGGCGGTGTAGATATTTCCATGTTCGTAGAGATGGCGGTGTAGATATTTCCATGTTCATACAGATGGCGGTGTAGATATTTCCATGTTCATAGAGATGGCGGTGTAGATATTTCCATGTTTGTACAGATAGCAGTGTAGTCATTTCCATGTTTATAGAGATAGCAGTGTAGATATTTCCATTGATATACAGATAGCTGTGTAGATATTTACATGTTCATACAGATGGCGGTGTAGATATTTCCATGTTCATACAGATGGCAGTGTAGATATTTCCGTTTTAGTACAGGTGGCTGTGTAGATATTTCCATGTTTATACAGATAGCAGTGTAGATATTTCCATGTTTATAGAGATAACAATGCAGATATTTCCATTGATATACATATAGCTGTGTAGATATTTGCATGTTCATACTGATAGCGGTTTAGATATTTCCATGTTCGTACAGATAGCGGTGTAGATATTTCCATGTTCATACAGATAGCTCTGTAGATATTTCCATGTTCATACAGATAACGGTTTAGATATTTCCCTGTTCATACAGATAGCGGTGTAGATATTTCCATTTTCATACAGTTAGCGGTGTAGATATTCCCATGTTCATACAGATGGCGGTGTAGATATTTACATGTTCATCCAGATAGCGGTGTAGATATTTCCATGTTCGTAGAGATGGCGGTGTAGATATTTCCATGTTCATAGAGATGGCGGTGTAGATATTTTCATGTTTATGCAGATAGCGGTATAGATATTTCCATGTTTATACAGATGGTGGTGTAGATATTTCCATCTTTATAGAGATGGCGGTGTAGATATTTCCATGTTTATAGAGATACTGGTGTAGTTAATTCCAAGTTTATAAATACAGCATTGTAGATATTTCCATGTTTATACAGATAGCGGTGAAGATATTTCCATGTTTACACAGATAGCGGTGTAGATATTTCCATGTTTATACAGACAGCGGTGTAGATATTTCCATGTTTATGGAGATTGTGGTGTAGAAAATTTCAATTTTATACAGATAGTAGTGTATATATTTCCAAGTTCATACAGATAGCGGTGTAGATATTTCCACGTGTATAGAGATGGCGGTGTAGATATTTCCATGTTTTACAGATAGTTGTGTAGATATTTCCATGTTCATACAGATAGCGGTGTTGATATTTCCATGTTCATACAGTAAGCGGTGTAGATTTTTCCATGTTCATACAGATGGCGGTGTAGATATTTACATGTTCATACAGATGGCGGTGTAGATATTTCCATGTTTGTACGGATGGCAGTGTAGTTATTTCCATGTTCATAGAGAAAGCAGTGTAGACATTTCCATTGATATACAGATAGCTGTGTAGATACTTACATGTTCATACAGATGGCGGTGTAGATATTTCCATGTTCGTAGAGATGGCGGTGTAGATATTTCCATGTTCGTAGAGATGGCGGTGTAGATATTTCCATGTTCATAGAGATGGCGGTGTATATATTTCCATGTTTGTACAGATAGCAGTGTAGTTATTTCCATGTTTATAGAGATAGCCGTGTAGATATTTCCATTGATATACAGATAGCTGTGTAGATATTTACATGTTCATAGAGATGGCGGTGTAGATATTTCCATGTTTGTACAGATAGCAGTGTAGTCATTTCCATGTTTATAGAGATAGCAGTGTAGATATTTCCATTGATATACAGATAGCTGTGTAGATATTTACATGTTCATAGAGATGGCGGTGTAGATATTTCCATGTTCATACAGATTGCAGTGTAGATATTTCCGTGTTAGTACAGGTGGCTGTGTAGATATTTCCACGTTTATACAGATAGCAGTGTAGATATTTCCATGTTTATAGAGATAACAATGTAGATATTTCCATTGATATACACATAGCTTTGTAGATATTTGCATGTTCATACTGATAGCGGTGTAGATATTTCCATGTTCGTACAGATAGCGGTGTAGATATTTCCATGTTCATACAGATAGCTCTGTAGATATTTCCATGTTCATACATATAACGGTGTAGATATTTCCAAGTTCATACAGATAGCGGTGTAGATATTTCCATGTTCATACAGTTAGCGGTGTAGATATTTCCATGTTCATACAGATGGCGGTGTAGATATTTACATGTTCATACAGATAGCGGTGAAGATATTCCCATGTTCGTAGAGATGGCGGTGTAGATATTTCCATGTTCATAGAGATGGCGGTGTAGATATTTTCATGTTTATGCAGATAGCGGTATTGATATTTCCATGTTTATATAGATGGTGGTGTAGATATTTCCATGTTTATAGGGATGGCGGTCTAGATATTTCCATGTTTATAGAGATACTGGTGTAGTTATTTCCGAGTTTATAGAGACAGCATTGTAGATATTTCCATGTTTATACAGATAGCGGTGAAGATATTTCCATGTTTATACAGATAGCGGTGTAGATATTTCCATGTTTATACAGATAGCAGTGTAGATATTTCCATGTTTATAGAGATAGTGGTGTACATAATTTCAATTTTATACAGATAGCAGTGTAGATATTTCCAAGTTCATACAGATTGTGGTGTAGATATTTCCACGTTTATAGAGATGGCGGTGTAGATATTTCCATGTTCATACAGATGGCGGTGTAGATATTTCCCTGTTTTTAGAGACGGCGGTGTAGATATTTTCATGTTTACACAGATGGCGGAGAAGATATTTCCATGTTTACACAGATAGCAGTGTAGACATTTCCATGTTTACTCAGATAGCGGTGTGGATATTTCCATGTTTATGCAGATAGCGGTGTAGATATTTCCATGTTTATACAGATAGCGGTGCAGATATTTCCATGTTTATACAGATAGTTGGGCAGATATTTCCATGTTTATACAGATAGCGGTGTAGATATTTCCATCTTAATACAGATGGCGGTGTAGATGTGTCCATGTTCGTACAGATGGCGGTGTAGATATTTCCATGTTCATACAGATGGCGGTGTAGATATTTCGAAATTTATAGAGATAGCGCTGTAGTTATTTCCATATTTATAGAGAAATCTCTGTAGATATTTCCATGTATATGCAGATAGCTGTGTAGATATGTCCATGTTCATGCAGATAGCGGTGTAGATATTTCCATGTTCATCCAGATGCCGGTGTAAATATATCCATGTTTATACAGATGGCGGTGAAGATATTTCCATGTTCATACAGATGGCGGTGTAGATATTTCCATGTTCATACACATGGCGGTGTAGATATTTCCATGTTCGTAGAGATGGCGGTGTAGATATTTCCATGTTCATACAGATGGCGGTGTAGATATTTCCATGTTCATAGAGATGGCGGTGTAGATATTTCCATGTTTGTACAGATAGCAGTGTAGTCATTTCCATGTTTATAGAGATAGCAGTGTAGATATTTCCATTGATATACAGATAGCTGCGTAGATATTTACATGTTCATAGAGATGGCGGTGTAGATATTTCCATGTTCATACAGATGGCAGTGTAGATATTTCCGTGTTAGAACAGGTGGCTGTGTAGATATTTCCACGTTTATACAGATAGCAGTGTAGATATTTCCATGTTTATAGAGATAACAATGTAGATATTTCCATTGATATACACATAGCTTTGTAGATATTTGCATGTTCATACTGATAGCGGTGTAGATATTTCCATGTTCGTACAGATAGCGGTGTAGATATTTCCATGTTCATACAGATAGCTCTGTAGATATTTCCATGTTCATACATATAACGGTGTAGATATTTCCAAGTTCATACAGATAGCGGTGTAGATATTTCCATGTTCATACAGTTAGCGGTGTAGATATTTCCATGTTCATACAGATGGCGGTGTAGATATTTACATGTTCATACAGATAGCCGTGAAGATATTCCCATGTTCGTAGAGATGGCGGTGTAGATATTTCCATGTTCATAGAGATGGCGGTGTAGATATTTTCATGTTTATGCAGATAGTGGTATTGATATTTCCATGTTTATATAGATGGTGGTGTAGATATTTCCATGTTTATAGGGATGGCGGTCTAGATATTTCCATGTTTATAGAGATACTGGTGTAGTTATTTCCAAGTTTATGGAGACAGCATTGTAGATATTTCCATGTTTATACAGATAGCGGTGAAGATATTTCCATGTTTATACAGATAGCGGTGTAGATATTTCCATGTTTATACAGATAGCGGTGTAGATATTTCCATGTTTATAGAGATAGTGGTGTACATAACTTCAATTTTATACAGATAGCAGTGTAGATATTTCCAAGTTCATACAGATTGTGGTGTAGATATTTCCACGTTTATAGAGATGGCGGTGTAGATATTTCCATGTTCATAGAGATGGCGGTGTAGATATTTCCCTGTTTTTAGAGATGGCGGTGTAGATATTTTCATGTTTACACAGATGGCGGAGAAGATATTTCCATGTTTACACAGATAGCAGTGTAGACATTTCCATGTTTACTCAGATAGCGGTGTGGATATTTCCATGTTTATGCAGATAGCGGTGCAGATATTTCCATGTTCATACAGATAGCGGTGTAGATATTTCCAATTTCATACAGATAGCAGTGTAGATATTTCCATGTTCATACAGATAACGGTGTAGATATTTCCATGTTCGTACAGATGGCGGTGTAGATATTTCCATGTTTATGCAGATAGCGGTATAGATATTTCCATGTTTATACAGATGGTGGTGTAGGTATTTCCATGTTTATAGAGATGGCGGTCTAGATATTTGCATGTTTATAGAGATAGTGGTGAATTTATTGCCAAGTTTATAGGGACAGCGTTGCAGATATTTCCATGTTTATACAGATAGCGGTGAAGATATTTCCATGTTTATACAGATAGCGGTGTAGATAGTTCCATTTTTATACAGATAACAGTGTAGATATTTCCATGTTTATAGAGATAGTGGTGTAGATAATTTCAATTTTATACAGATAGCAGTGTAGATATTTCCAAGTTCATACAGATAGCGGTGTAGATATTTCCACGTTTATAGAGATGGCGGTGTAGATATTTCCATGTTCATACAGACGTTGGTGTAGATATTTCCATGTTTATAGAGATGGCGGTGTAGATATTTCCATGTTTGCACAGATGGCGGTGTAGATATTTCCATGTTTACACAGATCGCGGTGTAGACATTTCCATGTTTATGCCAATAGCGGTGTGGATATTTCCATGTTTATGCAGATAGCGGTGTAGATATTTCCATGTTTATACAGATAGCAGTGCGGATATTTCCATGTTTATACAGATAGTTGGGCAGATATTTCCATGTTTAAACAGATAGCGGTGTAGATATTTCCATCTTAATACAGATGGCGGTGTAAATATGTCCATGTTCGTACAGATGGCGGTGTAGATATTTCCATGTTCATACAGATGGCGGTGTAGATATTTCGAAGTTTATAGAGATAGCGCTGTAGTTATTTCCATATTTATAGAGAAATCTGTGTAGATATTTCCATGTTCATAGAGATGGCGGTGTAGATATTTCCACGTGTATAGAGATGGCGGTGTAGATATTTCCATGTTCATACCGATGGCGGTGTAGATATTTCCATGTTTTACAGATAGTGGTGTAGATATTTCCATGTTCATACAGATAGCGGTGTTGATATTTCCATGTTCATACAGTAAGCGGTGTAGATTTTTCCATGTTCATAGAGATGGCGGTGTAGATATTTACGTGTTCATACAGATGGCGGTGTAGATATTTCCATGTTTGTACGGATGGCAGTCTAGTTATTTCCATATTCATACAGGTGGCGGTGTAGATATTTCCATGTTCATACAGATAGCAGTGTAGTTATTTCCATGTTCATAGAGAGAGCAGTGTAGACATTTCCACTGATATACAGATAGCTGTGTAGATACTTACATGTTCATACAGATGGCGGTGTAGATATTTCCATGTTCGTAGAGATGGCGGTGTAGATATTTCCATGTTCATACAAATGGCGGTGTAGATATTTCCATGTTCATAGAGATGGCGGTGTATATATTTCCATGTTTGTACAGATAGCAGTGTAGTTATTTCCATGTTTATAGAGATATCAGTGTAGATATTTCCATTGATATACAGATAGCTGTGTAGATATTTACATGTTCATACAGATGGCGGCATAGATATTTCCATGTTCATATGGATGGCAGTGTAGATATTTCCATGTTAGTACAGGTGGCGGTGTAGATATTTCCATGTTTATACAGATCGCAGTGTAGATATTTCCTTGTTTATAGAGATAGCAATGTAGATATTTCCATTGATATACATATAGCTGTGTAGATATCTGCATGTTCATACTGATACCGGTGTAGATATTTCCATGTTCGTACAGATAGCGGTGTAGATATTTCCATGTTCGTACAGATAGCGGTGTAGATATTTCCATGTTCATACAGATAACGGTGTAGATATTTCCATGTTCATACAGATAGCGCTGTAGATATTTCCATGTTCATTCAGTTAGCGGTGTAGATATTTCCATGTTCATACAGATGGCGGTGTAGATATTTACATGTTCATACAGATAGCGGTGTAGATATTCCCATGTTCGTAGTGATGGCGGTGTAGATATTTCCATGTTCATAGAGATGGCGTTGTAGATATTTTCATGTTTATGCAGATAGCGGTATTGATATTTCCATGTTTATATAGATGGTGGTGTAGATATTTCCATGTTTATAGGGATGGCGGTCTAGATATTTCCATGTTTATAGAGATACTGGTGTAGTTATTTCCAAGTTTATAGAGACAGCATTGTAGATATTTCCATGTTTATACAGATAGCGGTGAAGATATTTCCATGTTTATACAGATAGCGGTGTAGATATTTCCATGTTTATACAGATAGCGGTGTAGATATTTCCATGTTTATAGAGATAGTGGTGTAGGTAATTTCAATTTTATACAGATAGCAGTGTAGATATTTCCAAGTTCATACAGATGGCGGCATAGATATTTCCATGTTTTTAGAGATGGCGGTGTAGATATTTTCAGGTTTACACAGATGGCGGAGAAGATATTTCCATGTTTACACAGATAGCAGTGTAGACATTTCCATGTTTACTCAGATAGCGGTGTGGATATTTCCATGTTTATGCAGATAGCGGTGTAGATATTTCCATGTTTATACAGATAGCGGTGCGGATATTTCCATGTTTATACAGATAGTTGGGCAGATATTTCCATGTTTATACAGATAGCGGTGTAGATATTTCCCTCTTATTACAGATGGCGGTGTAGATGTGTCCATGTTCGTACAGATGGCGGTGTAGATATTTCCATGTTCATACAGATGGCGGTGTAGATATTTCGAAGTTTATAGAGATAGCGCTGTAGTTATTTCCATATTTATAGAGAAATCTCTGTAGATATTTCCATGTATATGCAGATAGCTGTGTAGATATTTCCATGTTCATGCAGATAGCGGTGTAGATATTTCCATGTTCATCCAGATGCCCATGCAGATATATCCATGTTCATACAGATGGCGGTGAAGATATTTCCATGTTCATACACATGGCGGTGTAGATATTTCCATGTTCATACACATGGCGGTGTAGATATTTCCATGTTAGTAGAGATGGCGGTGTAGATATTTCCATGTTCATACAAATGGCGGTGTATATATTTCCATGTTCATAGAGATGGCGGTATAGATATTTCCATGTTTGTACAGATAGCAGTGTAGTTATTTCCATGTTTATAGAGATAGCAGTGTAGATATTTCCATTGATATACAGATAGCTGTGTAGATATTTGCATGTTCATACAGATAGCGGTGTAGATATTTCCATGCTCATACAGATAGCGGTGTAGATATTTCCATGTTCATACAGATAGCGGTGCAGATATTTCCATGTTCATACAGATAGCGGTATAGATATTTCCATGTTCATACAGATAGCGGTGTAGATATTTCCATGTTCATACAGTTAGCGGTGTAGATATTTCCATGTTCATACAGATGGCGGTGTAGATATTTACATGTTCATACAGATGGCAGTGTAGATATTTCCATGTTCGCACGGATGGCAGTGTAGATATTTCCATGTTCATACAGGTGGCGGTGTAGTTATTTCCATGTTTATACAGATAGCAGTGTAGTTATTTCCATGTTTATAGAGATAGCAGTGTAGATATTTCCATTGATATACAGATAGCTGTGTAGATATTTGCATGTACATACAGATAGCGGTGTAGATATTTCCATGTTCGTACAGATAGCGGTGTAGATATTTCCATGTTCATACAGATAGCGGTGTAGATATTTCCATGTTCATACAGATAACGGTGTAGATAGTTCCATGTTCATACAGATAGCCTTGTAGATATTTCCATATTCATACAGATGGCGGTGTAGATATTTACATGTTCATACAGATGGCGGTGTTGATATTTCCATGTTCGTACAGATGGCGGTGTAGATATTTCCATGTCCATAGAGATGGCGGTGTAGATATTTCCATGTTTATGCAGATTGCGGTATAGGTATTTCCATGTTCATACAGATGGCGGTGTAGATATTTCCATGTTTTTAGAGATGGCGGTGTAGATATTTTAACGTTTATACAGATGGCAGTGGAGATATTTCCATGTTTACACAGATAGTGGTGCAGACATTTCCATGTTTACACAGATAGCGGTGTGGATATTTCCATGTTTATGCAGATAGCGGTGTAGATATTTCCATGTTTATACAGATAGCGGTGCGGATATTTCCATGTTTATACAGATAGTTGGGCAGATATTTCCATGTTTATACAGATAGCGGTGTAGATATTTCCATCTTAATACAGATGGCGGTGTAGATATGTCCATGTTCGTACAGATGGCGGTGTAGATATTTCCATGTTCATACAGATGGCGGTGTAGATATTTCGAAGTTTATAGAGATAGCGCTGTAGTTATTTCCATATTTATAGAGAAATCTCTGTAGATATTTCCATGTATATGTAGATTGCTGTGTAGATATTTCCATGTTCATGCAGATAGCGTTGCAGATATTTCCATGTTCATCCAGATGCCGGTGTAGATATATCCATGTTCAAACAGATGGCGGTGAATATATTTCCATGTTCATACAGATGGCGGTGTAGATATTTCCATGTTCATACACATGGTGGTGTAGATATTTCCACGTTCATAGAGATGGCGTTGTAGATATTTCCATGTTCATACAAATAGCGGTGTAGATATTTCCATGTTCATAGAGATGGCGGTGTAGATATTTCATTGTTTGTACAGATAGCAGTGTAGTTATTTCCATGTTTATAGAGATAGCAGTGTAGATATTTCCATTGATGTACAGGTAGCTGTGTAGATATTTGCATGTTCATACAGATAGTGGTGTAGATATTTCCCTGCTCATACAGATAGCGGTGTAGATATTTCCATGTTCATACAGATAGTGGTGCAGATATTTCCATTTTCATACAGATAGCGGTGTAGATATTTCCATGTTCATACAGATATCGGTGTAGATATTTCCATGTTCATACAGTTAGCGGTGTAGATATTTCCATGATCTTACAGATGGCGGTGTAGATATTTCCATGTTCATACAGGTGGCGGTGTAGATATTTCCATGTTTATACAGATAGCAGTGTAGTTATTTCCATGTTTATAGAGATAGCAGTGTAGATATTACCATTGATATACAGATAGCTGTGTAGATATTTGCATGTTCATACAGATAGCGGTGTAGATATTTCCATGTTCGTACAGATAGTGGTGTAGATATTTCCATGTTCCTACAGATAGCGGTGTAGATATTTCCATGTTCATACAGATAACGGTGCAGATATTTCCATGTTCATACAGATAGCCTTGTAGATATTTCCATGTTCATACGGTTAGCGGTGTAGATATTTCCATGTTCATACAGATGGCGGTGTAGATATTTACATGTTCATCCAGATGCCGGTGTAGATGTATCCATGTTCATACAGATGGCGTTGAAGATATTTCCATGTTCATACAGATGGCGGTGTAGATATTTCCATGTTCATACAAATGGCGGTGTAGATATTTCCATGTTCATACAGATGGCGGTGTAGCTATTTCCGTGTTCATACAAATGGCGGTGTAGATATTTCCATGTTCATAGAGATGGAGGTGTAGATATTTCCATGTTTGTACAGATAGCAGTGTAGATATTTCCATGTTTATAGAGATAGCAGTGTAGATATATCCATTGATATACAGATAGCTGTGTAGATATTTGCATGTTCATACAGATAGCGGTGTAGATATTTCCATGTTCATACAGATGGCGGTGTAGATATTTCCAGGTTCATAGAGATGGCGGTGTAGATATTTCCATGTTTGTACAGATAGCAGAGTAGTCATTTCCATGTTTATAGAGATAGCAGTGTAGATATTTCCATTGATATACAGATAGCTGTGTAGATATTTACATGTTCATACAGATGGCGGTGTAGATAATTCCATGTTCATACAGATGGCAGTGTAGATATTTCCGTGTTAGTACAGGTGGCTGTGTAGGTATTTCCATGTTTATACAGATAGCAGTGTAGATATTTCCATGTTTATAGAGATAACAATGTAGATAGTTCCATTGATATACATATAGCTGTGTAGATATTTGCATGTTCATACTGATAGCGGTGTAGATATTTCCATGTTCGTACAGTTAGCGGTGTAGATATTTCCATGTTCATACAGATGGCGGTGTAGATATTTACATGTTCATACAGATAGCGGTGTAGATATTTCCATGTTCGTAGACATGGCGGTGTAGATATTTCCATGTTTATAGAGATGGCGTTGAAGATATTTTCATGTTTATGCAGATAGCGGTATAGATATTTCCATGTTTATACAGATGGTGGTGTAGATATTTCCATCTTTATAGAGATGGCGGTGTAGATATTTCCATGTTTATAGAGATACTGGTGTAGTTATTTCCAAGTTTATAGATACAGCATTGTAGATATTTCCATGTTTATACAGATAGCGGTGAAGATATTTCCATGTTTATACAGACAGCGGTGTAGATATTTCCATGTTTATACAGACAGCGGTGTAGATATTTCCATGTTTATAGAGATTGTGGTGTAGATAATTTCAATTTTATAAAGATAGTAGTGTATATATTTCCAAGTTCATACAGATAGCGGTGTAGATATTTCCACGTGTATAGAGATGGCGGTGTAGATATTTCCATGTTTTACAGATAGTTGTGTAGATATTTCCATGTTCATACAGATAGCGGTGTTGATATTTCCATGTTCATACAGTAAGCGGTGTAGATTTTTCCATGTTCATACAGATGGCGGTGTAGATATTTACATGTTCATACAGATGGCGGTGTAGATATTTCCATGTTTGTACGGATGGCAGTCTAGTTATTTCCATGTTCATAGAGAGAGCAGTGTAGACATTTCCATTGATATACAGATAGCTGTTTAGATACTTACATGTTCATACAGATGGCGGTGTAGATATTTCCATGTTCGTAGAGATGGCGGCGTAGATATTTCCATGTTCATACAGATAACGGTTTAGATATTTCCATGTTCATACACATGGCGGTGTAGATATTTCCATGTTCGTAGAGATGGCGGTGTAGATATTTCCATCTTCATACAGATGGCGGTGTAGATATTTACATGTTCATACAGATGGCGGTGTAGATATTTCCATGTTCGTACAGATGGCGGTGTAGATATTTCCATGTCCATAGAGATGGCGGTGTAGATATTTCCATGTTTATGCAGATTGCGGTATAGGTATTTCCATGTTCATACAGATGGCGGTGTAGATATTTCCATGTTTTTAGAGATGGCGGTGTAGATATTTTCACGTTTACACAGATGGCAGTGGAGATATTTCCATGTTCACACAGATAGTTGTGCAGGCATTTCCATGTTTACACAGATAGCGGTGTAGATATTTCCATGTTTATACAGATAGCGGTGCGGATATTTCCATGTTTATACAGATAGTTGGGCAGATATTTCCATGTTTATACAGATAGCGGTGTAGATATTTCCATCTTAATACAGATGGCGGTGTAGATATGTCCATGTTCGTACAGATGGCGGTGTAGATATTTCCATGTTCATACAGATGGCGGTGTAGATATTTCGAAGTTTATAGAGATAGCGCTGTAGTTATTTCCATATTTATAGAGAAATCTCTGTAGATATTTCCATGTTCATGCAGATAGCGGTTTAGATATTTCCATGTTCATCCAGATGCCGGTTTAAATATATCCATGTTTATACAGATGGCGGTGAAGATATTTCCATGTTCATACAGATGGCGGTGTAGATATTTCCATGTTCATACACATGGCGGTGTAGATATTTCCATGTTCGTAGAGATGGCGGTGTAGATATTTCCATGTTCATACAGATGGCGGTGTAGATATTTCCACGTTCATAGAGATGGCGGTGTAGATATTTCCATGTTTGTACAGATAGCAGTGTAGTCATTTCCATGTTTATAGAGATAGCAGTGTAGATATTTCCATTGATATACAGATAGCTGTGTAGATATTTACATGTTCATACAGATGGCGGTGTACATATTTCCATGTTCATACAGATGGCAGTGTAGATATTTCCGTTTTAGTACAGGTGGCTTTGTAGATATTTCCATGTTTATACAGATAGCAGTGTAGATATTTCCATGTTTATAGAGATAACAATGTAGATATTTCCATTGATATACATATAGCTGTGTAGATATTTGCATGTTCATACTGATAGCGGTGTAGATATTTCCATGTTCGTACAGATAGCGGTGTAGATATTTCCATGTTCATACAGATAGCTCTGTAGATATTTCCATGTTCATACAGATAACGGTTTAGATATTTCCCTGTTCATACAGATAGCGGTGTAGATATTTCCATTTTCATACAGTTAGCGGTGTAGATATTCCCATGTTCATACAGATGGCGGTGTAGATATTTACATGTTCATACAGATAGCGGTGTAGATATTTCCATGTTCGTAGAGATGGCGGTGTAGATATTTCCATGTTCATAGAGATGGCGGTGTAGATATTTTCATGTTTATGCAGATAGCGGTATAGATATTTCCATGTTTATACAGATGGTGGTGTAGATATTTCCATCTTTATAGAGATGGCGGTGTAGATATTTCCATGTTTATAGAGATACTGGTGTAGTTAATTCCAAGTTTATAAATACAGCATTGTAGATATTTCCATGTTTATACAGATAGCGGTGAAGATATTTCCATGTTTATACAGATAGCGGTGTAGATATTTCCATGTTTATACAGACAGCGGTGTAGATATTTCCATGTTTATGGAGATTGTGGTGTAGAAAATTTCAATTTTATACAGATAGTAGTGTATATATTTCCAAGTTCATACAGATAGCGGTGTAGATATTTCCACGTGTATAGAGATGGCGGTGTAGATATTTCCATGTTTTACAGATAGTTGTGTAGATATTTCCATGTTCATACAGATAGCGGTGTTGATATTTCCATGTTCATACAGTAAGCGGTGTAGATTTTTCCATGTTCATACAGATGGCGGTGTAGATATTTACATGTTCATACAGATGGCGGTGTAGATATTTCCATGTTTGTACGGATGGCAGTGTAGTTATTTCCATGTTCATAGAGAGAGCTGTGTAGACATTTCCATTGATATACAGATAGCTGTGTAGATACTTACATGTTCATACAGATGGCGGTGTAGATATTTCCATGTTCGTAGAGATGGCGGTGTAGATATTTCCATGTTCATACAAATGGCGGTGTAGATATTTCCATGTTCATAGAGATGGCGGTGTATATATTTCCATGTTTGTACAGATAGCAGTGTAGTTATTTCCATGTTTATAGAGATAGCCGTGTAGATATTTCCATTGATATACAGATAGCTGTGTAGATATTTACATGTTCATACAGATGGCGGCGTAGATATTTCCATGTTCATACGGATGGCAGTGTAGATATTTCCATGTTAGTACAGGTGGCGGTTTAGATATTTCCATGTTTATACAGATCGCAGTGTAGTTATTTCCTTGTTTATAGAGATAGTGGTGTACATAATTTCAATTTTATACAGATAGCAGTGTAGATATTTCCAAGTTCATACAGATTGTGGTGTAGATATTTCCACGTTTATAGAGATGGCGGTGTAGATATTTCCATGTTCATACAGATGGCGGTGTAGATATTTCCCTGTATTTAGAGATGGCGGTGTAGATATTTTCATGTTTACACAGATGGCGGAGAAGATATTTCCATGTTTACACAGATAGCAGTGTAGACATTTCCATGTTTACTCAGATAGCGGTGTGGATATTTCCATGTTTATGCAGATAGCGGTGTAGATATTTCCATGTTTATACAGATAGCGGTGCGGATATTTCCATGTTTATACTGATAGTTGGGCAGATATTTCCATGTTTATACAGATACCGGTGTAGATATTTCCATCTTAATACAGATGGCGGTGTAGATGTGTCCATGTTCGTAGAGATGGCGGTGTAGATATTTCCATGTTCATACAGATGGCGGTGAAGATATTTCCATGTTCATACAGATGGCGGTGTAGATATTTCCATGTTCATACATATGGCGGTGTTGATATTTCCATGTTCGTAGAGATGGCGGTGTAGATATTTCCATGTTCATACAAATGGCGGTGTAGATATTTACATGTTCATAGAGATGGCGGTATAGATATTTCCATGTTTGTACAGATAGCAGTGTAGTTATTTCCATGTTTATAGAGATAGCAGTGTAGATATTTCCATTGATATACAGATAGCTGTGTAGATATTTGCATGTTCATACAGATAGCAGTGTAGATATTTCCAAGTTCATACAGATTGTGGTGTAGATATTTCCACGTTTATAGAGATGGCGGTGTAGATATTTCCATGTTCATAGAGATGGCGGTGTAGATATTTCCCTGTTTTTAGAGATGGCGGTGTAGATATTTTCATGTTTACACAGATGGCGGAGAAGATATTTCCATGTTTACACAGATAGCAGTGTAGACATTTCCATGTTTACTCAGATAGCGGTGAGGATATTTCCATGTTTATGCAGATAGCGGTGCAGATATTTCCATGTTCATACAGATAGCGGTGTAGATATTTCCAATTTCATACAGATAGCAGTGTAGATATTTCCATGTTCATACAGATAACGGTGTAGATATTTCCATGTTCGTACAGATGGCGGTGTAGATATTTCCATGTTTATGCAGATAGCGGTATAGATATTTCCATGTTTATACAGATGGTGGTGTAGGTATTTCCATGTTTATAGAGATGGCGGTCTAGATATTTGCATGTTTATAGAGATAGTGGTGAATTTATTGCCAAGTTTATAGGGACAGCGTTGCAGATATTTCCATGTTTATACAGATAGCGGTGAAGATATTTCCATGTTTATACAGATAGCGGTGTAGATAGTTCCATTTTTATACAGATAACAGTGTAGATATTTCCATGTTTATAGAGATAGTGGTGTAGATAATTTCAATTTTATACAGATAGCAGTGTAGATATTTCCAAGTTCATACAGATAGCGGTGTAGATATTTCCACGTTTATAGAGATGGCGGTGTAGATATTTCCATGTTCATACAGACGGTGGTGTAGATATTTCCATGTTTATAGAGATGGCGGTGTAGATATTTCCATGTTTGCACAGATGGCGGTGTAGATATTTCCATGTTTACACAGATCGCGGTGTAGACATTTCCATGTTTACGCCAATAGCGGTGTGGATATTTCCATGTTTATGCAGATAGCGGTGTAGATATTTCCATGTTTATACAGATAGCAGTGCGGATATTTCCATGTTTATACAGATAGTTGGGCAGATATTTCCATGTTTAAACAGATAGCGGTGTAGATATTTCCATCTTAATACAGATGGCGGTGTAAATATGTCCATGTTCGTACAGATGGCGGTGTAGATATTTCCATGTTCATACAGATGGCGGTGTAGATATTTCGAAGTTTATAGAGATAGCGCTGTAGTTATTTCCATATTTATAGAGAAATCTGTGTAGATATTTCCATATTCATAGAGATGGCTGTGTAGATATTTCCATGTTTATACCGATAGCAGTGTAGTTATTTCCATGTTTATAGAGATAGCAGTGTAGATATTTCCATTGATATACAGATAGCTGTGTAGATATTTGCATGTTCATACAGATAGCGGTGTAGATATTTCCATGTTCATACTGATAGCGGTGTAGATATTTCCATGTTCATACAGTTAGCGGTGTAGATATTTCCATGTTCATAGAGATGGCGGTGTAGATATTTACATGCTCATACAGATGGCGGTGTAGATATTTCCATGTTCATACAAATGGCGCTGTAGATATTTCCATGTTCATACAGATAGCAGTGTAGTTATTTCCATGTTTATAGAGATAGCAGTGTAGATATTTCCATTGATATACAGATAGCTGTGTAGATATTTACATGTTCATACAGATGGCGGTGTAGATATTTCCATGTTCGTACGGATGGCAGTGTAGATATTTCCATGTTCGTACAGGTGGCGGTGTAGATATTTCCATGTTTATACAGATAGCAGTGTAGTTATTTCCATGTTTATAGAGATAGCAATGTAGATATTTCCATTGATATACATATAGCTGTGTAGATATTTGCATGTTCATACTGATAGCGGTGTAGATATTTCCATGTTCGTACAGATGGCGGTGTAGATATTTCCATGTTCATACAGTTAGCGGTGTAGATATTTCCATGTTCATACAGATGGCGGTGTAGATATTTCCATGTTCATACAGATGGCGGTGTAGATATTTACATGTTCTTACAGATGGCGGTGTAGATATTTCCATGTTCGTACGGATGGCAGTGTAGATATTTCCATGTTCATACAGGTGGCGGTGTAGATATTCCCATGTTTTTACAGATAGCTGTGTAGTTATTTCCATGTTTATAGAGATAGCAGTGTAGATATTTCCATTGATATACAGATAGCTGTATAGATATTTGCTTGTTCATACACATAGCGGTGTAGATATTTCCATGTTCATACAGATAGCGGTGAAGATATTTCCATGTTTATATAGATAGCGGTGTTGATATTTCCATGTTTATACAGATAGCGGTGTAGATATTTCCATGTTTATAGAGATAGTGGTGTAGATAATTTCAATTTTACACAGATAGCAGTGTAGATATTTCCAAGTTCATACAGATAGCAGTGTAGATATTTCCACGTTTATAGAGATGGCAGTGTAGATATTTCCATGTTCATACAGATGGCGGTGTAGATATTTCCATGTTTATAGAGACGGCGGTGTAGATATTTTCATGTTTACACAGATGGCGGTGTAGATATTTCCATGTTTACAATGATAGCGGTGTGGATATTTCCATGTTTATGCAGATAGCGGTGTAGATATTTCCATGTTTATACAGATAGCAGTGCTGATATTTCCATGTTTATACAGATAGTTGGGCAGATATTTCCATGTTTATACAGATAGCGGTGTAGATATTTCCATCTTAATACAGATGGCAGTGTAGGTATGTCCATGTTCATACAGAAGGCGGTGTAGATATTTCCATGTTCATACAGATGGTTGTGTAGATATTTCGAAGTTTATAGGGATAGCGCTGTAGTTATTTCCATATTTATAGAGAAATCTGTGTAGATATTTCCATTTATATGCAGATAGCTGTGTAGATACTTCCATGTCCATGCAGATAGCGGTGTAGATAATTCCATGTTCATCCAGATGGCGTTGTAGATATTTACATGTTCATACAGATGGCGGTGTAGATATTTCCATGTTCGTACAGATGGCGGTGTAGATATTTCCATGTTCATACAGATGGCGGTGTAGATATTTCCATGTTCATAGAGATGGCGGAGTAGTTATTTCCATGTTTATGCAGGTAGCGGTATAGATATTTCCATGTTTATACAGATGTTGGTGTATATATTTCCATGTTTATAGAGATGGCAGTCTAGATATTTCCATGTTTATACAGATAGCGGTGAAGATATTTCCATGTTTATACAGATAGCGGTGTAGATATTTCCATGTTTATAGAGATAGCAGTGTAGATATTTCCATGTTTATAGAGATAGTGGTGTAGATAATTTCAATTTTATACCGAGAACAGTGTAGATATTTCCAAGTTCATACAGATAGCGATGTAGATATTTCCACGTTTATAGAGATGGCGGTGTAGATATTTCCATGTTCAAACAGATTGCGGTGTAGATATTTCCATGTTCATACAAATGGCTGTGTAGATATTTCCATATTCATAGAGAATGCGGTGTAGATATTTCCATGTTGATACAAATGGCGGTGTAGATATTTCCATGTTCATAGAGATGGCGGTGTAGATATTTCCTTGTTTATAAAGATAGCAGTGTAGTTATTTCCATGTTTATAGAGATAGCAGTGTAGATATTTCCATTGATATACACATAGCTGTGTAGATATTTGCATGTTCATACAGATAGCGGTGTAGGTGTTTCCATCTTCGTACAGATAGCGGTGTAGATATTTCCATGTTTATACAGATGGTGGTGTAGATATTTCCATGTTTATAGAGATAGTGGTGTAGTTATTTCCAAGTTTATAGAGACAGCGTTGTAGATATTTCCATGTTTATACAGATAGCGGTGAAGTTATTTCCATGTTTATACAGATAGCGGTGTAGATATTTTCATGTTTATACAGATAACTGTGTAGATATTTCCATGTTTATAGAGATAGTGGTGTAGATAATTTCAATTTTATACAGATAGCAGTGTAGATATTTCCAAGTTCATACAGATGGCGGTGTAGATATTTCCATGTTTATACAGATAGCGGTGTAGATATTTCCATCTTAATACAGATGGCAGTGTAGATATGTCCATGTACGTACAGATGGCGGTGTAGATATTTCCATGTTCATACACATGGCGGTGTAGATATTTTGAAGTTTATAGAGATAGCGCTGCAGTTATTTCCATATTTATAGAGAAATCTGTGTAGGTATTTCCATGTAAAGGCAGATAGCTGTGTCGATATTTCCATGTTCATGCAGATTGCCGTGTAGATATTTCCACGTTTATAGAGATGGCAGTGTAGATATTTCCATGTTCATACAGATGGCGGTGTAGATATTTCCATGTTTATAGAGATGGCGGTGTAGATATTTTCATGTTTACACAGATGGCGGTGTAGATATTTCCATGTTTACAAAGATAGCGGTGTAGACATTTCAATGTTTACACAGATAGGGTTGTGGATATTTCCATGTTTATGCAGACAGCGGTGTAGATATTTCCATGTTTATACAGATAGCGGTGCGGATATTTCCATGTTTATACAGATAGTTGGGCAGATATTTCCATGTTTATACAGATAGCGGTTCGGATATTTCCATGTTTATACAGATAGATGGGCAGATATTTCCATGTTTATACAGACAGCAGTGTAGATATTTCCATCTTAATACAGATGGCGGTGTAGAAATGTCCATGTTTGTACAGATGGCGGTGTAGATATTTTCATATTCATACAGATGGTGGTGTAGATATTTCGAAGTTTATAGAGATAGCTCTATAGTTATTTCCTTATTTATAGAGAAATCTTTGTAGATATTTCCATGTATATGCAGATAGCTGTGTAGATATTTCCATGTTCATGCAGATAGCGGTGTAGATATTTCCATGTTCATCCAGATGCCGGTGTAGATAAATCCATGTTCATAGAGATGGCGGTGAAGATATTTCCATGTTCATACAGATGGCGGTGTAGATATTTCCATGTTCATACAAATGGCGGTGTAGATATTTCCATGTTCATAGAGATGGCGGTGTAGATATTACCATGTACATACAAATGGCGGTGTAGATATTTCCATGTTCATAGAGATGGTGGTGTAGATATTTCCATGTTTATGCAGATAGCGGTATAGATATTTCCATGTTTATACAGATGGTGGTGTAGATATTTCCGTGTTTATAGAGATTGCGGTCTAGATATTTCCATGTTTACAGAGATAGTGGTGTAGTTATTTCCAAGTTTATAGAGAAGCGTTGTAGATATTTCCATGTTTATGCAGATAGCGGTGAAGATATTTCCATGTTTATACAGATAGCGGTGTAGATATTTCCATGTTTATACAGATAGCAGTGTAGATATTTCCATGTTTATAGTGATAGTGGTGTAGATAATTTCAATTTTATACCGAGAGCAGTGTAGATATTTCCAAGTTCATACAGATAGCGATGTAGATATTTCCAAGTTTATAGAGATGGCGGTGTAGATGTTTCCATGTTCATACTGATGGCGGTGTAGATATTTCCATGTTTATAGAGATGGCGGTGTAGATATTTTCATGTTTACACAGATGGCGGTGTAGATATTTCCATGTTTACACAGATAGCGTTGTAGACATTTCCATGTTTACACAGATAGCGGTGTGGATATTTCCATGTTTATACAGATAGCGGTGAAGTTATTTCCATGTTTATACAGATAGCGGTGTAGATATTTTCATGTTTATACAGATAACTGTGTAGATATTTCCATGTTTATAGAGATAGTGTTGTAGATAATTTCAATTTTATACAGATAGCAGTGTAGATATTTCCAAGTTCATACAGATAGCGGTGTAGATATTTCCATGTTTATACAGATAGCGGTGTAGATATTTCCATCTTAATACAGATGGCAGTGTAGATATGTCCATGTACGTACAGATGGCGGTGTAGATATTTCCATGTTCATACACATGGCGGTGTAGATATTTTGAAGTTTATAGAGATAGCGCTGCAGTTATTTCCATATTTATAGAGAAATCTGTGTAGGTATTTCCATGTAAAGGCAGATAGCTGTGCAGATATTTCCATGTTCATGCAGATTGCCGTGTAGATATTTCCACGTTTATAGAGATGGCAGTGTAGATATTTCCATGTTCATACAGATGGCGGTGTAGATATTTCCATGTTTATAGAGATGGCGGTGTAGATATTTTCATGTTTACACAGATGGCGGTGTAGATATTTCCATGTTTACAAAGATAGCGGTGTAGACATTTCAATGTTTACACAGATAGCGTTGTGGATATTTCCATGTTTATGCAGACAGCGGTGTAGATATTTCCATGTTTATACAGATAGCGGTGCGGATATTTCCATGTTTATACAGATAGTTGGGCAGATATTTCCATGTTTATACAGATAGCGGTTCGGATATTTCCATGTTTATACAGATAGATGGGCAGATATTTCCATGTTTATACAGACAGCAGTGTAGATATTTCCATCTTAATACAGATGGCGGTGTAGAAATGTCCATGTTTGTACAGATGGCGGTGTAGATATTTTCATGTTCATACAGATGGTGGTGTAGATATTTCGAAGTTTATAGAGATAGCGCTGTAGTTATTTCCATATTTATAGAGAAATCTTTGTAGATATTTCCATGTATATGCAGATAGCTGTGTAGATATTTCCATGTTCATGCAGATAGCGGTGTAGATATTTCCATGTTCATCCAGATGCCGGTGTAGATATATCCATGTTCATAGAGATGGCGGTGAAGATATTTCCATGTTCATACAGATGGCGGTGTAGGTATTTCCATGTTCATACAAATGGCGGTGTAGATATTTCCATGTTCATAGAGATGGCGGTGTAGATATTACCATGTACATACAAATGGCGGTGTAGATATTTCCATGTTCATAGAGATGGTGGTGTAGATATTTCCATGTTTATGCAGATAGCGGTATAGATATTTCCATGTTTATACAGATGGTGGTGTAGATATTTCCGTGTTTATAGAGATTGCGGTCTAGATATTTCCATGTTTACAGAGATAGTGGTGTAGTTATTTCCAAGTTTATAGAGAAGCGTTGTAGATATTTCCATGTTTATGCAGATAGCGGTGAAGATATTTCCATGTTTATACAGATAGCGGTGTAGATATTTCCATGTTTATACAGATAGCAGTGTAGATATTTCCATGTTTATAGTGATAGTGGTGGAGATAATTTCAATTTTATACGGAGAGCAGTGTAGATATTTCCAAGTTCATACAGATAGCGATGTAGATATTTCCATGTTTATAGAGATGGAGGTGTAGATGTTTCCATGTTCATACTGATGGCGGTGTAGATATTTCCATGTTTATAGAGATGGAGGTGTAGATATTTTCATGTTTACACAGATGGCGGTGTAGATATTTCCATGTTTACACAGATAGCGTTGTAGACATTTCCATGTTTACACAGATAGCGGTGTGGATATTTCCATGTTTATGCAGATAGCGTTGTAGATATTTCCATGTTTATACAGATAGCGATGCGGATATTTCCATGTTTATACAGATAGTTGGGCAGATATTTCCATGTTTATACAGATAGCGGTGTAGATATTTCCATCTTAATACAGATGGCGGTGTAGATATGTCCATGTTCGTACAGATGGCGGTGTAGATAGTTCCATGTTCATACAGATGGCGGTGTAGATATTTCGAAGTTTATAGAGATAGCGCTGTAGTTATTTCCATATTTATAGAGAAATATCTGTAGATATTTCCATGTATATGCAGATAACTGTGTAGATATTTCCATGTTCATGCAGATAGCGGTGTAGATATTTCCATGTTCATCTAGATGCCGGTGTAGATATATCCATGTTCATACAGATGACGGTGAAGATATTTCCATGTTCATACAGATGGCGGTGTAGATATTTCCATGTTCATACAAATGGCGGTGTCGATATTTCCATGTTCATACAGATGGCGGTGTAGATATTTCCGTGTTCATACAAATAGCGGTGTAGATATTTCCATGTTCACAGAGATGGCGGTGTAGATATTTCCGTGTTTATACAGATAGCAATGTAGATATTTCCATGTTTATAGAGATAGCGGTGTAGATATTTCCATTGATTTACAGATATCTGTGTAGATATTTGCATGTTCATACAGATAGCGGTGTAGATATTTCCATGTTCATACAGATAGCGGTGTAGATATTTCCATGTTCATACAGATAGCGGTGTAGATATTTCCATGTTTTACAGATAGCGGTGTAGATATTTCCATGTTCATACAGATAGCGGTGTAGATATTTCCATCTTCATACAGTTAGCGGTGTAGATATTTCCATGTTCATACAGACGGCGGTGTAGACATTTACATGTTCATACAGAGGGCGGTGTAGATATTTCCATGTTCGTACGGATGGCAGTGTAGATATTCCCATGTTCATACAGGTGGCGGTGTAGATATTTCCAAGTTCATACAGATAGCAGTGTAGTTATTTCCATGTTTATAGAGATAGCAATGTACATATTTCCATTCATATACATATAGCTGTATAGATATTTGCATGTTCATACAGATAGTGGTGTAGATATTTCCATGTTCGTAGAGATAGCGGTGTAGATATTTCCATGTTCTTACAGATAGCGGTGTAGATATTTCCATGTTCATACAGATAACGGTGTAGATATTTCCATGTTCATACAGATGGTGGTGTAGATATTTCCATGTTCATACAGTTAGCGGTGTAGATATTTCCATGTTCATACAGATGGCGGTGTAGATATTTACATGTTAATACAGATGGCGGTGTAGATATTTCCATGTTCGTACAGATGGCGGTGTAGATATTTCCATGCTCATAGAGATGGCGGTGTAGATATTTCCATGTTTATGCAGATAGTGGTATAGATATTTCCATGTTTATACAGATGGTGGTGTAGATGTTTACATGTTTATAGAGATTGCTGTCTAGATATTTCCATGTTTATAGAGATAGTGCTGTAGTTATTTCCAAGTTTATAGAGACAGCATTGTAGATATTTCCATGTTTATACAGATAGCGGTGAAGATATTTCCATGTTTATATACAGAGCGGTGTAGATATTTCCATGCTAATACAGAGAGCAGTGTAGATATTTCCATGTTTATAGAGATAGTGGTGTAGATAATTTCAATTTTATACAGATAGCAGTGTAGATATTTGCAAGTTCATACAGATAGCAGTGTAGATATTTCCACGTTTATACAGATGGCCGTGTAGATATTTCCATGTTCATGCAGATGGCGGTGTAGATATTTCCATGTTTTTAGAGATGGCGGTGTAGATATTTTCACGTTTACATAGATGGCGGTGGAGATATTTCCATGTTTACACAGATAGCGGTGTAGACATTTCCATGTTTACACAAATAGCGGTGTGGATATTTCCATGTTTATGCAGATAGCGGTGTAGATATTTCCATGTTTAAACAGATAGCGGTGCGGATATTTCCATGTTTATACAGATAGTTGGGCAGATATTTCCATGTTTATACAGATAGCGGTGTAGATATTTCCATCTAAATACAGATGGCGGTGTAGATATGTCCATGTTTGTACAGATGGCGGTGTAGATATTTCCATGTTCATACAGATAGCGGTGTAGATATTTCAAAGTTTATAGAGATAGCGTTGTAGTTATTTCCATATTTATAGAGAAATCTCTGTAGATATTTCCATGTATATGCAGATAGCAGTGTAGATATTTCCATGTTCATGCAGATAGCGGTGTAGATATTTCCATGTTCATCCAGATGCCAGTGTAGATATATCCATGTTCATACAGATGGCGGTGAAGATATTTCCATGTTCATACAGATGGCGGTGTAGGTATTTCCATGTTCATACAAATGGCGGTCTTGATATTTCCATGTTCATAGAGATGGCGGTGTAGATATTTCCGTGTTCATACAAATGGCGGAGTAGATATTTCCATGTTCATAGAGATGGCGGTGTAGATATTTCCATGTTTATACAGATAGCAATGTAGATATTTCCATGTTTATAGAGATAGCGGTGTAGATACTTCCATTGATATACAGATAGCTGTGTAGATATTTGCATGTTCATACAGATAGCGGTGCAGATATTTCCATGTTCATACAGATAGCGGTGTAGATATTTCCATGTTCATACACATTGCGGTATACATATTTCCATGTTTTACATATAACGGTGTAGATATTTCCATGTTCATACAGATAGCGGTGTTGATATTTCCATGTTCATACAGATGACGGTGTAGATATTTGCATGTTCATACAGATGGCGGTTTAGATATTTCCATGTTCGTACGGATGGCAGTGTAGATATTTCCATGTTCATACAGGTGGCGGAGTAGATATTTCCATGTTCATACAGATAGCAGTATAGTTATTTCCATGGTTATAGAGATAGCAATGTAGATATTTCCATTGATATACATATAGCTGTTTAGATATTTGCATGTTCATACATATAGCGGTGTAGATATTTCCATGTTCGTACAGATAGCGGTGTAGATATTTCCATGTTCATACAGATAGCGGTGTAGATATTTCCATGTTCATACAGATAGCGGTGTAGATATTTCCATGTTCATACAGATGACGGTGTAGATATTTACATGTTCATACAGATGGCGGTATAGATATTTCCATGTTCATACGGATGGCAGTGTAGATATTTCCATGTTCATACAGGTGGCGGAGTAGATATTTCCATGTTCATACAGATAGCAGTGTAGTTATTTCCATGGTTATAGAGATAGCAATGTAGATATTTCCATTGATATACATATAGCTGTGTAGATATTTGCATGTTCATTCAGATAGCGGTGTAGATATTTCCATGTTCATACAGATAACGGTGTAGATATTACCATGTTCATACAGATAGCGGTGTAGATATTTCCATGATTATACAGTTAGCGGTGTAGATATTTCCATGTTCATACAGATGGCGGTGTAGATATTTCCATGTTCCTACAGATGGCGGTGTAGATATTTCCATGTTCTTAGAGATGGCGGTGTAGAAATTTCCATGTTTATTCAGATAGCGGTGTAGATATTTCCTTGTTTATAGAGATGGTGGTGTAGGTATTTCCATGTTTATAGAGATGGAGGTGTAGATATTTCCATCTTTATAGAGATAGTGGTGTAGTTATCTCCAAGTTTATAGAGACAGAGTTGTAGATATTTCCGTGTTTATACAGATAGCGGTGAAGTTATTTCCATTTTATACAGATAGCGGTGTAGATATTTCCATTTTTATACAGATAACAGTGTAGATATTTCCATGTATATAGAGATAGTGGTGTAGATAATTTCAATTTTATACAGGTAGCAGTGTAGATATTTCCAAGTTCATACAGATTGCGGTGTAGATATTTCCACGTTTATAGAGATGGCGTTGTAGATATTTCCATGTTCATACAGATGGCGGTGTAGATATTTCCATGTTTATAGAGATGGCGGTGTAGATATTTTCATGTTTACACAGATGGCGGTGTAGATATTTCCATGTTTACACAGATAGCGGTGTAGACATTTCCATGTTTACACAGATAGCGGTGAGAATATTTCCATGTTTATGCAGATGGGCAGATATTTCCATGTTTATACAGATAGCGGTGTAGATCTTTCCATCTTAATACAGATGGCGGTGTAGATATTTCCATGTTCGTACAGATAGCGGTGTAGATATTTCCATGTTCATACAGATGGCGGTGTAGATATTTCCATGCTCATACAGATAGCGGTGTAGATATTTCCATGTTCATACAGATAGCGGTGCAGATATTTCCATGTTCATACAGATAGCGGTATAGATATTTCCATGTTCATACAGATAGCGGTGTAGATATTTCCATGTTCATACAGATAGCGGTGTAGATATTTCCATGTTCATACAGATGGTGGTGTAGATATTTACATGTTCATACAGATGGCGGTGTAGATATTTCCATGTTCGCACGGATGACAGTGTAGATATTTCCATGTTCATACAGGTGGCGGTGTAGTTATTTCCATGTTTATACAGATAGCAGAGTAGTTATTTCCATGTTTATAGAGATAGCAGTGTAGATATTTCCATTGATATACAGATAGCTGTGTAGATATTTGCATGTTCATACAGATAGCGGTGTAGATATTTCCATGTTCGTACAGATAGCGGTGTAGATATTTCCATGTTCATACAGATAGCGGTGTAGATATTTCCATGTTCATACAGATAACAGTGTACATAGTTCCATGTTCATACAGATAGCCTTGTAGATATTTCCATGTTCATACAGTGAGCGGTGTAGATATTTCCATGTTCATACAGATGGCGGTGTAGATATTTACATGTTCATACAGATGGCGGTGTAGATATTTCCATGTTCGTACAGATGGCGGTGTAGATATTTCCATGTCCATAGAGATGGCGGTTTAGATATTTCCATGTTTATGCAGATTGCGGTGTAGGTATTTACATGTTCATAGAGATGGCGGTGTAGATATTTCCATGTTCATACAGATAGTGGTGTAGATATTTCCATGTTCCTACAGATAGCGGTGTAGATATTTCCATATTTATACAGATAGCAGTATAGTTATTTCCATGTTCATAGAGAGAGCAGTGTAGACATTTCCATTGATATACAGATAGCTGTGTAGATACTTACATGTTCATACAGATGGCGGTGTAGATATTTCCATGTTCGTAGAGATGGCGGTGTAGATATTTCCATGTTCATACAAATGGCGGTGTAGATATTTCCATGTTCATAGAGATGGCGGTGTATATATTTCCATGTTTGTACAGATAGCAGTGTAGTTATTTCCATGTTTATAGAGATAGCAGTGTAGATATTTCCATTGATATACAGATAGCTGTGTAGATATTTACATGTTCATACAGATGGCGGCATAGATATTTCCATGTTCATACGGATGGCAGTGTAGATATTTCCATGTTAGTACCGGTGGCGGTGTAGATATTTCCATGTTTATACAGATCGCAGTGTAGTTATTTCCTTGTTTATAGAGATAGCAATGTAGATATTTCCATTGATATACTTATAGCTGTGTATATATTTGCATGTTCATACTGATAGCGGTGTAGATATTTCCATGTTCGTACAGATAGCGGTGTAGATATTTCCATGTTCGTACAGATAGCGGTGTAGATATTTCCATGTTCATACAGATAACGGTGTAGATATTTCCATGTTCGTACAGATAGCGCTGTAGATATTTCCATGTGCATTCAGTTAGCGGTGTAGATATTTCCATGTTCATACAGATGGCGGTGTAGATATTTACATGTTCATACAGATAGCGGTGTAGATATTCCCATGTTCGTAGAGATGGCGGTGTAGATATTTCCATGTTCATAGAGATGGCGGTGTAGATATTTTCATGTTTATGCAGATAGCGGTATTGATATTTCCATGTTTATATAGATGGTGGTGTAGATATTTCCATGTTTATAGGGATGGCGGTCTAGATATTTCCATGTTTATAGAGATACTGGTGTAGTTATTTCCAAGTTTATAGAGACAGCATTGTAGATATTTCCATGTTTATACAGATAGCGGTGAAGATATTTCCATGTTTATACAGATAGCGGTGTAGATATTTCCATGATTATACAGATAGCGGTGTAGATATTTCCATGTTTATAGAGATAGTGGTGTAGATAATTTCAATTTTTTACAGATAGCAGTGTAGATATTTCCAAGTTCATACAGATTGCGGTGTAGATATTTCCACGTTTATAGAGATGGCAGTGTAGATATTTCCATGTTCATACAGATGGCGGCGTAGATATTTCCATGTTTTTAGAGATGGCGGTGTAGATATTTTCAGGTTTACACGGATGGCGGAGAAGATATTTCCATGTTTAAACAGATAGCAGTGTAGACATTTCCATGTTTACTCAGATAGCGGTGTGGATATTTCCATGTTTATGCAGATAGCGGTGTAGATATTTCCATGTTTCTACAGATAGCGGTGCGGATATTTCCATGTTTATACAGATAGTTGGGCAGATATTTCCATGTTTATACAGATAGCGGTGTAGATATTTCCCTCTTATTACAGATGGCGGTGTAGATGTGTCCATGTTCGTACAGATGGCGGTGTAGATATTTCCATGTTCATACAGATGGCGGTGTAGATATTTCGAAGTTTATAGAGATAGCGCTGTAGTTATTTCCATATTTATAGAGAAATCTCTGTAGATATTTCCATGTATATGCAGATAGCTGTGTAGATATTTCCATGTTCATGCAGATAGCGGTGTAGATATTTCCATGTTCATCCAGATGCCCGTGCAGATATATCCATGTTCATACAGATGGCGGTGAAGATATTTCCATGTTCATACACATGGCGGTGTAGATATTTCCATGTTCATACACATGGCGGTGTAGATACTTCCATGTTCGTAGAGATGGCGGTGTAGATATTTCCATGTTCATACAAATGGTGGTGTAGATATATCCATGCTCATAGAGATGGCGGTATAGATATTTCCATGTTTGTACAGATAGCAGTGTAGTTATTTCCATGTTTATAGAGATAGCAGTGTAGATATTTTCATTGATATACAGATAGCTGTGTAGATATTTGCATGTTCATACAGATAGCGGTGTAGATATTTCCATGCTCATACAGATAGCGGTGTAGATATTTCCATGTTCATACAGATAGCGGTGCAGCTATTTCCATGTTCATACAGATAGCGGTATAGATATTTCCATGTTCATACAGATAGCGGTGTAGATATTTCCATGTTCATACAGTTAGCGGTGTAGATATTTCCATGTTCATACAGATGGCGGTGTAGATATTTACATGTTCATACAGATGGCAGTGTAGATATTTCCATGTTCGCACGGATGGCAGTGTAGATATTTCCATGTTCATACAGGTGGCGGTGTAGTTATTTCCATGTTTATACAGATAGCAGTATAGTTATTTCCATGTTTATAGAGATAGCAGTGTAGATATTTCCATTGATATGCAGATAGCTGTGTAGATATTTGCATGTTCATACAGATAGCGGTGTAGATATTTCCATGTTCGTACAGATAGCGGTGTAGATATTTCCATGTTCATACAGATAGCGTTGTAGATATTTCCATGTTCATACAGATAACGGTGTAGATAGTTCCATGTTCATACAGATAGCCTTGTAGATATTTCCATGTTCATACAGAGAGCGGTGTAGATATTTCCATGTTCATACAGATGGCGGTGTAGATATTTCCATGTTCATACAGATGGCGGTGTTGATATTTCCATGTTCGTACAGATGGCGGTGTAGATATTTCCATGTCCATAGAGATGGCGTTGTAGATATTTCCATGTTTATGCAGATTGCGGTATAGGTATTTCCATGTTCATACAGATGGCGGTGTAGATATTTCCATGTTTTTAGAGATGGCGGTGTAGATATTTTAACGTTTATACAGATGGCAGTGGAGATATTTCCATGTTTACACAGATAGTGGTGCAGACATTTCCATGTTTACACAGATAGCGGTGTGGATATTTCCATGTTTATGTAGATAGCGGTGTAGATATTTCCATGTTTATACAGATAGCGGTGCGGATATTTCCATGTTTATACAGATAGTTGGGCAGATATTTCCATGTTTATACAGATAGCGGTGTAGATATTTCCATCTTAATACAGATGGCGGTGTAGATATGTCCATGTTCGTACAGATGGCGGTGTAGATATTTCCATGTTCATACAGATGGCGTTGTAGATATTTCGAAGTTTATAGAGATAGCGCTGTAGTTATTTCCATATTTATAGAGAAATCTCTGTAGATATTTCCATGTATATGTAGATAGCTGTGTAGATATTTCCATGTTCATGCAGATAGCGTTGTAGATATTTCCATGTTCATCCAGATTCCGGTGTAGATATATCCATGTTCAAACAGATGGCGGTGAAGATATTTCCATGTTCATACAGATGGCAGTGTAGATATTTCCATGTTCATACACATGGCGGTGTAGATATTTCCACGTTCATAGAGATGGCGTTGTAGATATTTCCATGTTCATACAAATAGCGGTGTAGATATTTCCATGTTCATAGAGATGGCGGTGTAGATATTTCATTGTTTGTACAGATACCAGTGTAGTTATTTCCATGTTTATAGAGATAGCAGTGTACATATTTCCATTGATATACAGGTAGCTGTGTAGATATTTGCATGTTCATACAGATAGTGGTGTAGATATTTCCCTGCTCATACAGATAGCGGTGTAGATATTTCCATGTTCATACAGATAGTGGTGCAGATATTTCCATTTTCATACAGATAGCGGTGTAGATATTTCCATGTTCATACAGATATCGGTGTAGATATTTCCGTGTTCATACAGTTAGCGGTGTAGATATTTCCATGTTCTTACAGATGGCGGTGTAGATATTTCCATGTTCATACAGGTGGCGGTGTAGATATTTCCATGTTTAAACAGATAGCGGTGTGGATATTTCCATGTTTATACAGATAGTTGGGCAGATATTTCCATGTTTATACAGATAGCGGTGTAGATATTTCCATCTTAATACAGATGGCGGTGTAGATATGTCCATGTTTGTACAGATGGCGGTGTAGATATTTCCATGTTCATACAGATAGCGGTGTAGATATTTCAAAGTTTATAGAGATAGCGTTGTAGTTATTTCCATATTTATAGAGAAATCTCTGTAGATATTTCCATGTATATGCAGATAGCAGTGTAGATATTTCCATGTTCATGCAGATAGCGGTGTAGATATTTCCATGTTCATCCAGATGCCAGTGTAGATATATCCATGTTCATACAGATGGCGGTGAAGATATTTCCATGTTCATACAGATGGCGGTGTAGGTATTTCCATGTTCATACAAATGGCGGTCTTGATATTTCCATGT
This sequence comes from Gorilla gorilla gorilla, assembly GCF_029281585.2. NCBI lineage: Eukaryota > Metazoa > Chordata > Mammalia > Primates > Hominidae > Gorilla > Gorilla gorilla. Next base: position 77,182,501 of record NC_073244.2, read on the forward strand.
TCATAGAGATGGCGGTGTAGATATTTCCGTGTTCATACAAATGGCGCAGTAGATATTTCCATGTTCATAGAGATGGCGGTGTAGACATTTCCATGTTTATACAGATAGCAATGTAGATATTTCCATGTTTATAGAGATAGCGGTGTAGATACTTCCATTGATATACAGATAGCTGTGTAGATATTTGCATGTTCATACAGATAGCGGTGCAGATATTTCCATGTTCATACAGATAGCGGTGTAGATATTTCCATGTTCATACACATTGCGGTATACATATTTCCATGTTTTACAGATAACGGTGTAGATATTTCCATGTTCATACAGATAGCGGTGTTGATATTTCCATGTTCAAACAGATGACGGTGTAGATATTTACATGTTCATACAGATGGCGGTTTAGATATTTCCATGTTCGTACGGATGGCAGTGTAGATATTTCCATGTTCATACAGGTGGCGGAGTAGATATTTCCATGTTCATACAGATAGCAGTATAGTTATTTCCATGGTTATAGAGATAGCAATGTAGATATTTCCATTGATATACATATAGCTGTTTAGATATTTGCATGTTCATACATATAGCGGTGTAGATATTTCCATGTTCGTACAGATAGCGGTGTAGATATTTCCATGTTCATACAGATAGCGGTGTAGATATTTCCATGTTCATACAGATAGCGGTGTAGATATTTCCATGTTCATACAGATGACGGTGTAGATATTTACATGTTCATACAGATGGCGGTATAGATATTTCCATGTTCATACGGATGGCAGTGTAGATATTTCCATGTTCATACAGGTGGCGGAGTAGATATTTCCATGTTCATACAGATAGCAGTGTATTTATTTCCATGGTTATAGAGATAGCAATGTAGATATTTCCATTGATATACATATAGCTGTGTAGATATTTGCATGTTCATACAGATAGCGGTGTAGATATTTCCATGTTCATACAGATAACGGTGTAGATATTACCATGTTCATACAGATAGCGGTGTAGATATTTCCATGATTATACAGTTAGCGGTGTAGATATTTCCATGTTCATACAGATGGCGGTGTAAATATTTCCATGTTCCTACAGATGGCGGTGTAGATATTTCCATGTTCTTAGAGATGGCGGTGTAGAAATTTCCATGTTTATTCAGATAGCGGTGTAGATATTTCCTTGTTTATAGAGATGGTGGTGTAGGTATTTCCATGTTTATAGAGATGGAGGTGTAGATATTTCCATCTTTATAGAGATAGTGGTGTAGTTATCTCCAAGTTTATAGAGACAGAGTTGTAGATATTTCCGTGTTTATACAGATAGCGGTGAAGTTATTTCCATTTTATACAGATAGCGGTGTAGATATTTCCATTTTTATACAGATAACAGTGTAGATATTTCCATGTATATAGAGATAGTGGTGTAGATAATTTCAATTTTATACAGGTAGCAGTGTAGATATTTCCAAGTTCATACAGATTGCGGTGTAGATATTTCCACGTTTATAGAGATGGCGTTGTAGATATTTCCATGTTCATACAGATGGCGGTGTAGATATTTCCATGTTTATAGAGATGGCGGTGTAGATATTTTCATGTTTACACAGATGGCGGTGTAGATATTTCCATGTTTACACAGATAGCGGTGTAGACATTTCCATGTTTACACAGATAGCGGTGAGAATATTTCCATGTTTATGCAGATGGGCAGATATTTCCATGTTTATACAGATAGCGGTGTAGATCTTTCCATCTTAATACAGATGGCGGTGTAGATATTTCCATGTTCGTACAGATAGCGGTGTAGATATTTCCATGTTCATACAGATGGCGGTGTAGATATTTCCATGCTCATACAGATAGCGGTGTAGATATTTCCATGTTCATACAGATAGCGGTGCAGATATTTCCATGTTCATACAGATAGCGGTATAGATATTTCCATGTTCATACAGATAGCGGTGTAGATATTTCCATGTTCATACAGATAGCGGTGTAGATATTTCCATGTTCATACAGATGGTGGTGTAGATATTTACATGTTCATACAGATGGCGGTGTAGATATTTCCATGTTCGCACGGATGACAGTGTAGATATTTCCATGTTCATACAGGTGGCGGTGTAGTTATTTCCATGTTTATACAGATAGCAGAGTAGTTATTTCCATGTTTATAGAGATAGCAGTGTAGATATTTCCATTGATATACAGATAGCTGTGTAGATATTTGCATGTTCATACAGATAGCGGTGTAGATATTTCCATGTTCGTACAGATAGCGGTGTAGATATTTCCATGATCATACAGATAGCGGTGTAGATATTTCCATGTTCATACAGATAACAGTGTACATAGTTCCATGTTCATACAGATAGCCTTGTAGATATTTCCATGTTCATACAGTGAGTGGTGTAGATATTTCCATGTTCATACAGATGACGGTGTAGATATTTACATGTTCATACAGATGGCGGTGTAGATATTTCCATGTTCGTACAGATGGCGGTGTAGATATTTCCATGTCCATAGAGATGGCGGTGTAGATATTTCCATGTTTATGCAGATTGCGGTGTAGGTATTTACATGTTCATAGAGATGGCGGTGTAGATATTTCCATGTTCATACAGATAGTGGTGTAGATATTTCCATGTAACTACAGATAGCGGTGTAGATATTTCCATATTTATACAGATAGCAGTATAGTTATTTCCATGTTCATAGAGAGAGCAGTGTAGACATTTCCATTGATATACAGATAGCTGTGTAGATACTTACATGTTCATACAGATGGCGGTGTAGATATTTCCACGTTCGTAGAGATGGCGGTGTAGATATTTCCATGTTCATACAAATGGCGGTGTAGATATTTCCATGTTCATAGAGATGGCGGTGTATATATTTCCATGTTTGTACAGATAGCAGTGTAGTTATTTCCATGTTTATAGAGATAGCAGTGTAGGTATTTCCATTGATATACAGATAGCTGTGTAGATATTTACATGTTCATACAGATGACGGCATAGATATTTCCATGTTCATACGGATGGCAGTGTAGATATTTCCATGTTAGTACCGGTGGCGGTGTAGATATTTCCATGTTTATACAGATCGCAGTGTAGTTATTTCCTTGTTTATAGAGATAGCAATGTAGATATTTCCATTGATATACTTATAGCTGTGTAGATATTTGCATGTTCATACTGATAGCGGTGTAGATATTTCCATGTTCGTACAGATAGCGGTGTAGATATTTCCATGTTCGTACAGATAGCGGTGTAGATATTTCCATGTTCATACAGATAACGGTGTAGATATTTCCATGTTCGTACAGATAGCGCTGTAGATATTTCCATGTGCATTCAGTTAGCGGTGTAGATATTTCCATGTTCATACAGATGGCGGTGTAGATATTTACATGTTCATACAGATAGCGGTGTAGATATTCCCATGTTCGTAGAGATGGCGGTGTAGATATTTCCATGTTCATAGAGATGGCGGTGTAGATATTTTCATGTTTATGCAGATAGCGGTATTGATATTTCCATGTTTATATAGATGGTGGTGTAGATATTTCCATGTTTATAGGGATGGCGGTCTAGATATTTCCATGTTTATAGAGATACTGGTGTAGTTATTTCCAAGTTTATAGAGACAGCATTGTAGATATTTCCATGTTTATACAGATAGCGGTGAAGATATTTCCATGTTTATACAGATAGCGGTGTAGATATTTCCATGATTATACAGATAGCGGTGTAGATATTTCCATGTTTATAGAGATAGTGGTGTAGATAATTTCAATTTTTTACAGATAGCAGTGTAGATATTTCCAAGTTCATACAGATTGCGGTGTAGATATTTCCACGTTTATAGAGATGGCAGTGTAGATATTTCCATGTTCATACAGATGGCGGCGTAGATATTTCCATGTTTTTAGAGATGGCGGTGTAGATATTTTCAGGTTTACACGGATGGCGGAGAAGATATTTCCATGTTTAAACAGATAGCAGTGTAGACATTTCCATGTTTACTCAGATAGCGGTGTGGATATTTCCATGTTTATGCAGATAGCAGTGTAGATATTTCCATGTTTCTACAGATAGCGGTGCGGATATTTCCATGTTTATACAGATAGTTGGGCAGATATTTCCATGTTTATACAGATAGCGGTGTAGATATTTCCCTCTTATTACAGATGGCGGTGTAGATGTGTCCATGTTCGTACAGATGGCGGTGTAGATATTTCCATGTTCATACAGATGGCGGTGTAGATATTTCGAAGTTTATAGAGATAGCGCTGTAGTTATTTCCATATTTATAGAGAAATCTCTGTAGATATTTCCATGTATATGCAGATAGCTGTGTAGATATTTCCATGTTCATGCAGATAGCGGTGTAGATATTTCCATGTTCATCCAGATGCCCGTGCAGATATATCCATGTTCATACAGATGGCGGTGAAGATATTTCCATGTTCATACACATGGCGGTGTAGATATTTCCATGTTCATACACATGGCGGTGTAGATACTTCCATGTTCGTAGAGATGGCGGTGTAGATATTTCCATGTTCATACAAATGGTGGTGTAGATATTTCCATGCTCATAGAGATGGCGGTATAGATATTTCCATGTTTGTACAGATAGCAGTTTAGTTATTTCCATGTTTATAGAGATAGCAGTGTAGATATTTTCATTGATATACAGATAGCTGTGTAGATATTTGCATGTTCATACAGATAGCGGTGTAGATATTTCCATGCTCATACAGATAGCGGTGTAGATATTTCCATGTTCATACAGATAGCGGTGCAGATATTTCCATGTTCATACAGATAGCGGTATAGATATTTCCATGTTCATACAGATAGCGGTGTAGATATTTCCATGTTCATACAGTTAGCGGTGTAGATATTTCCATGTTCATACAGATGGCGGTGTAGATATTTACATGTTCATACAGATGGCAGTGTAGATATTTCCATGTTCGCACGGATGGCAGTGTAGATATTTCCATGTTCATACAGGTGGCGGTGTAGTTATTTCCATGTTTATACAGATAGCAGTATAGTTATTTCCATGTTTATAGAGATAGCAGTATAGATATTTCCATTGATATGCAGATAGCTGTGTAGATATTTGCATGTTCATACAGATAGCGCTGTAGATATTTCCATGTTCGTACAGATAGCGGTGTAGATATTTCCATGTTCATACAGGTAGCGGTATAGATATTTCCATGTTCATACAGATAACGATGTAGATAGTTCCATGTTCATACAGATAGCCTTGTAGATATTTCCATGTTCATACAGTGAGCGGTGTAGATATTTCCATGTTCATACAAATGGCGGTGTAGATATTTACATGTTCATACAGATGGCGGTGTAGATATTTCCATGTTCGTACAGATGGCGGTGTAGATATTTCCATGTCCATAGAGATGGCGGTGTAGATATTTCCATGTTTATGCAGATTGCGGTATAGGTATTTCCATGTTCATACAGATGGCGGTGTAGATATTTCCATGTTTTTAGAGATGGCGGTGTAGATATTTTCACGTTTACACAGATGGCAGTGGAGATATTTCCATGTTCACACACATAGTGGTGCAAGCATTTCCATGTTTACACAGATAGCGGTGTAGATATTTCCATGTTTATACAGATAGCGGTCCAGATATTTCCATGTTTATACAGATAGTTGGGCAGATATTTCCATGTTTATACAGATAGCGGTGTAGATATTTCCATCTTAATACAGATGGCGGTGTAGATATGTCCATGTTCGTACAGATGGCGGTGTAGATATTTCCATGTTCATACAGATGGCGGTGTAGATATTTCGAAGTTTATAGAGATAGCGCTGTAGTTATTTCCATATTTATAGAGAAATCTCTGTAGATATTTCCATGTATATGCAGATAGCTGTGTAGATATTTCCATGTTCATGCAGATAGCGGTGTAGATATTTCCATGTTCATCCAGATGCCGGTGTAAATATATCCATGTTTATACAGATGGCGGTGAAGATATTTCCATGTTCATACAGATGGCGGTGTAGATATTTCCATGTTCATACACATGGCGGTGTAGATATTTCCATGTTCGTAGAGATGGCGGTGTAGATATTTCCATGTTCATACAGATGGCGGTGTAGATATTTCCATGTTCATAGAGATGGCGGTGTAGATATTTCCATGTTTGTACAGATAGCAGTGTAGTCATTTCCATGTTTATAGAGATAGCAGTGTAGATATTTCCATTGATATACAGATAGCTGTGTAGATATTTACTTGTTCATACAGATGGCGGTGTAGATATTTCCATGTTCATACAGATGGCAGTGTAGATATTTCCGTGTTAGTACAGGTGGCTGTGTAGATATTTCCATGTTTATACAGATAGCAGTGTAGATATTTCCATGTTTATAGAGATAACAATGTAGATATTTCCATTGATATACATATAGCTGTGTAGATATTTGCATGTTCATACTGATAGCGGTGTAGATATTTCCATGTTCGTACAGATAGCGGTGTAGATATTTCCATGTTCATACAGATAGCTCTGTAGATATTTCCATGTTCATACAGATAATGGTTTAGATATTTCCCTGTTCATACAGATAGCGGTGTAGATATTTCCATTTTCATACAGTTAGCGGTGTAGATATTTCCATGTTCATACAGATGGCGGTGTAGATATTTACATGTTCGTAGAGATGGCGGTGTAGATATTTCCATGTTCATAGAGATGGCGGTGTAGATATTTTCATGTTTATGCAGATAGCGGTATAGATATTTCCATGTTTATACAGATGGTGGTGTAGATATTTCCATCTTTATAGAGATGGCGGTGTAGATATTTCCATGTTTATAGAGATACTGGTGTAGTTAATTCCAAGTTTATAGATACAGCATTGTAGATATTTCCATGTTTATACAGATAGCGGTGAAGATATTTCCATGTTTATACAGATAGCGGTGTAGATATTTCCATGTTTATACAGACAGCGGTGTAGATATTTCCATGTTTATAGAGATTGTGGTGTAGATAATTTCAATTTTATACAGATAGTAGTGTATATATTTCCAAGTTCATACAGATAGCGGTGTAGATATTTCCACGTGTATAGAGATGGCGGTGTAGATATTTCCATGTTTTACAGATAGTTGTGTAGATATTTCCATGTTCATACAGATAGCGGTGTTGATATTTCCATGTTCATACAGTAAGCGGTGTAGATTTTTCCATGATCATACAGATGGTGGTGTAGATATTTACATGTTCATACAGATTGCGGTGTAGATATTTCCATGTTTGTACGGATGGCAGTGTAGTTATTTCCATGTTCATAGAGATAGCAGTGTAGACATTTCCATTGATATACAGATAGCTGTTTAGATACTTACATGTTCATACAGATGGCGGTGTAGATATTTCCATGTTCGTAGAGATGGCGGTGTAGATATTTCCATGTTCATACAAATGGCGGTGTAGATATTTCCATGTTCATAGAGATGGCGGTGTATATATTTCCATGTTTGTACAGATAGCAGTGTAGTTATTTCCATGTTTATAGAGATAGCAGTGTAGATATTTCCATTGATATACAGATAGCTGTGTTGATATTTACATGTTCATACAGATGGCGGCGTAGATATTTCCATGTTCATACGGATGGCAGTGTAGATATTTCCATGTTAGTACAGGTGGCGGTGTAGATATTTCCATGTTTATACAGATCGCAGTGTAGTTATTTCCTTGTTTATAGAGATACCAATGTAGATATTTCCATTGATATACATATAGCTGTGTAGATATTTGCATGTTCATACTGATAGCGGTGTAGATATTTCCATGTTCGTACAGATAGCGGTGTAGATATTTCCATGTTCATACAGATAGCGGTGTAGATATTTCCATGTTCATACAGATAGCGGTGTAGATATTTCCAAGTTCATACAGATAGCGGTGTAGATATTTCCATGTTCATACAGTTAGCGGTGTAGATATTTCCATGTTCATACAGATGGCGGTGTAGATATTTACATGTTCATACAGATAGCGGTGAAGATATTCCCATGTTCGTAGAGATGGCGGTGTAGATATTTCCATGTTCATAGAGATGGCGGTGTAGATATTTTCATGTTTATGCAGATAGCGGTATTGATATTTCCATGTTTATATAGATGGTGGTGTAGATATTTCCATGTTTATAGGGATGGCGGTCTAGATATTTCCATGTTTATAGAGATACTGGTGTAGTTATTTCCAAGTTTATAGAGACAGCATTGTAGATATTTCCATGTTTATACAGATAGCGGTGAAGATATTTCCATGTTTATACAGATAGCGGTGTAGATATTTCCATGTTTATAGAGATGGCGGTGTAGATATTTCCATGTTTGCACAGATGGCGGTGTAGATATTTCCATGTTTACACAGATCGCGGTGTAGGCCTTTCCATGTTTACGCCGATAGCGGTGTGGATATTTCCATGTTTATGCAGATAGCGGTGTAGATATTTCCATGTTTATACAGATAGCAGTGCGGATATTTCCATGTTTATACAGATAGTTGGGCAGATATTTCCATGTTTAAACAGATAGCGGTGTAGATATTTCCATCTTAATACAGATGGCGGTGTAAATATGTCCATGTTCGTACAGATGGCGGTGTAGATATTTCCATGTTCATACAGATGGCAGTGTAGATATTTCGAAATTTATAGAGATAGCGCTGTAGTTATTTCCATATTTATAGAGAAATCTGTGTAGATATTTCCATGTTCATACAGTTAGCTGTGTAGATATTTCCATGTTCATACAGATGGCGGTGTAGATATTTCCATGTTTTACAGATAGTGGTGTAGATATTTCCATGTTCATACAGATAGCGGTGTTGATATTTCCATGTTCATACAGTAAGCGGTGTAGATTTTTCCATGTTCATACAGATGGCGGTGTAGATATTTACGTGTTCATACAGAAGGCGGTGTAGATATTTCCATGTTTGTACGGATGGCAGTCTAGTTATTTCCATATTCATACAGGTGGCGGTGTAGATATTTCCATGTTCATACAGATAGCAGTGTAGTTATTTCCATGTTCTTAGAGAGAGCAGTGTAGACATTTCCACTGATATACAGATAGCTGTGTAGATACTTACATGTTCATACAGATGGCGGTGTATATATTTCCATGTTTATAGAGATAGCGGTGTAGTTATTTCCATGTGCAAAGAGATAGCTGTGTAGATATTTCCATTTAGATGCAGATAGTCGTGTAGATATTTCCATTTTCGTGCAGATAACGGTGTAGATATTTCCATGTTCAAACAGATAGCGGTGTAGATATTTCCATGTTCATACAGATAGCGGTGTAGATATTTCCATGTTTATACAGATAGCGGTGTAGAAATTTCCATGTTTATACAGATAGCGGTGTAGATATTTCCATGTTTATACAGATAGCGGTGTAGATATCTCCATCTTAAAACAGATGGCGGTGTAGATATTTATATGTTCATACAGATGGCGGTGCAGATATTTCATTGTTCCTATGGATGGCGGTGAAGATATTTCCATGTTCATACAGATGGCGGTGGAGAAACTACCAAGTTCATACTGATAGCGGTGCTGATATTTCCATGTTTATACAGGTAGCGGTGTAGATATTTCCATGTTTATACAGATGGCAGTGTAGATATTTCCATGTTTATACACATAGCGGTGTAGGTATTACCATGTTTATACAGATAGCGGTGTAGATATTTCCATGTTTATGCAGATAGTGTTGTAGATATCTCCATCTTAATACACATGGCGGTGTAGATATTTAAATGTTCATACAGATGGCAGTGCAGATATTTCCATGTTCATACAGATGGCGGTGTAGATATTTCCATCTTCATACAGATAGCGGTGTAGTTATTTCCATGTGTAAAGAGATAGCTGTGTAGGTATTTCCAAGTATAAGCAGATAGCTCTGTAGATATTTCCGTTTTCATGCAGATAGCGGTGTATATATTTCCCTGTTCAAACAGTTAGCGGTGTAGATATTTCCATGTTCAAACAGATAGCGGTGTAGATATTTCCATGTCCATACAGATAGCGGTGTAGATATTTCCATGTTTATACAGATAGTTGTGAAGATGTATGCATGTTTACACAGATAGCGGTGTAGATATTTCCATGTTCATACAGACGGCTGTGTAGACATATCCAGGTTCATACAGATGGCGGTGAAGATATTTCCATGTTCATACAGATGGCTGTGTAGATATTTCCATGTTCATACAGACGGCGGTGTAGATATTTCCATGTTCATACAGATAACCGTGTAGATATTGCCATGTTCATACCGATAGCGGTGCTGATACTTCCATGTTTATACAGGTAGCGGTGTAGATATTTCCATGTTTATACACATAGCGGTGTAGATATTTCCATGTTCATCCAGATGGCTGTGTAGATATATCCATGTTCATACAGATGGCGGTGAAGATATTTCCATGTTCATACAGATAGCGGTGTAGATATTTCCATGTTCATACAGATAGCGGTGTAGATATTTCCATGTTCATACAGATAGCAGTGAAGCTATTTCCATGTTCATACAGATAGCGGTGTAGATATTTCCATGTTCATCCAGATGGCTGTGTAGATATATCCATGTTCATACAGATGGCGGTGAAGATATTTCCATGTTCATACTGATAGCGGTGTAGATATTTCCATGTTCATACAGATAGCGGTGTAGATATTTCCATGTTCATACAGATAGCGGTGCATATATTTCCATGTTCATACAGATAGCCGTGTAGATATTGCCATGTTTATACCGATAGAGGTGCTGATACTTCCATGTTTATACAGGTAGCGGTGTACATATTTCCATGTTTATACAGATAGCGGTGAAGATGTATGCATGTTTACACAGATAGCGGTTTAGATATTTCCATGTTCATACAGATAGCGGTGTAGATATTTCCATGTTCATCCAGATGGCTGTGTAGATATATCCATGTTCATACAGATGGCGGTGAAGATATTTCCATGTTCATAGAGAGAGCTGTGTAGATATTTCCATGTTCATACAGATTGCGGTGTAGATATTTCCACGTTTGTACAGATAGCGGTGTAGATATCTCCATCTTAATACAGATGGCGGTGTAGATATTTATATGTTCATACAGATGGCTGTGCAGATATTTCCATGTTCAGACAGACAGCGGTGTAGATATTTCCATGTTCATACAGATAGTTGTGTAGTTATTTCCATGTGTAAAGAGATAGCAGTGTAGATATTTCCATGTATATGCAGATAGCTGTGTAGATATTTCCATTTTCATGCAGATAGCGGTGTATATATTTCCCTGTTCAAACAGTTAGCGGTGTAGATATTTCCATGTTCAGAAAGATAGCGGTGTAGATATTTCCATGTTTATACAGATAGCGGTGAAGATGTATGCATGTTTACACAGATAGCGGTGTAGATATTTCCATGTTCATCCAGATGGCTGTGTAGATATATCCATGTTCATACAGATAGCGGTGTAGATATTTCCATCTTCATACTGGTAGCGGTTCAGATATTTCCATGTTCATCCAGATGGCTGTGTAGATATATCCAAGTTCATACAGATGGCTGTAAAGATATTTCCATGTTCATACAGATAGCGGTGTACATATTTCCATGTTCATACAGAAAGCGGTGTAGATATTTCCATGTTCATACAGATGGCTGTGTAGATATATCCATGTTCATAGAGATGGCGGTGAAGATATTTCCATGTTCATACAGATAGCGGTGTAGATATTTCCATGTTCATACTGATAGCGGTGTAGAGATTTCCATGTTCATACAGACAGCGGTTTAGATATTTCCATGTTCATACAGATAGCGGTGTAGATATTTCCATGTTCATACAGATAGCGGTGTAGATATTTCCATGTTCATACAGTTAGCGGTGTAGATATTTCCATGTTCATACAGACGGCGGCGTAGACATTTACATGTTCATACAGAGGGCGGTTTAGATATTTCCATGTTCATACGGATGGCAGTGTAGATATTCCCATGTTCATACAGGTGGCGGTGTAGATATTTCCAAGTTCATACAGATAGCAGTGTAGTTATTTCCATGTTTATAGAGATAGCAATGTAGATATTTCCATTCATATTCATATAGCTGTATAGATATTTGCATGTTCATACAGATAGTGGTGTAGATATTTCCATGTTCGTAGAGATAGCGGTGTAGATATTTCCATGTTCTTACAGATAGCGGTGTAGATATTTCCATGTTCATACAGATAACGGTGTAGATATTTCCATGTTCATACAGATGGTGGTGTAGATATTTCCATGTTCATACAGTTAGCGGTGTAGATATTTCCATGTTCATACAGATGGCGGTGTAGATATTTACATGTTAATACAGATGGCGGTGTAGATATTTCCATGTTCGTTCAGATGGCGGTGTAGATATTTCCATGCTCATAGAGATGGCGGTGTAGATATTTCCATGTTTATGCAGATAGTGGTATAGATATTTCCATGTTTATACAGATGGTGGTGTAGATGTTTACAAATTTATAGAGATTGCTGTCTAGATATTTCCATGTTTATTGAGATAGTGCTGTAGTTATTTCCAAGTTTATAGAGACAGCATTGTAGATATTTCCATGTTTATACAGATAGCGGTGAAGATATTTCCATGTTTATATAGAGAGTGGTGTAGATATTTCCATATTTATACAGAGAGCAGTGTAGATATTTCCATGTTTATAGAGATAGTGGTGTAGATAATTTCAATTTTATACTGATAGCAGTGTAGATATTTGCAAGTTCATACAGATAGCAGTGTAGATATTCCCACGTTTATACAGATGGCGGTGTAGATATTTCCATGTTCATGCAGATGGCGGTGTAGATATTTCCATGTTTTTAGAGATGGCGGTGTAGATATTTTCACGTTTACATAGATGGCGGTGGAGATATTTCCATGTTTACACAGATAGCGGTGTAGACATTTCCATGTTTACACAGATAGCGGTGTGGATATTTCCATGTTTATGCAGATAGCGGTGTAGATATTTCCATGTTTATACAGATAGCGGTGCGGATATTTCCATGTTTATACAGATAGTTGGGCAGATATTTCCATGTTTATACAGATAGCGGTGTAGATATTTCCATCTTAATACAGATGGCGGTGTAGATATGTCCATGTTTGTACAGATGGCGGTGTAGATATTTCCATGTTCATACAGATAGCGGTGTAGATATTTCAAAGTTTATAGAGATAGCGTTGTAGTTATTTCCATATTTATAGAGAAATCTCTGTAGATATTTCCATGTATATGCAGATAGCAGTGTAGATATTTCCATGTTCATGCAGATAGCGGTGTAGATATTTCCATGTTCATCCAGATGCCAGTATAGATATATCCATGTTCATACAGATGGCGGTGAAGATATTTCCATGTTCATACAGATGGCGGTGTAGGTATTTCCATGTTCATACAAATGGCGGTCTTGATATTTCCATGTTCATAGAGATGGCGGTGTAGATATTTCCGTGTTCATACAAATGGCGGAGTAGATATTTCCATGTTCATAGAGATGGCGGTGTAGATATTTCCATGTTTATACAGATAGCAATGTAGATATTTCCATGTTTATAGAGATAGCGGTGTAGATACTTCCATTGATATATAGATAGCTGTGTAGATATTTGCATGTTCATACAGATAGCGGTGCAGATATTTCCATGTTCATACAGATAGCGGTGTAGATATTTCCATGTTCATACACATTGCGGTGTAGATATTTCCATGTTTTACAGATAACGTTGTAGATATTTCCATGTTCATACAGATAGCGGTGTTGATATTTCCATGTTCATACAGATGACGGTGTAGATATTTACATGTTCATACAGATGGCGGTATAGATATTTCCATGTTCGTACGGATGGCAGTGTAGATATTCCCATGTTCATACAGGTGGCGGAGTAGATATTTCCATGTTCATACAGATAGCAGTATAGTTATTTCCATGGTTATAGAGATAGCAATGTAGATATTTCCATTGATATACATATAGCTGTGTAGATATTTGCATGTTCATACAGATAGCGGTGTAGATATTTCCATATTCGTACAGATAGCGGTGTAGATATTTCCATGTTCATACAGATAGCGGTGTAGATATTTCCATGTTCATACAGATAGCGGTGTAGATATTTCCATGTTCATACAGATGACGGTGTAGATATTTACATGTTCATACAGATGGCGGTATAGATATTTCCATGTTCATATGGATGGCAGTGTAGATATTTCCATGTTCATACAGGTGGCGGAGTAGATATTTCCATGTTCATACAGATAGCAGTGTAGTTATTTCCATGGTTATAGAGATAGCAATCTAGATATTTCCATTGATATACATATAGCTGTGTAGATATTTGCATGTTCATACAGATAGCGGTGTAGATATTTCCATGTTCGTACAGATAGCGGTGTAGATATTTGCATGTTCATACAGATAGCGGTGTAGATATTTCCTTGTTCATACAGATAACGGTGTAGATATTACCATGTTCATACAGATAGCGGTGTACATATTTCCATGTTCATACAGTTAGCGGTGTAGATATTTCCATGTTCATACAGATGGCGGTGTAGATATTTCCATGTTCCTACAGATGGCGGTATAGATATTTCCATGTACGTACAGATGGCGGTGTAGATATTTCCATGTTCTTAGAGATGGCGGTGTAGATATTTCCATGTTTATGCAGATAGCGGTGTAGATATTTCCATGTTTATACAGATGGTGGTGTAGGTATTTCCATCTTTATAGAGATGGAGGTGTAGATATTTCCATCTTTATAGAGATAGTGGTGTAGTTATTTCCAAGTTTATAGAGACAGAGTTGTAGATATTTCCGTGTTTATACAGATAGCGGTGAAGTTATTTCCATTTTATACAGATAGCGGTGTACATATTTCCATTTTTATACAGATAACAGTGTAGATATTTCCATGTATATAGAGATAGTGGTGTAGATAATTTCAATTTTATACAGATAGCAGTGTAGATATTTCCAAGTTCATACAGATTGCGGTGTAGATATTTCCACGTTTATAGAGATGGCGTTGTAGATATTTCCATGTTCATACAGATGGCGGTGTAGATATTTCCATGTTTATAGAGATGGCGGTGTAGATATTTTCATGTTTACACAGATGGCGGTGTAGATATTTCCATGTTTACACAGATAGCGGTGTAGACATTTCCATGTTTACACAGATAGCGGTGTGGATATTTCCATGTTTATGCAGATGGGCAGATATTTCCATGTTTATACAGATAGCGGTGTAGATCTTTCCATCTTAATACAGATGGCGGTGTAGATATTTCCATGTTGGTACAGATTGCGGTGTAGATATTTCCATGTTCATACAGATGGCGGTGTAGATATTTCCATGCTCATACAGATAGCGGTGTAGATATTTCCATGTTCATACAGATAGCGGTGCAGATATTTCCATGTTCATACAGATAGCGGTATAGATATTTCCATGTTCATACAGATAGCGGTGTAGATATTTCCATGTTCATACAGTTAGCGGTGTAGATATTTCCATGTTCATACAGATGGCGGTGTAGATATTTACATGTTCATACAGATGGCGGTGTAGATATTTCCATGTTCGCACGGATGACAGTGTAGATATTTCCATGTTCATACAGGTGGCGGTGTAGTTATTTCCATGTTCATACAGATAGCGGTGCTGATATTTCCATGTTTATACTGGTAGCAGTGTAGATATTTCCATGTTTATACAGACAGCGGTGTAGATATTTCCATGTTTATACAGATAGCGGTGAAGATGTATGCATGTTTACACAGTTAGCGGTGTAGATATTTCCATGTTCATACAGATAGCGGTGTAGATATTTCCATGTTCATCCAGATGGCTGTGTAGACATATCCATGTTCAGAAAGATGGCGTTGAAGATATTTCCATGTTCATACAGGTAGCGGTGTAGATATTTCCATGTTCATACAGATAGCAGTGCATATATTTCCATGTTCATACAGATAGCCGTGTAGATATTGCCATGTTTATACCGATAGCGGTGCTGATACTTCCATGTTTATACAGGTAGCGGTGTACATATTTCCATGTTTATACAGATAGCGGTGAAGATGTATGCATGTTTACACAGATAGCGGTTTAGATATTTCCATGTTCATACAGATAGCGGTGTAGATATTTCCATGTTCATCCAGATGGCTGTGTAGATATATCCATTTTCATACAGATGGCGGTGAAGATATTTCCATGTTCATAGAGAGAGCGGTGTAGATATTTCCATGTTCATACAGATAGCGGTGTAGATATTTCCACGTTTGTACAGATAGCGGTGTAGATATCTCCATCTTAATACAGATGGCGGTGTAGATATTTATATGTTCATACAGATGGCTGTGCAGATATTTCCATGTTCATACAGACGGCGGTGTAGATATTTCCATGTTCATACAGATAGTTGTGTAGTTATTTCCATGTGTAAAGAGATAGCAGTGTAGATATTTCCATGTATATGCAGATAGCTGTGTAGATATTTCCATTTTCATGCAGATAGCGGTGTATATATTTCCCTGTTCAAACAGTTAGCGGTGTAGATATTTCCATGTTCAGAAAGATAGCGGTGTAGATATTTCCATGTTTATACAGATAGCGGTGAAGATGTATGCATGTTTACACAGATAGCGGTGTAGATATTTCAATGTTCATCCAGATGGCTGTGTAGATATATCCATGTTCATACAGATAGCGGTGTAGATATTTCCATCTTCATACTGGTAGCGGTTCAGATATTTCCATGTTCATCCAGATGGCTGTGTAGATATATCCAAGTTCATACAGATGGCTGTAAAGATATTTCCATGTTCATACAGATAGCGGTGTAGATATTTCCATGTTCATACAGAAAGCGGTGTAGATATTTCCATGTTCATACAGATAGCGGTGTATATATTTCCATATTCATACAGATAGCAGTGTAGATATTTCCATTTTCAAGCAGATAGCGCTGAATATATTTCCATGTTCAAACAGATAGCGGTGTAGATATTTCCATGTTCATAAAGATAGCGGTGTAAATATTTCCATGTTTATACAGATAGCGGTGAAAATGTATGCATGTTTACACAGATAGCGGTGTAGATATTTCCATGTTCATCCAGATGGCTGTGTAGATATATCCATGTTCATAGAGATGGCGGTGAAGATATTTCCATGTTCATACAGATAGCGGTGTAGATATTTCCATGTTCATACTGATAGCGGTGTAGAGATTTCCATGTTCATACAGACAGCGGTGTAGATATTTCCATGTTCATACAGATAGCGGTGTAGATATTTCCATGTTCATACAGATAGCGGTGTAGATATTTCCATGTTCATACAGTTAGCGGTGTAGATATTTCCATGTTCATACAGACGGCGGCGTAGACATTTACATGTTCATACAGAGGGCGGTTTAGATATTTCCATGTTCATACGGATGGCAGTGTAGATATTCCCATGTTCATACAGGTGGCGGTGTAGATATTTCCAAGTTCATACAGATAGCAGTGTAGTTATTTCCATGTTTATAGAGATAGCAATGTAGATATTTCCATTCATATACATATAGCTGTATAGATATTTGCATGTTCATACAGATAGTGGTGTAGATATTTCCATGTTCGTAGAGATAGCGGTGTAGATATTTCCATGTTCTTACAGATAGCGGTGTAGATATTTCCATGTTCATACAGATAACGGTGTAGATATTTCCATGTTCATACAGATGGTGGTGTAGATATTTCCATGTTCATACAGTTAGCGGTGTAGATATTTCCATGTTCATACAGATGGCGGTGTAGATATTTACATGTTAATACAGATGGCGGTGTAGATATTTCCATGTTCGTTCAGATGGCGGTGTAGATATTTCCATGCTCATAGAGATGGCGGTGTAGATATTTCCATGTTTATGCTGATAGTGGTATAGATATTTCCATGTTTATACAGATGGTGGTGTACATATTTACATGTTTATAGAGATTGCTGTCTAGATATTTCCATGTTTATTGAGATAGTGCTGTAGTTATTTCCAAGTTTATAGAGACAGCATTGTATATATTTCCATGTTTATACAGATAGCGGTGAAGATATTTCCATGTTTATACAGAGAGTGGTGTAGATATTTCCATATTTATACAGAGAGCAGTGTAGATATTTCCATGTTTATAGAGATAGTGGTGTAGATAATTTCAGTTTTATACAGATAGCAGTGTAGATATTTGCAAGTTCATACAGATAGCAGTGTAGATATTTCCACGTTTATACAGATGGCGGTGTAGATAGTTCCATGTTCATGCAGATGGCGGTGTAGATATTTCCATGTTTTTAGAGATGGCGGTGTAGATATTTTCACGTTTACATAGATGGCGGTGGAGATATTTCCATGTTTACACAGATAGCGGTGTAGACATTTCCATGTTTACACAGATAGCGGTGTGGATATTTCCATGTTTATGCAGATAGCGGTGTAGATATTTCCATGTTTATACAGATAGCGGTGCGGATATTTCAATGTTTATACAGATAGTTGGGCAGATATTTCCATGTTTATACAGATAGCGGTGTAGATATTTCCATCTTAATACAGATGGCGGTGTAGATATGTCCATGTTTGTACAGATGGCGGTGTAGATATTTCCATGTTCATACAGATAGCGGTGTAGATATTTCAAAGTTTATAGAGATAGCGTTGTAGTTATTTCCATATTTATAGAGAAATCTCTGTAGATATTTCCATGTATATGCAGATAGCAGTGTAGATATTTCCATGTTCATGCAGATAGCGGTGTAGATATTTCCATGTTCATCCAGATGCCAGTGTAGATATATCCATGTTCATACAGATGGCGGTGAAGATATTTCCATGTTCATACAGATGGCGGTGTAGGTATTTCCATGTTCATACAAATGGCGGTCTTGATATTTCCATGTTCATAGAGATGGCGGTGTAGATATTTCCGTGTTCATACAAATGGCGGAGTAGATATTTCCATGTTCATAGAGATGGCGGTGCAGATATTTCCATGTTTATACAGATAGCAATGTAGATATTTCCATGTTTATAGAGATAGCGGTGTGGATACTTCCATTGATATATAGATAGCTGTGTAGATATTTGCATGTTCATACAGATAGCGGTGCAGATATTTCCATGTTAATACAGATAGCGGTGTAGATATTTCCATTTTCATACACATTGCGGTGTAGATATTTCCATGTTCATACAGATAGCGGTGTTGATATTTCCATGTTCATACAGATGACGGTGTAGATATTTACATGTTCATACAGATGGCGGTATAGATATTTCCATGTTCATACGGATGGCAGTGTAGATATTTCCATGTTCATACAGGTGGCGGAGTAGATATTTCCATGTTCATACAGATAGCAGTGTAGTTATTTCCATGGTTATAGAGATAGCAATGTAGATATTTCCATTGATATACATATAGCTGTGTAGATATTTGTATGTTCATACAGATAGCGGTGTAGATATTTCCATGTTCGTACAGATAGCGGTGTAGATATTTCCATGTTCATACAGATAGCGGTGTAGATATTTCCTTGGTCTTACAGATAACGGTGTAGATATTACCATGTTCATACAGATAGCGGTGTACATATTTCCATGTTCATACAGTTAGCGGTGTAGATATTTCCATGTTCATACAGATGGCGGTGTAGATATTTCCATGTTCCTACAGATGGCGGTGTAGATATTTCCATGTACGTAGAGATGGCGGTGTAGATATTTCCATGTTCTTAGAGATGGCGGTGTAGATATTTCCATGTTTATGCAGATAGCGGTGTAGATATTTCCATGTTTATACAGATGGTGGTGTAGGTATTTCCATGTTTATAGAGATGGAGGTGTAGATATTTCCATCTTTATAGAGATAGTGGTGTAGTTATTTCCAAGTTTATAGAGACAGAGTTGTAGATATTTCCGTGTTTATACAGATAGCGGTGAAGTTATTTCCATTTTATACAGATAGCGGTGTACATATTTCCATTTTTATACAGATAACAGTGTAGATATTTCCATGTATATAGAGATAGTGGTGTAGATAATTTCAATTTTATACAGATAGCAGTGTAGATATTTCCAAGTTCATACAGATTGCGGTGTAGATATTTCCACGTTTATAGAGATGGCGTTGTAGATATTTCCATGTTCATACAGATGGCGGTGTAGATATTTCCATGTTTATAGAGATGGCGCTGTAGATATTTTCATGTTTACACAGATGGCGGTGTAGATATTTCCATGTTTACACAGATAGCGGTGTAGACATTTCCATGTTTACACAGATAGCGGTGTGGATATTTCCATGTTTATGCAGATGGGCAGATATTTCCATGTTTATACAGATAGCGGTGTAGATCTTTCCATCTTAATACAGATGGCGGTGTAGATATTTCCATGTTCGTACAGATAGCGGTGTAGATATTTCCATGTTCATACAGATGGCGGTGTAGATATTTCCATGCTCATACAGATAGCGGTGTAGATATTTCCATGTTCATACAGATAGCGGTGCAGATATTTCCATGTTCATACAGATAGCGGTATAGATATTTCCATGTTCATACAGATAGCGGTGTAGATATTTCCATGTTCATACAGTTAGCGGTGTAGATATTTCCATGTTCATACAGATGGCGGTGTAGATATTTACATGTTCATACAGATGGCGGTGTAGATATTTCCATGTTCGCACGGATGACAGTGTAGATATTTCCATGTTCATACAGGTGGCGGTGTAGTTATTTCCATGTTTATACAGATAGCAGTGTAGTTATTTCCATGTTTATAGAGATAGCAGTGTAGATATTTCCATTGATATACAGATAGCTGTGTAGATATTTGCATGTTCATACAGATAGCGGTGTAGATATTTCCATGTTCGTACAGATAGCGGTGTAGATATTTCCATGTTCATACAGATAGCGGTGTAGATATTTCCATGTTCATACAGATAACAGTGTAGATAGTTCCATGTTCATACAGATAGCCTTGTAGATATTTCCATGTTCATACAGTGAGCGGTGTAGATATTTCCATGTTCATACAGATGGCGGTGTAGATATTTACATGTTCATACAGATGGCGGTGTAGATATTTCCATGTTCGTACAGATGGCGGTGTAGATATTTCCATGTCCATAGAGATGGCGGTGTAGATATTTCCATGTTTATGCAGATTGCGGTGTAGGTATTTACATGTTCATACAGATGGCGGTGTAGATATTTCCATGTTCATTCAGATGGCAGTGTAGATATTTCCATGTCCATAAAGATGGCGGTGTAGATATTTCCATGTCTGTACAGATAGCAGTGTAGTTATTTCCATGTTTATAGAGATAGCAGTGTAGATATTTCCATTGATATACAGATAGCTGTGTAGATATTTACTTGTTCATACAGATGGCAGCGCAGATATTTCCATGTTCATACGGATGGCAGTGTAGATATTTCCATGTTAGTACAGGTGGCGGTGTAGATATTTCCATGTTTATACAGATAGCAGTGTAGTTATTTCCATGTTTATAGAGATAGCAATGTAGATATTTCCATTGATATACATATAGCTGTGTAGATATTTGCATGTTCATACTGATAGCAGTGTAGATATTTCCATGTTCGTACAGATAGCGGTGTAGATATTTCCATGTTCATTCAGATAGCGGTGTAGATATTTCCATGTTCATACAGATAACGGTGTAGATATTTCCATGTTCATACAGATAGCAGTGTAGATATATCCATGTTCATATAGTTAGCGGTGTAGATATTTCCATGTTCATACAGATGGCAGTGTAGATATTTACATGTTCATACAGATAGCGGTATAGATATTTCCATGTTCGTAGAGATGGCGGTGTAGATATTTCCATGTTCATAGAGATGGCGGTGTAGATATTTTCATGTTTATGCAGATAGCGGTATTGATATTTCCATGTTTATATAGATGGTGGTGTAGATATGTCCATGTTTATACGGATGGCGGTCTAGATATTTCCATGTTTATATAGATACTGGTGTAGTTATTTCCAAGTTTATGGAGACAGCATTGTAGATATTTCCATGTTTATACAGATACCAGTGAAGATATTTCCATGTTTATACAGATAGCTTTGTAGATATTTCCATGTTTATACAGATAGCGGTGTAGATATTTCCATGTTTATAGAGATAGTGGTGTAGATAATTTCAATTTTATACAGATAGCATTGTAGATATTTCCAAGTTCATACAGATTGCGGTGTAGATATTTCCACGTTTATAGAGTTTTTATGTTTTCTTTTTGATGTATACATGTTATGCTTTTATGCTGAATTTGATAATTGGTGCTGTATATGCAAAGCAAATGTAATTTCCCAGCTTTTATTTTTTAAAGCCCTGGGAAGCAACATAATGAAGTAGAAATAGTATCAAGACAGGAGTTAGAATACCTGGATTCTAAAATTTAAATTAAATTAGGATCTAGTGACATTATAGGTGTTCCTTGATCTTCTGATGACCTGGTTCCTCAAAAGAAAAATAAAATAATCTATAAATTGTTTCTAATTCTAAAACTCTATCAATCCTATTTTTAAAATTATAATTAGTTGAACTCTATAAGGTCACAAAAATCCCTAAGAAACTAAAATAAAATTTTATCATATCTTAAAAATACTCTGATCTTTTTTTATATGCTGACATGAATTCTAATTATTTTTGAGCCCCTAAAAAACATTTAAGATCACAGTTTATGTTTTATTATTGACTTTCAGATAATTAACATTTTACTGATAGATATGAACAAATCTACTCTAACAGAGATAGTCATTAGTTTATTTCTCTCTTTTCAGTATCAATAAAAAGTATCGATTTACCAATAACAATGAATTAATTGCCTTAAATAAATGAAACGTAAGCAGCAAAAGTGAACCTTTTAGTATAACTCTTCTTGTAAACATTGACTTAGTTCAAAGGGAGCTTATCTTTAAAAAAAAAAGCGCTAATTCATGTCTATTGGTATAGATATAATCTTTTGTTCCTTGAAAATAGATCCTACTATACTCCAGACACTATGCCACTTGGTGCAGATATTAACACAAATAGCAGGTGATCATTGTCCTCATGGAGTTTATTTTAAAGAGAACAAAGTGAGACAAAGGCACACAAGCAAAGAACTACAATACAAAGGGGATGGCATCTGACTCAGCATGGAGGTGTCACGGAAGGTGTTGTTTTGCTTAGGTTTTGAAGTGTGGGTAGGAGATGGCCCATGTTGAGAGTGGGAACTGGGAATTAAAAAGATAAGGAGGTCTCTGCAAATCTACATGGATGGGAAGTAGCATGCTGATGTGGGAAACAACTAAAAAGTTCCAGAATGCATGGTTTATAAAGCGTGAGTCAGAGAGGGCTAGACCAGTAGCCAGATCAAGGATATCTCAGATGTTATAGTCATGAATTAGTGCATTGACCTGCAGGCCATGGGAGTCACTGAAGGTTTCAGTCAGGTAAGTGAGCTGATCAGAACAGTCCTTTAGATAGGCCGCTCTTTTGGCTGTAAGGGGGACACGTTTGAAGTAGGGCTATAGCTAAAAATATACAGACACTTCCTCTTGTCTACAGCCCTGCTGGCATCTGTTGTATTTTGACTTTTTAATAATAGCCATTCCAACCGGTATGAAATGGTATCTCATTGTGTTTTGATTTGCATTTTTCTGATGATTAGTGATTCTAAGCATTTTTTTTTTTCGTGTATTTGTTGGCCATTTGTATATGTTCTTTTGAGAAGTGTTTGTTCATGTCCTTTGCCCATTTTTTAATTGGGTTATTTTTTTTTCTAATTGATTTAAGTTCCCTGTAGATTCTGGATACTAAAAAACAAACAAAAACCAGAAGTAAATAAATTCTCAGGACACACACACCCACACCCACACCCACAGAGAGAGAGAGAGAGAGAGAGAGAGAGAGAGAGAGAGCGCCTAGGTAAGAGGCCACCAACCACCAGGGTCTAAACTGGGAACACTTTCTAGTACAGAATGAATGGAAAGGATTCATGAAATATCTAGAAAGTAACGTTAATGAGATTTACATGTATGGAGTGAATGAGGAGAAACGGATCATTCAGGATTCTGGTGGGAATAACAGGGGGAGCCATTAGCTGAAATTTTGAAGTGGGAGAAGGAGAGGGAGTTTTAGGGAGAAAGATGAGTTTTTTTTAGGTATTTCAAACCCTTGAAGCTTCTATGGGACATCGAAGTGGAAATAACAGTCTGTGGGTTGGGACAATAAAGAAAGAAATTGGTTGAAGACTAGGGGAAGAGTATAGAGCAAAGAAATATTTAAGATAATAAACATAGAGAGATAGCTGAAAATGTGGGACTGGATTACAAAGGAAGAATGATTTAGTTATGAAGCCCAAGGGCTGACAGGAATGGGTGACTACTCGAGGAGTTCATATGCATCTGTTATTGTATGAATAAAAAAAATTATCTGTTCCTTCCTAAAGATATCTTCAACCTGTTTTTGGATACATATGGGCACTGCTTTTCATTCTCTTAGCCCCATTTCTTATTTTAGCCTCTGCTGTAGCAATCAGTTCTGCACAGGCTTTGACCCAGGCTTTGACTAGTTGGTGCAGGTGTGATATGACACTTACCTGGAATGGCCCACAGTTTGTGGCTGCTCTCACTTAAGCAGGTGGGATGCTCATGTAGGTGTAACCTAGAAGCTTGGTAGAGTTTATGCCCATGGGGCAACCTGTGACCACTCAAAAATAAAGCCCTTTCCTCCTCCCAGATTGAGGAGTCTTGCATTATGTAATAAAACTCCTTAGAAGGCCTATTAGGTTCCAATACAGCATTAGGCAACTTGATAAGGTATCCCATCATCAGCCTTCCTTTCTTCCCTCATTCCACTGCCTCTCACTCTTTCTTCCTAAGTTAACTTCTTAGATAAAATGCCAACTTTCTATATTTTGTTTCACATCAGGGAAAATAATTGTATATCCCATTTCAAAAGCATATAAAAAGGTTACTGTATAGAAAATTTGTCTTTAATAGATTAAGCTGTAATTTTCCAAATACTTTAAAATTTTATTTCAGAAACGTTTTTCCTTTTTATAAGCTTCATCTAAAAGCAGAGTTCACCTAAGAATATACCTAAGAGCATATTACATAGAATATATTTTATATTTCAGTAGTTTAGCTGGGATTCTTTCAAAATTGAGAGGATCTACAAATATTTCTAACACATTAGTTTTCAGTCTTAAGGCTGAGTCAAGAACAAAGCTCCTAAACTTTGCGTTGGTGATTGAGAACATTTTAAAATTGTTATTTAATTCATTAATTTATTTTTAAAAAATTTTCACATTGTAATTATATAGATTTATAGGATACAATTTGATGTTTCAATGAATATGTATGTTGTCTAATGATCCAATAAGGATACTTAGTGTATTAATTACCTCATGCATTCATCATTTCTTTTTAATAAGAAATTTCAAAATCCTTTCTTCTAGATACTTTGTAATATACAATACTTTACTTTTAAATATAGTCACCCTGCCTTGCAAAGAACACTTCAACTTATTCTTCCTATATAATTGTGATTTCATAACTGTTAACCAATCTATCTCCATTTTGCCCTCCCCACTTCTTCCTCACTGTTTGGTAACCACTATTCTACTCTACTTCTCCATTAACTTTTTTTTTTTAAGATTTCACATATGAGAGAGATCATGCGGTATTTGCTTTCTGTGTCTGGCTTATTTCACTTAACATTGCACCCTGCAGGGTCATCCATGTTGTTGCAACTGGCAGAATTTCATTCTTTTTTTATGGCTGAATAGTAGTTCATTGTGTGTGTGTCCATATACATATATATATATATATAATTAATTTTATGTATAATTATAATTACACATAAAATTATATATAATTATAATTATAATTATATGTAATTATACATATAATAATATATATTATACGTAATATATATAATATACATAATATACGTTATGTATATTATTCATAATATACGTTATGTATATTATATATGTATATATGTATTATATATGTATGTATATATTATACGTTATATATTATATATAATATACATAATATATAATGTATATTATATACATAATATATATTATGTATATAATATACATAACATATTATGTATAGTATACATAATATATATTATATATAATATACATAATATATATTATATATAATATATTATATATATTATACATCATATATATTATATAATATACATAATGTATATTATATATAATATACATAGTATATATTATATATAATATACATAGTATATATTATGTATATAATATATATTATGTATTATATATAATATATATTATATACATAATATATATTATATATAATACATAATATATATTATATATAATATACATAATATATATTATATATAATATACATAATATATATTATATATAATATACATAATATATATTATATATAATATACATAATATATATTATATATAATATACATAATATATATTATATATAATATACATAATATATATTGTATATATATAATTCACTTGTTTGTTTTTAGACACATAGGTTGATTCCATATCTGATTATTAGAAATAGTGCTACAGTAAACATAAGAGTGCAGATATTTTTCAAACACAATGATTTCATTTCCTATGGATGTATACCCAGTAGTGGGATTGCTGGGTTATGTGATCGAATGATTGCTTTTTGTTTTTTTTTTATTTTTTAGCGAATTTCCATAAAGTTTTGCTTAATGGTTGTACTAGTTTACAACCCCATCAACAGTGTGTAAGTGTTCCCTTTTCTCCACTTCCTTGCCAACTCTTGTTATCTTTTACCTTTTTGGTAATAGCCATTCTAATGGGTGAACTGGTATCTCATTGTGGTTTTGATTTGCATTTCCCTGATGGTTAGTGATGTTGAACATGATTTTATTATATATTCGTCTTGACCATTTCTATATTTTCTCTTGTGGCATGTCTTTTAGTTTATTTTGTCCTTTTTTTTTTTTTTTTGAGAAGGAGTCTTGCTCTGTTGCCCAAGCTGGAGTACAGTGGTGCAATCGGGGCTCACGGCAACCTCCATCTCCCTGGTTCAAGCAATTCCCCTGCCTCAGCCTGCTGAGTAGCCGGGGTTACAGGCACACGCCATCATGTTTGGCTAAATTTTTGTATTTTTAGTAGAGAAATGATTTCACCATATTGGTCAGGCTGGTCTCAAACTCCTGACCTCAGGCAATCCACCTGCCTCAGCCTCCCAGTTTTGTCCATTTTTAAATAAGTTATTTCTGTTTTTGCTGTTGAGTTGTTTAAGTTTCTTATATAATCTGGGCATTAACTCCTTAGCAGATGTATAGTTTGCAAATATTGTATCCCATTCTGTAAGTTGTTTTTTCACTCTGTTAAGTTTCCTTTGCTGTGCAAAAGCATTTTAGTTTGATGAAACCCCATTTATCTATTTTTGCTTTTGTTGCCTGTGCTTTTGACGTCTCATTTAAAAAATCCTTGTACAACCCAAAGTTATAGAGAATTTCCCACATGTCATCTTCTAGTAGTTTTTCATAGTTTTCAATCTTACCTTTAGGTCTTTAATCGCATTTGAGTTGATTTTTGTATAAGGTAAAAGATAGGGGTCTGATTTCATTATCCCACATATAGATATCCAATCTTCTCAGTACCATTTAATGAAGACACTGTCTTTACCCCTGTGTGTGCTCTTGACTCCTTTTTTGAAAATCAGTTGACTTTAGGTATGAGAATTTATTTCTGAGCTGTATATTCTCTTCCATTGGTCTATGTGTTTGCTTTATGGCAGTGCCATGCTGTTTTGCTTACTATGGCTTTGTAGTATATTTTGAAGTCAGGTAGTGTGGTGCCTCCAGCTTTGTTATTTTTGCACAGGATTGCTTTGGTTATTTGGGGTCTTTTCTGGTTTCATACAAATTTTAGGGTATTTTTTTCTATTTCTGTGAAGAATTTCATTGGTATTTTGATAGTGATTGCATTGAATCTGTAGGACATTTTGTTAGTATGGTCATTTCAATAGTATCAATTCTTCCATTCCATGAGTATATAGTGTCCATTTTTTGTGTATTGTAAATTTTTCCATCAGTGTGTTATAGTTTTCATTGAAGAGATCTTTCATGACCTTGATTAAATTTATCTGCAGATTTCTTGGTAGCTATTGTAAATGGAATTCCTTTCTTGATGACTTTTTCAGATAGTTCACTATTAGTGTATAGAAACACCACTGAATTTTCTGTGTTGATTTTGTATACTACAACTTTACTGAATTTATTTATGATTTCTAGTAGTTTTTGGTCAAGTCTTTAGGGTTCTCACTCTATATAAGTATATATAGAAAGAACCCTAAAGAGAGAGAGATCATATATATCTATATGATCATATATATAGATATATACATATGTATGTGAGATCACATTTTCTACAAACAGAAACAATCTGACTTCCTTCTTTCCAGTTTGGATCCCTCTTATTTATTTCTTTTGTCTAATTGCTCTGGCTCTGACCTCCAGTACTATGCTAAATAGAAGTGGTAGAAGTTGACATCCTTGTCTTCCTCCATATCATAGAGGAAAAGCATTTAACTATTCACCATAAATAAGATGTTAGCTGTGGGTTTGTCACATATGGCCTTTACTGCGTTGAGGTACACTCCTATACCTACTTTCTTGACAGTTTTTATCATAAACGAATGTTGACTTTTGTCAAGTGTTCTTTTTGCATCTGTTGAAATGATCACATGGTTTTTGTTTTTCTTTCTATTGTGGTGGTGTATCATATTTACTGATTTGTGCATGTTAAGCCATCCTTTCATCCCTGGGATGAATCCCACTTGATTATAGTGAATACTCTTTTTAGTGTGCTGTCGAAGTCAGTTCACTTGTATCTTGTTGAGAATTTTTGTATCTATGTTCTTCAGGAATATTGGCCTGTTATTTTCATCTTGTGCGTGTCTTTGTCTGGTTTTAGAATCAGGATATTGCAAGCCTCATAAGATGAGTATGGAAGTATTCCTTCCTCATTACTTTTGTGGAAAAGTTTGTGGAGAATTGGTAGTTATTCTTTAACTGTTTGGTAGAATTCAGCAGTGAAGACATCAGGTCCTGGGTGTTGGTTGTTGTTGTTGTTGTTTTGATGGAAGATGTTTTATTATTGATTCAATTTCCAAACTCATTATTGATGTGTTCAGATGGTATATTTCCTCACAATTTAATCTGGGTAGTTGTATGTGTGCAGAAATTTATTCATTTTATTCTACATTATCAAATTTGTTGGCATATAGTTATGAGTAATGTCTTACAATCCCTTATATTTCTGTGGTGTATCAGTTGTAATGTCTCCTTTTTCATCTTTTATTTATTTGAATTTTCTCTCCTTTTGTCTTAGTTTAGCTAAAGGTTTGTCAGTTTTACCTTTACACTTTGTCTTATTTATCTTTTGAAATATTTTTTAGTGTCTGTTTCCTTTATATCTGCTGTGAGCTTTATTATTTCCTTCCTTCTACCAATTTTGGGTTTAGTTTGTTTTTGATGTTCTAGTTACTTGAAGTGTATAATTTTGCTTTGTGATTTGAAAATCTTTCTTCATTTTTGGTGTAGGCTTTTATTGCTATAAATTTCCCTCTTAGAACTGCTTTTGCTACGTTCCATAGGTTTGGGTATGTTGGATTTTCATTCTTACTTGTCTCAGTGACTTTTGAAATTTTCCTATTAATGTCTTAATGAGACCTATTGATTTCTTGGGTGCATGCTATTTAATTTCCATGTTTTTATAAAATTTCCAAGGGCTTTCCTGTTGTTGATTTCTGGCTTTATATCACTGTAATCAGAAAAGATACTTCATATGATATCTGTCTTCTTAAGTTTGTTAAGACTTATTATGTGTCATAATGTATGATTGGTCCTAGAGAATGTTTGGTGTACAGTTGAGAATAATTTGTATTCTGCAGCTGCTGGATGATGTATTAGTCTGTTTTCATACTGCTGATAAAGACATACCCGAGACTGGGTAATTTACAGAGAAAAAGAGGTTTAGTGGACTCATAGTTCCACGTGGCTGGGGAGGTCTCCCAATCATGATGGAAGGCGAAAGGCACATCTTACATGGTAGCAAACAAAATAGAATTGAGAACCAAGTGAAAGGGTTCCCCCTTATAAAACCATCAGATCTTGTTAGACGTATTCACTACCACAAGAACAGTATGGGGGAAACCGCCCCCATGATTCAATTATCTCCCACTGGTTCCCTCCCACAACATGTATGAATTATGGGAGCTATAATCAAGATGAGATTTCGGTGGGGATATACAGACAAACCATATCAGGTGAGATCTTCTTTACCTGCTAGGTCCATTTGGTCTATGGTATAGTTTGAGTCTGTCATTTTTTGGTTGATTTTCTCTTCATATAATCTGTCCATTTTTAAAGTGGAGTGTTGAAATTTCCTACTAATATTGTATTGCAGTCTATCTCTACCTTTAAATCTAATATTTGCTTTATATATCTGGTTGTTCTGGTGTTGGGTACATATATAGTTACACCTAAGTAATATATATGTTATGTCCTCTTATTGAATTGGGCCTTTTATCATTTCATTATACAGCGGCATTCTTTTTTTATATAGTTTTTTTATTTAAAGCCTTTTTAAAATATGACATGACTGTGGCTACTCCTGCTTGCTTTTCATTTGTTTGCATAAAATATATTTTTCCATCTCTTCACTTTCAGTCTATTTATCTTTAATAGTGAGGTAAGTATCATGTAGGCAGCATATTGGTGGGTTTTGCTATCTGAATCCATTCATCCACTTTATATCTTTTAACTAGAGTTTAATCCACTTCTATTGAAGTTTATTATTGATAAATTAGGACTTCCTTCTACCATTTCATTAGTTGTTTTTTAGATTACTTGTTCACTTCTTCCTTTCTTATTGTTCATCTCTCTAGTTTGGTGGTTTTCTGTGGTGCTAAGCTTTGTTTCTTTTCCCTTTTTTGGTGTGTGTGTGTGTATCTTCTGTAATTTATTTCTTTCTGGTTAGTGGAACTAACATACAGAGTCCTGTATTTGTAACAGACTATTTTACACTGATAACAACTTAACTTCTGTCACATAAAAATACTCTTGACTTCTCCCCCCCCCCCACACACACAATTTATATTTTTGTTAAGTTACATTGCATCTTTATGAATGGTAGACTCAATGGAACATAGGATCTATGTCACAACTAAATCAATTATTTAATGGCAGCATTAAAGCAGGCCAAAGAATGTGAAAAACTGGTGTGGGTGTATTTAACTTTTTAAAAACTATGTTTCATAATGTTTTCATTAAAAAGTCTTTATCAGTTTGCTAATGCCTAATTTTTACAACCAGCCACCATAGATTTTACAGGATAAATATATTATTTCAGTGGTAATTGAAGCAGAATTTTTGTTGCTCTTCTTACCCTTAGAGATTGTGTATTATCCTCAGACGTAATTCTTTGATTTTTTTTTCTTTTCATGTTGTTACACATAGTTACCAACAATCAACGTGAGAATAACCTTTGAATATTTTCAAGCATTAAGATTTGTTTATACAGCTGCACAATTAGACAACCAACACTCTTGGGTCTTTACCTCTCAGCATACACCTGATTATTAACTTAAAGGTATGATGGGAAAAGTATCAATTTTTCTTGGTCACCTAGATTTAGAAATATGTAATAACTATAAGCTTGGGTCTGCTTCTTCAGAAGCCTAGGAAGTGGAGTGATGGTTCTCTGAAGAGGCTGGAAACCAAGTATGTGTTTCCAGAAGGCTTAATAGAATATGTTGAGACATAGGCCATTAACACAAAAGTGAAAGAAATGCAAAAAATGTATGAAAGTAAGGATTTGAGAAGGGAAATTTTATTTTTCAGTCTAAGATTCCTATGAATTATATGAAAGTAAATGTCCTATCCTTAAAATTAGCCAAAGGAAGCACTTTACTTATCAATATGATATGACTTTTCATACTCTTATCTAAAGATATCCTAAACTAAGATCCAGTTTTCTAAGAAAAGACTTTTTACTCATGCTTTAAAGCATGCTAGATGATTCCTACCACATCACATAATGTTGTTTACATGTATGATTTAAACTGCATTTATTCTTCAACTCACTGGTTCCTTAGGCGTCTTATCTTTCCTTGCACGCTTAGATAATTTTATGTAAAATTGATTTTTAGAAGTTTAGTTGCTGGGCGTAGTGGCTGTAACCTGTAAACCCAGTACTTTGGGAATTCAAGGCAGGTGGATTGCTTGGGTCTTGGAGTTTGAGGCCTGCCTGGGAAAGATGACAAACCCCATTTGTACAAAAATAAAAATATTAGCTGGATATGGTGGCACATGCCTGTGGTCCCAGCTACTCCAAGGCTGAGGTGGGAGGATGACTTGAGTCCGAGAGGCAGAGGTGTGAGCCAAGATCATGCCCTGCTCTTCAGCCTGGGCAAAGAAGCCAGACCCTGTTTCAAAAAAAAAAATCTAGTGAGATTTGATTTCTATTTCTATGTGATTCAAAACTAGGAGAGCTTCAAGGCTGATGACTATTAAAAAATGGCCATTGCTACTTGCATTTTCTATGAAGCCAGCATACACAGCAACGTGCAACCTAAAAACCAAGCTATTTAATATGTAGCTTAGATTTCAGGTTTGATTGTCTTTGAGGTTTGATTATTGCAGAGATCAATTGCCAGACCAAATATAGACTAATTCTGTATTTGGTCTTTTTATCATATGAAACATCCCAGCCTTGGGTATAAATTAAGAGCAAGTACGGATGTTTATACCGATAGCGGTGTAGATATTTCCATGTTTATACAGATAGCGGTGTAGATATTTTCATGTCTATACAGATAGCGGTGTGGATGTTTCCATGTTCATACAGATAGTGGTGTAGATATTTCCATGTTTATAGAGATAGCGATGTAGATATTTCCATGTTTCTACAGATAGCGTGGTAGATATTTCCATGTTTATAGAGACAGCGGTGTAGATATTTCTATATTTATAGAGATAGCGGTGTAGTTATTTCCATGTTTATACAGATAGCGGTGTAGGTATTTCCATGTTTATACAGGTAGCAGTGTAGATATTTCCATGTTTGTACAGGTAGCGGTGAAGATATTTCCATATTTATACAGGTAGCGGTGCAGATATGTGAATTCATTAAACCTCTTTTTCTTTATAAATTACCCAGTCTTGGGTATGTCTTTATCAGCAGCATGAAAATCGACTAATACACTCACTGTCCATGAATGATACTCTGTTAGCCCATTTGCATTGTTATAAAGAAATACCTGAGGCTGGGTAATTTATAAAGAAATGAGGTTTATTTGGCTCCTTGTTCTGAAGGCTGTACATGAAGCATAGTACTGGCACCTGCTTCCAGGGAGGGCCTCAGGAACCTTCCAATCATGGTGGAAGGTGAAGGGAAACCAGCATATCACATGGTGAGAGAGGAAGCAAGAGAGACAGGGAGGAGGTGTCAGTCTCTTTTAAACAACCAGATATCGCATGAACTCACAGGGTAAGAACTCATTCATTACCAAGAGGACAGCACCAAGCCATTCAGGAGGCATCTATCTCCAACATTGGGGATCACATTTTAACGTGAGATTTGAAGGGGACAAACATCCAAAATATGTCAGATACCAAAGCTGACAATGCTTAGGATCTTTAGCTGTTCCAGGTTCTGGGAAAAGGGAGAGAGTTAGCTTCCCTCGTCTATGCTGTGCTACTCCATATTATATTGGTAATTATTGTTCTCTAAAGGTTCTTAAAAGCAAATAAACAAATGCAATGCAAAACATTTGAAATGGAAGGCAAAACACAAGAAATGCAAGGCAAATGCATTAAAAACTTTTGAGTGTTAATATATAGATTTTATTTTATCTTTTTAATTTCTTTTGCTTAACCAAATAGATTATGTAGTTTTGATTAACTGGCCATGAAATAGCTCTGCCTACATAGAATTTCCCATGAATAATTGGTTGTGGAGACTTTTGTGTGTGACCCAAATCCTCCCTCAAAACTGAAGTTTGCCCAGCTATTGGGAGTGTTGGCAATTCATGCCTCTCAGCTGATTCTCTCTAGAATTTATTCTCAGGAGATCTAATTAATAACTTGTCAAGCTGATGTCCATCCTTGGGGACAACTCGTATCTGAAGAATGGTCAGTGAAAGGTATTAAAACTCCATACTCCTGCCTCAATTTAGGGCAACTCTGAAGGGTCACCCCAGCTTCTCAGCTCCCCCTTGAGATTAGCTGAGGTATTTGTTGTGACTGCCTCACATCTCAACTCCCTTTATCCAATTCAGCTTTTTTGCCACAGTTGTTGGTTCCTAGGATTTTACCCAGTTAAATGTTCTCTACACAAATCTCTATCTCAAATCTGCTTTACAGGGAATGTGGCCTCAGACAGGTTTTCATTAGGTTCTGGACATAACTCTCATTAGTCATTGATATGATTTGGCTGTGTCTCCGGCCGAATCTCACCTTGATTGTAATTATCCCCGCATGTCAAGGATGGAG
Source organism: Gorilla gorilla gorilla (assembly GCF_029281585.2). NCBI lineage: Eukaryota > Metazoa > Chordata > Mammalia > Primates > Hominidae > Gorilla > Gorilla gorilla. The sequence continues at coordinate 77,217,280 of NC_073244.2, forward strand.
TCAGGTGGAGATAATTGAATCATAGGGGCGGGTTCCCCCTACTGTTCTCCTGGTAGCGAATAAGTCTCACGAGATCTGATGCTTTTAAAATGGGAGTTTTCCTACACAAGCTTTCTTCTCTGCTACCATTTAAGATGTGCCTTTGCTTCTTTCTTGCCTTCTGCCGTGACTGTGAGGCCTCCCCAGCCATGTGGAATTGTGAGTTCATTAAACCTCTTTCCTTTATAAATTACCCGGTCTTGGGTAGGACTTTATTAGCAGCATGAGAACAAACTAGTACAGTCTGTTCTATAAGCCCAAGTCGGATCACAGAGTCCCGCTTTCTTTTTTTTTTCTAGCCCATATTTCTACTAAAACTTGACTCATATAGACTTAAAACAAAATAATTAAGCATGGCTAATATTTATTTAATATTTTATACGTGTCAGGTACTGTATTTTGTAACTTATCTTTTAATAATCTTTCCAAATCTCTAAAAGGAGAATTCTGCTCTTTTATAGAGAAAATAAGGATGGCTCAATCTTTTGATTTTTATTACAAGCTTTATTTTGTATAACATATAATAAACTAAAAATATTGAAAGTTTAGAAACCATCAGCACACAATCGAGGTGATGGAAATATACTTCACCTCCAGTTTCCTGATGCCTCTTTATAATACATTTCTCTGGCCCCTCATTCCTGGCCCTTAAAAACCACCAAACTGCTTTCTGTCACTGGACAGTAATTTATACAGTCAAAAAATGTATATAAATACAATTTTACACTATGCACTTTTTTATCTGACATTTTATGTTTTTTTCTCTGCATGTTTTACCTCTAGAGTCTGCCTTGTTTCACTTAGTATAATTATTTTGAGATTCATTCATGTTATAGTATGTATCCATAATTAATTCAGATAAAGCAAGTTAATTCATTAATGTATTGATTGATATTTAGACTGTTTCTAGTTTGGGCTATTATGAATACATGTGCTATGAACATTTGTGTTGATATCATTATATGAACACCTACTTTTATCTCTCTTGGGTAAATACCCAGGAGTGCAATGGCTGAGTCTTACGGCAGAAGTATGTTTAACTTTTTAAGGGACTCTTGAACTGTTTTTCAAAGGTTACACTTTTTTGTATTCCCATCAGCAGTGTATGAGAGTTTCAGCTTCTCCACATCCAAGCCAGTGCTTGTCTATTATCAGTCATGCTAATCTTAGCTATTTAAAAAGAGATAGTGGCGTCTCATTTTGGTTTTAATTTGCATTGCCCTAAGCATTAATTATGTTGAGCATATGTGCTTATTTACCAAACAAATGTCTACTTTGAAATGTCTGTTCCAGTCTTTCACCCAAGTTTTAAATGGGGTTGTTTGTTTTTCATTATTAAATTTGGAGCTTTTAAAATATATTTTTGATGCAAGCCTTTTATCAGATATATGAGTTGCAAATATTTTCTCCCAGCCTGCAGCTTGTCTTTTCAGTCTCTTAATAGATTCTTTTGAAGAGCAGATTCTTTTTTTTAAATTTGATGAGTTCTTCTTATCAATATATTATTATATAAATCATGCTGTGGGGTCATATCAAAGAAAGCTTTGCCTGACTCAAAGTCCCAAATGTTTTCACATCTTCCCTCTCCTCTCCTTTGGGAACTGAGATTACACGTAAATTCAGTTACTTGAAATGTACTGTCTACTATTGCTCTGTTCATGTTTTTTAAAAATTTATTTTCTCTCTATATTTTATTTTGAGAGGTGTCTATCTTTTCTTCTTTAATGACTAATGTGCTATCAGCCTACCATGTAGCTGGGACTACAGCCGCATGCTACTATGTCCCGCTAATTTTTGTATTTTTAGTAGAGATGGGATTTCACCATATTGGTCAGGCTGGTCCTGAACTCCTGACTTCGTGATCCACCTGCCTCGGCCTCGCAAAATGCTGAGATTACAGGCGTGAGCCACTGCGCCCAGCCTCCTTTAGTGTATCTTGCATGTCTCTATTTTAGAACACATAGAATACTGTTTCAATAAGCATTTTAATGTTCTTAACTGATAACTCTGGCACCTTGATTTACTCTGGATCAGTTCTGACTCAGTGAGTTTTCTCCTTATTATGAGCCACGTTCTTCTGTCTTTTGTTGTTACTGTTGCGTCTCTGCTAAACTGTGTCTGGATGTCAGATACGGTGACTTTTATCTTATTGAGTGCTGGAAGTATATATAAATATTCTTGATCTTTGTATTGGTATGTATTTAAGCTTAGTTGGAAAGAGTTTGACTCTTTTTGGTCTTGCTTTAAAAATTCATTAGGTGGGATCAGACCAGTTCTCATTTTAGAGCTAATCACTCCCAACTAGTGAGGCAAGATCCTTCTGGGTATCCCTGGGAATCTTGAGGTGTTTCTGGGTTGGCTGATAAAATAAGCACTATTACTGGACCTTGGTGAGCATGTGTACTGTTACTTTTCATCTTATCTGGGTGTTGTTTCCCCAACCGTAGGTACTTTTCTCTAGGCCTGTCCTAACAATTACTTAGCTATGTACTTTAGGGGGACCCTTTGCAGAGCTCTGGAGTTCTCTTTCTGTGCAGCCCCTTCTTCTCGGAAACCTTGTCCTGAGAGCTCATGTCCACATGGTTTCTGTGGACTCTCAGCTCTGTCCCCTCAGCTCAGGGAGAACAATGGGCTCCTCTTGGGCTCTTCTCCTGGAGTAGTGGGCTGGAAAACTTTCTCCAGGCATAAATTAGGGCAGTTGATAGGCTCACCTTGTTTGAGACTGACTTTACAGGGTCTTGCAAACTTTTGTGGCATACATTTTGGCCATTTTTTTCGTTGTTTCAGGAGGGAGAGAAAGTCTAGTTCTTGTTACTCCATCATGGTCATTGCAGAAGTCAACCTAACTGATATTTATCAATACAGTCTGTTGCTACACATTGAACTTGCTTAAGATAATTTTTAGATGGCACAGAACTTTCTGTCCATTGAAAGAGACTCTCTGCTTATTTTGCAAGTGCTCATTTGTATGGAGACATTTGTATGGAGAAACTTCAAAAAGTTTGTGGAAAAATGAAGTTAAAAGATAAACATTGAAAATGTGATCTTCGGTTTTCATCCCTAAAGAACTGATGGTCCTGGGAACTTAACAATGTCAATGCAGTCTCTTATACATTATTAACTTAAGAAAAATGGGTGCCCTTTCCACATTTGTTGAGATTGGGAAACAAAAAGAAGTCAGAAGGAGCCAAATCAGAGCTGTAAGGTGGATGCCTGACAATTTCCCATTGAGACTCTCACAAAATTGCCTTTGCTCGATGACAGGAATGAGCAGAAACATTGTGGTGTTAGAGGACTGTCTGCTAAAGCTTTCCCAGGTATTTTGCCCTAAAACTTTGGCTAACTTATTCAAAACACTCTCATGATATGCAGATATTATTGTTCTTTGACCTTCCACAAAGTCAACAAGCAAAATGCCTGGAATGTCCCCAAAAAACTGTTGCCGTGACCTTTGCTCTTGAGTGATCCCCTTTTGCTTTGACTGGACCACTTCCACCTTTGGTAGCCATTGCTTTGATTGTGTTTTGCCCTCAGGATCATACTGGGAAAGCCATGTTTTATCTTCTGTTACAATTCTTCAAAGAAATCCTTCAGGATCTTGACCCTGGTTCTTTAAAATTTCCATTGAGAGCTCTCCTCTTGTCTGCAGCTGATCTGAGCACAACACTTTTGGCACCCATGCAGTGGAAAGTTGGTTCAACTTTAATTTTTTAGTCAGAACTGTGTAAGCTGAACCAATTAAGATGTCTACGATGTTGGCTATTGTTTGTGCTGTTGATTATCAGTCCTCTTCAATTAGGGCACAAACAAGATTAATTTTTTTCCTTGAAAATTGATATGGATGATCTGTCCCTGTGGACTTCATCTTCCACATCATCTCGTTTCTTCTTTAAAAAAGCTGTCCGCTTGTGAACTACTGATTTCTTTGGTGCATTGTCCCCTCAAGCTTCTTGTAAAGCATCAGTGATTTCACCATTCTTTCACTCAAGCTTCATCATAATCTAATGTTTGTTCTTGCTTCAATTTTAGCAGAATTTACATTGCTCTGCTAGGGGCTCTTTTCAAACTAATGTCTACTCCTTCTTACTGTCTCAAACTAGATCCTGTTCAAACATGCTATAATAAATTAGTATGAGTTTATTTTGCTGCCAAAATTGAAACCTTTGCATGGTTTTTTTCATAATATACATTTTCCATGAACTTTTTAAGGCCTCTCACGTATCCACAGGTAGAGTGCCTTACCTATTCTGACTTCAGTCAATTATTCAAGACCTTTCCTTGTCAGTGACACATTAGAAAGGTAGTGTATTGAAAAATAAGAGTAGCTTCTGCTTATTAAGAAATACTATATCTTTTTCTACTTCTTTCTTTTTTTTTTTTTTTTTTGAGACAGCATCTTTCTCTGTCACCCAGGCTGGAGTGCAGTGGTGTGATCTCAGCTCACTGCAACCTCTGCCTCCCAGGGTCAAGTGATTCTCCTGCCTCAGCCTCCCGAGTAGCTGGGACTATAGGTGCCTGCCACCACACCCAGCTAATTTTTGTATTTTTAGTGGAGACAAGGTTTCACCATATTGGCCAGACTGGTCTTGAACTCCTGACCTTGTGATCTGCCTGACTCGGCCTCCCAAAGCGCTGGGATTACAGTCATGAGCCACTGTACCTAGCTTTCTACTTCTTTCTTATTATTTTCCTCCTCTCTCATTCCTATATTCTCTCCTTTCTCCTACTTTCCTCCCCACTCCCTGTTTCCTTCCTTTCATCTTTCCTATTTTCAGGACTTAATATTTCTTAAACCTCAGATGTTATCATAGTATGTTATTTGTTTAATTTTCACATAACAATAATAGTTTAAATACAAATAATATTTATTTTCATCCCCATGTTATCAGTATAACAGTAAAGATGTGGAGAGGCCAGCTGGGCATGGTGGCTCAAGCCTGTAATCCCAGCACATTGGGAGGCCGAGGTGGGTGGATCACGAGGTCAGGAGATCGAGACCATCCTGGCTAACACGGTGAAACCCCATCTCTACTAAAAAATAGAAAAAATTAGCTGGGCGTGGTGGCGCGTGCCTGTAGTCCCAGCTACTCGGGAGGCTGAGGCAGGAGAATAGTGTGAACCCGGGAGGCAGAACTTGCAGTGAGCCAAGATCACGCCACTGCACTCCAGCCTGGGTGACAGAGCGAGACTCTGTCTCAAAAAATAAATAAATAAATAAATGAAAATAAAATAAAAAAAAATGATGTGGAGAGGCCAAACCAATGGCTCTTATATCCACGTTCTTTCTTCTAAATGATTTCACCTTAGTTTTGGTCTGCATCTCTAACCATAGCTAGTTGCAGCAGGACTTCTATCTGGCCTTGCTGCTCTCATTTTTGGACCTCCTCACTGAAATCAAATTGATCTTTCTAAAATGCAAACCTGGTCTTAGTATTTTATTACTTAAAACCCATTGGTGGCCTTCCATGATTTATGGAATAAAGTGAAAATTCCTGTTTTTGCCCATGTTTCTGTGTGCCTCTCATCCCTACATTTACTGATTCCTGTGTGCCATAAATTGCCAGTTGTCCAGAGTTCATTCTCTTTTTGTACTTGGGAGGACTTCTGCATCCTGCAACTTTTCCCCTGAAACGTGCTTGGAAAATACCTACTCATTTTTTTCAGATTCAGGTTAGCTTTTTACTTCAGTTTCTTTTCCTGAAGCTTATACTGACTGCTCCATATGGCTTTGGGGATTAGCTACTCATTCCTTTGTGCCCTTTGTAGATACACATTTATCATGGAGTCTTTTTTTTTTTTTTTGAGACAGAGTCTCACTCTGTCACCAGGCTGGAGTGCAGTGGTGTGATCTCAGCTCACTGCAACCTTTACCTTCCAGGTTCAACTGATTCTCTTGCCTCAGCCTCCCAAGTAACTACAGGCGTGCACCACCGTGCCCAGCTAATTTTTGTATTTTTAGTAGAGACGGGGTTTCACTATGTTGGCCAGGATGGTCTCGATCTCTTGACCTCGTGATCTGCCCACGTTGGCCTCCCAAAGTGCTGGGATTACAGGCATGAACCACCGCTCCCAATCAGTCATGCAGTCTTTATACTTACTTGTTTACTTGCCTGTGAGCTCACTGAATGCAGGGACTATTTCCTTGTTGCTCTAGCACCTACACCAGTACCTGGTATCCAGAAGCTGTATGCTAAATGTTTGTTGAGTGGCTGTTTGACTGAATGATTGTACTCCTAATTAGTAGATAGAAAGCCATGAACTTCCCAGTTCATCATTCTTTGTGCTCAATTCTGGTTTCTTTATTGTGTTCAAAAGAGTTCCTTAGTGACATAAAACTATGGAGCTAGTATGTCAGCTCATTTAAGCAATGATTGGTTTATGTATATAAGAGGCTTCAATAATTATATATTTTTATTTCAGTTTCAATAAATGATCAATTTATTAATTTTCTCTGTTTTGGCTTATTGTTCACATTTAATATCAAATAAAAGTGTTTTACTTAAAATTATTCATGCCAATTATGACAGTTAGGTGAATATTACTTTGATTTACATTCCAGTAGTAGTTTTGGTTGAACCCTGAATATGCTAAGACGTCCCTTTTCTTTTTTCTTATGAACAGGCTACTGTGTTTACATATATTATTAAAATCTTCTTTGAAAATACGAAGAGTGTTACATTTCTTATATTTAGTTCTCTGTGCTTCAGAATTCCTGTGATACTTGCACTTAAGTCCTTCTGAGCAGTTGATGTTGATATTTATGTGGTTAATTTCATGAAACGTGGTGGTTTTCATTTCTATCATTAATTTATACAGGAGATAGACTGTTTTCCAGGTGTAAGCTCAGTCATATAATTAGAAAATTTATAAGCAGAAAGGAGTTATTTGGTCTAACCCATTTATTCTACAGATAGAGAAATTAGAGTCCAGAAACTCTGTCTTCTTTAAAGTCTTACAGGTATTTAAGAAAAAAGAATAGACTTGAGGTTTCTGTGCTCTGAACCCAGTGATCTTGACACTGTAATGATCTTCATCCATATTATTCACAGAAGTAAATATAATCACATATTAAATAAGAAACAAAAATACTAAGGAGATATTATACTGAAAAATGAAATAATATTATCTTAATTATTTTGATCAGATTCAATCTATAGCAGCTTGAAGGCTAATAATTCCAATGATTCTCTGAATAAACCATTTTTCTAATAAGATTACAGGTTTTAGTAATCTAATTATTTTGACTGATGCAAATGTTACCCCGCCAGTCTGAAAAATGTGTTTATTTATATGTCATAAAGAATAATTTATTCCAAAAAGGCTAATTTTCAAAATATATGTATCTTCTGAAACTGTATCTATTTTTTCCCCACGTTTTCTAAATATATTTTAGAGGGCATTTGTAGATTTTCATGGTGCTGAAAAATTAAGGTATAATGGTCTCATGAAGGAGAATAATGTCATTTAGACATTGTAATTTTGGAGGATCACAATACTTTTTGGAATGTGGTTGTTGCAGCACTGGTCACTTATACTAATTATATAATAACATACTATACTAATGCAATAATATACCATATGAAATTATTCAGTGGTAAATTTGTCTTAAATCCTCTAGAATACTGCAAAGAAATAGTTTATATAAGAAAGAGTACCATAGCAGATGTGAACACAATATTTCCTATTTTTTTCTTCTTTTTTATTTTTTTGAAGACAAGTTCTCACTCTGTTGCCCAGACTGGAGTTCAGTGCCATGTTCATAGTTCACTGCAACCTCAAACTCCCAAGCTCAAGTGATCCTCTTGATTCAGCCTCTGAAGTAGCTGTGCCTATAGGTGTGCACCACCACACCGGCTAAGTTTTAAAATTTTTTATAGATATGTTGCCCAAGCTGGTCTCAAATTCTTGAGCTCAAGAGATCTTCTCACCTTGGCCTCCCAGAGTGTTGGGATTACAGGCATGAGCCACCATACTCAGCCAATATTTCTTTTGTAAAAGACATTTTCTAACATACTTCTCATTTTAACTAACATAATATTCAAAGTGTAGATCTGAGAAAGAGATAGTGCCTGCAGATCTGGGATCCTACATGCTAATATTATGGGATGCATTCAGATTTGATCAGCAGATATTCCATTTATTCTAGAACACCACCAGCAGAAGAATGTAATTACGTCTATCACTAAAACTTTGTGTCAATACAGACTACTGTATTTGTTATCATAGATGGTCCTTGGATGGCAGCCTTAAGCAATTTTAAACCTAGACAGGTGATGTACTTTTTCTTCTTGGATAATTTTCATGGTTTTATCTAATTTGGTTGTAACTAATGTGTTTAATATGGCTTGCTTGTTTTTTAAAAAGTTGTTCAGTATCCTTAGAACTCAGTGCTGATTTCTTTTTCTAGCAGGCCTTTTATATAGGACATCTCACTTTCTCCTGACTCTCTACTACTAGCATGAGGTCTCTGAAAAATCAAGACAGCAAAATAATTTGTTATAGAACAGCCTATGTAGAGGGACAGGGGAGGAGTCATATTCCAAGAGGGAAAGACCTTTGAGCCAGGCTCAATTTGTAGAGGCTGTTGAATGAAAATGAGAGAGAGAGAATGCACACTTTACTGCACTATTAAAGCAAAATTCTGACAATAACTTCTAAAAATGATTCAACTCTTATACACTGAGAATATGACAGACCTTCCAAAAGTATAATTTCTTACATGAACGTCCAGGTATATAAGGAAAAATAACTATTTCATACCAATATCTCCAGCCGCCTTTATTGTTGGTTCACCACATAGGTTTTTATCAGAATCGCAGAACATTAATTTTTTAAATTAGCTACCATTACAACTAGCTTGAGAAGAACTTTCTTTTTAATAATTCGACCCAGATGCATTCTAGATACTCCAGTGTTACGAATCGATGGCTTCATGAGGAGCCGCTGTTGACTCATGCTATCTCTGGACACACTGACAGGAAATGTTTTCTTACACCTGTTTTCCTCCTGCTTTTCCTTGGTAGGACTTAGTTCCTTGGCATAGTTCAGTATCAATGGCAGTCATAGAGAAGTGTTACAGAAACCCAGCTTATTCCAACTTGTGAATTATTTGGCACCCAGGAACCAGGTCTTACAATCTTCAACCCAATTTTTCTTAACATGGCCCCTTTTCTGAAATGTTTATTTATATATGATGTAGGCCTGGGGAAAGGACATGGACTTTCAAAGAAAATATTCTCCAATAGATCTCTCAACTCCAGAGAACCTTCTGACTAAATCTGAAAGAATTCCACTGTGCTCTGATAACATCCTTTAATAATGAAGGAAAAGATATTTTTCCCCCAGGAGGATTTTGTAGTGAAAAGATGGCATAATTTTTTTAAAAATGTTGTTTATAATCTCATTTGTTTTTTCATTTGTGGGGTGTGTCTTAAATCCTAAATGGTACATCCTTTTTAAAATACTTCTAGTAATAAAATGTTTCTGAAGTTATGTTGTAAATATCATTGGACTATGTTTAATAATGTTAAGTTGATCCCACTTCCCCTGAAATTATATACATAAATGCTGAAAGTATAAATTTACATATACAACTTCATGGAACATTTTTCTTCCAAGTGTGCATTTGCTAGAATTTGCATTGAAAGGTTTTGGAAGGAGCCTGTTGGTATGAATCCTGTGTGAGCAACACTCAGATTTGTTGCATACTGAACAGCATGCTAAATCTCACTTCACAATCTTAGATTTCTCATCTACCATCTTGAGCTGAATTTAAAATGTAACTGCAGTTTATTATGTCACCTGTTCGTCAAACACTGATGCAAAGCTTAGTTTTCAGTGTGAAGAACCCATGACTAGAGAAGGGAAGAAGAAAGGGTCAAGCAGACCTCATTAAAGAGTGTATGGGCAAGAAAACACATCAGATGTCTTGATAGGTTTTTTAAAGTCCTGTTAGACTTGTCATGATTTCCAAAACACTAAATGCCATCTAGTATTTTGGACCCTCCAAAATTACAGTAGAATATTATTATGGGTCATCTTAATTGGAAATATACAGGAAAATCCTGATGATTAATGTAGACTAGTGATAGCTCTCACACATTTATATAACCTATGTTGAAAAGAAAGAAGAAAGGCAGGAAGGAAAGAAGGAAAAAGAGCGGAGAGAGAGGAACAAGAAAACACGTGGATTTGTGGAAATGAAAATTTTTAAATTACTAATTTGCAAGAATGGGTAAGAAAAATACCGAGTATGAACATAAATGCTTTCAATTCCGTTTGTCTCTTAATCCTTCTCAGTCCGTGGCCAGTTTTGAAACTTGGTGTAACTTCCTTCCTTTATTCCTCCCTCCCTTGCTCCCTCCATCCCTTCTTGCCAGCCTCCTTCCCTTCCTCTCTCCTTGAGTTTCCTTCTTCTTTCTTGTTCCCTCCCTCCCTCCCTCTCTCTTTTTTCCCCTTAGTTTCCCCGGAAGCACATATACCAGCCATTTGAATGCTTTCTGCTCATAGATACTGCCAAGCCCCCTCACCCAGACTGCTGAATAGATTTGGTAGAATGGAATGAGAAACATAGACTTTGTGTCTGTGGCGGCCACCTCTGATGTTGCAGACTTTTGCCGTGATTATGCACTCCAGCCGAGGGACGCTAGAGAGGTTGAAATTTCAACTGTGGGATTTGCCATTTTGGAATTTGCAGAAATGTACTGGATATGCTAACAGCAGCCTGGCTAGCCTCCACTTCACAAGGAAGTATTTAAATATACACGTGTAATATGAAGAAAATTGCATTAGATCATAAGGGATGAATTATTTTGTAAATGACTATACCATCAAATACCATACCTGATATCAATCATCTTCATCAGACAGTATCTGTGTATGTAAGTAGATAAACAAAAAAGCAGGAGTTTATTTCTCTCTAATGTATCCTTGACTCTCTAGCAGTGACCTCTGAAATGTCTCTTCTGATCCAGACTTGTTTGAATCATGTGGAACATTTTAGATTTGTCTTTTCTCTGCAAGTTTTTTTTGTTAAGTACCATAACATATTGAACCAAATAGTTTTGCTTGCTTTCTATTGATGACACATGATTTTGGCTTTTATCTTCAGTGGAAAATCAATGTGTCACATGGAGTTCACTAAGAAAAAGGTATGGGGCCTCTTTGTAATTCTTTGTCAGATGATTGCTTTATCTTGATTTATGCCTTCAAACTTTTTCCCATTCAGCAGAAAATATTGTGTCGCTATCTGTGAGAGCAAAGCGATCTATACCAATTTATGCTCTAAGTGTAGCCTCCTTCCAGAACTGCTTATGGAACATATCAACTCACTATAGATTAGGGACATAATGGATTCTTCTTTCTTAAAAGTGGCAGATTGACAATTTTAGTTCATATACAAGCTTTTATATTAACATTAAAACAATATTTCTATGTAAAGTAAAATATTGTAGTTGATTATTCTTCGAGGGCCTCCCAGAATTTCAAGGTCTGAAAATAAATTCAGTGTTCCTGGTGGTAACAAAATTGCCCCTACTTCCTTGTATCAGGACTGCCATTTGGAACTGCTGGGGAAGCTCTTTTCAGAAATTATTTTCAAAACAGCATTGTTGCCTTTTGCCAAACTGAAATCTGGTTGTAAACTTTTGAAAACTAGTTCCTTGGAATGGAATTCAAGTTGTCTTCTAAGCAATTTTTTTTAACTCAAACATACATTCTATCTTGCTTTATTATGTCGCTATTTGTGTAGGAAACATATTTCTATTTTTACCATTTTCAATTTATTTACATTTACATTTACATTTGTGTGTATATATATATACACACATACATACACTTTAAGTTCTGGGATACATTTGCAGAACTTGCAGTTTTGTGAAATAGGTATACATGTGCTGTCGTGGTTTGCTGCACCCATCAACTCGTCATCTACATTAAGTATTTCTCCTAATGCTATCCCTCCTCTTTCCTTCCTACCCACTGACAGGCCCCAGTGTGTGATGTTCCCCTCCCTGTGTCTATGTGTTCTCATTGTTCAACTCCCACTTATGAGTGAGAACATGTGGTGTTTGGTTTTCTGTTCTTGTGATAGTTTGCTGAGAATGATGGTTTCCAGCTTCATCCATGTCTCTGCAAAAGACATTAATCCATCCTTTTTTATAGCTGCATGGTATTCCATGGTGTATATGTGCCACATATGCTTTATCCAGTCTATCATTGATGGGCATTTGGGTTGGTTCCTAGTCTTTGCTCTTGTGAATAGTGCTGCAATAAACATATGTGTGAACGTGTCTTTATAGTAGAATGATTTATAATCCTTTGGATGTGTACCTAGTAATGAGACTGTTAGGTCAAATGATATTTCTAGTTCTGGATCCTTGAGGAATTGCTACACTGTCTTCCACAATGGTTGAACTAATTTACACTCCCACCAACAGTGTAAAAGCATTCCTATTTCTCCACATCCTCTCTAGCACCTGTTGTTTCCTGACTTTTTAATGATTGCCATTCTAACTGGCGCGAGATGGTATCTCATTGGACCAGGGGTGATGAGCTTTTTTTTTTTTTTTCTTCGAGACAGCCTCACTCTGTCACCCAGGGTGGAGTGCAGTGGCACAATTTCGGCTCACTGCAACCTCCACCTAATGGGTTCAAGCAATTCTCCTGCCTTAGCCTCTTGAGTAGCTGGGATTACAGATATATACCACCACGCCTGGCTAAAGTTTTTTTGTGTGTTTTTGGTAGAGACAGAGTTTCACCATAGTGGCCAGGCAAGTCTCAAACTCCTGACCTTGTGATCCACTCGCCTTGGCCTCCCAAAGTGATGGGATTACAGGCGTGAGCCACCACGCCCAGCCTATGATGAGCTTTTTCTCATGTGTTTATTGGCCGCATAAATGTCTTCTTTTGAGAAGTGTCTGTTCATATCCTTTTCCCACTTTTTGATGGGGTTGTTTTTTTCTTGTAAATTTGTTTAAGTTCCTTGTAGATTCTGGATATTAGCCCTTTGTTAGATGGATAGATTGCAAAAATTTTCCCCCACTCTGTAGGTTGTGTGTTCACTCCGATGATAGTGTCTTTTGCTGTGCAGAAGCTATCTTTAGTTTAATTAGATCCCGTTTCTCAATTTTGGCTTTTGTTGCCACTGCTTTTGGTGTTTTAGTCGTGAAGTCTTTGCCTATGCCTATGTTCTGAATGGTATTGGCTAGGTTGTCTTCTAGAGTTTTTATGGTTTTAGATCTTATGTTTAAGTCTTTAATCCATCTTGAGTTAATTATTTTATAAGGTGTAAGGAAGGGGTCCACTTTCAGCTTTCTTCATTTGGCTAGCCAGTTTTCCCATCACCATTTATTAAATAGTCAATCTTTCCCCATTGTTTGTTTTCGTCAGGTGTGTCAGAGATATGTTGTATATTTCATGGTACAATGCCTTCTGTCAATGGGGAAAAATAACAAGCATATATGGGATGAATGAAGTCTGCTATGGTTAAGGTTGAGAATATTTACTGATCCTTGAGTTCAGTCTCCAGGAATGTTGGAAATAGAGAATGGAGATAATGGAGATAAAGAAAAGTTCTGAAAATGACACTTCCCATAGTGTCAAAATTGTGATCTATTGCAGAATTCTGTGATACATCAAAATCTCTGTTTATACTGAGGTTTGTTATTGTGTATGAGCATATCTTTATCAGGTGTAGGCTATTTCTATACTTTCATGTCTTTAAATCAATGTTTCTATTCACATATGTGTATGTGCAAATAGAAGCATGTTAATATTATATATATATTTTCTGTCATTACCATGATTGCTATGATTATCATTAGCATGTATTATTAGTGTGACCGAAGTATCATCAGTATCAGTTTCTTTCTCACTGCAGTGCTCCTGTAATGCTTCATTTCTACAGAGCCAACCTACACCCACCGTTTCCCTGACTATAACTTTACCTAAAGTATAAGCCCTTATAAAGCCATGAAAGCCTACCAAGAATTGTCAAAGAAGCTAGGCAGCAGCCAGGCTCTGCCTTAGGAAAAGATTTTACTTTTTATTATCATGTGCAGTACTTAACTACTTGTTTTGACCTCTAAGATTTTGCTCTCCTATATTTCTATCCCCTGGCTTTCTGATATTTCATGTGATTATATTTGAAATTTTAACCTTGCTTTTCTTTTTGGAATCTCTGATATCTCTGCTGCCACAGGTAATGACAGGTTCCTCTCTAACTGTTGGTGTTATCCCTGGTCAGATTATTACTGATGACAGAAGTAGATGTTTTACGTGGATTCTCTCGATATCAGAAACAAATACAGATATCACAACTCAAAAATGACAGACTGATAACCATTATGAACTTAGATGCAACATTCTTAATACAATATTAGCAAATTGAGTCTAGGAATATTTAAAAATGATAATGTGTTTTAACCAAGTGGGGTTTATCTCAAGTTGGTTTCAACAACTGAAAATCTACCATGCTGACAGAAAAAAGAAAAATCACGTGACACTCTCAATAGATGCAAAAAAGGAATTTACAAAATGTAACACATTTTTTAAATTAAAAACTCCCAGCAAACTGAGGATAGAAAAGTACATTTTCAAACTGATTATGTGTTTACAAAAAATCTATAGCAAACATCTTACTTAAAATGGTGAAAGCCTTAATACTTTCTACATAAGATTATGAAAAATGCAATGATGTCCTCTCTCCCTAGTTCTTTAAAGTATTGCATTCAATATTAAATAAGTGGAAATATATACCAAGTTCATTGATAAATATTTAATACTTATGAGATGATAATTCTCCTGAAATTGATCTCTAGATTCAGTGGAATTCCCATGAAACCTTATAGGTCCTTTTGGATAAATTACAAAACTGATTCTAAAACAGGGAGAAAGAAAGAAGGGAAGGAAGGAGGAATGGACAGAAAGAAGAAAGAAATAAAGAGAAAAGAAAAGAAAATAAGAAATAAGTGACACCCAAGTTGGGAAGAAAGAAAAATACTATTCTCACGTGATGTAAACATATACATAGAAAATCCTTAGGCATCTGCAGAAGTGTGCTAGAGGTATGAAGTGAATTTAACAAAGTTGTAGGATGAAAGATCAATAAATAAAATCAATTGTGTTTCTATACACAATCAACACCAATTAGAAAATAAAATTATGTAAGCAATTTAACTTATAATAGCCTCAAAAATAATAAAATAATTCAGAATAAATTTAATAAAAGGTATGCTGATCCAAAATTTCTAAATCACTAATACGAGAGATTGAATAGGTAGAAATATGTATCAAGTTCATTGGTAAATATACATGTCATACTTATTAGATGATAATTCTTCTGAAACTGATCTCCAGATTTGGCACAATCCCAGTCAAACCTATAGGCCTTTTTGGAGAAATTACAAAGCTGATTCTAATTTTTTTTTTAAATGCAGAAGTCCTAGAATAGCCAGAGCATGTTTTAGAAAGAAGAATAAAGTTGGAAAACTTTCCAAATTTCAAGACATATTGTAAAGCTACACTAAACAGTACAGTAAACTTACTGGCATGAAGAAGACATATATATCAGTGAAACAGAATAAATAATTTAGAAATATATCCTGCCTTACATGGCCAAAGTTGCCAAAATATTTCCATAAGGAAATCAATGTCTTTATAAAGATGGTACTATTAAAATTGGATATTAAATGGAGAATATGAACTTCAGAATTACCTCACACCATATCCTCAAATTAACTCAACATGTATTTTATACATAATGTAAATATAAAAAGTATAAAGCTTACTGAATAGGAAAAATTTTTAATAATCTTACTATAGCTAAAAACTTTTTAGATAAGAAAAGGATGGATGAAAATGGAAAAAAATAGTAAGTTGGACTTCATGAAATTAAGACTTTTGCAACTTAAAACATAGCATCAAAAAATGAAAAGGCAAACCACAGATTGGGACAGAATAATTTTAAATATGTCTGATAAAGAACTTTCATCTAGAATGTACACATAACTAAAAAACTAAATAACAAAACACAAATAACTCATTTAACATAATATTTTGACCTAAATGGGCCAAATATTTGTACAGATATTTTAATTTAAAAAGAGATGATGTCCAATACACAAATGAAAAGATACTTAACATTACCCGTCATCAGGGAAATGCAAGTTAAAACCACATTGAGGTACCACTGTACACCCACTGGAGTGGCTGACACGAGCAGAACTGACCATACCACATGATGTGAAGAATTGCTATTCACACCTGGCTAGTGGGACTTCAAAATGGTACAGACATTTTGGAAAGCAGTTTGGCAGTTTCTTTTAATGTTAAACTTAGTACTGATCATATAGCCAAATAATCCCACTGCGACTCAAAATAAATAAAAACATATCCGTACCAAGCCTCATCCTTGAAGTTCATAGCAGATGTGTCCATCAACTTGTAAATGGATAAACCAGTTGTAGATGGAGTACCACTCAACAATAAAAAGGAGCAAACTGATACAACAGCAATATAAATGAATATCAAAAGCATTATGCTCAGTGAAAGAAGCTAGACATGAAAGACACCAATGTATCATTCCACTAATAGGATACTCTAGAAAATGCAAACTGTAGAAACAGAAGCAGATTAGTGGTTGCCTGTGTTCAGGAATGGAGAAAAGATCAAATGCAAAACAGCAAAAGAAAACGTTTTGTGATGATGCAGATTTTCTGTATCTTGATCATGATTGTGGTCAAATGATGATATTCATCTGCCATAACCCATTAAATTGCACATTGAAAAGGGTGAATTTTACTGTGTGTACATTATACTTAAATGGAGCTGTAAATATGTTTGGAGCTTATCTGTGAACATTAGTTGCAGAGCAGGAGTTACTTTTATAGAGTGGAAATCTGCTGAGTGCCAACTTGAGAAGGGTTGAAAAAAATTAGAACCTTCTTCCAACACATTTCAGTTAGAACACTCTTAGGATGTCGTTACAGCTGCGCTCTATATTGGAGTCTCTGATGAAATCACATGTCTGACGATCTCAGCATGCCTTTAATCAACAGAATATACACGTGTTTTCTTTTATTACTATAAAGGATATACCAAACAACTTTTTCAAGACTTTACTTCAAAAAGGCACGTAGTTTTGCAACATTTTTGGTAAGTCTTTAATTATTTCAAAATGAAAAATTGAAAATAAAATGCAATTATTTACTCAGGCCCCCCAAAAAAAGGTCTGTACGGGGAATGCATGTGGTGTGTGTGTGTGTGTGTGTGTAAGTGTGTGATTTGAAGAATTGAAAAAATTTTAGTGGGGTTTTGTAGCATCACTTTGATAGCATCCTGTAATTTTGTATTGTGTTTGAAATAAAAATAAAGTGAATACACTGATAAAAGAATTTGAAAAGAATTTGCATTATTGCCTAAATTATGTGTGGTTTCCACAGTGGCATGAATCGAGCATCTTTATCCTACATAACAATATATCAGAAGTATTAGGTAAAAAATAAGTAAACTAGTATAACAAAGTTAAATATTTCTAAAGTAAAATTATAGCTTTATTTATTTTTCCTGAAATGTTTTGAGGAGATATTTACACCAAAAGATATTATCACTGATCAATGAAACTTTTTCAGAATTTGCTTGTGTCCCACCAATATTTGATTACATAGTGCTTCTGTGAGTTCCATTTCATTAATTTAGCTTTGACAGGAGAGAAGGCAATGGCTCTGCAGCCTCTCTCGGTGTGGCATGATCCTGGTTCCGCTGGCTGATCTCTATTAGAACCATGGCCTTAATCATGCCTTTCATACTTCTAACTTGATTTGCATTTGTTGTGTGATCCAAATTTATTCTCTCGTTTAGTCGCTTCCACCCATAGAAAAGCAGGTCTTTTTCATTTCTCCTTCACCATTGCCCCCATTTTTTCTTTTTGTCCTCCCATGATGAAAAACAAGACAGAAAACAAACTATAACAACAACAGACACCTTTTGTCTGTGGTCACCAATGCATTGTAGCACTAAACTTTGTTAAAAATCTCTAGATCTGACCTCTATATCTGCTGTTCCCAGAGTTTTTCAATGTGTTCTCTAGACTGCTGTGACCCACTGACAGAAAGTCTAGCTATATTTAATTGAAAGTTATTACTGTCTGATATGGTTTGGCTGTGTCCCCACTGAAATCTCATCTTGCACTGTAGCTCCCATAATTCACATGTTGTGGGAGGGACCCAGTGAGAGGTAAGTGGATCATGGGGGCAGTTTTCCCCACACTGTTCTAGTGGTAGTGAATAAGTCTCATGAGATCTGATGGTTTTATAAGGGGAAACCCCTTTCGCCTTTCACTTGGTTCTCATTTGCTGTTTGCCTGCTGCCATGTAAGATGCGCCTTTCGCCTTCTGCCATAACTGTGAGGCCTCCTCAGCCATGTGGAACTGTGAATTCATTAAACCTCTTTTTCTTTATAAATGACCCAGTCTTGGGTATGTCTTTATCAGCAGCATGAAAATTGACTAATACACTCACTGTCCATGAATGATACTCTGTTAGCCCATGTGCATTGTTATAAAGAAATACCTGAGGCTGGGTAATTTATAAAGAAATGCGGTTTATTTGGCTCCTTGTTGTGAAGGCTGTACATGAAGCATAGTACTGGCACCTGCTTCCAGGGAGGGCCTCAGGAACCTTCCAATCATGGTGGAAGGTGAAGGGAAACCAGCATATCACATGGTGAGAGAGGAAGCAAGAGAGACAGGGAGGAGGTGTCAGTCTCTTTTAAACAACCAGATATCGCATGAACTCACAGGGTAAGAACTCATTCATTACCAAGAGGACAGCACCAAGCCATTCAGGAGGCATCTCTCTCCAACATTGGGGATCACATTTTAACGTGAGATTTGAAGGGGACAAACATCCAAACTATGTCAGATACCAAAGCTGACAATGCTTAGGATCTTTAGCTGTTCCAGGTTCTGGGAAAAGGGAGAGAGTTAGCTTCCCTCGTCTATGCTGTGCTACTCCATATTATATTAGTAATTATTGTTCTCTAAAGGTTCTTAAAAGCAAATAAGCAAATGCAAGGCAAAACATATAAAAGGCAAGGCAAAACATACGAAATGCAAGGCAAATGCATTAAAAAACTTTTGAGTGTTAATACATAGATTTTATTTTATCTTTTTAATTTCTTTTGCTTAACCAAATAGATTATGTAGTTTTGATTAACTGGCCATGAAATAGCTCTGCCTACATAGAATTTCCCATGAATAATTGGTTGTGGAGACTTTTGTGTGTGACCCAAATCCTCCCTCAAAACTGAAGTTTGCCCAGCTATTGGGAGTGTTGGCAAATCATGCCTCTCAGCTGATTCTCTCTAGAATTTATTCTCAGGAGATCTAATTAATAACTTGTCAAGCTGATGTCCATCCTTGGGGACAACTCGTATCTGAAGAATGGCCAGTGAAAGGTATTAAAACTCCATACTCCTGCCTCAATTTAGGGCAACTCTGAAGGGTCGCCCCAGCTTCTCAGCTCCCCCTTGAGATTAGCTGAGGTATTTGTTGTGACTGCCTCACATCTCAACTCCCTTTATCCAATTCAGCTTTTTCGCCACAGTTGTTGGTTCCTAGGATTTTACCCAGTTAAATATTCTCTACACAAATCTCTATCTCAAATCTGCTTTACAGGGAATGTGGCCTCAGACAGGTTTTCATTAGGTTCTGGACGTAACTCTCATTAGTCATTGATATGATTCGGCTGTGTCTCCATCCGAATCTCACCTTGATTGTAATTATCCCCGCATGTCAAGGATGGAGTCAGGTGGAGATCATTGAATCATAGGGGCGGGTTCCCCCTACTGTTCTCCTGGTAGCGAATAAGTCTCACGAGATCTGATGCTTTTAAAATGGGAGCTTCCCTACACAAGCTTTCTTCTCTGCTACCATTTAAGATGTGCCTTTGCTTCTTTTTTGCCTTCTGCCGTGACTGTGAGGCCTCCCCAGCCATGTGGAATTGTGAGTTCATTAAACCTCTTTCCTTTCTAAATTACCCGGTCTTGGGTATGACTTTATTAGCAGCATGAGAACAAACTAGTGCAGTCTGTTCTATAAGCCCAAGTCGGATCACAGAGTCCCGCTTTCTGTTTTTTTTTTCTAGCCCATATTTCTACTAAAACTTGACTCATATAGACTTAAAACAAAATAATTAAGCATGGCTAGTATTTATTTAATATTTTATGCGTGTCAGGTACTGTATTTTGTAACTTATCTTTTAATAATCTTTCCAAATCTCTAAAAGGAGAACTCTGCTCTTTTATAGAGAAAATAAGGATGGCTCTGAAAATGTTAGCATTAGGGGAAGTAGGGTGAGGGACATAGGGGGCACTTTGTGTTATTTGTGCATTTTGCTATCAATCTAAAATCAGGTCAAAATAAAAATTAAAAAAATGGGTAGTAGAAGCAGGTTGTTAAGATTTTCAGTGTGACTCTAGAATTTTTTTGTTTGTTGTTTGTTTTGGAGTGTAGTGGTAAGATCTCTGCTCACTGCAACCTCCACTTCCCAGGCTCAAGCAATTCTCCTGCCTCAGTCTCCCAAGTAGCTGGGATTATAGCTGCCCGCCACCACACCCAGCTAAGTTTTCTATTTTTTTTTTTTTTAGTAGAGATGGGGTTTCAGCATGTTGGCCAGTCCAGTCTCCTACTCCTGACTTCAAGTCATCCGCCCGCCTCAGCCTCCCGAAGTGCTGGGATTATAGGCATGAGCTCCCACTCCTGGCCCAAAGTTCATATTTTAACTACTAACCTAAATTATTTTAAAAACAAAAGCCTCCTTGGACTCAAACCAGGTCAGAGTGACATGATCATGTGCCTGTTTTGTGCAGGGTGAAGTGAGATTATTATCTAGGAAATAGCTGAAATGTCTTGTTGTGGGCATACATATTTCATATAAATTCTAAGCTTCATATTAGCACTTAGATTATAATTATCTAAAGAATAGAGAACAATTTCATATAATTTTCAGTGTATCAGGCGAATCAAAAGTATACATACAAGCATGCAGATGAATTTCAGTGAATATAGTGGTGACAATGCTCAACAGAATATGTGTCCCCCACCCAACCCTGCTTCTTGCTCTTTCACTGTCCTAAAGATAGAACAAAATGGTTCAGGCATCCAGCTTGTCCCCTCCACACTTCACACTTTTACTTAATAGCAGCTTATCTTTAACACTTTGTCATCTTTAAGATGTTGCTAATTCTTTCTGGTAGATCCCAGGACTGAGGATGAGGAAGAATGATTTTATTTAAATAAAGTTGCTTAATTAAAAAACAATTTTTTTAGTTTTAAAATATTTTCATTATTTTATAAAATTTTTGTGGGTACATAGGAGGTTTATATATTTGTGGGGTACATGAGATGTTTTGATACAGGCATGCAGTGTGAAATAATCACGTCATGAGGAATGGGCTTTCCATCCCCTCAAGCATTTATCCTCTGAGTTAAAAACTATTCAATTGGCTGGGCATGGTGGCTCACGCCTGTAGTCCCAGCTCTTTGGGAGGCCGAGGTTGGCAGATCGCCTGAGGTCAGGAGTTTGAGACCAGCCTGGCCAACATGATGAAACCCCATCTCTACTAAAAATACAAAAATTAGCCGGGTGTGGTGGCGAGTGCCTGTCATCCCAGCTACTCGGGAGGCTGAGACAGGAGAATCATTTGAACCTGGGAGGTGGAGGTTACAGTGAGCCGAGATCATGCCATTGTACTCCAGCCTGAGTGACAAGAGTGAAACTCCATGTCAAAAACAAACAAAAATCAATTACATTCTTTAAGTTATTAAAATTAAACATTGTAAATGATTTTTTTTCCCAAAGCTTTTTCAAAGAAAAAAAAGTAGAAACAAAGACACTTTCTACTGATTTCCAATATGGTGACTCTGTATTTCTAGCATGTGTTAAGGTGAAAAATTGATTTTATGTTTAATACAAAACATAGCATAATGTAATGAAAAGCAAGATTGTAATGATAAAGGAAAATAACACTAGTGCTAATTTTTTTCAATTTGAAGCATTGGATTAAAATGAATTAGGTTATATTCCAACATGTTTATATTGAATTTCTTTTTTCTCCAATTGGTTTCTTTTTATTAATGGGTGAGTGTTGCATTTGTATAAGGTTTCCCTATTATATTCAATTGTTTTGAGATGCTTTTAATTTGAAGTTTTTATGTTTTCTTTTTGATGTATACATGTTATGCTTTTATGCTGAATTTGATAATTGGTGCTGTATATGCAAAGCAAATGTAATTTCTCAGCTTTTATTTTTTAAAGCCCTGGGAAGCAACATAATAAAGTAGAAATAGTATCAAGACAGGAGTTAGAATACCTGGATTCTAAAATTTAAATTAAATTAGGATCTAGTGACATTATAGGTGTTCCTTGATCTTCTGATGACCTGATTCCTCAAAAGAAAAATAAAATAATCTAGAAATTGTTTCTAATTCTAAAACTGTATAAATCCTATTTTTAAAATTATAATTAGTTGAACTCTATAAGGTCACAAAAATCCCTATTAAGAAACTAAAATAAAATTTTATCATATCTTAAAAATACTCTGATCTTTTTTTATATGCTGACATGAATTCTAATTATTTTTGAGCCCCTAAAAAACATTTAAGATCACAGTTTATGTTTTATTATTGACTTTCAGATAATTAATATTTTACTGATAGATATGAACAAATCTACTCTAACAGAGATAGTCATTAGTTTATTTCTCTCTTTTCAGTATCAATAAAAAGTATCGATTTACCAATAACAATGAATTAATTGCCTGAAATAAATGAAACATAAGCAGCAAAAGTGAACTTTTTAGTATAACTCTTCTTGTAAACATTGACTTAGTTCAAAGGGAGCTTATCTTTAAAAAAAAAGCGCTAATTCATGTCTATTGGTATAGATATAATCTTTTTTTCCTTGAAAATAGATCCTACTATACTCCAGACACTATGCCACTAGGTGCAGATATTAACACAAATAGCAGGTGATCATTGTCCTCATGGAGTTTATTTTAAAGAGAACAAAGTGAGACAAAGGCACACAAGCAAAGAACTACAATACAAAGGGGATGGCATCTGACAGCATGGAGGTGTCACGGAAGGTGTTGTTTTGCTTAGGTTTTGAAGTGTGGGTAGGAGATGGCCCATGTTGAGAGTGGGAACTGGGAATTAAAAAGATGAGGAGGTCTCTGCAAATCTACATGGATGGGAAGTAGCATGCTGATGTGGGAAACAACTAAAAAGTTCCAGAATGCATGGTTTATAAAGCGTGAGTCAGAGAGGGCTAGACCAGTAGCCAGATCAAGGATATCTCAGATGTTATAGTCATGAATTAGTGCATTGACCTGCAGGCCATGGGAGTCACTGAAGGTTTCAGTCAGGTAAGTGAGCTGATCAGAACAGTCCTTTAGATAGGCCGCTCTTTTGGCTGTAAGGGGGACACGTTTGAAGTAGGGCTATAGCTAAAAATATACAGACACTTCCTCTTGTCTACAGCCCTGCTGGCATCTGTTGTATTTTGACTTTTTAATAATAGCCATTCCAACCGGTATGAAATGGTATCTCATTGTGTTTTGATTTGCATTTTTCTGATGATTAGTGATTCTAAGCATTTTTTTTTTCGTGTATTTGTTGGCCATTTGTATGTGTTCTTTTGAGAAGTGTTTGTTCATGTCCTTTGCCCATTTTTTAATTGGGTTATTTTTTTTTCTAATTGATTTAAGTTCCCTGTAGATTCTGGATACTAAAAAACAAACAAAAACCAGAAGTAAATAAATTCTCAGGACACACACACCCACACCCACACCCACAGAGAAAGAGAGAGAGAGAGAGAGCACGCCTAGGTAAGAGGCCACCAACCACCAGGGTCTAAACTGGGAACACTTTCTAGTACAGAATGAATGGAAAGGATTCATGAAATATCTAGAAAGTAACGTTAATGAGATTTACATGTATGGAGTGAATGAGGGGAAACAGGGATCATTCAGGATTCTGGTGGGAATAACAGGGGGAGCCATTAGTTGAAATTTTGAAGTGGGAGAAGGAGAGGGAGTTTTAGGGAGAAAGATGAGTTGTTTTTTTAGGTATTTCAAACCCTTGAAGCTTCTATGGGACATCGAAGTGGAAATAACAGTCTGTGGGTTGGGACAATAAAGAAAGAAATTGGTTGAAGACTAGGGGAAGAGTATAGAGCAAAGAAATATTTAAGATAATAAACATATAGAGATAGCTGAAAATGTGGGACTGGATTACAAAGGAAGAATGATTTAGTTATGAAGCCCAAGGGCTGACAGGAATGGGTGACTAGTCGAGGAGTTCATATGCATCTGTTATTGTATGAATAAAAAAAATTATCTGTTCCTTCCTAAAGATATCTTCAACCTGTTTTTGGATACATATGGGCACTGCTTTTCACTCTCTTAGCCCCATTTCTTATTTTAGCCTCTGCTGTAGCGATCAGTTCTGCACAGGCTTTGACTAGTTGGTGCAGGTGTGATATGACACTTACCTGGAATGGCCCACAGTTTGTGGCTGCTCTTACTTAAGCAGGTGGGATGCTCATGTAGGTGTAACCTAGCAGCTTGGTAGAGTTTATGCCCATGGGGCAACCTGTGACCACTCAAAAATAAAGCCCTTTCCTCCTCCCAGATTGAGGAGTCTTGCATTATGTAATAAAACTCCTTAGAAGGCCTATTAGGTTCCAATACAGCATTAGGCAACTTGATAAGGTATCCCATCATCAGCCTTCCTTTCTTCCCTCATTCCTCTGCCTCTCACTCTTTCTTCCTAAGTTAACTTCTTAGATAAAATGCCAACATTCTATATTTTGTCTCACATCAGGGAAAATAATTGTATACCCCATTTCAAAAGCACATAAAAAGGTTACTGTATAGAAAATTTGTCTTTAAGAGATTAAGCTGTAATTTTCCAAATACTTTAAAATTTTATTTCAGAAACGTTTTTCCTTTTTATAAGCTTCATCTAAAAGCAGAGTTCACCTAAGAATATACCTAAGAGCATATTACATAGAATATATTTTATATTTCAGTAGTTTAGCTAGGATTCTTTCAAAATTGAGAGGATCTACAAATATTTCTAACACATTAGTTTTCAGTCTTAAGGCTGAGTCAAGAACAAAGCTCCTAAACTTTGCATTGGTGATTGAGAACATTTTAAAATTGTTATTTAATTCATTAATTTATTTTTAAAAACTTTTCACATTGTAATTATATAGATTTATAGGATACAATTTGATGTTTCAATGAATATGTATGTTGTCTAATGATCCAATAAGGATAGTTAGTGTATTAATTACCTCATGCATTCATCATTTCTTTTTAATAAGAAATTTCAAAATCCTTTCTTCTAGATACTTTGTAATATACAATACTTTACTTTTAACTATAGTCACCCTGCTTTGCAAAGAACACTACAACTTATTCTTCCTATATAATTGTGATTTCATAACTGTTAACCAATCTATCTCCATTTTGCCCTCCCCACTTCTTCCTCACTGTTTGGTAACCACTATTCTACTCTACTTCTCTATTAACATTTTTTTTTTTAAGATTCCACATATGAGCGAGATCATGCGGTATTTGCTTTCTGTGTCTGGCTTATTTCACTTAACATTGTATCCTACAGGGTCATCCATGTTGTTGCAACTGGCAGAATTTCATTCTTTTTTTATGGCTGAATAGTATTTCATTGTGTGTGTGTCCATATATATATATATATATATACATATATAATTTTATGTGTAATTATAATTACACATAAAATTATATATAATTATAATTAATTTTATGCATAATTATAATTACACATAAAATTATATATAATTATAATTATAATTATATATAATTATATATAATAATATATATTATATGTAATATATAATATACATAACATACATAATGTATATTATATATAATATACATAACGTATATTATATACATTATACATTATATATATTATAATACACATAATATATATTATGTATATAATATACATAATATGTATTATATATAAAATATACATAATATATAATGTATATTATACATATAATATATTATATATTAATAATATATCAATATTAATATTAATTATTATTAATTATTAATAATTATTTATTAATATTTATTAATAATTATTTATTAATAATTATTATTTTTATTAATATTATTAATATTAATATATAATACATTAATATTAATAATATATTAATATATAATATATTATATATTATACATAATATATTATATATAATATACATAATATGTATTATATATAATATACATAATATATATTATATATATATAATTCACTTGTTTGTTTTTATACACATAGGTTGATTCCATATCTGATTATTAGAAATAGTGCTACAGTAAACATAAGAGTGCAGATATTTTTCAAACACAATGATTTCATTTCCTATGGATATATACCCAGTAGTGGGATTGCTGGGTTATGTGATCGAATGATTGTTTTTTTTTTTATTTTTTATTTTTTAGCGAACTTCCATAAAGTTTTGCTTAATGGTTGTACTAGTTTACAACCCCATCAACAGTGCGTAAGTGTTCCGTTTTCTCCACTTCCTTGCCAACTCTTGTTATCTTTTACCTTTTTGCTAATAGCCATTCTAATGGGTGAACTGGTATCTCATTGCGGTTTTGATTTGCATTTCCCTGATGGTTAGTGATGTTGAACATGATTTTATTATATATTCGTCTTGACAATTTCTATATTTTCTCTTGTGGCATTTCTTTTAGTTTATTTTGTCCTTTTTTTTTTTTTTTTTTGTGAAGGAGTCTTGCTCTCTTTCCCAAGCTGGAGTGCAGTGGTGCAATCGGGGCTCACGGCAACCTCCATCTCCCTGGTTCAAGCAATTCCCCTGCCTCAGCCTGCTGAGTAGCTGGGGTTACAGGCACACGCCATCATGTTTGGCTAAATTTTTGTATTTTTAGTAGAGAAATGATTTCACCATATTGGTCAGGCTGGTCTCAAACTCCTGACCTCAGGCAATCCGCCTGCCTCAGCCTCCCAGTTTTGCCCATTTTTAAATAAGTTATTTCTGTTTTTGCTGTTGAGTTGTTTAAGTTTGTTATATAATCTGGGCATTAACTCCTTAGCAGATGTATAGTTTGCAAATATTGTATCCCATTCTGTAAGTTGTTTTTTCACTCTGTTAAGTTTCCTTTGCTGTGCAAAAGCATTTTAGTTTGATGAAACCCCATTTATCTATTTTTGCTTTTGTTGCCTGTGCTTTTGACGTCTCATTTAAAAAATCCTTGTAGAACCCAAAGTTATAGAGAATTTCCCACATGTTATCTTCTAGTAGTTTTTCATAGTTTTCAATCTTACCTTTAGGTCTTTAATCGCATTTGAGTTGATTTTTGTATAAGGTAAAAGATAGGGGTCTAATTTCATTATCCCACATGTAGATATCCAATCTTCTCAGTACCATTTAATGAAGAGACTGTCTTTACCCCTGTGTGTGCTCTTGACTCCTTTTTGGAAAATCAGTTGACTTTAGGTATGAGAATTTATTTCTGAGCTGTATATTCTCTTCCATTGGTCTATGTGTTTGCTTTATGGCAGTGCCATGCTGTTTTGCTTACTATGGCTTTGTAGTATATTTTGAAGTCAGGTAGTGTGGTGCCTCCAGCTTTGTTATTTTTGCACAGGATTGCTTTGGTTATTTGGGGTCTTTTCTGGTTTCATACAAATTTTAGGGTATTTTTTTCTATTTCTGTGAAGAATTTCATTGGTATTTTGATAGGGATTGCATTGAATCTGTAGGACATTTTGTTAGTATGGTCATTTCAATAGTATCAGTTCTTCCATTCCATGAGTATATAGTGTCCATTTTTTGTGGATCGTAAATTTTTCCATCAGTGTGTTATAGTTTTCATTGTAGAGATCTTTCACGACCTTGATTAAATTTATCTGCAGATTTCTTGGTAGCTATTGTAAATGGAATTCCTTTCTTGATGACTTTTTCAGATAGTTCACTATTAGTGTATAGAAACACCACTGAATTTTCTGTGTTGATTTTGTATGCTACAACTTTACTGAATTTATTTATGATTTCTAGTAGTTTTTGGTCAAGTCTTTAGGGTTCTCACTCTATATAAGTATATATAGAAAGAACCCTAAAGAGAGAGAGATCATATATATCTATATGATCATATATATAGATGTATACATATGTATGTGAGATCACATTTTCTACAAACAGAAACAATCTGACTTCCTTCTTTCCAGTTTGGATCCCTCTTATTTATTTCTTTTGTCTAATTGCTCTGGCTCTGACCTCCAGTACTATGCTAAATAGAAGTGGTAGAAGTTGACATCCTTGTCTTCCTCCACATCAAAGAGGAAAAGCATTTAACTATTCACCATAAATAAGATGTTAGCTGTGGGTTTGTCACCTATGGCCTTTACTGCGTTGAGGTACACTCCTATACCTACTTTCTTGACAGTTTTTATCATAAAGGAATGTTGACTTTTGTCAAGTGTTCTTTTTGCATCTGTTGAAATGATCACATGGTTTTTGTTCTTCTTTCTATTGTGGTGGTGTATCATATTTACTGATTTGTGCATGTTAAGCCATCCTTTCATCCCTGGGATGAACCCCACTTGATTATAGTGAATACTCTTTTTAGTGTGCTGTCGAAGTCAGTTCACTTGTATCTTGTTGAGAATTTTTGTATCTATGTTCTTCAGGAATATTGGCCTGTTATTTTCATTTTGTGCGTGTCTTTGTCTGGTTTTAGAATCAGGATATTGCGAGCCTCATAAGATGAGTATGGAAGTATTCCTTCCTCATTACTTTTGTGGAAAAGTTTGTGGAGAATTGGTAGTTATTCTTTAACTGTTTGGTAGAATTCAGCAGTGAAGACATCAGGTCCTGGGTGTTGGTTGTTGTTGTTGTTGTTTTGATGGAAGATGTTTTATTATTGATTCAATTTCCAAACTCATTATTGATGTGTTCAGATGTTATATTTCCTCACAATTTAATCTGGGTAGTTGTATGTGTGCAGAAATTTATTCATTTTATTCTACACTATCAAATTTGTTGGCATATAGTTATGAGTAATGTCTTACAATCCCTTCCATTTCTGTGGTGTATCAGTTGTAATGTCTCCTTTTTCATCTTTTATTTATTTGAATTTTCTCTCCTTTTGTCTTAGTTTAGCTAAAGGTTTGTCAGTTTTACCTTTACACTTTGTCTTATTTATCTTTTGAAATATTTTTTAGTGTCTGTTTCATTTATATCTGCTGTGAGCTTTATTATTTCCTTCCTTCTACCAATTTTGGGTTTAGTTTGTTTTTGATGTTCTAGTTACTTGAAGTGTATAATTTTGCTTTGTGATTTGAAAATCTTTCTTCTTTTTTGGTGTAGGCTTTTATTGCTATAAATTTCCCTCTTAGAACTGCTTTTGCTACGTTCCATAGGTTTGGGTATGTTGGATTTTCATTCTTACTTGTCTCAGTGACTTTTGAAATTTTCCTATTAATGTCTTAATGAGACCTACTGATTTCTTGGGTGCGTGCTATTTAATTTCCATGTTTTTATAAAATTTCCAAGGGCTTTCCTGTTGTTGATTTCTGGCTTTATATCCCTGGAATCAGAAAAGATACTTCATATGATATCTGTCTTCTTAAGTTTGTTAAGACTTATTATGTGTCATAATGTATGATTGGTCCTAGAGAATGTTTGGTGTACAGTTGAGAATAATTTGTATTCTGCAGCTGTTGGATGATGTATTAGTCTGTTTTCATACTGCTGATAAAGACATACCCGAGACTGGGTAATTTACAGAGAAAAAGAGGTTTAGTGGACTCATAGTTCCACGTGGCTGGGGAGGTCTCCCAATCATGATGGAAGGCGAAAGACACATCTTACATGGTAGCAAACAAAATAGAATTGAGAACCAAGTGAAAGGGTTCCCCCTTATAAAACCTCAGATCTTGTTAGACGTATTCACTACCACAAGAACAGTATGGGGGAACCGCCCCCATGATTCAATTATCTCCCACTGGTTCCCTCCCACAACATGTATGAATTATGGGAGCTATAATCAAGATGAGATTTGGGTGGGGATATACAGCCAAACCATATCAGGTGAGATCTTCTTTACCTGCTAGGTCCATTTGGTCTATGGTATAGTTTCAGTCTGTCATTTTTTGGTTGATTTTCTCTTCATAGAATCTGTCCATTTTTAAAGTGGAGTGTTGAAATTTCCTACTAATATTGTATTGCAGTCTATCTCTACCTTTAAATCTAATATTTGCTTTATATATCTGGTTGTTCTGGTGTTGGGTACATATATAGTTACACCTAAGTAATATATATGTTATGTCCTCGTATTGAATTGGGCCTTTTATCATTTCATTATACAGTGACATTCTTTTTTTATATAGTTTTTTTATTTAAAGCCTTTTAAAATATGACATGACTGTGGCTACTCCTGCTTGCTTTTCATTTGTTTGCATAAAATATATTTTTCCATCTCTTCACTTTCAGTCTATTTGTCTTTAATAGTGAGGTAAGTATCATGTAGGCAGCATATAGGTGGGTTTTGCTATCTGAATCCATTCATCCACTTTATATCTTTTAAGTAGAGTTTAATCCACTTCTATTCAAGTTTATTATTGATAAATTAGGACTTCCTTCTACCATTTCATTAGTTGTTTTTTAGATTACTTGTTCACTTCTTCCTTTCTTATTGTTTATCCCTCTAGTTTGGTGGTTTTCTGTGGTGCTAAGCTTTGTTTCTTTTCCCTTTTTTGGTGTGTGTGTGTGTATCTGCTGTAATTTCTTTCTTTCTGGTTAGTGAAACTAACATACAGAGTCCTGTATTTGTAACAGACTATTTTACACTGATAACAACTTAACTTCTGTCACATAAAAATACTCTTGACTTCTCCCCCCCACACACATAATTTATATTTTTGTTACCTTACATTGCATCTTTATGAATGGTAGACTCCATGGAACATAGGATCTATGTCACAACTAAATCAATTATTTAATGGCAGCATTAAAGCAGCCCAAAGAATGTGAAAAACTGGTGTGGGTGTATTTAACTTTTTAAAAACTATGTTTCATAATGTTTTCATTAAAAAGTCTTTATCAGTTTGCTAATGCCTAATTTTTACAACCAGCCACCATAGATTTTACAGGATAAATATATTATTTCAGTGGTAATTGAAGCAGAAATTTTGTTGCTCTTCTTACCCTTAGAGATTGTGTATTATCCTCAGATGTAATTCTTTGATTTTTTTTTCTTTTCATGTTGTTACACATAGTTACCAACAATCAACGTGAGAATAACCTTTGAATATTTTCAAGCATTAAGATTTGTTTATACAGCTGCACAATTAGACAACCAACACTCTTGGGTCTTTACCTCTCAGCATACACCTGATTATTAACTTAAAGGTATGATGGGAAAAGTATCAATTTTTGTTGGTCACCTAGATTTGGAAATATGTAATAACTATAAGCTTGGGTCTGCTTCTTCAGAAGCCTAGGAATTGGAGTGATGGTTCTCTGAAGAGGCTGGAAACAAAGTATGTGTTTCCAGAAGGCTTAATAGAATATGTTGAGACATAGGCCATTAACACAAAAGTGAAAGAAATGCAAAAAATGTATGAAAGTAAGGATTTGAGAAGGGAAATTTTATTTTTAAGTCTAAGATTCCTATGAATTATATGAAAATAAATGTCCTATCCTTAAAATTAGCCAAAGGAAGCACTTTACTTATCAATATGATATGACTTTTCATACTCTTATCTAAAGATATCCTAAACTAAGATCCAGTTTTCTAAGTAAAGACCTTTTACTCATGCTTTAAAGCATGTTAGATGATTCCTACCACATCACATCATGTTGTTTACATGTATGATTTGAACTGCATTTATTCTTCAACTCACTGGTTCCTTAGGCTTCTTATCTTTCCTTGCACGCTTAGATAATTTTATGTTAAATTGATTTTTAGAAGTTTAGTTGCTGGGCGTAGTGGCTGTCGCCTGTAAACCCAGTACTTTGGGAATTCAAGGCAGGTGGATTGCTTGAGTCTTGGAGTTTGAGGCCTGCCTGGGAAAGATGACAAACCCCATTGGTACAAAAATAAAAATATTAGCTGGATATGGTGGCACATGCCTGTGGTCCCAGCTACTCCAAGGCTGAGGTGGGAGGATGGCTTGAGTCCGAGAGGCAGAGGTGTGAGCCAAGATCATGCCCTGCTCTTCAGCCTGGGCAACCAAGCCAGACCCTGTTTCAAAAAAAAAAAACCTAGTGAGATTTGATTTCTATTTCTATGTGATTCAAAACTAGGAGAGCTTCAAGGCTAATGACTATTAAAAAATGGCCATTGCTACTTGCATTTTCTATGAAGCCAGCATACACAGCAACGTGCAACCTAAAAACCAAGCTATTTAATAAGTAGCTTAGATTTCAGGTTTGATTGTCTTTGAGGTTTGATTATTGCAGAGATCAATTGCCAGAAAAAATATAGACTAATTCCGTATTTGGTCTTTTTATCATATGAAACATCCCATCGTTGGGTATAAATTAAGAGCAAATACGGATGTTTATACCAATAGCGGTGCAGATATTTCCATGTTTATACAGATAGCGGTGTAGATATTTCCATGTTCATACAGATAGTGGTGTAGATATGTCCATGTTCATACAGATAGCGGTGTAGCTATTTCCATGTCCATAGAGATAGCGGTGTAGATATCTCCATGTTCATCCAGATGGCTGTGTAGATATATCCATGTTCATACAGATGGCGGTGAAGATATTTCCATGATCATACAGATAGCGGTGTAGATATTTCCATGTTCATACAGATAGTGGTGTAGATATATCCATGTTCATACAGATAGAGGGGCTGATATTTCCATGTTCATACAGATAGCGGTGCTGATATTTCCATGATTATACAGATAGCGGTGAAGATGTATGCATGTTTACACAGATAGCGGTGTAGATATTTCCATGTTTATACAGATAGCGGTGTAGATATTTCCATGTTTATACAGATAGCGGTGTAGATTTCTCCATCTTAATACAGATGGCGGTGTAGATATTTATATGTTCATACAGATGGCCGTGCAGATATTTCCATGTTCATACAGATGGCGGTGTAGATATTTCCATGTTCATACAGATAGCGGTGTAGTTATTTCCATGTGTAAAGAGATAGCAGTGTAGATATTTCCATGTATATGCAGATAGCTGTGAAGATATTTCCATTTTCATGAAGATTGTGGTTTAGATATTTCCATGTTCAAACAGATAGCGGTGTAGATATTTCCATGTTCATACAGATAGCGGTGTAGATATTTCCATGTTTATACAGATAGCGGTGAAGATGTATGCATGTTTACACAGATAGCGGTGTAGATATTTCCATGTTTATACAGATAGCGGTGAAGATGTATGAATGTTTACACAGATAGCGGTGTAGATATTTCCATGTTCATACAGATAGCGGTGTAGATATTTCCATGTTCATCCAGATGGCTGTGAAGATATATCCATGTTCATACAAATAGTGGTGTAGATATTTCCATGTTCATACAGATAGCGCTGTAGATATTTCCATGTTCATAGAGATAGCGGTGTAGCTAATTCCATGTTCATACAGATAGCGGTGTAGATATTTCCATGTTCAAACAGATAGCGATGTAGATATTTCCATGTTCATACAGATAGCGGTGCTTATATTTCCATGTTTATACAGGTAGCGGTGTAGATATTTCCATGTTTATACAGATAGCGGTGTAGATATTTCCATGTTTATACAGATAGCGGTGTAGATATTTCCATGTTCATCCAGATGGCTGTGTAGATATATCCATGTTCATACAGATGGCGGTGAAGATATTTCCATGTTCATACAGATAGCGGTGTAGATATTTCCATGTTCATACAGATAGTGATGTAGATATTTCCATGTTCATACAGATAGCGGTGTAGCTATTTCCATGTTCATACAGATAGCGGTGTAGATATTTCCATGTTCATCCAGATGGCTGTGTAGACATATCCATGTTCATACAGATGGCGGTGAAGATAATTCCATGTTCATACAGATAGCGGTGTAGATATTTCCATGTTCATACAGATAGTGGTGTAGATATTTCCATGTTTATACAGATAGTGGTGTAGATATCTCCATCTTAATACAGATGGCGGTGTAGATAATTATAAGATCATACAGATGGCGGTGCAGATATTTCCATGTTCACACAGATGGCGGTGTAGATATTTCCATGTTTATAGAGATAGCGGTGTAGTTATTTCCATGTGTAAAGAGATAGCTGTATAGATATTTCCATGTATATGCAGATAGCTTTGTAGATATTTCCATTTTCATGCAGATAGCGTTGTAGATATTTCCATGTTCATACAGATAGCAGTGTAGATATTTCCATGTTTAAACAGATAGTGGTGAAGATGTATACATGTTTACACAGATAGCGGTGTAGATATTTCCATGCTCATACAGATAGCGGTGTAGATATTTCCGTGTTCATCCAGATGGCTGTGTAGATATATCCATGTTCATACAGATGGCGGTGAAGATATTTCCATGTTCATACAGATAGCGGTGTAGATATTTCCATGTTCATACAGATAGCGGTGTAGATATTTCCATGTTCATACAGACAGCGGTGCTGATATTTCCATGTTCATCCAGATGGCTGTGTAGATATATCTATGTTCATACAGATGGTGGTGAAGATATTTCCATGTTCATACAGATATCGGTGTAGATATTTCCATGTTCATACAGATAGCAGTGTAGTTATTTCCATGTGTAAAGAGATAGCTGTGTAGATATTCCCATGTATATGCAGATAGCTGTGTAGATATTTCCATTTTCAAGCAGATAGCGGTGTATATACTTCCCTGTTCAAACAGATAGCGGTGTAGATATTTCCATGTTTATACAGATAGCGGTGTAGATATTTCAATGTTTATAGAGTTGGCGGTGTAGATATTTTTATGTTCCTACAGTTGGTGGTGTAGATATTTCCATGTGTACACAGATAGCGGTGTAGGTATTTCCAAGTTTATGCAGATAGCGGTGTAGATATTTCCACTTTTAGGCAGATAGCAGTGTAGATATTTCAATGTTTAAACAGATAGCATTGTAGATATTTCCATGTTCCTACAGAGGGCGGTGTAGATATTTACATGTTTATAGAGATGGCGGTTTAGACATTTCCACGTACATACAGATGGCGGTGTAGATATTTCCATGTTTATACAGATTGCGGTGCTGATATTTCCGTCTTTATACACATAATGGTGTAGATCTTTCCATGTTTTTAGAGATAGCGGTGTAGATATTTCCATGTTTACACAGATAGCGGTGTAGATACTTCCATGTTTATACAGATGACTCTGTAGATATTTCCATGTTTACAGAGATAGCGGTGTAGATATTTCCAAGTTTACAGAGATATCGGTGTAGATATTTCCATGTTTACACAGATAGCGGTGTAGATATTTGCATGTATATAGAGATAGCGGTGAGGATATTTCCATGTTTACACAGATACCATTGTAGATATTTCCATGTTTATACAGGTAGCGGTGTAGATAATTCCATGTGTACACAGATAACGGTGTAGATATTTCCATGTTTATACAGATGGCGGTGTAGATATTTCCATACCCATACAGATGGCGGTGTAGATATTTCCATGTTTATAGATATAGCGGTGTAGGTATTTCCATGTTTACACAGACAGCGGTGTAGATATTTCCATGTTTACACAGATAGCGGTGTAGATATTTCCATGTTAATAGAGATAGCGGTGTAGATGTTTCCATGTTTATAGAGATATCAGTGTAGATATTTCCAGGTTTATACAGAGCATAGTGTAGATATTTCCATGTTTATATAGATGGCTGTGAGGATATTTCCATGTTTATAGAGATAGCGGTGCAGATATCTCCATGTTTACACAGATAGCGGTGTAGATATTTCCATGTTTACACAGATAGCGGTGTAGATATTTCCATGTTCATACAGATAGCGGTGTAGATAATTCCATGTGTATACAGATAACTGTGTAGATATTTACATGTTCCTACAGATGGCTGCGTAGATATTTCCATGTTTATACAGATAGCAGTGTAGATATTTACGTCTTTATACACATAATGCTGTAGATCTTTACTTGTTTTCAGAGATACCGGTGTAGATCTTTCCATGTTTACACAGATAGCGGTGTAGATATTTCCATATTTATACAGATAGCAGTGTAGATATTTCCATGTTTATAGAGATAGTGGTGTAGATATTTACATGTTCCTACAGATGGCTGTGTAGATATTTCCATGTTTATACAGTTAGCGGTGTAGATATTTCCATGTTCATACAGATAGCTGTGTAGATATTTCCATGTTTATACAGATAGCGGTGTAGTTATTTACGTCTTTATACACATAATGGTGTAGATCTTTACATGTTTTCAGAGATAGCGGTGTAGATCTTTCCATGTTTATACAGGTAGCGGTGTAGATATTTCCATGTTTATACAGATTGCCGTGTAGATATTTCCATGTTTGTACAGATAGCGGTGTAGATATTTCCAAGTTTATACAGATAGCGGTGTAGATATCTCCATCTTAATATAGACGGCGGTGCAGATATTTATATGTTCATAGAGATGGCGGTTCAGATATTTCCATGTTCATGCAGATGGCGGTGTAGATATTTGTATGTTTATAGAGATAGCGCTGTAGTTATTTCCATGTGTAAAGAGATAGCTTTGTAGATATTTCCATGTATATGCAGATCGCTGTGTAGATATTTCCATTTTCATGCAGATAGCGGTTTA
Organism: Gorilla gorilla gorilla; assembly: GCF_029281585.2. Taxonomy (NCBI): domain Eukaryota; kingdom Metazoa; phylum Chordata; class Mammalia; order Primates; family Hominidae; genus Gorilla; species Gorilla gorilla. The sequence goes on from NC_073244.2 coordinate 77,254,242, forward strand.
GATATTTCCATGTTCAAACAGATAGTGGTGAAGATATTTCCATGTTTATAAAGATAGCGGTGTAGTTATTCCCATGTGTAAAGAGATAGCTTTGTAGATATTTCCATGTATATGCAGATAGCAGTGTAGATATTTCTATTTTCATGCAGATAGCGGTGTAGATATTTCCATGTTCAAACAGATAGCGGTGTAGATATTTCCATGTTCATACAGATAGCGGTGTAGATATTTCCATGTTTATACAGATAGCGGTGAAGATGTATGCATGTTTACACAGATAGCGGTGTAGATATTTCCATGTTCATACAGATCGCGGTGTAGATATTTCCATGTTCATCCAGATGGATGTGTAGACATATCCATGTTCATACAGATGGCGGTGAAGATATTTCCATGTTCATACCGATAACGGTGTAGATATTTCCATGTTCATACAGATAGCAGTGTAGATATTTCCATGTTCATACAGATGGCTGTGTAGATATATCCATGTTAATACAGATGGCGGTGAAGATATTTAAATGTTCATACAGATAGCGGTGTAGATATTTCCATGTTCATTGAGATAGCGGTGAAGATATTTCCATGTTCATACCGATAGCTGTGCTGATATTTCCATGTTTATACAGGTAGCGGTGTAGATATTTCCAAGTTTATACAGATAGTGGTGTAGATATTTCCATGTTTATACAGATAGCGGTGTAGATATTTATATGTTTATACAGATAGCGGTGTAGATATCTCCTTCTTAATACAGATGGCGGTGTAGATGTTTATATGTTCATACAGATGGCGGTGCAGATATTTCCATGTTCATACAGATGGCGGTGTAGATATTTCCATGTTTATAAAGATAGCGGTGTAGTTATTTCCATGTGTAAAGAGATAGCTTTGTAGATATTTCCATGTATATGCAGATAGCTGTGTAGATATTTCCATTTTCATGCAGACAGCGGGGTAGATATTTCCATGTTCAAACAGATAGCGGTGTAGATATTTCCATGTTCATACAGATAGCGGTGTAGATATTTCCATGTTTATACAGATTGTGGTGAAGATGTATGCATATTTACACAGATAGCGGTGTAGATATTTCCATGTTCATACAGATAGCGGTGTAGATATTTCCGTGTTCATCCAGATGGCTGTGTAGATATATCCATGTTCATACAGATAGCGGTGTAGATATTTCCATGTTCATACAGATAGTGGTGTAGATATTTCCATGTTGATACAGATAGCGGTGTAGCTATTTCCATGTTAATACAGATAGTGGTGTAGAAATTTCCATGTTCATAGAGATAGCGGTGTAGATATTTCCATGTTCATACAGATAGCGGTGCTGATATTTCCATGTTTATACAGGTAGCGGTGTAGATATTTCCATGTTTATACAGATTGCGGTGTAGATATTTCCATGTTTATACAGATAGCGGTGTAGATATTTCCAAGTTTATACAGATAGCGGTGTAGATATCTCCATCTTAATATAGATGGCGGTGCAGCTATTTATATGTTCATAGAGATGGCAGTTCAGATATTTCCATGTTCATGCAGATGGCGGTGTAGATATTTGTATGTTTATAGAGATAGCGCTGTAGTTATTTCCATGTGTAAAGAGGTAGCTTTGTAGATATTTCCATGTATATGCAGATCGCTGTGTAGATATTTCCATTTTCATGCAGATAGCGGTTTAGATATTTCCATGTTCAAACAGATAGCGGTGAAGATATTTCCATGTTCATAGAGATAGCGGTGTAGATATTTCCATGTTTATACAGATAGCGGTGAAGATGTATGCATGTTTACACAGATAGCGGTGTAGATATTTCCATGTTCATACAGATAGCGGTGTAGATATTTCCATGTTCATACAGACATCGGTGCTGATATTTCCATGTTCATCCAGATGGCTGTGTAGATATATCTATGTTCATACAGAAGGTGGTGAAGATATTTCCATCTTCATACAGATATCGGTGTAAATATTTCCATGTTCATACAGATAGCAGTGTAGGTATTTCCATGTTCATACAGATAGCGGTGCTGATATTTCCACGTTTATACAGATAGCGGTGTAGGTATTTCCATGTTTATACAGATAGCGGTGTAGATATTTCCATGTTTATACAGATAGCGGTGTAGATATTTCCATGTTTATACAGATAGCGGTGTAGATATCTCCATCTTAATACAGATGGCGGTGCAGATATTTATATGTTCATACAGATGGCGGTGCAGATATTTCCAAGTTCATACAGATGTCGGTGTAGATATTTCCATGTTTATAGAGATAGCGGTGTAGTTATTTCCATGTGTAAAGAGATAGCTTTGTTGATATTTCCATGTATATGCAGATAGCTGGGTAGATATTTCCATTTTCATGCAGACAGCGGTGTAGATATTTCCATGCTGAAACAGATAGCGGTGAAGATATTTCCATGTTCATACAGATAGCTGTGTAGATATTTCCATGTTTATACAGATAGCGGTGAAGATGTATGCATGTTTACACAGATAGCGGTGTAGATATTTCCATTTTCATACAGATAGCGGTGTAGATATTTCCATGTTCATCCAGATGGCTGTGTAGACATACCCATGTTCGTACAGATGGCGGTGAAGATATTTCCATGTTCATACAGATAGCGGTGTAGATATTTCCATGTTCATACAGATAGCGGTGTAGATATTCAAATGTTCATCCAGAAGGCTGTGTAGATATATCCATGTTCATACAGATAACGGTGTAGATATTTCCATGTCCATACAGATAGTGGTGTAGATGTTTCCATGTTCATACAAATAGCGGTGTAGCTACTTCCATGTTCATACAGATAGCGGTGTAGATATTTCCATGTTCGTACAGATAGCGGTGTAGATATTTCCATGTTCATACAGATAGCGGTTTGGATATTTCCATGTTTATACAGATAGCGGTGTAGTTATTTCCAGGTTTATACAGATAGCGGTGTAGATATCTCCATCTTAATAAAGATGGCGGTGTAGATATGTATATGTTCATACAGATGGCGGTGCAGATATTTCCATGTTCATACAGATGGCGGTGAGCTACTTCCATCTTCATACAGATAGCAGTGTAGCTATTTCCATGTTCATGCATATAGCGGAGTAGATATTTCCATGTTCATCCATATGGCTTTGTAGATATATCCATGCTCATACAGATGGCGGTGAAGATATTTCCATGTTCATACAGATAGCGGTGTAGATATTTCCATGTTCATACAGATAGTGGTGAAGATATTTCCATGTTCATTCAGATAGCTGTGAAGAAGTATGCATGTTTACACAGATAGCGGTGTAGATATTTCCATGTTCATACAGATAGCGGTGTAGATATTTCCATGTTAATCCAGATGGCTGTGTAGATATATCCATGTTCATACAGATAGCGGTGTAGTTATTTCCATGTTCATACAGATTGCAGTGTAGATATTTCCATGTTCATACAGATAGCGGTGCTGATACTTCCATGTTTATACAGGTAGCGGTGTAGATATTTCCATGTTTATACAGATTGCGGTGTAGATATTTCCATGTTTATACAGATAGCGGTGTAGATATTTCCAAGTTTATACAGATAGCGGTGTAGATATCTCCATCTTAATATAGATGGCGGTGCAGCTATTTATATGTTCATAGAGATGGCAGTTCAGATATTTCCATGTTCATGCAGATGGCGGTGTAGATATTTGTATGTTTATAGAGATAGCGCTGTAGTTATTTCCATGTGTAAAGAGATAGCTTTGTAGATATTTCCATGTATATGCAGATCGCTGTGTAGATATTTCCATTTTCATGCAGATAGCGGTTTAGATATTTCCATGTTCAAACAGATACCGGTGAAGATATTTCCATGTTCATAGAGATAGCGGTGTAGATATTTCCATGTTTATACAGATAGCGGTGAAGATGTATGCATGTTTACACAGATAGCGGTGTAGATATTTCCATGTTCATACAGATAGCGGTGTAGATATTTCCATGTTCATCCAGATGGCTGTGTAGATATATCCATGTTCATACAGATGGCGGTGAAGATATTTCCATGTTCATACAGATAGCGGTGTAGATATTTCCATGTTCATACAGATAGCGGTGTAGATATTTCCATGTTCATACAGACATCGGTGCTGATATTTCCATGTTCATCCAGATGGCTGTGTAGATATATCTATGTTCATACAGAAGGTGGTGACGATATTTCCATCTTCATACAGATATCGGTGTAGATATTTCCATGTTCATACAGATAGCAGTGTAGGTATTTCCATTTTCATACAGATAGCGGTGCTGATATTTCCATGTTTACACAGATAGCGGTGTAGGTATTTCCATGTTTATACAGATAGCGGTGTAGATATTTCCATGTTTATACAGATAGCGGTGTAGATATTTCCATGTTTATACAGATAGCGGTGTAGATATCTCCATCTTAATACAGATGGCTGTGCAGATATTTATATGTTCATACAGATGGCGGTGCAGATATTTCCACGTTCATACAGATGTCGGTGTAGATATTTCCATGTTTATAGAGATAGCGGTGTAGTTATTTCGATGTGTAAAGAGATAGCTTTGTTGATATTTCCATGTATATGCAGATAGCTGTGTAGATATTTCCATTTTCATGCAGACAGCGGTGTAGATATTTCCATGCTGAAACAGATAGCGGTGAAGATATTTCCATGTTCATACAGATAGCTGTGTAGATATTTCCATGTTTATACAGATAGCGGTGAAGATGTATGCATGTTTACACAGATAGCGGTGTAGATATTTCCATTTTCATACAGATAGCGGTGTAGATATTTCCATGTTCATCCAGATGGCTGTGTAGACATACCCATGTTCGTACAGATGGCGGAGAAGATATTTCCATGTTCATACAGATAGCGGTGTAGATATTTCCATGTTCATACAGATAGCGGTGTAGATATTTAAATGTTCATCCAGAAGGCTGTGTAGATATATCCATGTTCATACAGATAACGGTGTAGATATTTCCATGTCCATACAGATAGTGGTGTAGATATTTCCATGTTTATACAGATAGCGGTGTAGCTACTTCCATGTTCATACAGATAGCGGTGTAGATATTTCCATGTTCGTACAGATAGCGGTGTAGATATTTCCATGTTCATACAGATAGCGGTGTGGATATTTCCATGTTTATACAGATAGCGGTGTAGTTATTTCCAGGTTTATACAGATAGCGGTGTAGATATCTCCATCTTAATACAGATGGCGGTGTAGATATGTATATGTTCATACAGTTGGCGGTGCAGATATTTCCATGTTCATACAGATGGCGGTGAGCTACTTCCATCTTCATACAGATAGCAGTGTAGCTATTTCCATGTTCATGCATATAGCGGTGTAGATATTTCCATGTTCATCCATATGGCTTTGTAGATATATCCATGTTCATACAGATGGCGGTGAAGTTATCTCCATGTTCATACAGATAGCGGTGTAGATATTTCCATGTTCATACAGATAGTGGTGAAGATATTTCCATGTTCATACAGATAGCGGTGAAGAAGGATGCATGTTTACACAGATAGCGGTGTAGATATTTCCATGTTCATACAGATAGCGGTGTAGATATTTCCATGTTAATCCAGATGGCTGTGTAGATATTTCCATGTTCATACAGATAGCGGTGTAGTTATTTCCATGTTCATACAGATAGTGCTGTAGATATTTCCATGTTCATACAGATAGCGGTGTAGCTATTTCCATGTTCATACAGATAGCGGTGTAGATATTTCCATGTTCAAACAGATAGCGGTGTGGATATTTCCATGATCATACAGATAGCGGTGCTGATATTTCCATGTTTATACAGGTAGCGGTGTAGATATTTCCATGTTTATACAGATAGCGGTGTAGATATTTCCATGTTTATACCGATAGCGGTGTAGATATTTCCATGTTCATCCAGATGGTTGTGTAGATATATCCATGTTCATACAGATGGCGGTGAAGATATTTCCATGTTCATACAGATAACGGTGTAGATATTTCCATGTTCATACAGATAGTGGTGTAGATATTTCCATGTTTATACAGATAGCGGTGTAGCTATTTCCATGTTTATAGAGATAGCTCTGTAGTTATTTCCATGTGTAAAGGGATATCTTTGTAGATATTTCCATGTAAATGCAGATCGCTGTGTAGATATTTCCGTTTTCATGCAGATAGCGGTGTAGATATTTCCATGTTCAAACAGATAGCGGTGTAGATATTTCCACGTTCATACAGATAGCAGTGTAGATATTTCCATGTTTATACAGATAGTGGTGAAGATGTATGCATGTTTACACAGATAGCGGTGTAGATATTTCCACGTTCATGCAGATAGCGGTATACATATTACCATGTTCATCCAGATGGCTGTGTAGCTATATCCATCTTCATACAGATGGCAGTGGAGATATTTCCATGTTCATACAGATAGCGGTGTAGTGATTTCCATGTGTAAGGAGATAGCTGTGTAGATATTTCCATGTATATGCAGATAGCTGTGTATATATTTCCATTTTCAAGCAGATAGCGGTTTAGATATTTCCATGTTCAAACAGATAGCGGTGTAGATATTTCCATGTTCATAGTGATAGCGGTGTAGATACTTCCAAGTTCATACAGATAGAGGGGCTGATATTTCCATGTTCATACAGATAGCGGTGCTGATATTTCCATGTTTATACACATAGCGGTGTAGATATTTCCATGTTTATACAGATAGCGGTGTAAATATTTCCATGTTTATACAGATAGCGGTGTAGATATCTCCATCTTAATACAGTTGGCGGTGTAGATATTTATATGTTCATACAGATGGCGGTGCAGATATTTCCATGTTCATACAGATGGCGGTGTAGATATTTCCATGTTTATTGACATAGCGGTGTATTTATTTCCATGTGTAAAGAGATAGCTTTGTAGATATTTCCATGTATATGCAGATCGCTGTGTACATATTTCAATTTTCATGCAGATAGTGGTGTAGATATTTCCATGTTCAAACAGATAGCGGTGTAGATATTTCCATGTTCATACAAATAGCGGTGTAGATATTTCCATGTTCATACAGATAGTGTTGTAGATATTTCCATGTTCATACAGATAGCGGTGTAGCTATTTCCATGTTCATACAGATAGCGGTGTAGGTATTTCCATGTTCATCCAGATGGCTGTGTAGATATATCCATGTTCATACAGATGGCGGTGAAGATATTTCAGTGTTCATACAGATAGCGGTGTAGATATTTCCATGTTCATACATATAGCGGTGTAGGTGTTTCCATGTTCATACAGATAGCGGTGCTGATATTTTCATGTTTATACAGGTAGCGGCGTAGATATTTCCATGTTTATACAGATAGCGGTGTAGATATTTCCATGTTTATACAGATAGCGGTGAAGATATCTCCATCTTAATACAGATGGCGGTGTGGATATTTATAAGTTCATACAGATGGCGGTGCAGATATTTCCATGTTCATACGGATGGCGGTGTTGATATATCCATGTTTATAGAGATATCGGTGTAGTTATTTCCATGTGTAAAGAGATAGCTTTGTAGATATTTCCATGTATATGCAGATAGCAGTGTAGATATTTCTATTTTCATGCAGATAGCGCTGTAGATATTTCCATGTTCAAACAGATAGCGGTGTAGATATTTCCATGTTCATACAGATAGCGGTGTAGATATTTCCATGTTTATACAGATAGCGGTGAAAATGTATGCATGTTTACACAGATAGCGGTGTAGATATTTCCATGTTCATACAGATCGCGGTGTAGATATTTCCATGTTCATCCAGATGGCTGTGTAGACATATCCATGTTCATACAGATGGCGGTGAAGATATTTCCATGTTCATACAGATAGCGGTGTAGATATTTCCATGTTCATACAGATAGCATTGTAGATATTTCCATGTTCATACAGATGGCTGTGTAGATATATCCATGTTCATACAGATGGCGGTGAAGATATTTCCATGTTCATACAGGTAGCGGTGTAGATATTTCCATGTTCATAGAGATAGCGGTGAAGATATTTCCATGTTCATACTGATAGCTGTGCTGATATTTCCATGTTTATACAGGTACCGGCGTAGATATTTCCATTTTTATACAGATAGTGGTGTAGATATTTCCATGTTTATACAGATAGCGGTGTAGATATTTATATGTTTATACAGATAGCGCTGTAGATATCTCCTTCTTAATACAGATGGCGGTGTAGATATTTATATGTTCACACAGATGGCGGTGCAGATATTTCCATGTTCATACAGATTGCGGTGTCGATATTTCCATGTTTATAAAGATAGCGGTGTAGTTTTTTCCATGTGTAAAGAGATACCTTTGTAGATATTTCCATGTATATGCAGATAGCTGTGTAGATATTTCCATTTTCATGCAGACAGCGGTGTAGATATTTCCATGTTCAAACAGATAGCGGTGTAGATATTTCCATGTTCATACAGATAGCGGTGTAGATATTTCCATGTTTATACAGATTGCTGTGAAGATGTATGCATATTTACACAGATAGTGGTGTAGATATTTCCATGTTCATACAGATAGCGGTGTAGATATTTCCGTGTTCATCCAGATGGCTGTGTAGATATATCCATGTTCATACAGATAGCGGTGTAGATATTTCCATGTTCATACAGGTAGTGGTGTAGATATTTCCATGTTCATACAGATAGCGGTGTAGCTATTTCCATGTTCATACAGATAGCGGTGCTGATATTTCCATGTTTATACAGGTAGCGGTGTAGATATTTCCATGTTTATACAGATTGCCGTGTAGATATTTCCATGTTTGTACAGATAGCGGTGTAGATATTTCCAAGTTTATACAGATAGCGGTGTAGATATCTCCATCTTAATATAGATGGCGGTGCAGATATTTATATGTTCATAGAGATGGCGGTGCAGATATTTCCATGTTCATGCAGATGGCGGTGTAGATATTTGTATGTTTATAGAGATAGCGCTGTAGTTATTTCCATGTGTAAAGAGATAGCTTTGTAGATATTTCCATGTATATGCAGATCGCTGTGTAGATATTTCCATTTTCATGCAGATAGCGGTTTAGATATTTCCATGTTGAAACAGATAGTGGTGAAGATATTTCCATGTTTATAGAGAGAGCGGTGTAGTTATTCCCATGTGTAAAGAGATAGCTTTGTAGATATTTCCATGTATATACAGATAGCAGTGTAGATATTTCTATTTTCATGCAGATAGCGGTGTAGATATTTCCATGTTCAAACAGATAGCGGTGTAGATATTTCCATGTTCATACAGATAGCGGTGTAGATATTTCCATGTTTATACAGATAGCGGTGAAGATGTATGCATGTTTACACAGATAGCGGTGTAGATATTTCCATGTTCATACAGATCGCGGTGTAGATATTTCCATGTTCATCCAGATGGATGTGTAGACATATCCATGTTCATACAGATGGCGGTGAAGATATTTCCATGTTCATACCGATAGCGGTGTAGATATTTCCATGTTCATACAGATAGCAGTGTAGATATTTCCATGTTCATACAGATGGCTGTGTAGATATATCCATGTTCATACAGATGGCGGTGAAGATATTTCCATGTTCATACAGATAGCGGTGTAGATATTTCCATGTTCATTGAGATAGCGGTGAAGATATTTCCATGTTCATACCGATAGCTGTGCTGATATTTCCAGGTTTATACAGGTAGCGGCGTAGATATTTCCATGTTTATACAGATAGTGGTGTAGATATTTCCATGTTTATACAGATAGCGGTGTAGATATTTATATGTTTATACAGATAGCGGTGTAGATATCTCCCTCTTAATACAGATGGCGGTGTAGATATTTATATGTTCATACAGATGGCGGTGCAGATATTTCCATGTTCATACAGATGGCGGTGTAGATATTTCCATGTTTATAAAGATAGCGGTGTAGTTATTTCCAGGTGTAAAGAGATAGCTTTGTAGATATTTCCATGTATATGCAGATAGCTATGTAGATATTTCCATTTTCATGCAGACAGCGGGGTAGATATTTCCATGTTCAAACAGATAGCGGTGTAGATATTTCCATGTTCATACAGATAGCGGTGTAGATATTTCCATGTTTATACAGATTGCGGTGAAGATTTATGCATATTTACACAGATAGCGGTGTAGATATTTCCATGTTCATACAGATAGCGGTGTAGATATTTCCGTGTTCATCCAGATGGCTGTGTAGATATATCCATGTTCCTACAGATAGCGGTGTAGATATTTCCATGTTCATACAGGTAGTGGTGTAGATATTTCCATGTTGATACAGATAGCGGTGTAGCTATTTCCATGTTCATACAGATAGTGGTGTAGAAATTTCCATGTTCATAGAGATAGCGGTGTAGATATTTCCATGTTCATACAGATAGCGGTGCTGATATTTCCATGTTTATACAGGTAGCGGTGTAGATATTTCCATGTTTATACAGATTGCAGTGTAGATATTTCCATGTTTATACAGATAGCGGTGTAGAGATTTCCAAGTTTATACAGATAGCGGTGTAGATATCTCTATCTTAATATAGATGGCGGTGCAGCTATTTATATGTTCATAGAGATGGCAGTTCAGATATTTCCATGTTCATGCAGATGGCGGTGTAGATATTTGTATGTTTATAGAGATAGCGCTGTAGTTATTTCCATGTGTAAAGCAGATAGCTTTGTAGATATTTCCATGTATATGCAGATCGCTGTGTAGATATTTCCATTTTCATGCAGATAGCGGTTTAGATATTTCCATGTTCAAACAGATAGCGGTGAAGATATTTCCATGTTCATAGAGATAGCGGTGTAGATATTTCCATGTTTATACAGATAGCGGTGAAGATGTTTGCATGTTTACACAGATAGCGGTGTAGATATTTCCATGTTCATACAGATAGCGGTGTAGATATTTCCATGTTCATCCAGATGGCTGTGTAGATATATCCATGTTCATACAGATGGCGGTGAAGATATTTCCATGTTCATACAGATAGCGGTGTAGATATTTCCATGTTCATACAGATAGCGGTGTAGATATTTCCATGTTCATACAGACATCGGTGCTGATATTTCCATGTTCATCCAGATGGCTGTGTAGATATATCTATGTTCATACAGAAGGTGGTGAAGATATTTCCATCTTCATACAGATATCGGTGTAGATATTTCCATGTTCATACAGATAGCAGTGTAGGTATTTCCATGTTCATACAGATAGCGGTGCTGATATTTCCATGTTTATACAGATAGCGGTGTAGGTATTTACATGTTTATACAGATAGCGGTGTAGATATTTCCATGTTTATACAGATTGCAGTGTAGATATTTCCATGTTTATACAGATAGCGGTGTAGCTATTTCCATGTTTATAGAGATAGCGCTGTAGTTATTTCCATGTGTAAAGGGATATCTTTGTAGATATTTCCATGTAAATGCAGATCGCTGTGTAGATATTTCCGTTTTCATGCAGATAGCGGTGTAGATATTTCCATGTTCAAACAGATAGCGGTGTAGATATTTCCACGTTCATACAGATAGCAGTGTAGATATTTCCATGTTTATACAGATAGTGGTGAAGATGTATGCATGTTTACACAGATAGCGGTGTAGATATTTCCACGTTCATGCAGATAGCGGTATACATATTACCATGTTCATCCAGATGGCTGTGTAGCTATATCCATCTTCATACAGATGGCAGTGGAGATATTTCCATGTTCATACAGATAGCGGTGTAGTGATTTCCATGTGTAAGGAGATAGCTGTGTAGATATTTCCATGTATATGCAGATAACTGTGTATATATTTCCATTTTCAAGCAGATAGCGGTTTAGATATTTCCATGTTCAAACAGATAGCGGTGTAGATATTTCCATGTTCATAGTGATAGCGGTGTAGATACTTCCAAGTTCATACAGATAGAGGGGCTGATATTTCCATGTTCATACAGATAGCGGTGCTGATATTTACATGTTTATACACATAGCGGTGTAGATATTTCCATGTTTATACAGATAGCGGTGTAAATATTTCCATGTTTATACAGATAGCGGTGTAGATATCTCCATCTTAATACAGTTGGCGGTGTAGATATTTATAAGTTCATACAGATGGCGGTGCAGATATTTCCATGTTCATACAGATGGCGGTGTAGATATTTCCATGTTTATTGACATAGCGGTGTATTTATTTCCATGTGTAAAGAGATAGCTTTGTAGATATTTCCATGTATATGCAGATCGCTGTGTACATATTTCAATTTTCATGCAGATAGTGGTGTAGATATTTCCATGTTCAAACAGATAGCGGTGTAGATATTTCCATGTTCATACAAATAGCGGTGTAGATATTTCCATGTTCATACAGATAGTGGTGTAGATATTTCCATGTTCATACAGATAGCGGTGTAGCTATTTCCATGTTCATACAGATAGCGGTGTAGGTATTTCCATGTTCATCCAGATGGCTGTGTAGATATATCCATGTTCATACAGATGGCGGTGAAGATATTTCAGTGTTCATACAGATAGCGGTGTAGATATTTCCATGTTCATACATATAGCGGTGTAGGTGTTTCCATGTTCATACAGATAGCGGTGCTGATATTTCCATGTTTATACAGGTAGAGGCGTAGATATTTCCATGTTTATACAGATAGCGGTGTAGATATTTCCATGTTTATACAGATAGCGGTGAAGATATCTCCATCTTAATACAGATGGCGGTGTGGATATTTATAAGTTCATACAGATGGCGGTGCAGATATTTCCATGTTCATACGGATGGCGGTGTTGATATATCCATGTTTATAGAGATATCGGTGTATTTATTTCCATGTGTAAAGAGATAGCTTTGTAGATATTTCCATGTATATGCAGATAGCAGTGTAGATATTTCTATTTTCATGCAGATAGCGCTGTAGATATTTCCATGTTCAAACAGATAGCGGTGTAGATATTTCCATGTTCATACAGATAGCGGTGTAGATATTTCCATGTTTATACAGATAGCGGTGAAGATGTATGCATGTTTACACAGATAGCGGTGTAGATATTTCCATGTTCATACAGATCGCGGTGTAGATATTTCCATGTTCATCCAGATGGCTGTGTAGACATATCCATGTTCATACAGATGGCGGTGAAGATATTTCCATGTTCATAAAGATAGCGGTGTAGAAATTTCCATGTTCATACAGATAGCATTGTAGATATTTCCATGCTCATACAGATGGCTGTGTAGATATATCCATGTTCATACAGATGGCGGTGAAGATATTTCCATGTTCATACAGGTAGCTGTGTAGATATTTCCATGTTCATAGAGATAGCGGTGAAGATATTTCCATGTTCATACTGATAGCTGTGCTGATATTTCCATGTTTATACAGGTAGCGGCGTAGATATTTCCATTTTTATACAGATAGTGGTGTAGATATTTCCATGTTTATACAGATAGCGGTGTAGATATTTATATGTTTATACAGATAGCGCTGTAGATATCTCCTTCTTAATACAGATGGCGGTTTAGATATTTATATGTTCACACAGATGGCGGTGCAGATATTTCCATGTTCATACAGATTGCGGTGTCGATATTTCCATGTTTATAAAGATAGCGGTGTAGTTATTTCCATGTGTAAAGAGATAGCTTTGTAGATATTTCCATGTATATGCAGATAGCTGTGTAGATATTTCCATTTTCATGCAGACAGCGGTGTAGATATTTCCATGTTCAAACAGATAGCGGTGTAGATATTTCCATGTTCATACAGATAGCGGTGTAGATATTTCCATGTTTATACAGATTGCTGTGAAGATGTATGCATATTTACACAGATAGCGGTGTAGATATTTCCATGTTCATACAGATAGCGGTGTAGATATTTCCGTGTTCATCCAGATGGCTGTGTAGATATATCCATGTTCATACAGATAGCGGTGTAGATATTTCCATGTTCATACAGGTAGTGGTGTAGATATTTCCATGTTCATACAGATAGCGGTGTAGCTATTTCCATGTTCATACAGATAGCGGTGTAGAAATTTCCATGTTCATAGAGATAATGGTGTAGATATTTCCATGTTCATACAGATAGCGGTGCTGATATTTCCATGTTTATACAGGTAGCGGTGTAGATATTTCCATGTTTATACAGATTGCCGTGTAGATATTTCCATGTTTGTACAGATACCGGTGTAGATATTTCCAAGTTTATACAGATAGTGGTGTAGATATCTCCATCTTAATATAGATGGCGGTGCAGATATTTATATGTTCATAGAGATGGCGGTTCAGATATTTCCATGTTCATGCAGATGGCGGTGTAGATATTTGTATGTTTATAGAGATAGCGCTGTAGTTATTTCCATGTGTAAAGAGATAGCTTTGTAGATATTTCCATGTATATGCAGATCGCTGTGTAGATATTTCCATTTTCATGCAGATAGCGGTTTAGATATTTCCATGTTGAAACAGATAGTGGTGAAGATATTTCCATGTTTATAGAGAGAGCGGTGTAGTTATTCCCATGTTTAAAGAGATAGCTTTGTAGATATTTCCATGTATATACAGATAGCAGTGTAGATATTTCTATTTTCATGCAGATAGCGGTGTAGATATTTCCATGTTCAAACAGATAGCGGTGTAGATATTTCCATGTTCATACAGATAGCGGTGTAGATATTTCCATGTTTATACAGATAGCGGTGAAGATGTATGCATGTTTACACAGATAGCGGTGTAGATATTTCCATGTTCATACAGATCGCGGTGTAGATATATCCATGTTCATCCAGATGGATGTGTAGACATATCCATGTTCATACAGATGGCGGTGAAGATATTTCCATGTTCATACCGATAGCGGTGTAGATATTTCCATGTTCATACAGATAGCAGTGTAGATATTTCCATGTTCATACAGATGGCTGTGTAGATATATCCATGTTCATACAGATGGCGGTGAAGATATTTCCATGTTCATACAGACAGCGGTGTAGATATTTCCATGTTCATTGAGATGGCGGTGAAGATATTTCCATGTTCATACCGATAGCTGTGCTGATATTTCCAGGTTTATACAGGTAGCGGCGTAGATATTTCCATGTTTATACAGATAGTGGTGTAGATATTTCCATGTTTATACAGATAGCGGTGTAGATATTTATATGTTTATACAGATAGCGGTGTAGATATCTCCCTCTTAATACAGATGGCGGTGTAGATATTTATATGTTCATACAGATGGCGGTGCAGATATTTCCATGTTCTTACAGATGGCGGTGTAGATATTTCCATGTTTATAAAGATAGCGGTGTAGTTATTTCCAGGTGTAAAGAGATAGCTTTGTAGATATTTCCATGTATATGCAGATAGCTTTGTAGATATTTCCATTTTCATGCATTCAGCGGGGTAGACATTTCCATGTTCAAACAGATAGCGGTGTAGATATTTCCATGTTCATACAGATAGCGGTGTAGATATTTCCATGTTTATACAGATTGCGGTGAAGATTTATGCATATTTACACAGATAGCGGTGTAGATATATCCATGTTCCTACAGATAGCGGTGTAGATATTTCCATGTTCATACAGGTAGTGGTGTAGATATTTCCATGTTGATACAGATAGCGGTGTAGCTATTTCCATGTTCATACAGATAGTGGTGTAGAAATTTCCATGTTCATAGAGATAGCGGTGTAGATATTTCCATGTTCATACAGATAGCGGTGCTGATATTTCCATGTTTATACAGGTAGCGGTGTAGATATTTCCATGTTTATACAGATTGCAGTGTAGATATTTCCATGTTTATACAGATAGCGGTGTAGAGATTTCCAAGTTTATACAGATAGCGGTGTAGATATCTCTATCTTAATATAGATGGCGGTGCAGCTATTTATATGTTCATAGAGATGGCAGTTCAGATATTTCCATGTTCATGCAGATGGCGGTGTAGATATTTGTATGTTTATAGAGATAGCGCTGTAGTTATTTCCATGTGTAAAGAGATAGCTTTGTAGATATTTCCATGTATATGCAGATCGCTGTGTAGATATTTCCATTTTCATGCAGATAGCGGTTTAGATATTTCCATGTTCAAACAGATAGCGGTGAAGTTATTTCCATGTTCATAGAGATAGTGGTGTAGATATTTCCATGTTTATACAGATAGCGGTGAAGATGTATGCATGTTTACACAGATAGCGGTGTAGATATTTACATGTTCATACAGATAGCGGTGTAGATATTTCCATGTTCATTCAGATGGCTATGTAGATATATCCATGTTCATACAGATGGCGGTGAAGATATTTCCATGTTCATACAGATAGCGGTGTAGATATTTCCATGTTCATACAGATAGCGGTGTAGATATTTCCATGTTCATACAGACATCGGTGCTGATATTTCCATGTTCATCCAGATGGCTGTGTAGATATATCTATGTTCATACAGAAGGTGGTGAAGATATTTCCATCTTCATACAGATATCGGTGTAGATATTTCCATGTTCATACAGATAGCAGTGTAGGTATTTCCATGTTCATACAGATAGCGGTGCTGGTATTTCCATGTTTATACAGATAGCGGTGTAGGTATTTACATGTTTATACAGATAGCGGTGTAGATATTTCCATGTTCATACAGATAGCGGTGAAGATATCTCTATCTTAATACAGATGGCGGTGCAGATATTTATATGTTCATACAGATGGCGGTGCAGATATTTCCAAGTTCATACAGATGTCGGTGTAGATATTTCCATGTTTATAGAGATAGCGGTGTAGTTATTTCCATGTGTAAAGAGATAGCTTTGTAGATATTTCCATGTATATGCAGATAGCTTTGTAGATATTTCCATTTTCATGCAGACAGCGGTGTAGATATTTCCATGCTGAAACAGATAGCGGTGAAGATATTTCCATGTTCATACAGATAGCTGTGTAGATATTTCCATGTTTATACAGATAGTGGTGAAGATGTATGCATTTTTACACAGATAGCGGTGTAGATATTTCCATTTTCATACAGATAGCGGTTTAGATATTTCCATGTTCATCCAGATGGCTGTGTAGACATACCCATGTTCGTACAGATGGCGGTGAAGATATTTCCATGTTCATACAGATAGCGGTGTAGATATTTCCATGTTCATACAGATAGCGGTGTAGCTATTTCCATGTTCGTACAGATAGCGGTGTAGCTATTTCCATGTTCATACATATAGCGGTGTAGATATTTCCATGTTCATCCAGATGGCTGTGTAGATATATCCATGTTCATACAGATGGCGGTGAAGATATTTCCATGTTCATACAGATAGTGGTGTAGATATTTCCATGTTCATACAGATAGCGGTGTAGCTATTTCCATGTTCATACAGATAGCGGTGTAGATATTTCCATATTCATCCAGATGGCTGTGTAGATATTTCCATGTTCATACAGATAGCGGTGCTGATATTTCCATGTTCATACAGATAGCGGTGTAGATATCTCTATCTTAATACAGATGGCGGTGTAGATATTTATATGTTCATACAGATAGCGGTGTAGATATTTCCATGTTCATACAGATAGCGGTGTAGATATTTCCATGTTCATACACATAGCGGTGTAGATATTTCTATGTTCATGCTGATGGCTTTGTAGCTATTTCCATGTTCATACAGATAGTGGTGTAGATATTTCCATGTTCATACAGATTGCGGTGCTGATATTTCCATGTTTATACAGGTAGCGGTGTAGATATTTCCATGTTCAAACAGATAGCGGTGTAGATATTTCCATGTTCATACAGATAGCGGTTTAGATATTTCCATGTTTATACAGATAGCGGTGTAGATGTATGCATGGTTACACAGATAGCGGTGCAGATATTTCCATGTACATACAGATAGCGGTGTAGATATTTCCATGTTCATCCAGATGGCTGTGTACATATATCCATGTTCATACAGATGGCGGTGAATATATTTCCATGTTCATACAGATAGCAGTGTAGATATTTCCATGTTCATACAGATAGCGGTGTAGATATTTCCATGTTCATACACATAGCGGTGTAGCTATTTCCATTTTCATACATATAGCGGTGTAGATGTTTCCATGTTCATCCAGATGGCTGTGTAGGTATATCCATGTTCATACAGATGGCGGTGAAGATATTTCCATGTTCATGCAGATGGCGGCGTAGATATTTCCATGTTCATACAGATAGCGGTGTGGACATTTCCATGTTCATACAGATAGCGGTGTATCTATTTCCATGTTCATACAGATAGCGGTGTAGATATTTCTATGTTCATACAGATAGCGGTGTAGATATTTCCATGTTTATACAGATAGCGGTGTAGATATTTCCATGTTTATACAGATAGCGGTGTAGATATTTCCATGTTTATACAGATAGCGGTGTAGATATCGTCATCTTAATACAGATGGCGGTGTAGATATTTATATGTTCATACAGATGGCGGTGTAGATATTTCCATGTTCATACAGATGGCGGTGTAGATATTTCCATGTTTTTAGAGATAGCGGTGTAGTTATTTCCATGTGTAAAGAGATAGCTGTATAGATATTTCCATGTATATGCAGATAGCTTTGTAGATATTTCCATTTTTGCTGATACCGGTGTAGATATTTCCATGTACAAACAGATAGTGGTGTAGATATTTCCATGTTCATACAGATAGCAGTGTAGATATTTCCATGTTTATACAGATAGTGGTGAAGATGTATGCATGTTTACACAGATAGCGGTTTAGATATTTCCATGTTCATACAGATAGCAGTGTAGATATTTCCATGTTCATCCAGATGGCTGTGTAGATATATCCATGTTCTCACAGATGGCGGTGAAGATATTTCCATGTTCATACAGATTGCGGTGTTGATATTTCCATGTTCATACAGATAGCAGTGTAGATATTTCCATGTTCATACAGACAGCGGTGCTGATATTTCCATGTTCATCCAGATGGCTGTGTAGATATATCTATGTTCATACAGATGGCGGTGAAGATGATTCCATGTTCATACAGATATCGGTGTAGATATTTCCATGTTCATACAGATTGCGGTGTAGATATTTCCATGTTCATACAGATAGCGGTGCTGATATTTCCATGTTTATACAGATAGCGGTGTAGATATTTCCAGGTTTATAAAGATAGCGGTGTAGATATCTCCATCTTAATACAGATGGATGTGTAGATATTTATATGTTCATACAGATGGCGGTGCAGATATTTCCAAGTTCATACAGATGTCGGTGTAGATATTTCCATGTTTATAGAGATAGCGGTGGAGTTATTTCCATGTGTAAAGAGGTAGCTTTGTAGATATTTCCATGTATATGCAGATAGCTGTGTAGATATTTCCATTTTCATGCAGACAGCGGTGTAGATATTTCCATGCTGAAACAGATAGCGGTGTAGATATTTCCATGTTCATACAGATAGCTGTGTAGATATTTCCATGTTTATACAGATAGCGGTGAAGATGTATGCATGTTTACACAGATAGCGGTGTAGATATTTCCATTTTCATACAGATAGCGGTGTAGATATTTCCATGTTCATCCAGATGGCTGTGTAGACATACCCATGTTCGTACAGATGGCGGTGAAGATATTTCCATGTTCATACAGATAGCGGTGTAGATATTTCCATGTTCATACAGATGGCGGTGTAGCTATTTCCATGTTCGTACAGATAGCGGTGTAGTTATTTCCATGTTCATACACATAGCGGTGTAGATATTTCCATGTTCATCCAGAAGGCTGTGTAGATATATCCATGTTCATACAGATGGCGGTGAAGATATTTCCATGTTCATACAGATAGTGGTGTAGATATTTCCATGTTCATACAGATAGCGGTGTAGCTATTTCCATGTTCATACAGATAGCGGTGTAGATATTTCCATATTCATCCAGATGGCTGTGTAGATATTTCCATGTTCATACAGATAGCGGTGCTGATATTTCCATGTTTATACAGATAGTGGTGTAGATATCTCCATCTTAATACAGATGGCGGTGTAGATATTTATATGTTCATACAGATAGCGGTGTAGATATTTCCATGTTCATACAGATAGCGGTGTAGATATTTCCATGTTCATACAGATAGAGGTGTAGATATTTCTATGTTCATGCAGATGGCTGTGTAGCTATTTCCATGTTCATACAGATAGTGGTGTAGATATTTCCATGTTCATACAGATTGCGGTGCTGATATTTCCATGTTTATACAGGTAGCGGTGTAGATATTTCCATGTTCATACAGATGGCGGTGTAGATATTTCCATGTTTACAGAGATAGCGGTGTAGTTGTTTCCATGTGTAAAGAGATAGCTGTATAGATATTACCATGTATATGCAGATAGCTTTGTAGATATTTCCATTTTCATGCTGATAGCGGTGTAGATATTTCCATGTTCAAACAGATAGCGCTGTAGATATTTCCTTTTTCATACAGATGGCAGTGTAGATATTTCCATGTTTATACAGATAGTGTTGAAGATGTATGCATGTTTACACAGATAGCGGTGTAGATATTTCCATGTTCATACAGATAGCGGTTTAGATATTTCCATGTTCATCCAGATGGCTGTGTAGATATATCCATGTTCATACAGATAGCGGTGTAGATAATTCTATGTTCATGCAGATGGCTGTGTAGCTATTTCCATGTTCATACAGATAGTGGTGTAGATATTTCCATGTTCATACAGATATTGGTGTAGATATTTCCATGTTCATACAGATTGCGGTGCTGATATTTCCATGTTTATACAGGTAGCGGTGTAGATATTTCCATGTTTATACAGATAGCGGTGTAGATATTTCCATGTTTATACAGATAGCGGTGTAGATATTTCCATGTTTATACAGATAGCGGTGTAGATATCTAAATCTTAATACAGACGAAGGTGTAGTTATTTATATGTTCATACAGACGGCGGTGTAGATATTTCCATGTTCATACAGATGGCGGTGTAGATATTTCCATGTTTATAGAGATAGCGATGTAGTTATTTCCATGTGTAAAGACATAGCTGTATAGATATTTCCATGTATATGCAGATAGCTTTGTAGATATTTCCATTTTCATGCTGATAGCGGTGTAGATATTTCCATGTTCATACAGATAGCAGTGTAGATATTTCCATGTTTATACAGATAGTGGTGAAGATGTATGCATGTTTACACAGATAGCGGTGTAGATATTTCCATGTTCATACAGATAGCGGTGTAGATATTTCCATGTCCATCCAGATGGCTGTGTAGATATATCCATGTTCACACAGATGGCGGTGAAGATATTTCCATGTTCGTACAGATGGCGGTGTAGATATTTCCATGTTCATACAGTTAGCGGTGTAGATATTTCCATGTTCATACAGATGGCGGTGTAGATATTTCCATGTTCATACAGATGGCGGTGTAGATATTTACATGTTCTTACAGATGGCGGTGTAGATATTTCCATGTTCGTACGGATGGCAGTGTAGATATTTCCATGTTCATACAGGTGGCGGTGTAGATATTCCCATGTTTTTACAGATAGCTGTGTAGTTATTTCCATGTTTATAGAGATAGCAGTGTAGATATTTCCATTGATATACAGATAGCTGTATAGATATTTGCTTGTTCATACACATAGCGGTGTAGATATTTCCATGTTCATACAGATAGCGGTGAAGATATTTCCATGTTTATATAGATAGCGGTGTTGATATTTCCATGTTTATACAGATAGCGGTGTAGATATTTCCATGTTTATAGAGATAGTGGTGTAGATAATTTCAATTTTTCACAGATAGCAGTGTAGATATTTCCAAGTTCATACAGATAGCAGTGTAGATATTTCCACGTTTATAGAGATGGCAGTGTAGATATTTCCATGTTCATACAGATGGCGGTGTAGATATTTCCATGTTTATAGAGACGGCGGTGTAGATATTTTCATGTTTACACAGATGGCGGTGTAGATATTTCCATGTTTACAATGATAGCGGTGTGGATATTTCCATGTTTATGCAGATAGCGGTGTAGATATTTCCATGTTTATACAGATAGCAGTGCTGATATTTCCATGTTTATACAGATAGTTGGGCAGATATTTCCATGTTTATACAGATAGCGGTGTAGATATTTCCATCTTAATACAGATGGCAGTGTAGGTATGTCCATGTTCATACAGAAGGCGGTGTAGATATTTCCATGTTCATACAGATGGTTGTGTAGATATTTCGAAGTTTATAGGGATAGCGCTGTAGTTATTTCCATATTTATAGAGAAATCTGTGTAGATATTTCCATTTATATGCAGATAGCTGTGTAGATACTTCCATGTCCATGCAGATAGCGGTGTAAATAATTCCATGTTCATCCAGATGGCGTTGTAGATATTTACATGTTTCATACAGATGGCGGTGTAGATATTTCCATGTTCGTACAGATGGCGGTGTAGATATTTCCATGTTCATACAGATGGCGGTGTAGATATTTCCATGTTCATAGAGATGGCGGAGTAGTTATTTCCATGTTTATGCAGGTAGCGGTATAGATATTTCCATGTTTATACAGATGTTGGTGTATATATTTCCATGTTTATAGAGATGGCAGTCTAGATATTTCCATGTTTATACAGATAGCGGTGAAGATATTTCCATGTTTATGCAGATAGCGGTGTAGATATTTCCATGTTTATAGAGATAGCAGTGTAGATATTTCCATGTTTATAGAGATAGTGGTGTAGATAATTTCAATTTTATACCGAGAACAGTGTAGATATTTCCAAGTTCATACAGATAGCGATGTAGATATTTCCACGTTTATAGAGATGGCGGTGTAGATATTTCCATGTTCAAACAGATTGCGGTGTAGATATTTCCATGTTCATACAAATGGCTGTGTAGATATTTCCATATTCATAGAGAATGCGGTGTAGATATTTCCATGTTGATACAAATGGCGGTGTAGATATTTCCATGTTCATAGAGATGGCGGTGTAGATATTTCCTTGTTTATAAAGATAGCAGTGTAGTTATTTCCATGTTTATAGAGATAGCAGTGTTGATATTTCCATTGATATACACATAGCTGTGTAGATATTTGCATGTTCATACAGATAGCGGTGTAGGTGTTTCCATCTTCGTACAGATAGCGGTGTAGATATTTCCATGTTTATACAGATGGTGGTGTAGATATTTCCATGTTTATAGAGATAGTGGTGTAGTTATTTCCAAGTTTATAGAGACAGCGTTGTAGATATTTCCATGTTTATACAGATAGCGGTGAAGTTATTTCCATGTTTATACAGATAGCGGTGTAGATATTTTCATGTTTATACAGATAACTGTGTAGATATTTCCATGTTTATAGAGATAGTGGTGTAGATAATTTCAATTTTATACAGATAGCAGTGTAGATATTTCCAAGTTCATACAGATAGCGGTGTAGATATTTCCATGTTCGTACGGATGGCAGTGTAGATATTTCCATGTTCATACAGGTGGCGGTGTAGATATTCCCATGTTTTTACAGATAGCTGTGTAGTTATTTCCATGTTTATAGAGATAGCAGTGTAGATATTTCCATTGATATACAGATAGCTGTATAGATATTTGCTTGTTCATACACATAGCGGTGTAGATATTTCCATGTTCATACAGGTAGCGGTGAAGATATTTCCATGTTTATATAGATAGCGGTGTTGATATTTCCATGTTTATACAGATAGCGGTGTAGATATTTCCATGTTTATAGAGATAGTGGTGTAGATAATTTCAATTTTACACAGATAGCAGTGTAGATATTTCCAAGTTCATACAGATAGCAGTGTAGATATTTCCACGTTTATAGAGATGGCAGTGTAGATATTTCCATGTTCATACAGATGGCGGTGTAGATATTTCCATGTTTATAGAGACGGCGGTGTAGATATTTTCATGTTTACACAGATGGCGGTGTAGATATTTCCATGTTTACAATGATTGCGGTGTGGATATTTCCATGTTTATGCAGATAGCGGTGTAGATATTTCCATGTTTATACAGATAGCAGTGCTGATATTTCCATGTTTATACAGATAGTTGGGCAGATATTTCCATGTTTATACAGATAGCGGTGTAGATATTTCCATCTTAATACAGATGGCAGTGTAGGTATGTCCATGTTCATACAGAAGGCGGTGTAGATATTTCCATGTTCATACAGATGGTTGTGTAGATATTTCGAAGTTTATAGGGATAGCGCTGTAGTTATTTCCATATTTATAGAGAAATCTGTGTAGATATTTCCATTTATATGCAGATAGCTGTGTAGATACTTCCATGTCCATGCAGATAGCGGTGTAGATAATTCCATGTTCATCCAGATGGCGTTGTAGATATTTACATGTTCATACAGATGGCGGTGTAGATATTTCCATGTTCGTACAGATGGCGGTGTAGATATTTCCATGTTCATACAGATGGCGGTGTAGATATTTCCATGTTCATAGAGATGGCGGAGTAGTTATTTCCATGTTTATGCAGGTAGCGGTATAGATATTTCCATGTTTATACAGATGTTGGTGTATATATTTCCATGTTTATAGAGATGGCAGTCTAGATATTTCCATGTTTATACAGATAGCGGTGAAGATATTTCCATGTTTATACAGATAGCGGTGTAGATATTTCCATGTTTATAGAGATAGCAGTGTAGATATTTCCATGTTTATAGAGATAGTGGTGTAGATAATTTCAATTTTATACCGAGAACAGTGTAGATATTTCCAAGTTCATACAGATAGCGATGTAGATATTTCCACGTTTATAGAGATGGCGGTGTAGATATTTCCATGTTCAAACAGATTGCGGTGTAGATATTTCCATGTTCATACAAATGGCTGTGTAGATATTTCCATATTCATAGATAATGCGGTGTAGATATTTCCATGTTGATACAAATGGCGGTGTAGATATTTCCATGTTCATAGAGATGGCGGTGTAGATATTTCCTTGTTTATAAAGATAGCAGTGTAGTTATTTCCATGTTTATAGAGATAGCAGTGTAGATATTTCCATTGATATACACATAGCTGTGTAGATATTTGCATGTTCATACAGATAGCGGTGTAGGTGTTTCCATCTTCGTACAGATAGCGGTGTAGATATTTCCATGTTTATACAGATGGTGGTGTAGATATTTCCATGTTTATAGAGATAGTGGTGTAGTTATTTCCAAGTTTATAGAGACAGCGTTGTAGATATTTCCATGTTTATACAGATAGCGGTGAAGTTATTTCCATGTTTATACAGATAGCGGTGTAGATATTTTCATGTTTATACAGATAACTGTGTAGATATTTCCATGTTTATAGAGATAGTGGTGTAGATAATTTCAATTTTATACAGATAGCAGTGTAGATATTTCCAAGTTCATACAGATAGCGGTGTAGATATTTCCATGTTTATACAGATAGCGGTGTAGATATTTCCATCTTAATACAGATGGCAGTGTAGATATGTCCATGTACGTACAGATGGCGGTGTAGATATTTCCATGTTCATACACATGGCGGTGTAGATATTTTGAAGTTTATAGAGATAGCGCTGCAGTTATTTCCATATTTATAGAGAAATCTGTGTAGGTATTTCCATGTAAAGGCAGATAGCTGTGTAGATATTTCCATGTTCATGCAGATTGCCGTGTAGATATTTCCACGTTTATAGAGATGGCAGTGTAGATATTTCCATGTTCATACAGATGGCGGTGTAGATATTTCCATGTTTATAGAGATGGCGGTGTAGATATTTTCATGTTTACACAGATGGCGGTGTAGATATTTCCATGTTTACAAAGATAGCGGTGTAGACATTTCAATGTTTACACAGATAGCGTTGTGGATATTTCCATGTTTATGCAGACAGCGGTGTAGATATTTCCATGTTTATACAGATAGCGGTGCGGATATTTCCATGTTTATACAGATAATTGGGCAGATATTTCCATGTTTATACAGATAGCGGTTCGGATATTTCCATGTTTATACAGATAGATGGGCAGATATTTCCATGTTTATACAGACAGCAGTGTAGATATTTCCATCTTAATACAGATGGCGGTGTAGAAATGTCCATGTTTGTACAGATGGCGGTGTAGATATTTTCATGTTCATACAGATGGTGGTGTAGATATTTCGAAGTTTATAGAGATAGCTCTATAGTTATTTCCTTATTTATAGAGAAATCTTTGTAGATATTTCCATGTATATGCAGATAGCTGTGTAGATATTTCCATGTTCATGCAGATAGCGGTGTAGATATTTCCATGTTCATCCAGATGCCGGTGTAGATAAATCCATGTTCATAGAGATGGCGGTGAAGATATTTCCATGTTCATACAGATGGCGGTGTAGATATTTCCATGTTCATACAAATGGCGGTGTAGATATTTCCATGTTCATAGAGATGGCGGTGTAGATATTACCATGTACATACAAATGGCGGTGTAGATATTTCCATGTTCATAGAGATGGTGGTGTAGATATTTCCATGTTTATGCAGATAGCGGTATAGATATTTCCATGTTTATACAGATGGTGGTGTAGATATTTCCGTGTTTATAGAGATTGCGGTCTAGATATTTCCATGTTTACAGAGATAGTGGTGTAGTTATTTCCAAGTTTATAGAGAAGCGTTGTAGATATTTCCATGTTTATGCAGATAGCGGTGAAGATATTTCCATGTTTATACAGATAGCGGTGTAGATATTTCCATGTTTATACAGATAGCAATGTAGATATTTCCATGTTTATAGTGATAGTGGTGTAGATAATTTCAATTTTATACCGAGAGCAGTGTAGATATTTCCAAGTTCATACAGATAGCGATGTAGATATTTCCAAGTTTATAGAGATGGCGGTGTAGATGTTTCCATGTTCATACTGATGGCGGTGTAGATATTTCCATGTTTATAGAGATGGCGGTGTAGATATTTTCATGTTTACACAGATGGCGGTGTAGATATTTCCATGTTTACACAGATAGCGTTGTAGACATTTCCATGTTTACACAGATAGCGGTGTGGATATTTCCATGTTTATACAGATAGCGGTGAAGTTATTTCCATGTTTATACAGATAGCGGTGTAGATATTTTCATGTTTATACAGATAACTGTGTAGATATTTCCATGTTTATAGAGATAGTGTTGTAGATAATTTCAATTTTATACAGATAGCAGTGTAGATATTTCCAAGTTCATACAGATAGCGGTGTAGATATTTCCATGTTTATACAGATAGCGGTGTAGATATTTCCATCTTAATACAGATGGCAGTGTAGATATGTCCATGTACGTACAGATGGCGGTGTAGATATTTCCATGTTCATACACATGGCGGTGTAGATATTTTGAAGTTTATAGAGATAGCGCTGCAGTTATTTCCATATTTATAGAGAAATCTGTGTAGGTATTTCCATGTAAAGGCAGATAGCTGTGTAGATATTTCCATGTTCATGCAGATTGCCGTGTAGATATTTCCACGTTTATAGAGATGGCAGTGTAGATATTTCCATGTTCATACAGATGGCGGTGTAGATATTTCCATGTTTATAGAGATGGCGGTGTAGATATTTTCATGTTTACACAGATGGCGGTGTAGATATTTCCATGTTTACAAAGATAGCGGTGTAGACATTTCAATGTTTACACAGATAGCGTTGTGGATATTTCCATGTTTATGCAGACAGCGGTGTAGATATTTCCATGTTTATACAGATAGCGGTGCGGATATTTCCATGTTTATACAGATAGTTGGGCAGATATTTCCATGTTTATACAGATAGCGGTTCGGATATTTCCATGTTTATACAGATAGATGGGCAGATATTTCCATGTTTATACAGACAGCAGTGTAGATATTTCCATCTTAATACAGATGGCGGTGTAGAAATGTCCATGTTTGTACAGATGGCGGTGTAGATATTTTCATGTTCATACAGATGGTGGTGTAGATATTTCGAAGTTTATAGAGATAGCGCTGTAGTTATTTCCATATTTATAGAGAAATCTTTGTAGATATTTCCATGTATATGCAGATAGCTGTGTAGATATTTCCATGTTCATGCAGATAGCGGTGTAGATATTTCCATGTTCATCCAGATGCCGGTGTAGATATATCCATGTTCATAGAGATGGCGGTGAAGATATTTCCATGTTCATACAGATGGCGGTGCAGATATTTCCATGTTCATACAAATGGCGGTGTAGATATTTCCATGTTCATAGAGATGGCGGTGTAGATATTACCATGTACATACAAATGGCGGTGTAGATATTTCCATGTTCATAGAGATGGTGGTGTAGATATTTCCATGTTTATGCAGATAGCGGTATAGATATTTCCATGTTTATACAGATGGTGGTGTAGATATTTCCGTGTTTATAGAGATTGCGGTCTAGATATTTCCATGTTTACAGAGATAGTGGTGTAGTTATTTCCAAGTTTATAGAGAAGCGTTGTAGATATTTCCATGTTTATGCAGATAGCGGTGAAGATATTTCCATGTTTATACAGATAGCGGTGTAGATATTTCCATGTTTATACAGATAGCAGTGTAGATATTTCCATGTTTATAGTGATAGTGGTGTAGATAATTTCAATTTTATACGGAGAGCAGTGTAGATATTTCCAAGTTCATACAGATAGCGATGTAGATATTTCCAAGTTTATAGAGATGGAGGTGTAGATGTTTCCATGTTCATACTGATGGCGGTGTAGATATTTCCATGTTTATAGAGATGGCGGTGTAGATATTTTCATGTTTACACAGATGGCGGTGTAGATATTTCCATGTTTACACAGATAGCGTTGTAGACATTTCCATGTTTACACAGATAGCGGTGTGGATATTTCCATGTTTATGCAGATAGCGTTGTAGATATTTCCATGTTTATACAGATAGCGATGCGGATATTTCCATGTTTATACAGATAGTTGGGCAGATATTTCCATGTTTATACAGATAGCGGTGTA
Source organism: Gorilla gorilla gorilla (assembly GCF_029281585.2). Lineage (NCBI taxonomy): Eukaryota > Metazoa > Chordata > Mammalia > Primates > Hominidae > Gorilla > Gorilla gorilla. The sequence continues at coordinate 77,283,390 of NC_073244.2, forward strand.
GATATTTCCATCTTAATACAGATGGCGGTGTAGATATGTCCATGTTCGTACAGATGGCGGTGTAGATAGTTCCATGTTCATACAGATGGCGGTGTAGATATTTCGAAGTTTATAGAGATAGCGCTGTAGTTATTTCCATATTTATAGAGAAATCTCTGTAGATATTTCCATGTATATGCAGATAACTGTGTAGATATTTCCATGTTCATGCAGATAGCGGTGTAGATATTTCCATGTTCATCTAGATGCCGGTGTAGATATATCCATGTTCATACAGATGACGGTGAAGATATTTCCATGTTCATACAGATGGCGGTGTAGATATTTCCATGTTCATACAAATGGCGGTGTCGATATTTCCATGTTCATACAGATGGCGGTGTAGATATTTCCGTGTTCATACAAATAGCGGTGTAGATATTTCCATGTTCACAGAGATGGCGGTGTAGATATTTCCGTGTTTATACAGATAGCAATGTAGATATTTCCATGTTTATAGAGATAGCGGTGTAGATATTTCCATTGATTTACAGATATCTGTGTAGATATTTGCATGTTCATACAGATAGCGGTGTAGATATTTCCATGTTCATACAGATAGCGGTGTAGATATTTCCATGTTCATACAGATAGCGGTGTAGATATTTCCATGTTTTACAGATAGCGGTGTAGATATTTCCATGTTCATACAGATAGCGGTGTAGATATTTCCATCTTCATACAGTTAGCGGTGTAGATATTTCCATGTTCATACAGACGGCGGTGTAGACATTTACATGTTCATACAGAGGGCGGTGTAGATATTTCCATGTTCGTACGGATGGCAGTGTAGATATTCCCATGTTCATACAGGTGGCGGTGTAGATATTTCCAAGTTCATACAGATAGCAGTGTAGTTATTTCCATGTTTATAGAGATAGCAATGTACATATTTCCATTCATATACATATAGCTGTATAGATATTTGCATGTTCATACAGATAGTGGTGTAGATATTTCCATGTTCGTAGAGATAGCGGTGTAGATATTTCCATGTTCTTACAGATAGCGGTGTAGATATTTCCATGTTCATACAGATAACGGTGTAGATATTTCCATGTTCATACAGATGGTGGTGTAGATATTTCCATGTTCATACAGTTAGCGGTGTAGATATTTCCATGTTCATACAGATGGCGGTGTAGATATTTACATGTTAATACAGATGGCGGTGTAGATATTTCCATGTTCGTACAGATGGCGGTGTAGATATTTCCATGCTCATAGAGATGGCGGTGTAGATATTTCCATGTTTATGCAGATAGTGGTATAGATATTTCCATGTTTATACAGATGGTGGTGTAGATGTTTACATGTTTATAGAGATTGCTGTCTAGATATTTCCATGTTTATAGAGATAGTGCTGTAGTTATTTCCAAGTTTATAGAGACAGCATTGTAGATATTTCCATGTTTATACAGATAGCGGTGAAGATATTTCCATGTTTATATACAGAGCGGTGTAGATATTTCCATGCTAATACAGAGAGCAGTGTAGATATTTCCATGTTTATAGAGATAGTGGTGTAGATAATTTCAATTTTATACAGATAGCAGTGTAGATATTTGCAAGTTCATACAGATAGCAGTGTAGATATTTCCACGTTTATACAGATGGCCGTGTAGATATTTCCATGTTCATGCAGATGGCGGTGTAGATATTTCCATGTTTTTAGAGATGGCGGTGTAGATATTTTCACGTTTACATAGATGGCGGTGGAGATATTTCCATGTTTACACAGATAGCGGTGTAGACATTTCCATGTTTACACAAATAGCGGTGTGGATATTTCCATGTTTATGCAGATAGCGGTGTAGATATTTCCATGTTTAAACAGATAGCGGTGCGGATATTTCCATGTTTATACAGATAGTTGGGCAGATATTTCCATGTTTATACAGATAGCGGTGTAGATATTTCCATCTTAATACAGATGGCGGTGTAGATATGTCCATGTTTGTACAGATGGCGGTGTAGATATTTCCATGTTCATACAGATAGCGGTGTAGATATTTCAAAGTTTATAGAGATAGCGTTGTAGTTATTTCCATATTTATAGAGAAATCTCTGTAGATATTTCCATATATATGCAGATAGCAGTGTAGATATTTCCATGTTCATGCAGATAGCGGTGTAGATATTTCCATGTTCATCCAGATGCCAGTGTAGATATATCCATGTTCATACAGATGGCGGTGAAGATATTTCCATGTTCATACAGATGGCGGTGTAGGTATTTCCATGTTCATACAAATGGCGGTCTTGATATTTCCATGTTCATAGAGATGGCGGTGTAGATATTTCCGTGTTCATACAAATGGCGGAGTAGATATTTCCATGTTCATAGAGATGGCGGTGTAGATATTTCCATGTTTATACAGATAGCAATGTAGATATTTCCATGTTTATAGAGATAGCGGTGTAGATACTTCCATTGATATACAGATAGCTGTGTAGATATTTGCATGTTCATACAGATAGCGGTGCAGATATTTCCATGTTCATACAGATAGCGGTGTAGATATTTCCATGTTCATACACATTGCGGTATATATATTTCCATGTTTTACAGATAACGGTGTAGATATTTCCATGTTCATACAGATAGCGGTGTTGATATTTCCATGTTCATACAGATGACGGTGTAGATATTTACATGTTCATACAGATGGCGGTTTAGATATTTCCATGTTCGTACGGATGGCAGTGTAGATATTTCCATGTTCATACAGGTGGCGGAGTAGATATTTCCATGTTCATACAGATAGCAGTATAGTTATTTCCATGGTTATAGAGATAGCAATGTAGATATTTCCATTGATATACATATAGCTGTTTAGATATTTGCATGTTCATACATATAGCGGTGTAGATATTTCCATGTTCGTACAGATAGCGGTGTAGATATTTCCATGTTCATACAGATAGCGGTGTAGATATTTCCATGTTCATACAGATAGCGGTGTAGATATTTCCATGTTCATACAGATGACGGTGTAGATATTTACATGTTCATACAGATGGCGGTATAGATATTTCCATGTTCATATGGATGGCAGTGTAGATATTTCCATGTTCATACAGGTGGCGGAGTAGATATTTCCATGTTCATACAGATAGCAGTGTAGTTATTTCCATGGTTATAGAGATAGCAATGTAGATATTTCCATTGATATACATATAGCTGTGTAGATATTTGCATGTTCATACAGATAGCGGTGTAGATATTTCCATGTTCATACAGATAACGGTGTAGATATTACCATGTTCATACAGATAGCGGTGTAGATATTTCCATGATTATACAGTTAGCGGTGTAGATATTTCCATGTTCATACAGATGGCGGTGTAGATATTTCCATGTTCCTACAGATGGCGGTGTAGATATTTCCATGTTCTTAGAGATGGCGGTGTAGAAATTTCCATGTTTATTCAGATAGCGGTGTAGATATTTCCTTGTTTATAGAGATGGTGGTGTAGGTATTTCCATGTTTATAGAGATGGAGGTGTAGATATTTCCATCTTTATAGAGATAGTGGTGTAGTTATCTCCAAGTTTATAGAGACAGAGTTGTAGATATTTCCGTGTTTATACAGATAGCGGTGAAGTTATTTCCATTTTATACAGATAGCGGTGTAGATATTTCCATTTTTATACAGATAACAGTGTAGATATTTCCATGTATATAGAGATAGTGGTGTAGATAATTTCAATTTTATACAGGTAGCAGTGTAGATATTTCCAAGTTCATACAGATTGCGGTGTAGATATTTCCACGTTTATAGAGATGGCGTTGTAGATATTTCCATGTTCATACAGATGGCGGTGTAGATATTTCCATGTTTATAGAGATGGCGGTGTAGATATTTTCATGTTTACACAGATGGCGGTGTAGATATTTCCATGTTTACACAGATAGCGGTGTAGACATTTCCATGTTTACACAGATAGCGGTGAGAATATTTCCATGTTTATGCAGATGGGCAGATATTTCCATGTTTATACAGATAGCGGTGTAGATCTTTCCATCTTAATACAGATGGCGGTGTAGATATTTCCATGTTCGTACAGATAGCGGTGTAGATATTTCCATGTTCATACAGATGGCGGTGTAGATATTTCCATGCTCATACAGATAGCGGTGTAGATATTTCCATGTTCATACAGATAGCGGTGCAGATATTTCCATGTTCATACAGATAGCGGTATAGATATTTCCATGTTCATACAGATAGCGGTGTAGATATTTCCATGTTCATACAGTTAGCGGTGTAGATATTTCCATGTTCATACAGATGGTGGTGTAGATATTTACATGTTCATACAGATGGCGGTGTAGATATTTCCATGTTCGCACGGATAACAGTGTAGATATTTCCATGTTCATACAGGTGGCGGTGTAGTTATTTCCATGTTTATACAGATAGCAGAGTAGTTATTTCCATGTTTATAGAGATAGCAGTGTAGATATTTCCATTGATATACAGATAGCTCTGTAGATATTTGCATGTTCATACAGATAGCGGTGTAGATATTTCCATGTTCGTACAGATAGCGGTGTAGATATTTCCATGTTCATACAGATAGCGGTGTAGATATTTCCATGTTCATACAGATAACAGTGTACATAGTTCCATGTTCATACAGATAGCCTTGTAGATATTTCCATGTTCATACAGTGAGCGGTGTAGATATTTCCATGTTCATACAGATGGCGGTGTAGATATTTACATGTTCATACAGATGGCGGTGTAGATATTTCCATGTTCGTACAGATGGCGGTGTAGATATTTCCATGTCGATAGAGATGGCGGTGTAGATATTTCCATGTTTATGCAGATTGCGGTGTAGGTATTTACATGTTCATAGAGATGGCGGTGTAGATATTTCCATGTTCATACAGATAGTGGTGTAGATATTTCCATGTTCCTACAGATAGCGGTGTAGATATTTCCATATTTATACAGATAGCAGTATAGTTATTTCCATGTTCATAGAGAGAGCAGTGTAGACATTTCCATTGATATACAGATAGCTGTGTAGATACTTACATGTTCATACAGATGGCGGTGTAGATATTTCCATGTTCGTAGAGATGGCGGTGTAGATATTTCCATGTTCATACAAATGGCGGTGTAGATATTTCCATGTTCATAGAGATGGCGGTGTATATATTTCCATGTTTGTACAGATAGCAGTGTAGTTATTTCCATGTTTATAGAGATAGCAGTGTAGATATTTCCATTGATATACAGATAGCTGTGTAGATATTTACATGTTCATACAGATGGCGGCATAGATATTTCCATGTTCATACGGATGGCAGTGTAGATATTTCCATGTTAGTACCGGTGGCGGTGTAGATATTTCCATGTTTATACAGATCGCAGTGTAGTTATTTCCTTGTTTATAGAGATAGCAATGTAGATATTTCCATTGATATACTTATAGCTGTGTAGATATTTGCATGTTCATACTGATAGCGGTGTAGATATTTCCATGTTCGTACAGATAGCGGTGTAGATATTTCCATGTTCGTACAGATAGCGGTGTAGATATTTCCATGTTCATACAGATAACGGTGTAGATATTTCCATGTTCGTACAGATAGCGCTGTAGATATTTCCATGTGCATTCAGTTAGCGGTGTAGATATTTCCATGTTCATACAGATGGCGGTGTAGATATTTACATGTTCATACAGATAGCGGTGTAGATATTCCCATGTTCGTAGAGATGGCGGTGTAGATATTTCCATGTTCATAGAGATGGCGGTGTAGATATTTTCATGTTTATGCAGATAGCGGTATTGATATTTCCATGTTTATATAGATGGTGGTGTAGATATTTCCATGTTTATAGGGATGGCGGTCTAGATATTTCCATGTTTATAGAGATACTGGTGTAGTTATTTCCAAGTTTATAGAGACAGCATTGTAGATATTTCCATGTTTATACAGATAGCGGTGAAGATATTTCCATGTTTATACAGATAGCGGTGTAGATATTTCCATGATTATACAGATAGCGGTGTAGATATTTCCATGTTTATAGAGATAGTGGTGTAGATAATTTCAATTTTTTACAGATAGCAGTGTAGATATTTCCAAGTTCATACAGATTGCGGTGTAGATATTTCCACGTTTATAGAGATGGCAGTGTAGATATTTCCATGTTCATACAGATGGCGGCGTAGATATTTCCATGTTTTTAGAGATGGCGGTGTAGATATTTTCAGGTTTACACGGATGGCGGAGAAGATATTTCCATGTTTAAACAGATAGCAGTGTAGACATTTCCATGTTTACTCAGATAGCGGTGTGGATATTTCCATGTTTATGCAGATAGCGGTGTAGATATTTCCATGTTTCTACAGATAGCGGTGCGGATATTTCCATGTTTATACAGATAGTTGGGCAGATATTTCCATGTTTATACAGATAGCGGTGTAGATATTTCCCTCTTATTACAGATGGCGGTGTAGATGTGTCCATGTTCGTACAGATGGCGGTGTAGATATTTCCATGTTCATACAGATGGTGGTGTAGATATTTCGAAGTTTATAGAGATAGCGCTGTAGTTATTTCCATATTTATAGAGAAATCTCTGTAGATATTTCCATGTATATGCAGATAGCTGTGTAGATATTTCCATGTTCATGCAGATAGCGGTGTAGATATTTCCATGGTCATCCAGATGCCCGTGCAGATATATCCATGTTCATACAGATGGCGGTGAAGATATTTCCATGTTCATACACATGGCGGTGTAGATATTTCCATGTTCATACACATGGCGGTGTAGATACTTCCATGTTCGTAGAGATGGCGGTGTAGATATTTCCATGTTCATACAAATGGTGGTGTAGATATTTCCATGCTAATAGAGATGGCGGTATAGATATTTCCATGTTTGTACAGATAGCAGTGTAGTTATTTCCATGTTTATAGAGATAGCAGTGTAGATATTTTCATTGATATACAGATAGCTGTGTAGATATTTGCATGTTCATACAGATAGCGGTGTAGATATTTCCATGCTCATACAGATAGCGGTGTAGATATTTCCATGTTCATACAGATAGCGGTGCAGATATTTCCATGTTCATACAGATAGCGGTATAGATATTTCCATGTTCATACAGATAGCGGTGTAGATATTTCCATGTTCATACAGTTAGCGGTGTAGATATTTCCATGTTCATACAGATGGCGGTGTAGATATTTACATGTTCATACAGATGGCAGTGTAGATATTTCCATGTTCGCACGGATGGCAGTGTAGATATTTCCATGTTCATACAGGTGGCGGTGTAGTTATTTCCATGTTTATACAGATAGCAGTATAGTTATTTCCATGTTTATAGAGATAGCAGTGTAGATATTTCCATTGATATGCAGATAGCTGTGTAGATATTTGCATGTTCATACAGATAGCGGTGTAGATATTTCCATGTTCGTACAGATAGCGGTGTAGATATTTCCATGTTCATACAGATAGCGGTGTAGATATTTCCATGTTCATACAGATAACGGTGTAGATAGTTCCATGTTCATACAGATAGCCTTGTAGATATTTCCATGTTCATACAGAGAGCGGTGTAGATATTTCCATGTTCATACAGATGGCGGTGTAGATATTTCCATGTTCATACAGATGGCGGTGTTGATATTTCCATGTTCGTACAGATGGCGGTGTAGATATTTCCATGTCCATAGAGATGGCGTTGTAGATATTTCCATGTTTATGCAGATTGCGGTATAGGTATTTCCATGTTCATACAGATGGCGGTGTAGATATTTCCATGTTTTTAGAGATGGCGGTGTAGATATTTTAACGTTTATACAGATGGCAGTGGAGATATTTCCATGTTTACACAGATAGTGGTGCAGACATTTCCATGTTTACACAGATAGCGGTGTGGATATTTCCATGTTTATGTAGATAGCGGTGTAGATATTTCCATGTTTATACAGATAGCGGTGCGGATATTTCCATGTTTATACAGATAGTTGGGCAGATATTTCCATGTTTATACAGATAGCGGTGTAGATATTTCCATCTTAATACAGATGGCGGTGTAGATATGTCCATGTTCGTACAGATGGCGGTGTAGATATTTCCATGTTCATACAGATGGCGTTGTAGATATTTCGAAGTTTATAGAGATAGCGCTGTAGTTATTTCCATATTTATAGAGAAATCTCTGTAGATATTTCCATGTATATGTAGATAGCTGTGTAGATATTTCCATGTTCATGCAGATAGCGTTGTAGATATTTCCATGTTCATCCAGAATCCGGTGTAGATATATCCATGTTCAAACAGATGGCGGTGAAGATATTTCCATGTTCATACAGATGGCAGTGTAGATATTTCCATGTTCATACACATGGCGGTGTAGATATTTCCACGTTCATAGAGATGGCGTTGTAGATATTTCCATGTTCATACACATAGCGGTGTAGATATTTCCATGTTCATAGAGATGGCGGTGTAGATATTTCATTGTTTGTACAGATACCAGTGTAGTTATTTCCATGTTTATAGAGATAGCAGTGTACATATTTCCATTGATATACAGGTAGCTGTGTAGATATTTGCATGTTCATACAGATAGTGGTGTAGATATTTCCCTGCTCATACAGATAGCGGTGTAGATATTTCCATGTTCATACAGATAGTGGTGCAGATATTTCCATTTTCATACAGATAGCGGTGTAGATATTTCCATGTTCATACAGATATCGGTGTAGATATTTCCGTGTTCATACAGTTAGCGGTGTAGATATTTCCATGTTCTTACAGATGGCGGTGTAGATATTTCCATGTTCATACAGGTGGCGGTGTAGATATTTCCATGTTTAAACAGATAGCGGTGCGGATATTTCCATGTTTATACAGATAGTTGGGCAGATATTTCCATGTTTATACAGATAGCGGTGTAGATATTTCCATCTTAATACAGATGGCGGTGTAGATATGTCCATGTTTGTACAGATGGCGGTGTAGATATTTCCATGTTCATACAGATAGCGGTGTAGATATTTCAAAGTTTATAGAGATAGCGTTGTAGTTATTTCCATATTTATAGAGAAATCTCTGTAGATATTTCCATGTATATGCAGATAGCAGTGTAGATATTTCCATGTTCATGCAGATAGCGGTGTAGATATTTCCATGTTCATCCAGATGCCAGTGTAGATATATCCATGTTCATACAGATGGCGGTGAAGATATTTCCATGTTCATACAGATGGCGGTGTAGGTATTTCCAATGTCATACAAATGGCGGTCTTGATATTTCCATGTTCATAGAGATGGCGGTGTAGATATTTCCGTGTTCATACAAATGGCAGAGTAGATATTTCCATGTTCATAGAGATGGCGGTGTAGATATTTCCATGTTTATACAGATAGCAATGTAGATATTTCCATGTTTATAGAGATAGCGGTGTAGATACTTCCATTGATATACAGATAGCTGTGTAGATATTTGCATGTTCATACAGATAGCGGTGCAGATATTTCCATGTTCATACAGATAGCGGTGTAGATATTTCCATGTTCATACACATTGCGGTATACATATTTCCATGTTTTACAGATAACGGTGTAGATATTTCCATGTTCATACAGATAGCGGTGTTGATATTTCCATGTTCATACAGATGACGGTGTAGATATTTACATGTTCATACAGATGGCGGTTTAGATATTTCCATGTTCGTACGGATGGCAGTGTAGATATTTCCATGTTCATACAGGTGGCGGAGTAGATATTTCCATGTTCATACAGAGAGCAGTATAGTTATTTCCATGGTTATAGAGATAGCAATGTAGATATTTCCATTGATATACATATAGCTGTTTAGATATTTGCATGTTCATACATATAGCGGTGTAGATATTTCCATGTTCGTACAGATAGCGGTGTAGATATTTCCATGTTCATACAGATAGCGGTGTAGATATTTCCATGTTCATACAGATAGCGGTGTAGATATTTCCATGTTCATACAGATGACGGTGTAGATATTTACATGTTCATACAGATGGCGGTATAGATATTTCCATGTTCATACGGATGGCAGTGTAGATATTTCCATGTTCATACAGGTGGCGGAGTAGATATTTCCATGTTCATACAGATAGCAGTGTAGTTATTTCCATGGTTATAGAGATAGCAATGTAGATATTTCCATTGATATACATATAGCTGTGTAGATATTTGCATGTTCATACTGATAGCGGTGTAGATATTTCCATGTTCATACAGATAACGGTGTAGATATTACCATGTTCATACAGATAGCGGTGTAGATATTTCCATGATTATACAGTTAGCGGTGTAGATATTTCCATGTTCATACAGATGGCGGTGTAGATATTTCCATGTTCCTACAGATGGCGGTGTAGATATTTCCATGTTCTTAGAGATGGCGGTGTAGAAATTTCCATGTTTATTCAGATAGCGGTGTAGATATTTCCTTGTTTATAGAGATGGTGGTGTAGGTATTTCCATGTTTATAGAGATGGAGGTGTAGATATTTCCATCTTTATAGAGATAGTGGTGTAGTTATCTCCAAGTTTATAGAGACAGAGTTGTAGATATTTCCGTGTTTATACAGATAGCGGTGAAGTTATTTCCATTTTATACAGATAGCGGTGTAGATATTTCCATTTTTATACAGATAACAGTGTAGATATTTCCATGTATATAGAGATAGTGGTGTAGATAATTTCAATTTTATACAGGTAGCAGTGTAGATATTTCCAAGTTCATACAGATTGCGGTGTAGATATTTCCACGTTTATAGAGATGGCGTTGTAGATATTTCCATGTTCATACAGATGGCGGTGTAGATATTTCCATGTTTATAGAGATGGCGGTGTAGATATTTTCATGTTTACACAGATGGCGGTGTAGATATTTCCATGTTTACACAGATAGCGGTGTAGACATTTCCATGTTTACACAGATAGCGGTGAGAATATTTCCATGTTTATGCAGATGGGCAGATATTTCCATGTTTATACAGATAGCGGTGTAGATCTTTCCATCTTAATACAGATGGCGGTGTAGATATTTCCATGTTCGTACAGATAGCGGTGTAGATATTTCCATGTTCATACAGATGGCGGTGTAGATATTTCCATGCTCATACAGATAGCGGTGTAGATATTTCCATGTTCATACAGATAGCGGTGCAGATATTTCCATGTTCATACAGATAGCGGTATAGATATTTCCATGTTCATACAGATAGCGGTGTAGATATTTCCATGTTCATACAGTTAGCGGTGTAGATATTTCCATGTTCATACAGATGGTGGTGTAGATATTTACATGTTCATACAGATGGCGGTGTAGATATTTCCATGTTCGCACGGATGACAGTGTAGATATTTCCATGTTCATACAGGTGGCGGTGTAGTTATTTCCATGTTTATACAGATAGCAGAGTAGTTATTTCCATGTTTATAGAGATAGCAGTGTAGATATTTCCATTGATATACAGATAGCTGTGTAGATATTTGCATGTTCATACAGATAGCGGTGTAGATATTTCCATGTTCGTACAGATAGCGGTGTAGATATTTCCATGTTCATACAGATAGCGGTGTAGATATTTCCATGTTCATACAGATAACAGTGTACATAGTTCCATGTTCATACAGATAGCCTTGTAGATATTTCCATGTTCATACAGTGAGCGGTGTAGATATTTCCATGTTCATACAGATGGCGGTGTAGATATTTACATGTTCATAGAGATGGCGGTGTAGATATTTCCATGTTCGTACAGATGGCGGTGTAGATATTTCCATGTCCATAGAGATGGCGGTGTAGATATTTCCATGTTTATGCAGATTGCGGTGTAGGTATTTACATGTTCATAGAGATGGCGGTGTAGATATTTCCATGTTCATACAGATACTGGTGTAGATATTTCCATGTTCCTACAGATAGCGGTGTAGATATTTCCATATTTATACAGATAGCAGTATAGTTATTTCCATGTTCATAGAGAGAGCAGTGTAGACATTTCCATTGATATACAGATAGCTGTGTAGATACTTACATGTTCATACAGATGGCGGTGTAGATATTTCCATGTTCGTAGAGATGGCGGTGTAGATATTTCCATGTTCATACAAATGGCGGTGTAGATATTTCCATGTTCATAGAGATGGCGGTGTATATATTTCCATGTTTGTACAGATAGCAGTGTAGTTATTTCCATGTTTATAGAGATAGCAGTGTAGATATTTCCATTGATATACAGATAGCTGTGTAGATATTTACATGTTCATACAGATGACGGCATAGATATTTCCATGTTCATACGGATGGCAGTGTAGATATTTCCATGTTAGTACCGGTGGCGGTGTAGATATTTCCATGTTTATACAGATCGCAGTGTAGTTATTTCCTTGTTTATAGAGATAGCAATGTAGATATTTCCATTGATATACTTATAGCTGTGTAGATATTTGCATGTTCATACTGATAGCGGTGTAGATATTTCCATGTTCGTACAGATAGCGGTGTAGATATTTCCATGTTCGTACAGATAGCGGTGTAGATATTTCCATGTTCATACAGATAACGGTGTAGATATTTCCATGTTCGTACAGATAGCGCTGTAGATATTTCCATGTGCATTCAGTTAGCGGTGTAGATATTTCCATGTTCATACAGATGGCGGTGTAGATATTTACATGTTCATACAGATAGCGGTGTAGATATTCCCATGTTCGTAGAGATGGCGGTGTAGATATTTCCATGTTCATAGAGATGGCGGTGTAGATATTTTCATGTTTATGCAGATAGCGGTATTGATATTTCCATGTTTATATAGATGGTGGTGTAGATATTTCCATGTTTATAGGGATGGCGGTCTAGATATTTCCATGTTTATAGAGATACTGGTGTAGTTATTTCCAAGTTTATAGAGACAGCATTGTAGATATTTCCATGTTTATACAGATAGCGGTGAAGATATTTCCATGTTTATACAGATAGCGGTGTAGATATTTCCATGATTATACAGATAGCGGTGTAGATATTTCCATGTTTATAGAGATAGTGGTGTAGATAATTTCAATTTTTTACAGATAGCAGTGTAGATATTTCCAAGTTCATACAGATTGCGGTGTAGATATTTCCACGTTTATAGAGATGGCAGTGTAGATATTTCCATGTTCATACAGATGGCGGCGTAGATATTTCCATGTTTTTAGAGATGGCGGTGTAGATATTTTCAGGTTTACACGGATGGCGGAGAAGATATTTCCATGTTTAAACAGATAGCAGTGTAGACATTTCCATGTTTACTCAGATAGCGGTGTGGATATTTCCATGTTTATGCAGATAGCGGTGTAGATATTTCCATGTTTCTACAGATAGCGGTGCGGATATTTCCATGTTTATACAGATAGTTGGGCAGATATTTCCATGTTTATACAGATAGCGGTGTAGATATTTCCCTCTTATTACAGATGGCGGTGTAGATGTGTCCATGTTCGTACAGATGGCGGTGTAGATATTTCCATGTTCATACAGATGGCGGTGTAGATATTTCGAAGTTTATAGAGATAGCGCTGTAGTTATTTCCATATTTATAGAGAAATCTCTGTAGATATTTCCATGTATATGCAGATAGCTGTGTAGATATTTCCATGTTCATGCAGATAGCGGTGTAGATATTTCCATGTTCATCCAGATGCCCGTGCAGATATATCCATGTTCATACAGATGGCGGTGAAGATATTTCCATGTTCATACACATGGCGGTGTAGATATTTCCATGTTCATACACATGGCGGTGTAGATACTTCCATGTTCGTAGAGATGGCGGTGTAGATATTTCCATGTTCATACAAATGGCGGTGAAGATATTTCCATGCTCATAGAGATGGCGGTATAGATATTTCCATGTTTGTACAGATAGCAGTTTAGTTATTTCCATGTTTATAGAGATAGCAGTGTAGATATTTTCATTGATATACAGATAGCTGTGTAGATATTTGCATGTTCATACAGATAGCGGTGTAGATATTTCCATGCTCATACAGATAGCGGTGTAGATATTTCCATGTTAATACAGATAGCGGTGCAGATATTTCCATGTTCATACAGATAGCGGTATAGATATTTCCATGTTCATACAGATAGCGGTGTAGATATTTCCATGTTCATACAGTTAGCGGTGAAGATATTTCCATGTTCATACAGATGGCGGTGTAGATATTTACATGTTCATACAGATGGCAGTGTAGATATTTCCATGTTCGCACGGATGGCAGTGTAGATATTTCCATGTTCATACAGGTGGCGGTGTAGTTATTTCCATGTTTATACAGATAGCAGTATAGTTATTTCCATGTTTATAGAGATAGCAGTATAGATATTTCCATTGATATGCAGATAGCTGTGTAGATATTTGCATGTTCATACAGATAGCGCTGTAGATATTTCCATGTTCGTACAGATAGCGGTGTAGATATTTCCATGTTCATACAGGTAGCGGTATAGATATTTCCATGTTCATACAGATAACGATGTAGATAGTTCCATGTTCATACAGATAGCCTTGTAGATATTTCCATGTTCATACAGTGAGCGGTGTAGATATTTCCATGTTCATACAAATGGCGGTGTAGATATTTACATGTTCATACAGATGGCGGTGTAGATATTTCCATGTTCGTACAGATGGCGGTGTAGATATTTCCATGTCCATAGAGATGGCGGTGTAGATATTTCCATGTTTATGCAGATTGCGGTATAGGTATTTCCATGTTCATACAGATGGCGGTGTAGATATTTCCATGTTTTTAGAGATGGCGGTGTAGATATTTTCACGTTTACACAGATGGCAGTGGAGATATTTCCATGTTCACACACATAGTGGTGCAGGCATTTCCATGTTTACACAGATAGCGGTGTAGATATTTCCATGTTTATACAGATAGCGGTGCAGATATTTCCATGTTTATACAGATAGTTGGGCAGATATTTCCATGTTTATACAGATAGCGGTGTAGATATTTCCATCTTAATACAGATGGCGGTGTAGATATGTCCATGTTCGTACAGATGGCGGTGTAGATATTTCCATGTTCATACAGATGGCGGTGTAGATATTTCGAAGTTTATAGAGATAGCGCTGTAGTTATTTCCATATTTATAGAGAAATCTCTGTAGATATTTCCATGTATATGCAGATAGCTGTGTAGATATTTCCATGTTCATGCAGATAGCGGTGTAGATATTTCCATGTTCATCCAGATGCCGGTGTAAATATATCCATGTTTATACAGATGGCGGTGAAGATATTTCCATGTTCATACAGATGGCGGTGTAGATATTTCCATGTTCATACACATGGCGGTGTAGATATTTCCATGTTCGTAGAGATGGCGGTGTAGATATTTCCATGTTCATACAGATGGCGGTGTAGATATTTCCATGTTCATAGAGATGGCGGTGTAGATATTTCCATGTTTGTACAGATAGCAGTGTAGTCATTTCCATGTTTATAGAGATAGCAGTGTAGATATTTCCATTGATATACAGATAGCTGTGTAGATATTTACTTGTTCATACAGATGGCGGTGTAGATATTTCCATGTTCATACAGATGGCAGTGTAGATATTTCCGTGTTAGTACAGGTGGCTGTGTAGATATTTCCATGTTTATACAGATAGCAGTGTAGATATTTCCATGTTTATAGAGATAACAATGTAGATATTTCCATTGATATACATATAGCTGTGTAGATATTTGCATGTTCATACTGATAGCGGTGTAGATATTTCCATGTTCGTACAGATAGCGGTGTAGATATTTCCATGTTCATACAGATAGCTCTGTAGATATTTCCATGTTCATACAGATAATGGTTTAGATATTTCCCTGTTCATACAGATAGCGGTGTAGATATTTCCATTTTCATACAGTTAGCGGTGTAGATATTTCCATGTTCATACAGATGACGGTGTAGATATTTACATGTTCGTAGAGATGGCGGTGTAGATATTTCCATGTTCATAGAGATGGCGGTGTAGACATTTTCATGTTTATGCAGATAGCGGTATAGATATTTCCATGTTTATACAGATGGTGGTGTAGATATTTCCATCTTTATAGAGATGGCGGTGTAGATATTTCCATGTTTATAGAGATACTGGTGTAGTTAATTCCAAGTTTATAGATACAGCATTGTAGATATTTCCATGTTTATACAGATAGCGGTGTAGATATTTCCATGTTTATACAGACAGCGGTGTAGATATTTCCATGTTTATAGAGATTGTGGTGTAGATAATTTCAATTTTATACAGATAGTAGTGTATATATTTCCAAGTTCATACAGATAGCGGTGTAAATATTTCCACGTGTATAGAGATGGCGGTGTAGATATTTCCATGTTTTACAGATAGTTGTGTAGATATTTCCATGTTCATACTGATAGCGGTGTTGATATTTCCATGTTCATACAGTAAGCGGTGTAGATTTTTCCATGATCATACAGATGGCGGTGTAGATATTTACATGTTCATACAGATTGCGGTGTAGATATTTCCATGTTTGTACGGATGGCAGTGTAGTTATTTCCATGTTCATAGAGATAGCAGTGTAGACATTTCCATTGATATACAGATAGCTGTTTAGATACTTACATGTTCATACAGATGGCGGTGTAGATATTTCCATGTTCGTAGAGATGGCGGTGTAGATATTTCCATGTTCATACAAATGGCGGTGTAGATATTTCCATGTTCATAGAGATGGCGGTGTATATATTTCCATGTTTGTACAGATAGCAGTGTAGTTATTTCCATGTTTATAGAGATAGCAGTGTAGATATTTCCATTGATATACAGATAGCTGTGTTGATATTTACATGTTCATACAGATGGCGGCGTAGATATTTCCATGTTCATACGGATGGCAGTGTAGATATTTCCATGTTAGTACAGGTGGCGGTGTAGATATTTCCATGTTTATACAGATCGCAGTGTAGTTATTTCCTTGTTTATAGAGATACCAATGTAGATATTTCCATTGATATACATATAGCTGTGTAGATATTTGCATGTTCATACTGATAGCGGTGTAGATATTTCCATGTTCGTACAGATAGCGGTGTAGATATTTCCATGTTCCTACAGATAGCGGTGTAGATATTTCCATGTTCATACAGATAGCGGTGTAGATATTTCCAAGTTCATACAGATAGCGGTGTAGATATTTCCATGTTCATACAGTTAGCGGTGTAGATATTTCCATGTTCATACAGATGGCGGTGTAGATATTTACATGTTCATACAGATAGCGGTGAAGATATTCCCATGTTCGTAGAGATGGCGGTGTAGATATTTCCATGTTCATAGAGATGGCGGTGTAGATATTTTCATGTTTATGCAGATAGCGGTATTGATATTTCCATGTTTATATAGATGGTGGTGTAGATATTTCCATGTTTATAGGGATGGCGGTCTAGATATTTCCATGTTTATAGAGATACTGGTGTAGTTATTTCCAAGTTTATAGAGACAGCATTGTAGATATTTCCATGTTTATACAGATAGCGGTGAAGATATTTCCATGTTTATACAGATAGCGGTGTAGATATTTCCATGTTTATAGAGATGGCGGTGTAGATATTTCCATGTTTGCACAGATGGCGGTGTAGATATTTCCATGTTTACACAGATCGCGGTGTAGGCCTTTCCATGTTTACGCCGATAGCGGTGTGGATATTTCCATGTTTATGCAGATAGCGGTGTAGATATTTCCATGTTTATACAGATAGCAGTGCGGATATTTCCATGTTTATACAGATAGTTGGGCAGATATTTCCATGTTTAAACAGATAGCAGTGTAGATATTTCCATCTTAATACAGATGGCGGTGTAAATATGTCCATGTTCGTACAGATGGCGGTGTAGATATTTCCATGTTCATACAGATGGCAGTGTAGATATTTCGAAATTTATAGAGATAGCGCTGTAGTTATTTCCATATTTATAGAGAAATCTGTGTAGATATTTCCATGTTCATAGAGATGGCGGTGTAGATATTTCCATGTTTATACAGATAGCAGTGTAGATATTTCCATGTTTATAGAGATAGCAGTGTAGATATTTCCATTGATATACAGATAGCTGTTTAGATATTTGCATGTTCATACAGATAGTGGTGTAGATATTTCCATGTTCATACAGATAGCACTGTAGATATTTCCATGTTCATACAGATAGCGGTGTAGACATTTCCATGTTCATACAGTTAGTGGTGTAGATATTTCCATGTTCATACAGATGGCGGTGTAGATACTTACATATTCATACAGATGGCGGTGTAGATATTTCCATGTTCGTATGGAGGGCAGTGTAGATATTTCCATGATCATACAGGTGGCGGTGTAGATATTTCCATGTTTATACTGATAGCAGTGTAGTTATTTCCATGTTTATAGAGATAGCAGTGTAGATATTGCCACTGATATACAGATAGCTGTGTAGATATTTGCATGTTCATACAGATAGCCGTGTAGATATTTCCATGCTCGTACAGATAGCGGTGTAGATATTTCCATGTTCATACAGATAGCGGTGTAGATATTTCCATGTTCATGCAGATAACGGTGTAGATATTTCTATGTTCATACTGATAGCGGTGTAGATATTTCCATGTTCATACAGTTAGCGTTGTAGATATTTCCTTGTTCATACAGATGGCGGTGTAGATATTTAAATGTTCATGCAGGTGGCGGTGTAGATATTTCCATGGTCGTACAGATGGCGGAGTAGATATTTCCATGTTCATCCAGATGCCGGTGTAGATATATCCATGTTCATACAGATGGCGGTGAAGATATTTCCATGTTCATACAGATGGCAGTATAGATATTTCCATGTTCATACACATGGAGGTGTAGATATATCCATGTTCATAGAGATGGCGGTGTAGATATTTCCATGTTCATACAAATGGCGGTGTAGATATTTCCATATTCATAGAGATGGCTGTGTAGATATTTCCATGTTTATACCGATAGCAGTGTAGTTATTTCCGTGTTTATAGAGATAGCAGTGTAGATATTTCCATTGATATACAGATAGCTGTGTAGATATTTGCATGTTCATACAGATAGCGGTGTAGATATTTCCATGTTCCTACTGATAGCGGTGTAGATATTTCCATGTTCATACAGTTAGCGGTGTAGATATTTCCATGTTCATAGAGATGGCGGTGTAGATATTTACATGCTCATACAGATGGCGGTGTAGATATTTCCATGTTCATACAAATGGCGCTGTAGATATTTCCATGTTCATACAGATAGCAGTGTAGTTATTTCCATGTTTATAGAGATAGCAGTGTAGATATTTCCATTGATATACAGATAGCTGTGTAGATATTTACATGTTCATACAGATGGCGGTTTAGATATTTCCATGTTCGTACGGATGGCAGTGTAGATATTTCCATGTTCGTACATGTGGCGGTGTAGATATTTCCATGTTTATACAGATAGCAGTGTAGTTATTTCCATGTTTATAGAGATAGCAATGTAGATATTTCCATTGATATACATATAGCTGTGTAGATATTTGCATGTTCATACTGATAGCGGTGTAGATATTTCCATGTTCGTACAGATGGCGGTGTAGATATTTCCATGTTCATACAGTTAGCGGTGTAGATATTTCCATGTTCATACAGATGGCGGTGTAGATATTTCCATGTTCATACAGATGGCGGTGTAGATATTTACATGTTCATACAGATGGCGGAGTAGATATTTCCATGTTCGTACGGATGGCAGTGTAGATATTTCCATGTTCATACAGGTGGCGGTGTAGATATTCCCATGTTTTTACAGATAGCTGTGTAGTTATTTCCATGTTTATAGAGATAGCAGTGTAGATATTTTCATTGATATACAGATAGCTGTATAGATATTTGCTTGTTCATACACATAGCGGTCTAGATATTTCCATGTTCATACAGATAGCGGTGTAGATATTTCCATGTTCATACACATAGCGGTGTAGATATTTCCATTTTCATACAGATAACGGTGTAGATATTTCCATGTTCATACAGATAGTGGTGTAGATATTTCCATGTTCACACAGGTAGCGGTGTAGATATTTCCATATTCATACAGTTAGCGGTGTAGATACATCCATGTTCATGCAGATAGCGGTGTAGATATTTCCAAGTTCATCCAGATGCCGGTGTAGATATATCCATGTTCATAGAGATGGCGGTGAAGATATTTCCATGTTCATACAGATGGCGGTGTAGATATTTCCATGTTCATACAAATGGCGGTGTAGATATTTCCATGTTCGTACAGATGGCGGTGTAGATATTTCCGTCTTCATACAAATGGCGGTGTAGATATTTCCATGTTCATAGAGATGGCGGTGTAGATATTTCCATGTTTATACAGATAGCAATGTAGATATTTCCATGTTTATAGAGATGGCGTTGTAGATATTTCCATTGATATACAGATCGCTGTGTATATATTTGCATGTTCATACAGATAGCGGTGTAGATATTTTCATGTTCATACAGATACTGGTGTAGACATTTCCATGGTTCCTACAGATAGCGGTGTAGATATTTCCAAGTTTTACAGATAGTGGTGTAGATATTTCCATGTTCATGCAGATAGCGGTGAATATAATTCCATGTTCATACAGTTAGCGGTGTAGATATTTCCATGTTCATACACATGGCGGTGTAGATATTTCCATGTTCGTATGGATGGCAGTGTAGATATTTCCATGTTCGTACAGGTGGCGGTGTAGATATTTCCATGTTTATACAGATAGCAGAGTAGTTATTTCCATGTTTATAGAGATAGCAATGTAGATATTTCCATTGATATACATATAGCTGTGTAGATATTTGCATGTTCATACTGATAGCAGTGTAGATATTTCCATGTTCGTACAGATGGCGGTGTAGATATTTCCATGTTCATACAGATAGCGGTGTAGATATTTCCATGATCATACAGATAATGGTGTAGATATTTCCATGTTCATACAGATAGCGGTGTAGGTATTTCCATGTTCATACAGTTAGCGGTGTAGATATTTCCATGTTCATACAGATGGCGGTGTAGATATTTACATGTTCATACAGATGGCGGTGTAGGTATTTCCATGTTCGTACAGAGGGCGTTGTAGAGATTTCCATGTTCATAGAGATGGCGGTGTAGATATTTCCATGTTTATGCAGATAGCGGTATAGATATTTCCATGTTTATACAGGTGGTGGTGTAGACGTTTCCATGTTTATAGAGATGGCGCTCTAGATGTTTCCATGTTTAGAGATACTGGTGTAGTTATTTCCAAGTTTATAGAGACAGCGTTGTAGATATTTCCATGTTTATACAGATAGCGGTGAAGATATTTCCATTTTTATATAGATAGCAGTGTAGATATTTCCATGTTTATACAGATAGCGGTGTAGATATTTCCATGTTTATAGAGATAGTGGTGTAGATAATTTCAATTTTACACAGATAGCAGTGTAGATATTTCCAAGTTCATACAGATTGCAGTGTAGATATTTCCACGTTTATAGAGATGGCAGTGTAGATATTTCCATGTACATACAGATGGCGGTGTAGATATTTCCATGTTTATAGAGACGGCGGTGTAGATATTTTCATGTTTACACAGATGGCGGTGTAGATATTTCCATGTTTACAATGATAGCGGTGTGGATATTTCCATGTTTATGCAGATAGCGGTGTAGATATTTCCATGTTTATACAGATAGCAGTGCCGATATTTCCATGTTTATACAGATATTTGGGCAGATATTTCCATGTTTATACAGATAGCGGTGTAGATATTTCCATCTTAATACAGATGGCAGTGTAGGTATGTCCATGTTCATACAGAAGGCGGTGTAGATATTTCCATGTTCATACAGATGGTTGTGTAGATATTTCGAAGTTTATAGGGATAGCGCTGTAGTTATTTCCATATTTATAGAGAAATCTGAGTAGATATTTCCATGTATATGCAGATAGCTGTGTAGTTACTTCCATGTTCATGCAGATAGCGGTGTAGATAATTCCATGTTCATCCAGATGGCGTTGTAGATATTTACATGTTCATACAGATGGCGGTGTAGATATTTCCATGTTCGTACAGATGGCGGTGTAGATATTTCCATGTTCATACAGATGTTGGTGTATATATTTCCATGTTCATAGAGATGGCAGTCTAGATATTTCCATGTTTATACAGATAGCGGTGAAGATATTTCCATGTTTATACAGATAGCGGTGTAGATATTTCCATGTTTATACAGATAGCAGTGTAGATATTTCCATGTTTATAGAGATAGTGGTGTAGATAATTTCAATTTTATACCGAGAACAGTGTAGATATTTCCAAGTTCATACAGGTAGCGATGTAGATATTTCCACGTTTATAGAGATGGCGGTGTAGATATTTCCATGTTCAAACAGATGGCGGTGTAGATATTTCCATGTTCATACAAATGGCTGTGTAGATATTTCCATATTCATAGAGAATGCGGTGTAGATATTTCCATGTTGATACAAATGGCGGTGTAGATATTTCCATGTTCATAGAGATGGCGGTGTAGATATTTCCTTGTTTATAAAGATAGCAGTGTAGTTATTTCCATGTTTATAGAGATAGCAGTGTAGATATTTCCATTGATATACACATAGCTGTGTAGATATTTGCATGTTCATACAGATAGCGGTGAAGTTATTTCCATGTTTATACAGATAGCGGTGTAGATATTTTCATGTTTATACAGATAACTGTGTAGATATTTCCATGTTTATAGAGATAGTGGTGTAGATAATTTCAATTTTATACAGATAGCAGTGTAGGTATTTCCAAGTTCATACAGATAGCGGTGTAGATATTTCCATGTTTATACAGATAGCGGTGTAGATATTTCCATCTTAATACAGATGGCAGTGTAGATATGTCCATGTACGTACAGATGGCGGTGTAGATATTTCCATGTTCATACACATGGCGGTGTAGATATTTCGAAGTTTATAGAGATAGCGCTGCAGTTATTTCCATATTTATAGAGAAATCTGTGTAGGTATTTCCATGTAAAGGCAGATAGCTGTGTAGATATTTCCATGTTCATGCAGATTGCCGTGTAGATATTTCCACGTTTATAGAGATGGCAGTGTAGTTATTTCCATGTTCATACAGATGGCGGTGTAGATATTTCCATGTTTATTGAGATGGCGGTGTAGATATTTTCATGTTTACACAGATGGCGGTGTAGATATTTCCATGTTTACAAAGATAGCGGTGTAGACATTTCAATGTTTACACAGATAGCGTTGTGGATATTTCCATGTTTATGCAGACAGCGGTGTAGATATTTCCATGTTTATACAGATAGCGGTGCGGATATTTCCATGTTTATACAGATAGTTGGGCAGATATTTCCATGTTTATACAGATAGCGGTTCGGATATTTCCATGTTTATACAGATAGATGGGCAGATATTTCCATGTTTATACAGACAGCAGTGTAGATATTTCCATCTTAATACACATGGCGGTGTAGATATGTCCATGTTCGTACAGATGGCGGTGTAGATATTTTCATGTTCATACAGATGGTGGTGTAGATATTTCGAAGTTTATAGAGATAGCGCTGTAGTTATTTCCATATTTATAGAGAAATCTTTGTAGATATTTCCATGTATATGCAGATAGCTGTGTAGATATTTCCATGTTCATGCAGATAGCGGTGTAGGCATTTCCATGTTCATCCAGATGCCGGTGTAGATATATCCATGTTCATAGAGATGGCGGTGAAGATATTTCCATGTTCATACAGATGGCGGTGTAGATATTTCCATGTTCATACAAATGGCGGTGTAGATATTTCCATGTTCATAGAGATGGCGGTGTAGATATTACCATGTTCATACAAATGGCGGTGTAGATATTTCCATGTTCATAGAGATGGCGGTGTAGATATTTCCATGTTTATACAGATAGCAGTGTAGTTATTTCCATGTTTATAGAGATAGCAGTGTAGATATTTCCATTGATATACAGATAGCTGTGTAGATATTTGCATGTTCATACAGATAGCGGTGCAGATATTTCCATGTTCATACAGATAGCGGTGTAGATATTTCCATGTTCATACAGATAGCGGTGTAGATATTTCCATGTTCATACAGATAGCGGTGTAGATATTTCCATGTTCATGCAGATAGCGGTGTAGATATTTCCATGTCCATACAGTTAACGGTGTAGATATTTCCGTGCTCATACAGATGGCGGTGTTGATATTTACATGTTCATACAGATGGCGGTGTAGATATTTCCATGTTCGTACGGATGGCATTGTAGATATTTCCATGTTCATACAGGTGGCGGTGTAGATATTTCCTTGTTTATACAGATAGCAGTGTAGTTATTTCCATGTTTATAGAGATAGCAGTGTAGATATTTCCATTGATATACAGATTGCTGTGTAGTTATGTGTATGTTCATACAGATAGCGGTGTAGATATTTCCATGTTCGTACAGATAGCTGTGTAGATATTTCCATGTTCTTACAGATAGCGGTGTAGATATTTCCATGTTCATACAGATAACGGTGTAGATATTTCCATGTTCATACAGATAGCGGTGTAGATATTTCCATGTTCATACAGTTAGCGGTGTAGATATTTCCATGTTCATACAGATGGCGGTGTAGATATTTACATGTTCATACAGATAGCCGTGTAGATATTTCCATGTTCATAGAGATGGCGGTGTAGATATTTCCATGTTCATAGAGATGGCGGTGTAGATATTTTCATGTTTATGCTGATAGCGGTATAGATATTTCCATGTTTATACAGATGGTGGTGTAGATATTTCCATCTTTATAGAGATGGCGGTGTAGGTATTTCCATGTTTATAGAGATACTGGTGTAGTTAATTCCAAGTTTATAGATACAGCATTGTAGATATTTCCATGTTTATACAGATAGCGGTGAAGATATTTCCATGTTTATACAGATAGCGGTGTAGATATTTCCATGTTTATACAGACAGCGGTGTAGATATTTCCATATTTATAGAGATTGTGGTGTAGATAATTTCAATTTTATACAGATAGTAGTGTAGATATTTCCAAGTTCATACAGATAGCGGTGTAGATATTTCCACGTGTATAGAGATGGCGGTGTAGATATTTCCATGTTCATACAGATGGCGGTGTAGATATTTCCATGTTTTACAGATAGTGGTGTAGATATTTCCATGTTCATACAGATAGCGGTGTTGATATTTCCATGTTCATACAGTAAGCGGTGTAGATTTTTCCATGTTCATACAGATGGCGGTGTAGATATTTACGTGTTCATACAGAAGGCGGTGTAGATATTTCCATGTTTGTACGGATGGCAGTCTAGTTATTTCCATATTCATACAGGTGGCAGTGTAGATATTTCCATGTTCATACAGATAGCAGTGTAGTTATTTCCATGTTCTTAGAGAGAGCAGTGTAGACATTTCCACTGATATACAGATAGCTGTGTAGATACTTACATGTTCATACAGATGGCGGTGTATATATTTCCATGTTTATAGAGATAGCGGTGTAGTTATTTCCATGTGCAAAGAGATAGCTGTGTAGATATTTCCATTTAGATGCAGATAGTCGTGTAGATATTTCCATTTTCGTGCAGATAACGGTGTAGATATTTCCATGTTCAAACAGATAGCGGTGTAGATATTTCCATGTTCATACAGATAGCGGTGTAGATATTTCCATGTTTATACAGATAGCGGTGTAGAAATTTCCATGTTTATACAGATAGCGGTGTAGATATTTCCATGTTTATACAGATAGCGGTGTAGATATCTCCATCTTAAAACAGATGGCGGTGTAGATATTTATATGTTCATACAGATGGCGGTGCAGATATTTCATTGTTCCTATGGATGGCGGTGAAGATATTTCCATGTTCATACAGATGGCGGTGGAGAAACTACCAAGTTCATACTGATAGCGGTGCTGATATTTCCATGTTTATACAGGTAGCGGTGTAGATATTTCCATGTTTATACAGATGGCAGTGTAGATATTTCCATGTTTATACACATAGCGGTGTAGGTATTACCATGTTTATACAGATAGCGGTGTAGATATTTCCATGTTTATGCAGATAGTGTTGTAGATATCTCCATCTTAATACACATGGCGGTGTAGATATTTAAATGTTCATACAGATGGCAGTGCAGATATTTCCATGTTCATACAGATGGCGGTGTAGATATTTCCATCTTCATACAGATAGCGGTGTAGTTATTTCCATGTGTAAAGAGATAGCTGTGTAGGTATTTCCAAGTATAAGCAGATAGCTCTGTAGATATTTCCGTTTTCATGCAGATAGCGGTGTATATATTTCCCTGTTCAAACAGTTAGCGGTGTAGATATTTCCATGTTCAAACAGATAGCGGTGTAGATATTTCCATGTCCATACAGATAGCGGTGTAGATATTTCCATGTTTATACAGATAGTTGTGAAGATGTATGCATGTTTACACAGATAGCGGTGTAGATATTTCCATGTTCATACAGACGGCTGTGTAGACATATCCAGGTTCATACAGATGGCGGTGAAGATATTTCCATGTTCATACAGATGGCTGTGTAGATATATCCATGTTCATACAGATGGCGGTGACGATATTTCCATGTTCATACAGACGGCGGTGTAGATATTTCCATGTTCATACTGATAGCGGTGCTGATATTTCCATGTTTATACAGGTCGCGGTGTAGATATTTCAATGTTTATACAGATAGCGGTGTAGATATTTCCATGTTCATCCAGATGGCTGTGTAGATATATCCATGTTCATACAGATGGCTGTGAAGACATTTCCATGTTCATACAGATAGCGGTGTAGATATTTCCATGTTCATACAGATAACCGTGTAGATATTGCCATGTTCATACCGATAGCGGTGCTGATACTTCCATGTTTATACAGGTAGCGGTGTAGATATTTCCATGTTTATACACATAGCGGTGTAGATATTTCCATGTTCATCCAGATGGCTGTGTAGATATATCCATGTTCATACAGATGGCGGTGAAGATATTTCCATGTTCATACAGATAGCGGTGTAGATATTTCCATGTTCATACAGATAGCGGTGTAGATATTTCCATGTTCATACAGATAGCAGTGAAGCTATTTCCATGTTCATACAGATAGCGGTGTAGATATTTCCATGTTCATCCAGATGGCTGTGTAGATATATCCATGTTCATACAGATGGCGGTGAAGATATTTCCATGTTCATACTGAAAGCGGTGTAGATATTTCCATGTTCATACAGATAGCGGTGTAGATATTTCCATGTTCATACAGATAGCGGTGCATATATTTCCATGTTCATACAGATAGCCGTGTAGATATTGCCATGTTTATACCGATAGAGGTGCTGATACTTCCATGTTTATACAGGTAGCGGTGTACATATTTCCATGTTTATACAGATAGCGGTGAAGATGTATGCATGTTTACACAGATAGCGGTTTAGATATTTCCATGTTCATACAGATAGCGGTGTAGATATTTCCATGTTCATCCAGATGGCTGTGTAGATATATCCATGTTCATACAGATGGCGGTGAAGATATTTCCATGTTCATAGAGAGAGCTGTGTAGATATTTCCATGTTCATACAGATTGCGGTGTAGATATTTCCACGTTTGTACAGATAGCGGTGTAGATATCTCCATCTTAATACAGATGGCGGTGTAGATATTTATATGTTCATACAGATGGCTGTGCAGATATTTCCATGTTCAGACAGACAGCGTTGTAGATATTTCCATGTTCATACAGATAGTTGTGTAGTTATTTCCATGTGTAAAGAGATAGCAGTGTAGATATTTCCATGTATATGCAGATAGCTGTGTAGATATTTCCATTTTCATGCAGATAGCGGTGTATATATTTCCCTGTTCAAACAGTTAGCGGTGTAGATATTTCCATGTTCAGAAAGATAGCGGTGTAGATATTTCCATGTTTATACAGATAGCGGTGAAGATGTATGCATGTTTACACAGATAGCGGTGTAGATATTTCCATGTTCATCCAGATGGCTGTGTAGATATATCCATGTTCATACAGATAGCGGTGTAGATATTTCCATCTTCATACTGGTAGCGGTTCAGATATTTCCATGTTCATCCAGATGGCTGTGTAGATATATCCAAGTTCATACAGATGGCTGTAAAGATATTTCCATGTTCATACAGATAGCGGTGTAGATATTTCCATGTTCATACAGAAAGCGGTGTAGATATTTCCATGTTCATACAGATGGCTGTGTAGATATATCCATGTTCATAGAGATGGCGGTGAAGATATTTCCATGTTCATACAGATAGCGGTGTAGATATTTCCATGTTCATACTGATAGCGGTGTAGAGATTTCCATGTTCATACAGACAGCGGTTTAGATATTTCCATGTTCATACAGATAGCGGTGTACATATTTCCATGTTCATACAGATAGCGGTGTAGATATTTCCATGTTCATACAGTTAGCGGTGTAGATATTTCCATGTTCATACAGACGGCGGCGTAGACATTTACATGTTCATACAGAGGGCGGTTTAGATATTTCCATGTTCATACGGATGGCAGTGTAGATATTCCCATGTTCATACAGGTGGCGGTGTAGATATTTCCAAGTTCATACAGATAGCAGTGTAGTTATTTCCATGTTTATAGAGATAGCAATGTAGATATTTCCATTCATATTCATATAGCTGTATAGATATTTGCATGTTCATACAGATAGTTGTGTAGATATTTCCATGTTCGTAGAGATAGCGGTGTAGATATTTCCATGTTCTTACAGATAGCGGTGTAGATATTTCCATGTTCATACAGATAACGGTGTAGATATTTCCATGTTCATACAGATGGTGGTGTAGATATTTCCATGTTCATACAGTTAGCGGTGTAGATATTTCCATGTTCATACAGATGGCGGTGTAGATATTTACATGTTAATACAGATGGCGGTGTAGATATTTCCATGTTCGTTCAGATGGCGGTGTAGATATTTCCATGCTCATAGAGATGGCGGTGTAGATATTTCCATGTTTATGCAGATAGTGGTATAGATATTTCCATGTTTATACAGATGGTGGTGTAGATGTTTACAAATTTATAGAGATTGCTGTCTAGATATTTCCATGTTTATTGAGATAGTGCTGTAGTTATTTCCAAGTTTATAGAGACAGCATTGTAGATATTTCCATGTTTATACAGATAGCGGTGAAGATATTTCCATGTTTATATAGAGAGTGGTGTAGATATTTCCATATTTATACAGAGAGCAGTGTAGATATTTCCATGTTTATAGAGATAGTGGTGTAGATAATTTCAATTTTATACTGATAGCAGTGTAGATATTTGCAAGTTCATACAGATAGCAGTGTAGATATTCCCACGTTTATACAGATGGCGGTGTAGATATTTCCATGTTCATGCAGATGGCGGTGTAGATATTTCCATGTTTTTAGAGATGGCGGTGTAGATATTTTCACGTTTACATAGATGGCGGTGGAGATATTTCCATGTTTACACAGATAGCGGTGTAGACATTTCCATGTTTACACAGATAGCGGTGTGGATATTTCCATGTTTATGCAGATAGCGGTGTAGATATTTCCATGTTTATACAGATAGCGGTGCGGATATTTCCATGTTTATACAGATAGTTGGGCAGATATTTCCATGTTTATACAGATAGCGGTGTAGATATTTCCATCTTAATACAGATGGCGGTGTAGATATGTCCATGTTTGTACAGATGGCGGTGTAGATATTTCCATGTTCATACAGATAGCGGTGTAGATATTTCAAAGTTTATAGAGATAGCGTTGTAGTTATTTCCATATTTATAGAGAAATCTCTGTAGATATTTCCATGTATATGCAGATAGCAGTGTAGATATTTCCATGTTCATGCAGATAGCGGTGTAGATATTTCCATGTTCATCCAGATGCCAGTATAGATATATCCATGTTCATACAGATGGCGGTGAAGATATTTCCATGTTCATACAGATGGCGGTGTAGGTATTTCCATGTTCATACAAATGGCGGTCTTGATATTTCCATGTTCATAGAGATGGCGGTGTAGATATTTCCGTGTTCATACAAATGGCGGAGTAGATATTTCCATGTTCATAGAGATGGCGGTGTAGATATTTCCATGTTTATACAGATAGCAATGTAGATATTTCCATGTTTATAGAGATAGCGGTGTAGATACTTCCATTGATATATAGATAGCTGTGTAGATATTTGCATGTTCATACAGATAGCGGTGCAGATATTTCCATGTTCATACAGATAGCGGTGTAGATATTTCCATGTTCATACACATTGCGGTGTAGATATTTCCATGTTTTACAGATAACGTTGTAGATATTTCCATGTTCATACAGATAGCGGTGTTGATATTTCCATGTTCATACAGATGACGGTGTAGATATTTACATGTTCATACAGATGGCGGTATAGATATTTCCATGTTCGTACGGATGGCAGTGTAGATATTCCCATGTTCATACAGGTGGCGGAGTAGATATTTCCATGTTCATACAGATAGCAGTATAGTTATTTCCATGGTTATAGAGATAGCAATGTAGATATTTCCATTGATATACATATAGCTGTGTAGATATTTGCATGTTCATACAGATAGCGGTGTAGATATTTCCATATTCGTACAGATAGCGGTGTAGATATTTCCATGTTCATACAGATAGCGGTGTAGATATTTCCATGTTCATACAGATAGCGGTGTAGATATTTCCATGTTCATACAGATGACGGTGTAGATATTTACATGTTCATACAGATGGCGGTATAGATATTTCCATGTTCATATGGATGGCAGTGTAGATATTTCCATGTTCATACAGGTGGCGGAGTAGATATTTCCATGTTCATACAGATAGCAGTGTAGTTATTTCCATGGTTATAGAGATAGCAATCTAGATATTTCCATTGATATACATATAGCTGTGTAGATATTTGCATGTTCATACAGATAGCGGTGTAGATATTTCCATGTTCGTACAGATAGCGGTGTAGATATTTCCATGTTCATACAGATAGCGGTGTAGATATTTCCTTGTTCATACAGATAACGGTGTAGATATTACCATGTTCATACAGATAGCGGTGTACATATTTCCATGTTCATACAGTTAGCGGTGTAGATATTTCCATGTTCATACAGATGGCGGTGTAGATATTTCCATGTTCCTACAGATGGCGGTATAGATATTTCCATGTACGTACAGATGGCGGTGTAGATATTTCCATGTTCTTAGAGATGGCGGTGTAGATATTTCCATGTTTATGCAGATAGCGGTGTAGATATTTCCATGTTTATACAGATGGTGGTGTAGGTATTTCCATCTTTATAGAGATGGAGGTGTAGATATTTCCATCTTTATAGAGATAGTGGTGTAGTTATTTCCAAGTTTATAGAGACAGAGTTGTAGATATTTCCGTGTTTATACAGATAGCGGTGAAGTTATTTCCATTTTATACAGATAGCGGTGTACATATTTCCATTTTTATACAGATAACAGTGTAGATATTTCCATGTATATAGAGATAGTGGTGTAGATAATTTCAATTTTATACAGATAGCAGTGTAGATATTTCCAAGTTCATACAGATTGCGGTGTAGATATTTCCACGTTTATAGAGATGGCGTTGTAGATATTTCCATGTTCATACAGATGGCGGTGTAGATATTTCCATGTTTATAGAGATGGCGGTGTAGATATTTTCATGTTTACACAGATGGCGGTGTAGATATTTCCATGTTTACACAGATAGCGGTGTAGACATTTCCATGTTTACACAGATAGCGGTGTGGATATTTCCATGTTTATGCAGATGGGCAGATATTTCCATGTTTATACAGATAGCGGTGTAGATCTTTCCATCTTAATACAGATGGTGGTGTAGATATTTCCATGTTGGTACAGATTGCGGTGTAGATATTTCCATGTTCATACAGATGGCGGTGTAGATATTTCCATGCTCATACAGATAGCGGTGTAGATATTTCCATGTTCATACAGATAGCGGTGCAGATATTTCCATGTTCATACAGATAGCGGTATAGATATTTCCATGTTCATACAGATAGCGTTGTAGATATTTCCATGTTCATACAGTTAGCGGTGTAGATATTTCCATGTTCATACAGATGGCGGTGTAGATATTTACATGTTCATACAGATGGCGGTGTAGATATTTCCATGTTCGCACGGATGACAGTGTAGATATTTCCATGTTCATAAAGGTGGCGGTGTAGTTATTTCCATGTTCATACAGATATTGGTGCTGATATTTCCATGTTTATACTGGTAGCAGTGTAGATATTTCCATGTTTATACAGACAGCGGTGTAGATATTTCCATGTTTATACAGATAGCGGTGAAGATGTATGCATGTTTACACAGTTAGCGGTGTAGATATTTCCATGTTCATACAGATAGCGGTGTAGATATTTCCATGTTCATCCAGATGGCTGTGTAGACATATCCATGTTCAGAAAGATGGCGTTGAAGATATTTCCATGTTCATACAGGTAGCGGTGTAGATATTTCCATGTTCATACAGATAGCAGTGCATATATTTCCATGTTCATACAGATAGCCGTGTAGATATTGCCATGTTTATACCGATAGCGGTGCTGATACTTCCATGTTTATACAGGTAGCGGTGTACATATTTCCATGTTTATACAGATAGCGGTGAAGATGTATGCATGTTTACACAGATAGCGGTTTAGATATTTCCATGTTCATACAGATAGCGGTGTAGATATTTCCATGTTCATCCAGATGGCTGTGTAGATATATCCATTTTCATACAGATGGCGGTGAAGATATTTCCATGTTCATAGAGAGAGCGGTGTAGATATTTCCATGTTCATACAGATAGCGGTGTAGATATTTCCACGTTTGTACAGATAGCGGTGTAGATATCTCCATCTTAATACAGATGGCGGTGTAGATATTTATATGTTCATACAGATGGCTGTGCAGATATTTCCATGTTCATACAGACGGCGGTGTAGATATTTCCATGTTCATACAGATAGTTGTGTAGTTATTTCCATGTGTAAAGAGATAGCAGTGTAGATATTTCCATGTATATGCAGATAGCTGTGTAGATATTTCCATTTTCATGCAGATAGCGGTGTATATATTTCCCTGTTCAAACAGTTAGCGGTGTAGATATTTCCATGTTCAGAAAGATAGCGGTGTAGATATTTCCATGTTTATACAGATAGCGGTGAAGATGTATGCATGTTTACACAGATAGCGGTGTAGATATTTCCATGTTCATCCAGATGGCTGTGTAGATATATCCATGTTCATACAGATAGCGGTGTAGATATTTCCATCTTCATACTGGTAGCGGTTCAGATATTTCCATGTTCATCCAGATGGCTGTGTAGATATATCCAAGTTCATACAGATGGCTGTAAAGATATTTCCATGTTCATACAGATAGCGGTGTAGATATTTCCATGTTCATACAGAAAGCGGTGTAGATATTTCCATGTTCATACAGATAGCG
Organism: Gorilla gorilla gorilla; assembly: GCF_029281585.2. NCBI lineage: Eukaryota > Metazoa > Chordata > Mammalia > Primates > Hominidae > Gorilla > Gorilla gorilla. The sequence goes on from NC_073244.2 coordinate 77,317,154, forward strand.
GTGTATATATTTCCATATTCATACAGATAGCAGTGTAGATATTTCCATTTTCAAGCAGATAGCGCTGAATATATTTCCATGTTCAAACAGATAGCGGTGTAGATATTTCCATGTTCATAAAGATAGCGGTGTAAATATTTCCATGTTTATACAGATAGCGGTGAAAATGTATGCATGTTTACACAGATAGCGGTGTAGATATTTCCATGTTCATCCAGATGGCTGTGTAGATATATCCATGTTCATAGAGATGGCGGTGAAGATATTTCCATGTTCATACAGATAGCGGTGTAGATATTTCCATGTTCATACTGATAGCGGTGTAGAGATTTCCATGTTCATACAGACAGCGGTGTAGATATTTCCATGTTCATACAGATAGCGGTGTAGATATTTCCATGTTCATACAGATAGCGGTGTAGATATTTCCATGTTCATACAGTTAGCGGTGTAGATATTTCCATGTTCATACAGACGGCGGCGTAGACATTTACATGTTCATACAGAGGGCGGTTTAGATATTTCCATGTTCATACGGATGGCAGTGTAGATATTCCCATGTTCATACAGGTGGCGGTGTAGATATTTCCAAGTTCATACAGATAGCAGTGTAGTTATTTCCATGTTTATAGAGATAGCAATGTAGATATTTCCATTCATATACATATAGCTGTATAGATATTTGCATGTTCATACAGATAGTGGTGTAGATATTTCCATGTTCGTAGAGATAGCGGTGTAGATATTTCCATGTTCTTACAGATAGCGGTGTAGATATTTCCATGTTCATACAGATAACGGTGTAGATATTTCCATGTTCATACAGATGGTGGTGTAGATATTTCCATGTTCATACAGTTAGCGGTGTAGATATTTCCATGTTCATACAGATGGCGTTGTAGATATTTACATGTTAATACAGATGGCGGTGTAGATATTTCCATGTTCGTTCAGATGGCGGTGTAGATATTTCCATGCTCATAGAGATGGCGGTGTAGATATTTCCATGTTTATGCTGATAGTGGTATAGATATTTCCATGTTTATACAGATGGTGGTGTAGATATTTACATGTTTATAGAGATTGCTGTCTAGATATTTCCATGTTTATTGAGATAGTGCTGTAGTTATTTCCAAGTTTATAGAGACAGCATTGTAGATATTTCCATGTTTATACAGATAGCGGTGAAGATATTTCCATGTTTATATAGAGAGTGGTGTAGATATTTCCATATTTATACAGAGAGCAGTGTAGATATTTCCATGTTTATAGAGATAGTGGTGTAGATAATTTCAGTTTTATACAGATAGCAGTGTAGATATTTGCAAGTTCATACAGATAGCAGTGTAGATATTTCCACGTTTATACAGATGGCGGTGTAGATAGTTCCATGTTCATGCAGATGGCGGTGTAGATATTTCCATGTTTTTAGAGATGGCGGTGTAGATATTTTCACGTTTACATAGATGGCGGTGGAGATATTTCCATGTTTACACAGATAGCGGTGTAGACATTTCCATGTTTACACAGATAGCGGTGTGGATATTTCCATGTTTATGCAGATAGCGGTGTAGATATTTCCATGTTTATACAGATAGCGGTGCGGATATTTCCATGTTTATACAGATAGTTGGGCAGATATTTCCATGTTTATACAGATAGCGGTGTAGATATTTCCATCTTAATACAGATGGCGGTGTAGATATGTCCATGTTTGTACAGATGGCGGTGTAGATATTTCCATGTTCATACAGATAGCGGTGTAGATATTTCAAAGTTTATAGAGATAGCGTTGTAGTTATTTCCATATTTATAGAGAAATCTCTGTAGATATTTCCATGTATATGCAGATAGCAGTGTAGATATTTCCATGTTCATGCAGATAGCGGTGTAGATATTTCCATGTTCATCCAGATGCCAGTGTAGATATATCCATGTTCATACAGATGGCGGTGAAGATATTTCCATGTTCATACAGATGGCGGTGTAGGTATTTCCATGTTCATACAAATGGCGGTCTTGATATTTCCATGTTCATAGAGATGGCGGTGTAGATATTTCCGTGTTCATACAAATGGCGGAGTAGATATTTCCATGTTCATAGAGATGGCGGTGTAGATATTTCCATGTTTATACAGATAGCAATGTAGATATTTCCATGTTTATAGAGATAGCGGTGTGGATACTTCCATTGATATATAGATAGCTGTGTAGATATTTGCATGTTCATACAGATAGCGGTGCAGATATTTCCATGTTCATACAGATAGCGGTGTAGATATTTCCATTTTCATACACATTGCGGTGTAGATATTTCCATGTTCATACAGATAGCGGTGTTGATATTTCCATGTTCATACAGATGACGGTGTAGATATTTACATGTTCATACAGATGGCGGTATAGATATTTCCATGTTCGTACGGATGGCAGTGTAGATATTTCCATGTTCATACAGGTGGCGGAGTAGATATTTCCATGTTCATACAGATAGCAGTATAGTTATTTCCATGGTTATAGAGATAGCAATGTAGATATTTCCATTGATATACATATAGCTGTGTAGATATTTGCATGTTCATACAGATAGCGGTGTAGATATTTCCATGTTCGTACAGATAGCGGTGTAGATATTTCCATGTTCATACAGATAGCGGTGTAGATATTTCCATGTTCATACAGATAGCGGTGTAGATATTTCCATGTTCATACAGATGACGGTGTAGATATTTACATGTTCATACAGATGGCGGTATAGATATTTCCATTTTCATACGGATGGCAGTGTAGATATTTCCATGTTCATACAGGTGGCGGAGTAGATATTTCCATGTTCATACAGATAGCAGTGTAGTTATTTCCATGGTTATAGAGATAGCAATGTAGATATTTCCATTGATATACATATAGCTGTGTAGATATTTGCATGTTCATACAGATAGCGGTGTAGATATTTCCATGTTCGTACAGATAGCGGTGTAGATATTTCCATGTTCATACAGATAGCGGTGTAGATATTTCCTTGTTCTTACAGATAACGGTGTAGATATTACCATGTTCATACAGATAGCGGTGTACATATTTCCATGTTCATACAGTTAGCGGTGTAGATATTTCCATGTTCATACAGATGGCGGTGTAGATATTTCCATGTTCCTACAGATGGCGGTGTAGATATTTCCATGTACGTAGAGATGGCGGTGTAGATATTTCCATGTTCTTAGAGATGGCGGTGTAGATATTTCCATGTTTATGCAGATAGCGGTGTAGATATTTCCATGTTTATACAGATGGTGGTGTAGGTATTTCCATGTTTATAGAGATGGAGGTGTAGATATTTCCATCTTTATAGAGATAGTGGTGTAGTTATTTCCAAGTTTATAGAGACAGAGTTGTAGATATTTCCGTGTTTATACAGATAGCGGTGAAGTTATTTCCATTTTATACAGATAGCGGTGTACATATTTCCATTTTTATACAGATAACAGTGTAGATATTTCCATGTATATAGAGATAGTGGTGTAGATAATTTCAATTTTATACAGATAGCAGTGTAGATATTTCCAAGTTCATACAGATTGCGGTGTAGATATTTCCACGTTTATAGAGATGGCGTTGTAGATATTTCCATGTTCATACAGATGGCGGTGTAGATATTTCCATGTTTATAGAGATGGCGCTGTAGATATTTTCATGTTTACACAGATGGCGGTGTAGATATTTCCATGTTTACACAGATAGCGGTGTAGACATTTCCATGTTTACACAGATAGCGGTGTGGATATTTCCATGTTTATGCAGATGGGCAGATATTTCCATGTTTATACAGATAGCGGTGTAGATCTTTCCATCTTAATACAGATGGCGGTGTAGATATTTCCATGTTCGTACAGATAGCGGTGTAGATATTTCCATGTTCATACAGATGGCGGTGTAGATATTTCCATGCTCATACAGATAGCGGTGTAGATATTTCCATGTTCATACAGATAGCGGTGCAGATATTTCCATGTTCATACAGATAGCGGTATAGATATTTCCATGTTCATACAGATAGCGGTGTAGATATTTCCATGTTCATACAGTTAGCGGTGTAGATATTTCCATGTTCATACAGATGGCGGTGTAGATATTTACATGTTCATACAGATGGCGGTGTAGATATTTCCATGTTCGCACGGATGGCAGTGTAGATATTTCCATGTTCATACAGGTGGCGGTGTAGTTATTTCCATGTTTATACAGATAGCAGTGTAGTTATTTCCATGTTTATAGAGATAGCAGTGTAGATATTTCCATTGATATACAGATAGCTGTGTAGATATTTGCATGTTCATACAGATAGCGGTGTAGATATTTCCATGTTCGTACAGATAGCGGTGTAGATATTTCCATGTTCATACAGATAGCGGTGTAGATATTTCCATGTTCATACAGATAACAGTGTAGATAGTTCCATGTTCATACAGATAGCCTTGTAGATATTTCCATGTTCATACAGTGAGCGGTGTAGATATTTCCATGTTCATACAGATGGCGGTGTAGATATTTACATGTTCATACAGATGGCGGTGTAGATATTTCCATGTTCGTACAGATGGCGGTGTAGATATTTCCATGTCCATAGAGATGGCGGTGTAGATATTTCCATGTTTATGCAGATTGCGGTGTAGGTATTTACATGTTCATACAGATGGCGGTGTAGATATTTCCATGTTCATTCAGATGGCAGTGTAGATATTTCCATGTCCATAAAGATGGCGGTGTAGATATTTCCATGTCTGTACAGATAGCAGTGTAGTTATTTCCATGTTTATAGAGATAGCAGTGTAGATATTTCCATTGATATACAGATAGCTGTGTAGATATTTACTTGTTCATTCAGATGGCAGCGCAGATATTTCCATGTTTATACGGATGGCAGTGTAGATATTTCCATGTTAGTACAGGTGGCGGTGTAGATATTTCCATGTTTATACAGATAGCAGTGTAGTTATTTCCATGTTTATAGAGATAGCAATGTAGATATTTCCATTGATATACATATAGCTGTGTAGATATTTGCATGTTCATACTGATAGCAGTGTAGATATTTCCATGTTCGTACAGATAGCGGTGTAGATATTTCCATGTTCATTCAGATAGCGGTGTAGATATTTCCATGTTCATACAGATAACGGTGTAGATATTTCCATGTTCATACAGATAGCAGTGTAGATATATCCATGTTCGTATAGTTAGCGGTGTAGATATTTCCATGTTCATACAGATGGCAGTGTAGATATTTACATGTTCATACAGATAGCGGTATAGATATTTCCATGTTCGTAGAGATGGCGGTGTAGATATTTCCATGTTCATAGAGATGGCGGTGTAGATATTTTCATGTTTATGCAGATAGCGGTATTGATATTTTCATGTTTATATAGATGGTGGTGTAGATATGTCCATGTTTATACGGATGGCGGTCTAGATATTTCCATGTTTATATAGATACTGGTGTAGTTATTTCCAAGTTTATGGAGACAGCATTGTAGATATTTCCATGTTTATACAGATACCAGTGAAGATATTTCCATGTTTATACAGATAGCTTTGTAGATATTTCCATGTTTATACAGATAGCGGTGTAGATATTTCCATGTTTATAGAGATAATGGTGTAGATAATTTCAATTTTATACAGATAGCATTGTAGATATTTCCAAGTTCATACAGATTGCGGTGTAGATATTTCCACGTTTATAGAGTTTTTATGTTTTCTTTTTGATGTATACATGTTATGCTTTTATGCTGAATTTGATAATTGGTGCTGTATATGCAAAGCAAATGTAATTTCCCAGCTTTTATTTTTTAAAGCCCTGGGAAGCAACATAATGAAGTAGAAATAGTATCAAGACAGGAGTTAGAATACCTGGATTCTAAAATTTAAATTAAATTAGGATCTAGTGACATTATAGGTGTTCCTTGATCTTCTGATGACCTGGTTCCTCAAAAGAAAAATAAAATAATCTATAAATTGTTTCTAATTCTAAAACTCTATCAATCCTATTTTTAAAATTATAATTAGTTGAACTCTATAAGGTCACAAAAATCCCTAAGAAACTAAAATAAAATTTTATCATATCTTAAAAATACTCTGATCTTTTTTTATATGCTGACATGAATTCTAATTATTTTTGAGCCCCTAAAAAACATTTAAGATCACAGTTTATGTTTTATTATTGACTTTCAGATAATTAACATTTTACTGATAGATATGAACAAATCTACTCTAACAGAGATAGTCATTAGTTTATTTCTCTCTTTTCAGTATCAATAAAAAGTATCGATTTACCAATAACAATGAATTAATTGCCTTAAATAAATGAAACGTAAGCAGCAAAAGTGAACCTTTTAGTATAACTCTTCTTGTAAACATTGACTTAGTTCAAAGGGAGCTTATCTTTAAAAAAAAAAGCGCTAATTCATGTCTATTGGTATAGATATAATCTTTTGTTCCTTGAAAATAGATCCTACTATACTCCAGACACTATGCCACTTGGTGCAGATATTAACACAAATAGCAGGTGATCATTGTCCTCATGGAGTTTATTTTAAAGAGAACAAAGTGAGACAAAGGCACACAAGCAAAGAACTACAATACAAAGGGGATGGCATCTGACTCAGCATGGAGGTGTCACGGAAGGTGTTGTTTTGCTTAGGTTTTGAAGTGTGGGTAGGAGATGGCCCATGTTGAGAGTGGGAACTGGGAATTAAAAAGATAAGGAGGTCTCTGCAAATCTACATGGATGGGAAGTAGCATGCTGATGTGGGAAACAACTAAAAAGTTCCAGAATGCATGGTTTATAAAGCGTGAGTCAGAGAGGGCTAGACCAGTAGCCAGATCAAGGATATCTCAGATGTTATAGTCATGAATTAGTGCATTGACCTGCAGGCCATGGGAGTCACTGAAGGTTTCAGTCAGGTAAGTGAGCTGATCAGAACAGTCCTTTAGATAGGCCGCTCTTTTGGCTGTAAGGGGGACACGTTTGAAGTAGGGCTATAGCTAAAAATATACAGACACTTCCTCTTGTCTACAGCCCTGTTGGCATCTGTTGTATTTTGACTTTTTAATAATAGCCATTCCAACCGGTATGAAATGGTATCTCATTGTGTTTTGATTTGCATTTTTCTGATGATTAGTGATTCTAAGCATTTTTTTTTTTTCGTGTATTTGTTGGCCATTTGTATATGTTCTTTTGAGAAGTGTTTGTTCATGTCCTTTGCCCATTTTTTAATTGGGTTATTTTTTTTTCTAATTGATTTAAGTTCCCTGTAGATTCTGGATACTAAAAAACAAACAAAAACCAGAAGTAAATAAATTCTCAGGACACACACACCCACACCCACACCCACAGAGAGAGAGAGAGAGAGAGAGAGAGAGAGAGAGCGCCTAGGTAAGAGGCCACCAACCACCAGGGTCTAAACTGGGAACACTTTCTAGTACAGAATGAATGGAAAGGATTCATGAAATATCTAGAAAGTAACGTTAATGAGATTTACATGTATGGAGTGAATGAGGAGAAACGGATCATTCAGGATTCTGGTGGGAATAACAGGGGGAGCCATTAGCTGAAATTTTGAAGTGGGAGAAGGAGAGGGAGTTTTAGGGAGAAAGATGAGTTTTTTTTAGGTATTTCAAACCCTTGAAGCTTCTATGGGACATCGAAGTGGAAATAACAGTCTGTGGGTTGGGACAATAAAGAAAGAAATTGGTTGAAGACTAGGGGAAGAGTATAGAGCAAAGAAATATTTAAGATAATAAACATAGAGAGATAGCTGAAAATGTGGGACTGGATTACAAAGGAAGAATGATTTAGTTATGAAGCCCAAGGGCTGACAGGAATGGGTGACTACTCGAGGAGTTCATATGCATCTGTTATTGTATGAATAAAAAAAATTATCTGTTCCTTCCTAAAGATATCTTCAACCTGTTTTTGGATACATATGGGCACTGCTTTTCATTCTCTTAGCCCCATTTCTTATTTTAGCCTCTGCTGTAGCAATCAGTTCTGCACAGGCTTTGACCCAGGCTTTGACTAGTTGGTGCAGGTGTGATATGACACTTACCTGGAATGGCCCACAGTTTGTGGCTGCTCTCACTTAAGCAGGTGGGATGCTCATGTAGGTGTAACCTAGAAGCTTGGTAGAGTTTATGCCCATGGGGCAACCTGTGACCACTCAAAAATAAAGCCCTTTCCTCCTCCCAGATTGAGGAGTCTTGCATTATGTAATAAAACTCCTTAGAAGGCCTATTAGGTTCCAATACAGCATTAGGCAACTTGATAAGGTATCCCATCATCAGCCTTCCTTTCTTCCCTCATTCCACTGCCTCTCACTCTTTCTTCCTAAGTTAACTTCTTAGATAAAATGCCAACTTTCTATATTTTGTTTCACATCAGGGAAAATAATTGTATATCCCATTTCAAAAGCATATAAAAAGGTTACTGTATAGAAAATTTGTCTTTAATAGATTAAGCTGTAATTTTCCAAATACTTTAAAATTTTATTTCAGAAACGTTTTTCCTTTTTATAAGCTTCATCTAAAAGCAGAGTTCACCTAAGAATATACCTAAGAGCATATTACATAGAATATATTTTATATTTCAGTAGTTTAGCTGGGATTCTTTCAAAATTGAGAGGATCTACAAATATTTCTAACACATTAGTTTTCAGTCTTAAGGCTGAGTCAAGAACAAAGCTCCTAAACTTTGCGTTGGTGATTGAGAACATTTTAAAATTGTTATTTAATTCATTAATTTATTTTTAAAAAATTTTCACATTGTAATTATATAGATTTATAGGATACAATTTGATGTTTCAATGAATATGTATGTTGTCTAATGATCCAATAAGGATACTTAGTGTATTAATTACCTCATGCATTCATCATTTCTTTTTAATAAGAAATTTCAAAATCCTTTCTTCTAGATACTTTGTAATATACAATACTTTACTTTTAAATATAGTCACCCTGCCTTGCAAAGAACACTTCAACTTATTCTTCCTATATAATTGTGATTTCATAACTGTTAACCAATCTATCTCCATTTTGCCCTCCCCACTTCTTCCTCACTGTTTGGTAACCACTATTCTACTCTACTTCTCCATTAACTTTTTTTTTTTAAGATTTCACATATGAGAGAGATCATGCGGTATTTGCTTTCTGTGTCTGGCTTATTTCACTTAACATTGCACCCTGCAGGGTCATCCATGTTGTTGCAACTGGCAGAATTTCATTCTTTTTTTATGGCTGAATAGTAGTTCATTGTGTGTGTGTCCATATACATATATATATATATATAATTAATTTTATGTATAATTATAATTACACATAAAATTATATATAATTATAATTATAATTATATGTAATTATACATATAATAATATATATTATACGTAATATATATAATATACATAATATACGTTATGTATATTATTCATAATATACGTTATGTATATTATATATGTATATATGTATTATATATGTATGTATATATTATACGTTATATATTATATATAATATACATAATATATAATGTATATTATATACATAATATATATTATGTATATAATATACATAACATATTATGTATAGTATACATAATATATATTATATATAATATACATAATATATATTATATATAATATATTATATATATTATACATCATATATATTATATAATATACATAATGTATATTATATATAATATACATAGTATATATTATGTATATAATATATATTATGTATTATATATAATATATATTATATACATAATATATATTATATATAATACATAATATATATTATATATAATATACATAATATATATTATATATAATATACATAATATATATTATATATAATATACATAATATATATTATATATAATATACATAATATATATTATATATAATATACATAATATATATTATATATAATATACATAATATATATTATATATAATATACATAATATATATTGTATATATATAATTCACTTGTTTGTTTTTAGACACATAGGTTGATTCCATATCTGATTATTAGAAATAGTGCTACAGTAAACATAAGAGTGCAGATATTTTTCAAACACAATGATTTCATTTCCTATGGATGTATACCCAGTAGTGGGATTGCTGGGTTATGTGATCGAATGATTGCTTTTTGTTTTTTTTTTATTTTTTAGCGAATTTCCATAAAGTTTTGCTTAATGGTTGTACTAGTTTACAACCCCATCAACAGTGTGTAAGTGTTCCCTTTTCTCCACTTCCTTGCCAACTCTTGTTATCTTTTACCTTTTTGGTAATAGCCATTCTAATGGGTGAACTGGTATCTCATTGTGGTTTTGATTTGCATTTCCCTGATGGTTAGTGATGTTGAACATGATTTTATTATATATTCGTCTTGACCATTTCTATATTTTCTCTTGTGGCATGTCTTTTAGTTTATTTTGTCCTTTTTTTTTTTTTTTGAGAAGGAGTCTTGCTCTGTTGCCCAAGCTGGAGTACAGTGGTGCAATCGGGGCTCACGGCAACCTCCATCTCCCTGGTTCAAGCAATTCCCCTGCCTCAGCCTGCTGAGTAGCCGGGGTTACAGGCACACGCCATCATGTTTGGCTAAATTTTTGTATTTTTAGTAGAGAAATGATTTCACCATATTGGTCAGGCTGGTCTCAAACTCCTGACCTCAGGCAATCCACCTGCCTCAGCCTCCCAGTTTTGTCCATTTTTAAATAAGTTATTTCTGTTTTTGCTGTTGAGTTGTTTAAGTTTCTTATATAATCTGGGCATTAACTCCTTAGCAGATGTATAGTTTGCAAATATTGTATCCCATTCTGTAAGTTGTTTTTTCACTCTGTTAAGTTTCCTTTGCTGTGCAAAAGCATTTTAGTTTGATGAAACCCCATTTATCTATTTTTGCTTTTGTTGCCTGTGCTTTTGACGTCTCATTTAAAAAATCCTTGTACAACCCAAAGTTATAGAGAATTTCCCACATGTCATCTTCTAGTAGTTTTTCATAGTTTTCAATCTTACCTTTAGGTCTTTAATCGCATTTGAGTTGATTTTTGTATAAGGTAAAAGATAGGGGTCTGATTTCATTATCCCACATATAGATATCCAATCTTCTCAGTACCATTTAATGAAGACACTGTCTTTACCCCTGTGTGTGCTCTTGACTCCTTTTTTGAAAATCAGTTGACTTTAGGTATGAGAATTTATTTCTGAGCTGTATATTCTCTTCCATTGGTCTATGTGTTTGCTTTATGGCAGTGCCATGCTGTTTTGCTTACTATGGCTTTGTAGTATATTTTGAAGTCAGGTAGTGTGGTGCCTCCAGCTTTGTTATTTTTGCACAGGATTGCTTTGGTTATTTGGGGTCTTTTCTGGTTTCATACAAATTTTAGGGTATTTTTTTCTATTTCTGTGAAGAATTTCATTGGTATTTTGATAGTGATTGCATTGAATCTGTAGGACATTTTGTTAGTATGGTCATTTCAATAGTATCAATTCTTCCATTCCATGAGTATATAGTGTCCATTTTTTGTGTATTGTAAATTTTTCCATCAGTGTGTTATAGTTTTCATTGAAGAGATCTTTCATGACCTTGATTAAATTTATCTGCAGATTTCTTGGTAGCTATTGTAAATGGAATTCCTTTCTTGATGACTTTTTCAGATAGTTCACTATTAGTGTATAGAAACACCACTGAATTTTCTGTGTTGATTTTGTATACTACAACTTTACTGAATTTATTTATGATTTCTAGTAGTTTTTGGTCAAGTCTTTAGGGTTCTCACTCTATATAAGTATATATAGAAAGAACCCTAAAGAGAGAGAGATCATATATATCTATATGATCATATATATAGATATATACATATGTATGTGAGATCACATTTTCTACAAACAGAAACAATCTGACTTCCTTCTTTCCAGTTTGGATCCCTCTTATTTATTTCTTTTGTCTAATTGCTCTGGCTCTGACCTCCAGTACTATGCTAAATAGAAGTGGTAGAAGTTGACATCCTTGTCTTCCTCCATATCATAGAGGAAAAGCATTTAACTATTCACCATAAATAAGATGTTAGCTGTGGGTTTGTCACATATGGCCTTTACTGCGTTGAGGTACACTCCTATACCTACTTTCTTGACAGTTTTTATCATAAACGAATGTTGACTTTTGTCAAGTGTTCTTTTTGCATCTGTTGAAATGATCACATGGTTTTTGTTTTTCTTTCTATTGTGGTGGTGTATCATATTTACTGATTTGTGCATGTTAAGCCATCCTTTCATCCCTGGGATGAATCCCACTTGATTATAGTGAATACTCTTTTTAGTGTGCTGTCGAAGTCAGTTCACTTGTATCTTGTTGAGAATTTTTGTATCTATGTTCTTCAGGAATATTGGCCTGTTATTTTCATCTTGTGCGTGTCTTTGTCTGGTTTTAGAATCAGGATATTGCAAGCCTCATAAGATGAGTATGGAAGTATTCCTTCCTCATTACTTTTGTGGAAAAGTTTGTGGAGAATTGGTAGTTATTCTTTAACTGTTTGGTAGAATTCAGCAGTGAAGACATCAGGTCCTGGGTGTTGGTTGTTGTTGTTGTTGTTTTGATGGAAGATGTTTTATTATTGATTCAATTTCCAAACTCATTATTGATGTGTTCAGATGGTATATTTCCTCACAATTTAATCTGGGTAGTTGTATGTGTGCAGAAATTTATTCATTTTATTCTACATTATCAAATTTGTTGGCATATAGTTATGAGTAATGTCTTACAATCCCTTATATTTCTGTGGTGTATCAGTTGTAATGTCTCCTTTTTCATCTTTTATTTATTTGAATTTTCTCTCCTTTTGTCTTAGTTTAGCTAAAGGTTTGTCAGTTTTACCTTTACACTTTGTCTTATTTATCTTTTGAAATATTTTTTAGTGTCTGTTTCCTTTATATCTGCTGTGAGCTTTATTATTTCCTTCCTTCTACCAATTTTGGGTTTAGTTTGTTTTTGATGTTCTAGTTACTTGAAGTGTATAATTTTGCTTTGTGATTTGAAAATCTTTCTTCATTTTTGGTGTAGGCTTTTATTGCTATAAATTTCCCTCTTAGAACTGCTTTTGCTACGTTCCATAGGTTTGGGTATGTTGGATTTTCATTCTTACTTGTCTCAGTGACTTTTGAAATTTTCCTATTAATGTCTTAATGAGACCTATTGATTTCTTGGGTGCATGCTATTTAATTTCCATGTTTTTATAAAATTTCCAAGGGCTTTCCTGTTGTTGATTTCTGGCTTTATATCACTGTAATCAGAAAAGATACTTCATATGATATCTGTCTTCTTAAGTTTGTTAAGACTTATTATGTGTCATAATGTATGATTGGTCCTAGAGAATGTTTGGTGTACAGTTGAGAATAATTTGTATTCTGCAGCTGCTGGATGATGTATTAGTCTGTTTTCATACTGCTGATAAAGACATACCCGAGACTGGGTAATTTACAGAGAAAAAGAGGTTTAGTGGACTCATAGTTCCACGTGGCTGGGGAGGTCTCCCAATCATGATGGAAGGCGAAAGGCACATCTTACATGGTAGCAAACAAAATAGAATTGAGAACCAAGTGAAAGGGTTCCCCCTTATAAAACCATCAGATCTTGTTAGACGTATTCACTACCACAAGAACAGTATGGGGGAAACCGCCCCCATGATTCAATTATCTCCCACTGGTTCCCTCCCACAACATGTATGAATTATGGGAGCTATAATCAAGATGAGATTTCGGTGGGGATATACAGACAAACCATATCAGGTGAGATCTTCTTTACCTGCTAGGTCCATTTGGTCTATGGTATAGTTTGAGTCTGTCATTTTTTGGTTGATTTTCTCTTCATATAATCTGTCCATTTTTAAAGTGGAGTGTTGAAATTTCCTACTAATATTGTATTGCAGTCTATCTCTACCTTTAAATCTAATATTTGCTTTATATATCTGGTTGTTCTGGTGTTGGGTACATATATAGTTACACCTAAGTAATATATATGTTATGTCCTCTTATTGAATTGGGCCTTTTATCATTTCATTATACAGCGGCATTCTTTTTTTATATAGTTTTTTTATTTAAAGCCTTTTTAAAATATGACATGACTGTGGCTACTCCTGCTTGCTTTTCATTTGTTTGCATAAAATATATTTTTCCATCTCTTCACTTTCAGTCTATTTATCTTTAATAGTGAGGTAAGTATCATGTAGGCAGCATATTGGTGGGTTTTGCTATCTGAATCCATTCATCCACTTTATATCTTTTAACTAGAGTTTAATCCACTTCTATTGAAGTTTATTATTGATAAATTAGGACTTCCTTCTACCATTTCATTAGTTGTTTTTTAGATTACTTGTTCACTTCTTCCTTTCTTATTGTTCATCTCTCTAGTTTGGTGGTTTTCTGTGGTGCTAAGCTTTGTTTCTTTTCCCTTTTTTGGTGTGTGTGTGTGTATCTTCTGTAATTTATTTCTTTCTGGTTAGTGGAACTAACATACAGAGTCCTGTATTTGTAACAGACTATTTTACACTGATAACAACTTAACTTCTGTCACATAAAAATACTCTTGACTTCTCCCCCCCCCCCACACACACAATTTATATTTTTGTTAAGTTACATTGCATCTTTATGAATGGTAGACTCAATGGAACATAGGATCTATGTCACAACTAAATCAATTATTTAATGGCAGCATTAAAGCAGGCCAAAGAATGTGAAAAACTGGTGTGGGTGTATTTAACTTTTTAAAAACTATGTTTCATAATGTTTTCATTAAAAAGTCTTTATCAGTTTGCTAATGCCTAATTTTTACAACCAGCCACCATAGATTTTACAGGATAAATATATTATTTCAGTGGTAATTGAAGCAGAATTTTTGTTGCTCTTCTTACCCTTAGAGATTGTGTATTATCCTCAGACGTAATTCTTTGATTTTTTTTTCTTTTCATGTTGTTACACATAGTTACCAACAATCAACGTGAGAATAACCTTTGAATATTTTCAAGCATTAAGATTTGTTTATACAGCTGCACAATTAGACAACCAACACTCTTGGGTCTTTACCTCTCAGCATACACCTGATTATTAACTTAAAGGTATGATGGGAAAAGTATCAATTTTTCTTGGTCACCTAGATTTAGAAATATGTAATAACTATAAGCTTGGGTCTGCTTCTTCAGAAGCCTAGGAAGTGGAGTGATGGTTCTCTGAAGAGGCTGGAAACCAAGTATGTGTTTCCAGAAGGCTTAATAGAATATGTTGAGACATAGGCCATTAACACAAAAGTGAAAGAAATGCAAAAAATGTATGAAAGTAAGGATTTGAGAAGGGAAATTTTATTTTTCAGTCTAAGATTCCTATGAATTATATGAAAGTAAATGTCCTATCCTTAAAATTAGCCAAAGGAAGCACTTTACTTATCAATATGATATGACTTTTCATACTCTTATCTAAAGATATCCTAAACTAAGATCCAGTTTTCTAAGAAAAGACTTTTTACTCATGCTTTAAAGCATGCTAGATGATTCCTACCACATCACATAATGTTGTTTACATGTATGATTTAAACTGCATTTATTCTTCAACTCACTGGTTCCTTAGGCGTCTTATCTTTCCTTGCACGCTTAGATAATTTTATGTAAAATTGATTTTTAGAAGTTTAGTTGCTGGGCGTAGTGGCTGTAACCTGTAAACCCAGTACTTTGGGAATTCAAGGCAGGTGGATTGCTTGGGTCTTGGAGTTTGAGGCCTGCCTGGGAAAGATGACAAACCCCATTTGTACAAAAATAAAAATATTAGCTGGATATGGTGGCACATGACTGTGGTCCCAGCTACTCCAAGGCTGAGGTGGGAGGATGACTTGAGTCCGAGAGGCAGAGGTGTGAGCCAAGATCATGCCCTGCTCTTCAGCCTGGGCAAAGAAGCCAGACCCTGTTTCAAAAAAAAAATCTAGTGAGATTTGATTTCTATTTCTATGTGATTCAAAACTAGGAGAGCTTCAAGGCTGATGACTATTAAAAAATGGCCATTGCTACTTGCATTTTCTATGAAGCCAGCATACACAGCAACGTGCAACCTAAAAACCAAGCTATTTAATATGTAGCTTAGATTTCAGGTTTGATTGTCTTTGAGGTTTGATTATTGCAGAGATCAATTGCCAGACCAAATATAGACTAATTCTGTATTTGGTCTTTTTATCATATGAAACATCCCAGCCTTGGGTATAAATTAAGAGCAAGTACGGATGTTTATACCGATAGCGGTGTAGATATTTCCATGTTTATACAGATAGCGGTGTAGATATTTTCATGTCTATACAGATAGCGGTGTGGATGTTTCCATGTTCATACAGATAGTGGTGTAGATATTTCCATGTTTATAGAGATAGCGATGTAGATATTTCCATGTTTCTACAGATAGCGTGGTAGATATTTCCATGTTTATAGAGACAGCGGTGTAGATATTTCTATATTTATAGAGATAGCGGTGTAGTTATTTCCATGTTTATACAGATAGCGGTGTAGGTATTTCCATGTTTATACAGGTAGCAGTGTAGATATTTCCATGTTTGTACAGGTAGCGGTGAAGATATTTCCATATTTATACAGGTAGCGGTGCAGATATGTGAATTCATTAAACCTCTTTTTCTTTATAAATTACCCAGTCTTGGGTATGTCTTTATCAGCAGCATGAAAATCGACTAATACACTCACTGTCCATGAATGATACTCTGTTAGCCCATTTGCATTGTTATAAAGAAATACCTGAGGCTGGGTAATTTATAAAGAAATGAGGTTTATTTGGCTCCTTGTTCTGAAGGCTGTACATGAAGCATAGTACTGGCACCTGCTTCCAGGGAGGGCCTCAGGAACCTTCCAATCATGGTGGAAGGTGAAGGGAAACCAGCATATCACATGGTGAGAGAGGAAGCAAGAGAGACAGGGAGGAGGTGTCAGTCTCTTTTAAACAACCAGATATCGCATGAACTCACAGGGTAAGAACTCATTCATTACCAAGAGGACAGCACCAAGCCATTCAGGAGGCATCTATCTCCAACATTGGGGATCACATTTTAACGTGAGATTTGAAGGGGACAAACATCCAAAATATGTCAGATACCAAAGCTGACAATGCTTAGGATCTTTAGCTGTTCCAGGTTCTGGGAAAAGGGAGAGAGTTAGCTTCCCTCGTCTATGCTGTGCTACTCCATATTATATTGGTAATTATTGTTCTCTAAAGGTTCTTAAAAGCAAATAAACAAATGCAATGCAAAACATTTGAAATGGAAGGCAAAACACAAGAAATGCAAGGCAAATGCATTAAAAACTTTTGAGTGTTAATATATAGATTTTATTTTATCTTTTTAATTTCTTTTGCTTAACCAAATAGATTATGTAGTTTTGATTAACTGGCCATGAAATAGCTCTGCCTACATAGAATTTCCCATGAATAATTGGTTGTGGAGACTTTTGTGTGTGACCCAAATCCTCCCTCAAAACTGAAGTTTGCCCAGCTATTGGGAGTGTTGGCAATTCATGCCTCTCAGCTGATTCTCTCTAGAATTTATTCTCAGGAGATCTAATTAATAACTTGTCAAGCTGATGTCCATCCTTGGGGACAACTCGTATCTGAAGAATGGTCAGTGAAAGGTATTAAAACTCCATACTCCTGCCTCAATTTAGGGCAACTCTGAAGGGTCACCCCAGCTTCTCAGCTCCCCCTTGAGATTAGCTGAGGTATTTGTTGTGACTGCCTCACATCTCAACTCCCTTTATCCAATTCAGCTTTTTTGCCACAGTTGTTGGTTCCTAGGATTTTACCCAGTTAAATGTTCTCTACACAAATCTCTATCTCAAATCTGCTTTACAGGGAATGTGGCCTCAGACAGGTTTTCATTAGGTTCTGGACATAACTCTCATTAGTCATTGATATGATTTGGCTGTGTCTCCGGCCGAATCTCACCTTGATTGTAATTATCCCCGCATGTCAAGGATGGAGTCAGGTGGAGATAATTGAATCATAGGGGCGGGTTCCCCCTACTGTTCTCCTGGTAGCGAATAAGTCTCACGAGATCTGATGCTTTTAAAATGGGAGTTTTCCTACACAAGCTTTCTTCTCTGCTACCATTTAAGATGTGCCTTTGCTTCTTTCTTGCCTTCTGCCGTGACTGTGAGGCCTCCCCAGCCATGTGGAATTGTGAGTTCATTAAACCTCTTTCCTTTATAAATTACCCGGTCTTGGGTAGGACTTTATTAGCAGCATGAGAACAAACTAGTACAGTCTGTTCTATAAGCCCAAGTCGGATCACAGAGTCCCGCTTTCTTTTTTTTTTCTAGCCCATATTTCTACTAAAACTTGACTCATATAGACTTAAAACAAAATAATTAAGCATGGCTAATATTTATTTAATATTTTATACGTGTCAGGTACTGTATTTTGTAACTTATCTTTTAATAATCTTTCCAAATCTCTAAAAGGAGAATTCTGCTCTTTTATAGAGAAAATAAGGATGGCTCAATCTTTTGATTTTTATTACAAGCTTTATTTTGTATAACATATAATAAACTAAAAATATTGAAAGTTTAGAAACCATCAGCACACAATCGAGGTGATGGAAATATACTTCACCTCCAGTTTCCTGATGCCTCTTTATAATACATTTCTCTGGCCCCTCATTCCTGGCCCTTAAAAACCACCAAACTGCTTTCTGTCACTGGACAGTAATTTATACAGTCAAAAAATGTATATAAATACAATTTTACACTATGCACTTTTTTGTCTGACATTTTATGTTTTTTTCTCTGCATGTTTTACCTCTAGAGTCTGCCTTGTTTCACTTAGTATAATTATTTTGAGATTCATTCATGTTATAGTATGTATCCATAATTAATTCAGATAAAGCAAGTTAATTCATTAATGTATTGATTGATATTTAGACTGTTTCTAGTTTGGGCTATTATGAATACATGTGCTATGAACATTTGTGTTGATATCATTATATGAACACCTACTTTTATCTCTCTTGGGTAAATACCCAGGAGTGCAATGGCTGAGTCTTACGGCAGAAGTATGTTTAACTTTTTAAGGGACTCTTGAACTGTTTTTCAAAGGTTACACTTTTTTGTATTCCCATCAGCAGTGTATGAGAGTTTCAGCTTCTCCACATCCAAGCCAGTGCTTGTCTATTATCAGTCATGCTAATCTTAGCTATTTAAAAAGAGATAGTGGCGTCTCATTTTGGTTTTAATTTGCATTGCCCTAAGCATTAATTATGTTGAGCATATGTGCTTATTTACCAAACAAATGTCTACTTTGAAATGTCTGTTCCAGTCTTTCACCCAAGTTTTAAATGGGGTTGTTTGTTTTTCATTATTAAATTTGGAGCTTTTAAAATATATTTTTGATGCAAGCCTTTTATCAGATATATGAGTTGCAAATATTTTCTCCCAGCCTGCAGCTTGTCTTTTCAGTCTCTTAATAGATTCTTTTGAAGAGCAGATTCTTTTTTTTAAATTTGATGAGTTCTTCTTATCAATATATTATTATATAAATCATGCTGTGGGGTCATATCAAAGAAAGCTTTGCCTGACTCAAAGTCCCAAATGTTTTCACATCTTCCCTCTCCTCTCCTTTGGGAACTGAGATTACACGTAAATTCAGTTACTTGAAATGTACTGTCTACTATTGCTCTGTTCATGTTTTTTAAAAATTTATTTTCTCTCTATATTTTATTTTGAGAGGTGTCTATCTTTTCTTCTTTAATGACTAATGTGCTATCAGCCTACCATGTAGCTGGGACTACAGCCGCATGCTACTATGTCCCGCTAATTTTTGTATTTTTAGTAGAGATGGGATTTCACCATATTGGTCAGGCTGGTCCTGAACTCCTGACTTCGTGATCCACCTGCCTCGGCCTCGCAAAATGCTGAGATTACAGGCGTGAGCCACTGCGCCCAGCCTCCTTTAGTGTATCTTGCATGTCTCTATTTTAGAACACATAGAATACTGTTTCAATAAGCATTTTAATGTTCTTAACTGATAACTCTGGCACCTTGATTTACTCTGGATCAGTTCTGACTCAGTGAGTTTTCTCCTTATTATGAGCCACGTTCTTCTGTCTTTTGTTGTTACTGTTGCGTCTCTGCTAAACTGTGTCTGGATGTCAGATACGGTGACTTTTATCTTATTGAGTGCTGGAAGTATATATAAATATTCTTGATCTTTGTATTGGTATGTATTTAAGCTTAGTTGGAAAGAGTTTGACTCTTTTTGGTCTTGCTTTAAAAATTCATTAGGTGGGATCAGACCAGTTCTCATTTTAGAGCTAATCACTCCCAACTAGTGAGGCAAGATCCTTCTGGGTATCCCTGGGAATCTTGAGGTGTTTCTGGGTTGGCTGATAAAATAAGCACTATTACTGGACCTTGGTGAGCATGTGTACTGTTACTTTTCATCTTATCTGGGTGTTGTTTCCCCAACCGTAGGTACTTTTCTCTAGGCCTGTCCTAACAATTACTTAGCTATGTACTTTAGGGGGACCCTTTGCAGAGCTCTGGAGTTCTCTTTCTGTGCAGCCCCTTCTTCTCGGAAACCTTGTCCTGAGAGCTCATGTCCACATGGTTTCTGTGGACTCTCAGCTCTGTCCCCTCAGCTCAGGGAGAACAATGGGCTCCTCTTGGGCTCTTCTCCTGGAGTAGTGGGCTGGAAAACTTTCTCCAGGCATAAATTAGGGCAGTTGATAGGCTCACCTTGTTTGAGACTGACTTTACAGGGTCTTGCAAACTTTTGTGGCATACATTTTGGCCATTTTTTTCGTTGTTTCAGGAGGGAGAGAAAGTCTAGTTCTTGTTACTCCATCATGGTCATTGCAGAAGTCAACCTAACTGATATTTATCAATACAGTCTGTTGCTACACATTGAACTTGCTTAAGATAATTTTTAGATGGCACAGAACTTTCTGTCCATTGAAAGAGACTCTCTGCTTATTTTGCAAGTGCTCATTTGTATGGAGACATTTGTATGGAGAAACTTCAAAAAGTTTGTGGAAAAATGAAGTTAAAAGATAAACATTGAAAATGTGATCTTCGGTTTTCATCCCTAAAGAACTGATGGTCCTGGGAACTTAACAATGTCAATGCAGTCTCTTATACATTATTAACTTAAGAAAAATGGGTGCCCTTTCCACATTTGTTGAGATTGGGAAACAAAAAGAAGTCAGAAGGAGCCAAATCAGAGCTGTAAGGTGGATGCCTGACAATTTCCCATTGAGACTCTCACAAAATTGCCTTTGCTCGATGACAGGAATGAGCAGAAACATTGTGGTGTTAGAGGACTGTCTGCTAAAGCTTTCCCAGGTATTTTGCCCTAAAACTTTGGCTAACTTATTCAAAACACTCTCATGATATGCAGATATTATTGTTCTTTGACCTTCCACAAAGTCAACAAGCAAAATGCCTGGAATGTCCCCAAAAAACTGTTGCCGTGACCTTTGCTCTTGAGTGATCCCCTTTTGCTTTGACTGGACCACTTCCACCTTTGGTAGCCATTGCTTTGATTGTGTTTTGCCCTCAGGATCATACTGGGAAAGCCATGTTTTATCTTCTGTTACAATTCTTCAAAGAAATCCTTCAGGATCTTGACCCTGGTTCTTTAAAATTTCCATTGAGAGCTCTCCTCTTGTCTGCAGCTGATCTGAGCACAACACTTTTGGCACCCATGCAGTGGAAAGTTGGTTCAACTTTAATTTTTTAGTCAGAACTGTGTAAGCTGAACCAATTAAGATGTCTACGATGTTGGCTATTGTTTGTGCTGTTGATTATCAGTCCTCTTCAATTAGGGCACAAACAAGATTAATTTTTTTCCTTGAAAATTGATATGGATGATCTGTCCCTGTGGACTTCATCTTCCACATCATCTCGTTTCTTCTTTAAAAAAGCTGTCCGCTTGTGAACTACTGATTTCTTTGGTGCATTGTCCCCTCAAGCTTCTTGTAAAGCATCAGTGATTTCACCATTCTTTCACTCAAGCTTCATCATAATCTAATGTTTGTTCTTGCTTCAATTTTAGCAGAATTTACATTGCTCTGCTAGGGGCTCTTTTCAAACTAATGTCTACTCCTTCTTACTGTCTCAAACTAGATCCTGTTCAAACATGCTATAATAAATTAGTATGAGTTTATTTTGCTGCCAATATTGAAACCTTTGCATGGTTTTTTTCATAATATACATTTTCCATGAACTTTTTAAGGCCTCTCACGTATCCACAGGTAGAGTGCCTTACCTATTCTGACTTCAGTCAATTATTCAAGACCTTTCCTTGTCAGTGACACATTAGAAAGGTAGTGTATTGAAAAATAAGAGTAGCTTCTGCTTATTAAGAAATACTATATCTTTTTCTACTTCTTTCTTTTTTTTTTTTTTTTTTTGAGACAGCATCTTTCTCTGTCACCCAGGCTGGAGTGCAGTGGTGTGATCTCAGCTCACTGCAACCTCTGCCTCCCAGGGTCAAGTGATTCTCCTGCCTCAGCCTCCCGAGTAGCTGGGACTATAGGTGCCTGCCACCACACCCAGCTAATTTTTGTATTTTTAGTGGAGACAAGGTTTCACCATATTGGCCAGACTGGTCTTGAACTCCTGACCTTGTGATCTGCCTGACTCGGCCTCCCAAAGCGCTGGGATTACAGTCATGAGCCACTGTACCTAGCTTTCTACTTCTTTCTTATTATTTTCCTCCTCTCTCATTCCTATATTCTCTCCTTTCTCCTACTTTCCTCCCCACTCCCTGTTTCCTTCCTTTCATCTTTCCTATTTTCAGGACTTAATATTTCTTAAACCTCAGATGTTATCATAGTATGTTATTTGTTTAATTTTCACATAACAATAATAGTTTAAATACAAATAATATTTATTTTCATCCCCATGTTATCAGTATAACAGTAAAGATGTGGAGAGGCCAGCTGGGCATGGTGGCTCAAGCCTGTAATCCCAGCACATTGGGAGGCCGAGGTGGGTGGATCACGAGGTCAGGAGATCGAGACCATCCTGGCTAACACGGTGAAACCCCATCTCTACTAAAAAATAGAAAAAATTAGCTGGGCGTGGTGGCGCGTGCCTGTAGTCCCAGCTACTCGGGAGGCTGAGGCAGGAGAATAGTGTGAACCCGGGAGGCAGAACTTGCAGTGAGCCAAGATCACGCCACTGCACTCCAGCCTGGGTGACAGAGCGAGACTCTGTCTCAAAAAATAAATAAATAAATAAATGAAAATAAAATAAAAAAAAATGATGTGGAGAGGCCAAACCAATGGCTCTTATATCCACGTTCTTTCTTCTAAATGATTTCACCTTAGTTTTGGTCTGCATCTCTAACCATAGCTAGTTGCAGCAGGACTTCTATCTGGCCTTGCTGCTCTCATTTTTGGACCTCCTCACTGAAATCAAATTGATCTTTCTAAAATGCAAACCTGGTCTTAGTATTTTATTACTTAAAACCCATTGGTGGCCTTCCATGATTTATGGAATAAAGTGAAAATTCCTGTTTTTGCCCATGTTTCTGTGTGCCTCTCATCCCTACATTTACTGATTCCTGTGTGCCATAAATTGCCAGTTGTCCAGAGTTCATTCTCTTTTTGTACTTGGGAGGACTTCTGCATCCTGCAACTTTTCCCCTGAAACGTGCTTGGAAAATACCTACTCATTTTTTTCAGATTCAGGTTAGCTTTTTACTTCAGTTTCTTTTCCTGAAGCTTATACTGACTGCTCCATATGGCTTTGGGGATTAGCTACTCATTCCTTTGTGCCCTTTGTAGATACACATTTATCATGGAGTCTTTTTTTTTTTTTTTGAGACAGAGTCTCACTCTGTCACCAGGCTGGAGTGCAGTGGTGTGATCTCAGCTCACTGCAACCTTTACCTTCCAGGTTCAACTGATTCTCTTGCCTCAGCCTCCCAAGTAACTACAGGCGTGCACCACCGTGCCCAGCTAATTTTTGTATTTTTAGTAGAGACGGGGTTTCACTATGTTGGCCAGGATGGTCTCGATCTCTTGACCTCGTGATCTGCCCACGTTGGCCTCCCAAAGTGCTGGGATTACAGGCATGAACCACCGCTCCCAATCAGTCATGCAGTCTTTATACTTACTTGTTTACTTGCCTGTGAGCTCACTGAATGCAGGGACTATTTCCTTGTTGCTCTAGCACCTACACCAGTACCTGGTATCCAGAAGCTGTATGCTAAATGTTTGTTGAGTGGCTGTTTGACTGAATGATTGTACTCCTAATTAGTAGATAGAAAGCCATGAACTTCCCAGTTCATCATTCTTTGTGCTCAATTCTGGTTTCTTTATTGTGTTCAAAAGAGTTCCTTAGTGACATAAAACTATGGAGCTAGTATGTCAGCTCATTTAAGCAATGATTGGTTTATGTATATAAGAGGCTTCAATAATTATATATTTTTATTTCAGTTTCAATAAATGATCAATTTATTAATTTTCTCTGTTTTGGCTTATTGTTCACATTTAATATCAAATAAAAGTGTTTTACTTAAAATTATTCATGCCAATTATGACAGTTAGGTGAATATTACTTTGATTTACATTCCAGTAGTAGTTTTGGTTGAACCCTGAATATGCTAAGACGTCCCTTTTCTTTTTTCTTATGAACAGGCTACTGTGTTTACATATATTATTAAAATCTTCTTTGAAAATACGAAGAGTGTTACATTTCTTATATTTAGTTCTCTGTGCTTCAGAATTCCTGTGATACTTGCACTTAAGTCCTTCTGAGCAGTTGATGTTGATATTTATGTGGTTAATTTCATGAAACGTGGTGGTTTTCATTTCTATCATTAATTTATACAGGAGATAGACTGTTTTCCAGGTGTAAGCTCAGTCATATAATTAGAAAATTTATAAGCAGAAAGGAGTTATTTGGTCTAACCCATTTATTCTACAGATAGAGAAATTAGAGTCCAGAAACTCTGTCTTCTTTAAAGTCTTACAGGTATTTAAGAAAAAAGAATAGACTTGAGGTTTCTGTGCTCTGAACCCAGTGATCTTGACACTGTAATGATCTTCATCCATATTATTCACAGAAGTAAATATAATCACATATTAAATAAGAAACAAAAATACTAAGGAGATATTATACTGAAAAATGAAATAATATTATCTTAATTATTTTGATCAGATTCAATCTATAGCAGCTTGAAGGCTAATAATTCCAATGATTCTCTGAATAAACCATTTTTCTAATAAGATTACAGGTTTTAGTAATCTAATTATTTTGACTGATGCAAATGTTACCCCGCCAGTCTGAAAAATGTGTTTATTTATATGTCATAAAGAATAATTTATTCCAAAAAGGCTAATTTTCAAAATATATGTATCTTCTGAAACTGTATCTATTTTTTCCCCACGTTTTCTAAATATATTTTAGAGGGCATTTGTAGATTTTCATGGTGCTGAAAAATTAAGGTATAATGGTCTCATGAAGGAGAATAATGTCATTTAGACATTGTAATTTTGGAGGATCACAATACTTTTTGGAATGTGGTTGTTGCAGCACTGGTCACTTATACTAATTATATAATAACATACTATACTAATGCAATAATATACCATATGAAATTATTCAGTGGTAAATTTGTCTTAAATCCTCTAGAATACTGCAAAGAAATAGTTTATATAAGAAAGAGTACCATAGCAGATGTGAACACAATATTTCCTATTTTTTTCTTCTTTTTTATTTTTTTGAAGACAAGTTCTCACTCTGTTGCCCAGACTGGAGTTCAGTGCCATGTTCATAGTTCACTGCAACCTCAAACTCCCAAGCTCAAGTGATCCTCTTGATTCAGCCTCTGAAGTAGCTGTGCCTATAGGTGTGCACCACCACACCGGCTAAGTTTTAAAATTTTTTATAGATATGTTGCCCAAGCTGGTCTCAAATTCTTGAGCTCAAGAGATCTTCTCACCTTGGCCTCCCAGAGTGTTGGGATTACAGGCATGAGCCACCATACTCAGCCAATATTTCTTTTGTAAAAGACATTTTCTAACATACTTCTCATTTTAACTAACATAATATTCAAAGTGTAGATCTGAGAAAGAGATAGTGCCTGCAGATCTGGGATCCTACATGCTAATATTATGGGATGCATTCAGATTTGATCAGCAGATATTCCATTTATTCTAGAACACCACCAGCAGAAGAATGTAATTACGTCTATCACTAAAACTTTGTGTCAATACAGACTACTGTATTTGTTATCATAGATGGTCCTTGGATGGCAGCCTTAAGCAATTTTAAACCTAGACAGGTGATGTACTTTTTCTTCTTGGATAATTTTCATGGTTTTATCTAATTTGGTTGTAACTAATGTGTTTAATATGGCTTGCTTGTTTTTTAAAAAGTTGTTCAGTATCCTTAGAACTCAGTGCTGATTTCTTTTTCTAGCAGGCCTTTTATATAGGACATCTCACTTTCTCCTGACTCTCTACTACTAGCATGAGGTCTCTGAAAAATCAAGACAGCAAAATAATTTGTTATAGAACAGCCTATGTAGAGGGACAGGGGAGGAGTCATATTCCAAGAGGGAAAGACCTTTGAGCCAGGCTCAATTTGTAGAGGCTGTTGAATGAAAATGAGAGAGAGAGAATGCACACTTTACTGCACTATTAAAGCAAAATTCTGACAATAACTTCTAAAAATGATTCAACTCTTATACACTGAGAATATGACAGACCTTCCAAAAGTATAATTTCTTACATGAACGTCCAGGTATATAAGGAAAAATAACTATTTCATACCAATATCTCCAGCCGCCTTTATTGTTGGTTCACCACATAGGTTTTTATCAGAATCGCAGAACATTAATTTTTTAAATTAGCTACCATTACAACTAGCTTGAGAAGAACTTTCTTTTTAATAATTCGACCCAGATGCATTCTAGATACTCCAGTGTTACGAATCGATGGCTTCATGAGGAGCCGCTGTTGACTCATGCTATCTCTGGACACACTGACAGGAAATGTTTTCTTACACCTGTTTTCCTCCTGCTTTTCCTTGGTAGGACTTAGTTCCTTGGCATAGTTCAGTATCAATGGCAGTCATAGAGAAGTGTTACAGAAACCCAGCTTATTCCAACTTGTGAATTATTTGGCACCCAGGAACCAGGTCTTACAATCTTCAACCCAATTTTTCTTAACATGGCCCCTTTTCTGAAATGTTTATTTATATATGATGTAGGCCTGGGGAAAGGACATGGACTTTCAAAGAAAATATTCTCCAATAGATCTCTCAACTCCAGAGAACCTTCTGACTAAATCTGAAAGAATTCCACTGTGCTCTGATAACATCCTTTAATAATGAAGGAAAAGATATTTTTCCCCCAGGAGGATTTTGTAGTGAAAAGATGGCATAATTTTTTTAAAAATGTTGTTTATAATCTCATTTGTTTTTTCATTTGTGGGGTGTGTCTTAAATCCTAAATGGTACATCCTTTTTAAAATACTTCTAGTAATAAAATGTTTCTGAAGTTATGTTGTAAATATCATTGGACTATGTTTAATAATGTTAAGTTGATCCCACTTCCCCTGAAATTATATACATAAATGCTGAAAGTATAAATTTACATATACAACTTCATGGAACATTTTTCTTCCAAGTGTGCATTTGCTAGAATTTGCATTGAAAGGTTTTGGAAGGAGCCTGTTGGTATGAATCCTGTGTGAGCAACACTCAGATTTGTTGCATACTGAACAGCATGCTAAATCTCACTTCACAATCTTAGATTTCTCATCTACCATCTTGAGCTGAATTTAAAATGTAACTGCAGTTTATTATGTCACCTGTTCGTCAAACACTGATGCAAAGCTTAGTTTTCAGTGTGAAGAACCCATGACTAGAGAAGGGAAGAAGAAAGGGTCAAGCAGACCTCATTAAAGAGTGTATGGGCAAGAAAACACATCAGATGTCTTGATAGGTTTTTTAAAGTCCTGTTAGACTTGTCATGATTTCCAAAACACTAAATGCCATCTAGTATTTTGGACCCTCCAAAATTACAGTAGAATATTATTATGGGTCATCTTAATTGGAAATATACAGGAAAATCCTGATGATTAATGTAGACTAGTGATAGCTCTCACACATTTATATAACCTATGTTGAAAAGAAAGAAGAAAGGCAGGAAGGAAAGAAGGAAAAAGAGCGGAGAGAGAGGAACAAGAAAACACGTGGATTTGTGGAAATGAAAATTTTTAAATTACTAATTTGCAAGAATGGGTAAGAAAAATACCGAGTATGAACATAAATGCTTTCAATTCCGTTTGTCTCTTAATCCTTCTCAGTCCGTGGCCAGTTTTGAAACTTGGTGTAACTTCCTTCCTTTATTCCTCCCTCCCTTGCTCCCTCCATCCCTTCTTGCCAGCCTCCTTCCCTTCCTCTCTCCTTGAGTTTCCTTCTTCTTTCTTGTTCCCTCCCTCCCTCCCTCTCTCTTTTTTCCCCTTAGTTTCCCCGGAAGCACATATACCAGCCATTTGAATGCTTTCTGCTCATAGATACTGCCAAGCCCCCTCACCCAGACTGCTGAATAGATTTGGTAGAATGGAATGAGAAACATAGACTTTGTGTCTGTGGCGGCCACCTCTGATGTTGCAGACTTTTGCCGTGATTATGCACTCCAGCCGAGGGACGCTAGAGAGGTTGAAATTTCAACTGTGGGATTTGCCATTTTGGAATTTGCAGAAATGTACTGGATATGCTAACAGCAGCCTGGCTAGCCTCCACTTCACAAGGAAGTATTTAAATATACACGTGTAATATGAAGAAAATTGCATTAGATCATAAGGGATGAATTATTTTGTAAATGACTATACCATCAAATACCATACCTGATATCAATCATCTTCATCAGACAGTATCTGTGTATGTAAGTAGATAAACAAAAAAGCAGGAGTTTATTTCTCTCTAATGTATCCTTGACTCTCTAGCAGTGACCTCTGAAATGTCTCTTCTGATCCAGACTTGTTTGAATCATGTGCAACATTTTAGATTTGTCTTTTCTCTGCAAGTTTTTTTTGTTAAGTACCATAACATATTGAACCAAATAGTTTTGCTTGCTTTCTATTGATGACACATGATTTTGGCTTTTATCTTCAGTGGAAAATCAATGTGTCACATGGAGTTCACTAAGAAAAAGGTATGGGGCCTCTTTGTAATTCTTTGTCAGATGATTGCTTTATCTTGATTTATGCCTTCAAACTTTTTCCCATTCAGCAGAAAATATTGTGTCGCTATCTGTGAGAGCAAAGCGATCTATACCAATTTATGCTCTAAGTGTAGCCTCCTTCCAGAACTGCTTATGGAACATATCAACTCACTATAGATTAGGGACATAATGGATTCTTCTTTCTTAAAAGTGGCAGATTGACAATTTTAGTTCATATACAAGCTTTTATATTAACATTAAAACAATATTTCTATGTAAAGTAAAATATTGTAGTTGATTATTCTTCGAGGGCCTCCCAGAATTTCAAGGTCTGAAAATAAATTCAGTGTTCCTGGTGGTAACAAAATTGCCCCTACTTCCTTGTATCAGGACTGCCATTTGGAACTGCTGGGGAAGCTCTTTTCAGAAATTATTTTCAAAACAGCATTGTTGCCTTTTGCCAAACTGAAATCTGGTTGTAAACTTTTGAAAACTAGTTCCTTGGAATGGAATTCAAGTTGTCTTCTAAGCAATTTTTTTTAACTCAAACATACATTCTATCTTGCTTTATTATGTCGCTATTTGTGTAGGAAACATATTTCTATTTTTACCATTTTCAATTTATTTACATTTACATTTACATTTGTGTGTATATATATATACACACATACATACACTTTAAGTTCTGGGATACATTTGCAGAACTTGCAGTTTTGTGAAATAGGTATACATGTGCTGTCGTGGTTTGCTGCACCCATCAACTCGTCATCTACATTAAGTATTTCTCCTAATGCTATCCCTCCTCTTTCCTTCCTACCCACTGACAGGCCCCAGTGTGTGATGTTCCCCTCCCTGTGTCTATGTGTTCTCATTGTTCAACTCCCACTTATGAGTGAGAACATGTGGTGTTTGGTTTTCTGTTCTTGTGATAGTTTGCTGAGAATGATGGTTTCCAGCTTCATCCATGTCTCTGCAAAAGACATTAATCCATCCTTTTTTATAGCTGCATGGTATTCCATGGTGTATATGTGCCACATATGCTTTATCCAGTCTATCATTGATGGGCATTTGGGTTGGTTCCTAGTCTTTGCTCTTGTGAATAGTGCTGCAATAAACATGTGTGAACGTGTCTTTATAGTAGAATGATTTATAATCCTTTGGATGTGTACCTAGTAATGAGACTGTTAGGTCAAATGATATTTCTAGTTCTGGATCCTTGAGGAATTGCTACACTGTCTTCCACAATGGTTGAACTAATTTACACTCCCACCAACAGTGTAAAAGCATTCCTATTTCTCCACATCCTCTCTAGCACCTGTTGTTTCCTGACTTTTTAATGATTGCCATTCTAACTGGCGCGAGATGGTATCTCATTGGACCAGGGGTGATGAGCTTTTTTTTTTTTTTTCTTCGAGACAGCCTCACTCTGTCACCCAGGGTGGAGTGCAGTGGCACAATTTCGGCTCACTGCAACCTCCACCTAATGGGTTCAAGCAATTCTCCTGCCTTAGCCTCTTGAGTAGCTGGGATTACAGATATATACCACCACGCCTGGCTAAAGTTTTTTTGTGTGTTTTTGGTAGAGACAGAGTTTCACCATAGTGGCCAGGCAAGTCTCAAACTCCTGACCTTGTGATCCACTCGCCTTGGCCTCCCAAAGTGATGGGATTACAGGCGTGAGCCACCACGCCCAGCCTATGATGAGCTTTTTCTCATGTGTTTATTGGCCGCATAAATGTCTTCTTTTGAGAAGTGTCTGTTCATATCCTTTTCCCACTTTTTGATGGGGTTGTTTTTTTCTTGTAAATTTGTTTAAGTTCCTTGTAGATTCTGGATATTAGCCCTTTGTTAGATGGATAGATTGCAAAAATTTTCTCCCACTCTGTAGGTTGTGTGTTCACTCCGATGATAGTGTCTTTTGCTGTGCAGAAGCTATCTTTAGTTTAATTAGATCCCGTTTCTCAATTTTGGCTTTTGTTGCCACTGCTTTTGGTGTTTTAGTCGTGAAGTCTTTGCCTATGCCTATGTTCTGAATGGTATTGGCTAGGTTGTCTTCTAGAGTTTTTATGGTTTTAGATCTTATGTTTAAGTCTTTAATCCATCTTGAGTTAATTATTTTATAAGGTGTAAGGAAGGGGTCCACTTTCAGCTTTCTTCATTTGGCTAGCCAGTTTTCCCATCACCATTTATTAAATAGTCAATCTTTCCCCATTGTTTGTTTTCGTCAGGTGTGTCAGAGATATGTTGTATATTTCATGGTACAATGCCTTCTGTCAATGGGGAAAAATAACAAGCATATATGGGATGAATGAAGTCTGCTATGGTTAAGGTTGAGAATATTTACTGATCCTTGAGTTCAGTCTCCAGGAATGTTGGAAATAGAGAATGGAGATAATGGAGATAAAGAAAAGTTCTGAAAATGACACTTCCCATAGTGTCAAAATTGTGATCTATTGCAGAATTCTGTGATACATCAAAATCTCTGTTTATACTGAGGTTTGTTATTGTGTATGAGCATATCTTTATCAGGTGTAGGCTATTTCTATACTTTCATGTCTTTAAATCAATGTTTCTATTCACATATGTGTATGTGCAAATAGAAGCATGTTAATATTATATATATATTTTCTGTCATTACCATGATTGCTATGATTATCATTAGCATGTATTATTAGTGTGACCGAAGTATCATCAGTATCAGTTTCTTTCTCACTGCAGTGCTCCTGTAATGCTTCATTTCTACAGAGCCAACCTACACCCACCGTTTCCCTGACTATAACTTTACCTAAAGTATAAGCCCTTATAAAGCCATGAAAGCCTACCAAGAATTGTCAAAGAAGCTAGGCAGCAGCCAGGCTCTGCCTTAGGAAAAGATTTTACTTTTTATTATCATGTGCAGTACTTAACTACTTGTTTTGACCTCTAAGATTTTGCTCTCCTATATTTCTATCCCCTGGCTTTCTGATATTTCATGTGATTATATTTGAAATTTTAACCTTGCTTTTCTTTTTGGAATCTCTGATATCTCTGCTGCCACAGGTAATGACAGGTTCCTCTCTAACTGTTGGTGTTATCCCTGGTCAGATTATTACTGATGACAGAAGTAGATGTTTTACGTGGATTCTCTCGATATCAGAAACAAATACAGATATCACAACTCAAAAATGACAGACTGATAACCATTATGAACTTAGATGCAACATTCTTAATACAATATTAGCAAATTGAGTCTAGGAATATTTAAAAATGATAATGTGTTTTAACCAAGTGGGGTTTATCTCAAGTTGGTTTCAACAACTGAAAATCTACCATGCTGACAGAAAAAAGAAAAATCACGTGACACTCTCAATAGATGCAAAAAAGGAATTTACAAAATGTAACACATTTTTTAAATTAAAAACTCCCAGCAAACTGAGGATAGAAAAGTACATTTTCAAACTGATTATGTGTTTACAAAAAATCTATAGCAAACATCTTACTTAAAATGGTGAAAGCCTTAATACTTTCTACATAAGATTATGAAAAATGCAATGATGTCCTCTCTCCCTAGTTCTTTAAAGTATTGCATTCAATATTAAATAAGTGGAAATATATACCAAGTTCATTGATAAATATTTAATACTTATGAGATGATAATTCTCCTGAAATTGATCTCTAGATTCAGTGGAATTCCCATGAAACCTTATAGGTCCTTTTGGATAAATTACAAAACTGATTCTAAAACAGGGAGAAAGAAAGAAGGGAAGGAAGGAGGAATGGACAGAAAGAAGAAAGAAATAAAGAGAAAAGAAAAGAAAATAAGAAATAAGTGACACCCAAGTTGGGAAGAAAGAAAAATACTATTCTCACGTGATGTAAACATATACATAGAAAATCCTTAGGCATCTGCAGAAGTGTGCTAGAGGTATGAAGTGAATTTAACAAAGTTGTAGGATGAAAGATCAATAAATAAAATCAATTGTGTTTCTATACACAATCAACACCAATTAGAAAATAAAATTATGTAAGCAATTTAACTTATAATAGCCTCAAAAATAATAAAATAATTCAGAATAAATTTAATAAAAGGTATGCTGATCCAAAATTTCTAAATCACTAATACGAGAGATTGAATAGGTAGAAATATGTATCAAGTTCATTGGTAAATATACATGTCATACTTATTAGATGATAATTCTTCTGAAACTGATCTCCAGATTTGGCACAATCCCAGTCAAACCTATAGGCCTTTTTGGAGAAATTACAAAGCTGATTCTAATTTTTTTTTTAAATGCAGAAGTCCTAGAATAGCCAGAGCATGTTTTAGAAAGAAGAATAAAGTTGGAAAACTTTCCAAATTTCAAGACATATTGTAAAGCTACACTAAACAGTACAGTAAACTTACTGGCATGAAGAAGACATATATATCAGTGAAACAGAATAAATAATTTAGAAATATATCCTGCCTTACATGGCCAAAGTTGCCAAAATATTTCCATAAGGAAATCAATGTCTTTATAAAGATGGTACTATTAAAATTGGATATTAAATGGAGAATATGAACTTCAGAATTACCTCACACCATATCCTCAAATTAACTCAACATGTATTTTATACATAATGTAAATATAAAAAGTATAAAGCTTACTGAATAGGAAAAATTTTTAATAATCTTACTATAGCTAAAAACTTTTTAGATAAGAAAAGGATGGATGAAAATGGAAAAAAATAGTAAGTTGGACTTCATGAAATTAAGACTTTTGCAACTTAAAACATAGCATCAAAAAATGAAAAGGCAAACCACAGATTGGGACAGAATAATTTTAAATATGTCTGATAAAGAACTTTCATCTAGAATGTACACATAACTAAAAAACTAAATAACAAAACACAAATAACTCATTTAACATAATATTTTGACCTAAATGGGCCAAATATTTGTACA
Source organism: Gorilla gorilla gorilla (assembly GCF_029281585.2). NCBI lineage: Eukaryota > Metazoa > Chordata > Mammalia > Primates > Hominidae > Gorilla > Gorilla gorilla. The sequence continues at coordinate 77,351,347 of NC_073244.2, forward strand.
GATATTTTAATTTAAAAAGAGATGATGTCCAATACACAAATGAAAAGATACTTAACATTACCCGTCATCAGGGAAATGCAAGTTAAAACCACATTGAGGTACCACTGTACACCCACTGGAGTGGCTGACACGAGCAGAACTGACCATACCACATGATGTGAAGAATTGCTATTCACACCTGGCTAGTGGGACTTCAAAATGGTACAGACATTTTGGAAAGCAGTTTGGCAGTTTCTTTTAATGTTAAACTTAGTACTGATCATATAGCCAAATAATCCCACTGCGACTCAAAATAAATAAAAACATATCCGTACCAAGCCTCATCCTTGAAGTTCATAGCAGATGTGTCCATCAACTTGTAAATGGATAAACCAGTTGTAGATGGAGTACCACTCAACAATAAAAAGGAGCAAACTGATACAACAGCAATATAAATGAATATCAAAAGCATTATGCTCAGTGAAAGAAGCTAGACATGAAAGACACCAATGTATCATTCCACTAATAGGATACTCTAGAAAATGCAAACTGTAGAAACAGAAGCAGATTAGTGGTTGCCTGTGTTCAGGAATGGAGAAAAGATCAAATGCAAAACAGCAAAAGAAAACGTTTTGTGATGATGCAGATTTTCTGTATCTTGATCATGATTGTGGTCAAATGATGATATTCATCTGCCATAACCCATTAAATTGCACATTGAAAAGGGTGAATTTTACTGTGTGTACATTATACTTAAATGGAGCTGTAAATATGTTTGGAGCTTATCTGTGAACATTAGTTGCAGAGCAGGAGTTACTTTTATAGAGTGGAAATCTGCTGAGTGCCAACTTGAGAAGGGTTGAAAAAAATTAGAACCTTCTTCCAACACATTTCAGTTAGAACACTCTTAGGATGTCGTTACAGCTGCGCTCTATATTGGAGTCTCTGATGAAATCACATGTCTGACGATCTCAGCATGCCTTTAATCAACAGAATATACACGTGTTTTCTTTTATTACTATAAAGGATATACCAAACAACTTTTTCAAGACTTTACTTCAAAAAGGCACGTAGTTTTGCAACATTTTTGGTAAGTCTTTAATTATTTCAAAATGAAAAATTGAAAATAAAATGCAATTATTTACTCAGGCCCCCCAAAAAAAGGTCTGTACGGGGAATGCATGTGGTGTGTGTGTGTGTGTGTGTGTAAGTGTGTGATTTGAAGAATTGAAAAAATTTTAGTGGGGTTTTGTAGCATCACTTTGATAGCATCCTGTAATTTTGTATTGTGTTTGAAATAAAAATAAAGTGAATACACTGATAAAAGAATTTGAAAAGAATTTGCATTATTGCCTAAATTATGTGTGGTTTCCACAGTGGCATGAATCGAGCATCTTTATCCTACATAACAATATATCAGAAGTATTAGGTAAAAAATAAGTAAACTAGTATAACAAAGTTAAATATTTCTAAAGTAAAATTATAGCTTTATTTATTTTTCCTGAAATGTTTTGAGGAGATATTTACACCAAAAGATATTATCACTGATCAATGAAACTTTTTCAGAATTTGCTTGTGTCCCACCAATATTTGATTACATAGTGCTTCTGTGAGTTCCATTTCATTAATTTAGCTTTGACAGGAGAGAAGGCAATGGCTCTGCAGCCTCTCTCGGTGTGGCATGATCCTGGTTCCGCTGGCTGATCTCTATTAGAACCATGGCCTTAATCATGCCTTTCATACTTCTAACTTGATTTGCATTTGTTGTGTGATCCAAATTTATTCTCTCGTTTAGTCGCTTCCACCCATAGAAAAGCAGGTCTTTTTCATTTCTCCTTCACCATTGCCCCCATTTTTTCTTTTTGTCCTCCCATGATGAAAAACAAGACAGAAAACAAACTATAACAACAACAGACACCTTTTGTCTGTGGTCACCAATGCATTGTAGCACTAAACTTTGTTCAAAATCTCTAGATCTGACCTCTATATCTGCTGTTCCCAGAGTTTTTCAATGTGTTCTCTAGACTGCTGTGACCCACTGACAGAAAGTCTAGCTATATTTAATTGAAAGTTATTACTGTCTGATATGGTTTGGCTGTGTCCCCACTGAAATCTCATCTTGCACTGTAGCTCCCATAATTCACATGTTGTGGGAGGGACCCAGTGAGAGGTAAGTGGATCATGGGGGCAGTTTTCCCCACACTGTTCTAGTGGTAGTGAATAAGTCTCATGAGATCTGATGGTTTTATAAGGGGAAACCCCTTTCGCCTTTCACTTGGTTCTCATTTGCTGTTTGCCTGCTGCCATGTAAGATGCGCCTTTCGCCTTCTGCCATAACTGTGAGGCCTCCTCAGCCATGTGGAACTGTGAATTCATTAAACCTCTTTTTCTTTATAAATGACCCAGTCTTGGGTATGTCTTTATCAGCAGCATGAAAATTGACTAATACACTCACTGTCCATGAATGATACTCTGTTAGCCCATGTGCATTGTTATAAAGAAATACCTGAGGCTGGGTAATTTATAAAGAAATGCGGTTTATTTGGCTCCTTGTTGTGAAGGCTGTACATGAAGCATAGTACTGGCACCTGCTTCCAGGGAGGGCCTCAGGAACCTTCCAATCATGGTGGAAGGTGAAGGGAAACCAGCATATCACATGGTGAGAGAGGAAGCAAGAGAGACAGGGAGGAGGTGTCAGTCTCTTTTAAACAACCAGATATCGCATGAACTCACAGGGTAAGAACTCATTCATTACCAAGAGGACAGCACCAAGCCATTCAGGAGGCATCTCTCTCCAACATTGGGGATCACATTTTAACGTGAGATTTGAAGGGGACAAACATCCAAACTATGTCAGATACCAAAGCTGACAATGCTTAGGATCTTTAGCTGTTCCAGGTTCTGGGAAAAGGGAGAGAGTTAGCTTCCCTCGTCTATGCTGTGCTACTCCATATTATATTAGTAATTATTGTTCTCTAAAGGTTCTTAAAAGCAAATAAGCAAATGCAAGGCAAAACATATAAAAGGCAAGGCAAAACATACGAAATGCAAGGCAAATGCATTAAAAAACTTTTGAGTGTTAATACATAGATTTTATTTTATCTTTTTAATTTCTTTTGCTTAACCAAATAGATTATGTAGTTTTGATTAACTGGCCATGAAATAGCTCTGCCTACATAGAATTTCCCATGAATAATTGGTTGTGGAGACTTTTGTGTGTGACCCAAATCCTCCCTCAAAACTGAAGTTTGCCCAGCTATTGGGAGTGTTGGCAAATCATGCCTCTCAGCTGATTCTCTCTAGAATTTATTCTCAGGAGATCTAATTAATAACTTGTCAAGCTGATGTCCATCCTTGGGGACAACTCGTATCTGAAGAATGGCCAGTGAAAGGTATTAAAACTCCATACTCCTGCCTCAATTTAGGGCAACTCTGAAGGGTCGCCCCAGCTTCTCAGCTCCCCCTTGAGATTAGCTGAGGTATTTGTTGTGACTGCCTCACATCTCAACTCCCTTTATCCAATTCAGCTTTTTCGCCACAGTTGTTGGTTCCTAGGATTTTACCCAGTTAAATATTCTCTACACAAATCTCTATCTCAAATCTGCTTTACAGGGAATGTGGCCTCAGACAGGTTTTCATTAGGTTCTGGACGTAACTCTCATTAGTCATTGATATGATTCGGCTGTGTCTCCATCCGAATCTCACCTTGATTGTAATTATCCCCGCATGTCAAGGATGGAGTCAGGTGGAGATCATTGAATCATAGGGGCGGGTTCCCCCTACTGTTCTCCTGGTAGCGAATAAGTCTCACGAGATCTGATGCTTTTAAAATGGGAGCTTCCCTACACAAGCTTTCTTCTCTGCTACCATTTAAGATGTGCCTTTGCTTCTTTTTTGCCTTCTGCCGTGACTGTGAGGCCTCCCCAGCCATGTGGAATTGTGAGTTCATTAAACCTCTTTCCTTTCTAAATTACCCGGTCTTGGGTATGACTTTATTAGCAGCATGAGAACAAACTAGTGCAGTCTGTTCTATAAGCCCAAGTCGGATCACAGAGTCCCGCTTTCTGTTTTTTTTTTCTAGCCCATATTTCTACTAAAACTTGACTCATATAGACTTAAAACAAAATAATTAAGCATGGCTAGTATTTATTTAATATTTTATGCGTGTCAGGTACTGTATTTTGTAACTTATCTTTTAATAATCTTTCCAAATCTCTAAAAGGAGAACTCTGCTCTTTTATAGAGAAAATAAGGATGGCTCTGAAAATGTTAGCATTAGGGGAAGTAGGGTGAGGGACATAGGGGGCACTTTGTGTTATTTGTGCATTTTGCTATCAATCTAAAATCAGGTCAAAATAAAAATTAAAAAAATGGGTAGTAGAAGCAGGTTGTTAAGATTTTCAGTGTGACTCTAGAATTTTTTTGTTTGTTGTTTGTTTTGGAGTGTAGTGGTAAGATCTCTGCTCACTGCAACCTCCACTTCCCAGGCTCAAGCAATTCTCCTGCCTCAGTCTCCCAAGTAGCTGGGATTATAGCTGCCCGCCACCACACCCAGCTAAGTTTTCTATTTTTTTTTTTTTTAGTAGAGATGGGGTTTCAGCATGTTGGCCAGTCCAGTCTCCTACTCCTGACTTCAAGTCATCCGCCCGCCTCAGCCTCCCGAAGTGCTGGGATTATAGGCATGAGCTCCCACTCCTGGCCCAAAGTTCATATTTTAACTACTAACCTAAATTATTTTAAAAACAAAAGCCTCCTTGGACTCAAACCAGGTCAGAGTGACATGATCATGTGCCTGTTTTGTGCAGGGTGAAGTGAGATTATTATCTAGGAAATAGCTGAAATGTCTTGTTGTGGGCATACATATTTCATATAAATTCTAAGCTTCATATTAGCACTTAGATTATAATTATCTAAAGAATAGAGAACAATTTCATATAATTTTCAGTGTATCAGGCGAATCAAAAGTATACATACAAGCATGCAGATGAATTTCAGTGAATATAGTGGTGACAATGCTCAACAGAATATGTGTCCCCCACCCAACCCTGCTTCTTGCTCTTTCACTGTCCTAAAGATAGAACAAAATGGTTCAGGCATCCAGCTTGTCCCCTCCACACTTCACACTTTTACTTAATAGCAGCTTATCTTTAACACTTTGTCATCTTTAAGATGTTGCTAATTCTTTCTGGTAGATCCCAGGACTGAGGATGAGGAAGAATGATTTTATTTAAATAAAGTTGCTTAATTAAAAAACAATTTTTTTAGTTTTAAAATATTTTCATTATTTTATAAAATTTTTGTGGGTACATAGGAGGTTTATATATTTGTGGGGTACATGAGATGTTTTGATACAGGCATGCAGTGTGAAATAATCACGTCATGAGGAATGGGCTTTCCATCCCCTCAAGCATTTATCCTCTGAGTTAAAAACTATTCAATTGGCTGGGCATGGTGGCTCACGCCTGTAGTCCCAGCTCTTTGGGAGGCCGAGGTTGGCAGATCGCCTGAGGTCAGGAGTTTGAGACCAGCCTGGCCAACATGATGAAACCCCATCTCTACTAAAAATACAAAAATTAGCCGGGTGTGGTGGCGAGTGCCTGTCATCCCAGCTACTCGGGAGGCTGAGACAGGAGAATCATTTGAACCTGGGAGGTGGAGGTTACAGTGAGCCGAGATCATGCCATTGTACTCCAGCCTGAGTGACAAGAGTGAAACTCCATGTCAAAAACAAACAAAAATCAATTACATTCTTTAAGTTATTAAAATTAAACATTGTAAATGATTTTTTTTCCCAAAGCTTTTTCAAAGAAAAAAAAGTAGAAACAAAGACACTTTCTACTGATTTCCAATATGGTGACTCTGTATTTCTAGCATGTGTTAAGGTGAAAAATTGATTTTATGTTTAATACAAAACATAGCATAATGTAATGAAAAGCAAGATTGTAATGATAAAGGAAAATAACACTAGTGCTAATTTTTTTCAATTTGAAGCATTGGATTAAAATGAATTAGGTTATATTCCAACATGTTTATATTGAATTTCTTTTTTCTCCAATTGGTTTCTTTTTATTAATGGGTGAGTGTTGCATTTGTATAAGGTTTCCCTATTATATTCAATTGTTTTGAGATGCTTTTAATTTGAAGTTTTTATGTTTTCTTTTTGATGTATACATGTTATGCTTTTATGCTGAATTTGATAATTGGTGCTGTATATGCAAAGCAAATGTAATTTCTCAGCTTTTATTTTTTAAAGCCCTGGGAAGCAACATAATAAAGTAGAAATAGTATCAAGACAGGAGTTAGAATACCTGGATTCTAAAATTTAAATTAAATTAGGATCTAGTGACATTATAGGTGTTCCTTGATCTTCTGATGACCTGATTCCTCAAAAGAAAAATAAAATAATCTAGAAATTGTTTCTAATTCTAAAACTCTATAAATCCTATTTTTAAAATTATAATTAGTTGAACTCTATAAGGTCACAAAAATCCCTATTAAGAAACTAAAATAAAATTTTATCATATCTTAAAAATACTCTGATCTTTTTTTATATGCTGACATGAATTCTAATTATTTTTGAGCCCCTAAAAAACATTTAAGATCACAGTTTATGTTTTATTATTGACTTTCAGATAATTAATATTTTACTGATAGATATGAACAAATCTACTCTAACAGAGATAGTCATTAGTTTATTTCTCTCTTTTCAGTATCAATAAAAAGTATCGATTTACCAATAACAATGAATTAATTGCCTGAAATAAATGAAACATAAGCAGCAAAAGTGAACTTTTTAGTATAACTCTTCTTGTAAACATTGACTTAGTTCAAAGGGAGCTTATCTTTAAAAAAAAAAGCGCTAATTCATGTCTATTGGTATAGATATAATCTTTTTTTCCTTGAAAATAGATCCTACTATACTCCAGACACTATGCCACTAGGTGCAGATATTAACACAAATAGCAGGTGATCATTGTCCTCATGGAGTTTATTTTAAAGAGAACAAAGTGAGACAAAGGCACACAAGCAAAGAACTACAATACAAAGGGGATGGCATCTGACAGCATGGAGGTGTCACGGAAGGTGTTGTTTTGCTTAGGTTTTGAAGTGTGGGTAGGAGATGGCCCATGTTGAGAGTGGGAACTGGGAATTAAAAAGATGAGGAGGTCTCTGCAAATCTACATGGATGGGAAGTAGCATGCTGATGTGGGAAACAACTAAAAAGTTCCAGAATGCATGGTTTATAAAGCGTGAGTCAGAGAGGGCTAGACCAGTAGCCAGATCAAGGATATCTCAGATGTTATAGTCATGAATTAGTGCATTGACCTGCAGGCCATGGGAGTCACTGAAGGTTTCAGTCAGGTAAGTGAGCTGATCAGAACAGTCCTTTAGATAGGCCGCTCTTTTGGCTGTAAGGGGGACACGTTTGAAGTAGGGCTATAGCTAAAAATATACAGACACTTCCTCTTGTCTACAGCCCTGTTGGCATCTGTTGTATTTTGACTTTTTAATAATAGCCATTCCAACCGGTATGAAATGGTATCTCATTGTGTTTTGATTTGCATTTTTCTGATGATTAGTGATTCTAAGCATTTTTTTTTTCGTGTATTTGTTGGCCATTTGTATGTGTTCTTTTGAGAAGTGTTTGTTCATGTCCTTTGCCCATTTTTTAATTGGGTTATTTTTTTTTCTAATTGATTTAAGTTCCCTGTAGATTCTGGATACTAAAAAACAAACAAAAACCAGAAGTAAATAAATTCTCAGGACACACACACCCACACCCACACCCACAGAGAAAGAGAGAGAGAGAGAGAGCACGCCTAGGTAAGAGGCCACCAACCACCAGGGTCTAAACTGGGAACACTTTCTAGTACAGAATGAATGGAAAGGATTCATGAAATATCTAGAAAGTAACGTTAATGAGATTTACATGTATGGAGTGAATGAGGGGAAACAGGGATCATTCAGGATTCTGGTGGGAATAACAGGGGGAGCCATTAGTTGAAATTTTGAAGTGGGAGAAGGAGAGGGAGTTTTAGGGAGAAAGATGAGTTGTTTTTTTAGGTATTTCAAACCCTTGAAGCTTCTATGGGACATCGAAGTGGAAATAACAGTCTGTGGGTTGGGACAATAAAGAAAGAAATTGGTTGAAGACTAGGGGAAGAGTATAGAGCAAAGAAATATTTAAGATAATAAACATATAGAGATAGCTGAAAATGTGGGACTGGATTACAAAGGAAGAATGATTTAGTTATGAAGCCCAAGGGCTGACAGGAATGGGTGACTAGTCGAGGAGTTCATATGCATCTGTTATTGTATGAATAAAAAAAATTATCTGTTCCTTCCTAAAGATATCTTCAACCTGTTTTTGGATACATATGGGCACTGCTTTTCACTCTCTTAGCCCCATTTCTTATTTTAGCCTCTGCTGTAGCGATCAGTTCTGCACAGGCTTTGACCCAGGCTTTGACTAGTTGGTGCAGGTGTGATATGACACTTACCTGGAATGGCCCACAGTTTGTGGCTGCTCTCACTTAAGCAGGTGGGATGCTCATGTAGGTGTAACCTAGCAGCTTGGTAGAGTTTATGCCCATGGGGCAACCTGTGACCACTCAAAAATAAAGCCCTTTCCTCCTCCCAGATTGAGGAGTCTTGCATTATGTAATAAAACTCCTTAGAAGGCCTATTAGGTTCCAATACAGCATTAGGCAACTTGATAAGGTATCCCATCATCAGCCTTCCTTTCTTCCCTCATTCCTCTGCCTCTCACTCTTTCTTCCTAAGTTAACTTCTTAGATAAAATGCCAACATTCTATATTTTGTCTCACATCAGGGAAAATAATTGTATACCCCATTTCAAAAGCACATAAAAAGGTTACTGTATAGAAAATTTGTCTTTAAGAGATTAAGCTGTAATTTTCCAAATACTTTAAAATTTTATTTCAGATACGTTTTTCATTTTTATAAGCTTCATCTAAAAGCAGAGTTCACCTAAGAATATACCTAAGAGCATATTACATAGAATATATTTTATATTTCAGTAGTTTAGCTAGGATTCTTTCAAAATTGAGAGGATCTACAAATATTTCTAACACATTAGTTTTCAGTCTTAAGGCTGAGTCAAGAACAAAGCTCCTAAACTTTGCATTGGTGATTGAGAACATTTTAAAATTGTTATTTAATTCATTAATTTATTTTTAAAAACTTTTCACATTGTAATTATATAGATTTATAGGATACAATTTGATGTTTCAATGAATATGTATGTTGTCTAATGATCCAATAAGGATAGTTAGTGTATTAATTACCTCATGCATTCATCATTTCTTTTTAATAAGAAATTTCAAAATCCTTTCTTCTAGATACTTTGTAATATACAATACTTTACTTTTAACTATAGTCACCCTGCTTTGCAAAGAACACTACAACTTATTCTTCCTATATAATTGTGATTTCATAACTGTTAACCAATCTATCTCCATTTTGCCCTCCCCACTTCTTCCTCACTGTTTGGTAACCACTATTCTACTCTACTTCTCTATTAACATTTTTTTTTTTAAGATTCCACATATGAGCGAGATCATGCGGTATTTGCTTTCTGTGTCTGGCTTATTTCACTTAACATTGTATCCTACAGGGTCATCCATGTTGTTGCAACTGGCAGAATTTCATTCTTTTTTTATGGCTGAATAGTATTTCATTGTGTGTGTGTCCATATATATATATATATATACATATATAATTTTATGTGTAATTATAATTACACATAAAATTATATATAATTATAATTAATTTTATGCATAATTATAATTACACATAAAATTATATATAATTATAATTATAATTATATATAATTATATATAATAATATATATTATATGTAATATATAATATACATAACATACATAATGTATATTATATATAATATACATAACGTATATTATATACATTATACATTATATATATTATAATACACATAATATATATTATGTATATAATATACATAATATGTATTATATATAAAATATACATAATATATAATGTATATTATACATATAATATATTATATATTAATAATATATCAATATTAATATTAATTATTATTAATTATTAATAATTATTTATTAATATTTATTAATAATTATTTATTAATAATTATTATTTTTATTAATATTATTAATATTAATATATAATACATTAATATTAATAATATATTAATATATAATATATTATATATTATACATAATATATTATATATAATATACATAATATGTATTATATATAATATACATAATATATATTATATATATATAATTCACTTGTTTGTTTTTATACACATAGGTTGATTCCATATCTGATTATTAGAAATAGTGCTACAGTAAACATAAGAGTGCAGATATTTTTCAAACACAATGATTTCATTTCCTATGGATATATACCCAGTAGTGGGATTGCTGGGTTATGTGATCGAATGATTGTTTTTTTTTTTATTTTTTATTTTTTAGCGAACTTCCATAAAGTTTTGCTTAATGGTTGTACTAGTTTACAACCCCATCAACAGTGCGTAAGTGTTCCGTTTTCTCCACTTCCTTGCCAACTCTTGTTATCTTTTACCTTTTTGCTAATAGCCATTCTAATGGGTGAACTGGTATCTCATTGCGGTTTTGATTTGCATTTCCCTGATGGTTAGTGATGTTGAACATGATTTTATTATATATTCGTCTTGACAATTTCTATATTTTCTCTTGTGGCATTTCTTTTAGTTTATTTTGTCCTTTTTTTTTTTTTTTTTGTGAAGGAGTCTTGCTCTCTTGCCCAAGCTGGAGTGCAGTGGTGCAATCGGGGCTCACGGCAACCTCCATCTCCCTGGTTCAAGCAATTCCCCTGCCTCAGCCTGCTGAGTAGCTGGGGTTACAGGCACACGCCATCATGTTTGGCTAAATTTTTGTATTTTTAGTAGAGAAATGATTTCACCATATTGGTCAGGCTGGTCTCAAACTCCTGACCTCAGGCAATCCGCCTGCCTCAGCCTCCCAGTTTTGCCCATTTTTAAATAAGTTATTTCTGTTTTTGCTGTTGAGTTGTTTAAGTTTGTTATATAATCTGGGCATTAACTCCTTAGCAGATGTATAGTTTGCAAATATTGTATCCCATTCTGTAAGTTGTTTTTTCACTCTGTTAAGTTTCCTTTGCTGTGCAAAAGCATTTTAGTTTGATGAAACCCCATTTATCTATTTTTGCTTTTGTTGCCTGTGCTTTTGACGTCTCATTTAAAAAATCCTTGTAGAACCCAAAGTTATAGAGAATTTCCCACATGTTATCTTCTAGTAGTTTTTCATAGTTTTCAATCTTACCTTTAGGTCTTTAATCGCATTTGAGTTGATTTTTGTATAAGGTAAAAGATAGGGGTCTAATTTCATTATCCCACATGTAGATATCCAATCTTCTCAGTACCATTTAATGAAGAGACTGTCTTTACCCCTGTGTGTGCTCTTGACTCCTTTTTGGAAAATCAGTTGACTTTAGGTATGAGAATTTATTTCTGAGCTGTATATTCTCTTCCATTGGTCTATGTGTTTGCTTTATGGCAGTGCCATGCTGTTTTGCTTACTATGGCTTTGTAGTATATTTTGAAGTCAGGTAGTGTGGTGCCTCCAGCTTTGTTATTTTTGCACAGGATTGCTTTGGTTATTTGGGGTCTTTTCTGGTTTCATACAAATTTTAGGGTATTTTTTTCTATTTCTGTGAAGAATTTCATTGGTATTTTGATAGGGATTGCATTGAATCTGTAGGACATTTTGTTAGTATGGTCATTTCAATAGTATCAGTTCTTCCATTCCATGAGTATATAGTGTCCATTTTTTGTGGATCGTAAATTTTTCCATCAGTGTGTTATAGTTTTCATTGTAGAGATCTTTCACGACCTTGATTAAATTTATCTGCAGATTTCTTGGTAGCTATTGTAAATGGAATTCCTTTCTTGATGACTTTTTCAGATAGTTCACTATTAGTGTATAGAAACACCACTGAATTTTCTGTGTTGATTTTGTATGCTACAACTTTACTGAATTTATTTATGATTTCTAGTAGTTTTTGGTCAAGTCTTTAGGGTTCTCACTCTATATAAGTATATATAGAAAGAACCCTAAAGAGAGAGAGATCATATATATCTATATGATCATATATATAGATGTATACATATGTATGTGAGATCACATTTTCTACAAACAGAAACAATCTGACTTCCTTCTTTCCAGTTTGGATCCCTCTTATTTATTTCTTTTGTCTAATTGCTCTGGCTCTGACCTCCAGTACTATGCTAAATAGAAGTGGTAGAAGTTGACATCCTTGTCTTCCTCCACATCAAAGAGGAAAAGCATTTAACTATTCACCATAAATAAGATGTTAGCTGTGGGTTTGTCACCTATGGCCTTTACTGCGTTGAGGTACACTCCTATACCTACTTTCTTGACAGTTTTTATCATAAAGGAATGTTGACTTTTGTCAAGTGTTCTTTTTGCATCTGTTGAAATGATCACATGGTTTTTGTTCTTCTTTCTATTGTGGTGGTGTATCATATTTACTGATTTGTGCATGTTAAGCCATCCTTTCATCCCTGGGATGAACCCCACTTGATTATAGTGAATACTCTTTTTAGTGTGCTGTCGAAGTCAGTTCACTTGTATCTTGTTGAGAATTTTTGTATCTATGTTCTTCAGGAATATTGGCCTGTTATTTTCATTTTGTGCGTGTCTTTGTCTGGTTTTAGAATCAGGATATTGCGAGCCTCATAAGATGAGTATGGAAGTATTCCTTCCTCATTACTTTTGTGGAAAAGTTTGTGGAGAATTGGTAGTTATTCTTTAACTGTTTGGTAGAATTCAGCAGTGAAGACATCAGGTCCTGGGTGTTGGTTGTTGTTGTTGTTGTTTTGATGGAAGATGTTTTATTATTGATTCAATTTCCAAACTCATTATTGATGTGTTCAGATGTTATATTTCCTCACAATTTAATCTGGGTAGTTGTATGTGTGCAGAAATTTATTCATTTTATTCTACACTATCAAATTTGTTGGCATATAGTTATGAGTAATGTCTTACAATCCCTTCCATTTCTGTGGTGTATCAGTTGTAATGTCTCCTTTTTCATCTTTTATTTATTTGAATTTTCTCTCCTTTTGTCTTAGTTTAGCTAAAGGTTTGTCAGTTTTACCTTTACACTTTGTCTTATTTATCTTTTGAAATATTTTTTAGTGTCTGTTTCATTTATATCTGCTGTGAGCTTTATTATTTCCTTCCTTCTACCAATTTTGGGTTTAGTTTGTTTTTGATGTTCTAGTTACTTGAAGTGTATAATTTTGCTTTGTGATTTGAAAATCTTTCTTCTTTTTTGGTGTAGGCTTTTATTGCTATAAATTTCCCTCTTAGAACTGCTTTTGCTACGTTCCATAGGTTTGGGTATGTTGGATTTTCATTCTTACTTGTCTCAGTGACTTTTGAAATTTTCCTATTAATGTCTTAATGAGACCTACTGATTTCTTGGGTGCGTGCTATTTAATTTCCATGTTTTTATAAAATTTCCAAGGGCTTTCCTGTTGTTGATTTCTGGCTTTATATCCCTGGAATCAGAAAAGATACTTCATATGATATCTGTCTTCTTAAGTTTGTTAAGACTTATTATGTGTCATAATGTATGATTGGTCCTAGAGAATGTTTGGTGTACAGTTGAGAATAATTTGTATTCTGCAGCTGTTGGATGATGTATTAGTCTGTTTTCATACTGCTGATAAAGACATACCCGAGACTGGGTAATTTACAGAGAAAAAGAGGTTTAGTGGACTCATAGTTCCACGTGGCTGGGGAGGTCTCCCAATCATGATGGAAGGCGAAAGACACATCTTACATGGTAGCAAACAAAATAGAATTGAGAACCAAGTGAAAGGGTTCCCCCTTATAAAACCTCAGATCTTGTTAGACGTATTCACTACCACAAGAACAGTATGGGGGAACCGCCCCCATGATTCAATTATCTCCCACTGGTTCCCTCCCACAACATGTATGAATTATGGGAGCTATAATCAAGATGAGATTTGGGTGGGGATATACAGCCAAACCATATCAGGTGAGATCTTCTTTACCTGCTAGGTCCATTTGGTCTATGGTATAGTTTCAGTCTGTCATTTTTTGGTTGATTTTCTCTTCATAGAATCTGTCCATTTTTAAAGTGGAGTGTTGAAATTTCCTACTAATATTGTATTGCAGTCTATCTCTACCTTTAAATCTAATATTTGCTTTATATATCTGGTTGTTCTGGTGTTGGGTACATATATAGTTACACCTAAGTAATATATATGTTATGTCCTCGTATTGAATTGGGCCTTTTATCATTTCATTATACAGTGACATTCTTTTTTTATATAGTTTTTTTATTTAAAGCCTTTTAAAATATGACATGACTGTGGCTACTCCTGCTTGCTTTTCATTTGTTTGCATAAAATATATTTTTCCATCTCTTCACTTTCAGTCTATTTGTCTTTAATAGTGAGGTAAGTATCATGTAGGCAGCATATAGGTGGGTTTTGCTATCTGAATCCATTCATCCACTTTATATCTTTTAAGTAGAGTTTAATCCACTTCTATTCAAGTTTATTATTGATAAATTAGGACTTCCTTCTACCATTTCATTAGTTGTTTTTTAGATTACTTGTTCACTTCTTCCTTTCTTATTGTTTATCCCTCTAGTTTGGTGGTTTTCTGTGGTGCTAAGCTTTGTTTCTTTTCCCTTTTTTGGTGTGTGTGTGTGTATCTGCTGTAATTTCTTTCTTTCTGGTTAGTGAAACTAACATACAGAGTCCTGTATTTGTAACAGACTATTTTACACTGATAACAACTTAACTTCTGTCACATAAAAATACTCTTGACTTCTCCCCCCCACACACATAATTTATATTTTTGTTACCTTACATTGCATCTTTATGAATGGTAGACTCCATGGAACATAGGATCTATGTCACAACTAAATCAATTATTTAATGGCAGCATTAAAGCAGCCCAAAGAATGTGAAAAACTGGTGTGGGTGTATTTAACTTTTTAAAAACTATGTTTCATAATGTTTTCATTAAAAAGTCTTTATCAGTTTGCTAATGCCTAATTTTTACAACCAGCCACCATAGATTTTACAGGATAAATATATTATTTCAGTGGTAATTGAAGCAGAAATTTTGTTGCTCTTCTTACCCTTAGAGATTGTGTATTATCCTCAGACGTAATTCTTTGATTTTTTTTTCTTTTCATGTTGTTACACATAGTTACCAACAATCAACGTGAGAATAACCTTTGAATATTTTCAAGCATTAAGATTTGTTTATACAGCTGCACAATTAGACAACCAACACTCTTGGGTCTTTACCTCTCAGCATACACCTGATTATTAACTTAAAGGTATGATGGGAAAAGTATCAATTTTTGTTGGTCACCTAGATTTGGAAATATGTAATAACTATAAGCTTGGGTCTGCTTCTTCAGAAGCCTAGGAATTGGAGTGATGGTTCTCTGAAGAGGCTGGAAACAAAGTATGTGTTTCCAGAAGGCTTAATAGAATATGTTGAGACATAGGCCATTAACACAAAAGTGAAAGAAATGCAAAAAATGTATGAAAGTAAGGATTTGAGAAGGGAAATTTTATTTTTCAGTCTAAGATTCCTATGAATTATATGAAAATAAATGTCCTATCCTTAAAATTAGCCAAAGGAAGCACTTTACTTATCAATATGATATGACTTTTCATACTCTTATCTAAAGATATCCTAAACTAAGATCCAGTTTTCTAAGTAAAGACCTTTTACTCATGCTTTAAAGCATGTTAGATGATTCCTACCACATCACATCATGTTGTTTACATGTATGATTTGAACTGCATTTATTCTTCAACTCACTGGTTCCTTAGGCTTCTTATCTTTCCTTGCACGCTTAGATAATTTTATGTTAAATTGATTTTTAGAAGTTTAGTTGCTGGGCGTAGTGGCTGTCGCCTGTAAACCCAGTACTTTGGGAATTCAAGGCAGGTGGATTGCTTGAGTCTTGGAGTTTGAGGCCTGCCTGGGAAAGATGACAAACCCCATTGGTACAAAAATAAAAATATTAGCTGGATATGGTGGCACATGCCTGTGGTCCCAGCTACTCCAAGGCTGAGGTGGGAGGATGGCTTGAGTCCGAGAGGCAGAGGTGTGAGCCAAGATCATGCCCTGCTCTTCAGCCTGGGCAACCAAGCCAGACCCTGTTTCAAAAAAAAAAAACCTAGTGAGATTTGATTTCTATTTCTATGTGATTCAAAACTAGGAGAGCTTCAAGGCTAATGACTATTAAAAAATGGCCATTGCTACTTGCATTTTCTATGAAGCCAGCATACACAGCAACGTGCAACCTAAAAACCAAGCTATTTAATAAGTAGCTTAGATTTCAGGTTTGATTGTCTTTGAGGTTTGATTATTGCAGAGATCAATTGCCAGAAAAAATATAGACTAATTCCGTATTTGGTCTTTTTATCATATGAAACATCCCATCGTTGGGTATAAATTAAGAGCAAATACGGATGTTTATACCAATAGCGGTGCAGATATTTCCATGTTTATACAGATAGCGGTGTAGATATTTCCATGTTCATACAGATAGTGGTGTAGATATGTCCATGTTCATACAGATAGCGGTGTAGCTATTTCCATGTCCATAGAGATAGCGGTGTAGATATCTCCATGTTCATCCAGATGGCTGTGTAGATATATCCATGTTCATACAGATGGCGGTGAAGATATTTCCATGATCATACAGATAGCGGTGTAGATATTTCCATGTTCATACAGATAGTGGTGTAGATATATCCATGTTCATACAGATAGAGGGGCTGATATTTCCATGTTCATACAGATAGCGGTGCTGATATTTCCATGATTATACAGATAGCGGTGAAGATGTATGCATGTTTACACAGATAGCGGTGTAGATATTTCCATGTTTATACAGATAGCGGTGTAGATATTTCCATGTTTATACAGATAGCGGTGTAGATTTCTCCATCTTAATACAGATGGCGGTGTAGATATTTATATGTTCATACAGATGGCCGTGCAGATATTTCCATGTTCATACAGATGGCGGTGTAGATATTTCCATGTTCATACAGATAGCGGTGTAGTTATTTCCATGTGTAAAGAGATAGCAGTGTAGATATTTCCATGTATATGCAGATAGCTGTGAAGATATTTCCATTTTCATGAAGATTGTGGTTTAGATATTTCCATGTTGAAACAGATAGCGGTGTAGATATTTCCATGTTCATACAGATAGCGGTGTAGATATTTCCATGTTTATACAGATAGCGGTGAAGATGTATGCATGTTCATACAGATAGCGGTGTAGCTATTTCCATGTTCATACAGATAGCGGTGTAGATATTTCCATGTTCATCCAGATGGCTGTGTAGACATATCCATGTTCATACAGATGGCGGTGAAGATAATTCCATGTTCATACAGATAGCGGTGTAGATATTTCCATGTTCATACAGATAGTGGTGTAGATATTTCCATGTTTATACAGATAGTGGTGTAGATATCTCCATCTTAATACAGATGGCGGTGTAGATAATTATAAGATCATACAGATGGCGGTGCAGATATTTCCATGTTCACACAGATGGCGGTGTAGATATTTCCATGTTTATAGAGATAGCGGTGTAGTTATTTCCATGTGTAAAGAGATAGCTGTATAGATATTTCCATGTATATGCAGATAGCTTTGTAGATATTTCCATTTTCATGCAGATAGCGTTGTAGATATTTCCATGTTCATACAGATAGCAGTGTAGATATTTCCATGTTTAAACAGATAGTGGTGAAGATGTATACATGTTTACACAGATAGCGGTGTAGATATTTCCATGCTCATACAGATAGCGGTGTAGATATTTCCGTGTTCATCCAGATGGCTGTGTAGATATATCCATGTTCATACAGATGGCGGTGAAGATATTTCCATGTTCATACAGATAGCGGTGTAGATATTTCCATGTTCATACAGATAGCGGTGTAGATATTTCCATGTTCATACAGACAGCGGTGCTGATATTTCCATGTTCATCCAGATGGCTGTGTAGATATATCTATGTTCATACAGATGGTGGTGAAGATATTTCCATGTTCATACAGATATCGGTGTAGATATTTCCATGTTCATACAGATAGCAGTGTAGTTATTTCCATGTGTAAAGAGATAGCTGTGTAGATATTCCCATGTATATGCAGATAGCTGTGTAGATATTTCCATTTTCAAGCAGATAGCGGTGTATATACTTCCCTGTTCAAACAGATAGCGGTGTAGATATTTCCATGTTTATACAGATAGCGGTGTAGATATTTCAATGTTTATAGAGTTGGCGGTGTAGATATTTTTATGTTCCTACAGTTGGTGGTGTAGATATTTCCATGTGTACACAGATAGCGGTGTAGGTATTTCCAAGTTTATGCAGATAGCGGTGTAGATATTTCCACTTTTAGGCAGATAGCAGTGTAGATATTTCAATGTTTAAACAGATAGCATTGTAGATATTTCCATGTTCCTACAGAGGGCGGTGTAGATATTTACATGTTTATAGAGATGGCGGTTTAGACATTTCCACGTACATACAGATGGCGGTGTAGATATTTCCATGTTTATACAGATTGCGGTGCTGATATTTCCGTCTTTATACACATAATGGTGTAGATCTTTCCATGTTTTTAGAGATAGCGGTGTAGATATTTCCATGTTTACACAGATAGCGGTGTAGATACTTCCATGTTTATACAGATGACTCTGTAGATATTTCCATGTTTACAGAGATAGCGGTGTAGATATTTCCAAGTTTACAGAGATATCGGTGTAGATATTTCCATGTTTACACAGATAGCGGTGTAGATATTTGCATGTATATAGAGATAGCGGTGAGGATATTTCCATGTTTACACAGATACCATTGTAGATATTTCCATGTTTATACAGGTAGCGGTGTAGATAATTCCATGTGTACACAGATAACGGTGTAGATATTTCCATGTTTATACAGATGGCGGTGTAGATATTTCCATACCCATACAGATGGCGGTGTAGATATTTCCATGTTTATAGATATAGCGGTGTAGGTATTTCCATGTTTACACAGACAGCGGTGTAGATATTTCCATGTTTACACAGATAGCGGTGTAGATATTTCCATGTTAATAGAGATAGCGGTGTAGATGTTTCCATGTTTATAGAGATATCAGTGTAGATATTTCCAGGTTTATACAGAGCATAGTGTAGATATTTCCATGTTTATATAGATGGCTGTGAGGATATTTCCATGTTTATAGAGATAGCGGTGCAGATATCTCCATGTTTACACAGATAGCGGTGTAGATATTTCCATGTTTACACAGATAGCGGTGTAGATATTTCCATGTTCATACAGATAGCGGTGTAGATAATTCCATGTGTATACAGATAACTGTGTAGATATTTACATGTTCCTACAGATGGCTGCGTAGATATTTCCATGTTTATACAGATAGCAGTGTAGATATTTACGTCTTTATACACATAATGCTGTAGATCTTTACTTGTTTTCAGAGATACCGGTGTAGATCTTTCCATGTTTACACAGATAGCGGTGTAGATATTTCCATATTTATACAGATAGCAGTGTAGATATTTCCATGTTTATAGAGATAGTGGTGTAGATATTTACATGTTCCTACAGATGGCTGTGTAGATATTTCCATGTTTATACAGATAGCGGTGTAGATATTTCCATGTTCATACAGATAGCTGTGTAGATATTTCCATGTTTATACAGATAGCGGTGTAGTTATTTACGTCTTTATACACATAATGGTGTAGATCTTTACATGTTTTCAGAGATAGCGGTGTAGATCTTTCCATGTTTATACAGGTAGCGGTGTAGATATTTCCATGTTTATACAGATTGCCGTGTAGATATTTCCATGTTTGTACAGATAGCGGTGTAGATATTTCCAAGTTTATACAGATAGCGGTGTAGATATCTCCATCTTAATATAGACGGCGGTGCAGATATTTATATGTTCATAGAGATGGCGGTTCAGATATTTCCATGTTCATGCAGATGGCGGTGTAGATATTTGTATGTTTATAGAGATAGCGCTGTAGTTATTTCCATGTGTAAAGAGATAGCTTTGTAGATATTTCCATGTATATGCAGATCGCTGTGTAGATATTTCCATTTTCATGCAGATAGCGGTTTAGATATTTCCATGTTCAAACAGATAGCGGTGAAGATATTTCCATGTTTATAGAGATAGCGGTGTAGTTATTCCCATGTGTAAAGAGATAGCTTTGTAGATATTTCCATGTATATGCAGATAGCAGTGTAGATATTTCTATTTTCATGCAGATAGCGGTGTAGATATTTCCATGTTCAAACAGATAGCGGTGTAGATATTTCCATGTTCATACAGATAGCGGTGTAGATATTTCCATGTTTATACAGATAGCGGTGAAGATGTATGCATGTTTACACAGATAGCGGTGTAGATATTTCCATGTTCATACAGATCGCGGTGTAGATATTTCCATGTTCATCCAGATGGATGTGTAGACATATCCATGTTCATACAGATGGCGGTGAAGATATTTCCATGTTCATACCGATAACGGTGTAGATATTTCCATGTTCATACAGATAGCAGTGTAGATATTTCCATGTTCATACAGATGGCTGTGTAGATATATCCATGTTCATACAGATGGCGGTGAAGATATTTCCATGTTCATACAGATAGCGGTGTAGATATTTCCATGTTCATTGAGATAGCGGTGAAGATATTTCCATGTTCATACCGATAGCTGTGCTGATATTTCCATGTTTATACAGGTAGCGGTGTAGATATTTCCAAGTTTATACAGATAGTGGTGTAGATATTTCCATGTTTATACAGATAGCGGTGTAGATATTTATATGTTTATACAGATAGCGGTGTAGATATCTCCTTCTTAATACAGATGGCGGTGTAGATGTTTATATGTTCATACAGATGGCGGTGCAGATATTTCCATGTTCATACAGATGGCGGTGTAGATATTTCCATGTTTATAAAGATAGCGGTGTGGTTATTTCCATGTGTAAAGAGATAGCTTTGTAGATATTTCCATGTATATGCAGATAGCTGTGTAGATATTTCCATTTTCATGCAGACAGCGGGGTAGATATTTCCATGTTCAAACAGATAGCGGTGTAGATATTTCCATGTTCATACAGATAGCGGTGTAGATATTTCCATGTTTATACAGATTGCGGTGAAGATGTATGCATATTTACACAGATAGCGGTGTAGATATTTCCATGTTCATACAGATAGCGGTGTAGATATTTCCGTGTTCATCCAGATGGCTGTGTAGATATATCCATGTTCATACAGATAGCGGTGTAGATATTTCCATGTTCATACAGATAGTGGTGTAGATATTTCCATGTTGATACAGATAGAGGTGTAGCTATTTCCATGTTAATACAGATAGTGGTGTAGAAATTTCCATGTTCATAGAGATAGCGGTGTAGATATTTCCATGTTCATACAGATAGCGGTGCTGATATTTCCATGTTTATACAGGTAGCGGTGTAGATATTTCCATGTTTATACAGATTGCGGTGTAGATATTTCCATGTTTATACAGATAGCGGTGTAGATATTTCCAAGTTTATACAGATAGCTGTGTAGATATCTCCATCTTAATATAGATGGCGGTGCAGCTATTTATATGTTCATAGAGATGGCAGTTCAGATATTTCCATGTTCATGCAGATGGCGGTGTAGATATTTGTATGTTTATAGAGATAGCGCTGTAGTTATTTCCATGTGTAAAGAGGTAGCTTTGTAGATATTTCCATGTATATGCAGATCGCTGTGTAGATATTTCCATTTTCATGCAGTTAGCGGTTTAGATATTTCCATGTTCAAACAGATAGCGGTGAAGATATTTCCATGTTCATAGAGATAGCGGTGTAGATATTTCCATGTTTATACAGATAGCGGTGAAGATGTATGCATGTTTACACAGATAGCGGTGTAGATATTTCCATGTTCATACAGATAGCGGTGTAGATATTTCCATGTTCATACAGACATCGGTGCTGATATTTCCATGTTCATCCAGATGGCTGTGTAGATATATCTATGTTCATACAGAAGGTGGTGAAGATATTTCCATCTTCATACAGATATCGGTGTAAATATTTCCATGTTCATACAGATAGCAGTGTAGGTATTTCCATGTTCATACAGATAGCGGTGCTGATATTTCCACGTTTATACAGATAGCGGTGTAGGTATTTCCATGTTTATACAGATAGCGGTGTAGATATTTCCATGTTTATACAGATAGCGGTGTAGATATTTCCATGTTTATACAGATAGCGGTGTAGATATCTCCATCTTAATACAGATGGCGGTGCAGATATTTATATGTTCATACAGATGGCGGTGCAGATATTTCCAAGTTCATACAGATGTCGGTGTAGATATTTCCATGTTTATAGAGATAGCGGTGTAGTTATTTCCATGTGTAAAGAGATAGCTTTGTTGATATTTCCATGTATATGCAGATAGCTGGGTAGATATTTCCATTTTCATGCAGACAGCGGTGTAGATATTTCCATGCTGAAACAGATAGCGGTGAAGATATTTCCATGTTCATACAGATAGCTGTGTAGATATTTCCATGTTTATACAGATAGCGGTGAAGATGTATGCATGTTTACACAGATAGCGGTGTAGATATTTCCATTTTCATACAGATAGCGGTGTAGATATTTCCATGTTCATCCAGATGGCTGTGTAGACATACCCATGTTCGTACAGATGGCGGTGAAGATATTTCCATGTTCATACAGATAGCGGTGTAGATATTTCCATGTTCATACAGATAGCGGTGTAGATATTTAAATGTTCATCCAGAAGGCTGTGTAGATATATCCATGTTCATACAGATAACGGTGTAGATATTTCCATGTCCATACAGATAGTGGTGTAGATATTTCCATGTTCATACAGATAGCGGTGTAGCTACTTCCATGTTCATACAGATAGCGGTGTAGATATTTCCATGTTCGTACAGATAGCGGTGTAGATATTTCCATGTTCATACAGATAGCGGTTTGGATATTTCCATGTTTATACAGATAGCGGTGTAGTTATTTCCAGGTTTATACAGATAGCGGTGTAGATATCTCCATCTTAATAAAGATGGCGGTGTAGATATGTATATGTTCATACAGATGGCGGTGCAGATATTTCCATGTTCATACAGATGGCGGTGAGCTACTTCCATCTTCATACAGATAGCAGTGTAGCTATTTCCATGTTCATGCATATAGCGGTGTAGATATTTCCATGTTCATCCATATGGCTTTGTAGATATATCCATGCTCATACAGATGGCGGTGAAGATATTTCCATGTTCATACAGATAGCGGTGTAGATATTTCCATGTTCATACAGATAGTGGTGAAGATATTTCCATGTTCATACAGATAGCGGTGAAGAAGTATGCATGTTTACACAGATAGCGGTGTAGATATTTCCATGTTCATACAGATAGCGGTGTAGATATTTCCATGTTAATCCAGATGGCTGTGTAGATATATCCATGTTCATACAGATAGCGGTGTAGTTATTTCCATGTTCATACAGATTGCAGTGTAGATATTTCCATGTTCATACAGATAGCGGTGCTGATATTTCCATGTTTATACAGGTAGCGGTGTAGATATTTCCATGTTTATACAGATTGCGGTGTAGATATTTCCATGTTTATACAGATAGCGGTGTAGATATTTCCAAGTTTATACAGATAGCGGTGTAGATATCTCCATCTTAATATAGATGGCGGTGCAGCTATTTATATGTTCATAGAGATGGCAGTTCAGATATTTCCATGTTCATGCAGATGGCGGTGTAGATATTTGTATGTTTATAGAGATAGCGCTGTAGTTATTTCCATGTGTAAAGAGATAGCTTTGTAGATATTTCCATGTATATGCAGATCGCTGTGTAGATATTTCCATTTTCATGCAGATAGCGGTTTAGATATTTCCATGTTCAAACAGATAGCGGTGAAGATATTTCCATGTTCATAGAGATAGCGGTGTAGATATTTCCATGTTTATACAGATAGCGGTGAAGATGTATGCATGTTTACACAGATAGCGGTGTAGATATTTCCATGTTCATACAGATAGCGGTGTAGATATTTCCATCTTCATCCAGATGGCTGTGTAGATATATCCATGTTGATACAGATGGCGGTGAAGATATTTCCATGTTCATACAGATAGCGGTGTAGATATTTCCATGTTCATACAGATAGCGGTGTAGATATTTCCATGTTCATACAGACATCGGAGCTGATATTTCCATGTTCATCCAGATGGCTGTGTAGATATATCTATGTTCATACAGAAGGTGGTGACGATATTTCCATCTTCATACAGATATCGGTGTAGATATTTCCATGTTCATACAGATAGCAGTGTAGGTATTTCCATTTTCATACAGATAGCGGTGCTGATATTTCCATGTTTATACAGATAGCGGTGTAGGTATTTCCATGTTTATACAGATAGCGGTGTAGATATTTCCATGTTTATACAGATAGCGGTGTAGATATTTCCATGTTTATACAGATAGCGGTGTAGATATCTCCATCTTAATACAGATGGCTGTGCAGATATTTATATGTTCATACAGATGGCGGTGCAGATATTTCCAAGTTCATACAGATGTCGGTGTAGATATTTCCATGTTTATAGAGATAGCGGTGTAGTTATTTCCATGTGTAAAGAGATAGCTTTGTTGATATTTCCATGTATATGCAGATAGCTGTGTAGATATTTCCATTTTCATGCAGACAGCGGTGTAGATATTTCCATGCTGAAACAGATAGCGGTGAAGATATTTCCATGTTCATACAGATAGCTGTGTAGATATTTCCATGTTTATACAGATAGCGGTGAAGATGTATGCATGTTTACACAGATAGCGGTGTAGATATTTCCATTTTCATACAGATAGCGGTGTAGATATTTCCATGTTCATCCAGATGGCTGTGTAGACATACCCATGTTCGTACAGATGGCGGAGAAGATATTTCCATGTTCATACAGATAGCGGTGTAGATATTTCCATGTTCATACAGATAGCGGTGTAGATATTTAAATGTTCATCCAGAAGGCTGTGTAGATATATCCATGTTCATACAGATAACGGTGTAGATATTTCCATGTCCATACAGATAGTGGTGTAGATATTTCCATGTTTATACAGATAGCGGTGTAGCTACTTCCATGTTCATACAGATAGCGGTGTAGATATTTCCATGTTCGTACAGATAGCGGTGTAGATATTTCCATGTTCATACAGATAGCGGTGTGGATATTTCCATGTTTATACAGATAGCGGTGTAGTTATTTCCAGGTTTATACAGATAGCGGTGTAGATATCTCCATCTTAATACAGATGGCGGTGTAGATATGTATATGTTCATACAGATGGCGGTGCAGATATTTCCATGTTCATACAGATGGCGGTGAGCTACTTCCATCTTCATACAGATAGCAGTGTAGCTATTTCCATCTTCATGCATATAGCGGTGTAGATATTTCCATGTTCATCCATATGGCTTTGTAGATATATCCATGTTCATACAGATGGCGGTGAAGTTATCTCCATGTTCATACAGATAGCGGTGTAGATATTTCCATGTTCATACAGATAGTGGTGAAGATATTTCCATGTTCATACAGATAGCGGTGAAGAAGGATGCATGTTTACACAGATAGCGGTGTAGATATTTCCATGTTCATACAGATAGCGGTGTAGATATTTCCATGTTAATCCAGATGGCTGTGTAGATATTTCCATGTTCATACAGATAGCGGTGTAGTTATTTCCATGTTCATACAGATAGTGCTGTAGATATTTCCATGTTCATACAGATAGCGGTGTAGCTATTTCCATGTTCATACAGATAGCGGTGTAGATATTTCCATGTTCAGATAGCGGTGTAGATATTTCCATGATCATACAGATAGCGGTGCTGATATTTCCATGTTTATACAGGTAGCGGTGTAGATATTTCCATGTTTATACAGATAGCGGTGTAGATATTTCCATGTTTATACCGATAGCGGTGTAGATATTTCCATGTTCATCCAGATGGTTGTGTAGATATATCCATGTTCATACAGATGGCGGTGAAGATATTTCCATGTTCATACAGATAACGGTGTAGATATTTCCATGTTCATACAGATAGTGGTGTAGATATTTCCATGTTTATACAGATAGCGGTGTAGGTATTTCCATGTTTATAGAGATAGCTCTGTAGTTATTTCCATGTGTAAAGGGATATCTTTGTAGATATTTCCATGTAAATGCAGATCGCTGTGTAGATATTTCCGTTTTCATGCAGATAGCGGTGTAGATATTTCCATGTTCAAACAGATAGCGGTGTAGATATTTCCACGTTCATACAGATAGCAGTGTAGATATTTCCATGTTTATACAGATAGTGGTGAAGATGTATGCATGTTTACACAGATAGCGGTGTAGATATTTCCACGTTCATGCAGATAGCGGTATACATATTACCATGTTCATCCAGATGGCTGTGTAGCTATATCCATCTTCATACAGATGGCAGTGGAGATATTTCCATGTTCATACAGATAGCGGTGTAGTGATTTCCATGTGTAAGGAGATAGCTGTGTAGATATTTCCATGTATATGCAGATAGCTGTGTATATATTTCCATTTTCAAGCAGATAGCGCTTTAGATATTTCCATGTTCAAACAGATAGCGGTGTAGATATTTCCATGTTCATAGTGATAGCGGTGTAGATACTTCCAAGTTCATACAGATAGAGGGGCTGATATTTCCATGTTCATACAGATAGCGGTGCTGATATTTCCATGTTTATACACATAGCGGTGTAGATATTTCCATGTTTATACAGATAGCGGTGTAAATATTTCCATGTTTATACAGATAGCGGTGTAGATATCTCCATCTTAATACAGTTGGCGGTGTAGATATTTATATGTTCATACAGATGGCGGTGCAGATATTTCCATGTTCATACAGATGGCGGTGTAGATATTTCCATGTTTATTGACATAGCGGTGTATTTATTTCCATGTGTAAATAGATAGCTTTGTAGATATTTCCATGTATATGCAGATCGCTGTGTACATATTTCAATTTTCATGCAGATAGTGGTGTAGATATTTCCATGTTCAAACAGATAGCGGTGTAGATATTTCCATGTTCATACAAATAGCGGTGTAGATATTTCCATGTTCATACAGATAGCGGTGTAGGTATTTCCATGTTCATCCAGATGGCTGTGTAGATATATCCATGTTCATACAGATGGCGGTGAAGATATTTCAGTGTTCATACAGATAGCGGTGTAGATATTTCCATGTTCATACATATAGCGGTGTAGGTGTTTCCATGTTCATACAGATAGCGGTGCTGATATTTTCATGTTTATACAGGTAGCGGTGTAGATATTTCCATGTTTATACAGATAGCGGTGTAGATATTTCCATGTTTATACAGATAGCGGTGAAGATATCTCCATCTTAATAAAGATGGCGGTGTGGATATTTATAAGTTCATACAGATGGCGGTGCAGATATTTCCATGTTCATACGGATGGCGGTGTTGATATATCCATGTTTATAGAGATATCGGTGTAGTTATTTCCATGTGTAAAGAGATAGCTTTGTAGATATTTCCATGTATATGCAGATAGCAGTGTAGCTATTTCTATTTTCATGCAGATAGCGCTGTAGATATTTCCATGTTCAAACAGATAGCGGTGTAGAT
This sequence comes from Gorilla gorilla gorilla, assembly GCF_029281585.2. Lineage (NCBI taxonomy): Eukaryota > Metazoa > Chordata > Mammalia > Primates > Hominidae > Gorilla > Gorilla gorilla. Next base: position 77,379,264 of record NC_073244.2, read on the forward strand.
ATTTCCATGTTCATACAGATAGCGGTGCTGATATTTCCATGTTTACACAGATGGCGGTGTAGATATTTCCATGTTCATAGAGATGGCGGTGAAGATATTTCCATGTTTATACAGATAACAGTGTAGATATTTCCATGTTTATACAGATAGCTGCGTAGATATTTCCATCTTTATACAGATGGCGGTGTAGATATTTCCATGTTTATACAGATGGTGGTGTAGATATTTCCATGTTTATAGATATGGCCGTGTAGATATTTCCATGTTTAAAGAGATGACAGTGTAGATATTTCCATTTTTATAGAGATAGCGGTGTAGTTATTTCCCTTTAAATCGGCATAGCGGTGTAGATATTTAATTGTTTATAGACATAGAGTTGTAGATATTTCCTAGTTTAAACAGATAGCGGTGTAGATATTTCCATGATTATACAGATAGCGGTGTAGACATTTCCACGTTTATACAGTAAGCGGTGTAGATATATCCATGTTCATACAGATGGCGGTGTAGATATTTCCATCCTTATAGAGATAGCGGTGTAGTTATTTCCATGTTCATAGAGATGGCGGTGGAGATATTTACATGTTTACAGAGATAGAGGTGTAGATATTTCCTTGTTTATAGAGATAGCGGTGTAGGTATTTCCATGTTTATACAGATGGCGGTGTAGACATTTCCATCTCTATACACATGGCGGTGTACATATTTCCATGTTCATACAGATGGCGGTGTAGATATTTCCATGTTTTTAGATATGGCGGTGTATTTATTTCCATGTTTATACAGATAGCGGTGTAGATATTTCCATGTTTATACAGTTAGCTGTGTAGATTTTTCCATCGTTATACAGAAGGCGGTGTAGATATTTCCATGTTCATACAGATGGAGGTGTAGATATTTCCATGTTTATACAGATGACGGTGTAGATATTTCCATGTTTATACAGAAGGCGGTGTAGATATTTCCATGTTTATAGAGATGGCAGTGTAGATATTTCCATGTTTATACAGATAGCGGTGTAGATATTTCCATGTTTATACAGATACCTTTGTAGATATTTACATCTTTATACAAATGGCGGTGTAGATATTTCCATGTTTATATAGATGGCGGTGTAGATATTTCCATCTTTATACAGATGGCTGTCTAGGTATTTCCATGTTTATAGAGTTGGCGGTGTAGATATTTCCATGTTTATAGAGATAGCGGTGTAGTTATTTCCATGTTAATAGGCATAGCGGTGTAGAAATTTCCATGTTTATAGAGATGGCGGTGTAGATATTTCCATGTTTATAGACATAGAGGTGTAGATATTTCCTTGTTTATACAGATAGCGGTGAAAATATTTCTATGTTTATAGAGATTGCGTTGTAGACATTGCCACGTTTATACAGATAGCGGTGTAGATATTTCCATGTTTATAGAGATAGCAGTGTAGATATTTCCATGTTTATACAGATAGCAGTGTAGATATTTCCATGTTTATACAGAAAGCGGTGTAGATAATTCCATGTTCCTACAGATTGCGCTGTAGATATTTCCATGTTTATAGAGCTGGCGGTTTAGACATTTCCATATTCATGCAGATGGCAGTGTAGATATTTCCGTGTTCATACAGATAGCAGTGTAGATATTTGCATCTTTATACACGTAACGGTGTAGATATTTCCATGTTTATACAGATGGCGGTGTAGATATTTCCATACTCATACAGATGGCGGTGTAGATATTTCCACGTGTATAGAGATAGCGGTGTAGGTATTTCCATGTTTACACAGATAGCGGTGTAGATATTTTTATGTTTACACAGATAGCGGTGTAGATATTTCCATGTTTATACAGATAGCGGTGTAGTTATTTCCATGTTTACACAGAGAGCGGTGTAGATATTTCCATATTTATAGAGTTGGAGGTGTAGATATCTCCATGTTCATACAGATGGCGTTGAAGATATTTCCATGTTTAGAGAGATAGCGGTGTAGATATTTCCATGTTTACACAGATAGCGGTGTAGATATTTCCATGTTTATACAGATAGCGGTGTAGTTATTTCCATATTTATAGAGTTGGCGTTGTAGATATTACCATGTTCATACAGATGGCGGTGTAGATATTTCCATGTTTATCTAGTTGGCAGTGTAGATATTTCCATGTTCATACAGATGGCGGTGAAGTTATTTCCAGGTTTATACACATGACGTTGTAGATATTTCCAAGTTTTAAGAGGTAGCGGTGTAGATATTTCCGTGTTTACACAGATGGCGGTGAATATATTTCCATGTTTAGAGAGATAGCGGTGTAGATATTTCCACGTTTATACTGATAGCGGTGTAGATATTTCGATGTTTATACAGATAACGGTGTAGATATATACATATTCATACAGATGGTTGTGTATATATTTGTATGTTTATACAGATTGCCGAGAAGATATTTCCATGTTTATAGAGATAGCGGTGTAGATATTTCCATGTTTCTACAGTTGGTGTTGTAGATATTTCCATGTTTACACAGATAGCGGTGTAGATATTTCCAAGTTTAAGCAGATAGCGGAGTAGAGATTTCCACTTTTATGCAGATAGTGGTGAAGATATTTCCATGTTTATGCAGAAAGCGGTGTAGATATTTCCATGTTCCTGCAGATGGCTGTGTAGATATTTCCAAGTTTATACAGATACTGGTGTAGATATTTCCATGTTGACACACATAGCGTTGTAGATATTTCCATGTTCCTACAGAGGGCGGTGTACATATTTACATGTTTGTAGAGTTGGCGGTTTAGACATTTCCACGTTCATACATATGGTGTTGTAGATATTTCCATGTTTATACAGATAGCGGTGTGGATATTTCCATCTTTATACACATAATGGTGTAGATCTTTCCAGGTTTTTAGAGATAGCGGTGCAGTTATTTCCATGTTTACACAGATAGCGGTGTAGATATTTCCGTGTTTATACAGATGACTCTGTAGATATTTCCATGTTTACAGAGATAGCGGTGTAGATATTTCCATGTTTATAGAGATAGCGGTGTAGATATTTCCATGTTTACACAGATAGCGGTGTAGATATTTCCATATTTATACAGAAAGTGGTGTAGATATTTCCAGGTTTATAGAGATATCGGTGTAGATATTTCCATGTTTATACAGATAGCAGTGTAGATATTTCCATGCTAATACACATGGCGGTGTAGATATTTCCATGTTCATACAGATGGCGGTGAAGGTATTTCCATGTTTATACAGATAACGGTGTATATATTTCCATGTTTACACAGATAGCTGTGTAGATATTTCTATGTTTACACAGATCGCGGTGCAGATATTTCCATGTTTATACAGATAGGGGTGTAGATATTTCCATGTTCATACAGATGGCGTAGATATTTCCATCTTTATATAGTTGGCAGTGTAGATATTTCCATGTTCATACAGATGGCGGTGAAGATATTTCCATGTTTATACACATAACGGTGTAGATATTTCCAAGTTTTAAGAAATAGCGGAGTAGATATTTCCATGTATACACAGATAGCGTTGTAGATATTTCCATGTTTACACAGATAGAGGAGTATTTTCATGTTTATACAGATAGCGATGTAGATATTTCCATGTGTATACAGAAAGCGGTGTAGATAGTTACATGTTCCTACAGATGGCTGTGTAGATATTTCCAAGTTTATACTGATAGTGGTGTAGATATTTCCGTGTTTCTAGAGATACCGTTGTACATATTTCCATCTTCCTTCGGTGGGTGGTGTAGATATTTCCATGTTTACACAGATAGCGGTGTAGATATTTCCAAGTTTATGCAGATAGCGGTGGAGATATTTCCACTTTTATGCAGATAGCAGTGTAGATATTTCCATGTTTATACAGAAAGCGGTGTAGATAATTCCATGTTCCTACAGATTGCGCTGTAGATATTTCCATGTTTATAGAGCTGGCGGTTTAGACATTTCCATATTCATGCAGATGGCAGTGTAGATATTTCCGTGTTCATACAGATAGCAGTGTAGATATTTGCATCTTTATACACGTAACGGTGTAGATATTTCCATGTTTATACAGATGGCGGTGTAGATATTTCCATACTCATACAGATGGCGGTGTAGATATTTCCACGTGTATAGAGATAGCGGTGTAGGTATTTCCATGTTTACAAAGATAGCGGTGTAGATATTTTTATGTTTACACAGATAGCGGTGTAGATATTTCCATGTTTATACAGATAGCGGTGTAGTTATTTCCATGTTTACACAGAGAGCGGTGTAGATATTTCCATATTTATAGAGTTGGAGGTGTAGATATCTCCATGTTCATACAGATGGCGTTGAAGATATTTCCATGTTTAGAGAGATAGCGGTGTAGATATTTCCATGTTTACACAGATAGCGGTGTAGATATTTCCATGTTTATACAGATAGCGGTGTAGTTATTTCCATATTTATAGAGTTGGCGTTGTAGATATTACCATGTTCATACAGATGGCGGTGTAGATATTTCCATGTTTATCTAGTTGGCAGTGTAGATATTTCCATGTTCATACAGATGGCGGTGAAGTTATTTCCAGGTTTATACACATGACGTTGTAGATATTTCCAAGTTTTAAGAGGTAGCGGTGTAGATATTTCCGTGTTTACACAGATGGCGGTGAATATATTTCCATGTTTAGAGAGATAGCGGTGTAGATATTTCCACGTTTATACTGATAGCGGTGTAGATATTTCCATGTTTATACAGATAACGGTGTAGATATATACATATTCATACAGATGGTTGTGTATATATTTGTATGTTTATACAGATTGCCGAGAAGATATTTCCATGTTTATAGAGATAGCGGTGTAGATATTTCCATGTTTCTTCAGTTGGTGTTGTAGATATTTCCATGTTTACACAGATAGCGGTGCAGATATTTCCAAGTTTAAGCAGATAGCGGAGTAGAGATTTCCACTTTTATGCAGATAGTGGTGAAGATATTTCCATGTTTATGCAGAAAGCGGTGTAGATATTTCCATGTTCCTGCAGATGGCTGTGTAGATATTTCCAAGTTTATACAGATACTGGTGTAGATATTTCCATGTTGACACACATAGCGTTGTAGATATTTCCATGTTCCTACAGAGGGCGGTGTACATATTTACATGTTTGTAGAGTTGGCGGTTTAGACATTTCCACGTTCATACATATGGTGTTGTAGATATTTCCATGTTTATACAGATAGCGGTGTGGATATTTCCATCTTTATACACATAATGGTGTAGATCTTTCCAGGTTTTTAGAGATAGCGGTGCAGTTATTTCCATGTTTACACAGATAGCGGTGTAGATATTTCCGTGTTTATACAGATGACTCTGTAGATATTTCCATGTTTACAGAGATAGCGGTGTAGATATTTCCATGTTTATAGAGATAGCGGTGTAGATATTTCCATGTTTACACAGATAGCGGTGTAGATATTTCCATATTTATACAGAAAGTGGTGTAGATATTTCCAGGTTTATAGAGATATCGGTGTAGATATTTCCATGTTTATACAGATAGCAGTGTAGATATTTCCATGCTAATACACATGGCGGTGTAGATATTTCCATGTTCATACAGATGGCGGTGAAGGTATTTCCATGTTTATACAGATAACGGTGTATATATTTCCATGTTTACACAGATAGCGGTGTAGATATTTCTATGTTTACACAGATCGCGGTGCAGATATTTCCATGTTTATACAGATAGGGGTGTAGATATTTCCATGTTCATACAGATGGCGTAGATATTTCCATCTTTATATAGTTGGCAGTGTAGATATTTCCATGTTCATACAGATGGCGGTGAAGATATTTCCATGTTTATGCACATAACGGTGTAGATATTTCCAAGTTTTAAGAAATAGCGGAGTAGATATTTCCATGTATACACAGATAGCGTTGTAGATATTTCCATGTTTACACAGATAGAGGAGTATTTTCATGTTTATACAGATAGCGATGTAGATATTTCCATGTGTATACAGAAAGCGGTGTAGATAGTTACATGTTCCTATAGATGGCTGTGTAGATATTTCCAAGTTTATACTGATAGTGGTGTAGATATTTCCGTGTTTCTAGAGATACCGTTGTACATATTTCCATCTTCCTTCGGTGGGTGGTGTAGATATTTCCATGTTTACACAGATAGCGGTGTAGATATTTCCAAGTTTATGCAGATAGCGGTGGAGATATTTCCACTTTTATGCAGATAGCAGTGTAGATATTTCCATGTTTATACAGAAAGCGGTGTAGATAATTCCATGTTCCTACAGATTGCGCTGTAGATATTTCCATGTTTATAGAGCTGGCGGTTTAGACATTTCCATATTCATGCAGATGGCAGTGTAGATATTTCCGTGTTCATACAGATAGCAGTGTAGATATTTGCATCTTTATACACGTAACGGTGTAGATATTTCCATGTTTATACAGATGGCGGTGTAGATATTTCCATACTCATACAGATGGCGGTGTAGATATTTCCACGTGTATAGAGATAGCGGTGTAGGTATTTCCATGTTTACACAGATAGCGGTGTAGATATTTTTATGTTTACACAGATAGCGGTGTAGATATTTCCATGTTTATACAGATAGCGGTGTAGTTATTTCCATGTTTACACAGAGAGCGGTGTAGATATTTCCATATTTATAGAGTTGGAGGTGTAGATATCTCCATGTTCATACAGATGGCGTTGAAGTTATTTCCATGTTTAGAGAGATAGCGGTGTAGATATTTCCATGTTTACACAGATAGCGGTGTAGATATTTCCATGTTTATACAGATAGCGGTGTAGTTATTTCCATATTTATAGAGTTGGCGTTGTAGATATTACCATGTTCATACAGATGGCGGTGTAGATATTTCCATGTTTATCTAGTTGGCAGTGTAGATATTTCCATGTTCATACAGATGGCGGTGAAGTTATTTCCAGGTTTATACACATGACGTTGTAGATATTTCCAAGTTTTAAGAGGTAGCGGTGTAGATATTTCCGTGTTTACACAGATGGCGGTGAATATATTTCCATGTTTAGAGAGATAGCGGTGTAGATATTTCCACGTTTATACTGATAGCGGTGTAGATATTTCGATGTTTATACAGATAACGGTGTAGATATATACATATTCATACAGATGGTTGTGTATATATTTGTATGTTTATACAGATTGCCGAGAAGATATTTCCATGTTTATAGAGATAGCGGTGTAGATATTTCCATGTTTCTACAGTTGGTGTTGTAGATATTTCCATGTTTACACAGATAGCGGTGTAGATATTTCCAAGTTTAAGCAGATAGCGGAGTAGAGATTTCCACTTTTATGCAGATAGTGGTGAAGATATTTCCATGTTTATGCAGAAAGCGGTGTAGATATTTCCATGTTCCTGCAGATGGCTGTGTAGATATTTCCAAGTTTATACAGATACTGGTGTAGATATTTCCATGTTGACACACATAGCGTTGTAGATATTTCCATGTTCCTACAGAGGGCGGTGTACATATTTACATGTTTGTAGAGTTGGCGGTTTAGACATTTCCACGTTCATACATATGGTGTTGTAGATATTTCCATGTTTATACAGATAGCGGTGTGGATATTTCCATCTTTATACACATAATGGTGTAGATCTTTCCAGGTTTTTAGAGATAGCGGTGCAGTTATTTCCATGTTTACACAGATAGCGGTGTAGATATTTCCGTGTTTATACAGATGACTCTGTAGATATTTCCATGTTTACAGAGATAGCGGTGTAGATATTTCCATGTTTATAGAGATAGCGGTGTAGATATTTCCATGTTTACACAGATAGCGGTGTAGATATTTCCATATTTATACAGAAAGTGGTGTAGATATTTCCAGGTTTATAGAGATATCGGTGTAGATATTTCCATGTTTATACAGATAGCAGTGTAGATATTTCCATGCTAATACACATGGCGGTGTAGATATTTCCATGTTCATACAGATGGCGGTGAAGGTATTTCCATGTTTATACAGATAACGGTGTATATATTTCCATGTTTACACAGATAGCGGTGTAGATATTTCTATGTTTACACAGATCGCGGTGCAGATATTTCCATGTTTATACAGATAGGGGTGTAGATATTTCCATGTTCATACAGATGGCGTAGATATTTCCATCTTTATATAGTTGGCAGTGTAGATATTTCCATGTTCATACAGATGGCGGTGAAGATATTTCCATGTTTATGCACATAACGGTGTAGATATTTCCAAGTTTTAAGAAATAGCGGAGTAGATATTTCCATGTATACACAGATAGCGTTGTAGATATTTCCATGTTTACACAGATAGAGGAGTATTTTCATGTTTATACAGATAGCGATGTAGATATTTCCATGTGTATACAGAAAGCGGTGTAGATAGTTACATGTTCCTACAGATGGCTGTGTAGATATTTCCAAGTTTATACTGATAGTGGTGTAGATATTTCCGTGTTTCTAGAGATACCGTTGTACATATTTCCATCTTCCTTCGGTGGGTGGTGTAGATATTTCCATGTTTACACAGATAGCGGTGTAGATATTTCCAAGTTTATGCAGATAGCGGTGGAGATATTTCCACTTTTATGCAGATAGCAGTGTAGATATTTCCATGTTTATACAGAAAGCGGTGTAGATAATTCCATGTTCCTACAGATTGCGCTGTAGATATTTCCATGTTTATAGAGCTGGCGGTTTAGACATTTCCATATTCATGCAGATGGCAGTGTAGATATTTCCGTGTTCATACAGATAGCAGTGTAGATATTTGCATCTTTATACACGTAACGGTGTAGATATTTCCATGTTTATACAGATGGCGGTGTAGATATTTCCATACTCATACAGATGGCGGTGTAGATATTTCCACGTGTATAGAGATAGCGGTGTAGGTATTTCCATGTTTACACAGATAGCGGTGTAGATATTTTTATGTTTACACAGATAGCGGTGTAGATATTTCCATGTTTATACAGATAGCGGTGTAGTTATTTCCATGTTTACACAGAGAGCGGTGTAGATATTTCCATATTTATAGAGTTGGAGGTGTAGATATCTCCATGTTCATACAGATGGCGTTGAAGATATTTCCATGTTTAGAGAGATAGCGGTGTAGATATTTCCATGTTTACACAGATAGCGGTGTAGATATTTCCATGTTTATACAGATAGCGGTGTAGTTATTTCCATATTTATAGAGTTGGCGTTGTAGATATTACCATGTTCATACAGATGGTGGTGTAGATATTTCCATGTTTATCTAGTTGGCAGTGTAGATATTTCCATGTTCATACAGATGGCGGTGAAGTTATTTCCAGGTTTATACACATGACGTTGTAGATATTTCCAAGTTTTAAGAGGTAGCGGTGTAGATATTTCCGTGTTTACACAGATGGCGGTGAATATATTTCCATGTTTAGAGAGATAGCGGTGTAGATATTTCCACGTTTATACTGATAGCGGTGTAGATATTTCCATGTTTATACAGATAACGGTGTAGATATATACATATTCATACAGATGGTTGTGTATATATTTGTATGTTTATACAGATTGCCGAGAAGATATTTCCATGTTTATAGAGATAGCGGTGTAGATATTTCCATGTTTCTACAGTTGGTGTTGTAGATATTTCCATGTTTACACAGATAGCGGTGTAGATATTTCCAAGTTTAAGCAGATAGCGGAGTAGAGATTTCCACTTTTATGCAGATAGTGGTGAAGATATTTCCATGTTTATGCAGAAAGCGGTGTAGATATTTCCATGTTCCTGCAGATGGCTGTGTAGATATTTCCAAGTTTATACAGATACTGGTGTAGATATTTCCATGTTGACACACATAGCGTTGTAGATATTTCCATGTTCCTACAGAGGGCGGTGTACATATTTACATGTTTGTAGAGTTGGCGGTTTAGACATTTCCACGTTCATACATATGGTGTTGTAGATATTTCCATGTTTATACAGATAGCGGTGTGGATATTTCCATCTTTATACACATAATGGTGTAGATCTTTCCAGGTTTTTAGAGATAGCGGTGCAGTTATTTCCATGTTTACACAGATAGCGGTGTAGATATTTCCGTGTTTATACAGATGACTCTGTAGATATTTCCATGTTTACAGAGATAGCGGTGTAGATATTTCCATGTTTATAGAGATAGCGGTGTAGATATTTCCATGTTTATAGAGATAGCGGTGTAGACATTTCCAAATTTATACAGATAGCGGTGTAGGTATTTAAAGGTTCATACAGATGGTGGTGTGGATATTTCCATCCTTATACAGATAGCGGTGTAGATATTTCCAAGTTTATGCAGATAGCGGAGTAGATATTTCCACTTTTATGCAGATAGCAGTGAAGATATTTCCATGTTTATACAGATAGCTGTGTAGATATTTCCATGTTCCTGCAGATGGTTGTGTAGATATTTCCAAGTTTATACAGATAGTGGTGTAGATATTTCCATGTTTACACAGATAGCGTAGATATTTCCATGTTCCTACAGCTGGTGGTGTAGATGTTTCCATGTTTACACAGATAGTGGTGTAGATATTTCCAAGTTTATGCAGATAGCGGTGGAGATATTTCCACTTTTATGGAGATAGCGATGTAGATATTTCCATGTTTATACAGAACGCGGTGTTGATATTTCCATGTTCCTACAAATGGCGCTGTAGATATTTCCATGTTTATAGAGTTGGCGGTTTAGACATTTCCATCTTCGTACAGATGGTGGTGTAGATATTTCCATCTTCATACACATAACGGTGTAGATATTTCCATGTTTATACAGGTGACGGTGTATATATTTCCATACTCATACAGATGGCGTTGTAGATATTTCCATGTTAATAGAGATAGCGGTGTAGGTATTTCCATGTTTACACAGATAGCGGTGTAGATATTTCAATGTTTACACAGATAGCATTGTAGATATTTACATTTTTATGCAGATAGCGGTGTAAATATTTCCATGCTTACAGAGATATCGGTGTAGATATTTCCAGGTTTCTACAGATTGCAGTGTAGTTATTTCCACGTTTATATAGATGGCTGTGTAGATATTTCCATGTTTATAGAGATAGCGGTGTAGATATTTCCATGTTTACACAGATAGCGGTGTAGACATTTCCATGTTTACACAGATAGCGTATTAGATATTTCCATGTTTATACAGATAGCGGTGTAGATATTTCCATGTTTATAGAGATAGCGGTGTAGACATTGCCACGTTTATACAGATAGCGGTGTAGATATTTCCATATTTATAGAGATGTCGGTGTAGATATTTAAATGTTTATACAGATGGCTGTGTAGATATTTCCATCTTTATACTTTTGGTGATGTAGATATTTCCATCCTTATACAGATAGCGGTGTAGATATTTCCATGTTTATACAGATGGCGGTGTAGATATATCCATGTTTATAGAGATGGCAGTGTAGATATTTCCAAGTTTATAGAGATAACGGTGTAGTTATTTCCATGTTAATAGGCATAGCGGTGTGGATATTTCCATGTTTATAGAGACAGAGGTGTAGATATTTCCTAGTTTAAACAGATAGCGGTGTAGATATTTCCATGTTTATAGAGATAGCGGTGTAGACATTTCCACGTTTATACAGTAAGCGGTGTAGATATATACATGTTCATGCAGATCACGGTGAAGATATTTCCATGTTTATACACATAGCGGTGTAGATATTTCCATGTTTATACAGATGGCTGTGTAGATGTTTCCATGTTTATGGAGATGGCGGTGTAGATATTTCCATGTTTATTGAGACAGAGGTGTAGGTGTTTCCTTGTTTATGCAGATAGCGGTGTAGATATTTCCATGTTTATAGAGATAGCGGTGTAGCCATTTCCAAATTTACACAGATAGCGGTGTAGATATTTAAAGGTTCATACAGATGGTGGTGTAGATATTTCCATCCTTATACAGATAGTGGTGTAGATATTTCAATGTTTATACAGATGGCGGTGTAGATATTTCCATTTCTATACAGATGGCGGTGTACATATTTCCATGTTCATACAGATGGCGGTGTAGATATTTCCATATTTTTAGACATGGCGGTGTAGATATTTCCATGTTTATACAGATAGCGGTGTAGATATTTCCATGTTTATATAGATGGCAGTGTAGATATTTCCATGTTTATACAGATAGCGGTATAGATATTTCCATGTTTATACAGATAGCTGTGTAGGTATTTACATCTTTATACAAATGGCGGTGTTGATATTTCAATGTTTATATAGATTGCGGTGTAGATATTTCCATCTTTATACAGATGGCGGTGCAGGTATTTCCATGTTTATAGAGGTGGCGGTGTAGATATTTCCATGTTTATAAAGATAGTGGTGTAGTTATTTCCATGTTAATAGGCATAGCGGTGTACATATTTCCATGTTTATAGAGATGGCGGTGTAGATATATCCATGTTTACATAGATAACAGTGAAGATATTTACATGTTCCTACAGATGGCTGTGTAGATATTTCCATGTTTATACAGATAGCAGTGTAGATATTTCCGTGTTTTTAGAGATAGCCGTGTAGTTATTTACATGTAAATAGGCATAGCGGTGTAGATATTTCCATGTTTATAGAGATAGAGGTGTAGATATTTCATAGTTTATACAGACAGCGGTGTAGATATTTCCATGTTTATAGAGATAGCGGTGTAGACATTTCCACGTTTATACAGATAGCGGTGTAGATATTTCCATGTTCTTACAGATGGCGGTGTAGATATTTCCATCTTTATACACATGGCGGAGTAGATTTTTCCATGTTCATACAGATGGCGGTGTAGATATTTCCATGTTTATAGAGATGGTGGTGAAGATATTTCCATGTTTATACAGATGGCGGTGTCTATATTTCCATGTTTATACAGATGGCGGTGTAGATATTTCCATATTTATACAGACGGCGGTGTAGATATTTCCATGTTCTTACACATGGCGGTGGAGATATTTCCATCTTTATACAGATGGCAGTGTAGATATTTCCATGTTTATAGAGATGGCAGTGTAGATATTTCCATGTTCATACAGATGGCGGTGTAGATATTTCCATCCTTATACAGATAGCGGTGTAGATATTTCCATGTTTATACAGATGACGGTGTAGATATTTCCATCTTTATACAGATGGCGGTGTAGCTATTTCCATGTTCATACAGATGGCGGTGTAGATATTTCCATGTTGATACACAAGGGGGTGTAGATATTTCCATCTTTATACAGATGGCGGTGTAGGTATTTCCATGTTTATAGAGATGGCGGTGTAGATATTTCCATGTTTATAGAGACAGACGTGTAGATGTTTCCTTGTTTATACAGATAGCGGTGTAGATATTTCCATGTTTATGGAGATAGCGGTGTAGCCTTTTCCAAATTTATACAGATAGCCGTGTAGATATTTAAAGGTTCATACAGATGGTGGTGTAGATATTTCCATCCTTATACAGATAGCGATGTAAATATTTCCATGTTTATACAGATGGCGGTGTAGATATTTCCATCTTTATACAGATGGCGGTGTAGATATTTCCATGTTCATAGAGATCGCGGTGTAGATATTTCCATGTTTACAGAGATAGAGGTGTAGACATTTCCTTGTTTGTAGAGATAGCGGGTTATATATTTCCATGTTTATACAGATGGCGGTGTAGTTATTTCCATCTCTATACAGATGGTGGTGTACATATTTCCATGTTCATAAGGATGGCGTTGTAGATATTTCCATCTTTTTAGACATGGCGGTGAAGATATTTCCATGTTTATACAGATAGCGGTGTCGATATTTCCATGTTTATACAGTTAGCTGTGTAGATATTTCCATCGTTATACAGATGGCGGTGTAGATATTTCCATGTTCATACAGATGGTGGTGTAGATATTTCCATCTTTATACAGATGACGGTGTAGATATTTCCATGTTTATACATAAGGCGGTGTAGATATTTCCATGTTTATAGAGATTGCGGTGTAGATATTTCCTTGTTTATACAGATAGCGTTGTAGATATTTCCATGTTTATAGAGATAGCTGTGTAGACATTTCCACATTTATACAGATAGTGGTGTAGATATTTAAAGCTTCATACAGATGCTGGTGTAGTTATTTCCATTCTTATACAGATAGCGGTGTAGATATTTCCGTGTTTGTACAGATGGCGGTGTAGATATTTCCATCTTTATACAGATGGCGGTGTAGATATTTCCATGTTTATAGAGATAGCAGTGTAGATATTTCCATGTTTACACAGATAGTGGTGTAGATATTTCCATGTTTTTACAGATAGCGGTATAGATATTTCCATATTTATAGAGTTGGCGGTGTAGATATTTCCATGTTCATACAGATGGCGGTGTAGATATTTCCATGTTTATATAGTTGGCAGTGTAGATATTTCCATGTTCATACAGATGGCGGTGAAGGTATTTCTATGTTTATACACATGATGGTGTAGATATTTCCAAGTTTTAAGAGATAGCGGTGTAGATATTTTCGTGTTTACACAGATAGCGGTGTAGATATTTCCATGTTTACCCAGATAGCGGTGTACATATTTCCATGTTTATTGAGATATCGGTGTAGATATTTCCATGTTTATACTGATAGGAGTGTAGATATTTCCATGCTAATACACATGGTGGTGTAGATATTTCCGTGTTCATACAGATGGCGGTGAAGATATTTCCATGTTTATACAGATAACGGTGTATATATTTCCATGTTTACACAGATAGCGGTGTAGATATTTCTATGTTTACACAGATCGCGGTGTAGATATTTCCATGTTTATACAGATAGGGGTGTAGATATTTCCATGTTCATACAGATGGTGTAGATATTTCCATCTTTATGTAGTTGGCAGTGTAGATATTTCCATGTTCATACAGATGGCGGTGAAGATATTTCCATGTTTATACAGATAAAGGTGTAGATATTTCCAAGTTTAAAGAGATAGCGGAGTAGATATTTCCATGTATACACAGATAGCGGTAGAGATATTTCCATGTTTACACAGATAGCGGTGTATTTTCATGTTTATACAGATAGCGATGTAGATATTTCCATGGGTATACAGAAAGCGGTGTAGATAGTTACATGTTCCTACAGATGTCTGTGTAGATATTTCCAAGTTTGTACTGATAGTGGTGTAGATATTTCCGTGTTTATAGAGATACCGTTGTACATATTTCCATCTTCCTTCGGTGGGTGGTGTAGATATTTCCATGTTTACACAGATAGTGGTGTAGATATTTCCAAGTTTATGCAGATAGCGGTGGAGATATTTCCACTTTTATGCAGATAGCAGTGTAGATATTTCCATGTTTATACAGAAAGCGGTGTAGATAATTCCATGTTCCTACACATTGCGCTGTAGATATTTCCATGTTTATAGAGTTGGCGGTTTAGACATTTCCATATTCATGCCGATGGCAGTGTAGATATTTCCGTGTTCATACAGATAGCAGTGTAGATATTTCCATCTTTATACACGTAACGGTGTAGATATTTCCATGTTTATACAGATGGAGGTGTAGATATTTCCATACTCATACAGATGGCGGTGTAGATATTTCCATGTGTATAGAGATAGCGGTGTAGGTATTTCCATGTTTACACAGATAGCGGTGTAGATATTTTTATGTTTACACAGATAGCGGTGTAGATATTTCCATGTTTATACAGATAGCGGTGTAGTTATTTCCATGATTATACAGAGAGCGGTGTAAATATTTCCATATTTATAGAGTTGGAGGTGTAGATATCTCCATGTTCATACAGATGGCGTTGAAGATATTTCCATGTTTAGAGAGATAGCGGTGTAGATATTTCCATGTTTACACAGATAGCGGTGTAGATATTTCCATGTTTATACAGATAGCGTTGTAGATATTTCCATATTTATAGAGTTGGTGGTGTAGATATTTCCATGTTCATACAGATGGCGGTGTAGATATTTCCATGTTTATATAGTTGGCAGTGTAGATATTTCCATGTTCATACAGGTGGCGGTGAAGTTATTTCCATGTTTATACACATGACGTTGTAGATATTTCCAAGTTTTAAGAGGTAGCGGTGTAGATATTTCCGTGTTTACACAGATGGCAGTGAAGATATTTCCACGTTTAGAGAGATAGCGGTGTAGATATTTCCATGTTTATACAGATAACGGTGTAGATATTTACATATTCCTACAGATGTTTGTGTATATATTTATATGTTTATACAGATTGCGGAGTAGATATTTCCATGTTTATAGAGATAGCGGTGTAGATATTTCCATATTTCTACAGTTGGTGTTGTAGATATTTCCATGTTTACACAGATAGCAGTGTAGATATTTCCAAGTTTAAGCAGATAGCGGAGTAGATATTTCCACTTTTATGGAGATAGCAGTGAAGATATTTCCATGTTTATGCAGAAAGCAGTGTAGATATTTCCATGTTTGTACAGATGACGGTGTAGATATTTCCATGTTTATACAGAATACGGTGTAGATATTTCCATGTTTATAGAGATGGCAGTGTAGATATTTCCATGTTTATACAGATAGCGGTGTAGATATTTCCATGTTTATACAGATAGCTGTGTAGATATTTACATCTTTATAGAAATGGCGGTGTAGATATTTCCATGTTTATATTGATGGCGGTGTAGATATTTCCATGTTTATACAGGTGGCGGTGTAGGTATTTCCATGTTTATAGAGATGGCGGTGTAGATATTTCCATGTATATAGAGATAACGGTGTAGTTATTTCCATGTTAATAGGCATAGCGGTGTAGATATTTCCATGTTTATAGAGATGGCGGTGTAGATATTTCCATGTTTATAGAGATAGAGGTGCAGATATTTCCTTGTGTATACAGATAACGGTGAAAATATTTCCATGTTTATAGAGATAGCGGTGTAGACATTGCCACGTTTATACAGATAGCAGCGTAGATATTTCCATGTTTATAGAGATGGCCTTGTAGACATTTCCATGTTTATACAGATGGCTGTGTAGATATGTCCACCTTTATACAGATGGTGGTGTAGATATTTCCATTATTACACAGATGGTGGTGTAGATATTTCCATGTTTATACAGATGGCGGTGTAGATATTTCCATGTTTATATAGATGTCGGTGTAGATATTTCCATCTTTATACAGATGGCGGTGTAGATATTTCCATCTTTTTACAGATGGCGGTGTAGGTATTTCCATGTTTATAGAGATGGCGGTGTAGATATTTCCATGTTTATAGAGACAGACGTGTAGATGTTTCCTTGTTTATACAGATAGCGGTGTAGATATTTCCATGTTTATAGACATAGCGGTGTAGCCATTTCCAAATTTATACAGATAGCCGTGTAGATATTTAAAGTCTCATATAGATGGCGGTGTAGATATTTCCACTCTTATACAGACAGCGGTGTAGATATTTCCATGTTTATACAGATAGCGGTGTAGATATTTCCATATTTATAGAGTTGGAGGTGTAGATATTTCCATATTCATGGAGATGGCGGTGTAGATATTTCCATGTTTGTATACTTGGCAGTGTAGGTATTTCCATGTTCATACAGATGGCGGTGAAGATATTTCTATGTTTATACACATGATGGTGTACATATTTCCCAGTTTTAAGAGATAGCGGTGTAGATATTTCCGTGTTTACACAGATACCAGTGTAGATATTTCCATGTTTACACAGATAGCGGTGTAGATATTTCCATGTTTATACTGATAGCTGTGTAGATATTTACATGTGTATACAGATAATGGTGTAGATATTTACATATTCCTACAGATGGCTGTGTAGATATTTATAAGTTTATACAGATTGTGGAGTAGATATTTCCATGTTCATAGAGATAGCGGTGTAGATATTTCCATGTTTCTACAGTTGGTGTTGTAGGTATTTCCATGTATACCCTGATAGTGGTGTAGACATTTCCAGGTTTACAAAGAAATCGGTGTAGATATTTCCATGTTTATACAGATAGCGGTGTAGATATTTCCATGTTTATAAAGATGGCTTTGTAGCTATTTCCATGTTTATAGAGATAGCGGCGTAGATATTTCCATGTTTACATAGATAGCGGTGTAGATATTTCCATGTTTACACAGATAGCAGTGTAGATATTTCCAAGTTTATACAGAAAGCGGTGTAGATATTTCCATGTTTATAGAGATATCGCAGTAGATATTTCCATGTTCACACAGCGGTGTAGATATTTCCATGTTTACACATATAGGGGTGTAGATATTTCCAAGTTTATGCAAATAGCGTTGTAGATATTTCCACTTTTATGCAGATAGAGGTAGAGATATTTCGATGTTTATACAGAGAGCGGTGTAGACATTTCCATGTTCCTACAGATATCGCTGCAGATATTTCCATGTTTATAGAGTTGGCGGTTAAGGCATTTTCATGTTCATACAGATGGCGGAGTAGATATTTCCATGTTTATACAGATAGCGGTGTAGATATTTCCATGTTTACTCAGATAGCGGTGTAGATATTTCCATGTTTTTACAGATAGCGGTGTAGATATTTCCATATTTATAGAGTTGGCGGTGTAGATATTTCCATGTTAATACAGATGGCGGTGTAGATATTTCCATGTTTATATAGTTGGCACTGTAGATATTTCCATGTTCATACAGATGGCAGTGAAGATATTTCTATGTTTATACACATGATGGTGTAGATATTTCCAAGTTTTAAGAGATAGCGGTGTAGATATTTTCGTGTTTACACAGATAGCGGTGTAGATATTTCCATGTTTACACAGATAGCGGTGTAGATATTTCCATGTTTATACTGATAGCGGTGTAGATATTTCCATGTGTATGCAGATAACGGTGTAGATATTTACATATTCCTACAGATGGCTGTGTAGATATTTATGTTTATACAGATTGCAGAGTAGATATTTCCATGTTTATAGAGATAGCGGTGTAGCCATTTCCAAATTTATACAGATAGCGGTGTAGATATTTAAAGGTTCATACAGATGGTGGTGTAGATATTTCCATCCTTATACAGATAGCGGTGTAGATATTTCCATGTTCATACAGATGGAGGTGTAGATATTTCCATGTTCATACACATGGAGGTGTAGATATTTCCATGTTTATACAGATGACGGTGTAGATATTTCCATCTTTATACAGATGGCGGTCTAGGTATTTCCATGTTTATAGAGATGGCGGTGTAGATATTTCCATGTTTATAGAGATAGCGGTGTAGTTATTTCCATGTTAATAGGCATAGCGGTGTAGATATTTCCATGTTTATAGAGATGGCGGTGTAGATATTTCCATGTTTATAGAAATAGAGGTGTAGATATTTCCTTGTTTATACAGATAGCGGTGAAAATATTTCTATGTTTATAGAGATAGCGTTGTAGACATTGCCACGTTTATACAGATAGCGGGGTAGATATTTCCATGTTTATAGAGATGGCGGTGTAGACATTTCCATGTTTATAAAGATGGCTGTGTAGATATTTCCACCTTTATTCAGATGGTGGTGTAGATATTTCCATGTTTACACAGATAGCGGTGTAGATATTTCCATGTTTATACAGATGGCGGTGTAGATATTTCCATGTTTATAGAGATGGCGGTGTAGATATTTCCATGTTTATAGAGATAACGGTGTAGACATTTCCACGTTTATACAGTAAGCGGTGTAGATATATCCATGTTCATACAGATGGCGGTGTAGATATTTCCATCCTTATACAGATAGCGTTGTGGATATTTCCATGTTTATACAGATGGCTGTGTAGATATTTCCATGTTTATGGAGATGGCGGTGTAGATATTTCCATGTTTATAGAGACAGAGGTGTAGATGTTTCCTTGTTTGTACAGATAGCGGTGTAGATATTTCAATGTTTATAAAGATAGCGGTGTAGCCATTTCCAAATTTATACAGATAGCAGTGTAGATATTTAAAGGTTCATACAGATGGTGGTGTAGATATTTCCATCCTTATACAGATAGCGGTGTAGATATTTCCATGTTTATACAGATGGCGGTGTAGATATTTCCATCTGTATACAGATGGCGGTGTAGGTATTTCCATGTTCATAGACATGGCAGTGTAGATATTTCCATGTTTACAAAGATAGAGGTGTAGATATTTCCTTGTTTATAGAGATAGCGGTGTAGATATTTCCATGTTTATACAGATGGCGGTGTAGATATTTCCATCTCTATACAGATGGCGGTGTACATATTTCCATGTTCATACAGATGGCGGTGTAGATATTTCCATGTTTTTAGACGTGGCGGTGTAGATATTTCCATGTTTATACAGATAGCAATGTAGATATTTCCATGTTTATACAGATGGCGGTGTAGATATTTCCATCTCTATACAGATGGCGGTGTACATATTTCCATGTTCATACAGTTGGCGGTGTAGATATTTCCATGTTTTTAGACGTGGCGGTGTAGATATTTCCATGTTTATACAGATAGCAGTGTAGATATTTCCATGTTTATACAGTTTGCTGTGTAGATATTTCCTTCGTTATACAGATGGCGGTGTAGATATTTCCATGTTCATACAGATGGAGGTGTAGATATTTCCATGTTGATACAGATGACGGTGTAGAGATTTCCATGTTTATACAGAAGGCGGTGTAGATATTTCCATGTTTATTGAGATGGCAGCGTAGGTATTTCCATGTTTACACAGATAGCTGTGTAGATATATCCATGTTTATACAGATAGCTGTGTAGATATTTACATCTTTATACAAATGGCGGTGTAGATATTTCCATGTATATAAAGACGGCGGTGTAGATATTTCCATCTTTATACAGATGGCGGTGTAGATATTTCCATCTTTATACAGATGGCGGTGTAGGTATTTCCATGTTTATAGAGATGGCGGTGTAGATATTTCCATGTTTATAGAGACAGATGTGTAGATGTTTCCTTGTTTATACAGATAGCGGTGTAGATATTTCCATGTATATAGAATAGCGGTGTAGCCATTTCCAAATTTATACAGATAGCCGTGTAGATATTTAAAGGTTCATATAGATGGCGGTGTAGGTATTTCCATCCTTATACAGATAGCGGTGTAGATATTTCCATGTTTATACAGATAGCGGTGTAGATATTTCCATATTTATTGAGTTGGAGGTGTAGATATTTCCATGTTCATAGAGATGGCGGTGTAGATATTTCCATGATTATATACTTGGCATTGTAGATATTTCCATGTTCATACAGATGGCGGTGAAGATATTTCTATGTTTATACACATGATGGTGTACATATTTCCCAGTTTTTAGAGATAGAGGTGTAGATATTTCCGTTTTTACACAGATAGCAGTGTAGATATTTCCATGTTTATACAGATAGCGGTATAGATATTTCCATGTTTATACAGATAGCTGTGTAGATATTTCCATCTTTATACAAATGGCGGTGTAGATATTTCCATGTTTATGTAGATGGCGGTGTAGTTATTTCCATGTTAATAGGCATAGCGGTGTAGATATTTCCATGTTTATGGAGATGGCGGTGTAGATATTTCCATGTTTATAGAGATAGAGGTGTAGATATTTCCTTGTGTATACAGATAGCGGTGAAAATATTTCCATGTTTATAAAGATAGCGGTGTAGACATTGCCACGTTTATACAGATAGCGGTGTAGATATTTCCATGTTTATAGAGATGGCGGTGTAGATATTTCCATGTTTATACAGATGGCTGTGTAGGTATTTCTACTTTTATACAGATGGTGGTGTAGATATATCCATGTTTATACAGATAGCGGTGTAGATATTTTCATGTTTATACAGATGGCGGTGTAGATATTTCCATGTTAATAGAGATGGCGGTGTAGATATTTCCATGTTCATAGAGGTAACGGTGTAGTTATTTCCATGTGAATAGGCATAGCGGTGTAGATATTTCCTTGTTTATAGAGACAGAGGTGTAGATATTTCCTTGTTTATACAGATAGCGTTGTAGATATTTCCATGTTTATAGAGATAGCGGTGTAGACATTTCCACATTTATACAGATAGTGGTGTAGATATTTAAAGCTTCATACAGATGCTGGTGTAGATATTTCCATCCTTATACAGATAGCGGTGTAGATATTTCCGTGTTTGTACAGATGGCGGTGTAGATACTTCCATCTTTATACAGATGGCGGTGTAGATATTTCCATGTTCATAGAGATGGTGGTGAAGTTATTTCCATGTTTTTACAGATAACAGTGTAGATATTTCCATGTTTATACAGATAGCTGCGTAGATATTTCCATCTTTATACAGATGGCGGTGTAGATATTTCCATGTTTATACAGATGGTGGTGTAGATATTTCCATGTTTGTAGATATGGCCGTGTAGATATTTCCATGTTTAAAGAGATGACAGTGTAGATATTTCCATTTTTATAGAGATAGCGGTGTAGTTATTTCCCTTTAAATAGGCATAGCGGTGTAGATATTTAATTGTTTATAGACATAGAGTTGTAGATATTTCCTAGTTTAAACAGATAGCGGTGTAGATATTTCCATGATTATAGAGATAGAGGTGTAGACATTTCCACGTTTATACAGTAAGCGGTGTAGATATATCCATGTTCATACAGATGGCGGTGTAGATATTTCCATCCTTATAGAGATAGCGGTGTAGTTATTTCCATGTTCATAGAGATGGCGGTGGAGATATTTACATGTTTACAGAGATAGAGGTGTAGATATTTCCTTGTTTATACAGATGGCGGTGTAGACATTTCCATCTCTATACAGATGGCGGTGTACATATTTCCATGTTAATACAGATGGCGGTGTAGATATTTCCATGTTTTTAGATATGGCGGTGTAGATATTTCCATGTTTATACAGATAGCGGTGTAGATATTTCCATGTTTATACAGTTAGCTGTGTAGATATTTCCATCGTTATACAGAAGGCTGTGTAGGTATTTCCATGTTCATACAGATGGAGGTGTAGATATTTCCATGTTTATACAGATGACGGTGTAGATATTTCCATGTTTATACAGAAGGCGGTGTAGATATTTCCATGTTTATAGAGATGGCAGTGTAGATATTTCCATGTTTATACAGATAGCGGTGTAGATATTTCCATGTTTATACAGATACCTGTGTAGATATTTACATCTTTATACAAATGGCGGTGTAGATATTTCCATGTTTATATAGATGGCGGTGTAGATATTTCCATCTTTATACAGATGGCGGTCTAGGTATTTCCATGTTTATAGAGTTGGCGGTGTAGATATTTCCATGTTTATAGAGATAGCGGTGTAGTTATTTCCATGTTTATAAAGATGGCTGTGTAGATATTTCCACCTTTATTCAGATGGTGGTGTAGATATTTCCATGTTAACACAGATAGCGGTGTAGATATTTCCATGTTTATACAGATGGCGGTGTAGATATTTCCATGTTTATAGAGATGGCGGTGTAGATATTTCCATGTTTATAGAGATAACGGTGTAGACATTTCCACGTTTATACAGTAAGCGGTGTAGATATATCCATGTTCATACAGATGGCGGTGTAGATATTTCCATCCTTATACAGATAGCGTTGTGGATATTTCCATGTTTATACAGATGGCTCTGAAGATATTTCCATGTTTATGGAGATGGCGGTGTAGATATTTCCATGTTTATAAAGATAGCGGTGTAGCCATTTCCAAATTTATAAAGATAGCGGTGTAGATATTTAAAGGTTCATACAGATGGTGGTGTAGATATTTCCATCCTTATACAGATAGCGGTGTAGATATTTCCATGTTTATACAGATGGCGGTGTAGATATTTCCATCTGTATACAGATGGCGGTGTAGATATTTCCATGTTCATAGACATGGCAGTGTAGATATTTCCATGTTTACAGAGATAGAGGTGTAGTTATTTCCTTGTTTATAGAGATAGCGGTGTAGATATTTCCATGTTTATTCAGATAGCGGTGTAGATATCTCCATCTTAATACAGATGGCGGTGTAGATATTTATATGTTCATTCAGATGGCGGTGTACATATTTCCATGTCCATACTGATGGCGGTGTAGATATTTCCATGTTTATACAGAAGGCGGTGTAGATATTTCCGTGTTTATACAGATAGCTGTGTAGATATTTCCATGTTTCTACAGTTAGCTGTGTAGATATTTCCTTCGTTATACAGATGGCGGTGTAGATATTTCCATGTTCATACAGATGGAGGTGTAGATATTTCCATGTTGATACAGATGACGGTGTAGATATTTCCATGTTTATACAGAAGGCGTTGTAGATATTTCCGTGTTTATACAGATAGCTGTGTAGATATTTACATCTTTATACACATGGCGGTGTAGATATTTCCATGTATATAAAGATGGCGGTGTAGATATTTCCATCTTTATACAGATGGCGGTGTAGATATTTCCATCTTTATACAGATGGCGGTGTAGGTATTTCCATGTTTATAGAGATGGCGGTGTAGATATTTCCATGTTTATAGAGACAGATGTGTAGATGTTTCCTTGTTTATACAGATAGCGGTGTAGATATTTCCATGTTTATAGAGATAGCGGTGTAGCCATTTCCAAATTTATACAGATACCCGTGTAGATATTTAAAGGTTCATACAGATGGCGGTGTAGGTATTTCCATCCTTATACAGATAGCGGTGTAGATATTTCCATGTTTATACAGATAGCGGTGTAGATATTTCCATATTTATAGAGTTGGAGGTGTAGATATTTCCATGTTCATAGAGATGGTGGTGTAGATATTTCCATGATTATATACTTGGCAGTGTAGATATTTCCATGTTCATACAGATGGCGGTGAAGATATTTCTATGTTTATACACATGATGGTGTACATATTTCCCAGTTTTAAGAGATACCGGTGCAGATATTTCCG
The DNA here is from genome assembly GCF_029281585.2 of Gorilla gorilla gorilla. Lineage (NCBI taxonomy): Eukaryota > Metazoa > Chordata > Mammalia > Primates > Hominidae > Gorilla > Gorilla gorilla. The sequence continues at coordinate 77,404,257 of NC_073244.2, forward strand.
TTTTTACACAGATAGCAGTGTAGATATTTCCATGTTTACACAGATAGCGGTGTAGATATTTCCATGTTTATACTGATAGCGGTGTAGATATTCCCAAGTGTATACAGATAGCGGTGTAGATATTTCCCTGTTCCTGCAGATGGTTGTGTAGATATTTCCAAGTTTATACAGATAGTGGTGTAGATATTTCTATGTTTACACAGACAGCGTAGATATTTCCATGTTCCTACAGCTGGTGGTGTAGATGTTTCCATGTTTACACAGATAGTGGTGTAGATATTTCCAAGTTTATGCAGATAGCGGTGGAGATATTTCCACTTTTATGGAGTTAGCGGTGTAGATATTTCCATGTTTATACAGAAAGCGGTGTAGATATTTCCATGTTCCTACAAATGGCGCTGTAGATATTTCCATGTTTATAGAGTTGGCAGTTTAGACATTTCCATCTTCGTACAGATGGCGGTGTAGATATTTCCATCTTCATACACATAACGGTGTAGGTATTTCCATGTTTATACAGGTGAGGGTGTATATATTTCCATACTCATACAGATGGCGTTGTAGATATTTCCATGTTTATAGAGATAGCGGTGTAGGTATTTCCATGTTTACACAGATAGCGGTGTAGATATTTCAATGTTTACACAGATAGCATTTTAGATATTTACATTTTTATACAGATAGCGGTGTAGATATTTCCAGGGTTATAGAGATATCGGTGTAGATATTTCCAGGTTTCTACAGATTGCAGTGTAGATATTTCCACGTTTATATAGATGGCTGTGTAGATATTTCCATGTTTATAGAGATAGCGGTGTAGATATTTCCATGTTTATACAGATAGCGGTGTAGATATTTCCATGTTTACACAGATAGCGGTGTAGATATTTCCATGTTTACACAGATAGCGTATTAGATATTTCCATGTTTATACAGATAGCGGTGTAGATATTTCCATGTTTATAGAGATAGTGGTGTAGACATTGCCACGTTTATACAGATAGCGGTGTAGATATTTCCATGTTTATAGAGATGGCGTTGTAGATATTTAAATGTTTATACAGATGGCTGTGTAGATATTTCCATCATTATACATATGGTGATGTAGATATTTCCATCCTTATACATATAGCGGTGTAGATATTTCCATGTTTATACAGATGGCCGTGTAGATATATCCATGTTTATAGAGATGGCAGTGTAGATATTTCCATGTTTATTGAGATAACGGTGTAGTTATTTCCATGTTAATAGGCATAGCGGTGTAGATATTTCCATGTTTATAGAGACAGAGGTGTAGATATTTCCTAGTTTAAACAGATAGCGGTGTAGATATTTCCATGTTTATAGAGATAGCGGTGTAGACATTTCCACGTTTATACAGTAAGCGGTGTAGATATATACATGTTCATAGAGATCACGGTGTAGATATTTCCATCCTTATACAGATAGCGGTGTAGATATTTCCATGTTTATACAGATGGCTGTGCAGATGTTTCCATGTTTAGGGAGATAGCGGTGTAGATATTTCCATGTTTATTGAGACAGAGGTGTAGATGTTTCCTTGTTTATACAGATAGCGGTGTAGATATTTCCATGTTTATAGAGATAGCGGTGTAGACATTTCCAAATTTATACAGATAGCGGTGTAGATATTTAAAGGTTCATACAGATGGTGGTGTAGATATTTCCATCCTTATACAGATAGCGGTGTAGATATTTCCATGCTTATACAGATGGCGGTGTAGATATTTCCACCTTTATACAGATAGCGGTGTAGATATTTCCATGTTCATAGAGATGGCGGTGTAGATATTTCCATGTTTACAGGGGTAGAGGTGTAGATATTTATTTGATTATAGAGATAGCAGTGTAGATATTTCCATGTTTATACAGATATCGGTGTAGATATTTCCATTTCTATACAGATGGCGGTGTACATATTTCCATGTTCATACAGATGGCGGTGTAGATATTTCCATGTTTTTAGACATGGCGGTGTAGGTATTTCCATGTTTATACAGGTAGCGGTGTAGATATTTCCATGTTTATATAGATGGCAGTGTAGATATTTCCATGTTTATACAGATAGCAGTATAGATATTTCCATGTTTATACCGATAGCTGTGTAGGCATTTACATCTTTATACAAATGGCGGTGTAGATATTTCCATGTTTATATAGATGGCGGTGTAGATATTTCCATCTTTATACAGATGGCGGTGTAGGTATTTCCATGTTTATAGAGGTGGCGGTGTAGATATTTCCATGTTTATACAGATAGTGGTGTAGTTATTTCCATGTTAATAGGCATAGCGGTGTAGATATTTCCATGTTTATAGAGATGGCGGTGTAGATATTTCCATGTTTACACAGATAACAGTGAAGATATTTACATGTTCCTACAGATGGCTGTGTAGATATTTCCATGTTTATACAGATAGCAGTGTAGATATTTCCGTGTTTTCAGAGATAGCCGTGGAGTTATTTCCATGTAAATAGGCATAGCGGTGTAGATATTTCCATGTTTATATAGATAGAGGTGTAGATATTTCCTAGTTTATACAGACAGCGGTGTAGATATTTCCATGTTTATAGAGATAGCGTTGTAGACATTTCCACGTTTATACAGATAGCGGTGTAGATATTTCCATGTTCTTACAGATGGCGGTGTAGATATTTCCATCCTTTTACAGATAGCCGTGTAGATATTTCCATGTTTATACAGACGGCGGTGTAGATATTTCCATGTTTATAGAGATGGTTGTGTAGATATTTCCATGTTTATACAGATGGCGGTGTCGATATTTCCATGTTTATACAGATGGCGGTGTAGATATTTCCATAGTTATACAGATGGCGGTGTAGACATTTCCATGTTCTTACACATGGCGGTGGAGATATTTCCATTTTTATACAGATGGCAGTGTAGATATTTCCATGTTTATAGAGATGGCAGTGTAGATATTTCCATGTTCATACAGATGGCGGTGTAGATATTTCCATCCTTATACAGATAGCGGTGTAGATATTTCCATGTTTATACAGATTACGGTGTAGATATTTCCATCTTTATACAGATGGCGGTGTAGTTATTTCCATGTTCATACAGATGGCGGTGTAGATATTTCCATGTTTATAGAGATGGCGGTATAGATATATCCATGTTTATATAGGTGGCAGTGTAGATATTTCCATCTTTATACAGATGGCGGTGTAGATATTTCCATCTTTATACAGATGGCGGTGTAGTTATTTCCATGTTCATACAGATGGCGGTGTAGATATTTCCATGTTTATAGAGATGGCGGTATAGATATATCCATGTTTATATAGGTGGCAGTGTAGATATTTCCATGTTCATACACAAGGCGGTGTAGATATTTCCATCTTTATACAGATGGCTGTGTAGATATTTCCATGTTTATACAGATGGCAGTGTAGGCATTTCCATGTTTATAGAGATGGCGGTGTAGATACTTCCATGTTTATACAGATAGCTGTGTATATATTTCCATCTTTATACAGATGGCATTGTAGATATATCCATGTTTATACAAATGGCGGTGTAGATATTTCCATGTTTATACAGATGGCAGTGTAGATATTTCCATGTTTATAGAGATGGCAGTGTAGATATTTCCGTGTTTATAGAGATAGCGGTGTAGTTATTTCCATGTAAATAGGCATAGCGGTGTAGATATTTCCATGTTTATAGAGATAGAGGTGTAGATATTTCCTAGTTTATACAGATAGCGGTGTAGATATTTCCATGTTTATAGAGATAGCGGTGTATACATTTCCACGTTTATACAGATAGCGGTGAAGATATTTCCATATTCTAACAGATGGCGGTGCGGATATTTCCATCCTTATACAGATAGTCATGTAGAAATTTCCATGTTTATACAGATGGCGGTGTAGATATTTCCATGTTTATGGAGATGGCGGTGTAGATATTTCCATGTTTATAGAGATAACGGTGTAGTTATTTCAAAGTTAATAGGCAGAGCGGTGTAGATATTTCCATGTTTATAGAGACAGAGGTGTAGATGTTTCCTTGTTTATACAAATATATGTGTAGATATTTCCATGTTTATAGAGATAGCGGTGTAGACATTTCCAAATTTATACAGATAGCCGTGTAGGTATTTAAAGGTTCATACAGATGGTGGTGTGGATATTTCCATCCTTATACAGATGGCGGTGTAGATATTTCCATGTTAATAGATATGGCCGTGTAGATATTTCCATGTTTAAAGAGATGACAGTGTAGATATTTCCATTTTTATAGAGATAGCGGTGTATTTATTTCCATGTAAATAGGCATAGCGGTGTAGATATTTCCTTGTTTATAGAGATAGATGTGTAGATATTTCCTAGTTTAAACAGATAGCGGTGTAGATATTTCCATGTTTATTGAGACAGAGGTGTAGATACTTCCATGTTTATACAGATAGCGGTGTAGATATTTCCATGTTTATACAGAGAGCTGTGTAGATATTTCCATCTTTATACAGATGGCGGTGTAGATATTTCCATGTTTATACAGATGGCGGTGTAGATATTTCCATGTTAATAGATATGGCAGTGTAGATATTTCCATGTTTAAAGAGATGACAGTGTAGATATTTCCATTTTTATAGAGATACGTTGTATTTATTTCCATGTAAATAGGCATAGCGGTGTAGATATTTCCTTGTTTATAGAGATAGAGGTGTAGATATTTCCTAGTTTAAACAGATAGCGGTGTAGATATTTCCATGTTTATAGAGATAGCAGTGTAGACATTTCCACGTTTATACAGTAAGCGGTGTAGATATATCCATGTTCATACAGATGGCGGTGTGGATATTTCCATCCTTATACAGATAGCGGTGTAGATATTTCCATGTTTATACAGATGGCTGTGTAGATATTTCCATGTTTATGGAGATGGCGGTGTAGATATTTCCATGTTTATAGAGACAGAGGTGTAGATGTTTCCTTGTTTATACAGATAGCGGTGTAGATATTTCCATGTTAATAGAGATAGCGGTGTAGCCATTTCCAAATTTATTCAGAAAGCGGTGTAGATATTTAAAGGTTCATACAGATGGTGGTGTAGATATTTCCATCCTTATACAGATAGCGGTGTAGATATTTCCATGTTTATACTGATGGCGGTGTAGATATTTCCATCTTTATACAGATAGCGGTGTAGTTATTTCCATGTTCATAGAGATGGTGGTGTAGATATTTACATGTTTACAGAAATAGAAGTGTAGATATTTCCTTGTTTATAGAGATAGCGGTGTAGATATTTCCATGTTTATACAGATGGCGGTGTAGATATTTCCATCTCTATACAGATGGCGGTTTACATATTTCCATGTTCATACAGATGTCGGTGTAGATATTTCGATTTTTTAGATATGGCGGTGTAGATATTTCCATGTTTATACAGAGAGCGGTGTAGATATTTCCATGTTTATACAGTTAGCTGTGTAGATATTTCCATCGTTATACAGAAGGCGGTGTAGATATTTCCATGTTCATACAGACGGCGGTGTAGATATTTCCATGTTTATACAGATGACGGTGTAGATATTTCCATGTTTATACAGAAGGCGGTGTAGATATTTCCATGTTTATATAGATGGCGGTGTAGATATTTCCATGTTTATACAGATAGCGGTGTAGATATTTCCCTGTTTATACAGATAGCTGTGTAGATATTTACATCTTTATACAAATGGCGGTGTAGATATTTCCATGTTTTTATAGATGGCGGTGTAGATATTTCCATGTTTATACAGATGGCGGTGTAGCTATTTCCATGTTTATAGAGATTGCGGTGTAGATATTTCCATGTTTATAGGGATAAGGGTGTAGTTATTTCCATGTTAATAGGCATAGCGGTGTAGATATTTCCATGTTTATAGAGATGGCGGGGTAGATATTTCCGTGTTTATCGAGATAGAGGTGTAGATATTTCCTTGTGTATACAGATAGAGGTGAAAATATTTCCATGTTTATAGTGATAGCGGTGTAGACATTGCCACGTTTATACAGATAGCGGTGCAGATATTTCCATGTTTATAGAGATGGCGGTGTAGACATTTCCATGTTTATACAGATGGCTGTGTAGATATTTCCACCTTTATACAGATGGTGGTGTAGATATTTCCATGTTTACACAGATAGCGGTGTAGATATTTCCATGTTTATACAGATGGCGGTGTAGATATTTCCATGTTTATAGAGATGGCGGTGTAGATATTTCCATGTTTATAGAGATAACGGTGTAGACATTTCCACGTTTATACAGTAAGCGGTGTAGATATATCCATGTTCATACAGATGGCGGTGTAGATATTTCCATCCTTATACAGATAGCGTTGTGGATATTTCCAAGTCTATACAGATGGCTGTGTAGATATTTCCATGTTTATGGAGATGGCGGTGTAGATATTTCCATACTTATAGAGACAGAGGTGTAGATGTTTCCTTGTTTATACCGATAGCGGTGTAGATATTTCCATGTTTATAAAGATAGTGGTGTAGCCGTTTCCAAATTTATACAGATAGCGGTGTAGATATTTAAAGGTTCATACAGGTGGTGGTGTAGATATTTCCATCCTTATACAGATAGCGGTGTAGATATTTCCATGTTTGTACAGATGGCGGGGTAGATATTTCCATCTGTATACAGATGGCGGTGTAGATATTTCCATGTTCATAGAGATGGCCGTGTAGTTATTTCCATGTTTACAGAGATAGAGGTGTAGATATTTCCTTGTTTATAGAGATAGCGTTGTAGATATTTCCATGTTTATACAGATGGCGGTGTAGATATTTCCATCTCTATACAGATGGCGGTGTACATATTCCCATGTTCATGCAGATGGCGGTGTAGATATTTCCATGTTTTCAGACATGGCGGTGTAGATATTTCCATGTTTATACAGATAGCGGTGTAGATATTTCCATGTTTATACAGTTAGCTGTGTAGATATTTCCATCGTTATACAGATGGCGGTGTAGATATTTCCGTGTTCATACAGATGGAGGTGTAGATATTTCCATGTTTATACAGATGACGGTGTAGATATTTCCATGTTTATACAGAAGGCGGTGTAGATATTTCCATGTTTATAGAGATGGCAGCGTAGATATTTCCATGTTTACACAGATAGCGGTGTAGATATTTCCATGTTTATACAGAGAGCTGTGCAGATATTTACATCCTTATACAAATGGCGGTGTAGATATTTCCATGTTTATATAGATGGCGGTGTAGATATTTCCATCTTTATACAGATGGCGGTGTAGGTATTTCCATGTTTATAGAGGTGGCCGTGTAGATATTTCCATGTTTATACAGATAGTGGTGTAGTTATTTCCATGTTAGTAGGCATAGCGGTGTAGATATTTCCATGTTTATAGAGATGGTGGTGTAGATATTTCCATGTTTACACAGATAACAGTGAAGATATTTACATGTTCCTACAGATGGCTGTGTAGATTTTTCCATGTTTATACAGATAGCAGTGTAGATATTTCCGTGTTTTTAGAGATAGCCGTGTAGTTATTTCCATGTAAATAGGCATAGCGGTGTAGATATTTCCATGTTTATATAGATAGAGGTGTAGATATTTCCTAGTTTATACAGACAGCGGTGTAGATATTTCCACGTTTATAGAGATAGCGATGTAGACATTTCCACGTTTATACAGATAGCGGTGTAGATATTTCCATGTTCTTACAGATGGCGGTGTAGATATTTCCATCCTTATACAGATAGCCGTGTAGATATTTCCATGTTTATACAGATGGTGGTGTAAATATTTCCATGTTTATACAGATGGTGGTGTAGATATTTCCATCTTTATACACATGGCGGAGTAGATTTTTCCATATTCATTCAGATGGCGGTGTAGATATTTCCATGTTTATAGAGATGGTGGTGTAGATATTTCCATGTTTATACAGATGGCGGTGTCGATATTTCCATGTTTATACAGATGGCGGTTTAGATATTTCAATATTTATACAGATGGCGGTGTAGATATTTCCATGTTCTTACACATGGCGGTGGAGATATTTCCATCTTTATACAGATGGCAGTGTAGATATTTCCATGTTTATAGAGATGGCAGTTTAGATATTTCCATGTTCATACAGATGGCGGTGTAGATGTTTCCATCCTTATACCGATATCGGTGTAGATATTTCCATGTTTATACAGATGACGGTGTAGATATTTCCATCTTTATACAGATGGCGGTGTAGATATTTCGATGTTCATACAGATGGCGGTGTAGATATTTCTATGTTTATAGAGATGGCGGTATAGATATTTCCATCTTTATACAGGTGGCGGTGTAGATATTTCCATCTTTATACAGATGGCGGTGTAGATATTTCCATCTTTATACAGATGGCCGTGTAGATATTTCCATGTTCATACACAAGGCGGTGTAGATATTTCCATCTTTATACAGATGGCTGTGTAGATATTTCCATGTTCATACACAAGGCGGTGTAGATATTTCCATCTTTATACAGATGGCTGTGTAGATATTTCCACGTTTATACAGATGGCAGTGTAGGCCTTTCCATGTTTATAGAGATGGCGGTGTAGATATTTCCATGTTTATACAGATAGCTGTGTAGATATTTCCATCTTTATACAGATGGCAGTGTAGATATATCCATGTTTATACAAAGGGCGGTGTAGATGTTTCCATGTTTATACAGATGGCAGTGTAGATATTTCCATGTTTATAGAGATGGCGGTGTAGATATTTCCATGTTTATAGAGATAGCGGTGTAGTTATTTCCATGTAAATAGGCATAGCGGTGTAGATATTTCCATGTTTATAGAGATAGAGGTGTAGGTATTTCCTAGTTTATACAGATAGCGGTGTAGATATTTCCATGTTTATAGAGAGAGCGGTGTAGACATTTCCACGTTTATACAGATAGCGGTGTAGATATTTCCATATTCTTATAGATGGCGGTGCAGATATTTCCATGTTTATTGAGATGGCGGTGTAGATATTTCCATGTTTATAGAGATAACGGTGTAGTTATTTCAAAGTTAATAGGCATAGCGGTGTAGATATTTCCATGTTTATAGAGACAGAGGAGTAGATGTTTCCTTGTTTATACAGATATAGGTGTAGATATTTCCATGTTTATAGAGATAGCGGTGTAGACATTTCCAAATTTATACAGATAGCGGTGTAGGTATTTAAAGGTTCATACAGATGGTGGTGTGGATATTTCCATCCTTATACAGATAGCGGTGTAGATATTTCCAAGTTTATGCAGATAGAGGAGTAGATATTTCCACTTTTATGCAGATAGCGGTGAAGATATTTCCATGTTTATACAGATAGCGGTGTAGATATTTCCATGTTCCTGCAGATGTCTGTGTAGATATTTACAAGTTTATACAGATAATGGTGTAGATATTTCCATGTTTACAAAGATAGCGTAGATATTTCCATGTTCCTACAGCTGGTGGTGTAGATGTTTCCATGCTTACACAGATAGTGGTGTAGATATTTCCAAGTTTATGCAGATAGCGGTGGAGTTATTTCCACTTTTATGGAGTTAGCGGTGTAAATATTTCCATGTTTATACAGAAAGCGGTGTAGATATTTCCATGTTCCTACAAATGGCGCTGTAGTTATTTCCATGTTTATAGAGTTGGCGGTTTAGACATTTCCATCTTCGTACAGATGGCGGTGTAGATATTTCCATCTTCATACACATAACGGTGTAGATATTTCCATGTTTATACAGGTGAGGGTGTATATATTTCCATACTCATACAGATGGCGTTGTAGATATTTCCATGTTTATAGAGATAGCGGTATAGGTATTTCCATGTTTACACAGATAGCGGTGTAGATATTTCAATGTTTACACAGATAGCATTGTAGATATTTACATTTTTATACAGATAGCGGTGTAGATATTTCCACAGTTATAGAGATATCGGGGTAGATATTTCCAGGTTTCTACAGATTGCAGTGTAGATATTTCCACGTTTATATAGATGGCTGTGTAGATATTTCCATGTTTATAGAGATAGCGGTGTAGATATTTCCATGTTTATACAGATAGCAGTGTAGATATTTCCATGTTTAAACAGATAGCGGTGTAGATATTTCCATGTTTACACAGATAGGGTATTAGGTATTTCCATGTTTATACAGATAGCGGTGTAGGTATTTCCATGTTTATAGAGATAGCGGTGTAGACATTGCCACGTTTATGCAGATAGCGGTGTAGATATTTCCATGTTTATAGAGATGGCGGTGTAGATATTTAAAAGTTTATATACATTGCGGTGTAGATATTTCCATCTTTATACATTTGGTGATGTAGATATTTCCGTCCTTATACAGATAGCGGTGTAGATATTACCATGTTTATACAGATGGCGGTGTAGATATATCCATGTTTATAGAGATGGCGGTGTAGATATTTCCATGTTTATAGAGATAACGGTGTGGTTATTCCCATGTTAATAGGCATAGCGGTGTAGATATTTCCATGTTTATGGAGACAGAGTTGTAGATATTTCCTAGTTTAAACAGATAGCGGTGTAGATATTTCCATGTTTATAGAGATAGCGGTGTAGACATTTCCACGTTTATACAGATAGTGATGTAGATATTTAAAGCTTCATACAGATGCTGGTGTAGATATTTCCATCCTTATACAGATAGCGGTGTAGATATTTCCGTGTTTGTACATATGGCGGTGTGGATATTTCCATCTTTATGGAGATGGCGGTGTAGATATTTCTATGTTTATTGAGACAGAGGTGTAGATATTTCCATGTTTATACAGATAGCGATGTAGATATTTCCATGTTTATACAGATAGCTGTGTAGATATTTCCATCTTTATACAGATGGCGGTGTAGATATTTCCATGTTTATACAGATGGCGGTGTAGATATTTCATTTTTAATAGATATGCCCGTGTAGATATTTCCATGTTTAAAGAGATGACAGTGTAGATATTTCCATTTTTATAGAGATAGCGGTGTATTTATTTCCATGTAAGTAGGCATAGCGGTGTAGATATTTCCTTGTTTATTGAAATAGAGGTGTAGATATTTCCTAGTTTAAACAGATAGCGGTCTAGATATTTCCATGTTTATAGAGATAGCGGTGCAGACATTTCCACGTTTATACAGTAAGCGGTGTAGATATATCCATGTTCATACAGATGGCGGTGTAGATATTTCCATCCTTATACAGATAGCGGTGTAGATATTTCCATGTTTATAGAGATGGCTGTGTAGATATTTCCATGTTTATGGAGATGGCGGTGTAGATATTTCCATGTTTATAGAGACAGAGGTGTAGATGTTTCCTTGTTTATACAGATAGCGGTGTAGATATTTCCATGTTTATAGAGATAGCGGTATAGCCATTTCCAAATTTATACAGATAGCGGTGTAGATATTCAAAGGTTCATACAGATGGTGGTGAAGATATTTCCATTCTTATACAGATAGCAGTGTAGATATTTCCATGTTTATACAGATGGCGGTGTAGATATTTCCATCTTTATACAGATAGCGGTGTAGTTATTTCCATGTTCATAGAGATGGCGGTGTAGATATTTCCATGTTTACAGAGATAGAGGTGTAGATATTTCCTTGTTTATAGAGATAGCGGTGTAGATATTTCCATGTTTATACAGATGGCAGTGTAGATATTTCCATCTCTATACAGATGGCGGTGTACATATTTCCATGTTCATACAGATGGCGGTGTAGATATTTCCATGTTTTTAGATATGGCGGTGTAGATATTTCCATGTTTATACAGATAGCGGTGTAGATATTTCCATGTTTATACAGTTAGCTGTGTAGATATTTCCATCGCTATACAGAAGGCGGTGTAGATATTTCCATGTTCATACAGACGGCGGTTTAGATATTTCCATGTTTATACAGATGACGGTGTAGATATTTCCATGTTTATACAGAAGGCGGTGTAGATATTTCCATGTTTATAGAGATGTCAGTGTAGATATTTCCATGTTTATACAGATAGCGGTGTAGATTTTTCCATGTTTATACAGATAGCTGTGTAGATATTTACATCTTTATACAAATTGTGGTGTAGATATTTCCATGTTTATATAGATGGCGGTGTAGATATTTCCATCTTTATACAGATGGCGGTGTAGGTATTTCCATGTTTATAGAGATGGCGGTGTAGATATTTCCATGTTTATAGGGATAGCGGAGAAGTTATTTCCATGTTAATAGGCATAGCGGTGTAGATATTTCCATGTTTATAGAGATGGCGGTGTAGATATTTCCATGTTTATAGAGATAGAGGTGTAGATATTTCCTTGTGTATACAGATAGAGGTAAAAATGTTTCCATGTTTATAGAGATAGCGGTGTAGACATTGCCACGTTTACACAGATAGCGGTGTAGATATTTCTATGTTTATTCAGATAGCTCTGTATATATTTCCATCTTTATACAGATGGTGGTGTAGATATTTCCATCCTTATACAGATAGCCGTGTAGATATTTCCATGTTTATACAGATGGCGGTGTAGATATTTAAATGTTTATAGAGATGGCGGTGTAGATATTTCCATATTAATAGGCATAGCGGTGTAGATATTTCCATGTTTATAGAGACAGAGGTGTAGATATTTTCTTGTTTATAGAGATAGCGGTGTAGATATTTCCATGTTTATAGCGAAAGCGGTGTAGACATTTCCACATTTATAAAGATAGTGGTGTAGATATTTAAAGCTTCATACAGATGGTGGTGTAGAGATTTCTATGCTTATACAGATAGCGGTGTAGATATTTCCATGTTTGTACAGATGGCGAAGTAGATATTTCCTTCTTTGTACAGATGGCGGTGCAGATATTTCCATGTTCATAGAGAAGGCGGTGTAGATATTTCCATGTTTACAGAGATAGAGGTATAGATATTTCCTTGTTTATAGAGATAGCGGTGTAGATATTTCCATGTTTATACAGATGGCGGTGTAGATATTTCCATCTCTACACAGATGGCCGTGAACATATATCCATGTTCATACAGATGGCGGTGTAGGTATTTCCATGTTTTTAGACATGGCGGTGTAGATATTTCCATGTTTATACAGATAGCGGTGTAGATATTTCAATTGTTATACTGATTGCGGTGTAGATATTTCCACGTTCATAAAGATGGCGGTGTAGATATTTCCATCTTTATACAGATGATGGTGTAGATATTTCCATGTTTATACAGAAGGCGGTGTAGATATTTCCATGTTTATATAGTTGGCAGTGTAGATATTTCCATGTTCATACAGATGGCGGTGAAGATATTTCTATGTTTATACACATTATGGTGTAGATATTTCCAAGTTTTAAGAGATAGCGGTGTAGATATTTTCGTGTTTACACAGATAGCGGTGTAGATATTTCCATGTTTACACAGATAGCGCTGTAGATATTTCCATGTTTATACTGATAGCGGTGTAGATACTTCCATGTGTATGCAGATAACGGTGTAGATATTTACATATTCCTACAGATGGCTGTGTAGATATATATACGTTTATGCAGATTGCGGAGTAGATATTTCCATGTTTATAGAGATAGCAGTGTAGATATTTCCATGTTTCTACAGTTGGTGTTTTAGATATTTCCATGTTTACACAGATAGTGTTGTAGATATTTCTAAGTTTATGCAGATAGCGGAGAAGATATTTCCAATTTTATGCAGATTGCGGTGAAGATATTTCCATGTTTATGCAGAAAGCGGTGTAGATATTTCCATGTTCCTGCAGATGGCTGTGTAGATATTTCCAAGTTTATACAGATACTGGTGTAGATATTTCCATGTTTACACACATAGCGTTGTAGATATTTCCATGTTCCTACAGAGGGCGGTGTACATATTTACATGTTTGTAGAGTTGGCGGTTTAGACATTTCCACGTTCATACAGATGGTGGAGTAGATATTTCCATGTTTATACAGATAGCGGTGTGGATATTTCCATCTTTATACACATAATGGTGTAGATCTTTCCATGTTTTTAGAGATAGCCGCGTAGTTATTTCCATGTTTACACAGATAGCGGTGTAGATATTTCCATGTTTATACAGATGACTCTGTAGATATTTCCATGTTTACAGAGATAGCAGTGTAGATATTTCCATGTTTACGGAGATAGCGGTGTAGATATTTCCATGTTTACACAGATAACGGTGTAGATATTTCCATATTTATGCAGAAAGCGGTGTAGATATTTCCATGTTTATAGAGATATCGGTGTAGATATTTCCATGTTTATACAGATAGCAGTGTAGATATTTCCATGCTAGTACACATGGCGGTGTAGATATTTCCATGTTCATACAGATAACGGTGTAGATATTTCCATGTTTACAGAGATAGAGGTGTAGATATTTCCCTGTTTATAGAGATAGCGGTGTAGATATTTCCATGTTTATACAGATGGCGGTGTAGATATTTCCATCTCTATACAGATGGCCGTGAACATATATCCATGTTCATACAGATGGCGGTGTAGGTATTTCCATGTTTTTAGACATGGCGGTGTAGATATTTCCATGTTTATACAGATAGCGGTGTAGATATTTCCATTGTTATACTGATTGCGGTGTAGATATTTCCACGTTCATAAAGATGGCGGTGTAGATATTTCCATCTTTATACAGATGACAGTGTAGATATTTCCATGTTTATACAGAAGGCGGTGTAGATATTTCCATGTTTATATAGTTGGCAGTGTAGATATTTCCATGTTCATACAGATGGCGGTGAAGATATTTCTATGTTTATACACATTATGGTGTAGATATTTCCAAGTTTTAAGAGATAGCGGTGTAGATATTTTCGTGTTTACACAGATAGCGGTGTAGATATTTCCATGTTTACACAGATAGCGCTGTAGATATTTCCATGTTTATACTGATAGCGGTGTAGATACTTCTATGTGTATGCAGATAACGGTGTAGATATTTACATATTCCTACAGATGGCTGTGTAGATATATATACGTTTATGCAGATTGCGGAGTAGATATTTCCATGTTTATAGAGATAGCGGTGTAGATATTTCCATGTTTCTACAGTTGGTGTTTTAGATATTTCCATGTTTACACAGATAGCATTGTAGATATTTCTAAGTTTATGCAGATAGCGGAGAAGATATTTCCAATTTTATGCAGATTGCGGTGAAGATATTTCCATGTTTATGCAGAAAGCGGTGTAGATATTTCCATGTTCCTGCAGATGGCTGTGTAGATATTTCCAAGTTTATACAGATACTGGTGTATATATTTCCATGTTTACACTCATAGCGTTGTAGATATTTCCATGTTCCTACAGAGGGCTGTGTACATATTTACATGTTTGTAGAGTTGGCGGTTTAGACATTTCCACGTTCATACAGATGGTGGTGTAGATATTTCCATGTTTATACAGATAGCGGTGTGGATATTTCCATCTTTATACACATAATGGTGTAGATCTTTCCATGTTTTTAGAGATAGCGGCGTAGTTATTTCCATGTTTACACACATAGCGGTGTAGATATTTCCATGTTTATACAGATGACTCTGTAGATATTTCCATGTTTACAGAGATAGCAGTGTAGATATTTCCATGTTTACAGAGATAGCGGTGTAGATATTTCCATGTTTACACAGATAACGGTGTAGATATTTCCATATTTATGCAGAAAGCGGTGTAGATATTTCCATGTTTATAGAGATATCGGTGTAGATATTTCCATGTTTATACAGATAGCAGTGTAGATATTTCCATGCTAGTACACATGGCGGTGTAGATATTTCCATGTTCATACAGATAACGGTGTATATATTTCTATGTTTACACAGATAGCGGTGTAGATATTTCTATGTTTACACAGATCGCGGTGTAGATATTTCCATGTTTATACAGATAGGGGTGTAGATATTTCCATGTTCATACAGATGGCGTAGATATTTCCGTCTTTATATAGTTGGCTGTGTAGATATTTCCATGTTCATACAGATGGCGGTGAAGATATTTCCATGTTTATGCACATAACGGTGTAGATATTTCCAAGTTTTAAGAGATAGAGGAGTTGATATTTCCATGTATACACAGATAGCGGTATAGATATTTTCATGTTTACACAGATAGTGCTGTATTTTCATGTTTATACAGATAGCGATGTAGATATTTCCATGTGTATACAGAAAGTGGTGTAGATAGTTACATGTTCCTACAGATGGTTGTGTATATATTTCCAAGTTTATACTGATAGTGGTGTAGATATTTCCGTGTTTACAGAGATACCGTTGTACATATTTCCATCTTCCTTCGGTGGGTGGTGTAGATACTTCCATGTTTATAGAGTTGGCGGTTTTGACATTTCCATCTTCGTACAGATGGCGGTGTAGATATTTCCATCTTCATACACATAACGGTGTAGATATTTCCATGTTTATACATTTGACGGTGTATATATTTCCATACTCATACAGATGGCGTTGTAGATATTTCCATGTTTATAGAGATAGCAGTGTAGGTATTTCCATGTTTACACAGATAGCGGTGAAGATATTTCAATGTTTACACAGATAGCATTGTAGATATTTACATTTTTATACAGATAGCGGTGTAGATATTTCCATGCTTATAGAGATATCGGTGTAGATATTTCCAGGTTTCTACAGATTGCAGTGTAGATATTTCCACGTTTATATAGATGGCTGTGTAGATATTTCCATGTTTATAGAGATAGCGGTGTAGATATTTCCATCTCTATACAGATAGCGGTGTAGATATTTCCATGTTTACACAGATAACGGTGTAGATATTTCCATGTTTACACAGATAGCGGATTAGATATTTCCATGTTTATACAGATAGCGGTGTAGATAATTCCATGTTTATAGAGATAGCGATGTAGACATTGCCACGTTTATACAGATAGCGGTGTAGATATTTCCATGTTTATAGAGATGGCGGTGTAGATATTTAAATGTTTATACAGATGTCTGTGTAGATATTTCCATCTTTATACATTTGGTGATGTAGATATTTCCATCCTTATACAGATAGCGGTGCAGATATTTCCATGTTTATACAGATGGCGGTGTAGATATATCCATGTTTATAGAGATGGCAGTGTAGATATTTCCATGTTTATAGAGATAACGGTGTAGTTATTTCCATGTTAATAGGCATAGCGGTGTAGATATTTCCATGTTTATAGAGACAGAGGTGTAGATATTTCCTAGTTTAAACAGATAGCGGTGTAGATATTTCCATGTTTATATAGATAGCGGTGTAGACATATCCACGTTTATACAGTAAGCGGTGTAGATATATACATGTTCATACAGATGGCGGTGTAGATATTTCCATCCTTATACAGATAGCGGTGTAGATATTTCCATGTTTATACAGATGGAGGTGTAGATATTTCCATGTTTATACACACGGCAGTGTAGGCATTTCCATGTTTATAGAGATGGCGGTGTAGATATTTCCATGTTTATACAGATAGCTGTGTAGACATTTCCATCTTTATACAGATGGCGGTGTAGATATTTCCATGTTTATACAGATAGCGGTGTAAATATTTCCATGTTTATAGATATGGCCGTGTCGATATTTCCATGTTTAAAGAGATGACAGTGTAGATATTTCCATTTTTATAGAGATAGTGGTGTAGTTATTTCCATTTAAATAGGCATAGTGGTGTAGATATTTCCTTGTTTATAGAGATAGATGTGTAGATATTTCCTAGTTTAAACAGATATCGGTGTAGATATTTCCATGTTTATAGAGAGAGCGGTGTAGACATTTCCACGTTTATACAGTAAGCTTTGTAGATATATCCAAGTTCATACAGATGGCGGTGTAGATATTTCCATTCTTGTGCAGATAGCGGTGTAGATATTTCCAGGTTTATACAGATGGTTGTGTAGATATTTCCAAGTTTATGGAGATGTCGGTGTAGATATTTCCATGTTTATAGAGACAGAGGTGTAGATGTTTCCTTGTTTATACAGATAGCGGTGTAGATATTTCCATGTTTATATAGATAGCGGTGTAGCCATTTCCAAATTTATACAGATAGCGGTGTAGATATTTAAAGGTTCATACAGATGGTGTTGTAGATATTTCCATCCTTATACAGATAGCGGTGTAGATATTTCCATGTTTATACAGATGGCGGTGTAGATATTTCCATGTTTATACAGATGGCGGTGTAGGTATTTCCATCTTTATACAGATAGCGGTGTAGTTATTTCCATGTTCATAGAGATAGAGGTGTAGACATTTCCTTGTTTGTAGAGATAGCGGGGTAGGTATTTCCATGTTTATACAGATGGCGGTGTAGATATTTCCATGTTTATACAGATGGCGGTGTATTTATTTCCATCTCTATACAGATGGCGGTGTACATATTTCCATGTTCATATGGATGGCGGTGTAGATATTTCCATGTTTTTAGACATGGCGGTGAAGATATTTCCATGTTTATACAGATATCCGTGTAGATATATCCAAGTTTATACAGTTAGCTGTGTAGATATTTCCATCTTTATACAGATGGCGGTGTAGATATTTCCATGTTCATACAGATGGCGGTGTAGATATTTCCATGTTTATACAGATGACGGTGTAGATATTTCCATGTTTATACAGAAGGCGGTGTAGATAATCATGTTTATAGAGATGGCAGTGTAGATATTTCCATGTTTATACAGATAGCGGTGTAGATATTTCCATGTTTATCCAGATAGCTGTGTAGATATTTACATCCTTATACAAATGGCGGTGTAGATTTTTCCGTGTTTATATAGATGGCGGTGTAGATATTTCCATCTTTATACAGATGGCGGTGTTGGTATTTCCATGTTTATAGAGATGGCGGTGTAGATATTTCGATGTTTATAGAGATAGCGGTGTACTTATTTACATGTTAATAGTCATAGCAGTGTAGATATTTCCATGTTTATAGAGACAGAGGTGTAGATATTTCCTTGTTTATACAGATAGCGGTGTAGATATTTCCATGTTTATAGAGATAGCGGTGTAGACATTGCCACGTTTATACAGATAGCGGTGTGTGTAGATATTTCCATGTTTATAGAGATGGCGGTGTAGATATTTCTATGTTTATACAGATAGCTCTGTAGATATTTCCATCTTTATACAGATGGTGGTGTAGATATTTCCATCCTTATACAGATAGCGGTGTAGACATTTCCATTTTTATACACATGGCGGTGTAGATATTTCCATGTTTATAGAGATGGCGGTGTAGATATTTCCACGTTTATAGAGATAACGGTGTAGTTATTTCCATATTAATAGGCATAGCGGTGTAGATATTTCCATGTTTATAGAGACGGAGGTGTAGATATTTCCTTGTTTATAGAGATAGCGTTGTAGATATTTCCATGTTTATGGAGATAGTGCTGTAGTTATTTCCGTGTTAATAGGCATAGCGTTGTAGATATTTCCATGTTTATAGAGATGGCGGTGTAGATATTTCCATGTTTATAGAGATAGCGGTGTAGTTATTTCAAAGGAAATAGGCATACCGGTGTAGATATTTCCATGTTAATAGAGATAGAGGTGTAGATATTTCCTAGTTTATACAGATAGCGGTGTAGATATTTCCATGTTTATAGAGATAGTAGTGTAGACATTTCCACGTTTATACAGATAGCGGTGTAGATATATCCATGTTCATAAAGATGGCGGTGTAGATATTTCCATCCTTACAGAGATAGCGGTGTAGATATTTCCATGTTTATAGAGATGGCTGTTTAGATATTTCCATGTTTATGGAGATGGCGGTGTAGATATTTCCATGTTTATAGAGATAACGGTGTAGTTATTTCAAAGTTAATGGGCATAGCGGTGTAGATATTTCCATGTGTATAGAGACAGAGGTGTAGAAGTTTCCTTGTTTATACAGATAGCGGTGTAGATATTTCCATGTGTATAGAGATAGCGGTGTAGACATTTCCAAATTTATACAGATAGCGGTGTAGATATTTAAAGGTTCATACAGATGGTGGTGTAGATAGTTCCATCCTTATACAGATAGCAGTGTAGATATTTCCATGTTTATACAGATGGCGGTGTAGGTATTTCCATCATTATACAGATAGCGGTGTAGATATTTCCATGTTTTTACAGATGGCGGTGTAGATATTTCCATGTTTATATAGATGGCGGTGTAGGTATTTCCATCTTTATACAGATGGCGGTGTAGATATTTGCATCTTTATACAGATAGCGGTGTAGGTATTTCCATGTTTATAGAGCTGGCGGTGTAGATATTTCCATGTTTATAGAAATGGCGGTGTGGATATTTCCATGTTTACACAGATAACAGTGAAGATATTTACATATTCCTACAGACGGCTGTGTAGATATTTCCATGTTTATACAGATAGCAGTGTAGATATTTCCGTGTTTTTAGAGATAGCCGTGTAGTTATTTCCATGTATATAGGCATAGCGGTGTAGATATTTCCATGCTTATATAGATAGAGGTGTAGATATTTCCTAGTTTATACAGACAGCGGTGTAGATATTTCCATGTTTATAGAGATAGCGGTGTAGACATTTCCACGTTTATACAGATAGCGGTGTAGATATTTCCATGTTCTTACAGATGGCGGTGTAGATATTTCCATCCTTATACAGATAGCCGTGTAGATATTTCCATGTTTATACAGATGGTGGTGTAAATATTTCCATGTTTATACAGATGTCGGTGTAGATATTTCCATCTTTATACACATGGCGGAGTAGATTTTTCCATATTCATACAGATGGCGGTGTAGATACTTCCATGTTTATAGAGATGGTGGTGTAGATATTTCCATGTTTATACAGATGGCGGTGTCGATATTTCCATGTTTATACAGATGGCGGTGTAGATATTTCCATAGTTATACAGATGGCGGTGTAGATATTTCCATCTTCTTACTCATGGCGGTGGAGATATTTCCATCTTTATACAGATGGCAGTGTAGATATTTCCATGTTTATAGAGATGGCAGTGTAGATATTTCCATGTTCATACAGATGGCGGTGTAGATATTTCCATCCTTATACAGATGGCCGTGTAGATATTTCCATGTTCATTCAGATGGCGGTGTAGATATTTCCATGTTCATACACAAGGCGGTGTAGATATTTCCATGTTCATTCAGATGGCGGTGTAGACATTTCCATGTTCATACACAAGGCGGTGTAGATATTTCCATCTTTATACAGATGGCAGTGTAGATATTTCCATGTTTATAGAGATGGCAGTGTAGATATTTCCGTGTTCATACAGATGGCAGTGTAGATATTTCCATGTTTATAGAGATAGCGGTGTAGATATTTCCATGTTTATACAGATGATGGTGTAGATATTTCCATCTTTATACTGATGGCGGTGTAGATATTTCCATGTTCATTCAGATGGCGGTGTAGATATTTCCATGTTCATACACAAGGCGGTGTAGATATTTCCATCTTTATACAGATGGCTGTGTAGATATTTCCATGTTTATACACACGGCAGTGTAGGCATTTCCATGTTTATAGAGATGGCGGTGTAGATATTTCCATGTTTATACAGATAGCTGTGTAGATATTTCCATCTTTATACAGATGGCAGTGTAGATATATCCATGTTTATACAAATGGCAGTGTAGATATTTCCATGTTTATACAGATGGCAGTGTAGATATTTCCATGTTTATAGAGATGGCGGTGTAGATATTTCCATGTTTATAGAGATAGCGGTGTAGTTATTTCCATGTAAATAGGCATAGCGGTGTAGATATTTCCATGTTTATAGAGATGGAGGTGTAGATATTTCCTAGTTTATATAGATAGCGGTGTAGATATTTCCATGTTTATAGAGATAGCGGTGTAGACATTTCCATGTTTATGCAGATAGCGGTGTAGATATTTCCATATTCTTACAGATGGCGGTGCAGATATTTCCATCCTTATACAGATAGCCGTGTAGAAATTTCCATGTTTATACAGATGGCGGTGTAGATATTTCCATGTTTATGGAGATGGCGGTGTAGATATTTCAATGGTTATAGAGATAACGGTGTAGTTATTTCAAAGTTAATAGGCATAGCGGTGTAGATATTTCCATGTTTATAGAGACAGAGGTGTAGATGTTTCCTTGTTTATACAGATATAGGTGTAGATATTTCCATGTTTATAGAGATAGCGGTGTAGACATTTCCAAATTTATACAGATAGTGGTGTAGGTATTTAAAGGTTCATACAGATGGTGGTGTGGATATTTCCATCCTTATACAGATAGCGGTGTAGGTATTTCCAAGGTTATTCAGATAGAGGAGAAGATATTTCCAATTTTATGCAGACAGCGGTGAAGATATTTCCATGTTTATACAGATAGCGGTGTAGATATTTCCATGTTCCTGCAGATGGCTGTGTAGATATTTACAAGTTTATACAGATAGTGGTGTAGATATTTCCATGTTTACACAGATAGCGTAGATATTTCCATGTTCCTACAGCTGGTGGTGTAGATGTTTCCATGCTTACACAGATAGTGGTGTAGATATTTCCAAGTTTATGCAGATAGCGGTGGAGATATTTCCACTTTTATGGAGTTAGCGGTTTAGATATTTCCATGTTTATACAGAAAGCGGTGTAGATATTTCCATGTTCCTACAAATGGCACTGTAGATATTTCCATGTTTATAGAGTTGGCGGTTTTGACATTTCCATCTTCGTACAGATGGCGGTGTAGATATTTCCATCTTCATACACATAACGGTGTAGATATTTCCATGTTTATACAGGTGACGGTGTATATATTTCCATACTCATACAGATGGCGTTGTAGATATTTCCATGTTTATAGAGATAGTGGTGTAGTTATTTCCATGTTTACACAGATAGCGGTATAGATATTTCCATGTTTATGCAGATAGCTGTGTAGGTATTTACATCTTTATACAAATGGCGGTGTAGATATTTCCATGTTTATATAGATGGCGGTGTAGATATTTCCATCTTTATACAGATGGTGGTGTAGGTATTTCCATGTTTATAGAGGTGGCGGTGTAGATATTTCCATGTTTATACAGATAGTGGTGTAGTTATTTCCATGTTAATAGGCATAGCGGTGTAGATATTTCCATGTTTATAGAGATGGCGGTGTAGATATTTCCATGTTTACACAGATAGCAGTGTAGATATTTCCGTGTTTTTGGAGATAGCCGTGTAGTTATTTCCATGTAAATAGGCATAGCGGTGTAGATATTTCCATGTTTATATAGATAGAGGTGTAGATATTTCCTAGTTTATACAGACAGCGGTGTAGATATTTCCATGTTTATAGAGATAGCGGTGTAGACATTTCCACGTTTATACAGATAGCGGTGTAGATATTTCCATATTCTTACAGATAGCAGTGTAGATATTTCCATGGTTATAGAGATATCGGTGTAGCTATTTCCAGGTTTCTAAAGATTGCAGTGTAGATATTTCCACGTTTATATAGATGGCTGTGTAGATATTTCCATGTTTACAGAGAGAGCGGTGTAGATATGTCCATGTTTATACAGATAGCGGTGTAGATATTTCCATGTTTACACAGATAGCGTATTAGATATTTCCATGTTTATACAGATAGCGGTGTAGATATTTCCATGTTTATAGAGATAGCGGTGTAGACATTGCCACGTTTATGCAGATAGCGGTGTAGATATTTCCATGTTTATAGAGATGGCGGTGTAGATATTTAAATGTTTATACAGATGGCTGTGTAGATATTTCCATCTTTATACTTTTGGTGATGTAGATATTTCCGTCCTTATACAGATAGCGGTGTAGATATTACCATGTTTATACAGATGGCGGTGTAGATATATCCATGTTTATAGAGATGTCGGTGTAGTTATTTCCATGTTAATAGGCATAGCGGTGTAGATATTTCCATGTTTATGGAGACAGAGGTGTAGATATTTCCTAGTTTAAACAGATAGCGGTGTAGATATTTCCATGTTTATAGAGATAGCGGTGTAGACATTTCCACGTTTATACAGATAGTGGTGTAGATATTTAAAGCTTCATACAGATGCTGGTGTAGATATTTCCATCCTTATACAGATAGCGGTGTAGATATTTCCGTGTTTGTACAGATGGCGGTGTAGAAATTTCCATCTTTATGGAGATGGCGGTGTAGATATTTCCATGTTTAATGAGACAGAGGTGTAGATATTTCCATGTTTATACAGATAGCGGTGTAGATATTTCCATGTTTATACAGATAGCTGTGTAGATATTTCCATCTTTATACAGAGGGCGGTGTAGATATTTCCATGTTTATACAGATGGCGGTGTAGATATTTCCATGTTAATAGATATGGCCGTGTAGATATTTCCAGGTTTAAAGAGATGACAGTGTAGATATTTCCATTTTTATAGAGATAGCGGTGTATTTATTTCCAAGTAAATAGGCATAGCGGTGTAGATATTTCCTTGTTTATAGAAATAGAGGTGTAGATATTTCCTAGTTTAAACAGATAGCGGTGTAGATATTTCCATGTTTATAGAGATAGCGGTGTAGACATTTCCACGTTTATACAGTAAGCGGTGTAGATATATCCATGTTCATACAGATGGCGGTGTAGATATTTCCATGCTTATACAGATAGCGGTGTAGATATTTCCATGTTTATACAGATGGCTGTGTAGATATTTCCATGTTTATGGAGATGGCGGTGTAGATATTTCCATGTTTATAGAGACAGAGGTGTAGATGTTTCCTTGTTTATACAGATAGCGGTGTAGATATTTCCACGTTTATAGAGATAGCGGTATAGCCATTTACAAATTTATACAGATAGCGGTGTAGATATTCAAAGGTTCATACAGATGGTGGTGTAGATATTTCCATCCTTATAGAGATAGCAGTGTAGATATTTCCATGTTTATACAGATGGCGGTGTAGATATTTCCATCTTTATACAGATAGCGGTGTAGTTATTTCCATGTTCATAGAGATGGCGGTGTAGATATTTCCATGTTTACGGAGATAGAGGTGTAGATATTTCCTTGTTTATAGAGATAGCGGTGTAGATATTTCCATGTTTATACAGATGACGGTGTAGATATTTCAATCTCTATACAGATGGCGGTGTACATATTTCCATGTTCACACAGATGGCGGTGTAGATATTTCCATGTTTTTAGATATGGCGGTGTAGATATTCCCATGTTCATACAGATAGCTGTGTAGATATTTCCATGTTTATACAGTTAGCTCTGTAGATATTTCCATCGTTATACAGAAGGCGGTGTAGATATTTCCATGTTCATACAGACGGCGGTGTAGATATTTCCATGTTTATACAGATGACGGTGTAGATATTTCCATGTTTATACAGAAGGCGGTGTAGATATTTCCATGTTTATAGAGATGGCAGTGTAGATATTTCCATGTTTATACAGATAGCGGTGTAGATATTTCCATGTTTATACAGATAGCTGTGTAGATATTTACATCTTTATACAAATTGTGGTGTAGATATTTCCATGTTTATATAGATGGCGGTGTAGATATTTCCATCTTTTTACAGATGGCGGTGTAGGTATTTCCATGTTTATAGAGATGGCAGTGTAGATATTTCCATGTTTATAGGGATAGCGGAGAAGTTATTTCCATGTTAATAGGCATAGCGGTGTAGATATTTCCATGTTTATAGAGATGGCGGTGTAGATATTTCCATGTTTATCGAGATAGAGGTGTAGATATTTCCTTGTGTATACAGATAGAGGTGAAAATATTTCCATGTTTATAGAGATAGCGGTGGAGACATTGCCACGTTTATACAGATAGCGTTGTAGATATTTCCATGTTTATAGAGATGGCGGTGTAGACATTTCCATGTTTATACAGATGGCTGTGTAGATATTTCCACCTTTATACAGATGGTGGTGTAGATATTTTCATGTTTAGACAGATAGCGGTGTAGATATTTCCATGTTTATACAGATGGCGGTGTAGATATTTCCATGATTATAGAGATGGCGGTGTAGATATTTCCATGTTTATAGAGATAACTGTGTAGACATTTCCACGTTTATACAGTAAGCAGTGTAGATATATCCATGTCATACAGATGGCGGTGTAGATACTTCCAACCTTATACAGATAGTGTTGTGGATATTTCCATGTTTATACAGATGGCTGTGTAGATATTTCCATGTTTATGGAGATGGCGGTGTAGATATTTCCATGCTTATAGAGACAGAGGTGTAGATGTTTCCTTGTTTATACAGATAGCGGTGTAGATATTTCCATGTTTATAAAGATAGTGGTGTAGCCAATTCCAAATTTACATAGATAGCGGTGTATATATTTAAAGGTTCATACAGGTGGTGGTGTAGATATTTCCATCCTTATACAGATTGCGGTGTAGATATTTCCATGTTAATACAGATGGCGGGGTAGATATTTCCATCTTTATACAGATGGCGGTGTAGATATTTCCATGTTCATGGAGATGGCAGTGTAGATATTTCCATGTTTACAGAGATAGAGGTGTAGATACTTCCTTGTTTATAGAGATAGCGGTGTAGATATTTCCATGTTTATACAGATGGCGGTGTAGATATTTCCATCTCTATACAGATGGCAGTGTACATATTTCCATGTTCATACAGATGGCGCTGTAGATATTTCCATGTTTTTAGACATGGCGGTGTAGATATTTCCATGTTTATACAGATAGCGGTGTAGATATTTCCATGTTTATACAGTTAGCTGTGTAGATATTTCCATCATTATACAGATGGCGGTGTAGGTATTTCCATGTTCATACAGATGGAGGTGTAGATATTTCCATGTTTATACAGATGACGGTGTAGATATTTCAATGTTTATACAGAAGGCGGTGTAGATATTTCCATGTTTATAGAGATGGCAGCGTAGATATTTCCATGTTTACACAGATAGCGGTGTAGATATTTCCATGTTTATACAGATAGCTGTGTAGATATTTACATCCTTATATAAATGGCGGTGTAGATATTTCCATGTTTATATAGATGGCGGTGTAGATATTTCCATCTTTATACAGATGGCGGTGTAGATATTTCCATCTTTATACAGATGGCGGTGTAGGCATTTCCATGTTTATAGAGATGGCGGTGTAGATATTTCCATGTTTATAGAGACAGACGTGTAGTTATTTCCTTGTTTATACAGATTGCGGTGTAGATATTTCCATGTTTATAGAGATAGCGGTGTAGCCATTTCCAAATTTATACAGATAGCCGTGTAGATATTTAAAGGTTCACACAGATCGTGGTGTAGATATATCCATGTTTATACAGATGGCGGTGTAGATATTTCCACCTTTATACAGATAGTGGTGTGGTTATTTCCATGTTCATAGAGATGGCGGTGTAGATATTTCCATGTTTACAGAGATAGAGGTGTAGATATTTATTTGTTTATAGAGATAGCGGTGTAGATATTTCCATGTTTATACAGATGGCGGGGTAGATATTTCCATTTTTATACAGATGGCGGTGTACATATTTCCATGTTCATACAGATGGCAGTGTAGATATTTCCATGTTTTTAGATATGGCGGTGTAGTTATTTCCATGTTTATACAGGTAGCGGTGTAGATATTTCCATGTTTATATAGATGGCAGTGTAGATATTTCCATGTTTATACAGATAGCGGTATAGATATTTCCATGTTTATACTGATAGCTGTGTAGGTATTTACATCTTTATACAAATGGCGGTGTAGATATTTCCATGTTTATACAGATAGCGGTGTAGTTATTTCCATGTTTACACAGATAGCGGTTTAGATATTTCCATGTTTACACAGGTAGCGTATTAGGTATTTCCATGTTTATACAGATAGCTGTGTAGATATTTCCATGTTTATAGAGATAGCGGTGTAGACATTGCCACGTTTATGCAGATAGCAGTGTAGATATTTCCATGTTTATAGAGATGGCGGTGTAGATATTTAAATGTTTATGCAGATGGCTGTGTAGATATTTCCATCTTTATACATTTGGTGATGTAGATGTTTCCGTCCTTATACAGATAGCGGTGTAGATATTACCATGTTTATACAGACGGCGGTGTAGATATATCCATGTTTATAGAGATGGCGGTGTAGATATTTCCATGTTTATAGAGATAACGGTGTAATTATTTCCATGTTAATAGGCATAGCGGTGTAGATATTTCCATGTTTATGGAGACAGAGGTGTAGATATTTCCTAGTTTAAACAGATAGCGGTGTAGATATTTCCATGTTTATAGAGATAGCGGTGTAGATATTTCCACATTTATACAGATAGTGGTGTAGATATTTAAAGCTTCATACAGATGCTGGTGTAGATATTTCCATCCTTATACAGATAGCGGTGTAGATATTTCCGTGTTTGTACAGATGGCGGTGTAGAAATTTCCATCTTTATGGAGATTGCGGTGTAGATATTTCCATGTTTATTGAGACAGAGGTGTAGATATTTCCATGTTTATACAGATAGCGGTGTAGATATTTCCATGTTTATACAGATAGCTGTGTAGATATTTCCATGTTTATACAGAGGGCGGTGTAAATATTTCCATGTTTATACAGATGGTGGTGTAGATATTTCCATGTTAATAGATATGGCCGTGTAGATATTTCCATGTTTAAAGAGATGACAGTGTAGATATTTCCATTTTTATAGAGATAGCGGTGTATTTATTTCCATGTAAAAAGGCATAGCGGTGTAGATATTTCCTTGTTTATAGAGATAGAGGTGTATATATTTCCTAGTTTAAACAGATAGCGGTGTAGATATTTCCATGTTTATTGAGACAGAGGTGTGGATATTTCCATGTTTATACAGATAGCGGTGTAGATATTTCCACGTTTATACAGAGAGTTGTGTAGATATTTCCATCTTTATACAGATGGCGGTGTAGATATTTCCATGTTTATACTGGTAGCGGTGTGGATATTTCCATGTTTATAGAGATAGCGGTGTAGACATTTCCACGTTTATACAGTAAGCGTTGTAGATATATCCATGTTCATACAGATGGCGTTGTAGATATTTCCATCCTTATACAGATAGCGGTGTAGATATTTCCATGTTTATAGAGATGGCTGTGTAGGTATTTCCATGTTTATGGAGATGGCGGTGTAGATATTTTCATGTTTATAGAGAGAGAGGTGTAGATGTTTCCTTGTTTATACAGATAGCGGTGTAGATATTTCCATGTTAATAGAGATAGCGGTGTCGACATTTCCAAATTTATACAGATAGCGGTGTAGATATTTAAAGGTTCATACAGATGGTGGTGTAGATATTTCCATCCTTATACAGATAGCGGTGTAGATATTTCCAAGTTTATACAGATGGCGTTGTAGATATTTCCATCTTTATACAGATAGCGGTGTAGTTATTTCCATGTTCAAAGAGATGGCGGTGTAGATATTTACATGTTTACAGAGATAGAGGTGTAGATATTTCCTTGTTTATAGAGATAGCGGTGTAGATATTTCCATGTTGATACAGATGGCGGTGTAGATATTTCCATCTCTATACAGATGGCGGTGTTCATATTTCCATGTTCATACAGATGGCGGTGTAGATATTTCCATGTTTTTAGATATGGCGGTGTAGATAATTCCATGTTTATACAGATAGCGGTGTAGATATTTACATGTTTATACAGAAGGCGGTGTAGATATTTCCAAGTTCATAAAGACGGCGGTGTAGATATTTCCATGTTTATGCAGATGACGGTGTAGATATTTCCATGTTTATACAGAAGGCGGTGTAGATATTTCCATGTTTATACAGATAGCTGTGTAGATATTTACATCTTTATACAAATGGCGGTGTAGATATTTCCATGTTTTTATAGATGGCGGTGTAGATATTTCCATCTTTATACAGATGGCGGTGTAGCTATTTCCATGTTTATAGAGATGGCGGTGTAGATATTTCCATGTTTATAGGGATAGCGGTGTAGTTCTTTCCATGTTAATAGGCATAGCGGTGTAGATATTTCCATGTTTTTAGAGATGCCGGTGTAGATATTTCCATGTTTTTAGAGATAGAGGTGTAGATATTTCCTTGTTTATACAGATAGAGTTGAAAATATTTCCATGTTTATAGAGATAGCGGTGTAGACATTGCCACGTTTATACAGATAGCAGTGTAGATATTTCCATGTTTATAGAGATGGCGGTGTAGACATTTCCATGTTTATACAGATGGCTGTGTAGATATTTCCACCTTTATACAGATGGTGGTGTAGATATTTCCATGTTTACACAGATAGCGGTGTAGATATTTCCATGTTTATACAGATGGCGGTGTAGATATTTCCATGTTTATAGAGATGGCGGTGTAGATATTTCCATGTTTATAGAGATAACGGTGTAGTTATTTCCATGTTAATAGGCATAGCAGTGTAGATATTTCCATGTTTATAGAGACAGAGGTGCAGATATTTCCTAGTTTAAACAGATAGCGTTGTAGATATTTCCATCTTTATACAGATAGCGGTGTAGACATTACCACATGTATACAGCAAGCGGTGTAGATATATACATTTTCATACAGATCACGGTGTAGATATTTCCATCCTTATACAGATAGCGGTGTATATATTTCCATGTTTATACAGATGGCTGTGCAGACGTTTCCATGTTTATGGAGATGGCGGTGTAGATATTTCCATGTTTATTGAGACAGAGGTGTAGATGTTTCCTTGTTTATACAGATAGCGGTGTAGATATTTCCATGTTTATAGAGATAGCGGTGTAGACATTTCCAAATTTATACAGATAGCGGTGTAGGTATTTAAAGGTTCATACAGATGGTGGTGTGGATATTTCCATCCTTATACAGATAGCGGTGTAGATATTTCCAAGTTTATGCAGATAGCGGAGTAGATATTTCCACTTTTATGCAGATAGCGGTGAAGATATTTCCATGTTTATACAGATAGCGGTGTAGATATTTCCATGTTCCTGCAGATGGTTGTGTAGATATTTCCAAGTTTATACAGATAGTGGTGTAGATATTTCCATGTTTACACAGATAGCGTAGATATTTCCATGTTCCTACAGCTGGTGGTGTAGATGTTTAAATGTTTACACAGATAGTGGTGTAGATATTTCCAAGTTTATGCAGATAGCGGTAGAGATATTTCCACTTTTATGGAGATAGCGGTGTAGATATTTCCATGTTTATACAGAAAGCGTTGTAGATATTTCCATGTTCCTACAAATGGCGCTGTAGATATTTCCATGTTTATAGAGTTGGCGGTTTAGACATTTCCATCTTCGTACAGATGGCGGTGTAGATATTTCCATCTTCATACACATAACGGTGTAGATATTTCCATGTTTAAAGAGGTGAGGGTGTATATATTTCCATACTCATACAGATGGCGTTGTAGATATTTCCATGTTTATAGAGATAGCGGTGTAGGTATTTCCATGTTTACACAGATAGCGGTGCAGATATTTCAATGTTTACACAGATAGCATTGTAGATATTTACATTTTTATACAGATAGCGGTGTAGATATTTCCACGGTTATAGAGATATTGGTGTAGATATTTCCAGGTTTCTACAGATTGCAGTGTAGATATTTCCACGTTTATATAGATGGCTGTGTAGATATTTCCATGTTTATAGAGATAGCGGTGTAGATATTTCCATGTTTATACAGATAGCGGTGTAGATATTTCCATGTTTACACAGATAGCGGTGTAGATATTTCCATGTTTACACAGATAGCGTATTAGGTATTTCCATGTTTATACAGATAGCAGTGTAGATATTTCCATGTTTATAGAGATGGCGGTGTAGATATTTAAATGTTTATACAGATGGCTGTGTAGATATTTCCATCTTTATACATTTGGTGATGTAGATATTTCCATCCTTATACATATAGTGGTGTAGATATTTCCATGTTAATACAGATGGCGGTGTAGATATATCCATGTTTATAGAGATGGCAGTGTAGATATTTCCATGTTTATAGAGATAACGGTGTAGTTATTTCCATGTTAATAGGCATAGCGGTGTAGATATTTCCATGTTTATAGAGACAGAGGTGTAGATATTTCCTAGTTTAAACAGATAGCGGTGTAGATATTTCCATGTTTATAGAGATAGCGGTGTAGACATTTCCACATTTATACCGTAAGCAGTGTAGATATATACATGTTCATACAGATCACGGTGTAGATATTTCCATCCTTATACAGATAGCGGTGTAGATATTTCCATGTTTATACAGATGGCTGTGCAGATGTTTCCATGTTTATGGAGGTGGCGGTGTAGATATTTCCATGTTTATTGAGACAGAGGTGTAGATGTTTCCTTGTTTATACAGATAGCGGTGTAGATATTTCCATGTTTATAGAGATAGCGGTGTAGACATTTCCAAATTTATACAGATAGCGGTGTAGATATTTAAAGGTTCATACAGATGGTGGTGTAGATATTTCCATCCTTATAGAGATAGCGGTGTAGATATTTCCATGTTTATACAGATGGCGGTGTAGATATTTCCACCTTTATACCGATAGCGGTGTAGTTATTTCCATGTTCATAGAGATGGCGGTGTAGATATTTCCATGTTTACAGAGGTAGAGGTGTAGATATTTATTTGTTTATAGAGATAGCGGCGTAGATATTTCCATGTTTATACAGATGTCGGTGTAGGTATTTCCATTTCTATACAGATGGCGGTGTACATATTTCCATGTTCATACAGATGGCGGTGTAGATATTTCCATGTTTTTAGACATGGCGGTGTAGGTATTTCCATGTTTATACAGGTAGCGGTGTAGATATTTCCATGTTTATATAGATGGCAGTGTAGATATTTCCATGTTTATACAGATAGCGGTATAGATATTTGCATGTTTATGCAGATAGCTGTGTAGGTATTTACATCTTTATACAAATGGCGGTGTAGATATTTCCATGTTTATATAGATGGCGGTGTAGATATTTCCATCTTTATACAGATGGCGGTGTAGGTATTTCCATGTTTATAGAGGTGGCGTTGTAGATATTTCCATGTTTATACAGATAGTGGTGTAGTTATTTCCATGTTAATAGGCATAGCGGTGTAGATATTTCCATGTTTATAGAGATGGCGGTGTAGATATTTCCATGTTTACACAGATAACAGTGAAGATATTTACATGTTCCTACAGATGGCTGTGTAGATATTTCCATGTTTATACAGATAGCAGTGTAGATATTTCCGTGTTTTTAGAGATAGCCGTGTAGTTATTTCCATGTATATAGGCATAGCGGTGTAGATATTTCCATGTTTATATAGATAGAGGTGTAGACATTTCCACGTTTATACAGATAGCGGTGTAGATATTTCCATGTTCTTACAGATGGCGGTGTAGATATTTCCATCCTTATACAGATAGCCGTGTAGATATTTCCATGTTTATACAGATGGTGGTGTAGATATTTCCATGTTTATTTAGATGGTGGTGTAGATATTTCCATCTTTATACACATGGCGGAGTAGATTTTTCCATGTTCATACAGATGGCGGTGTAGATATTTCCATGTTTATAGAGATGGTGGTGTAGATATTTCCATGTTTATACAGATGGCGGTGACGATATTTCCATGTTTATACAGATGGCGGTGTAGATATTTCCATAGTTATACAGATGGCGGTGTAGATATTTCCATGTTCTTACACATGGCGGTGGAGATATTTCCATCTTTATGCAGATGGCAGTGTAGATATTTCCATGTTTATAGAGATGGCAGTGTAGATATTTCCATGTTCATACA
The DNA here is from genome assembly GCF_029281585.2 of Gorilla gorilla gorilla. Taxonomy (NCBI): domain Eukaryota; kingdom Metazoa; phylum Chordata; class Mammalia; order Primates; family Hominidae; genus Gorilla; species Gorilla gorilla. The sequence goes on from NC_073244.2 coordinate 77,438,167, forward strand.
GATGGCGGTGTAGATATTTCCATCCTTATACAGATAGCGGTGTAGATATTTCCATGTTTATACAGATGACGGTGTTGATATTTCCATCTTTATACAGATGGCGTTGTAGATATTTCCATGTTCATACAGATGGCGGTGTAGGTATTTCCATGTTTATAGAGATGGCGGTATAGATATTTCCATGTTTATATAGGTGGCGGTGTAGATATTTCCATCTTTATACAGATGGCGGTGTAGATATTTGCATCTTTATACAGATGGCGGTGTAGATATTTCCATGTTCATACACAAGGCGGTGTAGATATTTCCATCTTTATACAGATGGCTGTGTAGATATTTCCGTGTTTATACAGATGGCAGTGTAGGCATTTCCATGTTTATAGAGATGGCGGTGTAGATACTTCCATGTTTATACAGATAGCTGTGTAGATATTTCCATCTTTATACAGATGGCAGTGTAGATATATCCATGTTTATACAAATGGCGGTGTAGATATTTCCATGTTTATACAGATGGCAGTGTAGATATTTCCATGTTTATAGAGATGGCAGTGTAGATATTTCCGTGTTTATAGAGATAGCGGTGTAGTTATTTCCATGTAAATAGGCATAGCGGTGTAGATATTTCCATGTTTATAGAGATAGAGGTGTAGATATTTCCTAGTTTATACAGATAGCGGTGTAGATATTTCCATGTTTATAGAGATAGCGGTGTAGACATTTCCACGTTTATACAGATAGCGGTGTAGATATTTCCATATTCTTACAGATGGCGGTGCAGATATTTCCATCCTTATAGAGATAGCCGTGTAGAAATTTCCATGTTTATGCAGATGACGGTGTAGATATTTCCATGTTTATGGAGATGGCGGTGTAGATATTTCCATGTTTATAGAGATAACGGTGTAGTTATTTCAAAGTTAATAGGCATAGCGGTGTAGATATTTCCATGTTTATAGAGAGAGAGGTGGAGATGTTTCCTTGTTTATACAGATATAGGTGTAGATATTTCCATGTTTATAGAGATAGCGGTGTAGACATTTCCAAATTTATACAGTTAGCCGTGTAGGTATTTAAAGGTTCATACAGATGGTGGTGTGGATATTTCCATCCTTATACATATAGCGGTGTAGATATTTCCAAGTTTATGCAGATAGAGGAGTAGATATTTCCACTTTTATGCAGATAGCGGTGAAGATATTTCCATGTTTATACAGATAGCCGTGTAGATATTTCCATGTTCCTGCAGATGGCTGTGTAGATATTTACAAGTTTATACAGATAGTAGTGTACATATTTCCATGTTTACACAGATAGCGTAGATATTTCCATGTTCCTACAGCTGGTTGTTTAGATGTTTCCATGCTTACACAGATAGTGGTGTAGATATTTCCAAGTTTATGCAGATTGCGGTGGAGATATTTCCACTTTTATGCAGTTAGCGGTGTAGACATTTCCATGTTTATACAGAAAGCGGTGTAGATATTTCCATGTTCCTACAAATGGCGCTGTAGATATTTCCATGTTTATAGAGTTGGCGGTTTAGGCATTTCCATCTTCGTACAGATGGCGGTGTAGATATTTCCATCTTCATACACATAACGGTGTAGATATTTCCATGTTTATACAGGTGAGGGTGTATATATTTCCATACTCATACAGAAGCGTTGTAGATATTTCCATGTTTATAGAGATAGCGGTGTAGGTATTTCCATGTTTACACAGATAGCGGTGTAGATATTTCAATGTTTACACAGATAGCATTGTAGATATTTACATTTTTATACAGATAGCGGTGTAGATATTTCCATGGTTATAGAGATATCGGTGTAGATATTTCCAGGTTTCTACAGATTGCAGTGTAGATATTTCCACGTTTATATAGATGGCTGTGTAGATATTTCCATGTTTATAGAGATAGCGGTGTAGATATTTCCATGTTTATACAGATAGCGTTGTAGATATTTCCATGTTTACACAGATAGCGGTGTAGATATTTCCATGTTTATACAGATAGCGGTGTAGATATTTCCATGTTTACACAGATAGCGGTGTAGATATTTCCATGTTTATACAGATAGCTGTGTAGATATTTACATCCTTATATAAATGGCGGTGTAGATATTTCCATGTTTATATAGATGGCGGTGTAGATATTTCCATCTTTATACAGATGGCGGTGTAGATATTTCCATCTTTATACAGATGGCGGTGTAGGCATTTCCATGTTTATAGAGATGGCGGTGTAGATATTTCCATGTTTATAGAGACAGACGTGTAGATATTTCCTTGTTTATACAGATTGCGGTGTAGATATTTCCATGTTTATAGAGATAGCGGTGTAGCCATTTCCAAATTTATACAGATAGCCGTGTAGATATTTAAAGGTTCACACAGATCGTGGTGTAGATATATCCATGTTTATACAGATGGCGGTGTAGATATTTCCACCTTTATACAGATAGTGGTGTGGTTATTTCCATGTTCATAGAGATGGCGGTGTAGATATTTCCATGTTTACAGAGATAGAGGTGTAGATATTTATTTGTTTATAGAGATAGCGGTGTAGATATTTCCATGTTTATACAGATGGCGGGGTAGATATTTCCATTTTTATACAGATGGCGGTGTACATATTTCCATGTTCATACAGATGGCAGTGTAGATATTTCCATGTTTTTAGATATGGCGGTGTAGTTATTTCCATGTTTATACAGGTAGCGGTGTAGATATTTCCATGTTTATATAGATGGCAGTGTAGATATTTCCATGTTTATACAGATAGCGGTATAGATATTTCCATGTTTATACTGATAGCTGTGTAGGTATTTACATCTTTATACAAATGGCGGTGTAGATATTTCCATGTTTATACAGATAGCGGTGTAGTTATTTCCATGTTTACACAGATAGCGGTTTAGATATTTCCATGTTTACACAGGTAGCGTATTAGGTATTTCCATGTTTATACAGATAGCTGTGTAGATATTTCCATGTTTATAGAGATAGCGGTGTAGACATTGCCACGTTTATGCAGATAGCAGTGTAGATATTTCCATGTTTATAGAGATGGCGGTGTAGATATTTAAATGTTTATGCAGATGGCTGTGTAGATATTTCCATCTTTATACATTTGGTGATGTAGATGTTTCCGTCCTTATACAGATAGCGGTGTAGATATTACCATGTTTATACAGACGGCGGTGTAGATATATCCATGTTTATAGAGATGGCGGTGTAGATATTTCCATGTTTATAGAGATAACGGTGTAATTATTTCCATGTTAATAGGCATAGCGGTGTAGATATTTCCATGTTTATGGAGACAGAGGTGTAGATATTTCCTAGTTTAAACAGATAGAGGTGTAGATATTTCCATGTTTATAGAGATAGCGGTGTAGATATTTCCACATTTATACAGATAGTGGTGTAGATATTTAAAGCTTCATACAGATGCTGGTGTAGATATTTCCATCCTTATACAGATAGCGGTGTAGATATTTCCGTGTTTGTACAGATGGCGGTGTAGAAATTTCCATCTTTATGGAGATTGCGGTGTAGATATTTCCATGTTTATTGAGACAGAGGTGTAGATATTTCCATGTTTATACAGATAGCGGTGTAGATATTTCCATGTTTATACAGATAGCTGTGTAGATATTTCCATGTTTATACAGAGGGCGGTGTAAATATTTCCATGTTTATACAGATGGTGGTGTAGATATTTCCATGTTAATAGATATGGCCGTGTAGATATTTCCATGTTTAAAGAGATGACAGTGTAGATATTTCCATTTTTATAGAGATAGCGGTGTATTTATTTCCATGTAAAAAGGCATAGCGGTGTAGATATTTCCTTGTTTATAGAGATAGAGGTGTATATATTTCCTAGTTTAAACAGATAGCGGTGTAGATATTTCCATGTTTATTGAGACAGAGGTGTGGATATTTCCATGTTTATACAGATAGCGGTGTAGATATTTCCACGTTTATACAGAGAGTTGTGTAGATATTTCCATCTTTATACAGATGGCGGTGTAGATATTTCCATGTTTATACTGGTAGCGGTGTGGATATTTCCATGTTTATAGAGATAGCGGTGTAGACATTTCCACGTTTATACAGTAAGCGTTGTAGATATATCCATGTTCATACAGATGGCGTTGTAGATATTTCCATCCTTATACAGATAGCGGTGTAGATATTTCCATGTTTATAGAGATGGCTGTGTAGGTATTTCCATGTTTATGGAGATGGCGGTGTAGATATTTTCATGTTTATAGAGAGAGAGGTGTAGATGTTTCCTTGTTTATACAGATAGCGGTGTAGATATTTCCATGTTAATAGAGATAGCGGTGTCGACATTTCCAAATTTATACAGATAGCGGTGTAGATATTTAAAGGTTCATACAGATGGTGGTGTAGATATTTCCATCCTTATACAGATAGCGGTGTAGATATTTCCAAGTTTATACAGATGGCGTTGTAGATATTTCCATCTTTATACAGATAGCGGTGTAGTTATTTCCATGTTCAAAGAGATGGCGGTGTAGATATTTACATGTTTACAGAGATAGAGGTGTAGATATTTCCTTGTTTATAGAGATAGCGGTGTAGATATTTCCATGTTGATACAGATGGCGGTGTAGATATTTCCATCTCTATACAGATGGCGGTGTTCATATTTCCATGTTCATACAGATGGCGGTGTAGATATTTCCATGTTTTTAGATATGGCGGTGTAGATAATTCCATGTTTATACAGATAGCGGTGTAGATATTTACATGTTTATACAGAAGGCGGTGTAGATATTTCCAAGTTCATAAAGACGGCGGTGTAGATATTTCCATGTTTATGCAGATGACGGTGTAGATATTTCCATGTTTATACAGAAGGCGGTGTAGATATTTCCATGTTTATACAGATAGCTGTGTAGATATTTACATCTTTATACAAATGGCGGTGTAGATATTTCCATGTTTTTATAGATGGCGGTGTAGATATTTCCATCTTTATACAGATGGCGGTGTAGCTATTTCCATGTTTATAGAGATGGCGGTGTAGATATTTCCATGTTTATAGGGATAGCGGTGTAGTTCTTTCCATGTTAATAGGCATAGCGGTGTAGATATTTCCATGTTTTTAGAGATGCCGGTGTAGATATTTCCATGTTTTTAGAGATAGAGGTGTAGATATTTCCTTGTTTATACAGATAGAGTTGAAAATATTTCCATGTTTATAGAGATAGCGGTGTAGACATTGCCACGTTTATACAGATAGCAGTGTAGATATTTCCATGTTTATAGAGATGGCGGTGTAGACATTTCCATGTTTATACAGATGGCTGTGTAGATATTTCCACCTTTATACAGATGGTGGTGTAGATATTTCCATGTTTACACAGATAGCGGTGTAGATATTTCCATGTTTATACAGATGGCGGTGTAGATATTTCCATGTTTATAGAGATGGCGGTGTAGATATTTCCATGTTTATAGAGATAACGGTGTAGTTATTTCCATGTTAATAGGCATAGCAGTGTAGATATTTCCATGTTTATAGAGACAGAGGTGCAGATATTTCCTAGTTTAAACAGATAGCGTTGTAGATATTTCCATCTTTATACAGATAGCGGTGTAGACATTACCACATGTATACAGCAAGCGGTGTAGATATATACATTTTCATACAGATCACGGTGTAGATATTTCCATCCTTATACAGATAGCGGTGTATATATTTCCATGTTTATACAGATGGCTGTGCAGACGTTTCCATGTTTATGGAGATGGCGGTGTAGATATTTCCATGTTTATTGAGACAGAGGTGTAGATGTTTCCTTGTTTATACAGATAGCGGTGTAGATATTTCCATGTTTATAGAGATAGCGGTGTAGACATTTCCAAATTTATACAGATAGCGGTGTAGGTATTTAAAGGTTCATACAGATGGTGGTGTGGATATTTCCATCCTTATACAGATAGCGGTGTAGATATTTCCAAGTTTATGCAGATAGCGGAGTAGATATTTCCACTTTTATGCAGATAGCGGTGAAGATATTTCCATGTTTATACAGATAGCGGTGTAGATATTTCCATGTTCCTGCAGATGGTTGTGTAGATATTTCCAAGTTTATACAGATAGTGGTGTAGATATTTCCATGTTTACACAGATAGCGTAGATATTTCCATGTTCCTACAGCTGGTGGTGTAGATGTTTAAATGTTTACACAGATAGTGGTGTAGATATTTCCAAGTTTATGCAGATAGCGGTAGAGATATTTCCACTTTTATGGAGATAGCGGTGTAGATATTTCCATGTTTATACAGAAAGCGTTGTAGATATTTCCATGTTCCTACAAATGGCGCTGTAGATATTTCCATGTTTATAGAGTTGGCGGTTTAGACATTTCCATCTTCGTACAGATGGCGGTGTAGATATTTCCATCTTCATACACATAACGGTGTAGATATTTCCATGTTTAAAGAGGTGAGGGTGTATATATTTCCATACTCATACAGATGGCGTTGTAGATATTTCCATGTTTATAGAGATAGCGGTGTAGGTATTTCCATGTTTACACAGATAGCGGTGCAGATATTTCAATGTTTACACAGATAGCATTGTAGATATTTACATTTTTATACAGATAGCGGTGTAGATATTTCCACGGTTATAGAGATATTGGTGTAGATATTTCCAGGTTTCTACAGATTGCAGTGTAGATATTTCCACGTTTATATAGATGGCTGTGTAGATATTTCCATGTTTATAGAGATAGCGGTGTAGATATTTCCATGTTTATACAGATAGCGGTGTAGATATTTCCATGTTTACACAGATAGCGGTGTAGATATTTCCATGTTTACACAGATAGCGTATTAGGTATTTCCATGTTTATACAGATAGCAGTGTAGATATTTCCATGTTTATAGAGATGGCGGTGTAGATATTTAAATGTTTATACAGATGGCTGTGTAGATATTTCCATCTTTATACATTTGGTGATGTAGATATTTCCATCCTTATACATATAGTGGTGTAGATATTTCCATGTTAATACAGATGGCGGTGTAGATATATCCATGTTTATAGAGATGGCAGTGTAGATATTTCCATGTTTATAGAGATAACGGTGTAGTTATTTCCATGTTAATAGGCATAGCGGTGTAGATATTTCCATGTTTATAGACAGAGGTGTAGATATTTCCTAGTTTAAACAGATAGCGGTGTAGATATTTCCATGTTTATAGAGATAGCGGTGTAGACATTTCCACGTTTATACCGTAAGCAGTGTAGATATATACATGTTCATACAGATCACGGTGTAGATATTTCCATCCTTATACAGATAGCGGTGTAGATATTTCCATGTTTATACAGATGGCTGTGCAGATGTTTCCATGTTTATGGAGGTGGCGGTGTAGATATTTCCATGTTTATTGAGACAGAGGTGTAGATGTTTCCTTGTTTATACAGATAGCGGTGTAGATATTTCCATGTTTATAGAGATAGCGGTGTAGACATTTCCAAATTTATACAGATAGCGGTGTAGATATTTAAAGGTTCATACAGATGGTGGTGTAGATATTTCCATCCTTATAGAGATAGCGGTGTAGATATTTCCATGTTTATACAGATGGCGGTGTAGATATTTCCACCTTTATACCGATAGCGGTGTAGTTATTTCCATGTTCATAGAGATGGCGGTGTAGATATTTCCATGTTTACAGAGGTAGAGGTGTAGATATTTATTTGTTTATAGAGATAGCGGCGTAGATATTTCCATGTTTATACAGATGTCGGTGTAGGTATTTCCATTTCTATACAGATGGCGGTGTACATATTTCCATGTTCATACAGATGGCGGTGTAGATATTTCCATGTTTTTAGACATGGCGGTGTAGGTATTTCCATGTTTATACAGGTAGCGGTGTAGATATTTCCATGTTTATATAGATGGCAGTGTAGATATTTCCATGTTTATACAGATAGCGGTATAGATATTTGCATGTTTATGCAGATAGCTGTGTAGGTATTTACATCTTTATACAAATGGCGGTGTAGATATTTCCATGTTTATATAGATGGCGGTGTAGATATTTCCATCTTTATACAGATGGCGGTGTAGGTATTTCCATGTTTATAGAGGTGGCGTTGTAGATATTTCCATGTTTATACAGATAGTGGTGTAGTTATTTCCATGTTAATAGGCATAGCGGTGTAGATATTTCCATGTTTATAGAGATGGCGGTGTAGATATTTCCATGTTTACACAGATAACAGTGAAGATATTTACATGTTCCTACAGATGGCTGTGTAGATATTTCCATGTTTATACAGATAGCAGTGTAGATATTTCCGTGTTTTTAGAGATAGCCGTGTAGTTATTTCCATGTATATAGGCATAGCGGTGTAGATATTTCCATGTTTATATAGATAGAGGTGTAGACATTTCCACGTTTATACAGATAGCGGTGTAGATATTTCCATGTTCTTACAGATGGCGGTGTAGATATTTCCATCCTTATACAGATAGCCGTGTAGATATTTCCATGTTTATACAGATGGTGGTGTAGATATTTCCATGTTTATTTAGATGGTGGTGTAGATATTTCCATCTTTATACACATGGCGGAGTAGATTTTTCCATGTTCATACAGATGGCGGTGTAGATATTTCCATGTTTATAGAGATGGTGGTGTAGATATTTCCATGTTTATACAGATGGCGGTGACGATATTTCCATGTTTATACAGATGGCGGTGCAGATATTTCCATAGTTATACAGATGGCGGTGTAGATATTTCCATGTTCTTACACATGGCGGTGGAGATATTTCCATCTTTATGCAGATGGCAGTGTAGATATTTCCATGTTTATAGAGATGGCAGTGTAGATATTTCCATGTTCATACAGATGGCGGTGTAGATATTTCCATCCTTATACAGATAGCGGTGTAGATATTTCCATGTTTATACAGATGACGGTGTTGATATTTCCATCTTTATACAGATGGCGTTGTAGATATTTCCATGTTCATACAGATGGCGGTGTAGGTATTTCCATGTTTATAGAGATGGCGGTATAGATATTTCCATGTTTATATAGGTGGCGGTGTAGATATTTCCATCTTTATACAGATGGCGGTGTAGATATTTGCATCTTTATACAGATGGCGGTGTAGATATTTCCATGTTCATACACAAGGCGGTGTAGATATTTCCATCTTTATACAGATGGCTGTGTAGATATTTCCGTGTTTATACAGATGGCAGTGTAGGCATTTCCATGTTTATAGAGATGGCGGTGTAGATACTTCCATGTTTATACAGATAGCTGTGTAGATATTTCCATCTTTATACAGATGGCAGTGTAGATATATCCATGTTTATACAAATGGCGGTGTAGATATTTCCATGTTTATACAGATGGCAGTGTAGATATTTCCATGTTTATAGAGATGGCAGTGTAGATATTTCCGTGTTTATAGAGATAGCGGTGTAGTTATTTCCATGTAAATAGGCATAGCGGTGTAGATATTTCCATGTTTATAGAGATAGAGGTGTAGATATTTCCTAGTTTATACAGATAGCGGTGTAGATATTTCCATGTTTATAGAGATAGCGGTGTAGACATTTCCACGTTTATACAGATAGCGGTGTAGATATTTCCATATTCTTACAGATGGCGGTGCAGATATTTCCATCCTTATAGAGATAGCCGTGTAGAAATTTCCATGTTTATGCAGATGACGGTGTAGATATTTCCATGTTTATGGAGATGGCGGTGTAGATATTTCCATGTTTATAGAGATAACGGTGTAGTTATTTCAAAGTTAATAGGCATAGCGGTGTAGATATTTCCATGTTTATAGAGAGAGAGGTGGAGATGTTTCCTTGTTTATACAGATATAGGTGTAGATATTTCCATGTTTATAGAGATAGCGGTGTAGACATTTCCAAATTTATACAGTTAGCCGTGTAGGTATTTAAAGGTTCATACAGATGGTGGTGTGGATATTTCCATCCTTATACATATAGCGGTGTAGATATTTCCAAGTTTATGCAGATAGAGGAGTAGATATTTCCACTTTTATGCAGATAGCGGTGAAGATATTTCCATGTTTATACAGATAGCCGTGTAGATATTTCCATGTTCCTGCAGATGGCTGTGTAGATATTTACAAGTTTATACAGATAGTAGTGTACATATTTCCATGTTTACACAGATAGCGTAGATATTTCCATGTTCCTACAGCTGGTTGTTTAGATGTTTCCATGCTTACACAGATAGTGGTGTAGATATTTCCAAGTTTATGCAGATTGCGGTGGAGATATTTCCACTTTTATGCAGTTAGCGGTGTAGACATTTCCATGTTTATACAGAAAGCGGTGTAGATATTTCCATGTTCCTACAAATGGCGCTGTAGATATTTCCATGTTTATAGAGTTGGCGGTTTAGGCATTTCCATCTTCGTACAGATGGCGGTGTAGATATTTCCATCTTCATACACATAACGGTGTAGATATTTCCATGTTTATACAGGTGAGGGTGTATATATTTCCATACTCATACAGAAGCGTTGTAGATATTTCCATGTTTATAGAGATAGCGGTGTAGGTATTTCCATGTTTACACAGATAGCGGTGTAGATATTTCAATGTTTACACAGATAGCATTGTAGATATTTACATTTTTATACAGATAGCGGTGTAGATATTTCCATGGTTATAGAGATATCGGTGTAGATATTTCCAGGTTTCTACAGATTGCAGTGTAGATATTTCCACGTTTATATAGATGGCTGTGTAGATATTTCCATGTTTATAGAGATAGCGGTGTAGATATTTCCATGTTTATACAGATAGCGTTGTAGATATTTCCATGTTTACACAGATAGCGGTGTAGATATTTCCATGTTTATACAGATAGCGGTGTAGATATTTCCATGTTTACACAGATAGCGGTGTAGATATTTCCATGTTTACACAGATAGCGTATTAGGTATTTCCATGTTTATACAGATAGCGGTGTAGATATTTCCATGTTTATAGAGATGGCGGTGTAGATATTTAAATGTTTATACAGATGGCTGTGTAGATATTTCCATCTTTATACATTTGGTGATGTAGATATTTCCATCCTTATACATATAGCGGTGTAGATATTTCCATGTTTATACAGATGGCGGTGTAGATATATCCATGTTTATAGAGATGGCAGTGTAGATATTTCCATGTTTATAGAGATAACGGTGTAGTTATTTCCATGTTAATAGGCATAGCGGTGTAGATATTTCCATGTTTATAGAGACAGAGGTGTAGATATTTCCTAGTTTAAACAGATAGCGGTGTAGATATTTCCATGTTTATAGAGATAGCGGTGTAGACATTTCCACGTTTATACCGTAAGCAGTGTAGATATATACATGTTCATACAGATCGCGGTGTAGATATTTCCATCCTTTACAGATAGCGGTGTAGATATTTCCATGTTTATACAGATGGCTGTGCAGATGTTTCCATGTTTATGGAGATAGCGGTGTAGATATTTCCATGTTTATTGAGACAGAGGTGTAGATGTTTCCTTGTTTATACAGATAGCGGTGTAGATATTTCCATGTTTATAGAGATAGCGGTGTAGACATTTCCAAAATTATACAGATAGCGGTGTAGATATTTAAAGGTTCATACAGATGGTGGTGTAGATATTTCCATCCTTATAGAGATAGCGGTGTAGATATTTCCATGTTTATACAGATGGCGGTGTAGATATTTCCACCTTTATACCGATAGCGGTGTAGTTACTTCCATGTTCATAGAGATGGCGGTGTAGATATTTCCATGTTTACAGAGGTAGAGGTGTAGATATTTATTTGTTTATAGAGATAGCGGCGTAGATATTTCCATGTTTATACAGATGTCGGTGTAGATATTTCCATTTCTATACAGATGGCGGTGTACATATTTCCATGTTCATACAGATGGCGGTGTAGATATTTCCATGTTTTTAGACATGGCGGTGTAGGTATTTCCATGTTTATACAGGTAGCGGTGTAGATATTTCCATGTTTATATAGATGGCAGTGTAGATATTTCCATTTTTATACAGATAGCAGTATAGATATTTCCATGTTTATGCAGATAGCTGTGTAGGTATTTACATCTTTATACAAATGGCGGTGTAGATATTTCCATGTTTATATAGATGGCGGTGTAGATATTTCCATCTTTATACAGATGGCGGTGTAGGTATTTCCATGTTTATGGAGGTGGCGGTGTAGATATTTCCATGTTTATACAGATAGTGGTGTAGTTATTTCCATGTTAATAGGCATAGCGGTGTAGATATTTCCATGTTTATAGAAATGGCGGTGTGGATATTTCCATGTTTACACAGATAACAGTGAAGATATTTACATATTCCTACAGACGGCTGTGTAGATATTTCCATGTTTATACAGATAGCAGTGTAGATATTTCCGTGTTTTTAGAGATAGCCGTGTAGTTATTTCCATGTATATAGGCATAGCGGTGTAGATATTTCCATGTTTATATAGATAGAGGTGTAGATATTTCCTAGTTTATACAGACAGCGGTGTAGATATTTCCATGTTTATAGAGATAGCGGTGTAGACATTTCCACGTTTATACAGATAGCGGTGTAGATATTTCCATGTTCTTACAGATGGCGGTGTAGATATTTCCATCCTTATACAGATAGCCGTGTAGATATTTCCATGTTTATACAGATGGTGGTTTAGATATTTCCATGTTTATTCAGATGGCGTTGTAGATATTTCCATCTTTATACACATGGCGGAGTAGATTTTTCCATGTTCATACAGATGGCGGTGTAGATATTTCCATGTTTACACAGATAGCAGTGTAGATATTTCCGTGTTTTTAGAGATAGCCGTGTAGTTATTTCCATGTAAATAGGCATAGCGGTGTAGATATTTCCATGTTTATATAGATAGAGGTGTAGATATTTCCTAGTTTATACAGACAGCGGTGTAGATATTTCCATGTTTATAGAGATAGCGGTGTAGACATTTCCACGTTTATACAGATAGCGGTGTAGATATTTCCATATTCTTACAGATAGCGGTGTAGATATTTCCATGGTTATAGAGATATCGGTGTAGATATTTCCAGGTTTCTACAGATTGCAGTGTAGTTATTTCCACGTTTATATAGATGGCTGTGTAGATATTTCCATGTTTATAGAGATAGCGGTGTAGATATGTCCATGTTTATACAGATAGCGGTGTAGATATTTCCATGTTTACACAGATAGCGGTGTAGATATTTCCATGTTTACACAGATAGCGTATTAGATATTTCCATGTTTATACAGATAGCGGTGTAGATATTTCCATGTTTATAGAGATAGCGGTGTAGACATTGCCACGTTTATGCAGATAGCGGTGTAGATATTTCCATGTTTATAGAGATGGCGGTGTAGATATTTAAATGTTTATATAGATGGCTGTGTAGATATTTCCATCTTTATACATTTGGTGATGTAGATATTTCCGTCCTTATACAGATAGCGGTGTAGATATTACCATGTTTATACAGATGGCGGTGTAGATATATCCATGTTTATAGACATGTCGGTGTAGATATTTCCAAGTTTATAGAGATAGCGGTGTAGACATTTCCACGTTTATACAGATAGTGGTGTAGATATTTAAAGCTTCATACAGATGCTGGTGTAGATATTTCCATGCTTATACAGATAGCGGTGTAGATATTTCCGTGTTTGTACAGATGGCGGTGTAGAAATTTCCATCTTTATGGAGATGGCAGTGTAGATATTTCCATGTTTAATGATACAGAGGTGTAGATGTTTCCATATTTATACAGATAGCGGTGTAGATATTTCCATGTTTATACAGATAGCTGTGTAGATATTTCCATCTTTATACAGAGGTCGGTGTAGATATTTCCATGTTTATACAGATGGCGGTGTAGATATTTCCATGTTAATAGATATGGCCGTGTAGAAATTTCCAGGTTTAAAGAGACGACAGTGTAGATATTTCCATTTTTATAGAGATAGCAGTGTATTTATTTCCATGTAAATAGGCATAGCGGTGTAGATATTTCCTTGTTTATAGAAATAGAGGTGTAGATATTTCCTAGTTTAAACATATAGCGGTGTAGATATTTCCATGTTTATAGAGATAGCGGTGTAGACATTTCCACGTTTATACAGTAAGCGGTGTAGATATATCCATGTTCATACAGATGGCGGTGTAGATATTTCCATGCTTATACAGATATCGGTGTAGATATTTCCATGTTTATACAGATGGCTGTGTTGTTATTTCCATGTTTATGGAGATGGCGGTGTAGATATTTCCATGTTTATAGAGACAGAGGTGTAGATGTTTCCTTGTTTATACAGATAGCGGTGTAGATATTTCCACGTTTATAGAGATAGCGGTATAGCCATTTACAAATTTATACAGATAGCGGTGTAGATATTCAAAGGTTCATACAGATGGTGGTGTAGATATTTCCATCCTTATACAGATAGCAGTGTAGATATTTCCATGTTGATACAGATGGCGGTGTAGATATTTCCATCTTTATACAGATAGCGGTGTAGTTATTTCCATGTTCATAGAGATGGCGGTGTAGATATTTCCATGTTTACAGAGATAGAGGTGTAGATATTTCCTTGTTTATAGAGATAGCGGTGTAGATATTTCCATGTTTATACAGATGACGGTGTAGATATTTCAATCTCTATACAGATGGCGGTGTACATATTTCCATGTTCACACAGATGGCGGTGTAGATATTTCCATGTTTTTAGATATGGCGGTGTAGATATTTCCATGTTTATACAGATAGCGGTGTAGATATTTCCCTGTTTATACAGTTAGCTCTGTAGATATTTCCATCGTTATACAGAAGGCGGTGTAGATAGTTCCATGTTCATACAGACGGCGGTGTAGATATTTCCGTGTTTATACAGATGACGGTGTAGATATTTCCATGTTTATACAGAAGGCGGTGTAGATATTTCCATGTTTATAGAGATGGCAGTGTAGATATTTCCATGTTTATACAGATAGCGGTGTAGATATTTCCATGTTTATACAGATAGCTGTGTAGATATTTACATCTTTATACAAATTGTGGTGTAGATATTTCCATGTTTATATAGATGGCGGTGTAGATATTTCCATCTTTATACAGATGGCGGTGTAGATATTTCCATGTTTATAGAGATGGCGGTGTAGATATTTCCATGTTTATAGGGATAGCGGAGAAGTTATTTCCATGTTAATAGGCATAGCGGAGTAGATATTTCCATGTTTATAGAGATGGCGGTGTAGATATTTCCATGTTTATCGAGATAGAGGTGTAGATATTTCCTTGTGTATACAGATAGAGGGGAAAATATTTCCATGTTTATAGAGATAGCGGTGTAGACATTGCCACGTTTATACAGATAGCGTTGTAGATATTTCCATGTTTATAGAGATGGCGGTGTAGACATTTCCATGTTTATACAGATGGCTGTGTAGATATTTCCACCTTTATACAGATGGTGGTGTAGATATTTTCATGTTTAGACAGATAGCGGTGTAGATATTTCCATGTTTATACAGATGGCGGTGTAGATATTTCCATGATTATAGAGATGGCGGTGTAGATATTTCCATGTTTATAGAGATAACTGTGTAGAGATTTCCACGTTTATACAGTAAGCGGTGTAGATATATCCATGTCATATAGATTGCGGTGTAGATACTTCCATCCTTATACAGATAGCGTTGTGGATATTTCCATGTTTATACAGATGGCTGTGTAGATATTTCCATGTTTATGGAGATGGCGGTGTAGATATTTCCATGCTTATAGAGACAGAGGTGTAGATGTTTCCTTGTTTATACAGATAGCGGTGTAGATATTTCCATGTTTATAAAGATAGTGGTGTAGCCAATTCCAAATTTATACAGATAGCGGTGAAGATATTTAAAGGTTCATACAGGTGGTGGTGTAGATATTTCCATCCTTATACAGATTTCGGTGTGGATATTTCCATGTTAATACAGATGGCGGGGTAGATATTTCCATCTTTATACAGATGGCGGTGTAGATATTTCCATGTTCATAGAGATGGCAGTGTAGATATTTCCATGTTTACAGAGATAGAGGTGTAGATACTTCCTTGTTTATAGAGATAGCGGTGCAGATATTTCCATGTTTATACAGATGGCGGTGTAGATATTTCCATCTCTATACAGATGGCAGTGTACATATTTCCATGTTCATACAGATAGCGATGTAGATATTTCCATGTTTTTAGACATGGCGGTGTAGATCTTTCCATGTTTATACAGATAGCGGTGTAGATATTTCCATGTTTATACAGTTAGCTGTGTAGATATTTCCATCATTATACAGATGGCGGTGTAGGTATTTCCATGTTCATACAGATGGAGGTGTAGATATTTCCATGTTTATACAGATGACGGTGTAGATATTTCAATGTTTATACAGAAGGCGGTGTAGATATTTCCATGTTTATAGAGATGGCAGTGTAGATATTTCCATGTTTACACAGATAGCGGTGTAGATATTTCCATGTTTATACAGATAGCTGTGTAGATATTTACATCCTTATATAAATGGCGGTGTAGATATTTCCATGTTTATATAGATGGCGGTGTAGATATTTCCATCTTTATACAGATGGCGGTGTAGATATTTCCATCTTTATACAGATGGCGGTGTAGGTATTTCCATGTTTATAGAGATGGTGGTGTAGATATTTCCATGTTTATAGAGACAGACGTGTAGATGTTTCCTTGTTTATACAGATAGCGGTGTAGATATTTCCACGTTTATAGAGATAGCGGTATAGCCATTTCCAAATTTATACAGATAGCCGTGTAGATATTTAAAGGTTCATACAGATGGTGGTGTAGATATTTCCATCCTTATACAGATAGCGGTGTAGATATTTCCATGTTTATACAGATGGCATTGTAGATATTTCCATCTTTATACAGATTGCGGTGTAGATATTTCCATGTTCATAGAGATGGCGGTGTAGATATTTCCATGTTTACAGAGATAGATGTGTAGACATTTCCTTGTTTGTAGAGATAGCGGGGTAGATATTTCCATCTTTATACAGATGGCGGTGTAGTTATTTCCATCTCTATACAGATGGCGGTGTACATATTTCCATGTTCATACGGATGGCGGTGTAGATATTTCCATGTTTTTAGACATGGCGGTGAAGATATTTCCATGTTTATACAGATAGCGGTGTAGATATTTCCATGTTTATACAGTTAGCTGTGTAGATATTTCCATGTTTATACAGATGGCGGTGTAGATATTTCCATGTTCATACAGATGGAGGTGTAGATATTTCCATGTTTATACAGATGACGGTGTAGATATTTCCATGTTTATACAGAAGGCGGGGTAGATATTTCCATGTTTATAGAGATGGCGGTGTAGATATTTCCATGTTTATGCCGATAGCGGTGTAGATATTTCCAGGTTTATACAGATAGCTGTGTAGAGATTTACATCCTTATACAAATGGCGGTGTAGGTTTTTCCATGTTTATATAGATGGCAGTGTAGATATTTCCATCTTTATACAGATGGCGGTGTTGGTATTTCCATGTTTATAGAGATGGCGGTGTAGATATTTCGATGTTTATAGAGATAGCAGTGTAGTTATTTACATGTTAGTAGGCATAACGGTGTAGATATTTCCATGTTTATAGAGATAGAGGTGTAGATATTTCCTTGTTTATACAGATAGCGGTGTAGATATTTCCATGTTTATAGAGATAGCGGTGTATACATTGCCACGTTTATACAGATAGCGGTGTAGATATTTCCATGTTTATAGAGATGGCGGTGTAGATATTTCTATGTTTATACAGATAACTCTGTATATATTTCCATCTTTATACAGATGGTGGTGTAGATATTTCCATCCTTATACAGATAGCGGTGTAGATATTTCCATGTTTATACAGATGGCGGTGTAGATATTTCCATGTTTATAGAGATGGCGTTGTAGATATTTCCACGTTTATAGAGATAACGGTGTAGTTATTTCCATATTAGTAGGCATTGCGGTGTAGATATTTCCATGTTTATAGAGACAGAGGTGTAGATATTTCCTTGTTTATAGAGATAGCGGTGTAGATATTTCCATGTTTATAGTGAAAGCAGTGTAGACATTTCCACATTTATAAAGATAGTGCTGTGGATATTTAAAGCTTCATACGGATGGTGGTGTAGATATTTCCATCCTTATACAGATAGCGGTGTAGATATTTCCATGTTTGTACAGATGGCGAAGTAGATATTTCCTTCTTTGTACTGATGGCGGTGCAGATATTTCCATGTTCATAGAGAAGGCGGTGTAGGTATTTCCATGTTTATACAGATGGCTGTGTAGATATTTCCATCTCTGTACAGATGGCCGTGAGCATATATCCATGTTCATACAGATGGCGGTGTAGTTATTTCCATCTTTTTAGACATGGCGGTGTAGATATTTCCATGTTAATACAGATAGCGGTGTAGATATTTCCATGTTTATACAGTTAGATGTGTAGATATTTCCATTGTTATACTGATTGCGGTGTAGATATTTCCACGTTCATACAGATGGTGGTGTAGATATTTCCATCTTTATACAGATGACGGTGTAGATATTTAGATGTTTATACAGAAGGCGTTGTAGATATTTCCATGTTTATAGAGATTGCGGTGTAGTTATTTCCATGTTTATACAGATAGCAGTATAGATATTTCCATGTTTATACAGATAGCTGTGTAGATATTTACATCTTTATAGAAATGGCGGTGTAGATATTTCGATGTTTATACAGATGGCGGTGTGGATATTTCCATCTTTATACAGATGTCGGTGTAGTTATTTCCATGTTTATAGAGATGGCGGTGTAGATATTTCCATGTTTATGGAGATAGCGCTGTAGTTATTTCCGTGTTAATAGGCATAGCGGTGTAGATATTTCCATGTTTATAGAGATGGCGGTGTAGATATTTCCATGTTTATAGAGATAGCGGTGTAGTTATTTCAATGTAAATAGGCATACCGGTGTAGATATTTCCATGTTTATAGAGATAGAGGTGTAGATATTTCCTAGTTTATACAGATTGCGGTGTAGATATTTCCATGTGTATAGAGATAGCGGTGTAGCCATTTCCAA
This sequence comes from Gorilla gorilla gorilla, assembly GCF_029281585.2. Classification (NCBI taxonomy): domain Eukaryota; kingdom Metazoa; phylum Chordata; class Mammalia; order Primates; family Hominidae; genus Gorilla; species Gorilla gorilla. The sequence continues at coordinate 77,457,407 of NC_073244.2, forward strand.
ATTTATACAGATGGCGGTGTAGATATTTAAAGGTTCATACAGATGGTGGTGTAGATATTTCCATCCTTATACAGATAGCGGTGTAGGTATTTCCATGTTTATACATATTGCGGTGTAGATATTTCCATGTTTATATAGATGGCGGTGTAGATATTTCCATCTTTATACAGATGGCGGTGTAGTTATTTCCATCTTTATACAGATGGCGGTGTAGGTATTTCCATGTTTATAGAGATGGCGGTGCAGATATTTCCATGTTGATAGAGACAGACGTGTAGATGTTTCCTTGTTTATACAGATAGCGGTGTAGATATTTCAATGTTTATAGAGTTAGCGGTGTAGCCATTTCCAAATTTATACAGATAGCCGTGTAGATATTTAAAGGTTCATACAGATGGTGGTGTAGGTATTTCCATCCTTATACAGATAGCGGTGTAGATATTTCCATGTTTATAGAGATGGCGGTGTAGATATTTCCATGTTTATGGAGATAGCGCTGTAGTTATTTCCGTGTTAATAGGCATAGCGGTGTAGATATTTCCATGTTTATAGAGATGGCGGTGTAGATATTTCCATGTTTATACAGATAGCGGTGTAGTTCTTTGAATGTAAATAGGCATACCGGTGTAGATATTTCCATGTTTATAGAGATAGAGGTGTAGATATTTCCTAGTTTATACAGATTGCGGTGTAGATATTTCCTTGTTTATATAGATAGCGGTGTAGATATTTCCATGTTTTTAGAGATAGCGGTGTAGACATTTCCACCTTTATACAGATATTGGTGTAGATATTTAAAGCTTCATACTGATGCTGGTGTAGATATTTCCATCCTTATACAGATAGCGGTGTAGATATTTCCGTGTTTGTACAGATGGCGGTGTAGATATTTCCATCTTTATGCAGATGGCGGTGTAGATATTTCCATGTTTTTACAGATAGCGGTGTAGATATTTCCATATTTATAGAGTTGGCGGTGTAGATATTTCCATGTTTTACAGATGGCGTTGTAGATACTTCCATGTTTATATAGTTGGCAGTGTAGATATTTCCATGTTCATACAGATCGCGGTGAAGATATTTCTATGTTTATACACATGATGGTGTAGATATTTCCAAGTTTTAAGAGATAGCGGTGTAGATATTTTCATGTTTACACAGATAGCGGTGTAGATATTTCCATGTTTACACAGATAGCGGTGTAGATATTTCCATGTTTATACTGATAGCGGTGTAGATATTTCCATGTGTATGCAGATAACGGTGTAGATATTTACATATTCCTACAGATGGCTGTGTAGATATGTATATGTTTATACAGATTGCGGAGTAGATATTTTCATGTTTATAGAGACAGCGGTGTAGATATTTCCATGTTTCTACAGTTGGTGTTGTAGATATTTCCATGTTTACACAGATAGCGGTGTAGATATTTCCAAGTTTATGCAGATAGCGGAGTAGATATTTCCACTTTTATGCAGATAGCGGTGAAGATATTTCCATGTTTATGCAGAAAGCGGTGTAGATATCTCCATGTTCCTGCAGATGGCTGTGTAGATATTTCCAAGTTTATACAGATACTGGTGTAGATATTTCCATGTTTACACACATAGCGTTGTAGATATTTCCATGTTCCTACAGAGGGCGGTGTACATATTTACATGTTTGTAGAGTTGGCGGTTTAGACATTTCCACGTTCATACAGATGGTGGTGTAGATATTTCCATGTTTATACAGATAGCGGTGTGGAAATTTCCATCTTTATACACATAATGGAGTAGATCTTTCCATGTTTTTAGAGATAGCGGTGTAGTTATTTCCATGTTTACACAGATAGCGGTGTAGATATTTCCATGTTTATACAGATGACTCTGTAGATATTTCCATGTTTACAGAGATACCGGTGTAGATATTTCCATGTTTATAGAGATAGCGGTGTAGATATTTCCATGTTTACACAGATAGCGGTGTAGATATTTCCATATTTATACAGAAAGTGGTGTAGATATTTCCATGTTTATAGAGATATCGGTGTAGATATTTCCATGTTTATACAGATAGCAGTGTAGATATTTCCATGCTAATACACATGGCGGTGTAGATATTTCCATGTTCATACAGATGGCGGTGAAGATATTTCCATGTTTATAGAGATAATGGTCTATATATTTCCATGTTTACACAGATAGCGGTGTAGATATTTCTATGTTTACACAGATCGTGGTGTAGATATTTCCATGTTTATACAGATAGCGGTGTAGATATTTCCACCTTTATACAGATAGCGGTGTGGTTATTTCCATGTTCATAGAGATGGCGGTGTAGATATTTCCATGTTTACAGAGATAGAGGTGTAGATATTTATTTGTTTATAGAGATAGCGGTGTAGATATTTCGATGTTTATACAGATGGCGGTGTAGAAGTTTCCATTTCTATACAGATGGCGGTGTACATATTTCCATGTTCATACAGATGGCGGTGTAGATATTTCCATGTTTTTAGATATGGCGGTGTAGGTATTTCCATGTTTATACAGGTAGCGGTGTAGATATTTCCATGTTTATATAGATGGCAGTGTAGATATTTCCATGTTTATACAGATAGCGGTATAGATATTTCCATGTTTATACTGATAGCTGTGTAGGTATTAACATCTTTATACAAATGGCGGTGTAGATATTTCCATGTTTATACAGATAGCGGTGTAGATATTTCCATGTTTACACAGATAGCGGTTTAGATATTTCCATGTTTACACAGATAGCGTATTAGGTATTTCCATGTTTATACAGATAGCTGTGTAGATATTTCCATGTTTATAGAGATAGCGGTGTAGACATTGCCACGTTTATGCAGATAGCGGTGTAGATATTTCCATGTTTATAGAGATGGCGGTGTAGATATTTAAATGTTTATGCAGATGGCTGTGTAGATATTTCCATCTTTATACATTTGGTGATGTAGATATTTCTGTCCTTATACAGATAGCGGTGTAGATATTACCATGTTTATACAGATGGCGGTGTAGATATATCCATGTTTATAGAGATGGCGGTGTAGATATTTCCATGTTTATAGAGATAACGGTGTAATTATTTCCATGTTAATAGGCATAGCGGTGTAGATATTTCCATGTTTATGGAGACAGAGGTGTAGATATTTCCTAGTTTAAACAGATAGCGGTGTAGATATTTCCATGTTTATAGAGATAGCGGTGTAGACATTTCCACATTTATACAGATAGTGGTGTAGATATTTAAAGCTTCATACAGATGCTGGTGTAGATATTTCCATCCTTATACAGATAGCGGTGTAGATATTTCCATGTTTGTACAGATGGCGGTTTAGATATTTCCATCTTTATACAGATGGCAGTGTAGATATTTCCATTTTTATATAGATAGCGGTGTATTTATTTCCATGTAAATAGGCATAGCGGTGTAGATATTTCCTTGTTTATAGAGATAGAGGTGTATATATTTCCTAGTTTAAACAGATAGCGGTGTAGATATTTCCATGTTTATTGAGACAGATGTGTAGATATTTCCATGTTTATACAGATAGCGGTGTAGATATTTCCATGTTTATACAGAGAGCTGTGTAGATATTTCCATCTTTATACAGATGGCGGTGTAGATATTTCCATGTTTATACTGGTAGCGGTGTGGATATTTCCATGTTTATAGAGATGGCGGTGTAGATATTTCCATGTTTATGGAGATGGTGGTGTAGATATTTCCATGTTTATAGAGACAGAGGTGTAGATGTTTCCTTGTTTATACAGATAGCGGTGTAGATATTTCCACGTTTATAGAGATAGCGGTATAGCCATTTACAAATTTATACAGATAGCGGTGTACATATTCAAAGGTTCATACAGATGGTGGTGTAGATATTTCCATCCTTATACAGATAGCAGTGTAGATATTTCCATGTTTATACAGATGGCGGTGTAGATATTTCCATCTTTATACAGATAGCGGTGTAGTTATTTCCATGTTCATAGAGATGGCGGTGTAGATATTACCATGTTTACGGAGATAGAGGTGTAGATATTTCCTTGTTTATAGAGATAGCGGTGTAGATATTTCCATGTTTATACAGATGACGGTGTAGATATTTCAATCTCTATACAGATGGCGGTGTACATATTTCCATGTTCACACAGATGGCGGTGTAGATATTTCCATGTTTTTAGATATGGCGGTGTAGATATTCCCATGTTCATACAGATAGCTGTGTAGATATTTCCATGTTTATACAGTTAGCTCTGTAGATATTTCCATCGTTATACAGAAGGTGGTGTAGATATTTCCATGTTCATACAGACGGCGGTGTAGATATTTCCATGTTTATACAGATGACGGTGTAGATATTTCCATGTTTATACAGAAGGCGGTGTAGATATTTCCATGTTTATAGAGATGGCAGTGTAGATATTTCCATGTTTATACAGATAGCGGTGTAGATATTTCCATGTTTATACAGATAGCTGTGTAGATATTTACATCTTTATACAAATTGTGGTGTAGATATTTCCATGTTTATATAGATGGCGGTGTAGATATTTCCATCTTTATACAGATGGCGGTGTAGGTATTTCCATGTTTATAGAGATGGCGGTGTAGATATTTCCATGTTTATAGGGATAGCGGAGAAGTTATTTCCATGTTAATAGGCATAGCGGTGTAGATATTTCCATGTTTATAGAGATGGCGGTGTAGATGTTTCCATGTTTATCGAGATAGAGGTGTAGATATTTCCTTGTGTATACAGATAGAGGTGAAAATATTTCCATGTTTATAGAGATAGCGGTGTAGACATTGCCACGTTTATACAGATAGCGTTGTAGATATTTCCATGTTTATAGAGATGGCGGTGTAGACATTTCCATGTTTATACAGATGGCTGTGTAGATATTTCCACCTTTATACAGATGGTGGTGTAGATATTTTCATGTTTAGACAGATAGCGGTGTAGATATTTCCATGTTTATACAGATGGCGGTGTAGATATTTCCATGATTATAGAGATGGCGGTGTAGATATTTCCATGTTTATAGAGATAACTGTGTAGACATTTCCACGTTTATACAGTAAGCGGTGTAGATATATCCATGTCATACAGATGGCGGTGTAGATACTTCCATCCTTATACAGATAGTGTTGTGGATATTTCCATGTTTATACAGATGGCTGTGTAGATATTTACATGTTTATGGGGATGGCGGTGTAGATATTTCCATGCTTATAGAGACAGAGGTGTAGATGTTTCCTTGTTTATACAGATAGCGGTGTAGATATTTCCATGTTTATAAAGATAGTGGTGTAGCCAATTCCAAATTTACATAGATAGCGGTGTATATATTTAAAGGTTCATACAGGTGGTGGTGTAGATATTTCCATCCTTATACAGATTGCGGTGTAGATATTTCCATGTTAATACAGATGGCGGGGTAGATATTTCCATCTTTATACAGATGGCGGTGTAGATATTTCCATGTTCATGGAGATGGCAGTGTAGATATTTCCATGTTTACAGAGATAGAGGTGTAGATACTTCCTTGTTTATAGAGATAGCGGTGTAGATATTTCCATGTTTATACAGATGGCGGTGTAGATATTTCCATCTCTATACAGATGGCAGTGTACATATTTCCATGTTCATACAGATGGCGGTGTAGATATTTCCATGTTTTTAGACATGGCGGTGTAGATATTTCCATGTTTATACAGATAGCGGTGTAGATATTTCCATGTTTATACAGTTAGCTGTGTAGATATTTCCATCATTATACAGATGGCGGTGTAGGTATTTCCATGTTCATACAGATGGAGGTGTAGATATTTCCATGTTTATACAGATGACGGTGTAGATATTTCAATGTTTATACAGAAGGCGGTGTAGATATTTCCATGTTTATAGAGATGGCAGCGTAGATATTTCCATGTTTACACAGATAGCGGTGTAGATATTTCCATGTTTATACAGATAGCTGTGTAGATATTTACATCCTTATATAAATGGCGGTGTAGATATTTCCATGTTTATATAGATGGCGGTGTAGATATTTCCATCTTTATACAGATGGCGGTGTAGATATTTCCATCTTTATACAGATGGCGGTGTAGGTATTTCCATGTTTATAGAGATGGCGGTGTAGATATTTCCATGTTTATAGAGACAGACGTGTAGATATTTCCTTGTTTATACAGATTGCGGTGTAGATATTTCCATGTTTATAGAGATAGCGGTGTAGCCATTTCCAAATTTATACAGATAGCCGTGTAGATATTTAAAGGTTCACACAGATCGTGGTGTAGATATATCCATGTTTATACAGATGGCGGTGTAGATATTTCCACCTTTATACAGATAGCGGTGTGGTTATTTCCATGTTCATAGAGATGGCGGTGTAGATATTTCCATGTTTACAGAGATAGAGGTGTAGATATTTATTTGTTTATAGAGATAGCGGTGTAGATATTTCCATGTTTATACAGATGGCGGGGTAGATATTTCCATTTTTATACAGATGGCGGTGTACATATTTCCATGTTCATACAGATGGCAGTGTAGATATTTCCATGTTTTTAGATATGGCGGTGTAGTTATTTCCATGTTTATACAGGTAGCGGTGTAGATATTTCCATGTTTATATAGATGGCAGTGTAGATATTTCCATGTTTATACAGATAGCGGTATAGATATTTCCATGTTTATACTGATAGCTGTGTAGGTATTTACATCTTTATACAAATGGCGGTGTAGATATTTCCATGTTTATACAGATAGCGGTGTAGTTATTTCCATGTTTACACAGATAGCGGTTTAGATATTTCCATGTTTACACAGGTAGCGTATTAGGTATTTCCATGTTTATACAGATAGCTGTGTAGATATTTCCATGTTTATAGAGATAGCGGTGTAGACATTGCCACGTTTATGCAGATAGCGGTGTAGATATTTCCATGTTTATAGAGATGGCGGTGTAGTTATTTAAATGTTTATGCAGATGGCTGTGTAGATATTTCCATCTTTATACATTTGGTGATGTAGATGTTTCCGTCCTTATACAGATAGCGGTGTAGATATTACCATGTTTATACAGACGGCGGTGTAGATATATCCATGTTTATAGAGATGGCGGTGTAGATATTTCCATGTTTATAGAGATAACGGTGTAATTATTTCCATGTTAATAGGCATAGCGGTGTAGATATTTCCATGTTTATGGAGACAGAGGTGTAGATATTTCCTAGTTTAAACAGATAGCGGTGTAGATATTTCCATGTTTATAGAGATAGCGGTGTAGATATTTCCACATTTATACAGATAGTGGTGTAGATATTTAAAGCTTCATACAGATGCTGGTGTAGATATTTCCATCCTTATACAGATAGCGGTGTAGATATTTCCGTGTTTGTACAGATGGCGGTGTAGAAATTTCCATCTTTATGGAGATTGCGGTGTAGATATTTCCATGTTTATTGAGACAGAGGTGTAGATATTTCCATGTTTATACAGATAGCGGTGTAGATATTTCCATGTTTATACAGATAGCTGTGTAGATATTTCCATGTTTATACAGAGGGCGGTGTAGATATTTCCATGTTTATACAGATGGTGGTGTAGATATTTCCATGTTAATAGATATGGCCGTGTAGATATTTCCATGTTTAAAGAGATGACAGTGTAGATATTTCCATTTTTATAGAGATAGCGGTGTATTTATTTCCATGTAAAAAGGCATAGCGGTGTAGATATTTCCTTGTTTATAGAGATAGAGGTGTATATATTTCCTAGTTTAAACAGATAGCGGTGTAGATATTTCCATGTTTATTGAGACAGAGGTGTGGATATTTCCATGTTTATACAGATAGCGGTGTAGATATTTCCACGTTTATACAGAGAGTTGTGTAGATATTTCCATCTTTATACAGATGGCGGTGTAGATATTTCCATGTTTATACTGGTAGCGGTGTGGATATTTCCATGTTTATAGAGATAGCGGTGTAGACATTTCCACGTTTATACAGTAAGCGTTGTAGATATATCCATGTTCATACAGATGGCGTTGTAGATATTTCCATCCTTATACAGATAGCGGTGTAGATATTTCCATGTTTATAGAGATGGCTGTGTAGGTATTTCCATGTTTATGGAGATGGCGGTGTAGATATTTTCATGTTTATAGAGAGAGAGGTGTAGATGTTTCCTTGTTTATACAGATAGCGGTGTAGATATTTCCATGTTAATAGAGATAGCGGTGTCGACATTTCCAAATTTATACAGATAGCGGTGTAGATATTTAAAGGTTCATACAGATGGTGGTGTAGATATTTCCATCCTTATACAGATAGCGGTGTAGATATTTCCAAGTTTATACAGATGGCGTTGTAGATATTTCCATCTTTATACAGATAGCGGTGTAGTTATTTCCATGTTCATAGAGATGGCGGTGTAGATATTTACATGTTTACAGAGATAGAGGTGTAGATATTTCCTTGTTTATAGAGATAGCGGTGTAGATATTTCCATGTTGATACAGATGGCGGTGTAGATATTTCCATCTCTATACAGATGGCGGTGTACATATTTCCATGTTCATACAGATGGCGGTGTAGATATTTCCATGTTTTTAGATATGGCGGTGTAGATAATTCCATGTTTATACAGATAGCGGTGTAGATATTTACATGTTTATACAGAAGGCGGTGTAGTTATTTCCAAGTTCATAAAGACGGCGGTGTAGATATTTCCATGTTTATACAGATGACGGTGTAGATATTTCCATGTTTATACAGAAGGCGGTGTAGATATTTCCATGTTTATACAGATAGTTGTGTAGATATTTACATCTTTATACAAATGGCGGTGTAGATATTTCCATGTTTTTATAGATGGCGGTGTAGATATTTCCATCTTTATACAGATGGCGGTGTAGCTATTTCCATGTTTATAGAGATGGCGGTGTAGATATTTCCATGTTTATAGGGATAGCGGTGTAGTTATTTCCATGTTAATAGGCATAGCGGTGTAGATATTTCCATGTTTATAGAGATGCCGGTGCAGATATTTCCATGTTTTTAGAGATAGAGGTGTAGATATTTCCTTGTTTATACAGATAGAGTTGAAAATATTTCCATGTTTATAGAGATAGCGGTGTAGACATTGCCACGTTTATACAGATAGCGGTGTAGATATTTCCATGTTTATAGAGATGGCGGTGTAGACATTTCCATGTTTATACAGATGGCTGTGTAGATATTTCCACCTTTATACAGATGGTGGTGTAGATATTTCCATGTTTACACAGATACCGGTGTAGATATTTCCATGTTTATACAGATGGCGGTGTAGATATTTCCATGTTTATAGAGATGGCGGTGTAGATATTTCCATGTTTATAGAGATAACGGTGTAGTTATTTCCATGTTAATAGGCATAGCAGTGTAGATATTTCCATGTTTATAGAGACAGAGGTGCAGATATTTCCTAGTTTAAACAGATAGCGTTGTAGATATTTCCATCTTTATACAGATAGCGGTGTAGACATTACCACATGTATACAGCAAGCGGTGTAGATATATACATTTTCATACAGATCACGGTGTAGATATTTCCATCCTTATACAGATAGCGGTGTATATATTTCCATGTTTATACAGATGGCTGTGCAGACGTTTCCATGTTTATGGAGATGGCGGTGTAGATATTTCCATGTTTATTGAGACAGAGGTGTAGATGTTTCCTTGTTTATACAGATAGCGGTGTAGATATTTCCATGTTTATAGAGATAGCGGTGTAGACATTTCCAAATTTATACAGATAGCGGTGTAGGTATTTAAAGGTTCATACAGATGGTGGTGTGGATATTTCCATCCTTATACAGATAGCGGTGTAGATATTTCCAAGTTTATGCAGATAGCGGAGTAGATATTTCCACTTTTATGCAGATAGCGGTGAAGATATTTCCATGTTTATTCAGATAGCGGTGTAGATATTTCCATGTTCCTACAGATGGTTGTGTAGATATTTCCAAGTTTATACAGATAGTGGTGTAGATATTTCCATGTTTACACAGATAGCGTAGATATTTCCATGTTCCTACAGCTGGTGGTGTAGATGTTTAAATGTTTACACAGATAGTGGTGTAGATATTTCCAAGTTTATGCAGATAGCGGTAGAGATATTTCCACTTTTATGGAGATAGCGGTGTAGATATTTCCATGTTTATACAGAAAGCGGTGTAGATATTTCCATGTTCCTACAAATGGCGCTGTAGATATTTCCATGTTTATAGAGTTGGCGGTTTAGACATTTCCATCTTCGTACAGATGGCGGTGTATATATTTCCATCTTCATACACATAACGGTGTAGATATTTCCATGTTTAAAGAGGTGAGGGTGTATATATTTCCATACTCATACAGATGGCGTTGTAGATATTTCCATGTTTATAGAGATAGCGGTGTAGGTATTTCCATGTTTACACAGATAGCGGTGCAGACATTTCAATGTTTACACAGATAGCATTGTAGATATTTACATTTTTATACAGATAGCGGTGTAGATATTTCCACGGTTATAGAGATATTGGTGTAGATATTTCCAGGTTTCTACAGATTGCAGTGTAGATATTTCCACGTTTATATAGATGGCTGTGTAGATATTTCCATGTTTATAGAGATAGCGGTGTAGATATTTCCATGTTTATACAGATAGCGGTGTAGATATTTCCATGTTTACACAGATAGCGGTGTAGATATTTCCATGTTTACACAGATAGCGTATTAGGTATTTCCATGTTTATACAGATAGCAGTGTAGATATTTCCATGTTTATAGAGATGGCGATGTAGATATTTAAATGTTTATACAGATGGCTGTGTAGATATTTCCATCTTTATACATTTGGTGATGTAGATATTTCCATCCTTATACATATAGCGGTGTAGATATTTCCATGTTTATACAGATGGCGGTGTAGATATATCCATGTTTATAGAGATGGCAGTGTAGATATTTCCATGTTTATAGAGATAACGGTGTAGTTATTTCCATGTTAATAGGCATAGCGGTGTAGATATTTCCATGTTTATAGAGACAGAGGTGTAGATATTTCCTAGTTTAAACAGATAGCGGTGTAGATATTTCCATGTTTATAGAGATAGCGGTGTAGACATTTCCACGTTTATACCGTAAGCAGTGTAGATATATACATGTTCATACAGATCACGGTGTAGATATTTCCATCCTTATACAGATAGCGGTGTAGATATTTCCATGTTTATACAGATGGCTGTTCAGATGTTTCCATGTTTATGGAGATGGCGGTGTAGATATTTCCATGTTTATTGAGACAGAGGTGTAGATGTTTCCTTGTTTATACAGATAGCGGTGTAGATATTTCCATGTTTATAGAGATAGCGGTGTAGACATTTCCAAATTTATACAGATAGCGGTGTAGATATTTAAAGGTTCATACAGATGGTGGTGTAGATATTTCCATCCTTATAGAGATAGCGGTGTAGATATTTCCATGTTTATACAGATGGCGGTGTAGATATTTCCACCTTTATACCGATAGCGGTGTAGTTATTTCCATGTTCATAGAGATGGCGGTGTAGATATTTCCATGTTTACAGAGGTAGAGGTGTAGATATTTATTTGTTTATAGAGATAGCGGCGTAGATATTTCCATGTTTATACAGATGTCGGTGTAGATATTTCCATTTCTATACAGATGGCGGTGTACATATTTCCATGTTCATACAGATGGCGGTGTAGATATTTCCATGTTTTTAGACATGGCGGTGTAGGTATTTCCATGTTTATACAGGTAGCGGTGTAGATATTTCCATGTTTATATAGATGGCAGTGTAGATATTTCCATGTTTATACAGATAGCGGTATAGATATTTCCATGTTTATGCAGATAGCTGTGTAGGTATTTACATCTTTATACAAATGGCGGTGTAGATATTTCCATGTTTATATAGATGGCGGTGTAGATATTTCCATCTTTATACAGATGGCGGTGTAGGTATTTCCATGTTTATAGAGGTGGCGTTGTAGATATTTCCATGTTTATACAGATAGTGGTGTAGTTATTTCCATGTTAATAGGCATAGCGGTGTAGATATTTCCATGTTTATAGAGATGGCGGTGTAGATATTTCCATGTTTACACAGATAACAGTGAAGATATTTACATGTTCCTACAGATGGCTGTGTAGATATTTCCATGTTTATACAGATAGCAGTGTAGATATTTCCGTGTTTTTAGAGATAGCCGTGTAGTTATTTCCATGTATATAGGCATAGCGGTGTAGATATTTCCCTGTTTATATAGATAGAGGTGTAGACATTTCCACGTTTATACAGATAGCGGTGTAGATATTTCCATGTTCTTACAGATGGCGGTGTAGATATTTCCATCCTTATACAGATAGCCGTGTAGATATTTCCATGTTTATACAGATGGTGGTGTAGATATTTCCATGTTTATTTAGATGGTGGTGTAGATATTTCCATCTTTATACACATGGCGGAGTAGATTTTTCCATGTTCATACAGATGGCGGTGTAGATATTTCCATGTTTATAGAGATGGTGGTGTAGATATTTCCATGTTTATACAGATGGCGGTGACGATATTTCCATGTTTATACAGATGGCGGTGTAGATATTTCCATAGTTATACAGATGGCGGTGTAGATATTTCCATGTTCTTACACATGGCGGTGGAGATATTTCCATCTTTATACAGATGGCAGTGTAGATATTTCCATGTTTATAGAGATGGCAGTGTAGATATTTCCATGTTCATACAGATGGCGGTGTAGATATTTCCATCCTTATACAGATAGCGGTGTAGATATTTCCATGTTTATACAGATGACGGTGTTGATATTTCCATCTTTATACAGATGGCGTTGTAGATATTTCCATGTTCATACAGATGGCGGTGTAGGTATTTCCATGTTTATAGAGATGGCGGTATAGATATTTCCATGTTTATATAGGTGGCGGTGTAGATATTTCCATCTTTATACAGATGGCGGTGTAGATATTTGCATCTTTATACAGATGGCGGTGTAGATATTTCCATGTTCATACACAAGGCGGTGTAGATATTTCCATCTTTATACAGATGGCTGTGTAGATATTTCCGTGTTTATACAGATGGCAGTGTAGGCATTTCCATGTTTATAGAGATGGCGGTGTAGATACTTCCATGTTTATACAGATAGCTGTGTAGATATTTCCATCTTTATACAGATGGCAGTGTAGATATATCCATGTTTATACAAATGGCGGTGTAGATATTTCCATGTTTATACAGATGGCAGTGTAGATATTTCCATGTTTATAGAGATGGCAGTGTAGATATTTCCGTGTTTATAGAGATAGCGGTGTAGTTATTTCCATGTAAATAGGCATAGCGGTGTAGATATTTCCATGTTTATAGAGATAGAGGTGTAGATATTTCCTAGTTTATACAGATAGCGGTGTAGATATTTCCATGTTTATAGAGATAGCGGTGTAGACATTTCCACGTTTATACAGATAGCGGTGTAGATATTTCCATATTCTTACAGATGGCGGTGCAGATATTTCCATCCTTATAGAGATAGCCGTGTAGAAATTTCCATGTTTATGCAGATGACGGTGTAGATATTTCCATGTTTATGGAGATGGCGGTGTAGATATTTCCATGTTTATAGAGATAACGGTGTAGTTATTTCAAAGTTAATAGGCATAGCGGTGTAGATATTTCCATGTTTATAGAGAGAGAGGTGTAGATGTTTCCTTGTTTATACAGATATAGGTGTAGATATTTCCATGTTTATAGAGATAGCGGTGTAGACATTTCCAAATTTATACAGTTAGCCGTGTAGGTATTTAAAGGTTCATACAGATGGTGGTGTGGATATTTCCATCCTTATACATATAGCGGTGTAGATATTTCCAAGTTTATGCAGATAGAGGAGTAGATATTTCCACTTTTATGCAGATAGCGGTGAAGATATTTCCATGTTTATACAGATAGCCGTGTAGATATTTCCATGTACCTGCAGATGGCTGTGTAGATATTTACAAGTTTATACAGATAGTAGTGTACATATTTCCATGTTTACACAGATAGCGTAGATATTTCCATGTTCCTACAGCTGGTGGTTTAGATGTTTCCATGCTTACACAGATAGTGGTGTAGATATTTCCAAGTTTATGCAGATTGCGGTGGAGATATTTCCAGTTTTATGCAGTTAGCGGTGTAGATATTTCCATGTTTATACAGAAAGCGGTGTAGATATTTCCATGTTCCTACAAATGGCGCTGTAGATATTTCCATGTTTATAGAGTTGGCGGTTTAGGCATTTCCATCTTCGTACAGATGGCGGTGTAGATATTTCCATCTTCATACACATAACGGTGTAGATATTTCCATGTTTATACAGGTGAGGGTGTATATATTTCCATACTCATACAGAAGCGTTGTAGATATTTCCATGTTTATAGAGATAGCGGTGTAGGTATTTCCATGTTTACACAGATAGCGGTGTAGATATTTCAATGTTTACACAGATAGCATTGTAGATATTTACATTTTTATACAGATAGCGGTGTAGATATTTCCATGGTTATAGAGATATCGGTGTAGATATTTCCAGGTTTCTACAGATTGCAGTGTAGATATTTCCACGTTTATATAGATGGCTGTGTAGATATGTCCATGTTTATAGAGATAGCGGTGTAGATATTTCCATGTTTACACAGATAGCGGTGTAGATATTTCCATGTTTATACAGATAGCGGTGTATATATTTCCATGTTTACACAGATAGCGGTGTAGATATTTCCATGTTTACACAGATAGCGTATTAGGTATTTCCATGTTTATACAGATAGCGGTGTAGATATTTCCATGTTTATAGAGATGGCGGTGTAGATATTTAAATGTTTATAGAGATGGCTGTGTAGATATTTCCATCTTTATACATTTGGTGATGTAGATATTTCCATCCTTATACATATAGCGGTGTAGATATTTCCATGTTTATACAGATGGCGGTGTAGATATATCCATGTTTATAGAGATGGCAGTGTAGATATTTCCATGTTTATAGAGATAACGGTGTAGTTATTTCCATGTTAATAGGCATAGCGGTGTAGATATTTCCATGTTTATAGAGACAGAGGTGTAGATATTTCCTAGTTTAAACAGATAGCGGTGTAGATATTTCCATGTTTATAGAGATAGCCGTGTAGACATTTCCACGTTTATACCGTAAGCAGTGTAGATATATACATGTTCATACAGATCACGGTGTAGATATTTCCATCCTTTACAGATAGCGGTGTAGATATTTCCATGTTTATACAGATGGCTGTGCAGATGTTTCCATGTTTATGGAGATAGCGGTGTAGATATTTCCATGTTTATTGAGACAGAGGTGTAGATGTTTCCTTGTTTATACAGATAGCGGTGTAGATATTTCCATGTTTATAGAGATAGCGGTGTAGACATTTCCAAAATTATACAGATAGCGGTGTAGATATTTAAAGGTTCATACAGATGGTGGTGTAGATATTTCCATCCTTATAGAGATAGCGGTGTAGATATTTCCATGTTTATACAGATGGCGGTGTAGATATTTCCACCTTTATACCGATAGCGGTGTAGTTACTTCCATGTTCATAGAGATGGCGGTGTAGATATTTCCATGTTTACAGAGGTAGAGGTGTAGATATTTATTTGTTTATAGAGATAGCGGCGTAGATATTTCCATGTTTATACAGATGTCGGTGTAGATATTTCCATTTCTATACAGATGGCGGTGTACATATTTCCATGTTCATACAGATGGCGGTGTAGATATTTCCATGTTTTTAGACATGGCGGTGTAGGTATTTCCATGTTTATACAGGTAGCGGTGTAGATATTTCCATGTTTATATAGATGGCAGTGTAGATATTTCCATTTTTATACAGATAGCAGTATAGATATTTCCATGTTTATGCAGATAGCGGTGTAGGTATTTACATCTTTATAAAAATGGCGGTGTAGATATTTCCATGTTTATATAGATGGCGGTGTAGATATTTCCATCTTTATACAGATGGCGGTGTAGGTATTTCCATGTTTATGGAGGTGGCGGTGTAGATATTTCCATGTTTATACAGATAGTGGTGTAGTTATTTCCATGTTAATAGGCATAGCGGTGTAGATATTTCCATGTTTATAGAGATGGCGGTGTAGATATTTCCATGTTTACACAGATAACAGTGAAGATATTTACATATTCCTACGGACGGCTGTGTAGATAGTTCCATGTTTATACAGATAGCAGTGTAGATATTTCCGTGTTTTTAGAGATAGCCGTGTAGTTATTTCCATGTATATAGGCATAGCGGTGTAGATATTTCCATGCTTATATAGATAGAGGTGTAGATATTTCCTAGTTTATACAGACAGCGGTGTAGATATTTCCATGTTTATAGAGATAGCGGTGTAGACATTTCCACGTTTATACAGATAGCGGTGTAGATATTTCCATGTTCTTACAGATGGCGGTGTAGATATTTCCATCCTTATACAGATAGCCGTGTAGATATTTCCATGTTTATACAGATGGTGGTTTAGATATTTCCATGTTTATTCAGATGGCGTTGTAGATATTTCCATCTTTATACACATGGCGGAGTAGATTTTTCCATGTTCATACAGATGGCGGTGTAGATATTTCCATGTTTACACAGATAGCAGTGTAGATATTTCCGTGTTTTTAGAGATAGCCGTGTAGTTATTTCCATGTAAATAGGCATAGCGGTGTAGATATTTCCATGTTTATATAGATAGAGGTGTAGATATTTCCTAGTTTATACAGACAGCGGTGTAGATATTTCCATGTTTATAGAGATAGCGGTGTAGACATTTCCACGTTTATACAGATAGAGGTGTAGATATTTCCATATTCTTACAGATAGCGGTGTAGATATTTCCATGGTTATAGAGATATCGGTGTAGATATTTCCAGGTTTCTACAGATTGCAGTGTAGTTATTTCCACGTTTATATAGATGGCTGTGTAGATATTTCCATGTTTATAGAGATAGCGGTGTAGATATGTCCATGTTTATACAGATAGCGGTGTAGATATTTCCATGTTTACACAGATAGCGGTGTAGATATTTCCATGTTTACACAGATAGCGTATTAGATATTTCCATGTTTATACAGATAGCGGTGTAGATATTTCCATGTTTATAGAGATAGCGGTGTAGACATTGCCACGTTTATGCAGATAGCGGTGTAGATATTTCCATGTTTATAGAGATGGCGGTGTAGATATTTAAATGTTTATATAGATGGCTGTGTAGATATTTCCATCTTTATACATTTGGTGATGTAGATATTTCCGTCCTTATACAGATAGCGGTGTAGATATTACCATGTTTATACAGATGGCGGTGTAGATATATCCATGTTTATAGAGATGTCGGTGTAGATATTTCCAAGTTTATAGAGATAGCGGTGTAGACATTTCCACGTTTATACAGATAGTGGTGTAGATATTTAAAGCTTCATACAGATGCTGGTGTAGATATTTCCATGCTTATACAGATAGCGGTGTAGATATTTCTGTGTTTGTACAGATGGCGGTGTAGAAATTTCCATCTTTATGGAGATGGCGGTGTAGATATTTCCATGTTTAATGAGACAGAGGTGTAGATGTTTCCATATTTATACAGATAGCGGTGTAGATATTTCCATGTTTATACAGATAGCTGTGTAGATATTTCCATCTTTATACAGAGGTCGGTGTAGATATTTCCATGTTTATACAGATGGCGGTGTAGATATTTCCATGTTAATAGATATGGCCGTGTAGAAATTTCCAGGTTTAAAGAGACGACAGTGTAGATATTTCCATTTTTATAGAGATAGCGGTGTATTTATTTCCATGTAAATAGGCATAGCGATGTAGATATTTCCTTGTTTATAGAAATAGAGGTGTAGATATTTCCTAGTTTAAACATATAGCGGTGTAGATATTTCCATGTTTATAGAGATAGCGGTGTAGACATTTCCACGTTTATACAGTAAGTGGTGTAGATATATCCATGTTCATACAGATGGCTGTGTAGATATTTCCATGCTGATACAGATATCGGTGTAGATATTTCCATGTTTATACAGATGGCTGTGTTGTTATTTCCATGTTTATGGAGATGGCGGTGAAGATATTTCCATGTTTATAGAGACAGAGGTGTAGATGTTTCCTTGTTTATACAGATAGCGTTGTAGATATTTCCACGTTTATAGAGATAGCGGTATAGCCATTTACAAATTTATACAGATAGCGGTGTAGATATTCAAAGGTTCATACAGATGGTGGTGTAGATATTTCCATCCTTATACAGATAGCAGTGTAGATATTTCCATGTTTATACAGATGGCGGTGTAGATATTTCCATCTTTATACAGATAGCGGTGTAGTTATTTCCATGTTCATAGAGATGGTGGTGTAGATATTTCCATGTTTACAGAGATAGAGGTGTAGATATTTCCTTGTTTATAGAGATAGCGGTGTAGATATTTCCATGTTTATACAGATGACGGTGTAGATATTTCAATCTCTATACAGATGGCGGTGTACATATTTCCATGTTCACACAGATGGCGGTGTAGATATTTCCATGTTTTTAGATATGGCGGTGTAGATATTTCCATGTTTATACAGATAGCGGTGTAGATATTTCCCTGTTTATACAGTTAGCTCTGTAGATATTTCCATCGTTATACAGAAGGCGGTGTAGATAGTTCCATGTTCATACAGACGGCGGTGTAGATATTTCCATGTTTATACAGATGACGGTGTAGATATTTCCATGTTTATACAGAAAGCGGTGTAGATATTTCCATGTTTATAGAGATGGCAGTGTAGATATTTCCATGTTTATACAGATAGCGGTGTAGATATTTCCATGTTTATACATATAGCTGTGTAGATATTTACATCTTTATACAAATTGTGGTGTAGATATTTCCATGTTTATATAGATGGCGGTGTAGATATTTCCATCTTTATACAGATGGCGGTGTAGGTATTTCCATGTTTATAGAGATGGCGGTGTAGATATTTCCATGTTTATAGGGATAGCGGAGAAGTTATTTCCATGTTAATAGGCATAGCGGAGTAGATATTTCCATGTTTATAGAGATGGCGGTGTAGATATTTCCATGTTTATCGAGATAGAGGTGTAGATATTTCCTTGTGTATACAGATAGAGGGGAAAATATTTCCATGTTTATAGAGATAGCGGTGTAGACATTGCCACGTTTATACAGATAGCGTTGTAGATATTTCCATGTTTATAGAGATGGCGGTGTAGACATTTCCATGTTTATACAGATGGCTGTGTAGATATTTCCACCTTTATACAGATGGTGGTGTAGATATTTTCATGTTTAGACAGATAGCGGTGTAGATATTTCCATGTTTATACAGATGGCGGTGTAGATATTTCCATGATTATAGAGATGGCGGTGTAGATATTTCCATGTTTATAGAGATAACTGTGTAGACATTTCCACGTTTATACAGTAAGCGGTGTAGATATATCCATGTCATACAGATGGCGGTGTAGATACTTCCATCCTTATACAGATAGCGTTGTGGATATTTCCATGTTTATACAGATGGCTGTGTAGATATTTCCATGTTTATGGAGATGGCGGTGTAGATATTTCCATGCTTATAGAGACAGAGGTGTAGATGTTTCCTTGTTTATACAAATAGCGGTGTAGATATTTCCATGTTTATAAAGATAGTGGTGTAGCCAATTCCAAATTTATACAGATAGCGGTGTAGATATTTAAAGGTTCATACAGGTGGTGGTGTAGATATTTCCATCCTTATACAGATTGCGGTGTAGATATTTCCATGTTAATACAGATGGCGGGGTAGATATTTCCATCTTTATACAGATGGCGGTGTAGATATTTCCATGTTCATAGAGATGGCAGTGTAGATATTTCCATGTTTACAGAGATATAGGTGTAGATACTTCCTTGTTTATAGAGATAGCGGTGCAGATATTTCCATGTTTATACAGATGGCGGTGTAGATATTTCCATCTCTATACAGATGGCAGTGTACATATTTCCATGTTCATACAGATGGCGATGTAGATATTTCCATGTTTTTACACATGGCGGTGTAGATCTTTCCATGTTTATACAGATAGCGGTGTAGATATTTCCATGTTTATACAGTTAGCTGTGTAGATATTTCCATCATTATACAGATGGCGGTGTAGGTATTTCCATGTTCATACAGATGGAGGTGTAGATATTTCCATGTTTATACAGATGACGGTGTAGATATTTCAATGTTTATACAGAAGGCGGTGTAGATATTTCCATGTTTATAGAGATGGCAGTGTAGATATTTCCATGTTTACACAGATAGCGGTTTAGATATTTCCATGTTTATACAGATAGCTGTGTAGATATTTACATCCTTATATAAATGGCGGTGTAGATATTTCCATGTTTATATAGATGGCGGTGTAGATATTTCCATCTTTATACAGATGGCGGTGTAGATATTTCCATCTTTATACAGATGGCGGTGTAGGTATTTCCATGTTTATAGAGATGGTGGTGTAGATATTTCCATGTTTATAGAGACAGACGTGTAGATGTTTCCTTGTTTATACAGATAGCGGTGTAGATATTTCCACGTTTATAGAGATAGCGGTATAGCCATTTCCAAATTTATACAGATAGCCGTGTAGATATTTAAAGGTTCATACAGATGGTGGTGTAGATATTTCCATCCTTATACAGATAGCGGTGTAGATATTTCCATGTTTATACAGATGGCATTGTAGATATTTCCATCTTTATACAGATTGCGGTGTAGATATTTCCATGTTCATAGAGATGGCGGTGTAGATATTTCCATGTTTACAGAGATAGATGTGTAGACATTTCCTTGTTTGTAGAGATAGCGGGGTAGATATTTCCATCTTTATACAGATGGCGGTGTAGTTATTTCCATCTCTATACAGATGGCGGTGTACATATTTCCATGTTCATACGGATGGCGGTGTAGATATTTCCATGTTTTTAGACATGGCGGTGAAGATATTTCCATGTTTATACAGATAGCGGTGTAGATATTTCCATGTTTATACAGTTAGCTGTGTAGATATTTCCATGTTTATACAGATGGCGGTGTAGATATTTCCATGTTCATACAGATGGAGGTGTAGATATTTCCATGTTTATACAGATGACGGTGTAGATATTTCCATGTTTATACAGAAGGCGGGGTAGATATTTCCATGTTTATAGAGATGGCGGTGTAGATATTTCCATGTTTATGCCGATAGCGGTGTAGATATTTCCATGTTTATACAGATAGCTGTGTAGAGATTTACATCCTTATACAAATGGCGGTGTAGGTTTTTCCATGTTTATATAGATGGCAGTGTAGATATTTCCATCTTTATACAGATGGCGGTGTTGGTATTTCCATGTTTATAGAGATGGCGGTGTAGATATTTCGATGTTTATAGAGATAGCAGTGTAGTTATTTACATGTTAGTAGGCATAACGGTGTTGATATTTCCATTTTCATCCAGATGCCGGTGTACATATATCCGTGTTCATACAGACGGCAGTGAAGATATTTCCATGTTCATAGAGATGGCGGTGTAGATATTTCCATGTTCATACAAATGGCGCTGTAGATATTTCCATGTTTATAGAGTTGGCGGTTTAGGCATTTCCATCTTCGTACAGATGGCGGTGTAGATATTTCCATCTTCATACACATAACGGTGTAGATATTTCCATGTTTATACAGGTGAGGGTGTATATATTTCCATACTCATACAGAAGCGTTGTAGATATTTCCATGTTTATAGAGATAGCGGTGTAGGTATTTCCATGTTTACACAGATAGCGGTGTAGATATTTCAATGTTTACACAGATAGCATTGTAGATATTTACATTTTTATACAGATAGCGGTGTAGATATTTCCATGGTTATAGAGATATCGGTGTAGATATTTCCAGGTTTCTACAGATTGCAGTGTAGATATTTCCACGTTTATATAGATGGCTGTGTAGATATGTCCATGTTTATAGAGATAGCGGTGTAGATATTTCCATGTTTACACAGATAGCGGTGTAGATATTTCCATGTTTATACAGATAGCGGTGTATATATTTCCATGTTTACACAGATAGCGGTGTAGATATTTCCATGTTTACACAGATAGCGTATTAGGTATTTCCATGTTTATACAGATAGCGGTGTAGATATTTCCATGTTTATAGAGATGGCGGTGTAGATATTTAAATGTTTATAGAGATGGCTGTGTAGATATTTCCATCTTTATACATTTGGTGATGTAGATATTTCCATCCTTATACATATAGCGGTGTAGATATTTCCATGTTTATACAGATGGCGGTGTAGATATATCCATGTTTATAGAGATGGCAGTGTAGATATTTCCATGTTTATAGAGATAACGGTGTAGTTATTTCCATGTTAATAGGCATAGCGGTGTAGATATTTCCATGTTTATAGAGACAGAGGTGTAGATATTTCCTAGTTTAAACAGATAGCGGTGTAGATATTTCCATGTTTATAGAGATAGCGGTGTAGACATTTCCACGTTTATACCGTAAGCAGTGTAGATATATACATGTTCATACAGATCACGGTGTAGATATTTCCATCCTTTACAGATAGCGGTGTAGATATTTCCATGTTTATACAGATGGCTGTGCAGATGTTTCCATGTTTATGGAGATAGCGGTGTAGATATTTCCATGTTTATTGAGACAGAGGTGTAGATGTTTCCTTGTTTATACAGATAGCGGTGTAGATATTTCCATGTTTATAGAGATAGCGGTGTAGACATTTCCAAAATTATACAGATAGCGGTGTAGATATTTAAAGGTTCATACAGATGGTGGTGTAGATATTTCCATCCTTATAGAGATAGCGGTGTAGATATTTCCATGTTTATACAGATGGCGGTGTAGATATTTCCACCTTTATACCGATAGCGGTGTAGTTACTTCCATGTTCATAGAGATGGCGGTGTAGATATTTCCATGTTTACAGAGGTAGAGGTGTAGATATTTATTTGTTTATAGAGATAGCGGCGTAGATATTTCCATGTTTATACAGATGTCGGTGTAGATATTTCCATTTCTATACAGATGGCGGTGTACATATTTCCATGTTCATACAGATGGCGGTGTAGATATTTCCATGTTTTTAGACATGGCGGTGTAGGTATTTCCATGTTTATACAGGTAGCGGTGTAGATATTTCCATGTTTATATAGATGGCAGTGTAGATATTTCCATTTTTATACAGATAGCAGTATAGATATTTCCATGTTTATGCAGATAGCGGTGTAGGTATTTACATCTTTATAAAAATGGCGGTGTAGATATTTCCATGTTTATATAGATGGCGGTGTAGATATTTCCATCTTTATACAGATGGCGGTGTAGGTATTTCCATGTTTATGGAGGTGGCGGTGTAGATATTTCCATGTTTATACAGATAGTGGTGTAGTTATTTCCATGTTAATAGGCATAGCGGTGTAGATATTTCCATGTTTATAGAGATGGCGGTGTAGATATTTCCATGTTTACACAGATAACAGTGAAGATATTTACATATTCCTACGGACGGCTGTGTAGATATTTCCATGTTTATACAGATAGCAGTGTAGATATTTCCGTGTTTTTAGAGATAGCCGTGTAGTTATTTCCATGTATATAGGCATAGCGGTGTAGATATTTCCATGCTTATATAGATAGAGGTGTAGATATTTCCTAGTTTATACAGACAGCGGTGTAGATATTTCCATGTTTATAGAGATAGCGGTGTAGACATTTCCACGTTTATACAGATAGCGGTGTAGATATTTCCATGTTCTTACAGATGGCGGTGTAGATATTTCCATCCTTATACAGATAGCCGTGTAGATATTTCCATGTTTATACAGATGGTGGTTTAGATATTTCCATGTTTATTCAGATGGCGTTGTAGATATTTCCATCTTTATACACATGGCGGAGTAGATTTTTCCATGTTCATACAGATGGCGGTGTAGATATTTCCATGTTTACACAGATAGCAGTGTAGATATTTCCGTGTTTTTAGAGATAGCCGTGTAGTTATTTCCATGTAAATAGGCATAGCGGTGTAGATATTTCCATGTTTATATAGATAGAGGTGTAGATATTTCCTAGTTTATACAGACAGCGGTGTAGATATTTCCATGTTTATAGAGATAGCGGTGTAGACATTTCCACGTTTATACAGATAGAGGTGTAGATATTTCCATATTCTTACAGATAGCGGTGTAGATATTTCCATGGTTATAGAGATATCGGTGTAGATATTTCCAGGTTTCTACAGATTGCAGTGTAGTTATTTCCACGTTTATATAGATGGCTGTGTAGATATTTCCATGTTTATAGAGATAGCGGTGTAGATATGTCCATGTTTATACAGATAGCGGTGTAGATATTTCCATGTTTACACAGATAGCGGTGTAGATATTTCCATGTTTACACAGATAGCGTATTAGATATTTCCATGTTTATACAGATAGCGGTGTAGATATTTCCATGTTTATAGAGATAGCGGTGTAGACATTGCCACGTTTATGCAGATAGCGGTGTAGATATTTCCATGTTTATAGAGATGGCGGTGTAGATATTTAAATGTTTATATAGATGGCTGTGTAGATATTTCCATCTTTATACATTTGGTGATGTAGATATTTCCGTCCTTATACAGATAGCGGTGTAGATATTACCATGTTTATACAGATGGCGGTGTAGATATATCCATGTTTATAGAGATGTCGGTGTAGATATTTCCAAGTTTATAGAGATAGCGGTGTAGACATTTCCACGTTTATACAGATAGTGGTGTAGATATTTAAAGCTTCATACAGATGCTGGTGTAGATATTTCCATGCTTATACAGATAGCGGTGTAGATATTTCTGTGTTTGTACAGATGGCGGTGTAGAAATTTCCATCTTTATGGAGATGGCGGTGTAGATATTTCCATGTTTAATGAGACAGAGGTGTAGATGTTTCCATATTTATACAGATAGCGGTGTAGATATTTCCATGTTTATACAGATAGCTGTGTAGATATTTCCATCTTTATACAGAGGTCGGTGTAGATATTTCCATGTTTATACAGATGGCGGTGTAGATATTTCCATGTTAATAGATATGGCCGTGTAGAAATTTCCAGGTTTAAAGAGACGACAGTGTAGATATTTCCATTTTTATAGAGATAGCGGTGTATTTATTTCCATGTAAATAGGCATAGCGATGTAGATATTTCCTTGTTTATAGAAATAGAGGTGTAGATATTTCCTAGTTTAAACATATAGCGGTGTAGATATTTCCATGTTTATAGAGATAGCGGTGTAGACATTTCCACGTTTATACAGTAAGTGGTGTAGATATATCCATGTTCATACAGATGGCTGTGTAGATATTTCCATGCTGATACAGATATCGGTGTAGATATTTCCATGTTTATACAGATGGCTGTGTTGTTATTTCCATGTTTATGGAGATGGCGGTGAAGATATTTCCATGTTTATAGAGACAGAGGTGTAGATGTTTCCTTGTTTATACAGATAGCGTTGTAGATATTTCCACGTTTATAGAGATAGCGGTATAGCCATTTACAAATTTATACAGATAGCGGTGTAGATATTCAAAGGTTCATACAGATGGTGGTGTAGATATTTCCATCCTTATACAGATAGCAGTGTAGATATTTCCATGTTTATACAGATGGCGGTGTAGATATTTCCATCTTTATACAGATAGCGGTGTAGTTATTTCCATGTTCATAGAGATGGTGGTGTAGATATTTCCATGTTTACAGAGATAGAGGTGTAGATATTTCCTTGTTTATAGAGATAGCGGTGTAGATATTTCCATGTTTATACAGATGACGGTGTAGATATTTCAATCTCTATACAGATGGCGGTGTACATATTTCCATGTTCACACAGATGGCGGTGTAGATATTTCCATGTTTTTAGATATGGCGGTGTAGATATTTCCATGTTTATACAGATAGCGGTGTAGATATTTCCCTGTTTATACAGTTAGCTCTGTAGATATTTCCATCGTTATACAGAAGGCGGTGTAGATAGTTCCATGTTCATACAGACGGCGGTGTAGATATTTCCATGTTTATACAGATGACGGTGTAGATATTTCCATGTTTATACAGAAGGCGGTGTAGATATTTCCATGTTTATAGAGATGGCAGTGTAGATATTTCCATGTTTATACAGATAGCGGTGTAGATATTTCCATGTTTATACATATAGCTGTGTAGATATTTACATCTTTATACAAATTGTGGTGTAGATATTTCCATGTTTATATAGATGGCGGTGTAGATATTTCCATCTTTATACAGATGGCGGTGTAGGTATTTCCATGTTTATAGAGATGGCGGTGTAGATATTTCCATGTTTATAGGGATAGCGGAGAAGTTATTTCCATGTTAATAGGCATAGCGGAGTAGATATTTCCATGTTTATAGAGATGGCGGTGTAGATATTTCCATGTTTATCGAGATAGAGGTGTAGATATTTCCTTGTGTATACAGATAGAGGGGAAAATATTTCCATGTTTATAGAGATAGCGGTGTAGACATTGCCACGTTTATACAGATAGCGTTGTAGATATTTCCATGTTTATAGAGATGGCGGTGTAGACATTTCCATGTTTATACAGATGGCTGTGTAGATATTTCCACCTTTATACAGATGGTGGTGTAGATATTTTCATGTTTAGACAGATAGCGGTGTAGATATTTCCATGTTTATACAGATGGCGGTGTAGATATTTCCATGATTATAGAGATGGCGGTGTAGATATTTCCATGTTTATAGAGATAACTGTGTAGACATTTCCACGTTTATACAGTAAGCGGTGTAGATATATCCATGTCATACAGATGGCGGTGTAGATACTTCCATCCTTATACAGATAGCGTTGTGGATATTTCCATGTTTATACAGATGGCTGTGTAGATATTTCCATGTTTATGGAGATGGCGGTGTAGATATTTCCATGCTTATAGAGACAGAGGTGTAGATGTTTCCTTGTTTATACAAATAGCGGTGTAGATATTTCCATGTTTATAAAGATAGTGGTGTAGCCAATTCCAAATTTATACAGATAGCGGTGTAGATATTTAAAGGTTCATACAGGTGGTGGTGTAGATATTTCCATCCTTATACAGATTGCGGTGTAGATATTTCCATGTTAATACAGATGGCGGGGTAGATATTTCCATCTTTATACAGATGGCGGTGTAGATATTTCCATGTTCATAGAGATGGCAGTGTAGATATTTCCATGTTTACAGAGATAGAGGTGTAGATACTTCCTTGTTTATAGAGATAGCGGTGCAGATATTTCCATGTTTATACAGATGGCGGTGTAGATATTTCCATCTCTATACAGATGGCAGTGTACATATTTCCATGTTCATACAGATGGCGATGTAGATATTTCCATGTTTTTACACATGGCGGTGTAGATCTTTCCATGTTTATACAGATAGCGGTGTAGATATTTCCATGTTTATACAGTTAGCTGTGTAGATATTTCCATCATTATACAGATGGCGGTGTAGGTATTTCCATGTTCATACAGATGGAGGTGTAGATATTTCCATGTTTATACAGATGACGGTGTAGATATTTCAATGTTTATACAGAAGGCGGTGTAGATATTTCCATGTTTATAGAGATGGCAGTGTAGATATTTCCATGTTTACACAGATAGCGGTTTAGATATTTCCATGTTTATACAGATAGCTGTGTAGATATTTACATCCTTATATAAATGGCGGTGTAGATATTTCCATGTTTATATAGATGGCGGTGTAGATATTTCCATCTTTATACAGATGGCGGTGTAGATATTTCCATCTTTATACAGATGGCGGTGTAGGTATTTCCATGTTTATAGAGATGGTGGTGTAGATATTTCCATGTTTATAGAGACAGACGTGTAGATGTTTCCTTGTTTATACAGATAGCGGTGTAGATATTTCCACGTTTATAGAGATAGCGGTATAGCCATTTCCAAATTTATACAGATAGCCGTGTAGATATTTAAAGGTTCATACAGATGGTGGTGTAGATATTTCCATCCTTATACAGATAGCGGTGTAGATATTTCCATGTTTATACAGATGGCATTGTAGATATTTGCATCTTTATACAGATTGCGGTGTAGATATTTCCATGTTCATAGAGATGGCGGTGTAGATATTTCCATGTTTACAGAGATAGATGTGTAGACATTTCCTTGTTTGTAGAGATAGCGGGGTAGATATTTCCATCTTTATACAGATGGCGGTGTAGTTATTTCCATCTCTATACAGATGGCGGTGTACATATTTCCATGTTCATACGGATGGCGGTGTAGATATTTCCATGTTTTTAGACATGGCGGTGAAGATATTTCCATGTTTATACAGATAGCGGTGTAGATATTTCCATGTTTATACAGTTAGCTGTGTAGATATTTCCATGTTTATACAGATGGCGGTGTAGATATTTCCATGTTCATACAGATGGAGGTGTAGATATTTCCATGTTTATACAGATGACGGTGTAGATATTTCCATGTTTATACAGAAGGCGGGGTAGATATTTCCATGTTTATAGAGATGGCGGTGTAGATATTTCCATGTTTATGCCGATAGCGGTGTAGATATTTCCATGTTTATACAGATAGCTGTGTAGAGATTTACATCCTTATACAAATGGCGGTGTAGGTTTTTCCATGTTTATATAGATGGCAGTGTAGATATTTCCATCTTTATACAGATGGCGGTGTTGGTATTTCCATGTTTATAGAGATGGCGGTGTAGATATTTCGATGTTTATAGAGATAGCAGTGTAGTTATTTACATGTTAGTAGGCATAACGGTGTTGATATTTCCATTTTCATCCAGATGCCGGTGTACATATATCCGTGTTCATACAGACGGCGGTGAAGATATTTCCATGTTCATAGAGATGGCGGTGTAGATATTTCCATGTTCATACAAATGGCGCTGTAGATATTTCCATGTTTATAGAGTTGGCGGTTTAGGCATTTCCATCTTCGTACAGATGGCGGTGTAGATATTTCCATCTTCATACACATAACGGTGTAGATATTTCCATGTTTATACAGGTGAGGGTGTATATATTTCCATACTCATACAGAAGCGTTGTAGATATTTCCATGTTTATAGAGATAGCGGTGTAGGTATTTCCATGTTTACACAGATAGCGGTGTAGATATTTCAATGTTTACACAGATAGCATTGTAGATATTTACATTTTTATACAGATAGCGGTGTAGATATTTCCATGGTTATAGAGATATCAGTGTAGATATTTCCAGGTTTCTACAGATTGCAGTGTAGATATTTCCACGTTTATATAGATGGCTGTGTAGATATGTCCATGTTTATAGAGATAGCGGTGTAGATATTTCCATGTTTACACAGATAGCGGTGTAGATATTTCCATGTTTATACAGATAGCGGTGTATATATTTCCATGTTTACACAGATAGCGGTGTAGATATTTCCATGTTTACACAGATAGCGTATTAGGTATTTCCATGTTTATACAGATAGCGGTGTAGATATTTCCATGTTTATAGAGATGGCGGTGTAGATATTTAAATGTTTATAGAGATGGCTGTGTAGATATTTCCATCTTTATACATTTGGTGATGTAGATATTTCCATCCTTATACATATAGCGGTGTAGATATTTCCATGTTTATACAGATGGCGGTGTAGATATATCCATGTTTATAGAGATGGCAGTGTAGATATTTCCATGTTTATAGAGATAACGGTGTAGTTATTTCCATGTTAATAGGCATAGCGGTGTAGATATTTCCATGTTTATAGAGACAGAGGTGTAGATATTTCCTAGTTTAAACAGATAGCGGTGTAGATATTTCCATGTTTATAGAGATAGCGGTGTAGACATTTCCACGTTTATACCGTAAGCAGTGTAGATATATACATGTTCATACAGATCACGGTGTAGATATTTCCATCCTTTACAGATAGCGGTGTAGATATTTCCATGTTTATACAGATGGCTGTGCAGATGTTTCCATGTTTATGGAGATAGCGGTGTAGATATTTCCATGTTTATTGAGACAGAGGTGTAGATGTTTCCTTGTTTATACAGATAGCGGTGTAGATATTTCCATGTTTATAGAGATAGCGGTGTAGACATTTCCAAAATTATACAGATAGCGGTGTAGATATTTAAAGGTTCATACAGATGGTGGTGTAGATATTTCCATCCTTATAGAGATAGCGGTGTAGATATTTCCATGTTTATACAGATGGCGGTGTAGATATTTCCACCTTTATACCGATAGCGGTGTAGTTACTTCCATGTTCATAGAGATGGCGGTGTAGATATTTCCATGTTTACAGAGGTAGAGGTGTAGATATTTATTTGTTTATAGAGATAGCGGCGTAGATATTTCCATGTTTATACAGATGTCGGTGTAGATATTTCCATTTCTATACAGATGGCGGTGTACATATTTCCATGTTCATACAGATGGCGGTGTAGATATTTCCATGTTTTTAGACATGGCGGTGTAGGTATTTCCATGTTTATACAGGTAGCGGTGTAGATATTTCCATGTTTATATAGATGGCAGTGTAGATATTTCCATTTTTATACAGATAGCAGTATAGATATTTCCATGTTTATGCAGATAGCGGTGTAGGTATTTACATCTTTATAAAAATGGCGGTGTAGATATTTCCATGTTTATATAGATGGCGGTGTAGATATTTCCATCTTTATACAGATGGCGGTGTAGGTATTTCCATGTTTATGGAGGTGGCGGTGTAGATATTTCCATGTTTATACAGATAGTGGTGTAGTTATTTCCATGTTAATAGGCATAGCGGTGTAGATATTTCCATGTTTATAGAGATGGCGGTGTAGATATTTCCATGTTTACACAGATAACAGTGAAGATATTTACATATTCCTACGGACGGCTGTGTAGATATTTCCATGTTTATACAGATAGCAGTGTAGATATTTCCGTGTTTTTAGAGATAGCCGTGTAGTTATTTCCATGTATATAGGCATAGCGGTGTAGATATTTCCATGCTTATATAGATAGAGGTTTAGATATTTCCTAGTTTATACAGACAGCGGTGTAGATATTTCCATGTTTATAGAGATAGCGGTGTAGACATTTCCACGTTTATACAGATAGCGGTGTAGATATTTCCATGTTCTTACAGATGGCGGTGTAGATATTTCCATCCTTATACAGATAGCCGTGTAGATATTTCCATGTTTATACAGATGGTGGTTTAGATATTTCCATGTTTATTCAGATGGCGTTGTAGATATTTCCATCTTTATACACATGGCGGAGTAGATTTTTCCATGTTCATACAGATGGCGGTGTAGATATTTCCATGTTTACACAGATAGCAGTGTAGATATTTCCGTGTTTTTAGAGATAGCCGTGTAGTTATTTCCATGTAAATAGGCATAGCGGTGTAGATATTTCCATGTTTATATAGATAGAGGTGTAGATATTTCCTAGTTTATACAGACAGCGGTGTAGATATTTCCATGTTTATAGAGATAGCGGTGTAGACATTTCCACGTTTATACAGATAGAGGTGTAGATATTTCCATATTCTTACAGATAGCGGTGTAGATATTTCCATGGTTATAGAGATATCGGTGTAGATATTTCCAGGTTTCTACAGATTGCAGTGTAGTTATTTCCACGTTTATATAGATGGCTGTGTAGATATTTCCATGTTTATAGAGATAGCGGTGTAGATATGTCCATGTTTATACAGATAGCGGTGTAGATATTTCCATGTTTACACAGATAGCGGTGTAGATATTTCCATGTTTACACAGATAGCGTATTAGATATTTCCATGTTTATACAGATAGCGGTGTAGATATTTCCATGTTTATAGAGATAGCGGTGTAGACATTGCCACGTTTATGCAGATAGCGGTGTAGATATTTCCATGTTTATAGAGATGGCGGTGTAGATATTTAAATGTTTATATAGATGGCTGTGTAGATATTTCCATCTTTATACATTTGGTGATGTAGATATTTCCGTCCTTATACAGATAGCGGTGTAGATATTACCATGTTTATACAGATGGCGGTGTAGATATATCCATGTTTATAGAGATGTCGGTGTAGATATTTCCAAGTTTATAGAGATAGCGGTGTAGACATTTCCACGTTTATACAGATAGTGGTGTAGATATTTAAAGCTTCATACAGATGCTGGTGTAGATATTTCCATGCTTATACAGATAGCGGTGTAGATATTTCTGTGTTTGTACAGATGGCGGTGTAGAAATTTCCATCTTTATGGAGATGGCGGTGTAGATATTTCCATGTTTAATGAGACAGAGGTGTAGATGTTTCCATATTTATACAGATAGCGGTGTAGATATTTCCATGTTTATACAGTTAGCTGTGTAGATATTTCCATCTTTATACAGAGGTCGGTGTAGATATTTCCATGTTTATACAGATGGCGGTGTAGATATTTCCATGTTAATAGATATGGCCGTGTAGAAATTTCCAGGTTTAAAGAGACGACAGTGTAGATATTTCCATTTTTATAGAGATAGCGGTGTATTTATTTCCATGTAAATAGGCATAGCGATGTAGATATTTCCTTGTTTATAGAAATAGAGGTGTAGATATTTCCTAGTTTAAACATATAGCGGTGTAGATATTTCCATGTTTATAGAGATAGCGGTGTAGACATTTCCACGTTTATACAGTAAGTGGTGTAGATATATCCATGTTCATACAGATGGCTGTGTAGATATTTCCATGCTGATACAGATATCGGTGTAGATATTTCCATGTTTATACAGATGGCTGTGTTGTTATTTCCATGTTTATGGAGATGGCGGTGAAGATATTTCCATGTTTATAGAGACAGAGGTGTAGATGTTTCCTTGTTTATACAGATAGCGTTGTAGATATTTCCACGTTTATAGAGATAGCGGTATAGCCATTTACAAATTTATACAGATAGCGGTGTAGATATTCAAAGGTTCATACAGATGGTGGTGTAGATATTTCCATCCTTATACAGATAGCAGTGTAGATATTTCCATGTTTATACAGATGGCGGTGTAGATATTTCCATCTTTATACAGATAGCGGTGTAGTTATTTCCATGTTCATAGAGATGGTGGTGTAGGTATTTCCATGTTTACAGAGATAGAGGTGTAGATATTTCCTTGTTTATAGAGATAGCGGTGTAGATATTTCCATGTTTATACAGATGACGGTGTAGATATTTCAATCTCTATACAGATGGCGGTGTACATATTTCCATGTTCACACAGATGGCGGTGTAGATATTTCCATGTTTTTAGATATGGCGGTGTAGATATTTCCATGTTTATACAGATAGCGGTGTAGATATTTCCCTGTTTATACAGTTAGCTCTGTAGATATTTCCATCGTTATACAGAAGGCGGTGTAGATAGTTCCATGTTCATACAGACGGCGGTGTAGATATTTCCATGTTTATACAGATGACGGTGTAGATATTTCCATGTTTATACAGAAGGCGGTGTAGATATTTCCATGTTTATAGAGATGGCAGTGTAGATATTTCCATGTTTATACAGATAGCGGTGTAGATATTTCCATGTTTATACATATAGCTGTGTAGATATTTACATCTTTATACAAATTGTGGTGTAGATATTTCCATGTTTATATAGATGGCGGTGTAGATATTTCCATCTTTATACAGATGGCGGTGTAGGTATTTCCATGTTTATAGAGATGGCGGTGTAGATATTTCCATGTTTATAGGGATAGCGGAGAAGTTATTTCCATGTTAATAGGCATAGCGGAGTAGATATTTCCATGTTTATAGAGATGGCGGTGTAGATATTTCCATGTTTATCGAGATAGAGGTGTAGATATTTCCTTGTGTATACAGATAGAGGGGAAAATATTTCCATGTTTATAGAGATAGCGGTGTAGACATTGCCACGTTTATACAGATAGCGTTGTAGATATTTCCATGTTTATAGAGATGGCGGTGTAGACATTTCCATGTTTATACAGATGGCTGTGTAGATATTTCCACCTTTATACAGATGGTGGTGTAGATATTTTCATGTTTAGACAGATAGCGGTGTAGATATTTCCATGTTTATACAGATGGCGGTGTAGATATTTCCATGATTATAGAGATGGCGGTGTAGATATTTCCATGTTTATAGAGATAACTGTGTAGACATTTCCACGTTTATACAGTAAGCGGTGTAGATATATCCATGTCATACAGATGGCGGTGTAGATACTTCCATCCTTATACAGATAGCGTTGTGGATATTTCCATGTTTATACAGATGGCTGTGTAGATATTTCCATGTTTATGGAGATGGCGGTGTAGATATTTCCATGCTTATAGAGACAGAGGTGTAGATGTTTCCTTGTTTATACAAATAGCGGTGTAGATATTTCCATGTTTATAAAGATAGTGGTGTAGCCAATTCCAAATTTATACAGATAGCGGTGTAGATATTTAAAGGTTCATACAGGTGGTGGTGTAGATATTTCCATCCTTATACAGATTGCGGTGTAGATATTTCCATGTTAATACAGATGGCGGGGTAGATATTTCCATCTTTATACAGATGGCGGTGTAGATATTTCCATGTTCATAGAGATGGCAGTGTAGATATTTCCATGTTTACAGAGATAGAGGTGTAGATACTTCCTTGTTTATAGAGATAGCGGTGCAGATATTTCCATGTTTATACAGATGGCGGTGTAGATATTTCCATCTCTATACAGATGGCAGTGTACATATTTCCATGTTCATACAGATGGCGATGTAGATATTTCCATGTTTTTACACATGGCGGTGTAGATCTTTCCATGTTTATACAGATAGCGGTGTAGATATTTCCATGTTTATACAGTTAGCTGTGTAGATATTTCCATCATTATACAGATGGCGGTGTAGGTATTTCCATGTTCATACAGATGGAGGTGTAGATATTTCCATGTTTATACAGATGACGGTGTAGATATTTCAATGTTTATACAGAAGGCGGTGTAGATATTTCCATGTTTATAGAGATGGCAGTGTAGATATTTCCATGTTTACACAGATAGCGGTTTAGATATTTCCATGTTTATACAGATAGCTGTGTAGATATTTACATCCTTATATAAATGGCGGTGTAGATATTTCCATGTTTATATAGATGGCGGTGTAGATATTTCCATCTTTATACAGATGGCGGTGTAGATATTTCCATCTTTATACAGATGGCGGTGTAGGTATTTCCATGTTTATAGAGATGGTGGTGTAGATATTTCCATGTTTATAGAGACAGACGTGTAGATGTTTCCTTGTTTATACAGATAGCGGTGTAGATATTTCCACGTTTATAGAGATAGCGGTATAGCCATTTCCAAATTTATACAGATAGCCGTGTAGATATTTAAAGGTTCATACAGATGGTGGTGTAGATATTTCCATCCTTATACAGATAGCGGTGTAGATATTTCCATGTTTATACAGATGGCATTGTAGATATTTCCATCTTTATACAGATTGCGGTGTAGATATTTCCATGTTCATAGAGATGGCGGTGTAGATATTTCCATGTTTACAGAGATAGATGTGTAGACATTTCCTTGTTTGTAGAGATAGCGGGGTAGATATTTCCATCTTTATACAGATGGCGGTGTAGTTATTTCCATCTCTATACAGATGGCGGTGTACATATTTCCATGTTCATACGGATGGCGGTGTAGATATTTCCATGTTTTTAGACATGGCGGTGAAGATATTTCCATGTTTATACAGATAGCGGTGTAGATATTTCCATGTTTATACAGTTAGCTGTGTAGATATTTCCATGTTTATACAGATGGCGGTGTAGATATTTCCATGTTCATACAGATGGAGGTGTAGATATTTCCATGTTTATACAGATGACGGTGTAGATATTTCCATGTTTATACAGAAGGCGGGGTAGATATTTCCATGTTTATAGAGATGGCGGTGTAGATATTTCCATGTTTATGCCGATAGCGGTGTAGATATTTCCATGTTTATACAGATAGCTGTGTAGAGATTTACATCCTTATACAAATGGCGGTGTAGGTTTTTCCATGTTTATATAGATGGCAGTGTAGATATTTCCATCTTTATACAGATGGCGGTGTTGGTATTTCCATGTTTATAGAGATGGCGGTGTAGATATTTCGATGTTTATAGAGATAGCAGTGTAGTTATTTACATGTTAGTAGGCATAACGGTGTTGATATTTCCATTTTCATCCAGATGCCGGTGTACATATATCCGTGTTCATACAGACGGCAGTGAAGATATTTCCATGTTCATAGAGATGGCGGTGTAGATATTTCCATGTTCATACAAATGGCGGTGTAGATATTTCCATGTTCATAGAGATGGCGGTGTAGATATTTCCATATTTATACAGATAGCATTGTAGTTATTTCCATGTTTATAGAGATAGCACTGTAGATATTTCCATTGATATACAGATAGCTGTGTAGATATTTGCATGTTCATACAGATAGCGGTGTAGATATTTCCATGTTCATTCAGATAGCGGTGTAGATATTTCCATGTTCATACAGATAGCGGTGTAGATATTTCCATGATCATACAGATAGCGGTGTAGATATTTCCATGTTCATACAGATAGCGGTGTAGATATTACCATGTTCATACAGATAGCGGTGTAGATATTTCCATGTTCATACAGTTGGCGGTGTACATATTTCCATGTTCATACAGATGGCGGTGTAGATATTTACATGTTCATACAGATGGCAGTGTAGATATTTCCATGTTCATACAGATAGCGGTGCAGATATTTCCATGTTCATACAGATAGCGGTGTAGATATTTCCATGTTAATACAAATAGCGATGTAGATATTTCCATGTTCTTACCGATAGCGGTGTAGATATTTCCATGTTCATACAGATAACGGTGTAGATATTTCCATGTTCATACAGATAGCGGTGTAGATACTTCCATGTTCATAGAGTTAGCGGTGTAGATATTTCCATGTTCATACAGATGGCGGTGTAGATATTTACATGTTCATACAGATGGCGGTATAGATATTTCCATGTTCGTACAGATGGCGTTGTAGATATTTCCATGTTCATAGGGATGGCAGTGTAGATATTTCCATGTTTATGCAGATAGCGGTATAGATATTTCCATGTTTATACAGATGGTGGTGTAGATATTTCCATGTTCATACAGATAGTGGTGTAGAGATTTCCATGTTCATACAGATAGCGGTGTAGATATTTCCATGTTCATACAGATAGCGGTCTAGATATTTCCAGGTTCATAGCCATAGCGGTGTTTACATTTCCATGTTCATACAGT
This sequence comes from Gorilla gorilla gorilla, assembly GCF_029281585.2. Lineage (NCBI taxonomy): Eukaryota > Metazoa > Chordata > Mammalia > Primates > Hominidae > Gorilla > Gorilla gorilla. The sequence goes on from NC_073244.2 coordinate 77,495,001, forward strand.
TAGCGGAGTAGATATTTCCATGTTCATAAAGATGGCGGTGTAGATATTTACATGTTCATACAGATGGCGGTGTAGATATTTCCATGTTCATACGGATGGCAGTGTAGATATTTCCATGTTTATGGGGATGGCGGTGTAGATATTTTCATGTTTACACAGATGGTGGTGTAGATATTTCCATGTTTACACAGATAGCGGTGTAGGCATTTCCATGTTTACACAGATAGCGGTGTGGATATTTCCATGTTTTTGCAGATAGAAGTGTAGATATTTCCATGTTTATACAGATAGCGGTGCAGATATTTCCATGTTTATACAGATAGTTGGGCAGATATTTCCATGTTTATACAGATAGCGGTGTAGATATTTCCATCTTAATACAGATGGCGGTGTAGATATGTCCATGTTTGTACAGATGGCGGTTTAGATATTTCCATGTTCATACAGATGGCGGTGTAGATATTTCAAAGTTTATAGAGATAGCGCTTTAGTTATTTCCATATTTATAGAGAAATCTGTGTAGATATTTCCATGTATATTCAGATAGCTGTGTAGAGATTTCCATGTTCATGCAGATAGCGGTGTAGATATTTCCATGTTCATCCAGATGCCAGTGCACATATATCCATGTTCATACAGATGGCGGTGAAGATATTTCCATGTTCATACAGATGGCGGTGTAGATATTTCCATGTTCATACAAATGGCTGTGTAGATATTTACATGTTTATAGAGATGGCGGTGTAGATATTTCCATGTTCATACAAATGGCGGTGTAGATATTTCCATGTTCATAGAGATGGCGGTGTAGATATTTCCATGTTTATACAGATAGCGGTGTAGTTATTTCCATGTTTATAGAGATAGCTGAGTAGATATTTCCATTGATATACAGATAGCTGTGTAGATATTTGCATGTTCATACAGATAGCGGTGTAGGTATTTCCATGTTCGTACAGATAGCGGTGTAGATATTTCCATGTTCATACAGATAACGGTGTAGATATTTCCATGTTCATACAGATAGCGGTGTAGATATTTCCATGTTTATACAGTTAGTAGTGTAGATATTTCCATGTTCATACAGATGGCGGTGTAGATATTTACATGTTCATACAGCTGGCGGTATAGATATTTTCATGTTCGTACAGATGGAGGTGTTGATATTTCCATGTTCATAGAGATGGCGGTGTAGATATTTACATGTTCATACTGATAGCGGTGTAGATATTTCCATGTTCATACAGATGGCGGTGTAGTTATTTCCATGTTTATAGAGATAGCAGTGTAGGTATTTCCATTGATTTAGAGATGGCGGTGTAGATATTTACATGTTCATTCAGATGGCGGTGTAGATATTTCCATCTTCATAGAGATGGCGGTGTAGATATTTCCATGTTTATACAGATAGCGGTGTAGATATTTCCATGTTCATACAGATAGCGGTGCACATATTTCCATGTTCATACAGTTAGCGGTGTGGATATTTCCATGTTCATACAGATGGCGGTGTAGATATTTACATGTTCATACACATGGCGGTGTAGATATTTCCATGTTTGTATGGATGGCAGTGTAGATATTTCCATGTTCATAAAGGTGGCGGTGTAGATATTTCCATGTTTATACAGATAGCAGTGTAGTTATTTCCATGTTTATAGAGATAGCTGTGTAGATATTTCCATTGGTATACAGACAGCTGTGTAGATATTTGCATGTTCATACAGATAGCGGTGTAGATATTTCCATGTTCGTACAGATAGCTGTGTAGATATTTCCATGTTCATACAGATAGCGGTCTAGATATTTCCATGTTCATACAGATAACGGTGTAGATATTTCCATGTTCATACAGATAGTGGTGTAGATATTTCCATGTTCATACAGTTAGTAGTGTAGATATTTCCATGTTCATACAGATGGCGGTGTCGATATTTACATGTTCATACAGCTGGCGGTATAGATAATTTCATTTTCGTACAAATGGCGGTGTAGATATTTCCATGTTCATAGAGATGGCGGTGTAGATATTTCCATGTTTATACAGATAGCGGTGTAGTTATTTCCATGTTTATAGAGATAGCAGTGTAGAAATTTCCATTGATATAGAGATAGCGGTGTAGATATTTACATGTTCATTCAGATGGCGGTGTAGATATTTCCATGTTCGTACAGATGGCGGTGTAGATATTTCCATGTTCTTAGAGATGGCTTTGTAGATATTTCCATGTTTTTGCAGATAGCGGTATAGATATTTCCATGTTTATACAGATGGTTGTGTAGATATTCCTTTGTTTATAGAGATGGCGGTCTAGATATTTCCATGTTTACAGAGATAGTGGAGTAGTTATTTCCAAGTTTGTAGAGTCAGCGTTGTAGATATTTCCATGTTTATACAGATAGCGGTGAAGATATTTCCATGTTTATACAGATAGCGGTGTACATATTTCCATGTTTATACAGACAGCAGTGTAGATATTTCCATGTTTATAGAGATAGTGGTGTAGATAATTTCAATTTTATTCAGAGAGCAGTGTAGATATTTCCAAGTTCATAAAGATAGCGGTGTAGATATTTCCACGTTTATAGAGATGGCGGTGTAGATATTTCCATGTTCATACAGATGGCGGTGTAGATATTTCCATGTTTATGGGGATGGCGGTGTAGATATTTTCATGTTTACACAGATGGTGGTGTAGATAATTCCATGTTTACACAGATAGCGGTGTAGGCATTTCCATGTTTACACAGATAGCGGTGTGGATATTTCCATGTTTTTGCAGATAGAAGTGTAGATATTTCCATGTTTATACAGATAGCGGTGCGGATATTTCCATGTGTATACAGATAGTTGGGCAGATATTTCCATGTTTATACAGATAGCGGTGTAGATATTTCCATCTTAATGCAGATGGCGGTGTAGATATGTCCATGTTTGTACAGATGGCGGTTTAGATATTTCCATGTTCATACAGATGGCGGTGTAGATATTTCAAAGTTTATAGAGATAGCGCTTTAGTTATTTCCATATTTATAGAGAAATCTGTGTAGATATTTCCATGTATATTCAGATAGCTGTGTAGATATTTCCATGTTCACGCAGATAGCGGTGTAGATATTTCCATGTTCATCCAGATGCCAGTGCACATATATCCATGTTCATACAGATGGCGGTGAAGATATTTCCATGTTCATACAGATGGCGGTGTAGATATTTCCATGTTCATACAAATGGCTGTGTAGATATTTACATGTTTATAGAGATGGCGGTGTAGATATTTCCATGTTCATACAAATGGCGGTGTAGATATTTCCATGTCCATAGAGATGGCGGTGTAGATATTTCCATGTTTATACAGATAGCGGTGTAGTTATTTCCATGTTTATAGAGATAGCTGAGTAGATATTTCCATTGATATACAGATAGCTGTGTAGATATTTGCATGTTCATACAGATAGCGGTGTAGATATTTCCATGTTCGTACAGATAGCGGTGTAGATATTTCCATGTTCATACAGATAACGGTGTAGATATTTCCATGTTCATACAGATAGCGGTGTAGATATTTCCATGTTTATACAGTTAGTAGTGTAGATATTTCCATGTTCATACAGATGGCGGTGTAGATATTTACATGTTCATACAGCTGGCGGTATAGATATTTTCATGTTCGTACAGATGGCGGTGTTGATATTTCCATGTTCATAGAGATGGCGGTGTAGATATTTACATGTTCATACTGATAGCGGTGTAGATATTTCCATGTTCATACAGATGGCGGTGTAGTTATTTCCATGTTTATAGAGATAGCAGTGTAGGTATTTCCATTGATTTAGAGATGGCGGTGTAGATATTTACATGTTCATTCAGATGGCAGTGTAGATATTTCCATGTTCATACAGATAGCGGTGTAGATATTTCCATGTTCATACAGATAGCGGTCTAGATATTTCCATGTTCATACAGAGAGCGGTGTAGATATTTCCATGTTCATACCAATAGCGGTGTAGATATTTCCATGTTCAGTTAGCGGTGTAGATATTTCCATGTTCATACAGATGGCGGTGTAGATATTTACATGTTCATACAGATGGCGGTGTAGATATTTCCATGTTCATACGGATGGAAGTGTAGATATTTCCATGTTCATACAGGTGGCGGTGTAGATATTTCCCTGTTTATACAGATAGCAGTGTAGTTATTTCCATGTTTATAGAGATAGCAGTGTAGGTATTTCCATTGATATGCAGATGGCTGTGTAGATATTTGCATGTTCATACAGATAGCGGTGTACATATTTCCATGTTCGTACAGATAGCGGTGTAGATATTTCCATGTTCATACAGAGAGCGGTGGAGATATTTCCATGTTCATACAGATAACGGTGTAGATATTTCCATGTTCATACAGATAGCGGTGTAGATATTTCCATGTTCATACAGTTAGTGGTGTAGATATTTCCATGTTCATATAGATGGCGGTGTAGATATTTACATGTTCATACAGCTGGCGGTGTAGATATTTCCATGTTCGTACAGATGGCGGTGTAGATATTTCCATGTTCTTAGAGATGGCTTTATAGATATTTCCATGTTTATGCAGATAGCGGTATAGATATTTCCATTTTTATACAGATGGTGGTGTAGATATTCCTATGTTTATAGAGATGGCGGTCTAGATATTTCCATGTTTACAGAGATAGTGGAGTAGTTATTTCCAAGTTTATAGAGACAGCGTTGTAGATATTTCCATGTTTATACAGATAGCGGTGAAGATATTTCCATGTTTATACAGATAGCGGTGTAGATATTTCCATGTTTATACAGATAGCAGTGTAGATATTTCCATGTTTATAGAGATAGTGGTGTAGATAATTTCAATTTTATACAGAGAGCATTGTAGATATTTCCAAGTTCATACAGATAGCAGTGTAGATATTTCCACGTTTATAGAGATGGCGGTGTAGATATTTCCATGTTCATACAGATGGCGGTGTAGATATTTCCACGTTTATAGGGATGGCGGTGTAGATATTTTCATGCTTACACAGATGGCGGTGTAGATATTTCCATGTTTACACAGATAGCGGTGTAGACATTTCCATGTTTACACAGATGGCGGTGTGGATATTTCCATGTTTATGCAGATAGCAGTGTAGATATTTCCATGTTTATACAGATAGCGGTGCGGATATTTCCATGTTTATACATATAGCGGTGTAGATATTTCCATCTTAATACAGATGGCGGTGTAGATATGTCCATGTTCGTACAGATGGCGGTGTAGATATTTCCACGTTCATACAGATGACGGTGTAGATATTTCGAAGTTTATAGAGATAGCGCTGTAGATATTTCCACACTTATAGAGAAATCTGTGTAGATATTTCCATGTATATTCAGACAGCTGTGTAGATATCCATGTTCATGCAGATAGCGGTGTAGATATTTCCATGTTCATCCAGATGCCGGTGTACATATATCCATGTTCATACAGATGGCGATGAAGATATTTCCATGTACATACAGATGGCGGTGTAGATATTTCCCTGTTCATAGAGATGGCGGTGTAGATATTTCCATGTTCATACAGATAGTGGTGGAGATATTTCCAGGTTCATACAGATAACGGTGTAGATATTTCCATTGATATACAGATAGCAGTGTAGATATTTGCATGTTCATACAGATAGCGGTGTGGATATTTCCATGTTCATACAGATAGCGGTGTAGATATTTACATGTTCATACAGCTGGCGGTGTAGATATTTCCATGTTCATACAGATGGCCGTGTAGATGTTTCCATGTTCTTAGAGATGGCTTTATAGATATTTCCATGTTTATGCAGATAGCGGTATAGATATTTCCATTTTTATACAGATGGTGGTGTAGATATTCCTAAGTTTATAGAGATGGGTGTCTAGATATTTCCATGTTTACAGAGATTGTGGAGTAGTTATTTCCAAATTTATAGAGACAGCGTTGTAGATATTTCCATGTTTATACAGATAGCGGTGAAGATATTTCCATGTTTATACAGATAGCGGTGTAGATATTTCCATGTTTATACAGATAGCAGTGTAGATATTTCCATGTTTATAGAGATAGTGGTGTAGATAATTTCAATTTTATACAGAGAGCAGTGTAGATATTTCCAAGTTCATACAGATAGCGGTGTAGATATTTCCACGTTTATAGAGATGGCGGTGTAGATATTTCCATGTTCATACAGATGGCGGTGTAGATACTTCCATGTTTATAGGGATGGCGGTGTAGATATTTTCATGCTTACACAGATGGCGGTTTAGATATTTCCATGTTTACACAGATAGCGGTGTAGACATTTCCATGTTTACACAGATGGCGGTGTGGATATTTCCATGTTTATGCAGATAGCAGTGTAGATATTTCCATGTTTATACAGATAGTGGTGCGGATATTTCCATGTTTATACAGACAGTTGGGCCGATATTTCCATGTTTATACAGATAGCCGTGTAGATATTTCCATCTTAATACAGATGGCGGTGTAGATATGTCCATGTTCGTACAGATGGCGGTGTAGATATTTCCATGTTCATACAGAGGGCGGTGTAGATATTTCGAAGTTTATAGAGATAGCGCTGTAGATATTTCCACACTTATAGAGAAATCTGTGTAGATATTTCCATGTATATTCAGATAGCTGTGTAGATATCCATGTTCATGCAGATAGCGGTGTAGATATTTCCATGTTCATAGAGATGGCGGTGTAGATATTTCCATGTTTATACAGATAGCAGCGTAGTTATTTCCATGTTTATAGAGATAGCAGTGTAGATATTTCCAATGATATACAGATAGCAGTGTAGGTAGTTGCATGTTCATACAGATAGCGGTGTGGATATTTCCTTGTTCATACAGATAGCGGTGTAGATATTTCCATGTTCATACAGATAGTGGTGAAGATATTTGCATGTTCATACAGATAGCAGTGTAGATATTTCCATTTTCATACAGATAGCGGTGTAGATATTTCCATGTTCATACAGTTAGCAGTGTAGATATTTCCATGTTCATACAGATGGCGGTGTAGATATTTACATGTTCATACAGATGGCGGTGTAGATATTTCCATGTTCGTACGGATGGCAGTGTAGATATTTCCATGTTCATACAGGTGGCGGTGTAGATATTTCCATGTTTATACAGATAGCGTTGAAGATTTTTCCATGTTTATACAGACAGCGGTGTAGATATTTCCATATTTATGCAGATAGCAGTGTAGATATTTCCATGTTTATAGAGATAGTGGTGTAGATAATTTCAATTTTATACAGAGAACAGTGTAGCTATTTCCAAGTTCATACAGATAGCGGTGTAGATATTTCCACGTTTATAGAGATGGCGGTGTAGATATTTCCATGTTCATACATATGGCGGTGTAGATATTTCCATGTTTATAGGGATGGCGGTGTAGATATTTTCATGCTTACACAGATGGCTGTGTAGATATTTCCATGTTTACACATATAGCGGTGTAGATATTTCCATGTTCATACAGATGGCGGTGTAGATATTTACAAGTTCATACAGATGGCGGTGTAGATATTTCCATGTTCGTACGGATGGCAGTGTAGATATTTCCATGTTCATACAGGTGGCGGTGTAGATATTTCCATGTTTATGCAGATAGCGGGGAAGATTTTTCCATGTTTATACAGATAGCGGTGTAGATATTTCCATGTTTATACAGATAGCAGTGTAGTTATTTCCATGTTTATAGAGATAGCAGTGTGGATATTTCCATTGATATACAGATAGCTGTGTAGGTATTTGCATGTTCATTCAGATAGCGGTGTAGATATTTCCATGTTCGTACAGATAGCTGTGTAGATATTTCCATGTTCCTACAGATAGCGGTGTAGATATTTCCATGTTCATACTGATAACGGTGTAGATATTTCCATGTTCATACAGATAGCGGTGTAGATATTTCCATGTTTATACAGAGAGCGGTGAAGATATTTCCATGTTTATACAGATAGCTGTGTAGATATTTCCATGTTTATACAGATAGCAGTGTAGATATTTCCATGTTTATAGAGATAGTGGTGTAGATAATTTCAATTTATACCGAGAGCAGTGTAGATATTTCCAAGTTCATACAGATAGCGGTGTAGATATTTCCACGTTTATAGAGATGGCGGTGTAGATATTTCCATGGTCATGCAGATGGCGGTGTAGATATTTCCATGTTCATACAAATGGCGGTGTAGATATTTCCATGTCCATAGAGATGGCGGTGTAGATATTTCCATGTTTATACAGATAGCGGTGTAGTTATTTCCATGTTTATAGAGATAGCTGAGTAGATATTTCCATTGATATACAGATAGCTGTGTAGATATTTGCATGTTCATACAGATAGCGGTGTAGATATTTCCATGTTCGTACAGATAGCGGTGTAGATATTTCCATGTTCATACAGATAACGGTGTAGATATTTCCATGTTCATACAGATAGCGGTGTAGATATTTCCATGTTTATACAGTTAGTAGTGTAGATATTTCCATGTTCATACAGATGGCGGTGTAGATATTTACATGTTCATACAGCTGGCGGTATAGATATTTTCATGTTCGTACAGATGGCGGTGTTGATATTTCCATGTTCATAGAGATGGCGGTGTAGATATTTACATGTTCATACTGATAGCGGTGTAGATATTTCCATGTTCATACAGATGGCGGTGTAGTTATTTCCATGTTTATAGAGATAGCAGTGTAGGTATTTCCATTGATTTAGAGATGGCGGTGTAGATATTTACATGTTCATTCAGATGGCAGTGTAGATATTTCCATGTTCATACAGATAGCGGTGTAGATATTTCCATGTTCATACAGATAGCGGTCTAGATATTTCCATGTTCATACAGAGAGCGGTGTAGCTATTTCCATGTTCATACCAATAGCGGTGTAGATATTTCCATGTTCAGTTAGCGGTGTAGATATTTCCATGTTCATACAGATGGCGGTGTAGATATTTACATGTTCATACAGATGGCGGTGTAGATATTTCCATGTTCATACGGATGGAAGTGTAGATATTTCCATGTTCATACAGGTGGCGGTGTAGATATTTCCCTGTTTATACAGATAGCAGTGTAGTTATTTCCATGTTTATAGAGATAGCAGTGTAGGTATTTCCATTGATATGCAGATGGCTGTGTAGATATTTGCATGTTCATACAGATAGCGGTGTACATATTTCCATGTTCGTACAGATAGCGGTGTAGATATTTCCATGTTCATACAGAGAGCGGTGGAGATATTTCCATGTTCATACAGATAACGGTGTAGATATTTCCATGTTCATACAGATAGCGGTGTAGATATTTCCATGTTCATACAGTTAGTGGTGTAGATATTTCCATGTTCATATAGATGGCGGTGTAGATATTTACATGTTCATACAGCTGGCGGTGTAGATATTTCCATGTTCGTACAGATGGCGGTGTAGATATTTCCATGTTCTTAGAGATGGCTTTATAGATATTTCCATGTTTATGCAGATAGCGGTATAGATATTTCCATTTTTATACAGATGGTGGTGTAGATATTCCTATGTTTATAGAGATGGCGGTCTAGATATCTCCATGTTTACAGAGATAGTGGAGTAGTTATTTCCAAGTTTATAGAGACAGCGTTGTAGATATTTCCATGTTTATACAGATAGCGGTGAAGATATTTCCATGTTTATACAGATAGCGGTGTAGATATTTCCATGTTTATACAGATAGCAGTGTAGATATTTCCATGTTTATAGAGATAGTGGTGTAGATAATTTCAATTTTATACAGAGAGCATTGTAGATATTTCCAAGTTCATACAGATAGCAGTGTAGATATTTCCACGTTTATAGAGATGGCGGTGTAGATATTTCCATGTTCATACAGATGGCGGTGTAGATATTTCCACGTTTATAGGGATGGCGGTGTAGATATTTTCATGCTTACACAGATGGCGGTGTAGATATTTCCATGTTTACACAGATAGCGGTGTAGACATTTCCATGTTTACACAGATGGCGGTGTGGATATTTCCAAGTTTATGCAGATAGCAGTGTAGATATTTCCATGTTTATACAGATAGCGGTGCGGATATTTCCATGTTTATACAGATAGCGGTGTAGATATTTCCATCTTAATACAGATGGCGGTGTAGATATGTCCATGTTCGTACAGATGGCGGTGTAGATATTTCCATGTTCATACAGATGACGGTGTAGATATTTCGAAGTTTATAGAGATAGCGCTGTAGATATTTCCACACTTATAGAGAAATCTGTGTAGATATTTCCATGTATATTCAGACAGCTGTGTAGATATCCATGTTCATGCAGATAGCGGTGTAGATATTTCCATGTTCATCCAGATGCCGGTGTACATATATCCATGTTCATACAGATGGCGATGAAGATATTTCCATGTACATACAGATGGCGGTGTAGATATTTCCCTGTTCATAGAGATGGCGGTGTAGATATTTCCATGTTCATACAGATAGCGGTGGAGATATTTCCAGGTTCATACAGATAACGGTGTAGATATTTCCATTGATATACAGATAGCAGTGTAGATATTTGCATGTTCATACAGATAGCGGTGTGGATATTTCCATGTTCATACAGATAGCGGTGTAGATATTTACATGTTCATACAGCTGGCGGTGTAGATATTTCCATGTTCATACAGATGGCCGTGTAGATGTTTCCATGTTCTTAGAGATGGCTTTATAGATATTTCCATGTTTATGCAGATAGCGGTATAGATATTTCCATTTTTATACAGATGGTGGTGTAGATATTCCTAAGTTTATAGAGATGGGTGTCTAGATAGTTCCATGTTTACAGAGATAGTGGAGTAGTTATTTCCAAATTTATAGAGACAGCGTTGTAGATAATTCTATGTTTATACAGATAGCGGTGAAGATATTTCCATGTTTATACAGATAGCGGTGTAGATATTTCCATGTTTATACAGATAGCAGTGTAGATATTTCCATGTTTATAGAGATAGTGGTGTAGATAATTTCAATTTTATACAGAGAGCAGTGTAGATATTTCCAAGTTCATACAGATAGCGGTGTAGATATTTCCACGTTTATAGAGATGGCGGTGTAGATATTTCCATGTTCATACAGATGGCGGTGTAGATACTTCCATGTTTATAGGGATGGCGGTGTAGATATTTTCATGCTTACACAGATGGCGGTTTAGATATTTCCATGTTTACACAGATAGCGGTGTAGACATTTCCATGTTTACACAGATGGCGGTGTGGATATTTCCATGTTTATGCAGATAGCAGTGTAGATATTTCCATGTTTATACAGATAGTGGTGCGGATATTTCCATGTTTATACAGATAGTTGGGCCGATATTTCCATGTTTATACAGATAGCCGTGTAGATATTTCCATCTTAATACAGATGGCGGTGTAGATATGTCCATGTTCGTACAGATGGCGGTGTAGATATTTCCATGTTCATACAGAGGGCGGTGTAGATATTTCGAAGTTTATAGACATAGCGCTGTAGATATTTCCACACTTACAGAGAAATCTGTGTAGATATTTCCATGTATATTCAGATAGCTGTGTAGATATCCATGTTCATGCAGATAG